>NC_052050.1:12274159-13474159 GCF_903992535.2 Arvicola amphibius | reverse complement strand
GCCTAATATTTTGTATTAGCAGTTAACGCTCCTGAGATTTGACACTTATTTTTGTCGCACATGTAAAGTAAATACTAGTTGCATGAAGGTTGCTTGTATGCTTTGCTAATAGTATTGGGTGGTTCCTCAGCAGCTGGGATTGATACATACAGAGGAGACAGAGGTGTAACCCTGTTTTTTTGGGACTGCAAAGTCCAAATGGGCAAGGTTCCATCTTTAGAAATGTCTGGCTACTTCCCCAATACTAACCTCCTTCTAACTACAAGAGATGCCGCTTCTTGGTAGTATCTGATATTTTTGGCTTTACCATCTTTTTAAAAAACTGTAAAGTTTAGGTAAAATATTAATTATTCTATTTTTTAAATTAAATTTCAATTGTTTAGTCATATACTCTTTTATATGGGCATACTATGTTCTTTGCAAAACATAGATAAAATTTTGCTAAATTTGACAAAGACATAGCTAAATTGAGAGAAACTATAAATTAACATTTTGGTATATTTAATTTAACAAAAACATCAGAGACAAGAACAGTGGGTAGAGCATTTCTGAGCAATCATACTTAGTAGACTGGCCTGGGTTTTTCTTAACCTAACAGTTCAAATAAAGCTGTTTCTGTCACTATAACACGATGTCCCATCTAACTAGGTACTATTTTGTGTACAGACGTACTCTGATTGATTCAGTCAACCTCCAACCCCCACACATTTAGGTTACTTCCAAATATTCACATTTTAAACATCAAGACCAACAGGATTTATAGTCAGACCCTGGCAGCTCCTTGGGAGAAAAGACAGAAGTGGAAATCTCAGGCCAAAGAGATGAAGACATAAACTATTAGATCCGAGTTCCCGTGTGTGGGAAGAGGCTGTGGTTCCGACCTGGCTGCTTTGTTTGAGCCAGATGGGTGCCAAGCCCTGTGAGTAAGCTTAAGAGTTAAGCCTCTTCTGTGTGAGCTCAAATGATAGGTGAGCTCATGGGTTTCCAGGCCAGGCTTCCCAGTGTGCTTAGTGACCACTCATGCTGTCAGGAGACAGTTCCTCCTCCCCATCTGTAGCAAGTTCCTGACTCTTCATGAGGAGATCTGGTTTTTTCTAGGGATATGGTCTTGTGCCAAGGAGAGTGCTCTGACGCTGGGCTACATCCCCAGAGTCCAATTTTTTTAAATTTCACCTGACATTTTATTTTATTATGTCATTTTTGAGGCAGGTCTTGAATGGAGCCCTGAATAGCCTTGAGCTAGCTCTGTAGACCAGGTGGGCTTTGAACATGCAGCAATCCTCTTGCCTCTGCCTTCCAAGTGCTGGGAGCACAGGCATGTGACATCATGCTTGGCCTAATTTTTATTATTTTAAGACAGGGCCTCATTAAGTTGCCATGTGGCCTTGAATTTACTCTGTAGGTAGACCTTAAACCAGTGTTTTTCCTGCATCAATCTTCCTGGATAATTTATTGTACTTTTGATTGGGTGGAATCTCTCATCCCTTTTTGAAAAGTAGAAATTGAGAAACACCAAAGGTTCTCTCTTCTTTTTGGATAGAAAACCTTCAACAATTAGCTGGATACTGATAGCTGTCTTAAGCCATAAAAATACAACATTGTAGTCAGGTGCGGTGGCGCACGATTTTAATCTTAGCACTTGGAAGGTAGAGGCAGGTAGATCTCTGAGTTCCAGACCAGCCTGGTCTATACAGTAAGTTCTAGGTGAGCCAGGGCCACACAGATGTATTTATAGCCTGTTCTGAATTTCTTGGGCACTTGCTATCACATTGATCAGTATTTACAGATAAAGATGAGGTAAAGGCCCTTCTACCCTAACCCTCACACAGGAAAAGCACTGTCCCAAGTACAGGTTCACTGTCCTCATGCTTAGCCTGTTCTGCATCTAACTTTAAACATTCCCCCCCTCCTCATTTCTGTCCAAACATCTGCATTTGGCTGCTGTGTGCCAGTGGCTGAGAGGCACACATTGGGGGGAGGTTGACCTGCCTCCATCCTTCCATAGGAGACAACACTCATGCACTTCCTTCCAACTGTGACTTTAAATGCATCTTAAGAAATGCCTCCAGAACTGTGACTTTAAATGCACCTTAAGAAATGCCTCCAGAACTGTGACTTTAAATGCATCTTAAGAAATGCCTCCAGAACTGTGACTTTAAATGCACCTTAAGAAATGCCTCCAGAACTGTGACTTTAAATGCACCTTAAGAAATGCCTCCAGAACTGTGACTTTAAATGCATCTTAAGAAATGCCTCCAGAACTGTGACTTTAAATGCATCTTAAGAAATGCCTCCAGAACTCAATCTAAAACAGTGACAGAAATAGCGGTCCTTGTTGAGATACCCCAATCCTACATCTGAACCTACTGGTGCTATTTATTCATCTATTATAAAAATGCAAAGCTTAGCTTTTTAGGGGAGTGCACAAAAAAGCCTAATGCAAATTTGGAATTCCTTTTTGTTGTGGTTGGTGGTGGTGGTTTTCTCAAAAGTAGAGCAAATACTTAGGAGAACATCACTGTGAATATACTCTTATTTCCACCTGTATCAAACAGTTGTGTCTAACTGTTGTGCTTCCCTTTTCCCTCAGCAGCAGGAGGCTCTGGCATGGGGCCTATAATAAAGTGGAGAAGAGGGGTGTGACTTTAAATAGATTGGCACATATGCCCTTTAGGATAATGTTCCTTTTATTTGGGGAGATGGAAACACTCTAACTTGGATATTCTAAAAATTCTATCTTTTCCCTGCTAACCACTCTAATTCTAAGGAAGAGTTCCACATTTAAAGAGGAAGGCAGAAATATAATAAAAACAGCATGGTAACCTATGAGCCTTTGGAACCAATTGAAAGGCAGTCCCAGTTCTCATGGCTCCCCCTATAGGACCAAGGATTTGGAAGCATGTGGATATTTACTTGTCTATCCCTCATTTGTAACAGAACACAGTCAAGTGTGTATGGGGGGGGGCAGGTAGGAAACGAGGCCAGGTAAATTCAGAGTCTGGCCTCACTTCTGAAGGGCTTCACTATTTCCTTATTTTCCTTATCCTCGTGCAGGGTCAAAGAAGGACCATCTCTATCTTAAAGGCAAAAGAAAAGAGCCTAGGAAAATTAATTCAACCAGGATGCATAGCTAGCTACTATGTGGTAAGATCAGAATTTCAAAACACACCCCTTTATGCATGCATGTGTATGCATGTGGAAGTCAGAGGTTGCTATTGGTGTCTTCATTGAAACTGTCCTTCATTTAGTAAGGTAGCATCTCTCACTGAATCTGGAGTGCAGGGTCTCTCACTGAATCTGCAGTGCACAGATTTGACTCCTCTGGTCAGCTTGCCCTGGGATGATGCCCTGTCTCCCTTCCAAGTGCTGGGATTAAGAAAGGTTACTATACCCTCCTGGCTTTTGTGGACACTGGGGATCTGAAGTCTGTTTATCCACTGAGCCCTTGAGTGAATCAATGGGCCCAGCTCTGAGCCAGATGCTGAGCCCACAGTAGATGCTTGGAACATCCTAGGCAGTGAGACTCCTGCTGACATCAGGAGAGAGACACACAGTACAGACACCCTAGCTTTCCTCGCTTGCAATTCAAATGGACCCCAGGCAGAAGGTTAGATCACCCAGTGCCAAGAAGCAGCATGTCATGACACAGAAATAAGGACAATGACATTATTAACTGACCCAGGAGTGCAACTCCTCTTCTTACAAATGTGTCTAAGTTAGAGTAGAATGACAGATACCCTTTCAATCCACTAGAGGGGAACAGAACGACACCAAGGGATGCAAACCAAACCATTTAGAGGTTTGTACCCCTAGAATGGGGACAGACCCTTGCTGTCACTGCTCTGCTGATGACCTGCATTAGAGGTCATTAAGTCCTGTTGAGATCTTCTTCAGCTTTTAAGACACATGGAATTCAAACAATCTGCTCTTTCTGCAAATTTTTTTCTATTATCTTAGTCATGTTTACATTTGCCAGTTTAAACAAATGTAATGTCACAGGTAATTTACCTGGTATGTGTGTGCAGGCATGTTTTTCACACATAAAGATTTAGGCAGGAAGGTAGTCTGTGCCAACATGGGAGTCGTCTTTGTGGTATGTAGAAGATTATGGGTTTGCTTATTAGAGAAATTTATGATTGGGCTTAGTGCTAATAGCATTTTGTTTTTTAATTTTTTTTCCCTTTTGTTGCTGTTTTTTCAAGACAGGGTTTCTCTGTAGCTTTGGAGCCTGTCCTCAAACTCACAGAGATCCACCTGCCTCTGCCTCCCGAGTGCTGGGATTAAAGGTGTGTGCCACCACTGCCTGGCCAGAAATGCATTTTTTTTAATCTGCACTGTCCTAATACAGTCACCACTAGCAATATGTGGCCACTGAGTCCTTGAAATGTGCTGACTTCCACACTTTGGCTATAGGACAAAGAGAAATCAGTCTCAAACTAACTGGTACACTCCTCCCTTCCAGTGAGCTTTTACAGTGCTGGACAGTGTTCTACAGGCTATTGGAGAAGTAGGGATATTAACATTGTTATCCAGTGCTGGACCCTGAATGATACAGTACCAACCTGCCAGGCATGGGTGTACATGGGTGCAATAGTGGCGTGGCTGTTATGGGGGTAACTAAGCGTTTTCTGATTTGATTTGAGGCCTTCTCCACAGGAGGAAATTTCATGACTGGTACAATAATTCTGGTCAAAAGCCCATGGCTGGGAGGTCATCAGGAAGAACCTGCTTATTATTAGTTTGCATAATGGCCATGCTGCCATTAAATATTTATGTTTACACCTGTACACATAGGCTGCTCTCAACCTTGGTCAGGAAGCTTTTTTTTTCTTCAAACTGGCCAAAGTACTGAGATGAAGAGACTTGGTGTTCATCCCTAAATGGGACATCTATATCTGAGATGAAGAGACTTAGTGCTCACCCCTAAATGGGACATGTATATCTGAGATGAAGAGACGTAGTGTTTACTCTTAAATGGGACATCTGTATTACCCTCATGCAAACCCCGCACATAAGCAAGGCTCGGAACCATCACAGAAGAGGAAGCAGATATAATATAAGTCTGTTGCTCCAGAGAACCCTGACTACTACACCCAGGTTCAAAGCTGTTTTTATATTTCCTTTCTCTAGCCTGTCATCTTCTCTTCACACTTGCTGTCTCTAACATCACTCCCTGGTTCCTCCCCCACCCCACACTTTCCATTGATTACTTAGTCCAGCCATATCTGACAAAATTTATTTGGGTAAACTTCAAAGGACCACAAGTAATTACATAGTCCATGTAGGAAAATTCTAGACCTTTTATCTGTCAAGGACAGCATTTGTTTTCTGGTATGAAGAGAAAGCACTTCATCTTTGATGTGGGAGTCCCCTTTGTATGCTGTGAATATCATTGGTGAGTAAAGAAATTGCTTTGGCCTGTTGATAGGGCAGAACTTAGATAGGTGGGGAAAACTAAACTGAATGCTGGGAGAAAGGAGGCAGAGTCAGAGAGAAGCCATGGAGCCACCACTAAAGTCAGACATGCCGAAACTTTGCCGGTAAGCCACTGCCACGTGGCAAAACACAGATGAATGGAAATGGGTTAAATTAATATGTAAGAGTTAGCCATTAAGAAGCTAAAGCTAATGGGCCAAGCAGTGATTTAATTAATACAGTTTCTGTGTAGTTATTTCAGGAGTCTGGGTAGGTGGGAAAGCAATAAGCGGCTTCCTTACAACACATCTTTGTATCAAACAAAAGGGTATGGCGAGGCTCTCCCACTAGGATACCAGGAAGAGAAATGGTCTTAATGTCCATCCTCTGGGAAACATGTAGAGGAGGCTGAGTATGCTATGGGGCTTCCACATCAGCATCTTCCTGAGGAAGGGCAGCATCTTAGTGTTTACTGAGTTTAGTACCCTGCAAGTATTATTCCTACACTTTCTTTCATGGGGTTTGTTGATTTTCCAAAGTTAAACAGAAAGAGAAGAAAAGTACAATCTCAAGGAAGCGCAAACATCACACATCAGATCTTATGATTCCTTTCAAGCTTCTTTGTCATACCTTGTAGAAGGAAGTGGCGGGCTGCGTCCCGCCACCCGGCTAGCTTTACCCAAAATAATTACACGGAAACTGTATTCTTTTAAAACACTGCCTAGCCCATAGTTTCAGCCTCTTATTGGCTAATTCTCACATCTTCCTTTAACCTATATTTAGTAATCTGTGTAGCACCACGAGGTGTGGCTTACCAGGAGAGATCTTAACCTGCATCCATCTCGGAGAGGAGAAGCATGGAGACTCACTATGGCGACTGCCTGAAGCATCTCCCCACTCCTGCTACCCAGCATTCTGTTCTGTCTACTCCGCCTACCTAATTTTCTGTTCTCTTAAAGGGCCAAGGCAGTATCTTTATTAATAATGAAAGTAACACATAGACACTCCTCCATCAATACCTGTTGTTATGTTCTTGAGCACAGATTAAATGAAGTGAGGCATCTTTGGGAACCCCCATCTGTTCTTCTGTGTTAAGATTTGGTCATAAATATATTTGTAATTGCCTTAACGCTATTGTTATTGATCGTATTTCTAAGATTACAGATGGAGATGGTCATTGTCTGTGGGCAATTAACTGCGAGCCACCCTGAATTCCTGAGGATCCTCCCAGGAGAGGAAGAATGGGGCTGTAATATAATTCTTATTCTACTTGTGTGTGTGTGTGTGTGTGTGTGTGTGTGTGTGTGTGAGAGAGAGAGAGAGAGAGAGAGAGAGAGAGAGAGAGAGAGAGAGAGAGAGAGAGAGAGAGAAGGGAGAGAGAGGTAAAATGTTGGGTGTCTTCCTCAATCATTCTCAGCCTTACATTTTTGAAACAGGTTCTCTTCACTGAAGCTGAGTCTCACCAATTGGCTAGACTGACTGGCCAGTGGGCTCCAGAGATCCATCTGTCTTTAATCCCTCCATGCTAGAACTGTAATCATGCATCACCATGCCAGGCTTTTACATGGGTGCTGGGGATAAGATCTCAGCTCCTCCAGCTTGCCCAACAAGTACCTCACCACCTGTGCCAACTCCCCAGCTCTAGTCTTTTTGCTTTCCCAGACCTATCCCGGCAAGTGACCCTCTAAAGCTAGCTTACAAAGCTCTGCTGCAGTTTAACACAGCAAACATATCTGAGGACCTCAGATCACTGTGGGACACCTACCCAGGCAACTTCCAGGGAGACTGTCCTGGTGACATCTAGGACCTCTGTACCTCGAGGCAGCAGAAGCTCTTGCCTTTTCTTGTCGTCCTCTGATGGCTCTATGACATTTTCAAGGAAAACACCAGGCCAGCTATAATTTATCTGCCTGGAAACCATGCATTGTAAATAGTGTTTGTGCTCCACTCTCTCCAACAGACATATGCTTGTAAGAAATCCTAGTTTTAGTGAAGATGTGAAAAAAGCTTTTTTGTTTTTAAATTCCTTCCTTCCTTCCTTCCTTCCTTCCTTCCTTCCTTCCTTCCTTCCTTTGTTCCTACCTTCCTTCTTTCCCTCCTCCTTCCCTTCCTTCATTTCTTACTCTATTTCTTTTTGAGTCAGGGTCTCATATCTGTAATGTAGGCTGGCTTCATTCAATCCCATAGCAATCCTCCTGCTTCAGCATATAGAATGGGTACCACCATGCTCAGCTAGATTTCTACTTCTTATGTGGAGAAAATAATTCTCCTGGTGAATTTTAAGTAATCTAGGTAGTTGGGTTTAATTGATTATAATAGGTTTTACAATTGTAAATTTGGAGCAAAGAATGCATTTAAGTACAGAGATTAAGTGCAGTTTGCAGGTTCCTAGAGAAGAAAGAACTGCATTTTAAAATGCTTCAATAGTTAAAATTGTGTTGTTGATTAGTTTCTAAGGGACAAACTCAAACACACACTGGAATTCCAGATTTTCCAGTGTTCCCAAGAACATGCAATTTAATACAACTAATCACCCAGCCATTCTCTGGGATTGGTTCTGTTGTGTCCCTGATCTTCCAAAATAAAATTGACTGGGACAGCTCAATGAACCCAACAGGGAGCTGCTTTCTTCTGGCATGAACATGAAGGCCAAGGCCAGTCTTCCCCTGGGAATGGTCAGTTCCTCTGCAGACCAGCTCTTGGTGGTTAATGCTGATAGGAGAGATGCCAACATCGCTAGAACAAAGTCATTGAAATTGGCTAAACTCATGCTGATGGTGGATAAAGCCGTATTTTTACCCTTTTGCTAGAGGTCAACTTCATCATGGTACTTCAGAGTCGAGTTATTTTCAGATGTTCCATGATAAGATGTGTTCCGAGCCTCCAGGATATTTTGTTAGCTGAAAGATAGATCTGTTCCCTCGCACAAACATGCACTGAATAATTAAGAAAAGGATGGGGCAGAAATTGCAGCTCCCCAGGGACTGCAGTATATACACACTTCCTGAGGCCTGCTGACAGCCAGCCATCTGAACACGGTGACACTGAAGATGTCCTTAGTTTGACTCCTTAGAGTAACTTCGTTTGGGGCTGGGAGGTGACTCTGTGGGTAAGGTGCCTGCTGCACAAGGATGATTTCCAGCCTCACATAATAGATGTGCACGATGGTTGTTGGCCAGCAATCCAGCCAAATTGTGAGCTTCAGGCTCAGTAAAGGACCTTGTCTTAAAGAAATAAGATGGGATAAAGGAAGACACTCAGCATTGACCATTGGTCTCCAAGTGTGCACACACGCACATGCATAGATCACACACACACACACATACACAAACACACACACCATTTTTAACCCTTCCATTGCAAACACCTGTGAGCTCACAAAAATGCATTCCTTCTGTTTTTCCCGCCATGAACAGATCCTGATTTTGTTGGAGTGACATCAGCTGATGACATATATTCCTGGGAATTCTCTTACAGCTTCAGTTGGCCACAAAACACAGTTTTCCCAACCCAAAGCTGTTGGGCACTTGTGGAAAAGTTACACTATCCAGTTACAGTTTCTTCCTTGCTCGCTTGCCTCCTTTATCTGCCTGACTGTCTTTTCTGACCAAAGACAACTCTGTTTCTTCTTTTTAAATGGAGCTTTGTAGCAAATGAAAGAGGGAGGTGGAGTTTTCATAATCTCAAAGACAAACCAAATAACCAAACAAATAAAAACCAGGCACCAGTTTCCCAGCGAGTAGCAGGACGGTTGTGTAGATTTTACCCATCTTGTTAGCCTTTCGTTGTTAGACCAAAGTAGAGTGGATGGCTTCTCTTACTGCTATCTAGATAGCGGGGGTGACACAGAACACTGGGGAACAGCTGCGTGTTGAAAACCAAATGGCCCACTCTCCAGAGAATGAGTGCTTGTAGATCTGTGACCCCTTTGACTCCATATGACCACTGACTCACGAAAACTGACATCATAGTCAACCTCCTGCACTAGCGATAGCGGAGAGAATGCAGACAGAACGACCTTCCAGGCCTTCTCCAGACGATGCTTGTCCTCCAGTTTCCTTTCTCCTCACCCTCTCAGAGGCTTAGAAGAGACAAGTATAAACCTCCTCAAACATCCGCTAATGAGGTTTTTGCCTTGAGACACTAAGTTGGGGAGAGAGAAGGGATTGGCTTCAACACATCTGAGCTTTGCCAAGAGCTGAGGCTCTGAGGGGTTTACGGGGCACTGCCATCCCTCATGGGCTTTCAGTTCATGGATGAAGATAATGATATTCATTTAAGGGGCATATTATGCCCTTCTGTTGCATATACAAACCAGCCTTAATGGATATTTTTTTACAACTCCCCATGGGGAAAATAGGCCGTGTGAAAGTGCCAGGCATCCAACTGTCACTTCCTACCAGGGACAAAAAGGAAAAAAAAATCACCAGCCATACTTAGAGACAGCTAGTGAATGCACTCACTGCTAAAAGCGTCTGATGCTTTGTCTACACACTTGGCTTTGGGGCTTCCCTAGTCCTACAGCCACTCGGAACCCATGACGCCTGCCAGGATCACAGGCCAATTTGGAATAGTTTATGTGGCCAGATGAAGGAAATAGAGTGAGGAGAGACGCCACTGTGCTAATTTTTTCAAGTAGGGCTGGCTCCCATAATGCAACAGTTCAGGAGATGCTGAAGAAGCAGAGACTTCCACCTTCCTGCCGGACAACTTCCTGACCTGAGGTCCTCCAAGGACTGAGATTACAAGAGTAAACCTTAAGGACCACAGGATTTGTTTCCTAATCAGAAAGCCTCTCTCATTCATGAAGAAAGGACATGTGATATTCGGGGCTAATAATTCAATGAGATAAATTCTACTTGCACAGACCACCCACACCTTACCTATTTTATATCTAAATGTCTCAGGAATGAGTAAGAGAAATGAGAAGATGGATGGATGGGTGGATGAGTAGATGGATGGGCAAAAGGAAGGGTGGGAAGGGCCAGAGGCAGAAATATTTGTGTCTGAGGAAGGTGGGCAGAGTCTTCTTACTTGCATCTCTCTTAGCTACTCAGCAAAAGCCTGCATCCCGGCCTACTGTGACAAATGTAGGCATGACATGCAGAGGGACGCAGCTCTTGGAACATGACGTCAGTGTAGTCACTAAATGCTTTATTAGGATCTATAAGGAAGTTTCAGGTACCCTGCTTTCTTGTGATTTGATGTTTGCTGGTTGTCTCTGGGGGCTCTGAAGCATCTTCAAAACTATCCCTGGTATTAAAGGTTTTTTTTTGTTTTGTTTTGTTTTGTTTTTTGTTTTTTTTTTCAAGACAGGGTTTCTCTGTGTAGCCCTGATTGTCCCGGAACTCAATCTGTAGACTAGGCTGGCCTCATACTCAGAGATGACCTGTTTCTATCTCCTAAGTGCTGGTATTAGAGGTGTGTGCCACCACTACCCAGCTGGTCTTAAAGTTTTTAAGTCATGAACTTAAAATTACAATTTAAAAAAGTCCTAATAATAGGCTCCTGATCATCTTTGTGTGTGTGTATGTATATATATATATTCACATACACATATAATATATATAGAAATGAAATACACAGAGGAATGAATGAATGCATGCATGAATGAGCACATCAAAGAAAGACTATTTAATCGAGGCAATCTCAACACTGTCACTACAAGACTCTTGTAAGAGAGTGCCCAGACAATAAGTTATCCTTCATTTAAAAATAAATGTGCTATCTTCTCATCCTGCTTGTGTTTACAGCGAATGAGAGTTCCACTGAACCTTCTGCCAGGCTGATTAACTGACCAGAACTTCAAGTCCAGACCCAAACTATCATGGGACAGCTTTAGCCCTGGGAATAGCTTGTCTTGCCTTCCTCTGCATGTGTGCTGACATCATCGTGACCATTAGGCAAATCCCTTGGAATGAACAGATACCTAGCTCTCACCAACCACAAGGCTATGCATGCCATTGGATGCATCTGGGGCCCAGAGCAGAGACTCCACCTCTGCTTTTACCTGCCTGCCTGATACGTTTTTACAAGTGTCTTGCTTTACATCTTTTTTTCATTACCATATAAGCACGATGAAACTGCTTCTGCATTGGAAAATGGAATTTTAGGTTATCTAAATCTCTGATTCGGGGCCATGGTCATTCCTATTTGGCCCCAGAATAAGATACTGTTAATCCCCTTTGAGGGGAGAGTTATGTTTTGGAGTCAATACCATGAAGCAATATGTTTGGGCCCAGAAAATTTCTTGAGAACACACTCTGTTGGTTCCTCCAAGGCCTGATAGACTTTTATCACTGGCTCAAAACAATGAGAGATTATCTCACGTTGCACAGTAAGCTGTATGAAGGGTCCCGCAGTCATAGGAATGCTTTACTTCCATGTTCTGTGATTGTTAGGAGGGGTTTACAAAGGAAGTCGTGGCAGGCAGCAAACAGTTCCATGGAATGCCAGCCCAGCTTCAATAAGGTTTCTCAAAAACTGAGGTTAAACAACTAGCCTGTTGTGGCAACAGCAAGGAAGCCACCGCAGTTCCTTCCTTATTTGGGTCTGAGCTTCCATAGCTGGAGGCAGATCAGCTGGGCTGACAGCTCCAAGCCAGCTCATGCATAATTCACCAGAATGGATGCAAAAGGCCCATTAGGGACAAACCTTGGCCGTTCCCTGGTTCGCCATCATATTTTGCTCCCTGTTTGATCTCAATGGTCCTGTAATCTTCCTGCTTTGATAACAATGACGCTGGTGTAAGTCAGATAACAAGAGGAGCCATCTGGGGGCGGACAGGTGAAGGCCCTCTGAAGAAAAAAAGTCCAGCTTCAAACTCAGCCAATGAGCTGGGAGAGGGAAGATGCCACAAAACTGAATTACAGACAGGAAGGAAATAGCCTGTATGAAGACAGATCAAAAGACATGAAACCGCGCAGAGTTTCCACTCTGAGAAGCGAGTCCATCATCCTGCCCCCGCCAGACCCCTGGATGAAACGTCTGCCTGAGCATCTGCTGCCTTTGATCCTGGGACCTTGCAGTTTTCATCAGGAAAAGACAGACCGACATGCTCTAATGCGCTCCACGTCACTGCTTCACAGGCTGATTTTATTAATGTTCTGTCAATCAGAATTATTAATGAGGAACTTATTTATTTATTTTTTATTAGTTTTATTAGTCAGGGTTCTCTAGAGTAACAGAACTTATAGAATGAACCTCCCCCTCCCTGTGTGTGTGTGTGTGTATATATATATATTGGATGTATTAAAATGAATTATAGGCTGCAGTCAGCTAATCCAACAAGAACTGGCTGTGAATGGAAGGTCTAGGGATCTGGCAGTTGCTCAATCCATGAGGCTGGATGTTCAGTATAGTATAGTTCAGACTGGGCTCTAATGCCAGTTAAGGAGTGGACTTGCTTGCAAGTAGGCAAAGAGCAAGTTTCCTTCTTCCAAGTCCTTATATAGGCTTCCAACAAAAGGTGTGGCCCAGATAGAAGGTGTGTCTTCCCACCTCAAAATGCAGATTAATGGCCTGTCTTTGCCCATTTTGAAAGATCTGGATTACAGTCACGTCTCCGTAACTCAAAGATCCAGATTAGAAGTGGATCTTCCTACTTGAACTTATGTAAAAATCCTTCACAGGTGTGCCCTTCATCTTGGGGTTTTAGTTCCATAGGTAGTCATGTTGACCACCAAGAATAACCATCACATGAACCATTCAGTACCCCACATCCCTTGCTTTCCAACCTGTGACCGGTCACATAAAAGCTTAACTTCTTGTTCCTACCAAGAGGCTGACCATGACCCATCCTGTCACTGGCAGTCACAGGAAGTTCCCCATAGTTCTTGAGGACACCTCATGGGTCGCAGTCCTCCCACCCCTTAGTCTCCTCACTACATAGCCTGAAAGTTCCTCCCCCCTCATCTGGATCCCTCTGGAATAAAGGCTTATGGCACTTACTATGATAATAGCCAATTAATTAACTGTGTGAAGACGGCTCAGAGTGAATCTGTCTCATTAAAGTACTGACTGCACCACGTGATCTCCAACGTCTTGGGAAGAGCACTGGTATCTGGGGGTGTGCTTCTTCTTCACTCGGCTCTAGGTCTAGCTTTGGTTGATCCCCAAGGTCAAGGTAGCAGCCTCACAGGCCTGGTCAGGTGCTTGAGGTCAAGAAGATGCACACGAGACAGCCATGATGCGAACCGAATGACTAAATGAGCCGGGAACTCAGCGTTGGTCATTGCACCTCACACTCGTTCTGGAGAAGGAAGGATGTTCTCTGAGATGTGCAGCTACATTCAGGTGTCAAGATGGATCTAGAATCAAGTCTCAGCTCAGCATGTAATGTGCTTTTGTATCCTCATCACTGGCATGTTGAATGGAAGATGAGAACCCATACAGACACTCGAACATGCTAATTTACTTCTATGGGATAGGCATATTTCTGTGGTTATAATTTTATCTCATTCTTCCCTACTGTAGGAAATTCCGACTGGACCCCGAGAAAAGGCTGTAAATGATAAAATGCTGAGTGTTTCCTGCCATCTGAGATTGGATTCAGAACAGGGAAGTGAGGCTTCCTGATTAAAACCGCAAGACAGGATGGTCGAGCCAGGCATTGGGCAGCTTTGCATAGTTCTGCATTTATAAGCAAAGCCCTCAACGATTTTGGACTATAAGTATGGGGTCCCTGGAGAGGCTCAGGCGGTGGCTCAGATGGTCAGTTCAGTGGTTCATGGAGGCCCAACTCTGGTCCGGCTTCACATCTCTTTCCAAGTCTTTGCAACTCCTGGAATGACCAGGGGCTACAGTGGGAGGTGATCCAAACGGAGATGTAAATTATTCATTTTCTCTCAGGCTTGGAGGAGAGACAGTTTTCTACAAATAAATAGGTTGCTTTAAACTGTATTTTCAGAGATGTTGCTCTGAGGGAAAATGTTTTTACCCAAGCAACAGGGTTATGTCTATGGTCCTTATCCTAGGCCAGACCCTCAATCACCAGTGCTACCCTTTCTAGAAACGTCACCTCTCATTCCAGTGGAGGAAGAACGTGTTCCATGTCGATATCTACTCAAGTGGGTAGGGGGAGTACACATGTCACAGCCAAGTGTGATCAGAGGAGGTTGGGGGGGGTCACCTCCTCCCTAATCTGGTTGTCTAGCTAGATTTCTGTCCCCCCTTTCCCATTCTTGCTGAGACAGGACATCTTAGATCAGGGCTCCTTCTTCAGATCTAGACCAAGCTAGTAGAATCTTGGCTTGAGTGCCCTCCAGGGACTCTGAATTTATTACAGTACAATTCCATCTGCATCCCGACCCCAGTGCCATGACAGTTGTCAATGGCTTTGACCATGGCATAAGAGTGTCAGAAGACTGATAAAAAAGCAGTCCCCAAATCCTTATTCCACCCACTGCCAGAGAAGACACACGGATGTCCTTCCCTTTATTAGCCTCCCTCCCTCCTACTGGCTTCATCCAGTAGCCATAACCTCCCGACTCACACAGGAGGAGAAGTAATGTATAGTTTTATTTCCCATTTCTCCCATCCTTGGCCAACAATAAAAGCCTTAGTGGCTGGGTCAGCACTTAGTCTTATTATTGATTCTATAGTTCAGAGAGGGAAAAAGAATCCAATTTGAGTTTTTTTTTTTTAAAAAAGGTAAGAAAAATAGAACTATTATAGAGAAGTATCCTGCAAAGCTGCTTGAAGGAAGCTCGCTCGGCCAGGGAAAGTGGTCGTGCTGATCTCTACATGTCTGTAGCAGTCGGCACACACATGTATCAGCAGCCATTAATGCTTCAGGCATCTCTTAGCAGATGTAGTGATAAGAAGCAGTGTCTCTCTGGGAAGACAGGCATCCACACTACATTTATCCCCAAACTCCCTCTGACAGCAGTGACAAGAAAGCATAGGAATACTTCTGGAGGAGCTTTTTTTTTTTTTTTTTTTTTTTTTTTCATAAAAAGAGGAATTAAGGGCCAGATGTGGTTGCACACATCTGCAACCTTAACACTTTAAGAGGGTGAGGCAGGAAGATTACAAATTCAAGTGCAGCCTGGGCTCGATAAAAAGACCTGCCTCAAAGCAAGCAAGCAAAGAAACAATCCCCAAATTAAATCAAGTAAAACAAACAAAAAATTAGAGGGGAGAAAAGGAGATATATAGATAGATAGATAGATAGATAGATAGATAGATAGATATTAGTTTATTGAAAAATTAGTAGTTGGCATACTTTGACATAGCACTTGTTAGCCTCCACAACGCTGTAGGAAACGTAAACCCACACAGCCGGAGAATCCTGCACATCAGGCACCCTGAGGCTGATACAGAGGCTTGTGCTTTTCACAAGACCCAGTCACAGTAACAAGGAGAATACAGAGCCATTTTGAAAACTCACCAACAAATTTAGTCAACTGCAACTACAGGGAGAACCAGAATGAAAGGGGTATATGCCCAAGTCCCCAGTGTAAGCAGGCACTTCTAAAACACCAATCTTTGTCTTGAGTTTTAAAAACATATGTCTTGAAATGTACAAACATACTCCTCCAAATAATAGGGAATAGGAGCATTACAGGAGGGATTAGGTAAATTAAGATGAGGTTACACTTGATTCAGGATTTAGATTAGGATTTAGGTTCTTACAGAAAGAGGAAAAGAGGGAGGGAGGGAGAGAGAGAGAGAAACAGAGAGACAGACAGAGAGACATAGACAGGGAGAGAGAGGATGGGGGAAGGCAAGGGACAACAGAGGCAAAGGTGGAATAATAGAGTCAGGGGCCAAGAAACGGCTGGGGACCATCAGAAGCTAGGAGAGGGAGTGAGGACGTATCCTTCTGTAGAGGCCACAGTGGGATTACACCCCAGCCAACTCTCTGCTTCTGGACTTCTAGTCTCAGAACTCTGGGAGAGTAAAATTCTGTTGTTTCGAGCTATGGGCTTGCGGTAGGTTTTTTGTGGCAGCTTCAAGAAACCACTAAGGCTCCGGGACAGATTTAGAACAGCAAAGAGCACTGGCTGATTAAAGTGTTTCTGACAGCGAGATCCATTTCTGCACATTTGAAAACAGCCTCCTCTCTTTGTGTAGATGGCTGAGCAGTTGACCTCTGGCTTCTGTGGCTCACGGACACTGTTGTGCTGAGCCTGGAGCAGGCTGGAAGATTCCTGCTGAGAACTCTGGTGCCCCACTTCACCTGGACGATGCATTTGTTACAGAGCTGAGCAAAGGACCGCACATGTGTACCAGCAAAGGACCACACATGTGTACCAGCAAAGGATCGTGCATGTGTACCAGCAAAGGACTGTGCATGTGTACCAGCAAACAGCTGCTAATTAGATTTAGGGGTAAGATCTGAAGTTATTCCAGAAAAAGCAGCAATCCTTATACGCAATTGTAACTTGCTTATATTTGCCTAATTCTAAGCTTAATCTTCTTTTCTTCTGAAATTAACACAATCAAGTGCAGCATATTTATGTTAAGGACATCTGATGAATAAACATAGCTTCGTACATACTCCATAGTCTTACAAGTCTGTGATGGAGAAGGCCAATTAGGATCATTTAAAAATAGAAAAGATAATTTCCTTCAACTATCTGTAAGGGGAAATAGGTTTTTTCTTCTCCTTTGGAAAAATTCACAATACCACAAATGAGCTACTTATCTCTTGAGTTTCCACACAACTTAGAAGACACAAATCCTCTCACAGAACCAGTGAAATATTTCCTATTGCACAGAGGAATTCTAAATTTATGCAATATGAGAACTTCATGAATTTCTGAACATTCTTAACATAAACCAGATAGCTCTGATAACTTGGTATCTCCTCACTAGGCCTCCCGCCATGCCAACAGGTCAAGAAATTGATTCTGGATTTTGTAGACATTTTACTGCCATCTGTTATCAATGACCGAGTTTCCCTCTACCAGAATGGTACCTGAAATTAGGTTATATGGAGCTCTGAGTTAATCAAACTGTTCTTAATGTCTCTAGGCAGATTAAAATATGTGGTGTTTTCCCACTCACACATGCTTAGGAGGCCACATGTACTCTTCCAAGCCAACAGTAGATCCCTAACCCAACCACGAGACAGGCCAATAATGTTTACGGGCATGTCATGAAAATAAACAGTGATCAACAAACACACGAAAATACACTCAACAGAATTAGCCACTAGGGACGTGCAAATCAAAATGTGATGAGACAATCATTGCACACCCACCCGAGTGGTTAGGACAGAGTAGACCTACAGCTGAAGTCAGGGTGAGTGTGCATGACTGAGCTGGTCATTTGTGAGATTGGATGATCTCCAGGTGGATGGTGCTGGGACTGAAGCATAGGATTCTCAGCCAGCATCTTCTGGAGAGTTGCCTGCTCCATGTTTTGGTGGTCAAAAATACTGTGCTGAGAGTACCATGGGAAATGTTTTTTAGTTTGGTTTCCTTTCTTTCTTTCTTTTTCTGTCTGAGACAGGGTTTCTCTGTGTAGCTTTGGCTGTCCTGGAACTCACTCTGTCGACAAAGCTGGTCCTAAATTCACAGAGGTCTGCCCCCCGAATGCTGGGATTAAAGGCATGTAACACTACCACCATTAAGTTTGGTTTTCTTAATAAATAAATTATTGTTTTCTTTGAAATAAAAAAATCTTGCTAAAACAGCATAGACAATCAAGGTAGTTCTCCCAGCTCTCCTTCCTTCCCTTCCTTTTTTTTCCCTCCCTCCTTCTCTTTACTCTTGGGGGCTTCTGGACAAATCATTCGAACAATTTGAAGCATCTTTAACTAAACTGGCTGCCTGACTAAATCAGTAAGATGTATTTACATGATATGTGACTGAAATGTACGTTTTGTTAAAGAGGCTCAGGAGATTAAGGCAGATTGACAAGCCTGACCAACCAGTAGAGATGGCTAATGCCACAGTCTGCTCTTTCAGCTGTCTGAGATGCACTGGTCACATCCCTTTGTTCTTTGGATTGAGCTGTTCTATCAGCTTAATAGAGATATCTACCTGAACTGCTCAGCACTTTTACCCATTTACCCATCCATCCATCCATCCATCCACCCATCTATCATCCATCCATCTACCCACCCACCCATCCATCCCTCCTTCCCTCCCTCCCTCTCTCCCTCCCTGGATTCACATGCTGGCTAGTTGCAAAAGCTATGTGTGAAACCTATGTGTGAAAAGACAGTAACTAGCTACAACCTAATGGGACGACTTTAGATGTATCCTGGACAGTGGCATGTGTATGGCAACACATCTTACACAAAATCCCCATGTTTACAAAAAACTGGTTGAGTCACATGGAGCAGAATTCTGGTTTTCTAAATTCTAAGATGCTAGGTTGAAGAGGAGAGACACAGAGTGAGGCGCACAGGTCTGTGAAGCAGAAGAAAAGGGTGTTTGTTCCAGGTTCTGAAAATAAGCACGCAGCACCCTTATCTTCCCATTCTCACCTGTTGGTGAGAGCAGTAGACTATGCTTTTCCAACCTGCCCTGCCTGGGGGCTTTGCAAGATCTTTACATTATGGAAAACTTAAAACATACTCAAGCAGCACACACAACAATGAAAAGGTGAAGCAATGCCATAGGGACACGGGCACAGAGATACATCACTACCATCACCATCACAACCAAGGTAGTGATTAGTTGTGTGGGAAAGTCTGCACAGCCCCACACTTCAAATCCAAGTGGCCTTGATGCTTCAGAGGACTCTGAAGCCAAGGGAAACTGGCTGATGGAAAACCGTCAACATGCAGGTGTAAAAATCGGTCCAGCATAACCCTAACAGAGCTGCTCAACCTGGGGTCATGACCCCTTGGGGTTGAAGGGCTTTTGCACAGGGGTCATCTAAGACCATCAGAAATATCAGATATTTATATTACAATTCATAACAGTAGAAAATTAAATATGAAGTAGAAATAAAAACAATTTTATGGTTGAGGGTCACCAGCATATGAGGAACTGTATTAAAGGGTCATAGCATTAGGAAGGTTAAGAATCACTGCCCTAACCTATATTCCCTCCTCAGAATGTTTTGAGTTGGTAAACATTTTTGTCTTTGATCATTTTATCTTTAAATGAGTCTCAATACCTGCCTGAGCTATCAAATTAATCCAACTTGACAGTATTCTAGAAGAAGCTATCCAATTCTCACAGGCAATTGCATTAAGAAACCAATTGCTTAGCTTCCCAACTACAGCACAGAGAGCTGGAACAAGTGAGATGATATGGCATATTCTTGTCCTGAGATCCTAAAATCTTAAAACCCTCAACGGAAGGGGAGTTAGGAACCATGTAGCTACCCAAAGAGATAATGAGTCTTCTTGCTTTACAATAGTGCTTTGAACTGCTGTCAACTGGAATATATCCTATAAATATGATAATATCTACTGAGCTAAGTGTGAACCCAGGAATTAGGTATGGCTAGCCCAATGGGCATCCCAAACAAATCTACCACCAGCTTTCACATGCCTAAGAAAGTGGGGCTGAGAAATGGGAAGAAAGCTCTGATCATATCCACTTCTGATCATATTCACTGTGCACCACTGAACTGGCAAATTGAGCAGATGTAGCTACAAGAAAAAGTAATTTATAATCATGTACGTTCCTTGGAATCAAGGGCAAGTCCCAGAGTGGAAGGAAGAAAAGTGACATGTTTTCTAAACTGGACCTCAATGATACATTTTCTATAAAAATTTTAATTAAGGGTCTCAGGAGATTGTTCACTGGGCAAACTGCTTGATATGTAAACATGAGGATCTGGATTTGGATCCTCAGCCCTTGTCAAGGGTAGGTATGGTGGCAACTCCCTGTAACTCCAGGGAGGCAGAGAGAGGTGAGCCCAGGCTCTCTGGCCAGCCAGTCTCGCTGAAATGAAAAATTCTATGTTCAGTGAGAGACCCCGACTCAAAATAAATTAAGAAATGGTGGTAAATGATAGAGGAAGATGCCTGAAGTTGACCTCTGACCTCCAAATATGCAGGTCTGTGCACCTGCACACACACCACACACACACACACACACACACACACACACACACACACACGTTAAATCAAGTGCATTTAAATATGTAAGAAACAGATATTCATAGTTCTGACAGAGGCGTTGAAAGGAAGAGTCTCTGCTTCCTTCCACCCTAAAGGATACTCTTTAAAAAGATAATCCACAGCTTGCTTGAAGCAAGTTTGTATTTAACTGATTCAATGTCTGATTTGAAATATGCAAATCAGAAAAGCAAGAGACACCCTTAAACCCTGAGTGGGCTGGCAGAGGCAGAACTGATCTTTGGTGTCTTGAGCATCATTAAGATATGGTAAGTACTTGGATTGGAGAGGTGGCTCAGTGGTAAGAGTACCAGCTACTCTTCCAGAGAATCTGGGTTCAATTCTCAGCACCTGCATGATGGCTCACAACCATTTGTAACTCCAGTTCTGGGGGATCTGACACCCTCTTTTGACTTCTCTGGGTATCAGGCATGCATGTATAGGCATACATGCAAGCAAAGTACATATATATGTATATGTATAATATAAAATAAAAAATTTAGAATAAATACTTCTTTAGTGTTTTCATTTAAAAGCCATTCAATGAAGCCCACATTTTCTGGTTCTTACTGACTGAAATAATCTACATAATATTAATAAATATTCTAGGGAACATAACTCATAGAAATAAAAAATCTATTTATAAAGATGTTTTAGAATTTTTAAGTAACTGCATTATCAAATAAGAGAAAGAAATTTAAGGCATTCCTCAAACTCCCCACAGCTCAGTCATGCCACTCCAGTGCTCTTTCCTCTGGTGGATTCAACACACCTGGTTCTGTATGGTAATAGAGTAAATATAAACTTAAAATCTCAGCTTTATTTCATTTAATGTTAAATGAACTTAGTTTGTTTGCCATGACTTTAAAATTCCTGAATGAATGCACAAAAGAGTTGGTTTGCATCATTATTCTGCCACCATTGGAAGTTGATGCCACAAAGGGCATATTCAGACATATAATTTAATGATTTTTTTGTTCTTTTCTTAGAAGAGATTTCCAGAAATAGAATAGGCACAAACATCTTAGCGCTTTTGCTATACATTGCCATACTGACCTCCAAGAGTGGTACCAATTGACAATACATTCTGAAGCCAAAAAAATATTCTTTGATAGTCTATCATTACCAGCAATTTGTGTTATTCATTAAGATAAAACCTTTGCTAGTCAAACAAAGGAGAAATTTTAGTTCAATTTTTCCTAATTTTTATCATCTGTTAGATTACCAGAATATTTATTTTATGTTAATTATGGTACTTCTATTGAGAACTCTCTTTTTTTAATCCTTCTGCCAATTTATCTATTGGAGTCTTTTGTGATTTCTACAGGTGTCTCCTAGTCTTTGACTCTTCCTAGTTCTCCCTTGATTTTATTTAACCATTTCATCTTCCTGAATTTATTTTAGACATGAGTATCTAAAATATTCATCACCCTCTCAAATTACTGATAAGATTATTTCAAATATAATTTATTAAATTTTTTGAAAGGGTTTCTCTGTGTAACTGTCCTGGAACTTGATTTGTAGACTAGCCTGGCCTTGAACTAAGAGATCTACCTGCCTCTGCCTCTCAAGTGCTAGGATTAGAGGTATGCACTGCCACTGCCCAGCCTTTGTTGCATTATCTTTACTTCCCACTGATACGTAGTACTTTAAGAAGAATTAATTACATTTAGCAGGATTTTCTTTTTCACAACTAAGGTGGTGATGCTCAGAAATAGTGGGGTGGCAGATAAAATAAATCTGAACTTCATCCCCATTAACTAATCTCATTAAGTGACGACCTGTGTGTGTTCACGCATGAATAGTAAAGGAAGGAGGTATTTAGAGTGTACTAAAGAGGTGGATGAGGGATGCAACAGTTGAAGCACCACTATGGCAGAGAAGCTAGCAGCCTCCTGGTTTAGTTTCTTTACTGTGCTGATTCAGAAGTGTCATGTATCTGTCTTAGCCATTTGCTTTTTAAAAAAGCTTAAACATTTAGTTGTTCCATTTTGCTTTAATCTCCCCCGTTCCCTATGACAGATTCTGCCATTTTAACATTCCTGGACTCAGTCAATACTTATTGAGCATCTACTCTGTATTAGGCACAGTATGGATGTCAAACACCATCAAGAACTTTACTCTCATCTAATGGTGGCCCACTCTGAGTATCCCTAAAGAAGCAGTTTAATAGGTAGTGGCATGTATTATGGAAGGTCCAGAGGGTTCCCAGTGACAAAAAGCAGTAACCCTGTTACTGGGAAACAGGCATGTCGGGAATGCTTCTGCCCACCTGTTCTCCATAATAATCCTCCCTCAGTCTATCTCTACCCCTGGTATCCCTACTTTTTTGTGGAATTGATCTTCTCCTTTCACCTTTATGGGGGTTCTTGGGATTGAACTTGGGTTTTCAGGTTTGCACGGCAAGCACCTTTTCCTACTGAGCCATCTAGCCAGTCCCTGTTTACCATCTTAAACCATAAGCCAATATAAGTGTTTCTCCCTCTAAGTGGCTTCTTGTCTGGTATTTGGTCACAGAGAAAAGTAAATGGCATAGAAAATAAACCTAGGAGTGGTCTCGTTGTCATCCCACAGTTAACTTTTGGAGCCATGGTCAAAAAACCTGCAGCTGTCGGGTGTTTCCCCGCACCCTCAACAACACTCAATCATCATCAATTCTGATCTGAGCCATCACAGTGGGTGTGGAATGGCTCCCAGTGTGGTTTGGGTCATTTCTTCCAAGGAGACATGGCGTTTTCCACCAACAAAGAAGCCAAGAGGAAGACATCAGCTTGGAAGCCCACGAGCTCCTCATCTCCAGCTCTGAGTTGGATGACCGAGGGAAGGCTGAACAACAGGTTTCCATCCATGCTGGAGATCATGGTTGCTGCTGACGTCTGCCTGAGGTAAGCGCTGAGGGCCTCGCGGTGGAAGACAGTGAACATTTCAGTAAATAATGGTCCTTCCACTCTCACCTGCTGGCCCTGTGTTTGTAAATCCAAGATGTTGTGACAGGCACTGCACTGAGATACTCACAAGGAGCCTGGGGGCACAGAGGAAAGGGGCCTGTGCATACCAGAGAATCGGGGGGTGGTTTCCACACCCACAAACACCAGTCATTTGCTGGTGAAAGGATTACTAACACCTAAAAGTAAAATTATAATCCAAACAGCTTTATACGATTCTCAAAATTTTATGCTTTTAGGTGATTCTAAGCAGCCCGTTCCTCAGAGATCCCAGGTGCTAAACCATTTAATGATGAGCCCTGTACATTTGGCTAAATCAAAATCAAGGGTGAGGTTTTGCAGCATTACCTCCAGCAGGTGCTAAGGAAGCAAACTAAAGAGTGTAACCGTGGACTTGTACTTCGTCCTGGCACAGGCATCCGACACAGTTTCTCCATGCACTTGATCCTGCCGTGCAAGAGTTCAGGAGACTAATGTTAGCTGCTCAAGATGGCCTGTGTACGCTCCGTTGTTTCCCTCACACAAACCAAAGAAACACATGGTAAAACACACAAACACACCTGGACACGGGCTTTAAAATAAGTCAAATTTTCTTTTAGAAACCAATGCCCAGGATCCCTGCTATTGTGAGATCTGTTTAAGGGATGCTTTCTAACTCCAGGAAACAGGGGCCACTCTCCTTTTCTCATGATGTCACCAAAGCATACCTAGAGAATAGGTTTTACGATCTATTTTTATTTTATATGTGTGAATGTTCGCCTGCTATGTGTATGAGGGTATCAATCCAGAGTTAAAGATGGTTGTTAGTCACCATGTGGATTCTGAGAATCAAACCTGCAAGAGCAGCAAGTGCTTTTAATTGCTGAGCCATCTCTCCAGTCCCTGAAGCAAGTTTTCGGATTTTTTTTTTATTGATTTTTATTGAGTTCTACATTTTTCTCTCTGCTCCTCTCCCTGACTCTCCCCTCCCCACTTCAGCCCTTCCCCAAGGTCTCCATGCTTCCAATTTACTCAGGAGGCCAAACAATTTAAATTAAAAAGAAGGACCTGAGTCTGACCCCCAGAATCCATGTAAAAATGTGGGATGTGGTGGAGTGTGCTTGTAATCTCAGTGCTGGGGGGAGGAGACAAGAGGCAGGAGGATCCCTGGAGCTCCCGGTCAGCCTAGCCTAGTAGGGGAGTTCTAGGCCAGTAAGAGACCTTATCTCAGCAAAAAAAAAAAAAAATAAAAAATAAAATTAAGTGAACTAAAACTGAGGAATGTCACCCATGGTTGTCTTCTGGCTACACACACAGACACACACACACACACACACACACACACACACACACACACACGTTTGCCCCTGACACATGCACATACATATATACATAGACAGAAGGGACAGCATACAACCCCAATTCTACCTTTCTGTTTGCCTGGTTCTTTATTTAAGATCTCACCAGGGCTCCCTTTAAATAAATAGGCATAGGTGTGTTTATATGCAAAAAGATCCATGTCACAGATTCTGCTTGACCACCGAGGAAACCGGATATTTTTAAGGCTCATGTCATTTCTTAACTATGAGACACTCACAGGGGCCTTTGGGGTGACAGTGTTCTCTTCCTGACCCTCTTGTTCTAAACGGGATGATGCCTTAAAGAAAGGGGTGAAGGCCAGATTCCAACCAACTTCAGGAGAGGAGCGCTGAGCACTCCTCCAGGGAAAACACCCTCTGGACAAATCCTAAAGAAGACTCCAGAGCAGGAAGTCGGAGGACTCCAGATGGCAACATCCAAGGCCACCTCACCCTGCTGCATGTTCAAAGCCGCCTCAAGCTTTCTCTCATTCAACCCAGCTACACTATCCCTTGAAGAATTTTTTTGAAAGGAATTGTTACAAAGTTTATAAATTTCTTTGATTGCCTATGAAGATTTTGAGCAGCTAAGGGAGGTTAAAAAAAAATCACCCCTTACCATCATGAATCTAGAGACACCAGTTACTCTAGAAGGGACCGAAACTTGTTAGGACTGGCCTCATGTCACCTGGCATGATGTGGAGTGGAGGTCCACAGGCAGGAGAGCCAAGGAAAACATGTCTGTGCACCTCACACACGGAAATCACAGCTCTGAATTTGCCAAACTGCCCTGTTCTTACTTGCTTTGGAAAGTCTCACTTTTTGGAACAATAAACAGGAACAAAGCAGGAAAGGCACGACGAGGTGTCCAAGGAGAAGCACGGTAACCGTTACCAAGCCTGGAGAGAGAACTGACAGACACGGCACCCACTGAATGAACTAAGAAGGGCTTATGTGTGAAGGAAGCGTGGCTGACAGGTGTGAGCCTTGGCTTTCATGGACAACTGAGCAAATGGGGTAGAGTTTTGTGTATGAACAAGGGCCCGGTTCAATCAAATCCCCCATCTCAGCAGGGTCTCTTATGTAACCCCAGCCTGTCACAGGGATCCACCTGCCTCTGCCTCCTGAGTCTGGGATTAGAGGTGTGCGCTACCACGCCTGAGAACTTCCTCTGTAGGACACAAAGCTTATTTTCCACCACTTCTGACTCTCAAACTGTGCTGCTTTTCCAGAGCTCTGTGCTGTAAGTCCTTATAGTCAATGTGGGGCTTATAGCGTGGGGCTTGGTGGCAATGAATTTAACTTTCTTTTTAATATATGTTTGCTATGACATTATAGTGTTGAATTATTTCTCCCCAAAGGTTATACCATGTCTGAATCCTTGGTGTCTACAAAGGTGATCTGATTTGGAAAAAGGGTCTTTGAAGACGTAATGAAGTTGATGATCTTTGGATGAACTCATTTAAAATTTAGGGTAGACCTAAATTAAAAAATTTAACTGATGACCTTATACCAGAAAGTGGAAGGGGGATCTAAACCAAAGAAGTGGCCTTGGGCAGAGAGAGGAAAAGGGCAGAATAATTAATCTCCATAACAAGGAACGTGAAAGCTAGGAGAGCATAGGGAATGGAAGAGCCCACCTTGGCTTTGAACTTTGGGCCACCAGACCTATTTCTATTGTTTTCAGTCACCAAATTGCAATTGGCTATAGCAGCAACATTAATCCCTTTAGTGAGAATATTCACAGTTTCTACCTTGGACTTCCTTGAGGGTGAGGGATGTGGATTGGTGAGTCACCTGCAGTTCGTGACTCCACCTGGTCTTCTTTGCAGCTGTGCAGGTGCAGCATGAGACGTCCCAGGAGAGGAGCCTGGCACCATTTCCATTCCCAATTTCCTAATTTCCCAGGAACTGGGAAGAAATTTTCTTTACAAGCGTAAGTGTGACAAAATGACAATGCAGGCCTTGCACAGACAGAATTTTACTGTGACTTCATGCCATGTGATAACACGCAAGCAGCACATCTTTCCAGGAAGGCCTGACGTCACCCGTGGCTGAAGTCACTGAGACCATTGCTGGGAAGGAATGAAGAGACTCTAAGAAATGTTTTAGTGATCTAAAAATAAGGAAGCCATCTGGAAGAACAATCTACGGGTTTGTTCATTCGGCCGAGCCTCATCAGCCCGGGCCATCAAGAGCTGATAAAGTTCACCCCCCCTACCCTCCTGTCTGCTGCAGTCAGTAGAACACAGCATCCAAAAAACATGGGCCAGGACACTAGGTTTGGTGACTCCGGCTCATCTTAAACCACGTCCTTGCCTAAGTTCAAGGAGCTATCGCTGGCGAGAGGATGAGACTTGCAATCTGTTGTTGCACCCAACCTTGGTGAGAACAGGGAAGGGTTCCTTCCACACCAGCTACGTCTGCCTAGACATCTGTCCTCCAGAATACAGAGGATGTCTGCTCAGGTGGGCTGAAGGTCAACACAATTCAAGAAGTAGGGTTTTACTTCAGCCTGGCATGCTGGCTCATACCTGTATTATCTCAGCACTTGAGAGGCTGAGGCAGAAGGATTGCCATGAGTTTGAGGCTAGCTTGGGATACACGGTGAGCTCCAAACAGTCTGAGATTCAAGAGTCCCTCAAAAAAGTCAAACACAAGAAGCTTCCATCTATGACGAGGAACTTGGTGTCTCCCAGCAGACACTCTCTCCTTAGTGAACGACAGGCTCCTGCTTCACACCAGTCCCCATGTTTTTGCTGAATGTCACTAGCTAGTGAGGGGCATGTGCCAGCCTCTCTGCAGCTTGGCCTAGCTGTGTTACTGGGTTTGAGCAAGCAGACTGTGAATAGACATGGGTGCTGCTCTTCTGACTTCAAACACAGAGATTTTAGGGTGCATCATCCTTCCCCATTCCTAAGCAGACACAAAGAAATCCCATTTCAACCATGCAAGCAGGGGCAGCAGCTTTGAAAGCGATGGAGTATCCAGAAGGATGCAGTTAGGTACCCAAATGACTGCATGTGGTGTGTGGCACAGGACTGCTGTGGCAGAGGTAGCAAACCTCCTTCCCGCCTTCTGCTGCAAGCTGGTATTTCTTTAGTGCTACAGCTAAGCCTTTATTCTGCTGAAACCTTAGGGTCAGACACTAAAACTCTAGACAAATATAACTTTATTTAATGAGCAGGACTGGTGTACTTTGGTGATGGATAGTTTACAAAACAAATCACATAATGTGAGCAAATGGCAGCCTGTATCCACAGCACACAGGGACCAGAACCCTGAGATCGTCAGGCTAGCCTGATGGTGGCTTTGATCCCCAGAACCACTCAGCTCCAGCCCTGCCTGCTATGATCTATGATATGACTCAGAGCATGTCATTGCATCTCCTTTCTAGTCCAAGGGGGAACCCCTGATGCGTTAGATACACAAGAAGAAATGAGAGAAACATGTTTTCACAAAATCCATTCATATAATCATTGGAAATGTAGCAAACTTTCATATGTATGCATGTGTTTGGAGGTCAGAGGTCAGCCTACGGAGTTATTACTAAAGAGCTCTCTACCTCTTTAGACAGTTTTAGGACAGGGTCTCTCATTTACCTAAAGCTAATATAGGAGCAGGGGATGCTGGCCAGCCACTGGGCTGTCACTACCCTCAGTGCTGGGATTACAACTACATAGTATTATGTCCAGTGTTTTTCTTTCTTTCTTTCCTTCCTTCCTTCCTTCCTTCCTTCCTTCCTTCCTTCCTTCCTTCCTTCCTTCCTTCCTTCCTTCCTCATGAGTTCTGAGGTTCAGACTCAGGTCCTTGTGCTTGCATAGCAAACAGTTTATTGCCCAGGATACCCTGCCAGCCACTGTCCTCCTCCTCTTCCTCTTCCTCCTCTTCCTCTTCCTCCTCTTCCTCTTTTTTTGATAGATGGGAGTAGTAAGGTCAGTATTCTTTGATAAAAAGATGGGTTAGCCAAAGATGGCTTTTAATACTGTCCTTAGTCATAAAAATTAAAAGCTAAACTACTTTGGGGATTGGGAGTTTAGTTCAGTGGTGGAGCACAAGCTTAATATGTGTAAACCTTAGCACCAAATTAAAAACAAACAAACCAAACAATAACAACCAAAACTAAAACCAAAATAACCCTCCCCAAAACCATACCAAATAGTAACCAACCAAATAAAATGACTAAACTGCCCTAATGCTCACTGCGTCATTAAAATGTCCTGGGCTGCCACCAAAATTCCAACTCCAGGAGCCCACACCTTCTGGCCTTCATGCTCTGCAACCGCTGGGTGTGTGAAACACAAGGAGAATCCTGGGGTGAAGGTGAGTGGCTTTTCAGCTTTGAGGGCAGCAGAGACGGCCAGGGAGTAAATAAAGTGCTTGCCATGCATGCATGAAGAGCAGAGTTTGGATCTCCAGTCCACATGGATGTCCCACAGCATGGAAGCTCACCTGTGACCCAAAGACCAGGAAGCAGAGACAGTGGATCCCTGGGACAAGCTGGTTAGCCATAATAGACAAGCCAGGGACTACAGGTACAGGTAAGTGCCCTTGCTTCAGCATAGAAGGCAGAAAGTGATACAGGAAGACACTCTGGCCTGTGCGTATTACACACATACACATATACACACTGTCACACACATATGAAAATTCCTCATATGCACAAGCACATATCATATAGACGTACAAAAAGCAAGAAAGAGAGGTGGGAGGAAGGGAAGAAAGAAGGAAGAAAGAAAAAGAAAGGAAGGAGAGGAAGGAAAGAAAGAAAGAGAAAGAAAGAAAGAAAGAGAAAGAAAGAAAGAGAAGAAAGGAGGGAAGAAAAGAATGAGGGAAGGAAGGAAGCCAGGCTGGCAGGTAGGCAGGCAGGTGGGCGGGAAGGAGGGAAGGAAGGAGGGAGGGAAAGAGGGAGAGAGGGAGGGAGGGAGGGAGGGAAAGACAGAGGGAGGGAGGGAAGGAGGGAGGGAGGGAGGGAGGGAGGGAGGGAGGGAAGAAGGGAAGGAGAGGGAAGGGAAGGCAGGCAGGCAGACAGGCAAGGTGGCTTTTCTAGAGATGACAGGTCTCTAGCCACTGTGATGAAGCCCAGGTTCACATGAAAAGACCCCATCCTCAGGTATGACTATCACAGTACAAAAGGCTAAGCTGGAGGAAAACTCTGACCCAATTCTCAAAGCAGCTATCCAACAATGCAGGGACCCTCAGAGCATCTGTTCATTTTCTGTGGCAGTGATTTAGTCCTCTGTACCTTTGTTCAGAAAAGTCTGTCACCAAGTGTCTCATGTCCATCACTAAGTGTCCATAGCAGGACATTTTTTTTTACCAGGAAGGGGGCTATTTAGGAAGTACTAGAAAGACAGCCAAACATGGAGTCTATCATAAAACAAAAGTGTTGTTTTACAATAAATCAAATCGCTGAAAGAAATACATTTTTTTTCTCCAAATTGACTTATAACAACAATGATAATAACACTTTAGGCATTGCATGTGTAATGCCAAGCTGCGCACTGAGCAATTTAGAGGCCTTATTCCTTTGAGTTCTCACACGGATTCCATGGTCACCAGATGCACAGCTGTGGGAACTGCACCACAGAGCCGTGCCCACCCACAGGGATTTGAACCTAGGTCATGAGAGAGCTGAGTGTGCACTCTCCCTACCATTAGCTCCCACTGAGGATGAATGCCAGGCCAGGTAGCAGGGTGTGTGTTTGCCCACATTCCTGCTCAGCAGGGGAAGTCTCAATTCAGGACCGACAGTCTCTTTAATGTCCTTGGGGAGCTGTTATTCATCAGATGCCCATGTCTGTGCCCTGGGACAGCATCAGTGAGTTGCTTTGTACTGCACTAATGTAAAGCCTGACAGTCCCCAAGTCACTTTCCCATCTATGAGGAAACTTGAAGCTCACTTCTGCCAGGCAGATAAGGCCAGTGCCATTGTTATCCCCACCAGAGAGTGGGAACTGACGCACAGGCAGTAAAATGGCTCATGGCACAGCTAGTCAATTCAAGTCAGAGCTGTGGCTCCGAAAGCAAGCTCATGTCGATGCAAGTCAGCTGTCGGTGTGTGGTGGAATCATAGTAAGATGGCTTCTGTGTTTTGTTATACACTTCTTCACCTTGGAGAACAACCAAGCCTTTTTCTCGAGTGACAGCCCCCTTACAGGCAGGGTCTGCTGCCTTCCTAGCTCAGCTTCCTCTTTCAAACTCCCACATGTCCAGTCCCTGAGATCACAAAAGAATCTCCATGTAACAAGTCACAAAAACAGCTGATGCTTAGAAAATGTCCCCTGAATGAAAGAATCATGGAACTGCCCTACTGGGGCCATGACAGACAGCCACAGGGGTTGTCCTTATTTGACTGATGATACCGTGCTGCACATCTTGACCAAAATCAACTTGGGGAGGAAAGGGCTTATTTGGGTTACACTTCCAGGTCACAATCAGTCACTGAGGGAAGTCAGAACAGAAACAGGAACAATTGACAAAGGTTGTTTATAAGTTCGGTCTCCAATTCGTACTCAGCTAGCTTTTTTTATACCGCCAGGACCTACCTGCCTAGGGATGGTGCGGCCTACAATGGGCTGGGCTTTCCTACATTAATCATCAATTAAGACAATCTCTCATAGACATTGTCACAGGCTAATGTGATCATAGCAGTTTTTCAAGTAAGGTTCCCTCTTCCAATGTGACTTCTAGGTTGCCTCAAATCAACAATAAAAAAAAAAAAAAAACCCAGGACAGGGATGGATCTGAGGTATGAGCCTGGCATTGATCCAGAAATGCCAGTTCCTGGATTTTTAAATAAGAAATTCAAGGTATCCACAAACACTCACGTGTAGGAATGTTCTCTTTAAGGCTATCTCTCACAACGCAGCACAATTCGGGGAGCTCTGATACAGCTGATGCTAAAGGACCTTTGGAAAGCTTCAAAATACGGAGAATGTTGTGCTCCCATTGTCAAGGACACTGTAGGAATAGATTTACTAACCAAGAATGTGTTCTAAATTATTTAGTACACAAGCATATATAATCTGAAACAGTTACTGTTACTTTATTATTATATGGCTGCCACATAGTCACAGAGGTCTTAGAAAAATCTCAGTGGGATACACACCAGATATCAACAGCAATAACCTTTAGTAGATATACTTTTTGGTGAGGTTTATTATGAAAAGTTTGCTTCTGTACTATGAAAACATTCATAGACTTTGAGGCAGAATAATTAACCATCCATGTACTAGCATGTGTTGACAAATTACTTAGCACCTTTGTGGGCTATACAATACAATGAACCAGAAGTGGTAAGCTGTGTCTGCCTTTTGCTTTGGTAATGGATTCAGCAACTTATGACCTAAAGTTCCAAAAGAACAAATGAACACAGAGAACCAAGAACATAGGCACATCCCTACAGACAATGGTTTAAAAGGAAAAGCAAGACAAAAAGCTAAGACAGGTGCTGAAGAAATTCCTACAGCCAGTAGCCTTTAAGTTACCCACCCACTTGGGCATGGCCTCTTATACTATAAATGCCGATATAAAGCCCGCATCTAGTGTCTATCTTCGGTGGGGCTACATGGCTTCTCCCTGACTCTGCCCTCTTTTTCTCTCCCAGCATTCAGTTTAGTTTCCCCCGCCTAGTTAAGTTCTGCCTTGCTAAAGGTCCAAAGCAGTTTCATTATTAATCAATGATATTCACAGAATACAGAGGGGAATCACACATCAGACAGGAAATTTCATTTCCATTCTGATGACTTCTGGATGGATGGAAATGGTAGCGACAGGACTCCAGAGCTTTCCACGCCACAGACTAGTCCCAGAGTGCAGAACAGGTGAATCTTTGCAGGTCCCACTTTAGAGGTCTGCTGAGTGCTCTTTCCTAGAACTCACTTTTCTCTCATTAAAAAAATATGAAACAAACAAAAACTATGAAAATATCATAGCCTGGAGGAATATGCAGCTCCCTTCAAGACGAACAACAAAGGGGCAACAAAAAAAGTAACAGATTTCTATGGGTCAGGAAGAAAAGGCCACCTGTCCCCGTGTGTGCCCCACAAGAGGATGTGAGTATGCCAATGATGCAGACAGCCCTGAAAGTGCAGGGATGAGCGCAGGTGAAGGTGCTTTGCATTTGGGCCATGGAGGGGGGGGGGCGGGATACGTGTTTGGGATTTCATAGGGGTCAGGTTGAAACCTTTGATTTGGTCAGTCTGGTCAAAGCTTTGACTGGTGGGGACATGAGCAAATAGTTCATCCCACACTGCTGGTGGAGGGGAAACAGGTCCTCTCTCAGATTGGGAGTTGCCAAACATGGTAGGTGGTATTAGTCAGGGTTTCCTCGAGTAGCAGAACTCATAGAATGAATCTCTCTCTCTCTCGTAGCATTCATTCTCTCTTATAGAATGAATTTCTCTCTGTGTGTGTGTCTCTACCATACACACACGCACATACAAATGCACGTGTAATTTATTAGACTGACTTACAGGCTATAGTCCACCTAACAATGGTTGGCTATGAACAAAAAGTCTGAGAATCCAGAAGTTGCTCAATGCACAGTGCTGGATGTCTTAGCTGGTCTTCAGTAGAAGGTCAGTGAAGGAATGGACTTGCTAGCAAGGCAAGGGCAAACAGTCAAAGAGTGAAAGCGTCCTTCTTCCGAGTCCTTGCATAAGCTTCCGGTAGTGGGTGGGGCTCAGATTAAAGGTGTCTCTTCCCACCTCAGTGGCAGCAAGAGCAAGGTGTCAGCCACCCCTCACCTGGATCTGCATGTGCGCCCATGTTCTAGTGAGTGGTAGGTCCACACCTGCCTGATGGGCACAGTGTTTTCTACATATGTGTTGAGGAGCCTGTTCTGCTATGGATACTTGGTTACTATTTATTAAGACAATGAGAGTGTAACATAGGATTTTACCATAGAGAACAAATGGAGCATAACACAGAGCTTTACTAGAGGGGGAATACCTGGCTTCAGAGAGCAGCAAAGCACAAATCTGGCAAGCAAGGTGCTGAAGAACTTTGTAAAAGTCTCTATGAGCTCAAAGAGATGATTATGTCGTTCAGTATCATAACTCTATCTGCCACTAAAGGCTTAACCTCTGATTGGCAAGCCCAGAGAGAACAACATCACCCAAGACAGGAAAATGGAATCGCCTACTGTACAAGGTGCTGATTGCCGCAGTGTGCTGACTACACTCACTCTCTTCGTATCAACTAGAGTAATTTTAGGGCTGCTGGGGAGATAGTCTGGATAGGAAAGGGCTTGTTGTGCATGTATGAGAATGTGAGTTTGATTCCTAGACCTGCATAAAAGCTGGGCATGGTAGCACAGGCTTTGCAATCCTGGTTCCAGGGAGGAGGACACAGGAAGATCCCTGAGGCTTGATGGCCAGCCAACCTGGCCTTCATAGTGAGTTCCAGGCCAGTGAGAGAGACGCTGTCTCATAAAGCAAGGTCAACAACATTTGAGGAATGACATTTGAGGTTGAACTGTGACTTCCACATGAAATGAATGTGATAGATCTGTACCCTCATGCCACATGTATACACACACACACACACACACACACACACACACACACACACGTACGTTTTGGGGGTGGCAAGTCATGTTGATTCTGCTCATTATCTGATCATCTGGAATATTTTTTTTTTTTGGCAAGTCGTATGTTTTTTAGTTAGATGGCATTCAATGTGGGGCATGTACTTCCACATAGAACCTGAGAAAGCTTTTTTAAAAGTTCCAAACACACAAACACAGAGCCAGATGCGACTTCTTAGTCCTGCAATCTCTCAGGTGGGACGTGGCACACAGAGATGTGGCTGCTGCCTGTGAGCTTGAGTCAGTCAATACCATGTGTGTAGGGTTTAAGGTTTGGTTCACATGCTGAGAGGAGGCTGCAGGCACACAGCAAAGCAGAACAGAATAAGAAAATCTTAAAATAGATAAAGTAAAAAAGGGCATAGACAATCATAAAAATAATTTTAAAATAATAAAGCATTTACAAAGCATTAAAATAATATAAAGAATAAGTCACATAAGGATAGGAAATACATAGGGCATCTGGATTCTGTATGGTGCCTAGTTGACTTTGAATTTTTTGAATGCTGATGAGCTTAAGGCAGCTACAGAGAGACACTGGATTATGGAAGGGGCTGTTTAATTACACCAATCTATATACTTTAGAGATGTCTTAGCTTCAGAATGGAAGTTAAAGATATGTTGTATTAGGGGAGAGGTTATGCCTTTGTTTCCACAGGAATCAAAAAGCTATGGATTCATTCCCAGTTAATAGAGATCAGATATGACTGTGGGAGAACTCATAAGGATCCTGGCTACAGACATGAGGGAGGAAGACAGGAAGGACTAGAAGACAGGAGACATGTATGCTGATCCCTTTACATGGGAACAACTCTGAGACAGATGAGATATGATAAATCTTGCTGGTTACAGAGTCTTCATGACTTATGATTACATACCATCCTTTCATATGGTGTGGATAGAAATTTGGTTATAAGTCCAAAAAACCTTATAAAGTTAACTGATGCCTTTTATCTGCTCAAACATAAAACAAAAAATCATCTTTAACTTGCACACACTGTACATTCCATACTCGTGTTAATGCAGATACATATGTTACCTTTAAAAGTTTCTTTTCAGAAAGAAAGGATCAGACACAATAAAGACAAGTAGTTCAGGTGATCCAGCCTTTCAGAATGCCTCTGTCACAGTTTCCTCAAAATTTTACATCCAGAACAACTTCAAAGTTGCTAACTGAGATGGTCCAGCCTCACAGGCTTTCCAGTCAAGACTTCAGATAAGCTGTACACTTTCCCATCACACAGAGACTAAACAAAAAGAAAAAATACAGCTGGCTCTCCCAGGACTTGATCATTATCCCAATTTTCTCAGGATCTCCTAAAGATGCTGTTGCCCACAGACAAAAAGAAGCAGTCTCGGGAACATGATACCCATATTCCTAAATGGTAGGGTGGGTGATTTTTGGTCATTCTGTGGGTTATGGATGTTTGTCATCATTGGGGGGAGGGTGATTACAAGTTGTTATTGGTAATGGTCAGAAAAAAGCTTAACAAAGGAGATTAGATTCAGGAATCTCTTTCTGAAGGAAAAAAGAGGGGATGGTTTTAGGTGACCCCTGTGAAAGGGTTGTTCAGTCACAAAGGGGTCATAACCCCTAGGTTGAGAACCGCTGTTCTAAGGTTTTTGTTTTGTTTTGTTTTCTTGGTACTGTAGCTCTGAATTTAATGACACATGCTTCTGTAGTTTTAGCTTCACGATAGAGAGAATTTATGTTGGCAAGACATTATAATAGCTTTAGGCTTTTTTCTCCCTTTCATAAAAGGCAAAACAATTCTTTGTTTTTTTAAAAAAAAAACATCCTTACCACCCATTATCCCATTCTAACAGTATTACTCATTTTCATATGTTCTCCATATAATCTTTCTCTGTTCCTAATCAAGAAAAGTGACCCCTTTAAAACTTATTGTTCACTTAACTAAACCAGGAGGTGCTCGATTTCCATCAAAGCCACCTGAAGCCAGCATGATACTTCTTCAACACAGCCTCTCTAAATGAAACTAAGTATTAACTGTGACTTCAGTCTTGGGACTCACCAATCCTTCTGAACCCCTGCACTGTGGAACCTTCGTGAGTGTACAAACAGGGATGAGTCCAGGATTAGCTGCCAGAGCTACTGTAGAGCAGTGTGGAACCCCAAACCGCCACTACGTGCAGCCCTGTCCTGAAAGCTTCCCATTCGCAGTCCATTGGGGATGCGCAACTTCTCAGAACGGCACCTTTCTTTCTGCAACCTGGCACCTCGGGCATCACCAAGCTCCCAACCTCAGCAGCAAAATGTTTATTGATTGGAAAGAGAAATGACGGCAGCAGACCATTACACAGCCCGTATTTATCCTCTGCTTAGACTGCGTGCAGGTTCTAATGTATGAGTTTATGGAAACCTCTCAGCAACTCTGGAAGAATTTTTGTCACCTCATGCTCTTGTCCGCCTTCATTACACACAGCTCACATTCTCAAGGGCCCAGCTGAGGAGCTGAGGCCGACTCCTCCTATACATAGGGTTTACTTTTTTAATTTTAAGAAATGTACTATTTTATATGTGTGAGTGATTTGCCTCCATGTATGCCTGTAGACCATGTGTGTACCTCATGCTTCTGGAGGTCACTTCCAAGATCCCTTGGAACTAGAGGTACAGAAGGTGGTAGCCACTATGTGGCTGTGGGAATTGAACACAGGTCTTCCGAAAGAGCAGCTGCTACTCCTCATCACCGTGGCATCTCTCCAGTCCCTCTATAGAAAATTTTAATCGCCCATCAAATTAATTTATGATAGCCCAGGAATGCTGATAGCAGAGCTGATATTAAGGTCGGCTAGGAGAAGGTACGGTTCTTAACCTGGTGTCCATGAGGACAATAAAACCTATTTGGATATATATATATATATATATATATATATATATATATATATATCTTTGAGGCTTTGAGGTTTGAGGGAGTCTAATGTAGAAGCAGGGTTCCCACTTTGGTTCAGAAAGCCTCATGTCATTTCTGTGAGCAAAGAAGAAAGAAAAACTAGAAAACAAGCTGGCAAGTGCTGGGGACATAATGTGGGTCTGTAGAGGGGACACTATTATAAAAGGAATTTCTCAAACCATTAACATGTGATACAGCCCAAAAGCCAACCAATTGCAATACTCTAAGACAGGCCAGACTAGAGTTTTCTTATGAGCAGCTGTCCTGAGAAGGTCACCTGATGTTCTTATCTCCACTCCACAGGACAGGACATGTAACAAATGCCCAGACAAGAGGCAGCTGGCCCAAGCACACACAGCAGGTCTGAGTTTTGATGGTTTGTGAGATCATGATTCCCATGTCTTCCAAGAAATGTTACCAGACTGCTCTAAGGCTGGAGAAATGTTACCAGATCCCTCCAAGAATGGAGAGATGTTACCAGACCACTCCAAGAATGGAGAGATGTTACCAGACCACTCCAAGAGTGGAAAAAATGTTACCAGATCTCTCCAAGAATGGAGAGATGCTACCAGACCACTCCAAGACTGGAGAGATGTTACCAGACCACTCCAAGAGTGGAAAAATGTTACCAGTTCTCTCCAAGAATGGAGAGATGCTACCAGACCACTCCAAGAGAGGAGAGATGTTACCAGATCTCTCCAAGAGTGGAAAGTGTTTTAAAACTTTTGAAAGATTACTTCTCGAATAGGGATGAAATGTTAAAAAGTTAGACTAGTATTTTGTGACAAGTGATAACTTTGTGGACGTCATGTTTCAGGGCCCATAAATCAAGTGTCTGGAGCATAGCCACACTCCCTCTTATACATACCATCTGGGACTGGCTTTGCACCTCAACCACAGAGTGAAGTGGCTGTGACAGAGACCATATGGCCTGCAAAGCCAAAAATATTTACTATGTGGCCTTTGCCGAAAAGCCCGCAGGCCACGTATCTAGAAAAGTTACTTAGGGAATAGGAGAAGCATTCTTTCTCTGATGAGGAAGAATAATCAAGGCAACAATATACTGATGCAGCAAATTACAAATAACCCCGTGATGACAGAGTGTGAAGAGGCTTGATGTGCACTGCAGTTCTGGATCGGCTGCTTCTTCTAATGGAAGTGTCTCTGCCCATCTCATTTCTACTCTGTCTAGGATGATGGCAGAAATCGAGGATGCGGGGGAGGGATCTGAAAAAAGTCTCTATACATTGACAACATCACTGGTAGAAAATCCTGAGACGGGGGCTGGAGAGATGGCTCAGCGGTTAAGAACACTGCCTGCTCTTCCAAAGGTCCCGAGTTCAATTCTCAGCAACCATCTGTAATGAGATTTGGTGCCCTCTTCCAGACTGCAAGCATACATACATACAATGCAGGCAGAACATTGTATACATAATAAATAAATAAATCTTGGAAGAAAGGAAGGAAGGAAGGAAGGAAGGAAGGAAGGAAGGAAGGAAGCAAGCCAGCCCTGAGATGGGCAACACTAACCCAGGCTATCCAAAATGATGGTAGCTACTACTACCTCCATGGGGACTGGGGATGTAGCTCAGTGTAAGAACATGTGACACATGTATGTGTCAGCCCTCATTTTTCATATTGTGTGTCAGTCCGCATCTTCTATATTGTTTGAGACAGGGCCTTCTTGTTCCCTGCTGTGCACACTCCTGGGGATTCTCCCATCTCTGCCGCCCTTCTCTCCACAGGAGCCGTAGGATGACAGAAGTATGCTACCATGCACACTTTTATGTATCTTCTGGGGATTCAAGCTCAGGTCCTCATGCTTGCATAACAAGTGCTTTACCTATCGATCCATCCCCTAAGCCCTGTTCTATGTTCTGAACCCAGTCTGTCCATTCAGTTGGTGAGAGCCCATCCGACAGCCAACTAATGATACTGCATAGTTAACGAAGTATGCATGTTTCAGCTACAGTGCAGGGTGCTAAGAAATGCTCACCTCTCCGAGACCTACCCATGTAGAAGCAAATATGCTTGTTTTTAGATGTCTGGGATGCTAAGAATGCTTGGAACTCTGAAGGCTGAGCCAAATGCTGCTTTGTGTTCTCATGTTGGACCATGAGGGCACTACAGGCCATGAGCAGAGCCAAGAGAGGCAACTAGCCTCCATCCCAGTCAGGGCTCGCTCGAGCTTCCAGCTGCTGCAGACTCCCAGGGTCTTGCAGATGGAACAGGAATGCTGTTACACCAGCTAGTGACCTCTTGACTCACTAAGAATGTCGAGCTGGTGAATACATTTGGTCACTCAGGCTACTAAGGAAATAGAAAACTTAATAACAGACCCCCCCCCCCCCAGTACTGTCTGATTAGTTACTCTGTTTGAGGTAGCAGCCACAGACGGGTACTAGCTTACTCTGTGACAGTCACATGAGTGAGTCAACATCCCCAGTAAGATGTCTCTCTTCTTATCTATGCAAATATTCCTCTTCCATTCCTTTGGTCTAATTATTGAGAACCCACTATGAGGAGAGAACCCTTGAGAGATGCTGTTCTGGTCTAGATGGCATCTCCCTGGATCCCAAGGGAAAGCAGTGCAGAAGAGGAGAGGGCCACATACAGGAAGTGACACTGTGCCAGGTGAAACTTGCACAGGAAGGGCCATGAAAGAAAAGGTGGGGACCCAATGGTTGTTGCTCTCTTGTACACAGTTCTTCTCCTGGCTGCCTTCCTTTATCTTCCCTTGAACTGAACTGTCTGCCCCAGCAAGCAGATGGGTCCCTTTAAAATGCAAATTCATTCATGGCATTCCATGACCCCCCTAGGTGGCCACCCCAGCCTGGCTTCTATTTTCTAGTCTTACCTTACTTGCTGGTCATAGCTCCAGTCACAAAGGCCTTGACTGGGTTAAGCACAATAATGTATTGATTATAATTATAATGAGCCATGTGACCTGGGTTCAGATCCCACCACCCAGTAGCCACATGACCTTGTCACATCACATCCTGTGTGAGGATGGAAGGTACCTATCCTGCAGGGGTCTTCGGGACTGATGAGCTCCTATGGATGGAAAGACCCTGCAGCGGGGGCAGGCTCGGGCCATCACCTGCTGCTACCATCGTTTTCTGCCTTTCTGCCTTTTTCTGGTTTGCTACCTAGCCGTGGAAAGGTCTGTCCTCGAGCTCTTTCTCGGATTTCCGACTTAAGTTTCAGCTTAACTGTAACCACAGGCAGTGTGGGAAGTCCATCCTAACCAGGTCAGCGTCCTCTCCAGGCCCCACTCAGATTCTTGCCACACAGCTTAATTACGTGATTATGGCTGGGATGATCTGTGTCGTGTATCTTCTCTCCTGGTCTGCACATGCCACTAGGGAGAGGTGACAGGACTAACCCAAACACTTACTATGGTTGCGCACACTGAACCGCTGTAGTCAGGAAATAGCAGCCCATGCAAAATGAGCCTCCCCAGAGGCCAAAGCCCATGCCAGAAGACTGACAGAGATGACGAGCCGGGAGCGGGGCTGCAGAGGGTGCCTATAAACTGCTTCAAAGGGCAGCCATCTCAGGAGCCGCCAGCAGGTCTGAAACGAAAGGATCAGCACAGGAACGTAACCCGCAGTGTAGACAGATGGGCTATAGGGACAGGCTCTGAGACAGTGGCCAGCTAGGACAGCTTTGGGACAATCACAGATATGAATAAGGAAGATACATGTGCCCATCTCAGCAGGCAGACATGGGGCTTGCTTAACTGTCCACAGTGCGTGCCCTGGTTTCTTGACCTCTGGATTCTTATCTATTTCCATTCTGTTCTAGAAGGGGGGTTGATTATTCTCTCATGCCAGAAGAGTTCTGAAGAAGCAACTTTTTAACTGTGAGTGAGCCATGTCATAAGCCTGACTTCCAGAAGCTAGAGGAAGATGGAGCACACCCTGCAGAACGCTTTGAAGCCAACACCCTGCATATGCTACGGCCTTTAGTCCCCCGACGGAAGAGCACTGAGAGGGAAATGCATGCCTCCTCCCAGGAAGAAAACTTCAGTGTTTGCAAACTGAGAATGAGAGGGATCATGGTGGACTTAGCAAGCCTTTCATAGATGATAAGGTCGCAAAGTCCTCTGATCCAGCAAACACAAGGAGGGGGACAGCCATCCCTGTGGCTATTCCCTGCCAAGGTCTGAATCTGATCACTTATCTGACCAGCTGAGCAATCAAATAAAATGTAATTTCAAGCCTGGCCAAGCTGTACAAAGGTGTCAAATTTCTCTTGTTTGGGAACAGCAGAAATCAAGTTTCAGCACAGAAAAAGTCCTGGGCACCTTGTATAAAAACAGCAGGAAGCAAATTCGATGCCAAAGTAAGGAACCCTGGGCTCTGAACTTTAAAAGTCACCTATTGCAAATTTTAGATGGTTCCCAAATAATGCAATCCTTCCTTGACCTTGGCGTAGCTACAGTGTAAGCTTAAGTGTCTCGTGACTGATTGATTCTGCGAGATGGGAACGGAGCTTCTTCCTTGTTTCTCACCAGAAGCCACTGCAAGGGGAGCATCTGTATCCTTCCCCCTTCATTTCCCTGTACACATCTGTTTCCCTGGGCACAGACTCCTCTATCTAGACACAAAGGTGCACTTAGTACTTGTTGTGCTTCTATGTGACACAGTTTGTGACCAGCTTGTCCATGCCGTGACACACTTTTCATAGTCCCCACTCAAACCCATCCAAGGGTATTTTGCCTTTCTCCCAATTCCTGGCTGGCCAGTGTTTCTAAGTGCCGTGTGCTGTGTGATAACTAGCATTAGCATGAGCAACAACACAAACCCAGGGCTTCTGGCTTCCTCATTGCTTACTCTATCCAGACCCCGTCCTCCTTCACAGTGATGCATAACATAACAACAGCCACAGAGAGTACTTTCCATAAGCCAGACAGGGTGCTTCATTTTAATCTCCACAGAAATGCTGCAAAGCAAACATTATTGTCACCCTCATTTAAAAAATGGAAACAGAGACTTAGGGGCTAAGAGGCTGGTTCTAGGCACCGTGAGTAGACATTGGGATTCTAGCCTAAGTCAGCAGTAGCTCATGCTTCCTTTGGGACTGCTTGTGGTGTTTACACGCCCTGTCTGAACTGAGAGCCACTTTCAATACCAGTTGAGCATCTCTGGGTACGTCCTTGAGGGCTTTTCTGGAGATGACTGGGTCATGGAGGCTTCTACCGCATCGATGCAAAGTTCGTCCACCAAGGGATTCAAAATTGGAACAGACTTTTGTGGTTAGTTAGATCCTGTGGAGGTTAGCCCAGGCAAGAGGAAGGGTGACTGGGGGCGTGACTTTGAGGGCCTCTGCCTGTCACTATTCTCTGCTTCTTGGCTGCTTGAGGTCAGCAACCTCCCTGGTCATATGCTCTTACCTAACACAAACAAGAGAGCCAGGCCCCCTAAACTGAGTCAAAATAAACCTTCCATACTTAAGTCATTTCCTCTGGTATTTTGTCACAGCAATAAGAAGTAACACACTCCTTTCCTGACACCAGGATCCCAACAGCGACAGCTTTTCAATAGTGACTATCTTTAGGCAGAGAGATACGGGAGTGAAGTCACTAGGTCAAAGTTACAAACAGAGATGCCCATTGACACAGGTAACCAAATTTGTTTCCGAAAGTCCCATATCAACCAGTACTGCACAAATGGAGACTAAGGTCAGCATCTTTGGCTTCCTTACACGGCCTTGGGGCCACTATTCCACTAATTTAATAACTAGGCTCTTATTTCACTCTGATTTCTTTATTGTCTCTGAGGCCAAATTTTCTAGATATGTATTTACAAATTGTAGTTCATCTTTTGAAAAGGTAGAATATTTTTATGAACTTAAGGTATAGTCTGGCAAGCAGATAGTTATTACTTTAGAAGTAATATTTGGGTAACGGGATAGTTTGCTAAAAATAATAAAGAAACATCAAATATAGGAACAATATCAGATGCTTGCCAACTGAAATCTAGCAATATATCCCCTGAAATGTGGGTGATCTTTTATTGATTGATTGATTGTTTTATTGATTGATTCTTCATTCTTCCCAAGATTGCTAGGGTAGCCCATGGTTAGCATGAAGTCTGTTCACATTTTTTTTTAAAAAAAAACAGGCATATTGCAAACTCGGGCAGGGTTGGGGATGGGATGGCTGTAAGTCCCGCTTTTCTGTTTTGACCCCAAAAGAAACTGAGTTTGGGCTTTGGCTTTAGAAGAGCCAGAGCTGGTCAAGAGTTTTCTTTCAGACTCAGAGGTTTCCAAGCCGAATGCTTGAGGGGAAAAGGAAAAAGAGAAAACAGATAATTTCATAACATTTCAGAATATTTGAGTCAAAAAAAGTTTCTGTGGGTAAGAGTTTAAAGGTGGGTTAGCTGGATCCTGTAGCTGAGATATTTTTGGAAAGCTGGTTCGTTCGCTTGCTCTGGGTAATTTTTTCAGTTATTGATAATATTTTCCACAGCCTCTCAAAACACAGTATTCACTCTGGAGAGCTTCACATCACTTCAACATCAGTCTTGGTATCATGGGGTGCTAGGGACTTTACTTATCTAAGATCATAGCACCCATCCCTCCCCACACCAGGTCCATGGAGTGGCGTGTCAGAACAGAACAGGGACAGGACATAGTCATGCACAGAGAATGTCTCTAGCATGGGCTGATAGTGACTCCTTCTCCTTATGTTAAACAGTCATCGATAAAGTCTCCTGACTTCACAACCCCCACCTCCACTTCTGATAGGCTAGCTGGCCCTCCTCACCTCCATATTTATGGTTAGTGGAAGATTTTATTTGCAAAAATGTGGAGGCCAAAAATGTGAGCCTATTTCCATCTTGTCTGATGGTCAGAGAGTTTGGAGGTTGTTCAAAATTGATGACAATAATCAAATAATCCAATAAAAAATGGAGTACAGACCTAAACAGAGAACTCTCAACAGAGGAATCTAAAATGGCTGAAAGACACTTAAGAAAATGCTCAACATCCTTAGCCATTAGAGAAATGCAAATCAAAACAACTCTGAGATTCTATCTTACACTTATAAGAATGGCTAAGATCAAAAACACTGATGACAACGTATGCTGGAGAGGTTGTGGGGAAAAAGGAACACTCCTGTATTGCTGGTGGGAATGCAAGCTGGTACAGCCCCTTTGGATGTCAGTGTGGCGACTTCTCAGAAAATTAGAAAACAACCTTCCTCAAGACCCAGTAATACCACTTTTGGGTATATACCCAAAGGATGCTCAATCGTGCCACAAGGACATGTGCTCGACTATGTTCATAGCAGCATTGTTTGTCATAGCCAGAACCTGGAAACAATCTAAATGCCCTTTGACCGAAGAATGGATAAGAAAAATGTGGTACATTTACACAATGGAGTGCTAAACAACAGAAAAAGATAACGACATCTTCAATTTTGCAGGCAAATGGATGGAGCTAGAAAACATCATTTTAAGTGAGGTAACCCAGATACGGAAAGACAATTATCACATGTACTCACGCATAAGTGGTTTTTAAACATAAAACAAAGAAAACCAACTCACAAATAACAATCCCAGAGAACCTAGACAACAATGAAGACCCAAAGTGTTGTAGCAATTAATTGTTCCAGTTATCCTTTATATCATATCAAAGAAGTCTTTTGTTGCCTTATTCCCCCTTTTGTATTGGGGTATAATGGAAAATTAAATGCGGGGATTTCAGTATTCACTGGAACTCCCTCACGATACTATCTTATGTTTCTGTTTTATCATTTTATTCTCTTCTTCTCGTAGGAGGCTGCTTGTTTGTCCCAGCCTCCCAGAACCAAAATAATCACACAGAAACTATATTAATTAAATCAGTGTTTGGCCCATTAGCTCTAGCTTCTTATTGGCTAACTCTTACATCTTAATTTAACCCATCTCCATTAATCTGTGCATACCACAAGGTTGTGGCCTATCATCAAAGTTTCAGTGCATCTGACTCTGGTGGGGCTCCATGGCTTCTCTCTGACTCTGCCTCCTTTCTCACAGCATTCAGTTTAGTTTTTCCCACTTAGCTCTGTTCCCCTATAACTCTGCTATAGGTCCAAAGCAGTTCCTTTATTAACCAGTGATATTCATAGCATACAAAGGGGAATCCTACATCAGCTTCTTTGTCCTCTTTACTATTTTTCTGATCCCCTCACTCCTACCCTGGCAAGAGCTATTTTTGTTGAGGCTAGTCCCCCAGACAAAAATATACATCTGCTGCTAAATGAAAGTTGTGGAACCTCTGGCCTAGATCGATAGCCTATTTTCTGAGAAAAACAATTTCTAAAGAATTCATTTAGGAAGGCTGTTCAATTAAATTGAAGTTGATTAAAACATAGATTACCCCCTCCTCTGTTAGACAGATTTCTTCTGACCAATTAATTTGACTAAAAGTTTCCAAATTAGCCTTCTCTCCCATCATGGAGAGTCTTCTAAATGTTAATGATGGGAAGAGTTAAAACGATTTAGCACTATCAAACTTATTCCCAATCTATGAGGTGTGAACAGGAGAATCATTCAATCTAAACATATCTATGTGGACAAAAACTACTTTTGAAGTCTGGACAAAGAACTGAACTTGTCTCCTGAGCTAGCCCCTGAGTATTCAATGAGATCAGGTACTAATTCGAACTTGTAAAAATAAGTACATGTAATCCCCCCAGGAACAGGGATCAGGATGGCGAACGCACAGCACATTCGGGTTGTCCCTCCACCCCGTCTTCCACTGTGGTCGTTCTTTCTACTATGCTTCAGCTTTCACCACTTGTGCCTACCCACATTGACTGAGAAACCTAAGAAGCGTGCGCTTGGGTGTGGATCTGTGGTGGAATGCTTGCCTGGAACCTGTAAGGGTATATCTCCAGCAGAAGATGGGGAGAGGAAGCGGGGGAAGAGGATGCTGATAAGGAGGAGGAGAAAAGAAAAAAGAAAAGAAAAAACCTAGGAAGCAATATAAACATGACCAGTTCTCACTGGAAGGTGCGGTTTGCATAACAGATCTATTGCTCCGTAAGCGGGTACAATCTTGTTTTATCTCCACAACGGTCTTAAAGATGGGAGAATGGCTTCTACGGCAGCTTTGCTATGATGCTGTGAGTGGGGAAGGCACTATGGAGAATAGCTAAAGAGGTTGCTTAAGGTCAGGACTGGGAGCTGAACCTGGAACCCAGGGCTCTTGGCTGCCAGCTCAGAACTCGCCTCCTTGGGTTGTGCTGCCTTTCCACTAATGGAAACTTAATTCCCACCATTCGGGAGGAGACGTTTGCAGCTATTTATGTCTGAAGCTCCAAATGAACAGAGTATTAGCAACATCAAGGCGTTACATACTATTTTAATAGGAAAACTGCCAAAGCTGGTTAGGAACGGCAGGGAATCTCCCACCTGCAAAGAGATCTACAGTGTTTCACACCAGGGACAAGTGGCTAGCAATCTCACGGTCTCCCATCTACTCCCCAGCATCTTCCCCTTCTGTTACTTCACAACACCCTACACACATTGCACAGTAGCCTGGTCCTGGAAGACATTCTAAAATGAATGGTTGCCCTTGGGTACATCACCTTTCTTCCTTCTGTGCACAGAATCACAATGCAGACTGAAACATTCTCCCTGTGTGAACTCAGCAGTGCCCCCCAATCTGCAGTAGTCAGAATGGAGCATGACCCCAGGTGTTCCCTTTTGCCTCCTCCACAGAACCTTCCTTGCAAACAAGGTGTGCCTCTCTCATGCAGAATAGGCACCTTTGCTTCCTTTCCATCTACGGAGAGATACAGAACACACAGCGTCATGCCTGGGCTCTTTGCTTCAGCATCACATCTGAGAGACCCATTGCAAGTTAAAAGTTCTTCATTCAGTCTCGAGTAGACTTCATGACAGGGTTATTCAAGAAATCCATACTGCCTGGGGCAAATATTTGGATTGCTTCCAATTAAGGCACTTGTGAAAAAAATAACTGCTATGTCTATTGTGGGCATGACTTTTGGCATACCCATGCACACACGTGGTCAGGCATAAAACCAGAAGCTCGAGTACCCTCTGGTGAGCATTCAGCTCTAGTTCAAGCTAAATGGTTTTCTGAAGTGGTCATACCAACCTGCACACTGCCAGCATGTCCCTCCCTGCCTACACTGTAGCATTCTAATGGTTATCTGTTCTCTCCTATGATGACCTGCAGTGACCCAGCATTGCAGTTTTCATTCAAATTTCCCCAGTGACTCCGGCTGAGCACTTTCTTATACATAGACCCTCCTGTGTTGACTGCAAATATACTGCACATGCTTTAAAATTACTTTTAAGTGTGTGTGAGTGTGTGTGTGTGTGTGTGTGTGTGTGTGTGAGAGAGAGAGAGAGAGAGAGAGAGAGAGAGAGAGAGAGAGAGTGTGTGTTGTGAATGCAGGTACCTGAGAAGGCTAGAGAGGGTGTCAGAACCCCTGGAAGTGGAGTTATAAGCTGAACTGCTAGGCATGGGTGATAGGAACTGAACTTGGATCTTCTGCAATAGCAGCAGGTACTCTTAATGACTTGGACATTTCTCCATGCCCTGCTATTCATTTTTCTACTGGACTGTCTAAGGATTTGTAGATATTGTCTTTCATTCTGGGCATAAGCTCTCTTACAGTTATAGATGTGGCCAATATCTTCTCCTATCCCCAGCCTGCCTGTCAACTCCCTTAATGTTTTAGTTAATACATGTTTTTAACTATATTGCAATCCAAAACATGAATCTTTCCCTTTATCATCAGTCTTATGCTGTGTTCTCTTTAAGTCATTCCAAGTTCATAAACATACTCTCCTCCCTCTGATATTTCCTGGGCATGCATTATTTTATAATCATGACTAGGGCCACCATCTTCCTGTAATTAGTTTGTATACAGTGTTAATTGGGGTTGAGGATTTTACTGGCTTTTTCTGGGTTACTTCCTTGTTTATCTCTGATCTGTAATAGAAGGCACAGCTTTAACACGAAATAGAGGGCCTTAAAATATGTCTGGAAAAAAAACCAATGCCAAAGACCTCAGGTTTCCAACCTTCTATTCCCACAAATACCTCACCACAACTTGAGCCTGAAGACGGAAACATAAGTCTAAAGACAAAAGACTTCGCTCTCAATTTCATCACTTTATCGAGACACACAAAATTATTCCTTTCCCTGACTGGTAAGTTAAAGACATCAGAGCAAGGAAATGACTGTCAAATCATCTCAAAATGAAATAGTTATAATGTCATTTTACAGCACCAGGCACTGCTCATGCACTTCCCAAAGCCCAACTTTAAAATTTCATTTTAGAAACATCCCAACTTCATTAATTCCACATCAGCTATTCCACAGAGCTGTCAGGGGCAACATGGGTTGGCTAAACGAATTAAAGGTAATCCAGTTTAGCGGGGTTGGCCTTTGGGTCCTGAAGGACAGCAAAAACTTCTGAGGACACATTGAGCCCCTGACTTAGCCTCTCGCACCGTGGGCTCCTCCCTTCTAGCACTATATCAGTTCCAGGAAAAGCTGCTGAACAGCCTATATGGAAACTGCTATCGTCTAACACAAATGCTTGCTCTGCTAATGTAGCATAGACCAGTGTTCTATTTTTCTCTATGTTTAATGCTATTTATGCTATAATTTATTTTCCCTCACAGGAAACCCACAAATGCCATACATTATCTCTTTTCATTCCCCCAATCCATCGGCGCCCAAGAATGTGTTCTTATCAGTTTGTAGGCATGAACTCAGACTTCTGGGCTACTTCCCAACTGATTTTTATTCTTAAGATATGAATTTTTAAAATAGTTCCCAAATGAATGTGACATCAATGTTTCACCAAACACAAACAACCTAGACATCAAATTTCTCAAGTGCCTAACTAACCGGAGGTATATCTGGGATCACAATCTCTATAATGGTATGGAAGGTCCATTTTCTTACCTTCAAGACATCTTAAGGAAAGAGTAGGGAGGAGAGATGAAAGAGGCATCTACTCCCCTTCCCTCTGGGGACTGTGGCAACAGTGTAGGGTTCATACAAGGCGCAGATGTGTGTGTGTGTGTGGGGGGGGGCACAGGTCTGCATATGACCAGACAGGCTTCTTGGCTAGTTTGGTATCCAGTGTCATTACCACCCACAATTTAGTCACTACCCACCAGCAGGGGTCAGACTCAATCATCACAAAAGAAGCAAGAGGTACTCTTTTACATGGTCACAGTCTGGAATGTTCTACAGTTGTTGGCTAACACCGTACCAAGTCCTACCTGCCTTGTTCTAGTTAGTCACCTCAATCCTATTTCCTGTCTGTTCAATACTGCATTTCAATACTTACAAAACTTTGACACTTGATATTTCAGTAGCTACCTTAGAGTAAGCTAAGTAAATGACCGTGTTGAGCCTAGCACATCACAAACATAGCCTTCTTCTCCTTTGATGCTCACCTACCATAGCAAGGTTGTCTTCCCACATTTTACAAATTAAGTACAGAACACATACTTGCTTGCAGCGGAAAAATATCTAAACATTACCTGACGATTTTGTTTTCTGATATTCCCATTGAGCCTTCAGTGATCCACATGGTAAACTTTTCTTTCTAAATTACATACCATCCTTTTGTTAAGCACCACCCCCCAGACATTCCCTTTCAGAGTCCCTGGAAATCTGCAAGTGGTTCCTGCCTGATAGACGCTGAGTCCTTAGAATTGCTGTGAGGTGGCGCCTAGATGTTGAGCTACAAGGGTTCCAGAAAATCAATTCTGATGATCAAGTGAGTAGACACTCAATTAAAAATGAATGCTAGTCTAACAAATGACATCTCACATTGGTAGGACATAGTTTTGTTTACCTAAGTCACGTTTTCTTTTAGAAATAGGAATCCTCATGCCAGAGTGATGGCTCAGTTGGTCAGGTGTTTGCCTGTCAAGTATGAGGACCAAAGTTTACAAGTTCAAACCCCAGCACCTGAGTAAGAAGGAAAAGTCTGTCGTGGTCTTGAGTGCCTTCCGTAGTCCCAGTGCTGAGGAAGCAAAAGCAGAAGGCTTTCTGGGGTTCCCTGGCCAGCCAGGCTAGACCACTTGTGAACTCCAGGTTCAGTGAGAGACAATGTCTCTAAAAATAAGGTAGGGAGTGAGAGAGGAAGATATCATCATTGACCTCTGACTCCCTTACATGCATACACACACACACACACACACACACACACACACACACACACAGACAGAAAGACAGACAAACATTCCACTGATCAAGGGTACATCAAATACAATATTCAGGAGACCCTGAGTAGAAAACAGCAATCAGGATCCTAGAGTTACTATGTTCTGCTGTGTTATGTACCAAAAGAGGGGTGCAGACAACATGGAGGCGGGGATCCCAAGAGCTTCTATTTGTGTCTTATCAGCTTGATCTCAGGACATTCTTTTTCCTCTTTAACACGCACAGGCATCAGAGACCACAAAAGTACCACCCCATGCAGACCAAGGAACCTCAGAGCCTTGAAGGAGGAAGTAGGCAGTTCTATCTCCAGCTCTCAGCGAGAGCAAATGCCTTCTAGACAGGAAGTAGAGCAATAATTCATATTTTCCTTTAAAACTTGTGCTGGAGCCGATTAGAACTCAAGAAGAGGCGAGGTGGGTGTTCCAGAAAACAAGCCTCCTGGGCATTACTGGCAGAGACAGGGAAAGGTCAATACTTGGAAATGGAGACACACAGGTAGAGTGAACCTCAGACTAGGTCCCCATGCCCAGAACCTTGTACCCGCAGATAACTGCAATGCTGCCCTTGGCTTTTAAGATGTGGGTTGGAGACAGGACCCTAAAATTGCTGAGCAGTTGCATGGAATCTGCTTGGAGTATTCCCTTTGTTCTGGTGTACAAGCAACATCATGACAAGTGAATTGTTTATCCCTTCTACAATCAGGACACTGAAGATAGAAGAGTTAAGAATTTGTCCAAAGCTGCACCTCAAAGAAGTTCTAGGGTTACTTCTAAAGCCTCGTTTCTCTGTACAGGAACACCAGTCTTTTTAAAGGCCTGGAACATCCATGTGGAAACTAAGTAAGTACTAAATCCCACCAGGCTATGGCTCTTTCAGTCAATGACTTGTCTCTGGCTCTTATATAATAGGTGCTCAATAATAAAAGTGTCCGTATTCAAAGGGCACAGGAGACAAATAATTGTCTTTGTCCTCTGGCAGCTATGCCCTAAAGAACAATATTGTAGACCACAGGTAATTTTATATTTCCTAGTAGCCTCATTTAAAAAAGCAAGAAGAAATCAGCATAAGGCATTTTAACTTGATGTTTTATTTTATTCAATAAATCTAAAATACCATCCCTTCCATATATAATCAATGTGAGGAGTAATGGATCACATTTCATATTCTTTCATTTCTGGGAACTCTTTGAAATCCAATGTATAATTTTCAGACAGTTTGAAGACATCCACATGGACGAGACACCTATCTACTGCTTAGCCCCACAGGGCCTGTGACTTCTGTAATGGCTGGCACAGCCCAGGAGCTGATAATTGTTTGTTTTGAGATAGGGTCTTACTGGGTAGCCAAGGTTGGCCTGGAAGTTGCTATGTAGATCAGGCTGATCTCCAAGTTCCAGAACTCTGTCAACCTCTGCCTTTTGAGTGCTAGGATTAAAAGCCTTTGCCTCCATGCCCAGCTATCAAAGCAGGGTTATTCAGAAGCTAAATGAACAAGACTGGGGGGTCCTGGTTCATTGTACTTCCTACCTTAAATATCAAGAGTCAGACTTGTAAAAAACTGAAATCTTTTATAAAAATATTTTATTTTTAAGTGTGTGTGTGTGTGTGTGTGTGTGTTTTTGTAGACACAATGAGGCCAGAAGACCGTGGGGTTCCCTGGACCTGGAGTTATAAGGAGTTGTAATCTGTCTGCTGTGGGTGCTTAGAATTGAGCTCCCTGGGAACTGGACTTACATCCTCTGCAACAGTAATACACACTCTCAACTTGTGCATCATCTCTCCAGTCCTGAAGACTGAAATATTAAAGCTAAGTGAAAATGGAAGCGACCACGGTATCCTTCAGTGAAGGACTAGAATAATACTCAGGAGACAAAGAAGAGAGTTACCAAACTGTGGGAGGAGATGGGAGAACCCTAAAAGTACACTCCTTGGCAAGAAAAGACAATCTGAAAAGGCTATGCACATTTTAACATTCCACCACAGACATTCTGGAAAAGGCAAAATGATCCAGGTGGTGAAGGGATCACAGCTTGGACAGGGAAGGGGATGGAATAGTATACAGGGTACCAGGGCAGTAGGACCATCCACAGCGATATGTAAAAGGGCTCCATGACTTGACACAATTTTCAAAACCCACAGGATGCACGACAGTGAATGTGAACACTAATCTATAGACATTTACCAATAATGACATAGATGTAACAAATATACCACACTAACCAATGCCGGGGATTCATAATAGGGTAGATGGCACAAATTTGGAGATGTCGGGCAGGTATGCGGGAGTGCTATGCATTTTCCTGTCACCCTAAATCAATACCTTGAAAGAAAAAAGGTTTAAAAAATGTTTATGGGATGCATAGTTGCTATAGTCATGGTGCTTACAGCAATCATGGAGAAGGGACACTATTCCAGTCTGCTTTTAAATAACGAAGTTGGGGGCTGAGAGAGAGATGGCCCAGTAGTTAAAAGTGCTTGCTGTTCTTTCAGGAGACCTGGGTTTGGTTCCTAGTGGCTCAAAACTATCTGTCACACACACACACACACACACACACACACACACACACACAATCTTAGAAAGCATAAGTTTTCATATAGAATATGTAAATTTACCAATCTAATTCCTGGGCACTCACTTTACCCATGGAGAACGTATGTTTAAGATGGCCATGTGCCCGTCACTGTGATTCCCAGGTAGGGGGTAGCCTGTCTGGTCTGGTCTGGTCTGATAGTCACGTGTGTTCCTTGGACAACTGTCCATTTCATTCGCAGTGTGGCTTTCTCTATGGTCGGGGCGAAAGCATTCTTAAATGTTGCACCACTACATAGAGCACTTTTCATAGGACACAGTGTATAATTATCTACGTCATATACACTGTCACTGGGGAACACAGGTTGGTAGGACAGACAGCACGGGAGACGTGAAACCTGGGGCAACACAGTTACTAACTGGGAAAGGGTAGGATTTGCCTCTCAATCGCTGTCTTTCCCATTTGTCCTGTTCACACTTGAGGCTCCATCCCAGCTCTTCTCCAGGCTGCCCACATCACACCTAAGTAACTGCGATTCTCCCCATCTCTTCTGAGTAAAGAGGATGTACGTGGCTTCCGTGTTGGCCACAGAGTACTGAAGAGAGGACTGGCCAGTGTTTGCAGGTCTAAGTCTTCTGAAGCGGGGCAGGAAAGACCTACAGGCACCCGGGTTTTGTTTCACTTAGCACTTGTTTAAGTACTGTAAAGCACGCATGACAAGAAACTTGGTATTTTAATTGCTTGTAAGTGCACAGCTCTGGGCCCTAGGCACATTTAGATCCTTGTACAAACATCACTACCACTATCTCTAGAACTGTTCATTTCCCAAACTGAAATGCTGTACCATTGAATAACTGATTTGCCGATCCTCCTTTCTCCAGGGCCCTAGCAATAACTCTCGACTGCTATTAAGTATCTCATGATGAGAAAAACCATACACCATTTTGTGACTTGGTATTTCATTTAGCATTTGCCTTCAGGTCTCATTCATGTTGTGCCATTGTCAGATTTTTATGTTGGGGGATATGTGTCTCTCATGTATGTGTGTATATGCGCACATGTTATGTGCAGGTGCTCACACACATGCATGTATGTACAGAGGTCAGAGAGAGGAGGATGCCAGGTGTCCTATTACTCTGCATATTCCTTTGAGTCAGGGTCTCTGACCAAACCTGGGGCTTGGGCCTTGTTTCCGGTGTCCCCCCTTTTCTCATAGTACTGGGGTTACAGTCATGTACATGCCCATGCTAATCTTTTTTATGTGGGTGCAGCAAGCACTCTAATCCAGTGGGCCAACTTCCCAGCTCATTTGCAGAATTAATAAGGCTGAATACACCATTGCATGCACAAACATCATTTTGTTTGTCCATTTAGCTCTCCATGGATACCTGTTTTGTTTGTTTTGTGCTGGAGAAAGCCCACAACTTTCTGTAACCTTCAAAACCCCCCTACCACTGAGCTATGGCCCCCACTCCTGCATCCTCTTTCTAAGAGGCACTGTCCCTGAGTGTGGATACGACGCACACAGAATCACAATGCAAAGCTGTTCTGCTTAGAATAGAGGAGAGTCCTTTCCGGGGCACCACTGAAATGTGGGGCTAGCCATGCACGGTTGAAGGCTGAGGCAGGAGGATCATAAGTCTGAATCCAGACTAAGTCCCTGTTTCAAACACACACAGACAGACAGAAAGACACACACACACACACACACACACACACACACACACACACACAACCAGAAGTGGGCTAACCCTGGCTTCAAGGGTCAAATGAGACTGTCTGTATACTTCAAATCTATAATGCAAAGGAGTGCTGTACCTTACCCCATCAGACTCACACACCAACATGGAGAATGGCATTCTGCCTTCATTAAAACACCCTATGTCTGATGAGTCCTGGGCTTCAACTGCAGCTCAGTTGCTAAACACCAGGCCTCCCACTAATCTTGACTGAATTAAAATGCACGTGAAGATGCTCATCTTTGAGCACCTACCCTGCTTCCACTTCTCCAAGCTAATCACATCAGTTTAATGGAACAGACTTAAAAAACTAAAGTGGTATGTTTTGAGTCATTTGTTGGTCCTTCAAACCCCAGCAGGCTGCTGCCGAGTCAGCATTAAGGGGGAGGACTCCAGGGAGAACCTGCAGGAGACAGAAGTAAGCAGAGAGGAAGGCCTCATAGACCTGGGCCAGGCGACTGAGCTGGACCACTGGGTGATCTCATGAAGGCACAGTCCAGGACTGGGCACTCTGGCTCCATAGAGCGCCTCCTACCTGTAAGAACTGGGACTACAGCAAGGCTTGCCCAGCAAAATGACAGCAAGTACTTTGCAAAACACAGAAAAAGGAACGGAAAGTGCCAAGTGAGGCTGGTCACATCTTTAAGCTCCCAGGGAATTTGAATGCTTAGTGTGGCCTTCAAATCTAGGATGAAATCCATCTCTGGTCGGTGTGTCTGGCTTACAAACTGCTTCTTCCTGCCTTGTCTTTGATACACTCATGACCTCACTGTGAGAAGACAGATCGCTTTTATTCCCACATACAGGGAAACTGAGGCTGTGGGAGACTAGTAGCTTGCAGTCAACTCAAGACCGCAGAGTCCTGGTGCGAAACCTTCCCTACAAGCCGTTCTGCTTCCCAACTCAGGAAAGCTCAGCTGTGACCAGAAATACCCTTCTAACTAACACGCTGGTGATGGGCTTGAAAGGCAATCTCCTTACTTTCCTAAGTCAGCTCAGCTTTCTGATCCTTCAGTATTGGCCTCTGTTTCAATTCCTACTTTCCATTTTCAATTGTATTCTTCTTTGCTCATTTTCCGGATCTCCTCTAAGCTCGGCTGAGTCCTCCCACTATAGCTATGTCTGGATCATTTAACTCTCCCTGGAATATCCATGGTAAACTTCTGCAGGTCAAGGGAGGGAGGGAAAAGAAAGGGAGCGGGGGGGGGGGGGGAGAGGGGGAGAGGGAGAAAAAGAGAGGGGTGGGAGAATGAGGGAGAGAAGTGGGGGAGGAGGAGGGAGAGAGGGAGAGAGGGGGAGAGGTAGGGAAGGGAGGGAGAAAGAGAGAGAGGAGTGGGGGACTGAGGGAAAGGGAGAGAGGTGGGGGAGGGAAAGAGGGAGAGAAGGGGAGAGGGGAGAAGGGAGGGGGAGAGAGGGAGGGAGACAGAGAGAGAAGTGAGGGATGGGGAGGGAGAGAGGTGGGGAGGAAAAGAAGGAGAGAGGGAGGGAGAGAGGGGAAGAGGGATAGGAGGGAGGGTGAGAGGGAGGAAGAGGGAGGGAGAGGGAGAAAGGTGAGGGAGGGAGGGAGAGCACTCAACACCAAATGCATCACCAATTTCTAGGGATTGATCCCCTGTTGGTTTAGAGGAGGCATCATTTCCAGAGGGTGGGGTGGGGAGCCACACTAAACCTTCAGCTCTAATCTGCACCAGGAATTGTTGCCTAAGACACCCCAGCTCGCTCATCTGTATGCTCCAGGCTCCTGTGGGCTGCAGGACAGCTCAGCGCTTATTAAAGAAAAGGTGCAAGTGACACTCAAGACGCTATAAATAGAGAATTCCGAAATCTATCTGCCCCAGCGGCCAGGACTCATTACATCGGAAACTGTTTGGCTTTTCACACTAGAGACGGGAGCCCAATTACCACAGTGCACGTACAAGGGAAGTTATCTGGGTAACATTAAGATTCTACTTGTAGGCTGTTTACTTGAAATAGTCCTGGGCTTTTGATGGGCTTAATCCTTAAATAAATTAATTCTGAAAGGAATTTTAAAAATCGGACCCTATGAGGATTTAATGAAGACCTATGAAAGTATCACTCCAAACTTTCTGTAAAGGTTTCCTTCCGTGGCTGGAGTCTCCCAAGTCTAGATGTTCAGGTGTACTTAGTGTCTTTCTCCCTGAGAGGGGGAGGTGAGTGTGTGTGTGTGTGTGTGTGTGTGTGTGTGTGTGAGAGAGAGAGAGAGAGAGAGAGAGAGAGGAGAGGGAGGAGAGACGAGGAGTGAGAGAGAGAGAGGGAGGGAGGGAGGGGGGCAGGGAGGGGGAGCGATGAGAAGAGATGAGGAGAGAGAGATGAGAGAGGAGAGACGAGAGAGAGAGAGACGCAGAGTTTAACGTCCACGGAAGGAAAGAAACTAGAAGACTTCTATGGCTCAACCCTGTTCTGCCCATCTGAGTCAAGGCTTCCTCTGCTCAAACCCCTCATGTTCCACGGCAGAAGCTGGACCAGATACAATTTTGTGAATCACTGGAATGCTGCAGCTGAGCCCAGAGGACAGGCACTACCCCTGTTCAAAGGCCAAATGTAGGGTGACGTCAAGGAAGAGACTCCTGCACAGAGTGCTTGGGGCTTCCTCTCCTCACAGTCTCTGCACTGTTGCCCCCTACTCTCCCGCCCATTGGACTTACCTGCCCTGCCTTCACTACATTAGCCTCAGGCACTAATTACAAAGTAGGTTCATCCCAAGGGTTGCCGTTCTGAGTCACCCAGGAGCTGAGATGAGTACAAGAAACCTGAGGCTGCCCCTTCCTGTCATGCTTGTTTTACCCCAGGTGTGGTCTCTGCCATCCTTGACCCAAGTGACCGCACCTCACTTATGGCTCTCCTCAGATTCTCTTGTCCACTGGTACTTTTGTTTGAGCCATGGCTCCCCTCTACAACGCAGAAGCAAACTCTCAGCATGCATCGGATCCTCTGCTACCACTCACTTCTACCCAGCTGACCTACCTGAGCCTGCACCTTGCCCTCTTTGCCCATGATGGTCCTTTCCTGTGGCATGCTCTCCACTCCCGTCTAGATGGATGCTGTACACCTCCTGTTAGTCTTGGGGTAAACTTTCCATCCTAGCAAAGTCACTTCCCAAGATCTAAGAGAAGAAGGTGGCCCCTCCTCTCCTTATCACTATACCTGGGTATTTGTTTTGTTGGTTTTTTTTTTTTTCCTAAGTAGCATCCAGAATGACTTCGGGTGATATTTTTGTTGGGCTGGAGAGTATAACCCAACTGATAGAATGTTTACCAAGAATAGATTCCCAGCATGACAGAAAACTGGGGACAGAGACACTACCCCCTGGGAGTGTAATGCCAGCATTCTGTTGGGGGATAGTATTTTAAGGTGTGTTACTTTTGTTTATGCTGAGGAACACTTGTTTAACGATGTTAAGGTGTGCTGGTTTTGTTTATGCTGCATTTGTTTAACTCTGTGAAGCTGTGATTCTTTGCCTGTCTAAAACACCTGATGATCTAATAAAGAGCCGCTGGCCAATAGCAAGGCAAGAAGGATAGGCAGGGCTGGCAGACAGAGTCTATAAATAGAAGGAGAGAAGAGGGAGGAGCAGCAAGAGAACAAGGCGAGGAGGACATCAGGGGCTGGCTGACCAGCCAGCCAGCCAGCCAGCCAGCCAACCAGGGAGTTAAAGTGAAAGTAAGATTTACAGAACTAAAAGGAAAAATCCCAGAGGCAAAAAGTAGTCGGGATAATTTAAGTTAAGGAAAACTGCCTAGAAATAAGCCAGGCTAAAGCCGGGCATATAAAAGTAATAATAAGCCTCTGTGGGTGATTTATGTGGGAGCTGGGTGGTGGGCCCCCCCAAAAAGCCAAAAGAGTAAAACATCACACCCGGCACTCCAGAGATGGAAGCAGGAGGATCAGAAGTTCAAAGTCATCCTTACCTAAACAACAGGTTTGAGGCCAGCCTGGGATGTGTGAGACCCTGTCTGAAAACGTCATCGTTTGGATACATATTCACTGTCAGCTCAGTCTCCTCAAGGAGCCCAGAACTCCCAGGAGGGGAAGCGTCACTTATGGTCTGGTGCCTTTGTTGTGCTCTTCATCCATCTGCCTCTAAATGAGTACCTGGTTCACGAATGAACCCGGGTCTATCGGTGTGGGTCCTGCTGTGTTTTGTAGGCATTCCTGCATGTACATCTGCTGCCGTATTGGCAAGGGTCCTGATGGTCTTAAATACAGGCTTTATTTAGAGGCAGAAGCTCCATCACGAGGCTCCCCAGCGGACAGCAGCATCTGGACTGCTGGGGAATGGTGCCCTGGACATGAGCTGCAGGTGGGCTTGGGGGATAGGACATGTTCTGACCCTGTATCCAGTGGTACCTCCTCCACACACCTGATTGCCAAGTCCCCTTTGGATTCTCCCAGACCTACAGAAAAACTGCCAAACTCACCGCTCATTGAAAAGAAAATCAATATTAAATGAGAAAAATAAAAGATTTGTATGTTTTCAAAGGATGGGCAGAAGAGTCATTGTATTTTGCTGAAAAAAAAAATGCCTGCAGGTTCAACTACAAAGTACCCCAAAAGAAGTCTCTGTGCTAAAACTGTTCAGAAAAGGCTCCGCCCCTATAGAACATGAACCATATTTTGGTACCTATTACATGAGAAAGCAATTGCATCAATGGGGAATCCTGAATACATCATTTGTAAATCTTCATGGGTACTCTTTCCCCAGAAAAATGAAAAGATTCACATCATCCATAAGGTGTCACCCCACCCAGCCCCCCACTGGATTTAGCATTCATTCAAAGAGTGACTGTGGGCTGTGGGCTCATGAGGCTACGTCTAAGAAACGTCAGCCACCAGTCTTCTATTGGAAGTAGAGCGCATGAGTAAGATGGGTTACTAACCACTTCGGAATCGTAATTTGTAGCAAGTTGGCTGTCTTTGTGCAACTTGATGTCTCTGAATAATTCATCATGTCCTCCCCAAGTCCCTTAAAAGTCAGACCTTGCCAGAGATTTTCAGTCCTCTGAGTGAGACACAACCGTGCAAGTGATCAAGTCTTAGACGGAGCTGCAAGGTCCCACCCACTGAAGACACTTGTCACGGGGCAGCACAAGAAGGCCACTGAGTGTCCCGGTCTTTGCATCCTAGAGAATCAGTTTTGTGAAATCCCCTACTTCAAAGGGCAATTGCACTGCAGTGATAGGACATTTGTTCCTATACTGACCCAAAGTAGCCTGCCAGCGTTTTTCTTAAAATTTTTTTTTTAAATTTTAATTGTGCCCTGCCCCCCCCCCCCCAGGAATTAAAATTAGAGTTTTTCACATCTTAGGTGAGTGTTCTGCCACACACAGAGTGGCACCCCTGACTCCTGCTATTTATTTATTTACTTACTTATTTATTTATTTTAAGTTTTGAGGTGGCATCTCACTAATTGTCTAGGCTAGCCTTGAACATGCTATTTAATCCAGGCAGGCCTTGAATCTACAATCTTCCTGCCAGAGTCCCTGAGCTGGGACCACAGGCCTGAGCCATCAAGGGCGGCTCCCGCCCTTTCTTCCTCCTCCTTAACCTGGTCCTCTGGGAGTCCCCACTGAGAAGCTTGAGGTAGTGTGTCCTCACACGCCCAAGTGCCCTTCAGAGCTCTAAACACTGCCTAGTGGTTTTCAAACTTCCTCCCCTTTTGGCTAAGTACTTCCTTTTCTTTTGCTCCAGGAGCCAAATCTTTTAATCCTTGTCTCAATATCTTATGAACTAAGATGGAATAGGATAGATTTTGCCACCTAGTGCCCATACAGACTATTGTCTTGACCAGACATGAAAGAAAAAAAAAAGACAAAAGAAAAAGAGATTATTAACCGGGAGGAGATTAACCATCTGCATAAAATTTGGAGTGCAAATGCATATTTTGATAGATGTCTTCTGGCAATAACAGTTAAACCCTGGCTTTTTAAAATGCCTTTCAGTGTAACACCCAAATGTGTCTAAGGCAGAAAGTGTCCAGGTGGTAAACTGCAACATGACACCCAAGGTGCTCTCAGGAGCTGGCAACCCTGCAGAACCACAGTCATGGGCACCGAACGGGGGTGGGGCTCCCTGATGCTTCAGCATTCAGAGCCCAGCTGGCTGGGTGCCAGCCTCTGCAACAAAGTCATAAGAAATGCTGGTCAGCAAAAATTCATCTGGCAAAATAAATCCCAAGGCTCTGTAGTTTATATCAGGAATCATAAATGATCGCAGCGCTCAGGTGTGACCACCGGGATTCTTCATGACTTCTTGGATTCTACACAGCTTTGATCACACAGCATCTGGATGGGAAGCTCTTCAACTGCAGACAGGCACAGTTACTATGGAAACTGCTTGTCAACCATGGTAGCTCACATCACATGTGCCAGAAATAATTTTTTTTAAAAAAAACTCAAAAAGACTTCTCATCCCTGGGTGGAGCAGTTTTCCAGTAAAATAAGTTGTTCTTTTTTTGTTTTTAAAAGTGTGTGTGTGTGTGTGTGTGTGTGTGTGTATCTTTGGATGCCCCTGTATGTATGTGTTTGGACCAGGTGCGTGCCTGGTACCCATAGAGGCCAAAGAGGAGTCTGGAATTACAGACAGTTGTGAGCCACCATGTGAATACTGGGAACTGGGAACCCACACCGTGTCTTCTGCAAGAGCAGCCAGCTATTGCTCTTAGTTGCTGAGCCATCTCTTCAGCTCCTGTTAAGTGATTCAAGGACAAGACCATGAGTCTTTACATTGCCAAGAAGTATCCTGGGTGAAGTTATAAATGAGGATTTTTTATCAGGCAACCCTTCAAAGAGAGGCATTTCATGAGACATCTGAAAAAACAAAAACAATCCACTGCTTTGGTGAGGAAAGCAGAGACCTTTCTTTTCCATTTAATGAGGCCCAAATGAGGTAGGGTAAGAGTGTGTGTGTGTGTGTGTGTGTGTGTGTGTGCATGTTACAAGCCATGAGCATTCAACGGCATTGACTAATGGAGGATGGAAAAGAATTTTCTTGGTGATGAGGGATCTGTTGGGGGGAACAGTGCAAGGTCCCTGTGGGTGGGTGGCTAAATCATGTCTCTGCGCATCCACATCTGCCTCGTGGTGGGGACACCAAGAGGCCTTAGTGAAGGTAGTGCAGCCCCTCTGCTCACACTGAGGAAATCTCTCTGGTTTCTGTTGCTCTGACCTCTCCCTGACCGCAATGGAAAGTCCGCTGACCCGAAAACTGGACAGTCAGTACACAAGTTGTCTCTGAGGACCTACAACCAGGACATTGTAAAGGAAGCCCCTGTGGGGGAACGTTGGGTCAGAGTCAGATGGAAGTCTAACACCCCTGGCTGACTGAGTCCTGGGAGCTCCTTCCCCATCCTGGCTATGACTATTAAAACAGAAACAGTAGGAGACACTCAGAGCCTGTCAGAAAGGCATGTCTGTTTATCTACGAGACAAGGAGAAGACATGGGACAGAGTGGTCCAGGGAGGTCTTAAAAGTCAGAGACTCATAGAGGGGGGTTTCAGAGGGACCTTCCAAGTGGAGGGAGGTAGAAGTGGCTTATGTTTCACAAAACGCCAGTCCTTCTGAATTCCCTAATCCCCTCCACTCTTTGTTTAGGTTCAAAAAAATTTTATCTGTACTGTCCCTGGTAAGAAAGCACCCTACCAACTACCCCCCAAAAGAGGGAAACATGAGCAGTAACATGGGAGACAAATCAGCTTTTCTCTCTTGTGTGCTCATGTCCACACACACACACACACACACACACATACACCAGCAACTGGCTTGCATTCCCACCAAACACTGCAAATGCTATGTACAGTCACCACCAGAGAAGTTCCAAGTGGAATCCACAGAAATATGGACCTATCAGTCCATAGACCATGTGATTTCAACTCCCTTCACGGTGTAGGTGAAAAGTGAGTACTCGACCAGGACAGACACCCATCACTGAGCCCGTCCTGTAGCCTGGAGAGGTATTACCCTCCTCTGATTGAGATGTCAGTCTTTTGAGAGGAACCTGGACATTCTGTGATTCTCATTATTCCAAGGCAGATGGGAGCAACCAGCCAGACTGTTCGAGACCTTGGCTTCATCCTGTTCAGCTATTACCAGCCACGGAAACAAGTTAGCATTGCTTTACTAGATGGAGGATGACTAACCGTACCTGCGGTAAAAGACTGAACGAAAGTGCCAGCTACACCCATTCTAAACTTGACAGCTCTGAGTAGGTGAACCATGCCTCCAAAACTGTTCCTGCTTCTGTGAAGGTAAGAATAACCACACACACCTGAGTCCCCACTGCTACAGACTTGATGGCTTGGACAATAGACACTTATGCTCTTACGATTCTGGAGGCCTGAGGGCCCAAATCAGCATAGCTGTATAGTCAGAGGTAGGACTGTGCTCCTGCCAGAAGGTCTGTGGAGGATCCGCTTCCAGCCCTCAGGTCTGGGCTTCCAGTCCTGGCTTCCTGGTCTTCTGTATCTGTCATCTTTTGAACATGGCACTTATGATGATACGTAGGACCACCTGGATGGCCTAGGACAATCTACTTATTTCAAACTCTGTGATGTAATGATGTCTACAGACTCCTTTTACAACCAAGGCACCATTTACAGCTTCTAGGGATAAGGACACGGGTGCATTTATAGAGGGGCTGTTTTGCAGCAGACAGTAGCACCTTCCTTGAGGGTCTATTCTGTAGGCGATATTTACATGGTACATTCACCTTGAGCCTGGTAGAGAGTGTGTAACTTGATGAAGCTCCTTTGTTACACACGATGCTAGTGGTAGATCCCTCTGTCTTTGCACAGGGCCCCCAGGAGGGAAGAATGAAGCATCAGGCATTACTGCCGAGGGAAGCAGGGGCCCAGGAGAAACATCTTTATCTGCACCACAGAGCCTGGAGGCCCCACGGACGCCTCCCCCCATCTCAGTACATTGTTTCAGTTTTGTTTTCATAGCCGCTGAGAACTACAAGGAATTGTTGTTTTTATTTTAGAATAGTCTTCCACTACAGGATGTAAGAATTAGCAAAACGTGTCCTTGCTCTATGGACCCACCATTATAGCTGGACTTGGTTTGGTTTCTCTAATCAGAAAAAAAAATCAGGCCACATTTAATAAATGACTCGGGGGTTGTGGACTATCCTAAGAAAAGACGAGTGTAGCAAGGCATTTTCAAAGTTTTAACAAGCTACAAAATGTCTTTAACATTCTAGTGTTTCTAGTCAAAATTATCTGCCCAATGTCTTCCTCACTTTCTTGTTTGTGAAGTGCTTTAATGTAGCAGAATAAAATACTTAAATTATTGTATTTAAAGTAAATACTTGAATCAAACTTTTGGCATGAATGGCTCCTCACTTCCACTATTCATGTAGAAGCCACAATTATTGGGCATCTAGGACTAGAGCCTCATCCACCTGCTGTGATCTGAAATGACCCGAGTTACTCTTAACTTCCTAGTACCTTAAAAGTTAACACTGAAAGGACTAAGAAATTCCATAGGCTAGACAGAATTCATCACAACACCCACTAAGGGAAAAACACTCAGCAACCTGGACACGATTCTTAGTGAATACTAAGGGCGGCTGCAATCAGCTCTCAAGTCACTGGGAGCTTTATTCAGCAGACACTGAATGAGCAGGGGCTACGATTGCAGATGATTGAGAGATCTCATCCAAGGCCCCTGTATCCTCTGGGAGGGAGATGACACACGGACCATTCAGAGGAAGGGAACAAGGGTTGGGTGAGGCACAGAGGCCAGAGTGTACTCTACTGGAGGATACAAGGAAGGCAGGATTCAGTTGGGTTTCAAAAGGGGAATAATGACAAAGTAAGCAGGAAAGTCCTCAAGTCTCATGTGAGCAAGAAACACAGAGGTGTTACACATGACATGGAACCCAGGAAGAAATGATAGTAGCCTCTGATCTCAGTAAACTGATCAAAGTTAGTTTCTTAGAAACAGAAGGCAAGAAACAATGGGGACTTACCCCCAGAATCAGTAGGAATTAGAAGAGGAGACAGATATGGGAGATGTTACATCAACATGTAAGTATCTGATGCTTGTCTAGCCATGAGGGGGAAATGTACACTTGTTGAGATTCTAACATTATAAAGAATGTGGCACCATGTTATTGACAATAAACTGGGACTGCTTAGAGGACTATACTATAAACCATAGAGTGGTCATAAGTTATGTATGTATGGCTGAAGAGTGTTCTCTCAAAAGCTACTTATAGTTCTCATTGCAGGTCTAACAGTATGTAACTTTATTTGAAAACAAGAATCCCTGCAGATCAACTACGATAAGATTACATAGGATTTGGTAGCCCCTCAATGCAGAGACTGTCATTTTCCTAAAGAGAGGTGGATCTGCAGGCAGCAGTCACACACAGGATAGGGTTATGGACAGAGGCAGAAACGGGGGTGATGTAGCTACAAACCAAGGGACTCCAAGGACTGCTGGCAATGAACAGAGGCTAGGAAAATGCATGAAAGGATCTTTACCTGGAGACTTTAGGGGGGACCTGACCCTGCCAACCCTTTCATTTTGGATTCCTTGGCTACAGAACTGTGTGTAAGTATCTGTCGTTTTAAGACATACTGTGGTAATGTATTATGGTAATCCCTGATAGCAATGCAGACATTAAACCGATCATGAAGATAAAATGGAGTGATTAAATATATTCAATTATCCCTAAAGGAGGCAGGAACAAAAAGATTTGGGTATGAATATAAGGATGACAGTGGACAGTGGGTGTGAATCCAACTGCATGTAAGTCAGTAACGGTGGCATTACATATGAACGGTGATGCCAATGAAACTGAGGAGGATGTCACAGCAGATAAAAAGAAGGACTCAAGCTCCTTATTGTCGCAGTGAAGCCCATAGATACACTAGGAGGATGAGGGAATTACATACCACATTGACACTAACCCAAAAGGGAGCCCTTATGTGTACCTAGGTATGAGCTAGGGCAAAATCAAGATATTACTGTGTGAAAGCAGGTTCTTCCCCCACCCCCGGGTAAGGAGACTATACATCATTTTCCCACCACATTAAGATACCAGCTTCTTCCTGTTCTGCCAGCATTTGTGGAATATTTGTTTTCTGCAGGACACACTCCACTGTGAAGAGATTCTATGGTGTTCAGGGTCTTAAAATTTTCTCTCTTTGGACCTGTGCTCATAAGATTGATTGACACCTTTCCTTGGGAGAAAAAAAAAAACAGTAAACATCGCCAGCAAAAGAAAGTGGCAGCTTAGACGGCCGGCCCTTTTCTCCTCATTAGTTTTTCCTATGTTTTAGCTCTAGTTACCCAGCAATAGACAAAAACACTGGTAGCCTGCACTAAAATATGCAGAGTAAGATGTTGGGATTTAAAAAACAAGGTAATACAAAGACGGAAATGTTCTTTTGTGAATTTAAAGGCTTACAGTGTGTAGATAAATTATATATAACCCCTAGAACACTGACAAGCAGAAATAACATCTCTAAGAGACTCAGAGAGGAAAAATATTCCACCATTGGATTAGCACTAGCAAAAAGTCTGGCCACTGTAAAATATCAGACTGCCTGAAATTATGTAACCTTGGTGAAGTTATTTACCATTTCCTCAGCTGAAAGCAGAGAAAATAGTAGTAACTCATTGTGGGCAGCTACGGTAATTTACTTTAAAAATATATTGGAAATTACTTCTTTGAATAAAGGAAACAGAAAGTGTTGCAACAGGGCTTTAGACAAGGCATGCTCTAAGGGAACAGCAACATTTTCTAGATAATTTCTAGATAATTGGATATTTCCTTTTTATGTACTAAGGTTTATTTTTAGTTTCTTTTTTAAAAGCCACCATGTGTACCAATACTTTTAAAATGCATTACAAGTGCCTTGTGTTCACAGACAGACTAAAATCTTTATACTTTCACATCTCCTCCATGGTTACGGTAATGACCCTGACTCAGGGCTCCTGCTGTTTCTATCCGCGGCAATGGATTTGTGAGCCACTGCATACGGCTCCTGTTCCTACACCAAGAGGCTCTGAACAGCCTCATTTCTGTACGATCAGTGAGCCTGCCGGAGCTTTCTCCCATTTTCTGCAGACTTTTAAGCTAACAAACCAGTGTGCTTCAGGTGATGGCTTTGTTTGCCACGGGTGGAGGGTGCGTGGGCTTCGGCTTGGCTGGGGTACTTGCCCAATGTCTGGCCTTACCCCAGTCTGACTGATTGCCTTGTTGCCTCATGCTAACTGCAGCAGCTAAGTGGAAACTCACAGGAACTTCCTTAATTAAATCGAGAAAGAGGACTTGATACCCTCAGAAGCCTTCTCTCACATTAACATATGCTTTGGTATCTTGCAGTCTCCCATTATATAAATAAGAAAAGTAGCGGCGTCTTAATGAAAGGCAGAGAAGAAGAGAGCCACATGGCATTTGAAGAATGCCAGGAAGCCAGGAAACACTGGCATCCTACTGAAGATTCAATTAGTAATCCCCAACTATGCTATAAGGAAACTCTCCCCAAATTATATTTTATATAAATATGTTAAGCTCCATTTGCTGCGCAGACAGCTGTCATCATATGAAAGGAACAAGCAGATGATCATGTATTGGGAAAAATTTATAATGTGTGGGGCTGTAAATCAGGCACACTGTATTCAACATCCCCCCGGCTACAAGCTAGAATAGAAAATGTAAAAGTATGTAGCTTTGGCAGTTGTGCATAAATAAGCAACGTAATTCCACATTAGATGATTCTAGATGAAATACCCATTGATTCATTAACTTAAATTCCAAGGTATTTCTGACTATAACAATTTGCAGACACACGAAGTTATTTACCTTGTAGATTATCAAATTCTACCCCGAAGGGACGGGGGAATGTAGCTTAGCTGATAAGAGTGCTTGCTTATCTAACATGCATGAAGCGCTGAGTTTGATCACCAACACCACATAAAACCTGGCTGCGGTAGCACATCCCTGCAATCCAGCACATGGAGGCAGATATTGGATAACAAGTTCAAGTTACCCTCAGCAACATAGGGTGTGCAAGGCCAGCCTGACTATATGAGACTGATTTCAAAATCTTAAATCAATTTTTAAACCGCTACCCACCCAAGAGTACACACCTACAGTGGAAATGATCTGTTCAAACTCAATGTAAGTTCAAACCAGTAAAGCAAACTGTATGAACTCATTACTTAATGGCATGATGACAGTTTTTCCAGGGAAACAAACAATGCTACATGAATCGAATCCCTGCAATCCAGCCATCCTTCTAGCCTTCAACTCCTACCATGCCTCTTCAATGGAATTCTTCTAAATTTGCTACACTCTCCAGCATGGCACCTTTACCCAGAGTGTTCTGTGTGCCCCTCTTGGCCCATTAGTATCTCTTGATCCAAGTGTTTTGTAGCTGGGTCCTTCATCACTGTTGTGTTTTCCAGGATGCTTTTGGGCAGAAGTAACCCTCCCAAGTATTACTTCCATGGTAACAGTGTATGCGCTGAGAAAAACATCTTGGATGATTTTCTCCTTACACAAATACCGCAGAGTATGTTTACACAAACCTACACAGTACAGCCTACTATATACCTTAACTTTATGGTGAAACCTCACTGTGGGAGAATGGTCTAGTACACTGTGAAGATTTGTCATTTGTGTTGGATTAATAAAAGACTGATTGGCCAGTTGCCAGGCAGGAAGTATAGGCAGTGTGACTAGATTATGAAAATTCTGGAAAGAGGAAAGGCGGAGTCACCAGCCAGACATAGAGGAAGCAAGATGAGAAAGCCTTACTGAGAAAAGGTACCAAGCCTTGTAGCTAAACATAGACAAGAATTGTGGATTATTTTAAGTTGTAAGAGCTAGCTAATAATAAGCCCGAGCTAATAGGCCAAACAGTTTATAATTAATAGAAGCCTCTGTGGTTTTCTTTGGGACTGAATGGATTCAGGACCAGGCTCCTAATCTAGAATGAATGAAACAATGTCAGACTGAATTTATAACAAGAGCAAATGTGTAAGGTACAAACACACAAACATGCCTTTATAAGTATACATGTATGTATGAAAGCCTTACATTCTAAAAATAATAGTAAATATGGTAGATACAGCAAGCAACCCCACATCTGTTTATCACAATGCAATTTTAGATGCATGCTATACTTTATTTAATAGAGCCAACAAAACATATTTGTGTACACAGCATTGTCGCTAGCCTGTTATTTAAGTGTTCCAACTTTGACGTTACTAGGTGGGAATTTTTCAGTTCCATTACCATCTCCTGGGTTGCAGCCATATACATAGGTTGTTTTTGATTGAGGCATTGGCATACAAAGGGTGGCTGCTTTTGGTAACCTTATATGTGACCTCTAGATTCTGCCCATGGTATTCCATCTGCCCATCTCTCATCCATGCCTTGGTACCTCCATAGGTCATATTCTATCACTGTATATCCACAGAAGCCCATCCTAAGCTCCTGTAGGATGATGTTATTAAACATAACCCAAACGACATTATGGAAATCCTAGGCACAGAGAAAAGCAAAGAACATCCCATTTTAAACATTGTCTCACACAGAACACTTCCTCATGGCTATCTGTAATAATTTTGAGGTTAGGAGAAAATGTTTGGGTTTAGCCTACACCATACAAATGCCTTAGAAGTTAGCTAGTAAGTTTTAAGAGCATGAAATGACTTTTTCCCCCTGTGGCTTTATATAGAACCATAATAATTGCAACATGAGCTCAGGGCCTCTGCGAATGCCTGACACCAAACTCCTGCTGTGGGATTCCACCCAATGGGTTATTATCAGTCGCACACAGAACAAACGTGGTGAAACTATCTATGAAAATCTGCTGTGGGGCCTAGGAACATCTTAGGGACTTATCTAAGCTTAGGACTCTGTCCTTGAGGGTGACAACTGAGAAGCGGAGCTGATGGGAAACCTTGGTGAGCTGTCACATTCTAAACAATGTCACTGTACATTTTACGGGGCTTGTGACACTCTTCAACTTCCAGGACACAATTCTGTACACGTGACACCAAGAAGCAGTGTTTCAACTTACATTTTGGCACACCCAGTCACCTTAGGTGGCCTTTTCCAGTGGCGGTCACACGGAGCCAGCGCATTTCTCCAGGGCAGTGAGAAGTGGCCTGGGAACACAGCTCTGTGTTGCTTGGCAATCCCTTCCCTGAGCTGTGGCTGTCATCTGCTGACTCTGAGTCTGCCTTGGTTTGGAAGTATCTTTTTTCTTTCACATCCAGATCTAGAAGGGAAAACTAGCTTTGGATCCCAGTCAAGTGCTCTTCGTTTCAAAAATCAATACAAGTCTTGGAGGAAACAACATTAACCGAGGGGCCACACCCTGAAGCTATTGGTGCAGCAGAAATTCTATCTAAGAAGGCCAGGGATGGGCCTAGAGGAGGGAGCTGAAGGGGTATGTGTTATAAACCTCACTGACAGCAATCTGCAGTTGACTTTCCTTATCTCAACGGTAGGAAAATAGCACATGACAGATTAACATCTAGCTTTAGAAAGCCCTCTCTGCAGATTTCAGCAAACTTTCTTACTTGGGCCACTGTGAAGATGGCAGTCATTGCAGAGTCTCTGCTAAAATCCTGCCATGTCCTATAACCAGCTTTCTAATGACCACTGGGTCAAGTGGGAACAAGTAAGAACAGGTGCCCCTTACATTGGTAGGGGTCCCAAAGACACTTGCATACACCTTGTCCATGTGGTCACTCAACACAGTAGCGGCTGAACCTTTTTCTAATCAGGAAGAAGAGGTTCAGGTGGGCCAGAGAAATGTACTACACCCCAAAAGTGCCAGGTCTATATGTCAAACCATAAGGGCCTTACTGGCCTTTGACCACACACCTGCCGTGTGGCTCACAGTCAGTCCGTACTCTAAGGGAGGCCTGTGATCTCTTCAGTAGAGACAGAGATACAGAGGAATAAGGGAGTCAAGGAATGGACAGAGGCAGCTGGGGAAATCCATGTAAGGTCCAAGACTCTAAAGGCCCAGTTCCATTCCATACTGTCAACTGACTCCAGATTCTAGACATCTGCTTCCCAGTCCTGCTAGCTCTGGACCAGACTGCCACAGAGCAGTGGAGTGCCTTGGTGTTGGCATCTAGACACTGGAGGAAGAGACCCCACTCAACTGTGGCCAGCCACCAAACCACTGCAGCACTGTGGTCCACTGTTCAGTGAGGACCTCCATGTATGGCTGATTCACTCCTCCTCCACTTAGCAAAAACCTAGCAGCATGGCTGCCTCGTCCTGTCCTTCCTGCACCCCGCCTGAACCAGGTTTTGCAGGAAGCTGCCTCCCTGCCGCCCCCTCAGCACTGCCAGGACTCCTGACGGAACAGCTCCTGGTGAATGCTACCCTTTGTCTCCAGAACCCTGGCTTGGCTCGGGTGGTTGGGAAGCCTGAACAACAATGATGAATCAGTGTATTTATTTTTGAGGTTTTTCTCCAAGCTGCCTCTTCATCAGGTCTTAAATAGCAGCATTCAAGCTGCCACAGATACTTCCAAAAGTTTGCTGGCCTGGAGCTCCCAGGAGGGAAGAACTTTGTCTTCCTGGCAGCCAACTGGCTCAGCGACTCCCTGATCGAAGGAGAGGGGCAAGCTAGAGTTCTCAGAGAGATGGGAGGCGTACTTGTTTAAATTGATCGTGTGGCTTTCTGGACTATCCCTGAGCACCTTCTCTCCACCCATACAGGAGAAGTGGTGTGTTTCTATTTCTCAGTGTGGTGACCTTTTCAAAAACTGTTTCATGCATTTCACTCTTCCTTAATTGGTGCCCCCTAGAGCCAGGTCTGAACTGCTGCATCCAGGGCCAGGAAACCCGGGCTTTTGCTGAAGGAAGGATGCACAGCGTGGTTCCCTGGTGTAAAAATCTCCCTCTGGTTCTTGTTAAGACAGGACTCGGCAATAAAATCATGGAATAAGCAGCCTTAAAAAGGGGGGACCGACTGTAAGAGTCATTTGCTTCCTTGTTGTATCATCTGATCCCTTAGGACAGAAAGATCGTCCCACCTGAAACACATATTTACAGACACATATACAGCACCCGGGCAGTTGCTTTCAAGAAGGCAAAGAAGTTTGAACAACCAAAACAGACAGGAAATGAGGGCAGAAGGGATATAAAACAAAACCCTGAACAACAGGGCAAGTGTGAAGATGCAGCACGGAAACATGATGATGGCTGGTACGCGGTGTCGCAAACACAATTTTAGTATACTTGCTTGTGGATAGATGCACGCAGAAGAGGTCAGAAGTGGGTGGGCTGTTCTTTTCACGACAGCTTGGATGATAGAAGGAGTTTAACTGCTTCTGTGACTGTATGGGGATGAGGGCCTTAAGGCAGACTCTGGAGAGAGAGCATGGTCTCTGCAGAAGGGCATGTTGGGTCTCCCTGGGAATGCCCTCAAGTCCAGTAGGCACCTAACACTGTCAGACAATTTGCTTATTGGAATGTTTCCTGGATCAATGCAGGAATTTTTTATTTTGTTTTATTTATTTTCCCTGCTCTGGCACCAATTCCACCTAGGAAATCACTTTGAAGTCTCAAGTTCTCATACTGGTCTAAGACAAGGAAGGCAACCACCAGTACACAACCACGCAAAGATGAAAAGGCCCACCCCTGACTATCTGCTGGTGAGTTCACCAGATGCCTTAGGCTGACTTGCTATCTACCCATGAGCCCACTCAGGGATTAGCAGGTCTCTTATTTTGAAAAGTCTAAAACTAAGGCTCCATGAGATTAAGCAACTCTGAAAGATTCACAACTGTGAGTGTGAGCAATGAGACTCCAAACCACATTCTTTACCCTGGCTATGGGCGTAGATTATACGCGGTCATACCTTTCCAGTAAGGGCTGGCTCTGGACTTTCACTATTTGGTTCAGTCAAGAAGATGCAGAGGAGGCATGCAGGGCTCAACTTTAGTACAAATGAGGGGCTTCAGAGCAGGGAAGAGGGGAACGCTTCAGCTGGGCTTGGGGAAACGTCTATACCATCCAGTGGCAGCAATAAGAAAAGACGGTTCAAGTCTTATACAAGCACACACACACACACACACACACACACACACACACACACACACACACACACGTCTCATCAGAGTTGGGTTATATGATTCATGACATTTCATGTGATGAGCAAATGGCATCTGGGTCATAGAGAAAAGGCTACACTAGTCTTTCTGGGATGTTCATTTCTAAGAACCTTCACATGTTATTATTTAGTCTTGGCTCCAGACCTGATGAAATGAGGGGTAGATTGGTGCTTGACAATTCTGTCTCTTAACACTAGCTGCTAAGGCCCACCCTTGCAGCAACAGACCCATGAGCTTAGAGTTTGTTCCACATTGGTTTTTCCTCCTCACCTGCAAGATTATAATAGTTATGGCACTCAAAAATTTTCCCCACAGGCTGCAACAGAAACCCTGCCACAGTTGAGAAAGCTTTGACAAACTATAGCTCCCCAAACGGGGAGCAGGGTGCGGTTCAGTTGTAAAGTGTTTGCTGTACAAATGTGAGGACCTGAGTTCGAGCCCCAAAACACACAGAAAAAAGTTGGGTGAAGGGTCAAGAGTACTTTCTGCACCAACTTGAAGACTGGAGTTTGGATGCCAGCACCCACCCAACAAGCCAGGCATTCCATGTATTTGTGTAATCCCAACTCCGAGTGGAGCAGAGACAGGAGGATAGTAGCTTGCTGTCATACAGCACAGCCAAGAAAACCTGACTCTGCTTCAAAGGGATAGATGGTGAGTCTGATGATGGACTATCCTTGAAACCCTTGTCTGGTCTCCAAGTATGTGTGCAGGCACAAACAGCTGCACACAAGAACAACCATGTACACACTAGCACACACACACATACCACCCCCTACACACTTTAAAAGCTGGGCACCCCAGAGCTGGAGAGAGTAGAAATAGGTGGTTCCCTGTAGCTCCTTGACCAGTCAGTCAGTCTAGCTGAAATTCTAGGTTCAGAGAGAAACTGTCTCTAAAAGGAAGGTGGAAAGCAATTGAGGAAAAAAAAAAAAACAGATATCGACTTCTTGCCCCCACATGCATGTGGACATTCCTGTAAACACACTGTACACATATGGGCATAACATGAAAACTTACACACAGGGAAAGCGGGTATAGGATAATTTGAGAATACTGTAGCTTTTGTCGCCTCTAATCTTGAGCAAGCCAGTCCTCTGTACCTGGCTGCATATTAAATTGCTACATCAACATCTCAGAAGCAGAGGGGCCTTACTGACTGAATTCTTGAAACTGGCAGCATGGAAATTTTGCTAATTACCTGGGGTGAACTGCAAGGAGAGAGTTAAGGGTCATTCGGTGCACTGCAGGGTTTGGAGGCTGAGGTCAGGCTCTTAACCTCCATGCATCCAGCATTCAGTCCAGGGTCTGGCCTAAGAGGACATCAGTCTAACTACACAGGAGCTGGGAGATTGGACAGGAGTTGGGCAATCGCATTCTCTCCCTGAATCTCTCCCAGGCATCCACAGGAATCCCCCCACAGGATCATCACAGGAAACTGTGATTCCCATGGGGGAAGAGCAGATGGAGCCTGTCTTGTTAGCCCCGGCTACTAATAACAACGATAATAATAGCAATAACCACAACCATTTATAGCTGCTACTGCTGTCACTGGTGGTGATGGTGACATCAACAGCAGCAGCAACCCCGCTCCACAGCCCCAAGGGAAGACACAAGAGGCCCAAGATGGAATCAGGAAGTGGAGAAGCCAGGCTTCCAAACCAGGTCTTCTTGACTCTGAGATTAACTGTGTTTACAGTGGGCTAATCATGTTTCATATGTTTTAATTTGCATTCTTCTTCTTTAGTCTGAGTGCATAATTTAATATGGGCTATAACCTCATAAAGCCTTTTCTTGTGAATTCTGTTTCTGATCTTGTGTGCTTCTCTGTGGTTCCTTGCTGAATGAGCCCTGCTTTTCCAGAAGAAGACTTATCTGGATGGTATGTCTGAACTCAGGTAGACAGACCCCTAGACAAACAGTGTGTGTCTCTTACATCCCCTTTAAGAGGGTTCTCAACATTAGCACTGTTACATTGTACCTAGTACTGTGACTGGCCAGAATTTGCAAGCAATGCTAGGGTGGGAGAATTGGGGAACATTCAGTAAAATTAAAGACCAGTATTCAAAACCCACGTTAAAAAAAATAGAAGCCACAAGTATGCAAATGTCAGAGAGCAGAAACCAACAGCCACACAACATCCAGGCAAGCAATTTAATTTAATTAATAACCAGGATGCAGTTAATAAGAAGGGAAGGGAAAGAAATGCTGGTTACAATGTGGATTATGCAAGATACTGTTTCGACACAACTTTCCACCTTTAGTTCAATTCTGGCATTTATTGTAACAAAAAGATTGTCAGGAAACTGGAGGTATAGCTGAAGTGAACAACTCCATAGCTGGAATGTGCTAAATCAATCCCCACAACAGAAACCTTCATGGTCTCATTATTTTAGTGATGCTACTTTTCTTGTTACTGAGAGAACAGACACAGGGTCCAGGAGGTGTCAAGACCCCACCAAAATTGAGAGAAAAGATCTGGAGCAGATGGAAGCAAGGTGACAGCCATGAAGCAAAGGTCACTGTGGCTCAGGTGTTTTGAGAATTCCCCTGCAGAGCCATGGTCTCTGCTGTCTGCTCTGAAGAGAGAGATGGCCTCAAAGAAACTGAGCCAGTGCAGTTCTGAGGGAGATATCCTCCAGCAGAGACTACTTGTGTGCATCTGACTCTAAGATGGGCTCAGGCTCAAGAAGCTGTGCCAGGGGCTGGAGGGAACCCACAGGGCTAAAAGCACACACTGCTCTTACTGAGGACCTGGGTTCTGCTCCCAATCCCACACCAGGCAGCTCACAACTACCCATAACTTCAATTTCAGGTGATTGAACTTTCTCTTTTAGTCTCCATGGGCACCTGAACACATGTGGTGCACAAAAAATAAACTAGTGCAGGCACACATGCATACACATAAATAAAAGTGTAAAGAAAATAGATACTGTCCTGCCAGTGTACACAACTATTCAAGACACCAATATATTTATCGTCCTGCCATGTGCTGGCCTGAGTTAAGAGCCCTGACCTGATGGACACAGATCAACAGATGGGCTATTCATACTCAAGGATGTTTTAAGTAGGGGCCTTGATGTGGGATTCCCCTCTGTATGCTGTGAATATCATTGGTTAAGAAACTGTCTTAGGCCTGTGCAGGGCAGAATAGAGGTAGGCAGGTAGGCAGAGAAAACTAAACTGAATGCTGGGAGAAAGAAGGCAGAGTCGGAGAGAAGCCATATAGCCCCTGCTGGAGACAGACACCAATGGAACTTTACCTGGTAAGCCATAGCCATGTGGTGATACACAGACTAATGGAGATTAATTAGTTTAGGATATAAGAGCAAGCTAAAAATATGCTTAAGCTTTTGGCCAAACAGTATTTCAAATAATATGGTTTCTGTATGATTATTACAGGATCGGGCAGGACGGAAACCTCCTACAACAAATTGGTGCCCAACACAGGGCCTCATCCTTGGTGAGTTTTCCCCACCTGGCAAAACACGAGATGTGCAAAATGCAGTAAGGATAGGTGGACCAGAGCTTCTGGCAAAGGACAAACCTGAAATCACACTGCCAGTGTGATCCTGCTTGTCCCTCAGCAAACCCACACTCATCACTCCCTTGTGGAGGAGAGCAGATGCAGATGGTGAAGTAACCCCAGAGAGTATGGGGATAACTGGAGACACTAATTCACGTAATGGCCCTGGAAAGTGCACTGGGTGTTTGTCAGACATAGAGCCCATGCTGTCTTTATTATGTAGGCTAGTGGTGTGGACAAATGATTGCTACTTCCACCAAAGTTAAAGTATGTTCATATCAAATTTCTCTGGGGACCAATATGAGCAACACAGGACACTAGGCCTATCTTAAGCAATTCTTCAATGAATCAATGTCCATAAGGGATGGGAAGGTATGGCCTTCAAGGGCTCTTGTTCACTTCCCTTTTTAGAAGTGTGTTATTCAAGCCGGGCGGTGGTGGTGCACGCCTTTAATCCCAGCACTCGGGAGGCAGAGGCAGGCGGATCTCTGAGTTCGAGGCCAGCCTGGTCTACAAGAGCTAGTTCCAGGACAGGCTCTAGAAACTACAGGGAAACCCTGTCTCAAAAAACAAAAAAAAAAAAAAAAAAAAAAAAAAAGAAGTGTGTTATTCAAATGCATTGGCCCCACCTCAGAAAGCTTGGCTGTGACTTTTAAAACTCAAAATACAAAATACAAGAGGAAGTGAGACATTCTAGGGCTGAGAAGCTAACGTCCCTGGATATGCCAAAGACAGAGAGCTGACAGTGGAATCTTACTCTGGCGCCAGGGACCTTGACTTTGCTTCTTCAGAGCAGATCTAAAGCAGTCTCCACGCAAGGGAAAAAGGCACACATGAAATCTGGTCTCCAACACAAAACCCTCAAAAGCCCCCTGCGTGTGGGCTGCCCTCAGACGGCAAACAGCTCCAGTCAGTGCAATCAGTGCTCACCACTTGCAAACCGGGCAGGCGTCTAAGAAAGGTCTTGACCTTCACATTTTTCTCTAAATGACAGCCCAACAGGTTGAATATTGGAAGTCTACTCTCCAAAGCTGTGCTCAATAGGTGGTCATGGCTTAGGGAATCAAGGGCAGCTCCTGCCCCACAGAGTCCAGTGACCTTCACCCAACCACCTTCGCACAATTTGTTTAAGCTCCAGAAGATGGCAAATCCCCACTGTTCTTTCCAGCAGCCTCTGCCTTGGAACTAACTCCTCGGCAGGGATAGAAAGCATCCTGCCACTCACCCACCCGCCTCCCCTCTAAGTCAATAAGAGGAAAAAGGGGCTGCTGGGCTGCTGCAATGGCCTCTGGGTCTTTTATGGATGCTTGTGACCAACACTGAAGAAACAAAGCCTTAGATGGGAAAAGCGGTGCTTAGCACTGGCCTGTAAATCGAGAAAGGAAGCAGAAGGCCTGTTCTGAAGACAGTCCTTGCTCCCTTGGCCAAATGAAGAATTAATTATAAGCCAAGCAATTACCATGTCTTGGATATGATTTGTTTCAGGACACACAGCTTTGATAATTATCAGGAAGCAGCCGTTGGGTCCAGAGGAGGTTAATGTTGAGCCCTGGGGAGGGATGCAGAACTAAAAGGGATCCACATTTTATGTGGCTGCCATAAGGACAAAAGAGGACCTATCTTGTCTGGTCTGAAACTGGGCACAGAGGCAATGCCTCTTCTCATAGGAAAGCCAGGAATAGTCATCCTGATAAAGAGGCGAGGCAGGGAAAATTTTATTTATTTTATTTAATGTGTGTACACATGCATGGCAAGAACATGGAGGGCAAAGGAAACTCTTAGGAGTTGGTTCTTTTCTGACATCTCAAGGGACCTACTGGTCAATGCAAAATGCCAGGTCTGCATGCAAATGCCTCTATCTACTGGGCCAGCTCATCAGCCCACTATGATATTTTTCAAAGAGTGCTTCTGACTCATGTGTGTGCGTGCACGTGTGTGCATGTGTGCGTGCATGCATGTGTATGTGTGCATGTGTGTGTGTGTGTGTGTGTGTGTGTGTGTGTGTGAGAGAGAGAGAGAGAGAGAGAGAGAGAGAGAGAGAGAGAGAGAGAGAGGTACACATGTGGAGTCAGAGGACAGCCTCAGGTGTCATCCTCCAGAACAAGAACAGGTCCTGTTCCATGAGAAAGGCTGAGCAAGCCATGAAGAGCAAGCCAGTAAGCAGCATCCCTCTCCATCACTTCTGCACATCAGTTCCTGCCCCCAGGTTCCTGCCTTGTTTGAGCTCCTGTAGTGACTGTCATTGATGACAGACAGTGGTGTGGAAGTGTAAGTCGAATAAACCCTTTCCTCCCCAAGCTGCTTCAGTCACAGTGTTTCCTCACAGCAAAAGTAACCCTAATGGAGACTAAGAAGATGACAAGGGCTGGGCTTATAGCTTTGTTGGTAGAGTATTTGTCTAGTGCCCAGGAAGTTCTGGGTCCAGTCCCCAACACTGCATAAACTCAGAAGTGTGGTGATATCATCCTCAATCAGAAGGATCACAAATTGAAAGTTATCATTGGGTACATAGCAAGTTCAAGACCAACTTGGGTTTCATGAGTCTGTTATCCAAAAACAAATGAATCCCCCCCCCAAAAAAAAACCCCGCAAAGATAAGCAAAAACTTAGAAAAATAAATCAATGGTATCAGGCAAAACCAATAGTAACAGCCCGATGTAAAGCAACCATCCAAAAGATAATGGGTTATTGTGTAACTTTTAAAAGCCCCCAGCTGTTCCATTAATCCCTCCTAAGCACAGTTGGTAGAGAGACCCAGGGGACCAGAGGCTTTTACCTGATGTGAGTCACCCCAGGAGGAAAACATCCCCAGAGGCAAAGCCAAGTGCAGTCCCCCCCACCTCTTGGAAATTCACCCTGATGTGCTCAGAAGAGAAATACTGTGCCCCACTAAGAAGGAGTGGGGGACTTCCCAGGAGTCCCTGCATTTCTGGGGAATTCACAGAATGCTCTGGGTGCTGGCTGCATCTGTTGCGGAGCACTTGGCCCTAAAGCTATTCACAGATCATCTCCAGGGAAATCAGACTCCACACTGGAAACATGGGCTCCAGTCTGTGAGGTCTGGGATAAAGACTACGAAGACACCTCTAGTGAGAAATCTGCTGTTCTGAGCCCTGTTTGCCCCGAGGACATACAGATACCCGTGTTGACTGGCATCTGTCAACTCTATGGAGTATCCAAACGCTGAGGCTAGTTGATGATGCATGGGTGTGGAAAGGCATGAACAGGCAGGAAGTTCAGTTCTGTTTTGCTGCTGTTTTCATAGATGGACAGAAGAAACCAGCAAAGGGAGGGGGGTCACTGTAAAGCCACATAAATACCTGGGCCAGGTTTATATGCCTGAAACACCATAGACTAGTGAGCTGTGCCAGGACCCAACAGCCAGCATTTCTTTTGTTGGTCTATACCATCCATGAGAAGAGGCTTTGGTTCTACATAGGGAAGTGAAGATGGTTGAGGCTAACACGGGGATCCTCCACCCTGGTCACTGAGGAACTCTGACCCAACATGGATCACTTGCTCCCACCTTAAGATGTGGATTCAACTGAACTGGAACTCACCCAGGACCAAGGCTTGTTTTTTAAAACACTCCTCAGGTGAGGCGAAGGTTCAGTCAGGGCTGAGACCAGCTGTTGTCCTAGAGGGAGACTTAAAGAAATGTCTTTGTGGCTTTGCAGCCATGAGATTGCAGCTCACTGGGTCTCACCCCCGGACTCTGCTGGACATATAGCATGCAGGCTCACTGCCTGGCTTCTTCATCATGTGGCTCTCCTGTATTTTCTGTGACCACTTGCTTACATGGTTTCTGCAAGAAGAAGATCTAGACAAAATATCACCAGAGCCACGAATGCTCCTGAAAAGACCCTAAGTGTCTGCAAAGGTCTGTATCAATTAAGGAACTGCCTTGAGAACTCAGGAGGGCCTGGAGGTGCGGTAGGCAACTATTTCTTCCATAGCTAAGGAACAGCAGGCCACAGAGAGTTTTCTTGCTCTCCACCATGTGCCCCAGTGTCATCGTTTCTGAAAGGCTGGGGTAGAGCATTAGTATCTCAAGGTGCATGGTGGCATAGAGATCAAAACAGAACTTCGGGAAAGAAGTCCCTGGATTGTCTGGCCTGGCTTGAGCTGTGAATGTCCTCAGGTGCATCACGGAGTCTTTTCCCAAGCTTGAACACCATGCAGCGGACCATCCTCTGAAGCCTGTGTCTCTGTCCATGTCTTAGGAGCAGGTGACAGAAGAAGAAGGCTACAGTGACATAAATTTTCACGCTGGTGGAACCTGAGCGCCAAACTGAGAGCTGTGAAAGAGGCAGCGAATTGCAAAGTCCTAGTCTGCTTTTTATACCCAGCCATCTTTACAGCTGAAAGGAAACAGATGCTACCTGGCATGTCTCTGCAGTCCCAGCTTTTTCTCCTGTTTGGAGGGAGCCTTGGAAACTGCTGGCGCAGTGAAACATTAACTTATTTTACCACCTACTTTGGCCAAAGTCTGTAAGACTAGCCATTTTGGAATCTCTCGACTTTGTTAAAATACAGATTGAGCCGCCCTTAAATGTTCCAAAGCTTTTAACAGTTCATAGGGGAATGGTGCATGGCCAGACAATAAAGTATAAGAAAATACTACAAAATGTGGCGCACATATGGTCCTAAGCATTTCAGATATGGGATATTTTCCTCCATTTGATTCATGTCTTTAATTTCTGTTTCTATTGCTTGAATAGATGGATGGCCATGATGGAAAAAAAAAATCCCTGGATTATATCTTCTGATAGTGAATGTTGGCTATCAGTATCAATACTTGATAGTATCTAAAATCAACTAGGAATCAAACACCTGAGCATGAATAGGAGGGAGATTCTAGATTGGGTTAACTGGGGCGAGAGGACCTACCCTAAATGGGGGTGGCACTGGCCCATGGATTAAGGATGGAGTGAGTTGAGCACCAGACTTCTTGCTCTGTGCTTCTGACCGTAGATGCAATGGAACATCTGCGAGGCCTTCCCAACCATGATGGATTGCACCTTTGAACTGTGAGCCAAAGTAAACGCGAGTTGCTTTGGCTGTGCATTTTTTTTCACTACAATGGGAAACACAGCTGACATCCATCTCCATTCTGATGTTTCGAAATCTTTCATTGATGAACCCCAAGACCCATTATGTAGCAGGCATTCAAAGGAAACTGAACTTGGGATGGAAGCCAAACCAAATCACCGACTTTCCAAGAACTGTCAAAGGTATGTTTTATATAGACAACCTAAAGCCAGGACAGTGTGATTCATTATTTGGTTCACAGTGAGAAAGGGCGTTTATGTCCTCCCTGACTTGGGTCACCTCCCTGCATGCTGCAGATCTGCAAGGGCAGATAAAGATGGGAGAGGAGCTGGGAACAGACCGGAGGTGAGTCAGCTATACTATCAAGTGCATCTGATTAGCCTGCACATGGGGGCAGTGCAATCAGTGCTTTATTCTGTGGCTGAAGAAGAGGATTTTGACTGTGACTTAGCTGCTAAGCCAGGAGCTGCAGTACTGAGGAACCAGGCATGAGAACTTCGGCAATGAGCAGCCTTAGAGCCCTGCCTTCCACCATGAGCCTCAGTTTGTTGCAAAACAAACAAACCAAATGACAATAACAACAATAACAAAACCTAGACTTGGGATAAATAAAAAGAAAGTGAAATTTTTCGAGATTCATTTTACTTGTGAAGAGGAATGGAAGAACTGGCTGAGCGATTCTGGAATCCCCCCATGGGTCCGCCCAGCTCCCCACCATGTGACCGAAGACAGAGTTCATTGCATTGTGGTGAGTCTGCCCATACAGGCAGAGCCTGGTGGACAAGCAGCCTGAGGCCTCAGCCTGGACTGCAGGAGACAGAGCACAGACAGGTCCAGGAGTGCCTTTGCTTCTCTTTCTCCAGGAAAGAGCTCTGCAAGGTCACAGGGCTCTGGAGAGTGGAGGGGAAGACCAGGAAATGACTCATTTTTGTAAAAGTCAGTCTTTTTTTTTTTTTTTTTTTTTTTGCGTTTCCTGCTCTTCTCACCATTAAGAGGTCATCGTATTCTTGGCTGATAGAAGCAGCACCCACTTCGTCTTTAAACCACAACCCAGAGCCCTCCTCTTTTGTACTGTGCTGATTTCGGCCCTCCTGCCTCACCCCTAAAAGGATCTTTGAGATAATACTGGGCCCACCCAGAAAATCCAGAAACATCTTTCCCACACACGACTCTTAACTTTATCATATCCGCAAAATGCTTTCTGCTGGGGGATAATCCCCACGAGTTCTAGGAGCTAGGATGTGGATGTCCTAAGGGGCCGCTGTTTCACACCCGTGTACAAACACTGCTTTTCTGTGTTTGCAACAGTGTACCTTCAGAGATTTTATGTTACAGTTTAATGGAATACTGAACTGAAACATTTTCCAACGAGTAATTGAAGTTATTGTTTCTAAATCCCATAAAGGTCTCCCATTTAATAAAACTGTTGTATTTGCCAATGTGGTGGCAAAACAACGGCTGGTGTTTGTCGTTCAATTTTTTTTTGTAATATCTTACAAGACAGTACTTTTACTCATTCAAGAGATGTGGCTGGATGGGTATACTTCAGTAGCAGAACACCTGTGTCGTAGATGTGAGTCCCTGGGTTAAAAAATAGCATCAGCAAAAATAGTGCATACATACATACACACATATACATACACATCATTCATACATACACTCATATACATATGCATCATAATACATACATACACACATATACATACACATCACACATACATATACAGAGAAAGAAAGGAAAACAGGAAGTAGTCTGAATATTTGCCAACCCATTAGCCCTGGACAGTTACTCCCCACTCAACCCTAAAGCTGACAGAGAGTGGTTTGGGCAGACAAAGAACTGAAGCATTTCTCATTGGAAGCAGGGAGAGTGGGTCTGCGGCGCGTTCTATAAAACACAATCAGACTGTCTTTCAGCAGAACAGAAACAATGGCCCTATTGTCCAACATCATGAATGACCCTCACAGCCATAAAACATTAATAGCAAAAGCAAAATTAGCAACTCGCTCCCTCATCTGTGCTCCACATTCTGCAATTTGCCAAGACTTGTGAACTTTGAAGGATTATAGCTCGCAGGTGTGATTTGTGTTGGCTGCCTATAACAAAAGCCAGGCACCAAGAGTATATTATCTCTTTATTTCAACTGTTTCGTAGGAACACACAGACTCAGAGTGCAAAGCCCAGCAGAGAAGCCTGAAGGGGAACTGGGGCAGCCTGAGTGGTGGAGCTACAGCTGAATTCACTTCTCTTAAACTGTTTACTTGCATCATGCAAAACAGGGAACACCAAGCCCTATCAGCAGACAGACACATGGTAAATACCTGGAGCTTTGCAGTCATGCAACCTCTATCTGAGGTTCTCAGACACACTGCTGTAGCAACAGCTACATGCAACCCAGGCAATGTGGGAATGGGTGGGAGGCAGGTGTTTCAACCAAACAAGATATACAAAGCTGGGCCTTAGAAGGATGGCACCCAGGGAACTACAGTTTGCAACCCCTGCTACAGTGATATGCAGATAACAGTGTGTCTAAAAGTGCTTAAGATACTTCCATCTCTGGCAGCATTTATCTTTTTGTTCGTCTTTAACAACTCTTGCCCCTTCTATCACACAGATAGTATGGCTAGCTTCAACTACTCATGCTGTTCATGTCCTCCTTTGCACCCGGAAAAACAGCATACATTTCTTTGTCTCTGGACTTTAGACTTGTCTTGTGACTGACTTGGGCCAACATGACAGGCGGGGGTCAGCATCCCCATTACAAGCTTAGAAGGAAGTGGTACTTCTTCCTGTCGTCGGCAGCTCAGGGAAGAACGCAGCCAGGTTAGTTGCCTCCTCTGGGAGGAAGGGACGCCCATGGAGTAGAGTAGAAGCACATCTTCACGTTGAGGAGCCCAGCTGAGCTTAGCTGAAAACCAGCCAGCCCTCACAGGATTTGTGGATTATGGGGAGCAAGGGATGGTTGTTTAAAAGCCACAGAACTCTGTAGTGGTTCATTAGGTGACCACAGCAAATTGGTACAAATTTATCATGAAGCAAACCACCTGTTGGTTTTGTTTCAGAGCCATCCAATCATCTCCACAGAGAACCATCTCGCTTGGAAACATACACACACACATTTCAACTATATATATTTACTTTTGAAACCTGTTTTACTAATTCCAACCACTAATAAGTTTTCTCTTAGGGTGGGAGGACTGTAGCTTAGTGGTAGTGTTTGCCTAGCATGTACAAGGCTCTAGGTTTAATTCTCAACTCTATATAAAAAGTAATTAATTAATTCCACTCATGGTGGTACATGCGTATAACTCTAGCATTACAGAAGCAGGACCACAGGCCCTAGAATCTTCTTCCACTGAATCACGACATCATATAGTACAACCGTTCTCCCTATGAGAGCATAAGACAGCTAGACAGCAAGCTTTAGGTGAATCCATTCCAAACACTTGCCTCTAGGGGGATGATTCAAAATGCAAAAGGCATTCTCCTATGCCAACCTTCCAAAACCAATAGCACTCATAACAGATGGCAAATATATCAATATCTATATTGATAAACACATAAATATTTGTCACTTTCAATTAGTAGTAGTAAAACCCCTTTGCGTTGACACTGATTGACATTTAAAGCTGGAAAATTTCATGCAGCTGCAGGCACCTGGGAGGTTCATGGGGTTTGTGTTTCTGCTGGGCAGGGAGGTGGGTGGGGCTTAACAGGTCTGGCAGAAAAATGCTGGCCTAGCCGGGGCGGTGGTGACGCACGCCTTTAATCCCAGCACTCGGGAGGCAGAGGCAGGCGGATCTCTGTGAGTTCGAGACCAGCCTGGTCTACAAGAGCTAGTTCCAGGACAGGCTCCAAAGCCGCAGAGAAACCCTGTCTTGAAAAAACCAGAAAAATGCTGGCTTGTCCTGGGAGCCTCTTCAGAAACCCCTCTCTGCTCCACAGGCCTCTCATCCTCAGGGAGGACAGGCAGGGCTGCCTCCAAGAAACTCCAAGAGATTGGGTAAGAAAAAGAATTGTGGGGGTCTCTGAAAGCTTCACTTGAGAACTCCCACAATTCCACTTGGGTTGCTTTCTACTGGTCCATGGAAGGGACAGTTGCTAAACTATGAGAAAGGGGAAATAGATCCCACCTCCTGACTGATGGAGGAACAAACACATGTTATAAGAGAACAGACCATCTAGAGAGGTTTGTGGCTACTTTGCAATACACTATACACACGTAAGAATCATATAGTTTATTATTTCTGTATGTAGGGATGGCAAAGTCATTCTGATATGATCTCTTGGCAGAAGACTCTGGAGCAGGAGAAGGCAAGTGATATCGGTAAAGGAAGACATATCCAGAAGACAATGAGGTACATTGTCTAAACAGCTGAGCAGCACCGCAACGGCATGCACTGGACGTGAAAAGCAGTCTTCACGGAACAACGGCCTCTTTGCCTAGAAGAAGGGGTTAAAGACTCTGCACAGAGAACCAGCGCTTTTGAGAAGTGCAGAGCATTTTCTTTTCAAGCAGGGATGTCGAATGTTAGACACAGAAGCCCCGGGCAGTTGTCTGCTTTCCCAGCACAACCGCCATCCTGCACCCTGTGGACAGTGAAGGAAGAGTCGGGGTGGCTTGGGTAAGGTCACCCAGCTAGTCAGGCGTGGAGATGGCTCAAGACTTTTCGAGAGCAGACTGAGCTCAGAGTGCTTTCCACCCCCTTCAGCTGACAATTCTTTTTTGGCCTCACTTACGGCATAAACAAGCTTTTGAATACAAGCGACTATAAATAGCAATTAGTCAGAGTCTAGTATTAGATATGTTGACATCATCAGAAAGCATTCTGTTCGTAACGAGTCCCTCCGATGCCTGCTCTGAAATGTCTCTCCAGCCTCTACCCTCTTCCATTTCCTCCAGCACCAGCAGAGCCCTCCTGAATGCAGACTCCATCCTTCTGGTGCCTTCTTGCAATGTGAGCGTCAGCACATGGTGGTCTCGGTTCTGAGCTCGCTGGCTAGTCATGCGCACTGGCTATTCCCACCGTTTCAGTCATACAGTCGACAGGGCAGGGCGCATGACTCTTTTGATCTTTTGCACACTTCCATGGCTCTGAGCTGGCACGCGACGTGCAAATTTTTGGTTAAGAATAGCAATTAGTCGATGTCTTCTGAACGACTGCCGTGATGTGAGCAGCAAGCGTTTCAAGGATGTTGTTTCATTAGATTCATCCTTAAACTCTGTGTTTTCTGCCCTAGGATGAGGAAGCTGGTTTAAAAGGGTGGAGTGACCAGCTCAAGGTCACAGAACTTGAAAGTGAGTTTGGTGCTGAGATGGAGAACTATCCAGTGAAATTCTTTCTGAAAAGTGACCCACAGGATTCAACTGTGCAGCTGGGTTTTGATAATGTTCTGACACAGTGTCCTGACAGTGATAATGTCCTGATCATTGCCCTCTATTCTGGAAACCTATAATGATCAAATGTACCTGCTTGTTTTCTCAAAGCCAAATGTGAGCATTCAGCGTGACCATAATCTAATCTAAGAGAGGCCAACCTTTCCCAGATGACTTGGGCCACACACTGGAGAGTGCATCCCCTCTTCCTCATGTGGTCTCTAACACTTCCCTGCAAATCTTCTATTCTTCTATTACTACTAATAATTATTATTATTCTGGACATTGTCAGAAACCAGAGAGAAGCAAACAATGGTTGCAGGAGCAGTGACAGAGCTGCTGAGGAAGTGGCAGTGGAGGTCTTAGCAAGGCATGGCCCAGGACAGGAGTAGAGCCCAAGGCACTGTGAGTGGATACTGCCTTAGGCGCTCATCCTTTGGAGGCGCTCTCTCTCTCTCTCTCTCTCTCTCTCTCTCTCTCTCTCTCTCTCTCTCTCTCTCTCTCACACACACACACACACACACACACATCTCATCTCATCTCATGGTAGGGTCTCTCTACTTAGTGCTGGCTGTCCTGGGACTTGCAATGTAGATCAGGCTGGCCTTGAACTCACAGAGATCTACCTGCCTCTACCTCTAGAATGGATAAAGCCATGTGTCAAAACACCTGACATCACTTTGAATTTTAAATTAGCCACACATATATATTATACACCAGCAAATGACAGGCCTAACATCACCTGTGTCTTCAAAATAGCATTTTTTATTTTTTTATTTTTACACATAAACTTTGTCTTACACTGTTCTCCCTCGGCATGTGTCCAGTTTGTTTTGACTATCTGGTCCCTCTTCCCTAAAGGGCATCTCCACTTGCAAGAGAAGAACTTAGCTACTTTATGCAACAAGATAATATCAAACTGGGAACTGAGACCCTCCAAGAGAGTGCACAAGAAGCTTCCAACTCTGTCTTCATTTTCACCTTGCCCTGCCCTGGGCTTATCTGCTTGAATTCCCATTGCTTCCCTGGGAGCAATGTCTCTCCTGCCTTTGGCAAGAGACAAGAAATCTTTTTTTCTACAGCAGAGCAGAGATTAAAAAAGCCATAATGGTATTACTAGGGAATTGGGCTATACTTCAGTTGGAAGAGTGCCTACCTAGCATGCACAGAGCTCTGGGTTCAATTCCCAGCATGACACAAAAACCAACATAGCATTACATTCTAGGGCTTAGGAGGTGGAAGCAGGAAGATCAAAAGTTCAAGGTTACCCTCAGCTAAAGAGCAATTGTGAGGCCTACAGAGGCTTCAGATAAGGTACCACTAAATAACAAATAAACTAAATCACCACAAATTGCAAGTTTAAAAACAATAAGGCAGGCTTCATAAAGTTTAGGTATTCCCAGCCTGACATGGTATCCCCAACAGTATTTCCCAAAGACATGAGGCCAATCTACCTCCACTTTACCACAGTGCTTCCCACTAGAGAGATCTGTGTTCCAGATGAAGTGGAAATACTCCTTTTTCCATCACACAGAATAAAGGAAGTAGTGACAGAGGACTCTCTGGAAGCTTGTGGCCAGCTAGCTTGGCATACATGGCAGTGATCAGGAACCTCTGCCTCAAACGAGGTGAAGACAGACACACCGGTTGTCCTCTGGCCTCCACTCGCGTGCACCATGGCATGTGTGTACCCATCCACACCCACACACAAGCATACCTACTCCACATCATGTAGACACACATTACAAAAAGAGAGAGGATTCATATTAGCTAAGGTCTGTTACAGAGCTAAATGTGAGTCTGCTCTTGAATTCTTTCTTCACGCAAGTATCTATATTCCAAAGAACAGCCAGCATTTTGGGGGCTTATCTAAAGCTGGAAACTAGGCCTCCCATCTCCTGAGCCAGCATTCTTGCCATCCAAGGAGTATATGGGTAGAACAATTGCAGACCTCGTTTCTGCTTCCTACACATGAGGTCCAAATCCAGAAGCCCAAGAACAACTTTCCTGCGAGGATTCTCAGTCTGTCATAGGTTAGGCTTCTTTCCATACGCATCTTCCTAATTTGGGCCCAGTTGGACTAGCATTATCCCTCCCTAACTGGATGATAACTTTTAATCATCTTAATTAGCCAAGAAAGGGAGCTGCATTAGTCAGGGTGGTTAGAGTAACAAAATTTACAGAACGAATCTCTCTCTCTCTCTCTCTCTCTCTCTCTCTCTCTCTCTCTCTCTCTCTCTCTGTCTTTCTCTCTCATCTATCTATATATCAACCTATCCATCTATCATCATCTATCTATCTATCTATCTATCTATCTATCTATCTATCTATCTATCTATCTATATTAGATTTATTAGAATGAATTACAGGCTGAAGTCCAGCCAATCCAATGACTGGCTGTGAATGGAAATCTGAGAATCCAGTAGTTGCTCAGTCCACAAAGCTGGATGCAAAAGGTGTGGCCCAGATTAAAGTTATGTCTTCTCACCTCAAGATCCAGATTAGAAATAGATCTACCTAGTTCATATTAAGCAAAAATCCCTCACAGGTGTGCCCTCCAATTTTGATTTTTACTGCCAGATGTAGCCAAGTTAACAACCAAAAATAGCCATTACAGAGGAAAATTATATTTCAACTTTTCTTAGAAAAGAGTTGAACCCAATCAAGTCATTTGTGCCCCATTCTTGGAGCCCAGAGACTGTCTTAGAAAAGCCCCATGTCAAAGTGAGTTGAAGCTACAGTTTAGCAGCTATCAAGTAGGCAGATCCCAAGAGTCCCTCAAATACTACATGTCACACAGTATCTGAAATGCCTCATAAATGAATGTTCCTTATCTCCCAATGCCAGCAGACTTTAAAATCATCCCAGGACTTACTTTTTAAAAATTGGACTTTTAAAGTCAGTAACATCAGTATGGCAGGCCCACGAGAATTTTGTTGTCTCTTAAAATAACAGCATTTGGGAATGGACTTGCTCTCTCCTGGTAAACTTAGGATAAACTTTTTGGTTTGCAAAGCCTGGAAACCAAGTCACATAGGAATCGTAATGAATAACATTAGAATTAGAAAAGAGCACGGCCAACGACTTCTTCAACCTTACCCCAATATGTCAGCTATTGTTTAGAGCATATTATAGGCAATACATCCAGACACTTGAAATTTAGGGGTAAATAGCTACTAGCCTTGAGAACTGGAGTTTATCCTGCTCATTGATAGTAAGATAAACACACATAGGGATTCTCATTCTGTTCTTCCAACAACTCAAGAGATGAAAGCCACCTCATCCCATATCTCCTTTGAACACTGGAGTGGGTGAGCTCAAGGGAGAGTTGCGGAAGCCTTAAATGTCAACAAGAGCCGTAATCATGTCCAAGACAAATCTATGTCCATGGAGGTATACTGTTCAGTGATAGAGCATGTACTTAGCATGTGGGACATGTACTTAGCATGTGCGACATGTACTTAGCATGTGCGAGTTGTGGTTTGATCCCCAATAAGACACACACACCACCACCAATGATGAGGGCAACATCAGCAGTAACGACAAAATGCTGAGGGAGGTGTACTAGGGTAAAGCTTCTCAAGTGCATGACTCATGTAGAGAGCCAAGGGACTGTAAACAGAGACTGCTTCATTGTTTCCCAGACACCCAGACCCGAATAATCACACAAAACTGTATTAATTACAACAATGTTTGGCCAATGGCTCAAGCGTATTCCTAGCTAGTTCTTATACATTAAATGAGCCCATTTCTATTATTTTATATTTTACCACAAGGCTCATGGTTTTGTTATATCTTGCTTCTTGGGTGGCTACATGGTATTCCTCTGACTCTGCCTTCTTTGCTCTATCTCTGCTTAGATTTTCTGCCTTGCTATATCCTGCCCTGCCATAGGCTAAAGCAGCTTCTTTATTAACCAATGATAATAAAACACATTCAAAGCATAAAGAGGGGAATCCCACATCTAATGACCAGCCCCTCTATGGCACCTGGGTCTCTGTGTTTCTAACAAGTTCCCAGGGGATCCTGAGGCTGCAGGCCCACTGCCCTAGAACATCAAAGGGACTGGGAGGTGTGGTGGGGAGTGGGGGATTAGCATACACCAAATACTAGATACTACAAGTCTTTTATTCCCCTATTACATTCTCAGTATAACTGTGAAGAATGCCACTAAAGGTGAGGGAAACTGAGGCCAAGGACAATCTCAGAGCAGTGAGCATGCACTACGTCTTCTGGTGCTGAGGAGCCCATCTCACACCCTGATGACCCAAGCCACAGTGTCACACGGTGTCCTGCTTTGGTATCATGTGCAAACTTGCTGATAAACCATTCTAACTTCAGAGTTCTGAGCACACGCAAACATGACTGTACACAGACTGTTTTCATCTCAGGAGCCAATGTCACTGCCATAAGATTGGACATTTTAACAGAAATCCCCTTTACTGAGGCCTTGTTCCTTTCCCATGACACTCAAAAAAAAAAAAAAACAAAAAAAAACATGGTTTCCTTTCTCAGTGTACTGTCCTCAACTGAACAAGTAGAGATAAGATACTCCTCGACCAGGGACAGAATTCACTTACTTTTAAAAGAAGTTCCATGTGCCCATTGCTTGTACTTTTCATGGAGCCCATGGCTGACAACCTGAAATATGTGCGTGTTTCATTCACAGACGTCAAAAATGACGTGCCCTCAAAAACACAGTGTTCTAAGCTTTGTACAAAGTGCATCATACACAACTGTATGTGGATGACAGCAACCTGCGGTTAATCTCCATATCACAGAGTCCCTTACGCTGTATAACAAAGCAACTCCAAGATCTGTTTCCATGACAACAGCAGCATCACACAGGAAAGAGAATGAAGAGAGTACAAAAAGCCTCTTTAGAAATTGCTACCACAATGCACACCCAGCTTAGGAGGCTAAAAACAAATCCCTGGGCACCAGATTTAGGGTTAAAAACCTTTTCTTTCTTAAATATATTCTCTAATGTGTAACTAATTTTAAATTTCTAATAGAAACTGATTCAGAAGACTATAAATACCACCCATCTGCCAAATTTCGGGAGGTCTAAAATTAGGTTATCAGGTTCATCAATTTCCCTGAGAAGATTCTCATTTAAAAAAATAGAAAAAAAGAAAGAATGCAACCCTTCAGCAGTAATAGTACAGCACTGACAGTTAAAATACTATTGTAAATAAATGACATTGGATTAGAAGCTAAAAACTATCATGGAAGCACCAAAAATCTTTTTCTCAAAACTAAGATGGACAATCTGAAAACAGGAGTTTGGTAGAAGGCTCCTCAGAATGCTTACAAACCCACCCTCTGAGAGACACACTTATTCAAAGCAAATCATGCACCATCTACAGCATCATGCAAGCGAGAGGAACGGTGGCACCATCCCCTTTTCCTATGTTTTGAGCAGCCTTCTGCTTTTCCTTCCCAGATGAGACGGAAAAAAAAAAAAAAAAAAAAAAACCAGCAGCTCCCAAATACCTGGGAACCCTTCTTTTTGCCTAAGTTCTTTTGTTTATTTTTTCTACAAGGGTTTTAAAAAAAATTCACTATTAAAAAAAGAAAGAAAGGAGAGAGGGGGAGGGGGAGAGGGAGAGAGGGAGAGAGAGAGGGAGACAGAGACGGAGACAGAGGGAGAGGAGAGAGAGAGAAGGAGAGGAAGGGAAAAAGGGAGAGAGGGAGGGAAGGAGGGAGGGAGGGAGGAAGGGAGGGAGAAAAGGAGGGAGGGAGAAAAGGAAGGAAGGCGGGAGGGTCTTCTTTCTAAAAATCTCTTTGGAACGACAGCTACTAGGAATCATTCATTCTCGGCTGCTATGAGGTAAGGCTGTTTCACCTACATGTATACCAAGGTATTTTTAAAGCTTGTCTTTTTCTTCCCTGGCTATTGTTTCAGTAAACAGGAGGGAACTTGGAGGACTACTGTAATCACATATGTTCTCAGCACCTCAGCACTGCAGCTGTTTAACAGTTCACAGCCATTGTCTACGCAGATAGTGAATGGGGTTTGCACTCAAACCGAAAAGCATGAAGTGCTGCACAGAATGGCTCTGTGTCTTCTACCTTCTCAAGGGCAGGAAAGTTGGATGTCACAATTTGATGGCACTCACACAAAGAACTGGGTGTTACTCTTTGTTCTCAATAACCAGCTGTGATGCTCAGAGGCTACACATACTTGGCTATAACCAGCCATGATGCTAAGAGGCCACACACATGACTGGCTCAGGGAAAGCCTGTTAGAATGGGGCTGGTGTCAACAGAGTGAAATCAGAAATTCTGTCAACATCAAGGTTAACTCAAGAAGAGTCTCACTGAGGTCTATTCTTTTCTCTGCTAACTTGGTAAGTATTGAGAGGCACCTACAAGCCAGAGCTCCTGCAAGCACTGGGGATGAGACGAAAGGATGGCTTTGCTCACCAGAGGCCACCATGTAAGACAATGACAGCACTGTGGTCAGGAAGTCTCAAGAGACCCAGCATGGAGAGGAAGAAGAGGGGCAACTGAATGGAGGTGGAGAGGGGGTGGGGGATGAAATCCACACTGAGGTGGGGGTGGTGCTCAGGGGAATCTCCAAACCTGATTCTTCTTGAAGGAAGACTAAGAACTGGGTGGGTAAAGAGGGATTCTGAAGAGAAACCTGGCACCCTTCCCAGCTCATCTTGAACAGCACAGCTCAGGACTGGTACATCTTGTCCTGTCTCTTGGGGATCCTGGTTCTGAATTTCTCCTACTGTTAGAAACATCTATCTGTTGGGGCGTCTTCCTGGGGATTATTGCTAGTTTCTAGTCGGGACCGCCCTCTGGAACTCCAAAGGCAAACCCACTATTCCAGCCAGGAAGACAGGACCTTGATGAAAAGGCAGCTTGCACTGACTTTTACAGCCTTCTCATTTCCTCATGTTGAGCATTCCTGACTTGTTTCCTGGGTCCTTCTGCCACGACTGCCCCATTTCCACAGTTGCTTTGCTCATGCCAGTTTCTCAGTCTAGAAACATCCTTCAGATGCGTCCATGGCTGTTCATCACACTTGAAGTGAAGCCTGGTGGCCCTGGTGGGGAACACCCCCATAGCATTGGGATGCTCTATTGCTTCTCAGTATTGCCAACTTGCTTTCTGAACAGTGGATTCATCATGTACCAGGTTGGCTCTAACTGACTGTTACATCTATTCTCAGGAGTAACTATACAACCCCCACCCCATGACTTAATGCACACATTTATTAAAACTCAAAATGAAAATGAAATACTCTTCCAAAACCAACCAGCTTTGATGTATAATCACCAGACAAAACAACCAACAAAATTTTGGAGAAAAGCAACTGTTACAAAAACTCATGGTGCTAGAGAAATGGCTCAGTGGTTAAGAATGTTGGTTGCTCTTCCAGAGGACCCAGGTTTGATTCCCAGCACCCACATGGCGGCCCACAATTAATCAACTTCACATGTGACAGTCTAGACATCAGCACCAAACAGCTTCATCCCACACTGTTGAGCAACGGACACCTCTAAGATGGGTGGGCATATTTCATGCCAATGACAGCTGAAAGAATGGGAGCAATTTGTCATATTCTCAAAGAGTCACAAGGATAATATCAGAGTGAAGTACAAACGGGTCAGTGAGAATTTTAGAACCTTTCAAAATCATATTGTACTCACAAGATTAAATGTAAAAAAATCTCTAAGTCAAATTGTTCTAAAGATCAAATTATTATTGGTTTTGATTCCTTAACTTCCCTTCTTGTCATTGATCCCTGCACAAAACATCGGCTAGCAGTCGCTTTACGTCCGGTTTAGAGACCTGGTGGCAGGCAAGCATGTCTCTGTATCTTTCCAGCTATCATTTGTACTGTTACACAGACTCTGTCCCACTGCTGAGCCACAGCTGACTTAACAGCTCTCTGCTGCTCCATATAGGATTAGTCGGAGAAACCCAAGTCTCCTGAGGGAAATCTATAAAAGAGAACACTGCTTGCTGGCCATAATCAACAGTGTTAAGATCCTATAAGACATAAGTTATTCTCCAGATTTTAAATTCAACACTTATCTCCTGTGTCCGGAATGGCTGGCATTTAGAATCTGAACATTAATTGGGTACTCTGGTTAAGTAACATTGAGAAGATACATTGCATTTTAAGGTCGCCTAGTCTAAACAGTAACATGATGAACAATAAACTTTTCATTTCAAAAATAGTGCCTCCCCACAGGGCAAGCCCATGTCTTTGTTGTCATGGCCAGTTCATTACTACATGGTTGACAGTGCAGTCAGAAAAATATAAAAATCAAAAAATCTCCAAGAGTCCTGGGATATTTGCTTTTACTGTTAGTAGGAAGCAAACACAACACTGTAATATTTTCCATCTCCCTTGTGGAAAGAATATATGCATCCATCTAGTCAGCAAACCCGTAGCAAGTACTTATTACGTGCCAGGTATTGTTTTAGCTTAAGTGGAAGAATAAGATAAGACCCCTGCTCTTGTGGTGTGTTCATGATAATGGAAAGACAGACAAAAGTCAATTAACAAGCGCCCAGGGTTCAGAAGGTGATGGGGGATATGAAATACATAAGGAAATACACCAGCTCGGGTAACACGTGAAGAGCGCTCCAAAGACTATCTCCAAGGACACGTGTCTAAACAGGGAACGGCAAGATAGAAACGGACGTCAGGAAGTTCTAAGCTTGGTCAGCAAGTGGGCAAGCGCCAGGCCACCACATCCACAGGCCGTGACTCCATGGTGGGAGCCACGCTGTACTCTCACAGCTGGAAAGGGAACAGTGCAAACAACTGATTTACCCGGCAGCTGCAGACTCCACACTCTGGCCGCCACGTAGAGGAGGGTCTGGGACGGAAACCCTCCAGTAGACCGTAGATGTCTCCAGAGGCTTTTAGCTGGACGCCCCCCCCCCCCCCGATGACTACTGGACACAGAGATGATGGCTGCATGAGAACATGATCTGCGTGCACAACTGAGAGCCGAGTGTGGACCGAAAAAGCCGGCTTCCCTTACAGACATAGCTCATTTCCGAATTTTCAACACACCTGCTGTTTTTCTTCCCCCACCTCTGGCTCTGTACATGAAGTTATTCTGACTTGCAGAGTTTAGCAGGAGGAAATGGTTAAAATGAATTGCCTTGGTCTTGGCGCATCATTCAAACCCAGCAAATGCTAAGAGAGCAGCCCTGCCTTTCTAATGTTAGGGACGGACGTGCCCACTCCTCTTCTTTTTCAAGCTACCCTGGTCTTTTTTGTGATTAATTTTAGTAACGGGAGAATGACTTGTTTAAGAACAAATGAGTCATGGTACAGTTTAATATCTAGAAACCTAAAATCACCCTCCTCCACAGAGAATACCATTTCTAAGTATGAAACTCTCATGTTTTAAACATTCAGATTCCATGTTAACTCGAGGAAGCTTCTGGCTTTACAGCAGAGGTGGGGGGGGGGGACGAGTCAGGGCCCAGAAACTGTAGAGAAGGAGCAGGGAGACAACTGCCTTCTGAAAGGGGTCTATTTGCCTTAGATGAGTGCATTTTATAATGTGCAAAAACATCTGACCCAGATAAAATAGTTGTAGCAAGTGTTTCAAAATGTATATCAAATTAGCTTCTTTTGAGAAAAAACAGCAGCAAATGGCACAGATTGTAGATCTAAGCAGTTGGGTATGGGAAGGCAAGCAGGACGGAAGGAATGATGGACAGGAAGGGGACCAAACATAATCAATTCCCAACCTCTTGAACCCTGAATTATTTTAAACTTTCCAGATAACAGCTGTGTAAACAGCCATAACTTCAAGGAATATCAATCAAGAATCTGTAGTAGGACCGAGAGTGTGGCTCAGTAGTGGGGCATTCTGTATGTGTGTAAAGAGGCCTTGAGTTTCTTTCCCAGCATTCTTGCATCCTATACAGTTGACAAAACAAGAACTGTCTTCAGTAAGTTGCTTTCCAAATTGACATTGAAGAAAAAAAAAACTGTACCCACTTGCAAACTTCCAGTCACTTAGTTTAATGGGAACCTTGCATTATTACTTTATGAGAGCTTAAATTCTAAGCACTCAGAAGTCCTAACAAGAAAATAAAACCAAAACCCTGTTTCCTCAAAGAGATAAAAAGCAAAGCAACAACAAAAGGAGACGGATTTCCTAAAGGCCATGCCTTACAACCTGGGAAGACTATACTGGTTCCGAGAAACCCCTCAAAACATTCTACACGGTCTCTCTGGAAATCCAGGCAATTATTTCCAGTTTACTTTTGGGACCAGAAACCTCAGTCCTTTCTCTCTTTTATTTATCTAGTTGGATTTTAAAGTTTAAGTAATATTCTAATCTATTTAGTATACTTGTTTTTTGCTCTAATTTTATTTTAGTTCTGGTAGCAAGTTCTTGTGAACTTTACAAATAGTAGACACAATTCCCCTTCATCTACACCGTCTTGTACTGCAGCTTCTTTTGAGTGACTATCTAGTTCTAGTTCTTAAGAATAACGCACCTGACAATCCACGCAGGTTTGATGCACAGTAGACTTGTATCTTAAAATCTCAATGAAATATATAGGAGCCTTGTGCACTTTTTCATCTTACTTTATATCTGAATCAGCTAAGATAAACATATATATTTACAATAGAAATAAAGTGTCTGACAGTTTAATGGTATATATAAGTACTTAATATAAATTTCATATCTAATTTTATATATAGAAGCTTTCTATATTCTTTAAAATTTTTTCTTTATTTTTGAGAATTTCCTACATGGGAGGAAATAGTCATATATTCATTACATATACATACATACATATATGCATATATTTATGTATATATATGTAATGAATATATATGTAATGAATATATACATATATGAAAACCTTACTCTTTCAATCTAGGCTTGGGGGATATAGAGATGAATAGGATTGGGGGGAGAAAGCATGGTCTACAGACTAAGTCTTCTATGATAAATGGTAACGTGATCAGTCCCTATGACTCACCCTTCCCAGGATGCACAACCTTGTGTAGCCCTCTTTTGTAATGGTCAATTTTCGTTGTCGCCTTTACTGGGCCATTGGGTACCCAGCTATTTTGGTGACACATTATTCTGGATGCTTCTATGAGGGTGTTTAGGGATGAGAGCTGTTAGGCTGAGGAAAGTAGGTTGCTAGAATGACTAGCTTTAATTGCCAACCTCACACCATCTAGGAAGGGAGTGTCAGGAGGAATTACTTAGACTAGGCTGGCTTGTGGGTGTGTCTGGGGGTGGTGAGGGTATCTGGATTATGATAGTTGAGCTGAGAAGACCCACCCACTGTGGATGGCACCATTTCTGGTCCAGGTGGAGAAAGTAAGCTAAGCTCTAACATGCAGGCATCTGCTCATTGTTCTTCGCTCTTAACTGTGGAGACACTGTGACTAGAGGCCTCGAGTTCCTGCGAAGTTGGATTCCCTACAATAACAGACAGTAACCTGCAGTTATGGGGCACATAAATCATTTCCCCCAAGCAAACCCCTTCTCCTCCAAGATGCATTTGTCAGGGCATTCTACGGCAGCAACGGGAAGTGAAACTAAGAAACTCCATACCAGGGTGAACTCAACCTAGTCCCTTTAGTCCTTGAAGAGAACAAAAGACTGACTGGCCGCTGAGTAAGCTAGAGGTCTTCCTGCCTGAAGACTTTCCGAGTGGGTTTTTCCTGTCCTGGGCTCCCTGGCTCTCAAGCTTACAGTTCAGACTGGGTAAAACTGACATCATCGGCTCTCCTGGGTCTCAGGCCACAGATACAGGGCTGGAGCAGGGTAGGTGGTCTGTCACTGTGAATTTCCAGCTTGCCCAATCACCTTGCAAATCTTGAGACTAAGCCCCTGAGCCTATGTATCTAATCCTTACAGAAAATCTCTTTACATCCATACACGGGTAGATGTGCCCTACTGGATCTGCTTCTCTGGAAAGCCCTGACTTGCACCTTGTACAAGGGTTCAGGCTTTGGGGCTACGTCAAGCCAGGAAACGCATTCCTCTCTGTCCCCTGAGTCCTGTACTCTGAGAAGACTGTCTCCACCACATAAGCCACCCGTGTTACTCTCCTGGTGCCTCGGGGACGAAGAAGAACAAGGGCTCTGGTTAGCACAGCTGAGCCATTGGGGTTACATTACTGCTCAAGGTGAATGCTCTGGAGGGGCTGGTCAGCTGGGACACGGCTGGGCTAACAGACTGGTTTCCTTTATTCTCTTCATTCTCGTTTGTTCTTTTTGCCGGAAATGGGGGTAGGAGAGAGAATGTGTCGTGGCCCTTGTGTGGAGGACAGAGGGCAATTTTCAGGATTTGGTCCTCTCTTTTCGCTTTGTAGGCTACCGAGGTCAAACTCAAATCATCAAGCTTGGCGGCCACCGCCTTTACCTGCTGAGACATCTGTCTGGATGTCGGTCCTCTTTTTAATTTTTTAACAACTGACATCCCACTGGGTGGAAATGAGCAAGGTGATGTGTGTGGGGGGGAAACAGCTCAGAGACCACAAGACCAAGTCTTAGGACACCAAGATGATAACAACGAAGGGGGTGGAGAGGAGAGACAGCTAGAAGGGGACAAAAGACATGCGGAGTACCAGGATAAACGCTGAGGTGTCTGCCACTGGAGACACAGACACTCAGAAAAAATGGCAGGAGCGAGCTCTGGTGTGAAGAGTAGAGGGGACTCAAGAACGAGGTCAATATGGACAGTGACGTCCATACTGTCATGACATCCTGGACTTGGGGGCTTCAAACGCTCTCTCCATCAACCATATCTGGGAACCCTTCAGTAGTATGGTCAGGACTGTCTCAGGACTGGTGGCAAAGTTCATAAGGACCATGACGCGCTTTTTGTTGGTTTTTCCTCGTTGTTAACGTCATTCTTTAAACAAACAAGTTCAGGAACATATTGGATTATGAAAATAAATATACTGGGTGAGTACCATAATGAAAACAACAGACCCTCCCACTACCCATCTCTTGCTAGTCTAGCCTCATGTGGTACCACATAATTGAGGGCAGCAGGTAGAGAACATGCTTCTCACCAACTACGTGTCTCTCCGAGCCACTGCTGAAGGCTGGAACAAAGCCTTGCAAGTGAGTGCATTTGACTACTTTGGGTCTTGGATCCCACAGTAAATAAGTGAGTGCGTGGTGAAGACAGTCATAGGTCCTCAGGAACCTGCCCCCCACTTTCCTAGACCCCAGGATATGTGCTCCTCTGTCCAGAGTCTTCCCGCTCTGCTGATGGAAAATGGACTAAGTAGTGAAAACAGGGCCAAGGTGAGGCAGGTACTGGCCGTGAATGGGGCCATGAGGTAAGTTTATTAAAAAGATGACTCATTAGAATCCAGGAATAAGCCTCTGGCATGCGCCAAAAGCTCTGGGCTGGCTTTCAGCTAAGAGTGAAGCCACATGAATTGTCTTTCCAGACACTCAGTGCCCTGAAAAACCCACCTCTCTATATTTTGAAGAAGCCAGAGCAAGCTGCAACAGGTTCTTGCCCAGCCTCAGAGCCCTGCATGCCTGCTGGGCTCATTCCTGGTCTCCTTTACGGATGAGTTTCCTGTTAATATCATTTCCAATATCTTGCCTCTTTAAGAGTTCTCACAATCACGCTGACCTGGGACTCAGCCCCCAAGCATGGAATGGCTGGAAACTGCCTCTCTGGTTGCCTTGGTTGTGCAATCTAATGGCACCAGGAGACAGAGGACAGGCTCGGAAGCGGGAAGATCCACTTCAAAACTTGGAGCACCATGTACCACTGCTGGGCTGGAGTAAGGACTTCATCATTCCTGAGCCTTGGTTTTCACATTCTTACAGTGGGAAAACTGATAGAAGCCGCTCGCAGCTGTGTGCTCTCCATGGTGGGAATAGTAATACTGGGTGTTCATGCATATGCATGATTGCACTAAGAATAAGCTGTTTGAAGACAAAGGCCATGTTTTGAAACATCTGCATCCTACAACACCTGCCACATTGAAAATGCTCAAGAAACATGCGCTGATTATGTAACATGAGGGAAAAAAAACCCAAAGGCATGAACTACTTGAGGTGTTCCGTGTCGGGTGATACTAGGAACATGCCAGCATTCCTGCAGTGTGTCATGCAGCCCTGGGTCTTCAGCAGCTGCCTCATCAGACACTGCCTCCAAACACATAGCTCAGGCCTAGGCAGTCTCGCTGCTTGTATATTATATACTCCTTGAAAGGAATCCATCATACCATAACTTCTGAATCAAACTAATCCAAAGCTGCTGCTAAAGTCTACTTTCTTTCCTCTCTCTCTCCCTCCGTCCCTCCCTCCCTCCCTCTCTCTCTCTCTCTCTCTCTCTCTCTCTCTCTCTCTCTCTCTCTCTCTCTCTCTCTGTGTGTGTGTGTGTGTGTGTGTCTGTCTGTCTCTCTTTTCTCTCTTTCTTTTAAACCCATGGCTTAACACTGTCACAAAACTCACTCCCTGCACTGAGGTTCGGTATGAGTCTCACCTGCAGCTGAAAACACTCAGGTAATCCAAGGCCTGACAAGTACATCGAGGGCAAATCAGGACATCAGAACCTCACCAAATGGTTCTCCTTGGTGTAGCAAACCCTCCCCGAGCACCCACTCCACTCAGTGCCAGACCCTGGGCAGAACACTCAATTTTTGGAAAGAAAAGACACAGCCTGTCCCACAAATAATTTACGTGTAGACACAACCACTCACGAATTCCACTACTTTGCTAATTATTTATTTGAAAATGTCTCACTCTGTTAGCTAGGATGGTACTTGCTATGAGGACCAGGGTGACCTTGAGCTTGGACAGTCCTGCCTCTCTGTCCAAATTCCTATGATGACAGTGACCTAAAACCACTGGGTTAAGTGGGAAAGCCCCCGGGATAGCTCCCAAGGAAACATGGCTTCAGGTAGCATGTTAAAAATTAAATGATATATTCATAGTTACAGCACACACTTCTAGTTAATCAACTATAGACCCAGCGACAGATACACCATTTGTTTCTCTTCTCATTGGGTTAGCAAGGCAGATGTCTCCCGGAGCCTCAGCAGCTGCACCCTGTAGCTCATTAGGCCTAGGATGAGGACAGGCATCCTTGAGACCATTTTTAATTTGCAACTGAGTGAATGTGGTTCTGATACAAGAGAGGTCCCTCCCTTCCTGAGCAGGGCAGACCTTCTGTTACTGTGAATCTGGTCCACGAGAGAATCCACCCACGGAAGAGCAGAATTAGCACTGGGGTTCTGGAGTTAGGTTTGTTGCCCTGAAGGAACTTCCTTTTTAGCTTTCCCAGGGCATCCTGGTGAGTAGGGAAGAGCACCTGTGGGTGGGCACAGAGGGGGCTCCCTCAGAGGCTCCCTTGGGAACATTCTGCTGAGGTGTGCACAACATCACAGGTCTCTCTTCTTGTGCTTATCATAGATCCTCTTGTAATACATGTCACATGAATGCTGGTGCTGCAGCTCTTTTCCCATTGGGCAGAGATGTGTCCCAGTATGAGGATCATGAAAATATGGTCTACTTATTTTTAAAAGAAAGGCAAAGAAAAAAAGACACATGTATAGTGTGGGAAGTCCTTCTGTATATATGTATGTGTGTGTGTATACATACATACATACATACATATATATATATATATATATATATATATATATATATATATATAGTTTTTATTGGTTAACGAATAAAGAAGCTGCTTTTGGCCAATGGCTTAACAGAATATCGCCAGGCTGGAAGAGATAGAGAGAGAGAGTAGGAGGAGTCAGGGAGAAGCCATGTAGCCCCGCCAGAGACAGTTGCTGAACAGAATCTTGCTGGGAAGCCATAGCCACGTGGTGATATACATGTGAATGGGTTAAAGTAAGATGTAAGAGTTAGCCAATAAGAAGCTAGAGTTAATAGGCCAAACATTGATTTAATTAATACAGTTTCTGCGTGGTTATTTCAGGACTGAGCAGCCAGGAACAAACAAGCGGCCTTCGCCCAACACGTGTATGTCTTCACATGTCCCCATCTTCGTGAATCCTTCCTATTGTCTCAATAATGCGCAGCGCTCCCCACCGCTGACTCAGTAGTAACATTGTGTTTCTTCCCGCTGGGCAGCTAGCCAGCAAAGTCTAATGACCCCACTGCCTCACTGTTTGGCTTATCCCTAGAGTTAGAGGCTAACCCCACTTTGAGAGGGCAGGGACTCTCCACCGGTGTATGTGTCATGCTACCACACCCCTCAGTAATAACGGAATGGCGCTCAGAAAACCAACGCTAAAGATGACCAAGCTCCACCTCCATGTTTATAAATAAGAAAACCCAGGTCTAGGAAGGAGCCCGACAGCATGGGCAGCAGGACTGTACCCTGGGGAACAGCAAGGCTGTTGCTTCCGGACCGTATACACATCTCACTCTTCTTTGTTAGCCCACGAGTAATTTTTTTTTAATGTGCTGGACTGAAATGGACTTTGCTCAAAAAACCCATCTTATTTACATCCACATTAAATAAAAAAAATACAGTCTGGAAGAAAATTATATGATCCACTAACTCAATTTGTTTCTAGGTTTATTTTTAATGCTTTTGTTTTGTCTTAGATGAATCTTTGAAATGTAAAATTTCAAATAATGCAGAGTCTTTTGTTCTTGGAATGGTTCCTAAGACACAGGTGTGAACTCACGATCACAGTAAAGGCAAAGACAACGCTGACTCCTAGACATGCCGTGGGTCTAGCCGCCGTGGGTTCCCACCCCTGCCCTGCCACAGTTTGTATACTGGCTTCCATCTAAGTGTTGACAATCACTGCTTCCAGCATCTTTGAATGGGACAAACCTCATAATTTCACAGACTTGGAGGTGTAGTCATTCCGGGCAAGTCATAGTGAAAATTCACAAGTTAATTAACTTCTTCCCTGCGTGCCCTTCCAGACACACTGGCAAGCGTTAACAGGCTTAAGGGGCTGCCCACAAGCATGCTGGCTGACTTCCAGGTGAGATACAGCCATGATCCAAAGAATCATCTGGATCCTATTCAGTGGGGGTTCAGAAACAAAGAGCACAAGATAGAATGTGAACAGTCTTCCCAAACAGAATATGCCACTGGCAACAATGCACAAGGCCCATCCAAACAGCACAGCTCATTAAAAATACCAGGCAAGAATATTCCCTCCGGATACTGGGGGAGAGGCCTTTTAATAGACACCATCCACCACGATACGATCCAATACACCTACGTCCAATGAACAATTCAGAGTACAGATGCAGCAGATAGGGGTTCTCCTGGCATTTGGATTCTTTATAGGTGGCGCGTAAGACTGTGTGTGTGTGTGTTTTTTTTTTCCAGCCAACTCCACAGACTTAAAGGCTTAACTGTGGAAGGCTGTGCATGTGTGGAGAGCGATGCTGGGACCATTAGGATTCCCTGAAAGGGCTTCACAGCTTTGCTCACACTCGAGACACAGAGACAAAACAGAAAGCAGAAGAAATTGGAAGTGCTTACATTAATATATATGCACACACATATTAATATCTCTGTGTGTATACATTAATATATATATGTACACATATCAATATCTCTGTGTGTATACACACATATATGCCATGTGTGTACATACATACATACATACATACATACTTTTCACACATATGTACATGTATACTGGCAGGCTGGAATGCACCATTTCCTCTCTGTCTGGGTGGGCTGTGCAAACAGGCACAACTGAAGATTAATAGAGATATCCTAAGAACAGGAAGGCACTCCAGACAGAGGGACAGAGAGCTGGTGAGCTACGCTGGCAGATATAATCTTAAGCAGGTAGAGGAAGAAGTCTGGAGGTCAGATGGCACAGGACCCATTGTAACCTTTCCTACCCTCCTGACCTCCTCATGGCCAGAACAAGGGAAAGAACCCTGCCGGAGAACGGGCTTCATGGCACAGAAAACAGAACAGCTCTCCTGGCTCCTCCACAGAGCAAGTCACATTCACTGACCCTGACACTCAAAGCAAAATGAGGTCATATTCCCTCTTCTGCCAGTTTGTGTCCCCAACCACCTCTGAAGTTAGTGGAGGAGGAAGAAAAAAGCTATTTTTTTTTTAACAAGGACTATTGTTTAAAAATCTGTTAGTCCCATAAAACCTTGGGTGCAGGGGTGGTGGGCAGAACCCTAGCTGCATTCTGAGGTGGCGTGTCTAGATCTCCAGTGGCCTTTCCAATATAGACTGGGAACAGCACTGCCTGGTCTCTGGGCTGTGTACCCCAACATCAACACTTTCCAGATGGTGATTCCTTGCTCTGAAAAATCCACAGCCCCAGAGACTGGACAAGAGTTCTTTAGAAGTCTTCTATGCTTTTTTCTCCTTTAATTGGGGTGAGGGGTGGGTTGCTCTTAGATTCTAGGAAATGCTTGCCTCTTTTCTCCCTCTAGGCTTTGAATAAGTGCTGGGCAATGGAACACCCCTCCTCCAGAGCAGGTGAGAGGTTGAGGAGAAATTGGCCTGAGAATCTCCATGAGCCTTTCCACTGAACCCTGAAGCCCTTTCTTCCTCTGAGATACCCAAAGCTAATGCAGACTTTCAACTATGGTGGCCCCTGGAGCCCTGGGGAGTGCCTCTGTTCAAAAGAACTCAGAGCACTCTTCCACAGGCTGCTGTCTTGTGGGGATTGCTGGTTTATTCTCCAGTGCTTTTCCATTCCTTCTTTCTTGAAGATGACCGAGCAGGTCCAATATTTGTGGATTTTACAAGTTTTATGACTTCTCTGGCTCCCTTGGAGTTGAGCTTATTGGAGGCATTAGCAAGTAGCACAGAAACGGCTCATCAGAACCCTTCCCTGTGCAGTGAACAAAGTCTCTGTTCAATATTTTAAAATTTTCCAAGGGGAAAAATTCTTGGAGCAGCTTTTGCTCATAAATTCAACCTAATTTTCCCCTATCCTTCCATTCTCGCAACTGGCTTTTTCCTTTGGCACTATTTTAAGTATTTGATCAGAAATGCCAATACATGCTAAAAACCCACTCCACTGACATTATACCACCAATCCATTGGCCTCTCTACCCTTCCCTTAAGGACTTACTCTCTGAAGGAGTCAGTCACATCCCAGATGCTCAGAAAACAGCATACGCTGGTACCCAGGTCATTTATGCCTTTTTCCAATATGCCTCGGTCTCTTCACTATAAAATGAAATTAACCTATATCAATCTTTAGTACCCTTTCAGCCCTGGAATTCTGTGAATTTGAAATTTATTCAGAAAAGCATATGGGCTGGGGAGATGGCTCAGTGGGTAAGTGAGTAAAGTACTGGATACACAAGCCCATGGACCTGAGTTTGGATCCCCAGAACCTATGTAAAAGTTGGATACAGTGGCATGCACCTGTAACCACAGTGCGGAGGCAGGCAGGAAGGCAGAGACATGTGGATCTCTGGAGCTCACTGCCAGCCAGTCTAGCCACACCAGCCAACTATCCAGGGCAGAACTACCCAGAGTGCCTTCCCAATATCTTACCGTTATGTTCAATGTGACCATCTTGTGACTTTCTAAGACTTAAGCAGATTTGTATATCCACTGCCATGGACACAAAGGGATGACACTTCACATGCCCCGGCTGCAGAAAGCCCTAGTCATGTGTCTCTGAGCACGAAACAGCAGAGGTGGATGCTCTTAGAAGAGCATTCACAAGCCTTTGGGCATCAGACAGGCGGGGCTAGCTGAGTCCTCTCTTTTGACATCCCACAAACCTCTTTCCTTTCCTATATTGAAAACAGTCACCTCTCAGTATCGCCTTTCAGGATATGGAGCCCCAAGCATGTAGTGAACCAGCACACACAGTGGCACGGGAGCAGGACTCGGCTGAGCCTCAGAGCACATGTGTCAGGACATGCCACACCAAGCAGCTCTGTGTGGAAGCTTCTCTGCACGGTTGGTTCTGGGCTCCAGGAGCAGGGGTGACTATATGACAAGTGCACAAACAGAAGAGCATTCTGAGTCCGGAAAGCCTGCTGAAAACTAGCATGCATGGACTGATCTGTGCCCTAAGTCAGGGCTTTCCTGTGCAAACTGTGGGGAACAGTGTGTTGCTTATTTGTGAGCAATATCACAAGCTATAGAGTCTCCAGGACTGCAAACATGATCACAGAATTGGCCTGTAGACCCTACAGGAAGTGGATATAGCACGGAGAAGCCCCTCCTTCCCCACCGAAGCCCCGCCTCCCCACCACCTACGTCCTGCTTCTCTGGCTACCCCTTCTTGGTCTCTCTGCCTGGCAATCCTCTCTCAGCAACTGGTTGGAGTTCCTTAGAGCTCTGCCCTAGGACCCAACTCCTTTGACTCTCACTCAGCATCTTCTTTCTAGGCCCCAGGATCAAGTCCTCGGGCTTAATAAAGCCATGAAATCTATATCTTCAAGACACACCCACTTCTGACCTTGGCACTTGGTCCCTACACAACTGTCTTCTCAGGATCAGACTTCTCAAGCTCAACACACGCAAACTGAAGCCGTGATCTGTCCCTTTGTATTCTTTCAAACACATGTTCTCCTCCAGTGTCTCTACAGGCCTATAGGACCTCCATTCATCCAAGCATTTTGGTTAAAAACCTGAGACTCATTCTCAGTATCCCCACCTCCCTGACCTCATAAAAACCAAGGACTACTTATGTGGTTCCCAGAAAATTCCTGAATGTGTTCCCTCTGCCTATCTCCATTGCTCCTAACTCCAGCAAACTACTGTCCCAGTGCTCTGGAGAGCAGGTGCTTCGCTAGCCTTTGAATCTCCTTCCCGTGCTCCAGCGGGACACTGACCCACTTCTCACCTAACACCATCTCCTAAAAGGAGGCCAGAGTAACCTTCATCAGCTGCTTTGTAGTATTACGTCATTCACTTAAACCTTTCCCTGGGCTCTCACTGTGTCTGAGTTTGTACTCCAAATCCTTACGGAGACATCTGATGCTCATCTTTCTCCAGCACTCACAGATTGCACTCCTTCCTACACCTCCCCACCTGCTTTTCCCCTTATCTGAAACAACTCCTTCTACAGTTCCTTAGACCCCAACACACACACACACACACACACACACACACTCACACGCACGCACGCACGCACGCACGCACACTTTTGCCTGTTTCCTGCCCACTGTTCCATTGTTGAAGCTCAGTTTAAATTCCATTTCATCAAGGAAGTCTCCCATTACCACCTAGGTCATTTAAGGATACCTATTCAGTATACAGGTGTCCCATTTTAATCTGTGACTTTTTAGTGTCCATTTTTGTGGGAAGTAGATTAAATCTTGTGTGAACATGGGTATTGTTGGCATGCGCATGGCCATGTCAAGGACCTTATTGGCTCAGTCCCATGGAAAGAGCAACACTTTTTTTGGGTAAGGCCCAAAAGCATGGCAAAGCCTTTCTCTGGTCCAGCACAAGAGTGTACAAAGGACTGAATGGTATATACAAAAGCTAGCAACCACAGCTTCCTCCTCCAGGGTGACTGCAACCTGAGATAGTTCCTTTACAGAGATCTCCCATGGACACCAGCTTATACTCCTCCTCCTTGAAGTGTATATAATAAAGGTGCTGAGTTTTTAGGTTGCATAGTGGGTGTCCTCTTTCAGGAGGAGCACAGCCCACCCAGCACCAGTTTTTCTGTTTGTGTATCTGTAGTTGCCCCAATCAGGTTTCCAGGACCAAACCATGCAGGATAAGGCACACATTTCCCCAAAACAATGCCCACAAAGACTGGAGCAGACATCTACATGTTAACTGTAGTACCACAAGATTCAAGGTACATTTTGGTTCATTATAGATATTCAATAATTGATACTTAACTGAAAATGTAGGAAGAGGAAGAGATGCCAGGGACTATGCATGCTCCTGTAACCTGCCTGCCTGTACCTTCTCATTCTTGATGGGGCATGGAAGGGATGGTAAAGAAATGAGGAAGGACCACACAAGAGGAAGAACATGGGAGTATAAGGAAGGAAACAAAAGCAAGGCACAAGTTACTTCAGGAAACTTCAAAACATGAACAACAGGACATCAGCTTTTTAGGAAAGTTGGGAGAAACCCCAGGCGCAGGAAGACAAACACCACATGTCCTCTCCCGTGTGTGGGTCTTAGCTTCTGATTTATATATGTGTGCTGATGTGGGAGCGAATGTGTATCGAGGCCAGGAAGCTGGAAAGAGGCCATGAGAGAAGGGGGAAAGTGGTCTGGGAGCTGGGGAGGGCAGTTGAACACACAAGCTTAGAAAGCCAAGAGGTGAACAGCAGGGGCGGAAAGCTTTCAGAGTGGCGGGCAGAGGAGATGGAGTATGGGGAGAGTGGGGTCACCCCAAACTGAGGATGTATAAAAAAAGCCATGAGGAAATCTGATAGTTTTGCAAAGTAATTAAAAAGAAGAGTTAAATATTAGCTTGCGAACAGAAGTTCCCGTCATGGGAGGATAAAACCACCCTCCGAAGATAACTTATTAAATGAAACTCCTAATGCCAGAGGTGGGTTACCTTCCTATGAGTGGTTTATCAGGGAGGTCCCAGAAGCCTACCCCCAACAAAACAATACAGGCCACTGCACTTGATTGCCCATCAGAACTAGATGGTAAGACCCATCACCGAAGACACCATGGCTTTGACTGGAACTGAGCTGGAAGCTTTCTTCCTGCTCACTACCCTTCACAATGCCGAAAGGTGCTGTCCAGGATGCTGGGAGAGAAAAGCTATCAAAGCTCTTTCCCAGCTGTGGGCCTCGTATGCTGCCACAATGACCGGCCGGGAAAGATATGCCCACTGGTACAATAGAGGCATAGCTGTCATAGGGGTAACCAAGCACTTTCTGAGTTTTCTGTCTGCGTGTGAGTGCATTCCCTGCACCAGAGAGAACGGATGCCTGGTGCTATAAAACTGGTCAAAAGCCTGTGGCTGGGGAGGTCATAGACCCTGGTGAGGAAACTATCACCATTGTTCTGCTAAGTGGACAAGTTGTATCCATCAAGCTGAATTCAAAATATTTATGTCTACAGATTAGTGTTGCTCAAAGCTTTGGGCAGAAAAGTTTCAGAGAAGGAGTAGGCAGTGGTTACTGCAATGATGCTTCTACCAATATCTTAATCACATCTTGAAAGTTAATTCCTCTGTTACATGGGTTACAGCAAGGCAAACTGGAATTCCTCAGAGCCTGATGTGAAAGTGCCACCTTCTGAGAAACTTCTTGAGTCGCCGAGAAAGCCACTTTGAAATCAGTTTCCTGATGGGGGTAGGTGCCGTAGGTGGGAACCATGTGAAGCCCATAAGTTACGGATAAGTAATTAAACTGATCTAGCCTGAGTAATTTGGACTAGACACGTCCCCCCCATTCACTTAAAACATTTTTCATGTGACACCAAGTTTCTTTCCACATAATGTATTTTAGATACCAGTACTTCATTTTCTCCTGGTTCTAAATGTCCTCTGCTGGTCTTGCATTCTGTTAGGAAGAAATGAAACTGACATGCTCAGTAGACACAGGGAGAAGCAGGACATAAAAAAAAAATACTGGCCATCTCAGAGACTGTGTTCAGTGAAACGGCTGCCTACAGGATCCCTCCAATGGGGACATTTATGATACACGATACACATTGATCTCCCTGTGCAAATTAGGGGTCCTTTGTTAAAATGCTCAAGACAAATCACCAACAAAGGTGGTCAAAGCCCATTACAAAATGCATGCATACAGTTGTTATTATAAATCTGGTGGATTAATCTATGTGGTCACCCACAGTGGGAAAGTACAAGCTAGTGATTTTCCTCTGAGGATATCTCTGAGAAGCAGTGCAGACCTCAGAAGGATGATGGACATGTTCATTACTGCAACACAGAGTGAGAAAACTGAGATGTCTTTTTAATAATAGCATGTTCCAGAACAACGCTTGGAGAGGCAACGCAAAATAAATAACTTCAGATGGCAAAATTTACATCAAATGACAGCTTCCTGATTACTCACATCAGTGTCGGGCCCCTTGTCTGCACCCGGGCAAGAGAAAGTAACGAACTCATGGCACCTCTTGTGAACCACGAAACAGCAAACTGGGGAGAGAAAAGAAAAAGGAAATTAGAAGGGTCTAGATTTAATATACCAAACGGTGAGGAGTCATTTTAATTCTGGTAGAGACAGAATCTCATAGCAACACAAAGACATTTCATCTAAAAGTCAGCAACATTTTGTTTCAATTAAGCTTATAGATAATGCCACAAAATGCTAAGGAATTCTAATCCATGAACCCTCAACCCTAGAGTTGAGGGAGGGATAGGGGATCCTAAGCTTATGAGATATTTTCTCAAGGTAAAACCTAGGATTATAAGTTTAACATATTTTGCACTGTCCTAAACCTCCACACACATACAGAGACAAATGCACACAATGTATACATGTACATATGAGTGGAAACATTATACCTCCACACACATACAGAGACAAATGCACACAATGTATACATGTACATATGAGTGGAAACATTATACCTCCACACACATACAGAGACAAATGCACACAATGTATACATGTACATATGAGTGGAAACATTATACTCTATAGGTTAAATAAGAATAACTATAAGAGGAATATCTGGTGATAAATAACACAGAAGTATCCTAAGTATGAGTTGGACGACCCAGGTTCGATTCTCATCACTCATGTGTTAGCTCACAAACCATTTGTGACTCCACTTCTAAAGGATCGGACACTCTTGTTTTAGCCTCTGTGAGAACTACACGCATGTGGTGCACAACATATGTACAGGCAACACATAAAATAAAAATATTTTCTAAAAAAGAAATGAACTCAATGTATAGAAAACACTCTGAAGAGTTGGATACAGGGGCTGGAGAGATGGCTCAGTGGTTAAGAGCACTGACTGCTCTTCCAGAGGTCCCGGGTTCAATTCCCAGCACCCACATGGCAGCTCACAACTGTATGAAGATCCAGTTGCAGGGGATCTGATACCTTCACACCAATGCACATAAAATAAAGTTAAATAAGCCATAAAAATATTGAAAAAAAGAGTTGGATACAATCTAACACTTTCTTGTAATTGTCTGTAACAGATGCTATCCCTAAGGTAGAAGAACTTTGGCAAATCTAGCAAAATCATTAAGAGACATTTCTAAGCCCAGTAATTTCATAACAACCCCTGTAGATAAATAAATAAAATAATTTAATTGTGAGAAATGAATAAATAATCCTTAAGAGGTCTCTGTGGATGGTATAATATGGAAGATACAGAAGTGATCTGTTTAGTCTTTTCTTCAGAGCTTTGAGTGGAGCTCACCAAGTACCCTCTACTGTCGTACTGCATGGAACAACAAAATAAAGAAACAATACTACAAATGCTAAATAAATAATATGCTGCCTAAAGCACTGGGGAAGTCACGAGGTTTTACAACATTTTAGGTTGTATGCATGCTCTGTCCAAAAACACTGATACACTCTGGCTTCAGTTCTAGTGGTATGTGGAGAAGGGACCCCAGGAAAGTGACTAGGGAATGAAAATCTGTCCCTTGTAGGTAAGACATCTTTAGAAAAGGACAAGTTCAGGGCTAGATGAGAGGGCTCAGAAGGTAAAGGGGCTTGCCTCAAAGCCAGATGGGCTCAGTTAGATCTAGGAAGACTCATAAGGTGGAAGAAGGGAAATGACCGGAGCAGGTTGTTCTCTTACTTCCAGATGGTGTGAGTATGCATGCCCACACACATGCGTACATACACAACACAAAAGTAAACACAGTCAGAAGGGCAAGGTCAGGCTATTTTGTCTCTTGGACTTTTTACCGTCCCTCACATAGATCATCATCTTCCTTCCTTCTAGAGAAAGTAGCTTAAAGGTGCTTGCTTGTTCAGCACCATGACCTTGGGCTTCCACTATCTGGAACTGTGAGAGAATAAAGTGTTGTTTGGAAACTATCGCACGTGTGGCGTTTGTTACTGCAGCAGAAAGGAACTAACATACGGTGCAAGGAAGGTCCGAGCTTCCCGGTTCTTGACTCGTGCACCGTTTTCTTCTTGCACAATGATAACACAACCTCTTGCATTTGTGTTAGTAGTTGAAGGAGAAGGCGGTGAGTCATTCCGGTGTGTGAGAAAAGACGGTGGGCTTGCTGTGAGCTGAAATCCCACAAGAATGCATGAGTGCACCAAGCCAAGTACTCAGAGTTCTTAGAGAGTTGGGAGCTGCCAGGAAGAAATTCAAAATCCTTTGGCTGGGCCTTGGAAACCACGGAGAGGTCTCAAATAAAGAGAAACACGCATGGAAGCAATGCTTCAGGGGCACAGGCACAGAAGTAACGGAGTGGGGGCCAAAGTCTAGTTAGGGGCCTCTCACCCAGTTCTGGGAGAACTGTGCATCAATAGTTAGACTGCTCAGAAGAACAAGACATTGCAGCAGAGTGACTGGACCTTCTGATTGACGACACAATCCTATTGGCCGGGCACCTTGCTGTGAGTAGACAACTTGTTCCATCCCTTCAGGTGGATTCTCACAGTGAAGCTTCAACACTATGCAATATCTATGTAATACTATAACACTATGTAATATCTATGATGTAATACTATCAACACTACGTAATATCTATGTAATACCATCAACACTATGTAATACGCTTCAATATTCACAGTTTTAGATGGAAAACATGGTTTGGGTATCTGGTCTACTTTAAGCACACCATGAGTATTTGCAAATGAGAAAGAAGTGGAGGCAGGGAAAACCCTTATGGGGATGGATGGAAAGACTGTCAGACAAGGAGAGTCCTGCCTAAGGTCACCCACCTACAAAGGAGTAGAGCCAGGACTCATGCTAAGGTGGCTTGGTTCCAGAGCCTACTTCACTTTCTGCTGGCATCAAGGGCAGTGGGACAAGACAACAGACACAATCCTGGCTGCCACATGCAGCAGCCTGGAGGGTTGGCTCAGAAGCCTCATCTCAGGTGATGTCAGGATTCTTAACTTTGTCAGAGAAAGGAATTGTAGGACGAATCTGTGTGAAACCAGGCTGGTGGCTGTTGAGAATTTTACCTGGATTTAACCTTAGAGGTTGATAAAGAGGCATTCATGGGAGGGATGAGACACCCGTGCGTGGTGTGGGCTTCTCTGGAGAAAGCATGTACATGTCTGTATAACAGCCTTATATATGAATGACATTGGTGGCTTCTGGGGACACATCTCAGAGGGTTGCTAAGGAACATTTTCTTTTTGGTAGGAAGGTGATGACTACACACAAGATAAGATTACAGTGGAAACAGTAAAATTCAAGGTCACAAGGTTGAAGAGGGCATAGGGGTTGCAGAAATTGTTTTTTTTTTTTATTCTAAAGAAAAGTGTCTAGTCTTGTTTGTGAGATTGTCCAAAAATTTTCAGGTTTACATCTAGGAAAAGAGTAAGGTCATATATCCTTAGGCATTAAGTAAGCTTCATTGCTGTTTTAAAATTCTTATTTAAAATATCTTAATATAAAAGAAATATTGTCTCTATGTAGACAAGTTCCACAGCAGATTTTTCAAATTGTCCTGATTTTCTTGACTCTTGGCTGGCAAGAGACTTCAACAAGACTCAAGCACGAAAGCCTTTTCCATTTCCCCTTCATTTTCTCTGCCTTTCTATTTGCCTCAATGATGTGGAAAGTCCTTCTATATATGTGTTGCCTTTATTGGTTAATGAATAAAGTTGTTTTGGCCAATGGTTCTGCAGAGTAAAGCCAGGTGGGAAATCCAAATAATATATAGAAAGAGAGTAGGCACAGTCAAGGAGATGTCATGTTCCTGTTGAAGGAGAAAGATGCTCAAAACCTTTACCAGTAAGCCACAACCTCGTGGAAATACACAGATTAATAGAAATGGATGTAAGAGCTAGCTAGAAATATGACTAAGTCATTGGCAAGCAGTGTTTTAATTAATATAGTTTCTGTGTGATTATTCGCGTCTGGGTGGCCAGGAACTAAAGAGCAGTCTCCACTTACAAAGTGGTGCCATCGTGGGCCAACTACATCCACATAAAACCTGAGAGAGCTTGGGAAGGAATTCTAGACACAAAAGAACAGAGTTAAGCATGACTTCTTAGTAGCCATATTTTTTCAGATTTGCTCTGTTTGATGGTGGTGAAAAGAGATGTGGCTTCTTTAAGAGAGGGCTCCCTGGTTTGTGCTGGCACCAAAAACTCTGGCTCTTTTGGGAGGTCCTGCACATAAATGGGGTTTGTGAGTAGCGTGCTATTAGTTGCTTAATTGCAACATAGACCCACTGCATCCCTGGTGCTGGGGCAGTGAGCATGGCTCATAGAGGCAGTAGAAATGCCTCCACCATGTTAGCCTGGGTTGAGCAAACAGGCAATGCCACGGAGTTGGTACCAGCTACTCCCACTTAGCATTTTTTAAAGGCGCTCCTGGTCAGAAAATGATTACAGATAAGCAATAAAGACAGATTCAAAGGAAAAAGACCTCTAAATGGATCACAGAGTGTTTAAAAAATGTACACTGGCTTAGAAAAGAGAGGAAAAGAGAGAAGAAAGTATAGAAAGTCACAGATTAAAGGAATAAAGATAATTAAAAATTAAAGATAGAATTAAAAAAACCTCACATGAAAATGGAATATATACAAAGAATCTGGATCATGCATACTACTGTATTTTCTTAGAATTTTTTACTGTGAATGAGACAAGTATAGAGAAACATTTGATTCTGGGGGCTGTTAAACCAACATAAAGGTATCTTGACTTCAAAATTTAGGTTAAGAATATGTTGCTTTGGAAAAGAGGTTCTGCTTTTGTTTTCATAGAGAATGGGAACCTGTAGATTCCTTCCAGGATAATGTGGCTTGATGGAACAAGACCCCCTAGAAGGTTTCCATGAACCCTAAAAATAGTTCATCTAACAAACAGCAGAAATTCGTTTGGAAAAAACATCCAAATTCCAAAAATGATTGTTTATAAATGTTTGTTTTCATTTAGAGGGGGATATAATATATAGAATTGAATATTTTACATGGGTATGGACTTTGGTTTATTGATGCAAATCTGAGGTCAATCTTGTCATATTTCTACTTTTGCTTAGGGTATTATGCTTATACAGATCATTTAAAAATGTAATGCATAATTAAAAATTATAGATCAATAGATAGTCATTTATAATAGTCAAACTTGTAGTCATGTTACTTAGGTTTTCTAAATTACAGAGATATATTTCAAATAGATCGGTATACTTATGGCATTTAAAATGTTTTAAGAACTTAGATTCTCAACAGTGAGACATGTCTGCTTCTGGTTGCACCAGTTACTTCAGAGAGGTTGATGGCCACTGAGGAAACTTGTTACAGAATTTGCCTTCAGTGTGACAAGGCTAGCCATCTGGGCAAGCAACTGTTCTTGTCTGGACTGCTTGATAGTATGCTGTATAAACTGGACATGCAGGACCCACAAAAAAGTGACTGATGAACTTTCCAAAAGATGAGATGCTCCTTCAGGATTCCTGCTTCACAGAAGAAACTGTCAGACATTCTGCAGAACACAGAAGAAAGCAAATAACACTTCATATTTCTGGCTTCATGGAAAAGTCTTCCGGATACCATGGGCCTGTAGACTGAAGATGGATGTCCCAACGTTACCGAAGAACTTTGGGTGACTGTCCAAGAAGCAGGATGTCTCTGTCAATTCTAGAGTTTTGGAAGCTGCTTACAATGCACTTCCTGTTTACTTATGTAATATTATATCCTTCTGGGGTCTTTGAAGAGTTGAAGAATTTATAGTTACAGCTATAGCTATAGTTTTTCTTAATTATGATGAAAGATAAATTAGATATAAATATTGTAACTGTAATTCTTGCTCGGTACCTGTTTTGTTATATGTAATTTTATTATGTTAAAGTTACAACCTTGGGGCTGGAGAGATGGCTCAGAGGTTAAGAGCACCGCCTGCTCTTCCAAAGGTCCTGAGTTCAATTCCCAGCAACCACATGGTGGCTCACAACCATCTGCAATGAGGTCTGGTACCCTCTTCTGGCCTGCAGGCATACACATAGACAGAATATTGTATACATAATAAATAAATAAATTTAAAAAAACTTAAAAAAATAAAGTTACAACCTTCCTTTTTAATTGGACAGAAAAGGGAAAATGATGTGGGAAGCCCTTATGTATATGTGCTGCTTTTATTGGTTACTGAATAAAGCTGTTTCAGCCAATGGTTTAGCAGAGTAAAGCCAGGCAGGAAATCTGAACAGAGATATAGGAAGAGAGTAGGCAGATTCAAAAAGAGATGCTATGTAACTGCCGAAAGAGAAAGATGCTCAGTACCTTTACTGGTAAGCCACAGTCTCACAACAATACACAGATTAATGGAAATGGGTTAATTCAATATGTAAGAGCTAACTAGAAATATGCCTGAGTTATTGGCCAAGCAGTTTTTTTAATTAATACAGTTTCTATGTGATTATTCAGGTATGGATGGCCGGGATTGAAAGAGCAGTCTTTGTTTACACCTCAACAAGACATTGGAAACGAAAAGAACATTAGAGCTGGTGTCACCATGGCTTATACAGGTCATGGGTACAAAGGATACATGACAAAAAGAATATGTTTATGCATATTCATGTATATACTCATGTATCGATGGAGATACAAAGGATGGAGATATAAGTATACCATAGTTGATAAATAATAAGGGAAAATGAAATGTTTTCTTTATGAATTTCTTTGGTCACAATATAACACACTGTAAAAATGTACATAAAAACAAACAAACAAACAAAAAAAACCAACTGAAAACGTATGCTTGGCATTGACCAGAAACAAAGCTGACTGTGTAAGTGGGAACCACCCTCAAGTTTAACAACCGGAGCACTTTTGCAGTGAACAGCCCTTCAACACCGCTGCTGTGGTAGCAAAGGGTCCTCTTGGGTTACAGTATGCTATCCACCACACCCAGCATGCAATGCCTTCACTGCATGGTCCTGCAGGAGGAGGTGAGCATGGAACTGAATGCCCAGCACAGCTGAAGCAGTCAAAGGGCAGTGCCAAGCTCCTCCACATCTTGAGAGAAGTACCCTTTCCACATTGCTTCTGCCAACGGCATCTTGATTGGAAATTCTCCAACTATGGACAACAAAGCAGCAACAGGGAGACCAGAGTTAAAGTGCTCACTCCCTGACACCCGGTACAAAGGCATATTTCATTTATGAAAATTACTAGAAGGATCACTTACCAAAGGAAAAGGATTACCGGGTATTATCCCCTTATCATAATTTATTATGAAGATGATGTTCTGGGGGTACACAAATATTTTCATTTCATACTTAGTTGTTCCAACATTTGAGTCTTCCACTTTGTGTTTTTAACCATCTGTATATCTGGATGAGCATTACTAACACATAAGTGTCCAGTCCCTTTGGAAGAACACTGTCTTTTCTGTTGTATCTATCTTCATACGCATACCAGAGCATTGCTGCTAGCTGAAATATTTCTATAATACACTTCAAGAAACCCTTACTTCAAATAGGTTCCCAAGCATCAAGCCCTCATTGCCCTCTAAAATTTGCAGGGACAGCAAAATCCTTACTTCCTGCCAAATTACTTCCTCCTCCTACCCTGTCTTAGCTGCCCTTGTCCCAGGCTGCTTCAGTGTAAAGGTCTCATTTCAGTGAATGCCTCCAATAGGAGGCAGACAGACGGTCCCATATGTCCAGGGTTATCATGGATGTATGAATTATCTGGGGCATGGAGACCCTTAAGTCTGCTTGCACTTTTAACATTCAATTGGTAGCATGCTTATCTAGCATGCACAAAGCCCTAGGCTCAACCCCCATCACCATATATGCTGGTTACAGTGGTATACACTTGTGATCCCAGAATATGGGGGGAGGTGTGGAGACAGGAAGATCAGAGGTTCAGGATCGTCCTTGACTACATAGTGAGTTTGAGGCCAACAAGAAGATAGAGGAGACTGTCTCAACAAGCAATGCATACTTTCCTAACACATAGGGAACGGCATGCCCATGCCTTAGTAACGAGGAAGCTCTGTCCTTTCACCATTACCTCTAAGGAGAAGCCAAGGAGAACCAAGGGGTTGGGCTAATTGGCTGGACACAGCACTTGTCTGGGGAAAGCTGCCCTAGAAAACGTTCATAATGGCCAGACATTCTGAAACTCACAGATGGCTGCCCAGGACCTTTGCTTCCAAGCTGCAAACTAAATTGGTAATGCGTGTTTTGTAGGACAACATAGTCTAAGCATGAGATGGAACGGAGCTGTTGCAGAGGGAAGAAGAGACAGAGAGGCCTAATGAGTGCACCGGCTTATCTGCAGATTTTCCCAGGGTTAAAACTGAGCGCTCCCATTTTATTTAAAAATCTAAAGGAATTCATCTGACCATGCACTGTGGGGTAAAGAGGTGGAAAAGGGAGACTGGGAAGAAAGTGAAATCTGGGGTACCTGTGACATGGCACCAGTTCAGCAGCTTCCTGACTTTGGGAGGCAAGTAACCTCAAGATCAATTCCGCCTGAAGGACGGGAAGACGCAATCAGGGCCAGTCTCTTGCTCCACAAGCCTGCTTTTACAAAGCATTAAGCATCCAGCAAGACTGAGTTGAAGCATCATTTTCACTTGCTGTGAGTTATGTGCATCTGTGTAACCAAAGGAGAGGTGGTGTATGTATATGTGTGTGTGTAGGGGGGTAGACATGTGTTGGGGGAGGGTTGCACATGTGTGTGGATGTGGAGGTCAGAGGTCAATGTCTTCCTCTCTTCCTCTCCATCTTATTTATTCTTTGAAAACAGTTTTTTTGCTTTTCCTGAAGCACACCTATTTGGCAAGACTAGCTATTCTGTAAGCTCCAAGGATCCTGCCACCTCCACCTCCCCAGCACTGGGACTACAGGAGTGTACCACCATGCCTGGCTTTTTAAGGATGTGCTTGGGACCCACACTCAGAGCCTAATGCTTGTCAGGCAAGCTCTTTCCCCGCCGAGCCATCTTCCTAGTCTCCAGAGGCCAGCCTGTGGCTTGGATGCAAAGTCTATCTTCATTCTATCATTTTCTCGGCCCAGGATGACTTTCCTGTAATCCTTTCTGTGGATACGGTGCCTCCCAACGGAGATCGATAGCTCCTGAAGTGGACCCACCATATAGTGCAAATGAAGCATCACCCACAGGCCTGCCGGCAGGAGGCACCCAACCATGACCTGACTTCGTAATGGAGAATGCTCAATCTGGAGATCCCTGCCAATGACTAACATGACAGAATGTAAATAAACGGAAATTAAGGAGTATATCCCTCACCTGCCAAAAGTACATTACAGAAACAGAACAAATAACAGTGACCTAATTTTCAGTCAGACACTCATTTTAAATATTCAAATACAAGATTGAAGTGTGTTGCAAGAGTGTCGTGTTGACATTAACAGTGGTTTTCAGTCATGTGTGTTTAGTTTAAGGATTTCGAGAACCAACAAAAAGTTGTATGGAAAGCCAAACAGACTGAGAGCAACTTCCCCTTCGGACACAGCTCCTCCTGGGAATAATGTAAAAATTAACTTGACGACAGGAGTTTCGGTCCATTAGAGATACACACCAGGACACGCGAGCTCTTTCTGTGTCAACGTCATCTTCATGTGGACTGATGTCTCGGGCCTCCTGAATGGGGATGTGTTTCCCAGAGTGACCTTGAGCAGGCAGTGGGTCCAAAGGCTTTCCCCACATTCCACTTATGTGGAGACATTTACCTCAGAAACAAAATGGTAAACTGATGCTATTGATACAGGAATGAGATGCAGCAGACACCTGCCTGACCAACCCTACACCCTTCTTAGGAGCCTCACGAACATGGCCCCACACAGCCCACTGTCGGCAGCAATGCTTCTGCGTAATGTGTTGCTGCCACCTCATATTCCTCAGGGAGGGTACTGGAGCAAGGAGGGAGAGGAGGAGCGAGAAGGATGCAGGTTGGAAATGGAAGAGGAAGGAGCAAGGGGAAGAAGAAGGGTTAGTCTGAATGGAATTGGCCCCCATAAGCTCACAGGGAGTGGTACTCTCAGGAGATGTGGCCTTGCTGGAGGATGTGTGTCACAGCGGGGGTGGGCTTTGAGGTCTCTTCTGCTTAATTAAGCTACATTTAGTGTTGCAGACCATTTCCTGTTGCCTGCAAGAGGCAGGACTCCCAGTTCCAGCTCCAGCACCGTGTCTGCCTGCACACTGTCACGTCTCACCATGATGATAACAGACTGAACCTCTGACCTGTCAGCAAACCACTCCAATTACATGTTGTCCTTTCTAAGAATTGTGGGCATGGTGTCTTCACAGCAACAGAAACCCCATGACAGGGGCTGACAAGGATGTAGAGAAACTGGAATCTACATCCACTGTGGGTAGAGGATGGAAAGTAGTACAACTGCTTGGGACAAGGTTTGGAGGCGCCTCAGAATTAAGTGCAGAATTACCATATGACCCAGATATTCCATTCCTAGATATAGCCTCAAAATAGCTGGAAGCCAGGACTCACCAAATTTCCATTATTTCCTGTAAGACACAAGGTGGAAGTAACCCAAATGCCCATTGGAGACGGAAAGGATGCAGTCTGGAGTTGGGCAGTCCTACAGAGGAACACAGCTCAGGCCCATGCAACAGAGTGTGAGTCTACTCATCACAGATAGAAAACAGAAAAGAGGTTATCAGGGTGGGGGGATTGCTCAGGGGCACAGTGAGAACCAGAGTTATTAACCTGGAAGGATGGCGCATATCTGTAACCCTGGTGCTCGGGGGGGGGGGGGGGGGGGGTTAGAGACAGGTTCATCTCTGGGCTCCCTGCCAGCCTGACTAGACAAAAATAGAGAATCCCTATCTCAAATAGTAACAACTATTAATAATAAATCAATTATTATTGCTATCAGTGTGGAGAAGGATGGAGGCAGACATCTGATGTCAACAAACAGCATCTACACGCATATTCCTAGTGTGCACACCTGCAAACACACACACATATGTAACACAAACACACACTCATACGAGGCTACCAGGGACTGGAGAGAGAGCAAATTAGGAATGATGTGTAGTGAATACATAGTTCCTGTTTTAAAAAAAAATTAAGCTCTGGAAATGAATAGAAGTGGTAGTTACAGAATATTGTAGATATATTTAATGCCACTGAAGCACACACATAAGATAGTTTAAATGGTAATATTCATATAACACACTTTATAACAATATAAAGTAGGTGTTTAACCCAAGAGCAATATTTACAAAATTGTAAATAACATTATGAAATAAGTGGCATAGGAAGTCATAGAGAGTAAGGGATTGAGCCTGTAGTCCTGTTTACATGGGTTTTGTGATGTTTACATTTAAAATTCTTAGTCAAAATGAAGAAAAAATATTTTCTCTATACCACCAGATCTATACAAAGGATGGGACGGCTCTAATTATGCCTGATACTAATTGTCATGGGGAGGATACATAATGTCATGGGTCACTTTATACTTCTTCAAAACATAATTTCATTTCCTTTCATTCTCAAGTCCAAATCCTTCCAAATTCAGGCAATTATTATGTAACATGGAACATAGGCACAACAGTTCCTTATTATCCAGAGTTAGCAGGAGGAAAGTCATAATGTAACCCATTCTGGATTACAAATGGACCCTGCTAACTGTATAGCCTGGCTTTACTCAGGACAAAGGGCTTTCAGCCAAACTTTCTGAGTTTCCCTGACATTATTGTGGTATTTGGAGTTGAACCCAGGGTCATGTGTGCTAGGCAAGAAGTCCAGTGTGAACACTACTGATGTGGGATTCCCATCTCTATGCTATGAATATGTTTTATTACCACTGGTTAATAAAGAAGTTGCTATGGCCTAAGGCAGGACAGAATCAGGCTAGGCTGAAAAACTAAACTGAATGCACAGAGAAAGAAGGTGGAGTTAGGCAGACACCATTTAGCTACCGAAGGATAAAGACACAAGAACCTTACAGGTAAGCCACAGCCTCGTGGTGTTTTATAAATAGAAATGGGTTAATTTAAGGTAAAAGCTAGCTAGTAATATGCCTGAGCAATTGGCCAAACAGTGTTGTAATTAATATAGTTTCTGTGTGATTATTTGGGTCTGGGTGACTGGGGAATGAAAGCATAGTCTCCATTAACATACTACCCCAAGCCGTCTTTTAAAAGTTTTTAAAATTTATTTTCACATAGATGGGTGTTTTGCCTGCCTGTGTACCACATGCGGTACCTGAAGAGGCCTGAAGAGGGCATCATATTCCCTGAATGTCCTGTAGACGGAGTTACAGCCCCTTGTGTGTCATCATGAGGCTGCTGGGAATGGCTTGCTGGTCCTCTGGAAGAATAGCCAGTGTTCCTAGCTACCGAGCCATCTCTCCACTGACCCTCAGTCCTGTTTTGTTTTTCTCCTCCTCCTCTCCCTCCTCCCCTTTAAATTTTGAAGCCAGGTTTCATGAAGTTGCCTAGACTAGTCTCAAAATCAATGTATAGCCCAGATAGACCTCTGAGGAGCTGAGATCATGGGCCTGCTCCACCAAGCCTGCCTGAGCTCTTTTTTTTTAAAATACATAAATGGTTGCCATCATGTGAGATGGTTTTAATTAAATTTTGCTTAGCTGGAAGGGATTAATGAAAGGTAACGTCACATCAAAATACAATGAAATGAAAATCTCTAAGACATCATGTGCTTCCAGCTTCTTAGGGAAAGTAAGGGAAAACTGAACTTATATTTGCATTTTAAAAGAAAATTATTGGTTTCAGATTTGTAACAATGAAAACAGTCTTCTCCTAGGATACACGTTAAAGTTGTATGGAAACAAATCAAATAAATGTGCCATGCCACACAGTATAAAGAATGCCACTCATCAGATGGCACCTTGCAGCCTCTCGGCAGTTATGTATACACCCAAATGTTTTTAAAACTCCTATTTCCATATTACCTGACCACACAACCATCTCTCACTCTTCCTCCCTCCTCCTTTTCTAGAATTTCACCTATTATTCCTAAGTATCCTCTCTTTGCATTGCTGCCCACTGTGTGGATCTGCAATGTCTGTTGCCTTTCCCTCCATTCAGACTCTTGGTCACGTGAGCAATTCTGTACCTGTAAGAATGTCACATGAGCAAGGAAGCCAGGACCACGAGGAGTGCTTTTACCCATTGAGACGGTGGGACAGATCTAACGGGAGACCACCAAGTCCAGTCGGAGTGGGACTGATGGAACAGGGGACCAAACCGGACTCTCTGAATGTGGCTGACGGTGGAGGAGGACTGAGAAACCAAGGACAATGGCAATGAACATGAACTCTACAGCATGGACGGGCTCACTGTGAGCCTTGTCAGTTTGGTTGCTCACCTTCCTGGACTTAGGGGGAGCTGGGAGGACCTTGGACTGAACATGGTGAAGGGAACCCTGATGGCTCTTTGTCTTTGGAGAGAGGTGGAGTGGGGGTGTGGGTGGAGGGGAGGGGAGGGAGGGGGAAGGAGAAGGGGAGGAGATGGAAATCTTGAATAAAAAAATGAGGAAAAAAATTTAAAAAAAAATAAAGAAAAAGAAAAAAAAAAGAATGTCACCTACTTCATGTATGTTTCTACCTCATATACACCATACAGTATAGGATACTGGAGAACAAAGTCACATTATGCATGCCTCTATTGTTGGTACCACTTCGAACTGGATTTTCTGCTCTCAGAGTCCTATGTGGTAAAGGGATTGATGGCTATGTGTATGCATATGTGCATGTGTGTGCATGTGTGTGCATGTGTGGGGGGGGGAGTTATAGAGTGTGCATGCAGGAGGTCAAAAGTGGTGAGGGTGGACTTGGACTTGCCTGAGTATTATGCAGACTAAGGGAGAAAATATTTTCTGCATGGCTTAGACCTGGGGTTCTGTCCTAGACAAGCTAAGTGGTTTATGCTTCCTGACCACCCAGGCAGAGGGCAAGCAGACCCAGCATCAAGAGGCCTGGAGGCGTGGAGATTCAACTTTCTAACAAGGTGTCTACACAGTGAAGGGGATCCCAAGGGAGCCAAAGAGGTGCCGGGAACACTCACTCATGGTTGGTCCGGGAAAGGGTGGGGCGATCTGAGAGCTGGGAAAAGACTGAGGAGAAAGCTGGGGCAAAGGAGAGCTTCCCGTGGTGTGGTCCCAGCTGCTCAGCAAGATCACAAGTTTAACGCCTGCCTAAACTATATAAGGTTCAAGCAGAGTACTTCAGCAAGAGCCTGTCAAAAATAATAAAATAAAATAAAACTAAATAAAGGGCGAGTGCTATAATTCAGTGGTAGAGCATTTTCAGTCCGTGTGTGTGTGTGTGTGTGTGTGTGTGTGTGTGTTCCCTACTCCCTTCTAATCTCCCGCTTTTCTCCTTTAATGAGCTGCACTGTGAAAAACCAGACACGTGTTGTAAGACTAACCGCTGCACTTTAACCTTTCTCCCCCGCCACTGCCACTGAGGTGAGACAGTGGAGTCTGCTGCTCTGTCTTCAAAAATTATACAAGTAAAATAATTTCCTATCTGCATCGATCCCTTTCAACAGGCTCTCAGCAGAGGGTGAGACAAAGGCACAGAAAGGGTGGCATGTGACTTGTAGCTGCTGTTGATTCCCGAAGCTACAAGGTGGGGAACATGGCCTTTATGACATTATTCTCCACTCCCATCGTGATCGGAAAATATAAATAATTTAAATCTGAAAAAATAAATTTGATGGGGATCTTACAAACATGGCCAAACTTGGTTTCTCTACAACTCCAAAGCCACTGAGATCCCGTGCAGAGGTAGGCTGTTGTATATGTAATTAATTAGATGGAAGTGTACATTGCTGGAGGTCGGGTTCCTCACCAAGTGTGACCGTGCTGTTACAGAAAGAGGGCATCCATAGGGAGGAGTCCATGTGGAGATGGAGGCTGTCTAGAGGGCTGTGTCTACCAGCCAAGGGATGCCAGAAGTTGCACCAGCCACCAGAAGTGAAGGGTGAGCTACAGAGTAGATTCTCTGCTATGGCTCTGAGAAGGAGCCAGCCTTGAGAAAAGGGCAATGTTGGTTCTCTAAGCCACTCGGTACGTGGTAAATTGTGGCAGCCCTGGAAATTCATACACGCATCAAGGAAGCTTCTAGAAAGTAAAAGACTCAAGAACAAGAACAAGGGGTAAGGGATCCAAGACATTCCTCCATGACATGGTGCATCTGTGTCTATCAAATTTGCTGAGCTCACCCGCAAGCATGTTAAGTCCAAAGGTAAATGAGCTATTGCCAGACAAATGAGTTAGGACGGAGTTAACATGAGGAAAGTATCCCGAGACAATGGCTGACTGTAAGCGATAAGGTGACTCAGACGTGAACTGATAGGAAATGGAAATTGTGACGTTCAGAAATATCTGGGATATTTGCATAGATTCCCTTGCTCATGATTATGGATGGGTTTAATAAAGCCAGAATTTTTAAAGGGTTCAGCACCAGTATGTAATCAAAATTCCACATTAAAATCATTAGCTTTCTTGAATACTGCATACCAGCTGGACTCTGCAGCCATAACCACACAGTGACCACATTAGGGAAGATACTTGCTAGTCCTGAGCAGGATATAAAAACGTGGCTCCCACACACATTTACAACCATGCAGAAAACACATTTGGAACATACATGGGCCCCAAGGCCCAGGAGAGTGATGTGCATTTCCTACCTTTCAAAAGCTACTGTTAATTTTAAGAGGCAGTGAGTGTCCACGGCTAATCTGAGAACTGCAGTATTAGGAGACTTTGAGGAGAGCCTGCTTTAGTGACTTTGAAGCTGCGGAGACCTTTGGGGATCTAAGAGAGGGTGAATGTATAAGGCAAGGGCTCCTTCCTGCCTCTGCTTTCATGTCCCAGGCTACAGTTTTATGCTTAAGTCAAAATAGCGTGTATTCTTTTTAAACTATTTTGTTTGTGTGTGTTGCCATGCCACTGCATGGGTGTGGAGGTCAGAGAACAACTCTGTGGTTCACTCCTTCCAGGGCTGCAGGGACTGAACTCAGGTCATCTGGCTTATGGGACAAGCACTCTACCCACCGAGCCATCCGGCTAGCACTTGAGGTCAGTTATAAAGGGACTGCAGCCTCAGAGAGAGCCAGCATTCTCAGTTCAGAGTGTGGGGCAAGCAGTCCACTTGGCAACAAGGTCAAGGTTGTGATGAGGCCAAACTCTCTGTCTATCTTTCCACTATGTGTAATTCCATAATCGTGTACCTGTGTCTGTCTGTCACTTAGCCAATGGCCAGGAAGCCTGGCAGAGCCTGGAGGGCACCAGTACATCATATGACACTTGTAGGCCTCGGCTGCGAAGAGATAGAAATCTGAGTGTGTTCTCTAGGAGGGTGTGGGTAGAAACCAGAATGTCCCAGGCGCCATGCTTGAGTAGTGAGAAGAAGAATCAGCAAAGAGCAGAGATGATCCTAAGGGAGAAGCTAGCACAGGGCCGGGCCCTCATCTCTGCCTGAGTGGGGAGAGACTCGGGGCAAAAGGGTGCCAGAGCACAGCAAAGACTAAAACCCCAGAGGCTTCTCTCCTCCCAGCTGGGGTGGCCAGCCGAGTTTGGCAGTAACATTTATGCAAAAAGATGAAAAGGGGTTTGAGCCGCCTCATGCAAATTGTGGAGACAGGTAGTCAGAGGCAGACACGGGGCTGATGGGAAGGAACACGACTGTCATCCAGAGAAAAGGTTACTCTTGATTTGGTTCATAGGGGAAAATGACAAGGCTATCCTAGGTATTTTAGGAAACATCACTTTAATGAAATGTGCCCTACTATTATTTCATTCATTCATTCATTCATGCATTCTTTCGCCATGTAAGCACAAAGCTCCTGTGAGTGAGTCAGGGAGAGATGTTCCATATTTAACTCTCTGGTTTGGCTTTGAATGAAGTCAGTGGTTCCAAGGAGGGAAGGGACCCTCTCAGAACTGACAGGAGGATGTCAGGGTGTCACCTGAAAACCAGGGTGTACTGAGAGCAAACAGGGTGTGACATTACTTCTGAAAGTGGAGGCCAGCCCCAGCCGGTGGTAATTTTTAATTCTTAGAGATAAGTACATGCAGGAACTTTCCATAAATAAGTGCTTTCATTTTCCCTGAGATTATGTTGAGCTTTTGTGACAAAGGCTTGCTCATATTGTTATGCAAATTTTTACCCATGTAGCATATTCCCCTCTGCTTATCTTGGCGAACAATTCAAAAAAGAAGCCATAATACACTAATTACCTCCCTTTTATCAGGAATGTTGGGAACTAAGAAAACATCAGGGATGTGGAACAGCACATAATTACAAAGTGGGGGGGCAGGAGCCTCCACATAATTACAAAGGGGGGGGGGCATGAGCCTCCACAAGGAAATCTGAAGAATCCAAGGGACTCCAAAGCCACAGGTGACTGCTGAAAAATGTGGAAGGGAACATTTTCTTTCACCCAGAGTGGTGGAAAAACAAGTGAAAATTAGCAAATGAAAAGAAAAAATAATCAACTTTACCAGACAAATAGATCCAATATATTACATTCCCAAAACACATGCCGAGAAACAGAAGGCCAAATAAATGTTAAAAAAAAATACAGCAAACTGTTACTCGGGATTTTAAATTCAAAATGTTTTGGTTTTGTTCCTTTTCCTTCTTTCTTTCATTCTTTCTCTTTTAATTGTGTATGGAAATTTTGCCTGCATGTGTGTCTGTGTGCCGTATGTGGTACAGTGCCTGCAGAGGTAAGGAAAGAGCATTAGATCCCCTGGGACTGGAGCATTAGATCCCCTGGGATGGTTCTGAGATGCCATATAGGTGCTGGGAATTAAACCTGAATCCTTTTGGAGAGCAGCCAGTGAGTGCTCTGAACTGCTGAACCATCTCTCTATCACTAAAAATGCTTTTTAAGCTATACTGTCATGTGATGCTTCAAAACCACTTGCCACTGTTTTCTGACGTTAAAATTCATCCCTGTTGTTTCTGCAGGAGGCTGAATCTCTCCAGCAGCCAAAACACTGTTCACAGGGCTATCTCCAGGCTGGTGTTTGGGGATAATTAACATTAGTTTTACTCCTTTTTGTTTGCTCTGTGTTTTTTCTTCTCCCAACCATTCATGCATTATTCAGCCACAATATCATACTTTCAATAACAGCAATGCCAGGCACTGCAGATCCCACCGTGCTTTGCAAATCATCGGAGTTGGAGTGTTGTGCATAGAACTAGACTTGCTTTGGTGTGTAAGTTTGCCAGACATTTGTCTAACAGGGTTCCACACTTGGCCACAGAGTCTGTAGAGAAATCAAAAACCATAGCTCAGAAGCTTCGGGATAGTTGACCACCACATGAGCAACAACCAAGAGGAAAGGAGAATGCAAATCTGGGTTACGTCTAACTGCTGTGGGCTGCACACTGATAGGAGATCATGCTTGTCATTGCACACATAGCAATTAACCCCTACTAAATGAAGACAGATTTGCATAACGATCAGTGACATGCAGGTGTTTATGAAAAATCAGAAACTAGCAGAGGTCGGAAATGTGGGTTAGTGCATATCCATTAAAAGAACTAAGCAGTAGATAAACATCTAGGAGTCATCATTAAAAGGAAAGAGAGAGACTACAAAATGGAATGGTGTCAATTTAAAAATGATATATTGGCAAAATATTAGCAGTAATTAGCTTTACTTTTGAGGGATGAGATTGTTACTATATGATTTTCAAACAAATACCAAATAAAAGATACTGGAAGTACTCAATTCCTGAAGGAGGAATCTGGCTAAGTTGCTATTACTGATTCATGCAAGAATTAAGAAGTCCAACAAGAGCTGCACTATGAAAGAGGTCTGCCAAATGAGAGACTGGAGAGACCCCAGGGTCTACGGAACGAGATGGAGAGACCTCAGGGTCTATGGAATGAGATGGAGAGACCACAGGGTCTGCTGAATGAGAGGATGGAGAGACCACATGGTCTACCAAACAAGAGGATGAGGGGACATCAGCTGACGCATTTCGTTGCAGGTGATGGTCCCATTGAGCACAACCATTTCACATGTGTGAACTACTCATTGTGCAAATATATTTCAAAGTTGCTATCATTAACAAGTTAAAATCGGGGCTGGAGATATAGCTCAGGTTCCTTCTCCCAGCTTCTCATCTCCTCCCAAAGGCCAGGCATGGGGAGTCTCAGCCATGAGTCCAGAAGATGAGGCCACAGATGGCCTCTTCCTCCATTCTACTGTCTCCCTATGAGGCAGGTCTTCCCATAAAGTAGGCAGGACAAGAAGTCAACCAGGACATACGATGGGGGCATTTCATGGTGCAGGTAGGCATACCAAGAAGTGACACACCTGCAGAGGTCCAGCCTGCCCCCCTCTCCCCAATGCCAACAGCACAAAGGTTCTGAGTATGATCCAGGACATCTCAAGAGAATCAGTCACTAAGACATGACCAAAGAAAATCATGGCGTCACCCCATCCTAGGAAGGTGGAACACAGGTAGGATGTGACCGGCCAGGCCGCCACTGGCAGGCCTTTCCTCAGCAGCCTTTGTGTCGTCACGTCTTCACTGAGAGTGATTCTGCTCTCAGCCCAGCTATGTGCCCAGCGGTGGAGGGAGAATGTGAATGTGTCCAGCAGGTATAATTAACTCCCTTCCATCCTTCCATCTTTTCTTCTATCCTTCGTTATATCCTTCCCTTCTCCCCTTCTCCCTCTTTTTAGAATTTTGTTTAGGCCAAGACTGGCATAGAATTCACTACATAGCCCAGCCTGGTTTCAAAGTCACAGAAATCCCCCTGCCTCAGGCCCCACCTTGCCCCCACCCCAAATTGCTGGGATACCAAGCATGTGTGGGCCACTATACCTGGTTCTTTTGGCTTAATTTCTAAAGACAAGAGGATGCAGCTCAGAACCATGTTCTAAAAGAAGAGGTGGATTGACAGGAAAGGAAAAGGCTTGGCCTGCAACTTAGCTGTCCACACAGCACTTGAAGGGCTAATGATATTAAAAGATTCAACGTCTCTCTCTCTCTCTCTCTCTCTCTCTCTCTCTCTCTCTCTCATTTTTCAAGACAGGGTTTTTCTATAGCTTTGGAGCCTGTCCTGGAACTAGCTCTTGTAGATCAGGCTGGCCACAAACCCACAGAGATCCGTCTGCCTCTGCCTTCTAAGTACTGGGATTAAAGGCGTGTACCACTACCACCCAGCTCTGTTTGTCCTTAAGAGATGGAAACCTTGTAGAAAGGAAGGTTGTCAGTGTCAGCTCCCTGTCACAGAAGGTGGGAGAAGGTCTTTATCAAAATGAAGCAGGTGCCCGAAGAGTGCTGGTCATTTCAGGATAACCTGGGGAGAGCCCTCCACAGGAACGAATCCTGAGGAAGGTGCTCACACATCTGATGGCGCCCAGCACCCAAACTTTAAGGTTTGTGCATTCGCTGAAATTCTACAACCAAAGCCAGGACCGCGGTAATCCTACTTGAAAAATTCCAGTCACTGCCCATCGCTGCTCTGCGTGGAAGATGTGGGATAACAGAAACGTATCTAAATGACTCTTCAGAAACAAAGAAGGGGGACGGTGTTATGGTCAAGGCTATCTGGCCATCGCCAGCACATTTCAAAGCTGAAGGTGGAATGTGGCTCCTGAAGCCTCAGAGTTGGTCCTTTCCCATCTGATTCATTACAACTCTAATGACTCTGCAGCCCCAGCCTAATGCTCTTCTTATGATCCTTTCTTAAGAGTGTGGCTTAAGAGTACTTTCCCAATTTGCATAAACAACAATGGCTTTGCAACTGGACTGGTGCCTATTTCCAGCAAATCTATGCAGAGACATCATCCCTGAGCACCAGGTAGGAGGGTGCACTACAAGCAGTCTGGGGTCCCCATCAATTTTTTAAGCTCTCAGGCATGCAGGCACGTATACACAAGGAAGCAGAGACAATGTCACTGAGGGTTTGACCATGTCAATTGCATAATGCTATAAGAGGCTCTTGAAATGACTGTCTACTGTTGGATCACTTGACCTTGATCGGTCGTGGGAGAAAACAGGGATCAACAAAGAAGTATTCATACTGCTGATATATTCACACTATTCTTCAAAAATGATTTTTTTCCCCTGTGTATATGTAGTATCTACATTCATGCAAAAAGCTCTACCTGAGGAAGCCAGCTCCTCCACCCTCCCCTCATGGCCTTCACATGGCGGGAAGGAGCAAGCAAAGTAAACAGAAAAGTATGGGGGTACAGTCAGTCACAGTGAGAACTCTGACCCAGAGAGGAGGCAGGGACGGGCAACAGGGCAGGGGCACTGATCCAATGTTTAGGTCAAGGCACTGAGGTGCAGGAGCTGTGGTGGGTGTGCCCCCCGCCCACATGGTCAGATATAAACTTGAGGCTGCAATGAGAGGGAGAGGGAGACCAGGAAGAGAAGAGAGGCGGATGACTGCCACACATTCCACCTGTAGCTTTCAGCACAGCGCTCTGCAGGCAGAGGCAGGTGGCTCTCTTGAGATTAGCCTGGTCTACACAGTGAGTCCTCGGTCCAGCCAGGTTATGTAACAAGTTCCTTCCAAAGTAAATAAAGAAGCAGATCAACCAAGAAAGATGGGCAGCCGTGCTTCGGGCCTTGACTTCAACCTGGAAGAAGGCAACGGCGTCCTCACTCACCATCCCAGTTAGGCAAGTATAGACACACAGCTTAGACGGACAGCAGAGGCTGCCGGTTGAGGGTAGGAGCCGGGTGGAGGCGGCTATGGCCTTTTGTGCTCTCCGGGGCACAGTTCCTCTGGGAACTAGAAAAATCTATGGTCCATCTCCCTCTGCTTTACCACTGGAAACCCACAGAGAACCACAAGATGTCTTTCCCAGAAACGTCCTCTGCAAGGCTGGGCATCTGCCGGCCAGTGGCTCTGCCTGGAGATGTCCGGTCAGTTTGGAGCTATTTGCTACTTGCGACTTAACATAAACTCTGCTGGCTCTTCACTCCTTCCCAACAGCTGAGCGCTAAGTCCAGGAAGGAAATGTGAGGTCATTTTGTGGAAGTGCTTGATGAAGGATTTCTGTTCCCTTGACAACAAGAGAAAATTGGAGAATTGCTAATAGGATTCACGGGCTGGCTATAAATAATGACTCAGACCATTTTTACCTTGTTATCAGCATGGGGTAAACCCAGGATTTTGGAACAGGACTGTGTGGGCCACAAGACCTGACTTCCTTCCTTATAACCATGGCCCCTGGGATGGAATAACAAAGCTTGGAACTTTTTAGAAGGTACCCCACTTGGGTTTCCAAGGAGGTTTCCATGTTGGCCGTGAATGGGTTCCTTATTGATGGATAGAAATGATAGACAAAATTCTGACTCTTTCTGTCCCACGGTCCTTCTTCACTAACTCATATAAGTGGTTCACTGTGACCCTAAAGTCACTCTGTCTGTCACCAGAAACCAAATCTAGTGTTATTAATATGGCTCTTCCTGAAACCAGAGAGGGATTTGAGAGACAAGAGTGCCACAGTATTAACTGTGCCTCCCTGTGAGGATAGAAGACATCTTTGGGGCCAGGGAGATGGCCAAGTGAGTTAAGGGTTTGCCATGCAAGCATAAAAATCTGGGTTTAGATTCTCACACAAAAAACCATGGGGGTGGGAAGGGACAGAAAAATCCTGGGGTCTTGCTGGTTGGCCAGTCTAACCAAATCAATGAGTTCCAGGCTTAATGAGAGACACTCCCCATATCCAGGCTGGCCCCCTCCATAGACACTCTCAGAGAGGAACAAACTGTCAAGCATAGTTACAATCCATGGTGCTGTCCAGAAACAGAGGTCAAAGACTATGTGACACACCCAGTCTTTATTAGTTGTGTATTACTTGCTGAACACCTCCAACAAAAACAAAAAACAAAAACACCACTCTAGGGAAAGGTACTGATGGAAGTAAAGTTTTGAGGAAATGAAGTATTTGGTCAGTATGTTGGTTACCTTTGACTCTCACCTTGACAGGATCTCGAATCACACAGGCTAAGCCTCTGGATGTGTCTGTTGAGGGTTGATCTATATCGGGTTAATGGAAGAGCTATATTACCTATGGCGTCACCATTCCATAGGATGGCATCCTGGACTGAATGAAAAGGAGGAAGCAGGCAGAAGCAAGCGCCAGCATCTGACCATGGATACAAAGTGATCACCTGACCTGAGCTCCTGCCAAGGTGACTCTCCACCATGATGGACTCCACCCGGGGAACCCAGAGTCTGAACAAACACTTCCTTATGCTGCATTCAGGTATTTGACGGTGACAAGAAGGTGGAGAATCTGCCCTGGATACGGCCGGTGGATTTTTAGCTTATACAGTGCCATGCTTCAGGACTCAGGGGACACTTTGTAGAAATGAAATTTAAAAAGCACATATCGCACACAGGGTGCCCCCTCATCAGCTTCAGCGCTGCCTGGAGGACTGTCTAAACACTCACTTGGTCGGAGCTGCGAGCTGCCCATCAGCCTGCATGGGGAAAGTCGACTCGAGGGTTCCCTTTGGAGATTTAATGCACTCTCTTTCCTCCTCTACTCGAGTGGTTAAACATTTGCTTCAGAGTGGCATCTCATTGCCTTTGCTTGTCTCTCTAATAATTAAACCCTAGAATGTCAAGTCCTTCCAGGCTGCTTCAAAAGGGCACTCCTCGGTATTGAAAAGAAGGGCTGCCGGTGCCCTTTAAGTCTGAGTTGTTTGACACCTGGGGAATTGCCGGATTTACACAGATCAGGTCCCCAAGGCCGGGCGGGGTTGGGGGTGGGGGGCAGGTAGCTCTAGCCACTGTGATGACTCTGCTCTGTAAAAATGCAAACTGGTTCAGGCCCATTAAGCAGCAGTCCCGAGATAGGTCTGGGGAGTTTCTCTGGTGCCATGTGACTGTGCTGTGAGTTTCTGTGGCCTCCTCCTGGCACAAGTGCCCAAACCATGCTATGCTCCAATTCTGCTAGATGAAAGAAAAACGTGAGTGTGTGGGGCAGGCACACGCATGGACGGATACACGCTGTCTTTACCGAAAGGTGAGACAACTTCTACTTCTGGCCTTGCTGTGATTCTTGTGGTTCCTTTATCCTCACAACTCTTGCCACCTGCCTAGGGGGCCTCGGACACATTCCCAAGGTTTCTCTCTTCCCCACAAAGCTCCACAGACCTGTACTGAGAAGCTGTGGACTTCACCCCAATGGTCTGCACGTTTGCATTTCAAAAGTCAATTCTCAAGGACTCAACATCAAATGGGCATCCCAAAAGCTTAAGCAGCTGCAGACAGCTCCTTGTCCTACTTCCTAACAATTCCTTGGTGACACAAGTGACAGAACCAGGCAGCTTGGTGGGCAGCTGAATGGCAAAATTCTCACAAAGGTTCTGCGGCCCAATTGTGCCAATGTGCAAAATGATGTCACTGATATGAATCCGTAAAATTAGAACGGTGGATGAGTTCTTCAGCTAGGTAGAGATGGATACTGTTTTCTTCATTTGTTCTTAAGTGTGCATGGGTGTTTTGCCTACATGTGTGTCTGGATACCTGTGCCTGAAGTCTTCATGGATACCAGAAGAAGGTGTCAGATCCCCTGGGACTGGAGTTATAGTCAGTGGTGGGCCACCATGTGGGTGCTGTAAACCGAACTCAGGTCCTCTGGGAGAGCAGACAGTGCTCTCAACTGCTGAGTCATATCTTCTTCTACTGATGGATATATGTATATATATATTAAAATGCCTGCAATATGGGGCCACAGCATAGCTGTCATCTGATACATAGGTTGCTTTTGTTTTCATTATAATTGCTATTTCCTTATTTTCTATAATGACCATTAATCACTTAAGACTTTTTCTTTTTTTAAGTACAGTGTTCATCACATCCACTCCTACATGAAACAAATCACTACTCTGGCTATGGAGCAGCAAGCAGGGAGTGAGAAGAGGTATTCCCAGAAACTCTGGGAACACTACAGGCTTTGTCTTCAGCAAATATGTTGATCACAACTAGATACCCAGAAGGCTTTGGGGAGGCAGAAATGTGATCTGTCTGTGGCCAGACACAGTGTGAGAGGGCCAGAGTCTAGGGGTCTTGAACATGGTAACAGAAAAAGGAACGACCCATGGAGACTCTTTGGCATTTTGTGGGGTGATGTTTTCCGTCCTCACAAGGAACCCCATCATAGTTGGTGGCCTTCTGGCAAATGACTAAAACCCCCAAGCGGAAGATCACAGCATAGGAGGAACCTGAGCTGACCTACAGCCCCTTAACACTTCCTCCGGGGAGAGCAGAACAAAAGTGAAGCCTTGGAGAGTCTTGAAGAACAGAGGAACAGCCCTGTGGGGGTGAGAGGAAGCCGGGAGTGGGAATCGCAGTTCCTCCCACGCCCTCTGTTGGCTTCCAGCTCCCTACCCTCCCTCACAGGACCACGTCAGGGCCCTTGATCCAATGATGCTGTAGTTGTTCGGTCCAGACCATGCCGTGGATTCGGGGGCCTTCCCTGAAGGATAGTGCTGCATCTACTCAGGTCAGTGTGCAGCTGGAAAGTGCAGGATGATGTCTGGGACTAAAGGCAAGGGGGAGAGACAGCCAGATAGCAGCTGCTGCTCACGACAGAGTGGGCCCTTGAGACAAACGTGGATTATGACTGGCCTGAAGAAAAGTGCATCTTCAGAAGCAAACTGGTCAGCTGACTGAGAACCACTGCTCTAAGGTGACAGCCAGAGATGCTGCCTGCCCTCCCAACTGGGGACCTGGGATTTCTCAGCCTCAGAAAAAGTCATGTAGCTGCAAGAGGTTTTGCTTTAACTCACAGACAACAAAAAGTCGCTTGCTTTCTTCCAGTTTATTTATTTTCCTTTTCTCATAGTTAACTATACAGCACCAGGACCGATAAAGGAAAACCTATTCTATAGTGGTCATTTCTCTTTTCTTTTTTGTTTTTGGTTTTTTTGTTTGTTTGTTTGTTTTTTCGAGACAGGGATTCCCTGTATAGTGGTCATTTCTTGAGGCCAAAAATACCAAGCAGAAAGGATATATTTATTTAACTTTAGCATTTAAGAGACATTGTGCCTTCCACTTGTATTCCTCTTGAGCAGAAACACAAGAGGCATCTAAATGACACCACCCAAGGCCAAGAAGCACCTCAGAAGGAATCAGGGGAATGAGAAGGCTAGCTCCACCAAACTAGTTCTCAGAACAATGGCGCCACAGCAGGAGAGAGCGCTCAGGGGAGAAGAATCCAACACACTCCTCAGAGCAAAGACAGAGTCTTTCATAGTACAGACAAAATTTCACTCTGCTTTTACTTTACAAATTTGTATTTATTTGTTTTTGTGGCGCCACAGACCAAAACCACAGCCTCCTTGCTGCTAGGCAAATGTTCTGTCCTGGAAGCACCAGCCCAGTCCCCATCCTAACTTAAAAGTTCCAGAGTGGGTACTATTCACTACACTTTGCTCTGCTCAAGAAAAACGTTCCCCCCAGGTATTCTTCTCAGGATAAACAAAGACATCATTCCGTCTTTCATTTACAAATGAGGAAACTGGGCTTGTTTACCTTAAGCCAACCAGGGACGTCAGGCTCTGTGTAATAACTGCCCTGAATAAAATCTTTTGTAGCATGTAGTGCAGGGACAGCAGCGTGACAATGCCTTCTTCAGACTCCTTGGTGTCCAGACTCAGTCGTTCAAGGTAACTGGGATGAACGACCCTATGGTCTAAAGTTTGTGAGAGACTATGCAGTCGAAAAGGTCCTCCCACTCCATCTCTGACAGGTGGGGTGAGATGTGTGGCCTAGCCTCTGAAAGTTGCTCAAAGACAGAGAATGAAAGGACTTGCTACATGGAGAGTTGCCACTAGAACCCATGCATTCAGGAAAATCAAGGAGCCAGAGGACAGCCCTCTCTTGTAGCTTCTCTTGGGGGTGATTTTTTACCTTCATTTCAAAGACTCCTTGTTACCATGAGAAATGAATCACTCTCCCGTATCAAATTCCAAACTCAGGACATGAGGAATTTCCAGTCTTTTTTAGGAAGGAAAAGGGGTCATACTTTGAATTCCCACCATGTCTTTCCCTCCTTGCCCTCAGTGGGAAGGAACACACCAGGCAAAGCTTGCCCTAGTAGCAGTAGCACAATTGTCCCCTGCCCTGAAGAGACATGGAAATACAGTCAACTTTATTTAAAATCTCAAACATCTAAATCTTTGTGTTTTACACCAAAAAGGAAAGAATGATGTCTGGATTTTAGTGGGAGACTTATCAGTTCTCAACAGCATGGATTCTATCTTTGATTTATTTATTTTTGTAACATTCAATGTGGTAAAACTTATGGTGAATGCTAGTTTGCCGAGAAGTTAGTCCGTTTGTGTTGTCATAACGATAAAAAGAACCTGGAAGGGAGAGGAGGCGACTTGCTGTTCACTTGGAAAATTTCCAGAATAACTCAGAGCCCCCTTAGCTCCCTAAGCAAGTGCTCAGGAGTCCAGAGAGAGTTTCCAGAGGTAGAGGACTTGGCAGCAGCACATGACACATACACAGGGATCTCTGGCACAGCTTGAAGCTCTCTCAGTCACTCCATGAGGGACCAGTCCCCACCTCTCTTCTCAGCTGCCAGATGTTTCTTCCACCCACACACAAATTCTTTCCACATGTGCAGCTTGCTTGCTGTAACGTCCATCCACTGACTACAGAAAAGGGTACTGGGGCCTGGAGAGATGACTCAGCAGTTGAGAGCACTGGTTGCTCTTCCAGAGGACCTGGGTTCAATTCCTAGCACCTACATGGCAGTTCGAGGGGATCTGACATCTTCATACCAATGCAGATAAAATAAAGTTAAATAAATTATATCTATAATTATTTTTTATATATGTATATTTGTGTATATAAATTCAGGCAGTGGTGCATGACTTTAATCCCAGTACTTGGGAGGCAGAGGCAGGCAGATCTCTGTGAGTTCGAGGCCACCCTGGTCTACACAGTTCCAGTTCTAGGACAGCCAGGGCTATTACACAGAGAAACCCTGTCTCCAAAAAAAGAGAAAGGTACAAGCTTGCCTCAGGATCTTTACAAACTCTAGGGACAGGGCTCTGCACACGGTGGATCATCTGCATTTCCTCGTGTTGCAGAATTGAGAATGGTTTTCCAGCACTTACCAGGAAAGGTACTTGTTGCAGAAGCATGAGAACCTGAATTTGAATCCCCAGATCCCATGAAAGAGCCAGGAGGGTGGCAGAGGAGACAGACAGAGCCCCAGGACTTGCTGAGCACACAATCTAACTGAACTGGCAAGCCTCACAGTCACTGAGAGAACCTGTCTCCAAAAGTATGATGGAGAATGACCGAGGAAGGTGACGGAAAGTGACCTTTAGCTTCCGCAAACACGTGTATGATGTCTGCGCATGAGTGCACAGGAGAACACACTCGACAGAATGACTTCCCACTGGAGAACTGGGCACCCTAAAACAGAAAAGCTGCTGGCCTCTGGCTGAGGTCACTGTGTTGTCTGGTGTGTTTTGTATGTGTGTACCTGTGCTAATGTCAAATCTTGCACAATCAAAAAGAAAGTCATGGCACGAACACCTCTAGCAGTTCAAATGTGACTGTGTTCATTGAATTCCCTCCCTATGTAGGACACTGAGATCATACAATGGAGACAGCTGTCCCACCCCTTTGCTCATAATCAATGGCCACTTTCTCTGCACACAAATCAGTGTATCAGCTGCTAAATTTTCTCTACGCCAACTATTAGAATAAGTCAAATTTTAGAAATCTTACTACTCAAATACTATAAAGTATGTACATGGGTCATAGTATCTCAAGGTAGGTACCCCAAATATTTTTATGGTTTCATGCACCCGTTAAAATTAGGCAGACGTAGGGACTGGGAAAATGGCTCAGCAGTTAAAGGCACTTGCCATCAAGCCTGACGACCCGAGATGGATCCCCAGGACCCACACGGTAGAAGAAGAAAACTGACTCCTGCAGTTGTCCTCTGACTTTCCCATGAGCCTTGGCATGCATGCACACCGCAAGTGTGAGGGTCATGGATAAATGTGGCCTTGTCTCAAAAAAATTAAACAAAAATTAGTACTATAATCATAAGGCCAAAGTAATGGCCATGACTTCAGAAACAAGGGTCATAAGCTCATTTGTGCTAATTATATATCACAAGCTACTGGTGCTGGGCATTTTCAAGTCTACAGTCAATGACATTCATGTATTTCATGCAAGTAATCCATCACCTGACGTGACCACTGACGCTAAGCGTGCCCACTCATTTATACTTACTCACAGAGCAGAACCATGCAGCTCTTGCTGTAGGAAACAAGCCCAGAGCCAGTGTGAATTTTTAAACAAATCAACTTTGCAAGTAGGGCCCGCATCCCATGTGCTGGATGGAAAACCTGCGTTCATGAATGATTCATCCCTAGAGACTGCGGATGGATTACTCAAGGTCCCCAGGCCAGCTCCTTCTGCATGTGTGCCGTTTAACACTCGCAGACTGTGAGTGGGCCGTATGCTGCTCGCTTGCAGGAGTAAGAGGTCGGGAAACAGGTAGAGATCGAGACTCAGGCCCTGGAAGGAAACTAACATGCTCCAAACAATTACTGGCTTGAAAACTCTCCTGAGGGAGGCAGATGAAAAACTACGCTGAAGATAAACAAAGCCTCTGGCGTACAGCAAGTCCGTCCTTGCCTCTCTACATCGACAGGGAAGAAATGGACAGTGTTTAGGGTGTTTAAAACTGACAGACATTCCCTAATTGAACTCGTAGAGAACAAGGTAGTCCAAGAAGAAATTTTCAAGAAAAAAGAAACTTATTCCAAACTCACCAATATTTTAAAATAGCTTTATTCTTTATTTACTTATTTGGTGTGTGTGTGTGTGTGTGTGTGTGTGTGTGTGTGTTTGGGTGTGTATGCCTATATGTGGAGGAGAGAGGCTGACACCAGGTGACTTTCTCAGTTGCTCTTTACCTTATTCTTTTAGTCTGGGTCTCTCATTAAATCGAGAGTTCACTTATTTGACTAGGCTGGCGGACAAGCAAGCACCAGGGATCTACCTGTTTCCACGTCTGCAGATCCGGGATTACAGGTGTCCTGCCTTGCCCTTTTCTTTTTGAGATGCGGTCTCACTGTGTAGCCCTGGCTGCCTGGAACTCACTACATAAGCCAGGCTCACCTTGAATTCACAACCAACTCCCTGTCTACCTCCCAAGTGTTGGGATTAAAGGTGTGTATCAGCACACCTGTCTTTTCACCGGGGTTCTGGGAATCTAACCCTGAGAATTTCCCAAGAGTTTTGCACGGCATACTTCTTGCCTTCATGAGCATGGGTAGAGAACACAGTGTGACCTTCCTATGAGTATTCTTCAGGCTGCGCTTTGGATATACTATCTCAGTGTGCTCTTTAGTGCCTCTGGTAAAGTCAGACTGCCTTTTATCTAAGCATCTGTAGAAGAGTGTGGTGGTATAGTTGCACCAAACTCCCCCCACCCACCAGAGGTTCACACGCAAACATTTGGTCTCCAGCAGGTGGCGCTGTTGGGGGAGGTTGTAAAACCTTTTGTCTACAGGCCCAACTGAGCCATACAGGCAGGCAGGACATCCAGGAACCCACCATGTCTTCCCTGAGATTGATCTGTGAGGTCAAATAAATCCTTTCTTCCCTACAATGCTTCCTGCCAGGTGTTTGGTCACAGTGGAAAATGAGGAACTAATATAAGTGAGAAAACTCAGGAGACAGATCTAGGTTTAAAATCCCAACTCCATTACTTTGCAGCATAGCGAATTTGGCGATTGATTGATCTTACGTCTCTGAGCTTCTGTTAAATTGGGATTGACGTGAGCATGTCAATTAACAGATATCCGTTTAACAGATATCCGTTCCTTCCCCTTCTTGTCCTGTTCTTTGCTTACTCTTATGTCTCTTATTACTCTTACAGGAATGTCAGTAGACCGACTTATAAAGGACACAGCAAACCCATGCTTGGAAGAGGCTGAGCTAATACTAACGGGGGTCCCAAGCATGCCAAGTATCCTGCTAGGGTTTTATGAGAGCTGCTTGCAGAGTCTGGCTTTTGTTTAACTGCAACATCTAGAAGGTTGTCTTTGTGTCTGCATCTCTTCAGCTAGAACTCTATTTCAATGGGCTAAATAGAAAGAAGATCCATTGCACGCTGAGTCCTCAAGACACTGATGAAGGGGTTACCCTCACCATGTGGTTCTGAGAATCTGACTTTTTTTTTTTTTATATTTGAATACTGTCTCGTAACTTCAAAACTGCTCTTACCCTCTGAGTAGTTTTGAGTCCCTAGGACTTGTCTTAGAAATCACAACTGTCACAGCGTGGTTCCGTGCAAGTAATATTGGTGTCAGGCTACTTGCTCCCAAGCATCTTGACCAGTGAAAGAGAAGAGAAGATCTTATGTACAAAAATGACCCATGAGGGTATTGGGATCCATTCCATCACCCAAGAAAGATGCCTGATGTCTGCAAGAGTCCAATATACTCCGGCTGCTTGTCTGACCGGTTAATGGTCCTGGTCAGTATTCCTGAGACCTTTCAGGAACCGACTATTCAGTTAGCCTTTGTTGACACCTAACATCAGCAGCGGCCCTTTGATGGCACCATTGGTCTCCCATTTTTAGGGAAGGACTCTCCAGGACTCAACAAATTGGAAGCAGGATGGAGCCACTGAGGTCTCCTCATGATCACCCTTGGACACTAAGAAACCCTACATAAGTCCAGAATTTCTACTGTAAAAATCTGAAATCCAAAATGCTCTGACATCTGAAATACTTTAAGCACTACCACGGCATTCAAGAAGTTCTGGATTTTGGAATATCTTAGATTACAGATGCTCAAATCATAAAGTCTAAGTATTTTTTTTAAACCTAAAAGCTCCAAAATCAGAAAAAAATTCTCACAAATGTGTTTACTTCATGCTGAATACCCAAAGCCGCTGACAATCAAGGCATCCCCAGGAAGTCTTAGCTAGGATAAACCACTAGAACAACTCCATGCCAGCTTTCATTTCCCCACACTGTACTTTCTTTCCTTTTACCACGGAGCTCATTCCTCCAACGCTGTGGCATGACCTCCAGCGGAGGACACACAGTGCAGCCCAGCAGTGCCCCTGCTCAGACCAGCTCCTTGCCCTTGACTGGAAGGGCAGCAAGCGAGCAAGGAGGATAGCTCTAGTTGCTGTCTTCCATGCTTGCTCTTTCACCTACTAATAACAAAGTCAGCTCCCAAACCATCTCAGACCTCAGCACAGGGAACATGCAGCTAGCTCAGACACTACTATGGAAGACTGTCCTGGCAGATGGCAATGAAGGAACATCCAGGCATCACAGAGATCTTGAGTATTATCAACCCTGGACTTGAGGACTGATCATGGCCCCCTACTGAACCTCATTCAAAAAGTCAATTGAGAAATGTCACTCGCAGTTCTTGCACACCGGTTGGACACAGGTACACCCAGAGTGGACAGCAATGTCTGCCCTATGCTGATTAACAAGGATGGAAAGAGGATGAAGAGGTACAATGGAAGATGCAAGGTTCCAAGGCTAAGCACCAATGGCTTCAGCCAACAGGAAGTTGTTCTCCAGTTCTATGAAGAGAAGCCTGAAATCAAAGTGTTGACCCGGTTGATTCCCTCTGGAAGCTCTGGAGAGGATCATTCCATGCCTCCCTCCCAGTCTCTGGTGTTTCCCGGCATTCCTTGGTTTGGACAAACATCAAACCCACCTCTTCCTGCGCCATGTCCCCTACTTTCTTCTGTGTGTTATGTTAGCGCAGTCACTGAGTTGAGCGCCTATCCTAACCTAATGAGAACTCACTGTAACTAACTGTATCTGGAAAATTATTTACAGGTATGGTCACACAATGAGATGACAAGTGGACTTTGAAAGGAGAGTGTCAGACTGGCTACAGAGAAAAATCGGGGAGGGGGAGGAAGCAAATAGATGAGGACAGCCAGGCTTCCAACACAGAGGTTTCTGTGAACTTGGTGCCTGGCCAGCAGGATCCATCTCCGGAGGCATGAACAGAGCGCGGCATGCACTTAGGCTTCTTCCCAGCCCTGAGATCTTGGATACCGAGTGGAAGGAAAGCTCCCACCCACACATCAAGAATCCAGTTCATCAGACGCCACTGCGGATCTTTTGCTCTAAGTCCACAAAGATGACTGAGCTCGGCAATAGTCGTATGCCCGTTTCCTTTAACAGCGTGCTTCCGCGATCAGAGAAACTAGGATAATCTTCCACAGGCCGTGAACTCACAAATGCTCCTTCAGCTCCACTTTAAATGCTCTGGGTGTCTTTCCCCACAATACCCACCCCAGTCATACACACAGAACCATCTTAGAACCTGGAAGTCCAGCAAGGGATGGCGTCTGTGTGTGGTTAGGAGAGGCAGGTTTTTCCTTTTTTTTTCTTCAGGCACACTTGTGAAGGGTGTGGAGAGCCAACTAAAATTAATGAACTTTTTCTGCCAAAAAGAGCGAGGCTCCAAATTCGGTCATATGTTGCCAAATAGACAGTGTGAATGAAGTCAGCCTGTCAGGAAAATAAGAACATATTCCAGAGTTGCCGGAGTTGGAGACAGGCTGTCCCTGACTTCAGCATACTGAGCTAATGATATCCCCCACCTGAGTAGAATAATCCCAGACCTGTAGCTGATTCAACCATAAGACCCTTCCTCTTCACACCACCACTTTTCAGCCTCTTGTTAAAAACAACCTCCTTCTGTCATCTGGCCCTTCGCCTTCCCTGGCCCCGCCCATGGTCAGTGAAAATAGGACCCAAAACAGTGAAGGAGGGGACCTCACAAAGAGGCTCTCTAACCTTGGGACTCACTACCTCCTCTTCCATCCTATATACCAGAATCTGGGATCTTTCCTCCACTATCTGAAAAGAATCAGAAGTCATTACCCCCATGGCACTCCTGGGTCCTTACCATTCTCTTGCACTTGGTGAGAGACTGTCAGCCCTAAAAGACTTTCCCCAGGAAGCTGGCACACTGAGCAGAGAGCCACAGGGCCTTGGCACCTGCCAAAACAGCCATGTGCAAGTGTCTGCCCCAGGGAAGACAATAGCCTGGCTCAGCTAGCACAAACTGTAATTGAAGCTGAATGCAATTAATTGTATAATTCTGAGTCATTTCAGATTAATCCTGCTAAAATTCAAATCCTAAAAGTAGGGCATGAGAAAGAATCAGTTTCACAAAGAAATCAGACATAAATAAAGTCTATACCAGCTCTGGGTTGATGCCCAACACTGAGAGCTAAGCACAGTAACATTGGAGTTATCAATTAAAAATAAATTTAACCGAAATATAATGAGATCACATCCCACAATTTTAAAAGTTAAAAGCCTAAGTACTCTTGTTATTTGGTCTAAGGAGAATGGTATGGTATTCTGACTCCTATGTCTCTCTACCCCCAGGGATACAATGACTCAATTCCATTCAGTCTGAGACAGATAATGGGGGCCACAAGAAAAGCAATCAAACCAATTTTAGAAGCTGCAGGAAGAAAGATGAGGGGTGGCCTGTGGGGGACCAGATGGTAGATCTTGGTTCCCATCCGCTCCTTGGGACCTCCTCCAGCTTCCCATTCCTTCTTCACCACAGAGCCTCCTGACTTCATGGGAGCCTTCTCTGTGGTGTGAGCATGGGTATTTCATGACCCACAGCCATCTAGCCAATAGGAAGTAAGGGGAGGGAGGCTTTTGCCTCCGGGTCTGAGGTCACTGTGGTGTCAGCCTGGGCCTCCTAAACATCTCTAACCTTACAAAGACATAGAAAGATATCAGGGAGCAATAAGAGGCTCCTTGCACAACAGGGGGCTTGGGCAAGTTCCTGTGACTCTGGAGGAGCCCCAAAGTTTGCAATGGGGTTCAGAAAGCTGAGGCTGGAACTCAATGAGCATAGTTGAGGTCCTGGGTTCCATGGCTGACCTGGGAGTGAGGGCAGGGAGAATCAGTTCTGGAGTCGTCTATGGGCTTTTGGGACCTAATTTTAGCTTAAAGTATGCAAGGCTCCGTTCTTAAATGCATCTGTGCCACAGAAACGAGTAGGGCCCATCCGCATCTTGTGACAAAAACACTCCAAGAAGTTTTTGGAAAATGGAAGGTCTCAGGAGGAAGTGGAACCTCAACACCCATCAGGGCAGTTCCTTTCTCCTGCTGCACACAGCTGCGCGGCTTGCTCCTCGCCGCCTCTCATCACCAGATGGGTTCCTGTGAGAATGGATTACCCTTTCCATAAGTGCCCACACAGGAGACTCTGGGAACACCTGCAGTGAACCAGGATCCAGGGGCCCGCTCCAGTCAGCTCTGAGGCCTGGACCCAACGTTGACGGATGCCAGGTGGCCTGTGACAGACAGATGGAGGTTCTCCTGAGGTCACTTAGTGTCAAGCGTAGGACTGTAAGGACACAGACATTTCTCCAGATGAAATGAAGCCATGGGCAGCATTTCCAATAAGCCCATCCCTCTAGGCCCTGTGAACGGGAGGGCCGCCCATTGGCTGTACTGACTCGGTTGGTTGAGAAATGTCCCTGTGACCCAGGGGGGTCATAAACAACTTCATATAAATGAGTGAGTGCACAGCCCAATGAAACGCCTGCTGGAGGCAGCAATGGAGGACGCCCTAATCTGATTTACTTCCCAGCAATGTCCTGCTTCCAATCCAATTTTCTGGACACTAAGATGGAGACAGAATCAAAATGGTATTTGCCAGGAGCAAAAGGAAAGATATTTCTGTCCCCTGGCCTTTGTCTTTATTAGAGATCAGTCCACAGTGAGCCAAACTCTACAGGAAGCCCAGGGTTTATAATATGACTCTGTGCCGGAAGACTTTGATTCACGGTCTTGGCTGGCAGGCAGGACTGTGGACAGAAGACAGAACCCCAGCTCCTTCCCTGGCATGCCCCCAACACAGTGGGGCTCTGTTGTACAGGCTCTTAATGGAAGGGTTCTCTGATGATCAAAGTATAACCACTCATCGGTAGCACCTGGCCAGCCTCGGACACTATGAGAACGTGAACATTTAAATCTCTCTTCCTTTACAGAAGTAGTCTAATTAGGAAAAGTCGAAGTTACTAGCATTCTGTGAAATAACAAAGTTTCAATCACACGTAGCTTACATGCTATCAAAACAAAAGTCAAGGGGCTGGAGAGATGGCTTGGCCCTTAAGAGCACTTGCTGCTTTTGCAGAAGACTGGAGCTCAGTTCTAAGGACATTAATGTCTATCATATGCTATCCTTAGGATGTCTGCTCGCAGTCCTGAAAATAGAGCTCTCAGCAGGCACATCTGAAGCATTTAAACGTCACTGGACTAACACATAGACTCCGCTTCCCTTGGAAGACAGATCCACTAAGTTGCTGGGTTTAGTCTTTTTCCCATCCACTTGCTGTTTAGTCAGTGGACAGGAAATCAGAGAAAGAAGGACAAAGAACATGCGATAAGTTTGCCTCTTGGGTCATCCGAAACACATCGCTTCTTCCCTTCTTCCCCATCACTAAACACAGGGAGGCAAAGGTGCGGAGTGAGGACCTGGGAGCAAGTTTCACTTTGAACAAAGTCCAAAGCTTCCCTCAGGAGGGAAGTGGCAGAAGGCAGCTCGGGAGAGCTCCATGCTCCATGCCCTCAAGAGAGCTCCATGCTCTCGGGAGAGCCCCATGTTCGTCTGGCACTACGGTGTCAAGAGGGTGCTCTGCCTCCACCAACACAGCATTTCCCTAAACAATCAAGCAGGATCTATTCAAGGTAAACACAGAAGAGGACAGGAGCTGCTTCCTGGGCAGGTGAGATGGCAAACAAGGCAGCCTGGACTTGCCTGAAGCAGAAGCAACCCCCCTTCCCCGCGAAGTCCTCTGTGGATGAATTTCTGCCTGGGCAAAGGAGGTCAATACCCGGAATGTGGACCAAGTTTTGGGCTTATTTGTAACTTTGAAGCCTGTCCTGGAACTAGCTCTTATAGACCAGGCTAACCTTGAACTCACAGAGAACCACCTGCCTCTACCTCCTGAGTGCTGGGATTAAAGGCGTGCACCACCACTGCCTGGCAACATTTTTTTAAAAAAAAAAAAAAATTAAGAGCTTTTTAAACATGGGCTAACCTGCAAAATACTATGGCAAACACAAAATCTATTCCTAGCACTTGGGATACTGAACCAGAAGGATCAAGAGCTTGAGGCCTGGTTAGACTACACATCATTGGACAGCACCAGGCAGTGACAGAACCTGTCTCACAAACAAAGGCATCATTCTCATCAATTCTGAAGAATGATACCTGCAGCTGTCCTCTGTCCTCCCCAGGCACACAGACATGCATGCATAGGCATGTTCCGTACACACAAGAGCTTACAGGAACACAAACACAGTAAGAGGAAAAACACACTTCACACACATACATATGACTGACAAAATTTTCGTTACAATAGTTTATTTATTTTGTGTATTGCATGGGGGAGGGGGCATGCATACACCATGGTACATTCATTGATGTTGGTGGACAACTAGCTAAACCCAGTTTTCTCCTCCTGCCGTATGGGTCCCTGCAACCAGACTTTGTTTTCAGGCTTGACAGGAGCTGAGCCATCTCACTAGCTCATAAAGTAATCTTTGAAATCTAGATTTGTGCCCCACAGCATCTCTCCTCCCCTTGTCCACGTGAACTTCAGATTACACCTCTCAACATTCTTCTGGTCCATACAGAACACTGTATGTATATCTTCCTGGGACTTGTAAAAGGATCTGGGATGTTGCTAGTTTTTGTCTATCTTTTTTCCTTTGCTTGTTTAACTTGATTGTAAGTAAGTCATATCATGTCGAAAGCCAGGGAAACCCACAGCGAATTCTCTTGAAGCCACAGAATTTTGCTGTAAGCAGAATAATCAATCTTCTCCCACTATATCTGATCGCTACATTTGGATTTTTGTGCACTCATTTTCAAAATAAAGGGTAGGCACAGATACACACAGGGTGTTTCCAAAGATTAACGGCATTTAGAGGCTGTTTCCTCCCAATTTTCCACCCTCGTTACACCGAGCGGTCTCATGGCACAGAGCCTAACTGGACCCAGAGAGCACGGCGCAGCTGCAACGGCACACTAATTTCCGCCAGGCATCTTGATTTTCAAAACCAACTTCAGCTTTTATCAGGCACCAAAACCCATCCCTCCCTTGACCCGGATCTTGTTTTTTTCAGTACCACACACATGAGGACAGATTGCAATGTGACAAAAAAAAATGACAAATGATGCTTAAATTGGGAAGCACTCAGTACATCCTGGGAGAACAGCTGAAACTAGCCAGAGCCCGGCTTCAGCCACCCAGAAAGAGACACACAATGAAACAGCAAGATTGTGTGCTGGAGACCCTAAGCTGCGCAGTGTCATTATTCCAGGGTTTAAATCGAATTGCCCCTGTCGCTTCTCCTAAGTGACCGGTTCTCTGAGCTGCAGGCAGCTTACCAAGCACTAAATGCCCACAGCCCTGCCCAGATAGAATAACAACAAAATCCCCGGAGGGCATAGGGGTAATACACGCAACACTTGGGGAAGTCTGTGCTGAAACAATCCACGCAATGCTTTGAGAAGTCTGCAGAGAAACAGTTCTGCCAAACATTTGTGTGGTTTTGAGTTTGGTCTTAGACAAGCCCTCCAGTTAATAGGAGCCAGAAGGCCACAGGACAGTCGAGAGGAGACCAGATGGTCAAGGCAAGGCTGAGCAAAGATGACCGGGAGTCAGAGCACAAAGGGGAAAGGGAACCCTGAAGGCTGTCAGAAGCTAGCGGTGATTACAGGCTCCTAGAAGCCAAGTACTGATGGAGCTGATGGGACACACTTGGCTCTTTGAGTCAAGGTTTCCGTATTTCACAGCAGAGTCTGAACTTGGTCTGGGTCTCTCAGTGAATGCTCTAAGATCTCTGGAGTTGGCCAAAAGTCCAGGCTCAAACACTCCACCTTTCTTCCTAACGCCTAATTCAGAAGACATACTTCACCTTACACGGAGCATTTAAAACGCTGTGCCAAGAGGGCTGCAAAGACAGTTTGGTTAGTAAAGTACTTGCTGCAGAAGCAAGATGACCTGAGTCCCATCCCCGGGACTCATGCAGAAAGCTTGGCATGGTGGTGTGCATTGGAACCCCAGCACTGGGAAGCAGAAATGATGGACGGGGACTCTATGACCAGGAAGCTTCACCAAACTGGTGAGTTCCAGGTTTAGTGACAGACCCTGCTGCAAAAAAGAAACTGAAGAAGCCATCCCATGTTGACCTCTGGCATGCGTGCGCGCACGCGCACACACACACACACACACACACACACACACACACACACACCTTCGTCCAAAGCACGCCACCCTGCTTCTTCCTTCAGGATCATAGGGACATATGAACACTATTCACGTCTGACATTGCTGGTGATGCAATGAAGGAGCGGATGCTGGAGCAGACCTACCCAAGCATGTCTGGGGTCGTGGCTATGTGCAAGGCTAGTACATTATCCCTGCTTCACATGTGACTATTCTAGTCTTCTGAGAAGCTAGCCTTAAATAGATCATCTCCCAGGATGCTTTCAATTAGGCCTGTGCCTGAATAATCTAATAATGCGGGATTCCTCCTTATCTCTCCATCAGGGAGTCTTCCATTCGAGGTGACTGGGAACTGTTCTCAATGCCCTCTTACCTAGAATACTTCACCTTCTGTGTGTCAGCCACAGCCTGGACCCACTGCACCCAGCTGACCTTGAAAGCAAATGACCTGCACACTTCTACTGGGAACAGAACTTGGGTTTTCCTCCCATTTTCTTGCAGCCCTATCTGGGTACAGGCCTGGTAGCATTCCTAAGAACCTGCAAGAGTGAAGATGGAAACCCCAGGAAGATGAGTGGAAAACAGGGCTGGTGAAAGGACTTTGTTCCAAAGCCTCACCCTGGCCACAGCTGTAGGCATGATGCCCAGGTGACGACTGCAGGTGCCCTCCCTGGCCACAGCTGTAGGCATGATGCCCAGGTGATCACTGCAGGTACCCACTCTGGCTACAGCTGTAGGCATAATGCCCAGGTGACGACTGCAGGTGCCCTCCCTGGCTATAGCTGTAGACACGATGCCCAGGTGATGACTGCAGGTGCCCACCCTAGCTGCAGCTGCAGATGTGATGCCCAGGTGACCACTGGAGGTGCCCACCCTGGCTACAGCTGCAGATGTGATGCCCAGGTGACCACTGCAGGTGCCCACCCTGGCTACAGCTGCAGGCACGATGCCCAGGTGACTACTGCAGGTGCCCACCCTAGCTACAGATGTAGACATGATGCCCAGGTGACTACTGCATGTGCCCACCCTGGCTACAGCTGCAGATGTGATGCCCAGGTGACCACTGCAGGTACCCACCCTAGCTACAGATGCAGACATGATGCCCAAGTGACCACCTCAGGGTCACATTGCTATGAACTCCAGTGCCTATACATGCAGCAATGTGTAAGTCCCACTAGTCAAGTAGGTGGGGTGAAGTTACATGTGAGTGATCCATGTGCTATGTATTCTAAGAAGTGAGGAAAGACGTCCAAGGATTCCAGAAACGGAGTAGGGTTTTCTGAAGTGCTAAGAAAAGAGACGACTGAGGGAAGGAGACTGTGTTTTGCTCTTCGATGCTTTATTGTCTCTGCCAGGTGCAAACAAGGCTGCAGAGGTGGGAGTGCCTCTCCACAAATAATCCACAGTCCCAGCTGCTAAAATTAAACTCCTACGTAGACAGGCGACAGGGGAAGAAGCCTCCCCTGGGTTACTAGCAACACACTTTCCCACAGAAAACTAGAGATGTGCAGCCTTATGGTCCGGGAAGAGTCCCCTAGAGTCCACAGGCAGGGGACTGAGATCCTGAGTTCTCACCACTGGCCAGGTTCATAAGGCTTTCCAACAAGTGACCCGACAAGGGGTTTCACTAAATCCAAAACACGAATCCACCACAGAATAAGCTGCAAGAAATAAGCTGTTTCTAGCCAATAAACTGATGCGCCATCAGGTGAGATGCTTCCAGATCCCAGAACACACTCGCTTGAGTTGATAAAAAGGTGGCAAACTAGCTTCTTTCTATCCACATCTCTCCAACCAAGCTGTGTGCTAGCCTCAGGACCAGGGGATTCATATTCTTACAGCCTTTGAGTCTTGTAATTATCCTGCTAGGTTTTATCCTTTGTGCACATACACACACACACACACACACACGCACCCCTTACAGATTTGGAAACTGGGATTCAGAAAAGGAAATACAACACTTTGCTGAGGCCAATAAGTTACAGGGCATTGATCGCAGCCCCAGTTTATTTTGTGACGAAGCTTGGGAGCACCCATTCCAGCCTTGGCATGGGGAGGAGTCCTGCCTCCCAGTGAAGCAGGGGTCTATCCACTCTTCTGCTATTTCCCAGGCCTTTTCATTGCCTCCAGCAATGAGATGACATTCTTTCTTGTTAGGTCATGGGTAGTCAGGAATTTCAAACCACCTAACCCTTTCCCCCACTCTCCTTGCCATCTACTGTGTTCTTTGTCCCCTCATTGCATGAGGTATGCACGCCACAGCCTTGGCCAACATTTAGCAGGAAGTCAGTGGCCTAGGATCTGGCCTCTCATTCAGGAGAGGCTGACAAATGGTATCTGCATCAGCTGTTTCACGGACCCCAGCAAGCCACAATACACCACTCGTCCTAACTGAGACATCCTCTTGCGGCTGAAGGAAAGTGTTTAACCTGTTTGGAGAGTTATTTAGTGAGTCAAGTCCATCTTTCCACCGGCTCTCATGGGGACCCTCCACAGCCAGAGCAATCAGGCTTTCTGTTTAATACACAAGGACATCTGAGAATCCTGTGTTTTTCACACTCCTGTTCCAGGAGTGACAATGCCAACCGCATCCAAAGCACTTCCCCCTCCAAAGTCATTCTTCCTCAGTCTCAAGTCATAATGCAGTCAGTGAGAGATGGCCTTTTCGCCACCAGAAAGTTTAATAGCCCACCACGGAAACAATCCAGAAAAGGTCACCCCCATCAGATCAAAAGGTCTTACATATTTGCAACTTCAATGGTTGTTCTAGGAAGTAGTAAAGTCTTCACTAACCAATAGGAACCCATGAACTCTAATGAGATGCTATGTGCTTAGCTGCCCTGAGAAAGGAGAACATGCATGTGAGGCAATGCCCAGACAGAGATGCAAAGCAAGGCTGCTAACATGGTCACTCACACACATGCACGGCATGCTTGGCAAAGTCTAAGATTTGTTACTGGCTCTTAGCAAACGGAGACGCAGGGACTGCTCCCCGCCACACAACTGTGGCACAGTTAGCTCAATTGGGAGAAAAGAAAACATGCATATGTGAGAGACAGAGCAAAAATAAATACTAAAAACGAATGTTTGATGAGCATTCACTAAGCACTTTCACATGCTGAGGGTTGGGACTCGAGGTTAAGTTTTAACTGCAGTGAGGCTTTGGGCCAATGGAAGAGGTAAATGAATTATAAAACAAAATGTCTTCCTTAATCTAGGATGAACACGAAGAAACCCCAGTGGTGCGAGAAAAAATTAAAAAGGAACTTTCAATGGTCTCAATTTCAAAAAAAAAATTCAGGAAAAAAAAAAAACACATTTCCAGTTGAGAGCTTGAGAAGAGGAGGAGTACAGTGTGACCTCCAAGGAGATGTCTGGCCCCGTGAGGACCCTAGGGCAGGAGGATGTGTTCATGGGGCCAGAGAAAGATGGGAGGATGTGCTGAGAGGTGACCGGCAATACTGGGCCAGTGGATAATCCAGAATCCCTAACTGAGCAGGTAAAGGATGTTACACTCATCCTAAGTGCATTGGGAAAGTCGGTGTGTGAGAATGACTAGGGAGGATGGGGGCAGAGTGGGTTTGTTGGAGCTCATTCTATGCAGTATGAAGCCAGCGTCCAATGCAGGGGCACCAGGTGAGAGCCGGAGGGTGGAGGGCAGTAGTGGCAGACCCAGAGGCAAAAAGACTGACATCATGACAGAAAGGTGAAAAGTCAGTACCATCAGGCCTGGTGACTCACACCTTAATGTGGTCCCATGTGATGTAAGTTCCTCTGATCCACCCACCCATCCATCCATCCATCCATCCATCCATCCATCCATCCATCCACCACTTGCCAAGTGTGTTGAGTAGCACAATATCAAAAAGACCTCAGGAAGCTCACTGTCAAGTGTAGATTAGTTCAATGACAATCATCACCAGTGGTACACATACCCCTGAGCCTTATGACAAGACCCAAGGAGCCAAGGAACAGTCATTTCAGCATGGATGAAACATTGTCTTCACCTTAATAGGATTCAAGATGCCGAAAACACGGAAATCAGCTTCGTGTTGGAACCTGGCCCTAGCACTCAAATGGCTGCTTTGTGAAAGTAGCTTCCAGATAGCAACCCCTGCTTCCACAGGAAACACATCCAGGTTCCAAGATGACCTTGGAACCACCCATACAAGGACAGCATCTTCTCAAGAGCCCAGGGAGCCGTATGAAAATGAGACAAATTTTAAAACACAGCAGCTAACAGATGGGGCTGTGCTGCCATTCCCAAGTGAAAGAGAAGCAGGTCCACCCTTGGGAACCAGCACCCAGCCGGGTAGAAAGACAAACCCCGGGGAACTGAGAACTGGCATAGTGTTCAATGACCACACCATTGCATCACCCTAAGTCCCTCACAGGCTCTCACTGGCCCCAACACAGCTGCAGTATGACTCCATTATATACATCTTCATGCCACTCCTTGCCTTTGTGTCTGGAAACACCGGGGTATTTGCTGGCTATCCACCTGAAAACCTCCATGTTCTACATCTGAGCTTCAGAGCCCCACAGAACCCTGGGAATTCAGAGACGGAAGAACATTTGTTGACTGCCTGACTAACCAAATTAGTTAGAAGTAACCCAGTTAATAAAATGAAAAATATTAGAACTGATATAAGTTTCAGACCAACACTTCAAGCTATGCCAGACCAGGGGTCCCTTCCTATCCATGGCTGTAGGAGAAAATCTGTCAACCATGGAGCCTGGGATTATTCCCAGCTATTTAACTCAGGATACTGATCTAAGTTTATCAACTTGATATAGTCATAACCACTTAGATGTCAAAGATTTCTCATTGGAATTTCAAGACTCAAAGTTTCTGTTATTTCAATCAAAAAACTATAAATCTTGGTACATCTTGTAGGCAGGGGAAAACCAAGATATTTGTCTAGACGGAACGCACAGGCATAGATAGCATCCAAGTGCTTTCCTGGAGGGGTTTATGGAACCCAGCAGTGGAATGCAGATGTACTTATTACAGGGTTTCCAGCGGACCAAAGAAATCTCTTATTTTCTTTTCAGAAAGATGATGGTGCTGGTTTTCTTCTTAGGGTCTTAAGGTGAACTGCACGGAAGGTTTCCTGGTCACATATGATACAGGGCAGAGACTGCCTACACCTTAGCCTCCCAAACCCTCTGACAAGAAAGAGAGCACTCTGACACAGGATTTCTATAAACCTCCAGCATGAACTACCTCCCGCAGCTTAGCAAAGAGGTGATAAGGGAAAGCAAAGCCCTGGGAGAATTGCTTAGCTGTTCCTGGCCTGGGGATGTGACTCCCTTGGTAGAGCACTTCCCTAAAATGCACAAAGCTTTGAGTTTGACCCCAAACACACAGACTGTGTACAGTGATACACACCTGTCATTCAACGGGAGCTATCAGCAGCAAAGACAACGCAATGCTGGAGCACACAGCTGCTGTGTAGACAGAGATCATGCAGGAATGCAAGGCCTCAAGACTATCACCAAGTAGGACCTGGGAACCTCATCGTGAGAGCCTCTAATCCTGAGGACTTTTCTCAGTTTATGATAAGGGGTGACTGCTTTCAGAACAGGGACCCCATAACTCTCTTGCTGCCTCAGCCCCAGTTCAGAACCCTGCCCCCATCCTCTCTCAAGCTCAGAGTCTGCTCCCTACACACTCACCTCACTTCTGTGCAAGGGGAATGCACCACAGCGCACACACACCTCACTTCTGTGCAAAGGGAATACACTACAGCACACACCTACATCACTTCTGTGCAAGGGGAATGAACCACAGCACACATCCGCCTCACTTCTGTGCAAGGGGAATGCATTACAGCACACACCTGCATCACTTCTGTGCAAGGGGAATGCACTACAATACTTCATCTATAAAACAGGTGCATAATTACAAAATCGCCTGATCAGTTTACTAAGCGAGCATCCAGATAGGAAGAGAAGATGCTAAGAGACATTAGCAGACATGAGTCAGTTTTCTTTCTTAGAAAGCATCAGCAGATGAGGGATTTTCAGAATACTGAACGGAATCAGGAAGGGAGACAGGTTTCCACGTGGGTCTGGATCATCTCAGGGAGCAGCCATATCCCCTGACTAATCCCATGATTGAGGATGAGAAAGACAACAAAATCACAACCTCTAGGGTTCACAGCTTCTGAACCTTGGTCACGCAGGATTGTTCTTTCTAAATTTAGACTGCTTAGGGAAATCAAGCAAGCAAGCCACCCATCCCAGGTTCAGCTGTAAGCAGCACATGTTATTACGTACTGGGGCAAGAAAAGCAAAGGCCTTGAGTTCAACTGCTTCCCACCACCCCTTCTCTACGAGACACGGGCTCTTTAAACTGAGGGGATTTCAAAACTCCATAGGTGCTTCTTTCCTAGTATATAGAAGTACTAGTGGAGACGGAGATTGCTTGTTTGCTTCCCGGCCATGCAGACCCAAATAATCACACAAAACTATATTAATTACAACATTGTTTGGCCAATGGCTTAGGCATACTCTCTGTTGTTAAAGTACCTACTGCACAAGAATCCAGATCTCTGTACCCACATAAAATGGGGGAGGCTCAGCATCTGCAATACCAGTGCTGGGAAGATGGGGAGTGGATGAGACCAGTCTAGCTAGACTGGTGAGCACCAGGTCCGGTAAGAAAGGCACTTTTCAAAAGTTAGATGAAGAGCAATTAAGGAAGGTGCCTGGCGTCAACCTCTGGCCTCCACAGGCATGCGAGTACCCACACAAACACATACAGAGTTAGAGAATCTGTTTGCTGGCCGATGCTTGCGTTGGGGTCCTCCATGAGTTCACTCTACCAAACCCACTTCCTCCTCCTGCCCAGGAGGATGCCTCAGTTTTGTTCTGTATTCTTCACACTGCCAACCTCACCACCGACGCCCACACACTCGGGGCCACTTACTCTATACTTCTCTGCCCTCTTAGGTTGTCCCTCCCGTGTCTTTAGAGCACAACTCTCTGCTGGGAAGTTCATTTGCTCTGCTATTTCATTAAATGCCAGCTGATCTCTTCCTTCTCATTCTCATCATGGTCCCCATACCCCAGCTCTCATGGTTCTCAAACTTCCCACAAGTGAACTGTTCTCGTCTTTGAAATAATACCCAGGCCCCATTAGTGGTACAATTTTCACTCGACTCTCACGGTATCGTATCTGACAACTCTTTCTTTGGTTTCCATGACAACATATGCTCTTGATTTCCCCCTGATTCTCCGGTTATTCGTTGTCTAGATCTTTCTTGGATTCATTATCCTCTCACCAATCCACAGAGCTGTTCCTCATGGTGGTGTATTGATCTTTTTCTGCGGGCCCTCCATTTATCAAGTCTCTGCATTCACTTCCTCTGGAAGGACTTCCACCATCCACAGCTCCCTCTGCTACTTCAGGTCACAGCTCAAGTTCAGCTGCTTGTCCCCACCTCTCCCTCTAATCCCACACCCACTTTTCTGACTCTCAGTAGGATGACAATTAGCAGTGATAAAGGCGCTTGCATTTACCAAGAACTTACGACATACAAGGTACTGTTTCAGGTTTCTACATGGGTTAACCATCTGATTCCTGGAACGACCTCACGGGGCAACCATTCTCATTGTCTTTATTGTATAAAAGAGGAAACTAAAGCATGGAAAAAATTGACTTAGCTAAAGTTACACAGCTAGTAACTGGTAAAACCAAGGTCTGAACCAGGAGACTGGAGTCCAGTGCCCAGAACCTCTCTTAACTAGGTGTATTCCTGCCCATCCACATTAAAAACTCTGGCAATTCTTAGGCTAAAGCACTCCTTATCAACTTTCCCCTGACCTTCGCTGAACACCCACCCATCCCACTCGTTGTATATGGACCCCATTGTAGGAGCCCCCACAGTCTCCTCTTGCTGCTATAATAAATGTGGGATTTATAACTCAATGTGGGATTTCATTGTTGGTGGCAGATTTGCTAACATTAGCTGAATGACTGACTGTTCTGTTCTAGGAAGGCTCTCAGCACCTAACTTTAGCATTTCCATGTGAACACTCACAGTGGCACTATGAGAGAGGTCATAGTGCTATGACAAGGGGCTTTTATCAAGACTGTTGGACGCTATAATTTTAGCCGAAGCACAGAGAATTTATGTCACACAGCTTATACAAGTCTCAGAGCTGAAATGCAACAACCATGGGCAATCTGACTCCAAAGTGTTATCAGGCTTACGTCTTACAAGTCTGCAGCTCTAGCTTTGGGCTTGCTGCTTATCCAAGAAAAGAGGAGACCATCAGAATGCCAGAGCTGATGACAGACATGGGGAGCTCTGCAGAAACAACTGTGTCAGCCACTGCCTGCTTGCGGTCACGAGGAGAGTCTACAAGGTCCTATCGGTACATTATCTACCCTCAACAAAGCACCATTTAAGACCATTGACTTCCTTTGCTTCTGGGGGACTCTTAAAATGTGAGGCCCAGGATGTCACTGGGCGGATGTAAAATGTATTTGATAACCCACATGGTAGAGTTCAATAAAGAAGGGCTTGCTTTCATTCACACTTCCATCTTGGCCCTTAATGGGAGAAGTGACAGCCCACCCTGCTGATAGGAAGTGGTTGTAGTTCAGATGAAGGAACAGCCTTTATCTGCTCTCCAAGGAATATAACCCATTGCCCAATCACCCCCAACACCACCCTTTATGCCCATATCCTGATGACTCTGGTGATCCTAGAGTGGCTGCCAGGGTCTCCATGGGAGTTTGGTAAGGAATAAAGCATGCAAGCAGAGGGAAAGCCAGAAGTCAGGGCTCCTCCCGGCTCTCTAGCCAGCAAATGCACCCAGGGGTAGCCAAGCTGTCCCACTCACGGATGGAGGGTGCTGGATCAGGCTGGAGCCTGTGAGATCTGAGGGATGACTACGGGAAGTGAGTGCTCTGGCCAAGCTGCAGAGGATGCTTGGAGGATTTCCCATGTGAGCCCTTGGTCTCCTGCCAAGACAAGCCAACAAACAGCCCTCTCCCTCCGCAGCTCAGAGGAAGGAGGGGCCGGCAATTCCTCGGTGGAGAGAAGGGCTGCTTGGGCTGTGCATATAGGAACTTCAGGGAAAGTAATCTCACTGCAAATGCTTCCAGGGCCCAGAGGGCACTCTGGGGTATTCTCCAGCACTCACACCACTGGGAACACACACTGCTGAAGTATGGCTTCGGGAGAAGACCCAGTTACTGCAACATTAATCTTCAGAATCCTCCTTGATGAAAGCAAAGAGGGAGGGATTGGAGGACACACAGACACAGACACAACGTGTACTCACATGCACGTACACACACACACACACACACACACACACACACACGCACGCACGCACGCACGCACAGGCACCCCTCTGCACATGTCGGAGCCTTGCCCTTACACCTGCCTGACTCTTAAGGCAGCTCCCTCATCTACTTGAAGGTCCCCAAGAAGCTGACTGTGAAGCAGGGGAGGGGGTAGAGAGCTTTTCTCGGAGTTGAGAAGAAACAATGGCAATCTAAACTCAGAGCACAACCTGTTTTGCCTTACTCAACCCCCAGCATCCACTGCTCGGAATCTGCATGCTATATGCTTAGGATATACATACACAAAAGGGAAGACCAGTCCTTGGAGTCAAGATGCTTCAGGTCTAGAGACACTACAAGGTGAGGCTCTCAGCCAACCAAATGCAGGGACCAAGAAAAGTCACTTGGTTTCCCTAACCCTTCAACTTGACTATACAAACACAAATCAGACCCCTATAGATGAGATATTAGCGGGAAGGAGGATGGATCACAGCCAGGAAGACACTCTCCAAGGCCTCTCCTGAAGCTTTGCCTGAGAAAACACCAAAAAGGGGAGTGGAAGTGGAACGTGATGGGGTAGGAGAGCAAGCTCATACCTGATCTGCAGTCACGGCAACGAGAAATTTAATGAGTGACAGCTCAGAACCGGTGTGCAGGCTGCTGCATGTCTGTTTCACCCACTGACCTGGCCAGGAAAGTGGCTGGCAACTTGTTGACTCCGTGACCTCACCCACTCCAAGGTCAGAGCAGCCCTTAGCTGGTGCTTCCCCAGCTCAGACAGGAGCTCAGCTTTCTGCTGAGGGAAGCTGCCCACCATGCTGAACTCACTCCCTCACTTACACAAGTAATCAGTTCACCACGTTGTTTCAAACACTGAGCAGTGGCCTCGTTCTTGACTAGGAATCATGAAAGTGTTCTCGCCTGCCTTTCAGGGCACAGCTCTGCCTAAGGATGTGAAGACAGTACTGCCCTGCCAGTACTCTGGGGACAGGCTGAGTCCAAACAGAAAACAAATGAGACAGTGGGGGGTGGGGACTACTTCTGTCTCCAGAGGATGGGCCAGGTATACTGGGTGCCAACTGGGCCTCGTTTCAGACATAGTTATAACACTCTTAAGTCTTGGCTTTCGATACTTGCTGAAGATCAAAATCTGTAATTAATAAGGGCAGAGGGAAGGGCAAAGAAGGGAGACACAGGAGGCCTCTCAAAGCTGAGCTACACCTACTGCTCCACTCTCAGCTCCTGAAGGAGTACGAAAGTGGTGAGATGAAGGGAGAAGACATGTACCGGGAAAGCCAGGCTGAGGATGCTGGTGCTTAGGACAGAGGGATACAGCTCCCCCGAACACAGCCTTCTCTGCGGACCTTTCGAGAGCAGGGCCTTCGTTCCTGCAATGTTCCTTGTGCAATGTACTTTATTCCTATCAGCTAGATCAGGGGCCAGGGGAAGCAGCAGAATAGGCAAACTGTTTCCTTGCAGGTCAAGGGACATGTCAGGGCATCCTTCCTCAACAACAGCAGCAAAGTCTGCCCCATCAAGAAAAGTATGAAGGGATTTGAAATAGCAAATAAAAGGCATAAAAAGTGGAGGAGTGAATCCATTCCTGCGACTATTGTCCGCCACAGCTGCACTGAACTCATTTCCATTGCTATTAAGTGGCCCTAATAAATATGAACATTGCATCTCCTAATGCATATTAATTGTCCGCGTTTGAAAATATCTAGAAGTATTGGGAACAATGATGCCAGTAGCACAAGGAGTAGGGGTGACTTCAAATGCATTGTTCTACTCCCCTCCCATCAGAAGGACAGCAAATTAGCAGACACCCATAAGAAAGATCAGAGCGTTCTCAGAACTGCTCATTAGTAACACACAACAGGAATGCATTTTCCAGTGTGCACAACTTTGGGCAGCTGTGGGTTTACTGCAAACCTGAGGCCTAAGTCAGGCTTCCTTAAAGAGGTTCCTTCCTAGGGATCATTTCTCCGTGGGTCCTGTGATTTCATTGGGTAGACTCCTGTCCACCAACAGGCCAGGACTTTCCTCTCTGCAGAGAGGGTAAGAGATCACTGACAGAAATAAAGCCATCAGCAGTGATGAGCCCAGGTGATACAGTTTGGCCACTGCACTGAAAGGAACTAGCCACTGACAACTCTGTGCTCCAGCCCTTAGCCATCCCCTTGTGCTTTCATAAGGCCTCCTGAAGGCTACCCTCAGAATCTGCAAGCACAAGATAAAAGCACGGCGAGGAGGTGAAAAATAACCTCAATCCTTGTATGCTGTCCACACTGTAAGCAAATATCAAGTTCTTTCGGGACACAGGATGATCTCCATGGACATGCGGAAACCCTCTGCCCTACAATCGGGTTTCCATACCACACAGAGAGGCTATTGCTTGATGAATAAGGTATGACATGGCAGATGATCCACCGGTTACCGAGAGCTCATGTACTGCTTCTAACCACACCTGAAGATGCTGATATTCCAAAGCCACCCCCTGGAGCCTGAGGCATGACAGGAAGCTACTGTTTAAGTTTTAGTGAGAAGGGACAGCTTCAAGGGCTGATGGCTCCACACTCAGTTCTATGTCTGATGTCACCCCCAAAGCCAAGAAGCTTCAGGGCCTGGAATGCAGGAAACAGAGCAGAGGCTGTTCTTCTCTGTCCATGGGCATTCCTTAGAAAGAATTATTCTCTTCTCTCCAGGGATTCTCCAGAAAGAATCATTCATGGTCAAAGGGGGATGAGGACTCCTAGTTGCCATTAAAGACTGAAGGAGCCCATCAAGGGGTGTGCAAACGTGAAAAGGATCACCCACCCAGATCCACCCCAAACACAGATATCATTCTACAAAGAAGGAATATATAGCTCAGAGGTACTTGATGGACTCAGGGGAGTGCAGTATTCTACCACTCAGGCCAAGAGACGCTACCAAGGCTAAGTATCCACTTACACTCACAGTCCCAAGAGTGGTAGAGCAAGGGTTCCACTGGCTGATAGTGCGGATGAGTCTCTTGTTAGGAACCTAGCTATGGCCTTGAAGTAGTAACTTTCCTGCCCAGCCTCAATGACTGGATTATAATAAGAGAACAGCTACCATACTTAGAAAATGGGTGAGTTTTTTTGAGGGGGCATGGAGGGTTGAACTTAGAACTTTGCACATGCTAGTCAAACCCCCAACATGAGTAAAACATCTTAAAGCAATCAGAAAAACGGCTTTGACATCTCTGCCTCAGCTCTCGCCTGACTTTCAGCTTTACTTCCGCTATCCAATGCACACTCTTATGAAGATGGATGCTGTCATACATTTGCCTAAACTGTTCATGGAGGCACAGGGAGGGGTGAGGTCAGGGAGGCACAGGGAGGGGTGAGGTCAGGGAGGCACAGGGAGGGGTGAGGTCAGGGAGGCAAAGGGAGGGGTGAGGTCAGGGAGGCAAAGGGAGGGGTGAGGTCAGGGGGCTAGGTACATGTCTCCAGAGAACAGAAAAAGAACGAGACAGGTGGTAACTCTTCTTCAGAGATGGAGGGCAGACTGCCCTTGACTAAGGACACTAAGCTCAGTGTTTCCATCTAGAAAACAGACAGATACTGTGCCTCTAAACCTCCCAGTGCTGGCCTTCCATGGAACATACGTGTAACCCCTACTTGTTTGTTAAGTGGAAGCCCTAATTAAAGTTAATTTATTCATCGGTGATTTCCTCAATGATTCTCTAGCCTGTTGCTAGCAGTTGCCTTCCCTTCCAAAACTTTCAACTTTACTTTTCTGGAATATGCCTTAACCTCTTTGAAATGCCTTCTGAGTCCCCCCCCCCCCCCGCATTCTGATGTGATGTCAACCATGTTTCCTCCATCAAGTGCAGAGATAAATAATCCTTGGCTCAGGCTGTCTTCCTTTGACATTTCATTTGACTCGTTCATTAGCATTCTGAAGACAGCTCAACGCCTTTGCTAAGATCACTGCACGCAATGGCCTATGGATTTCTATGCTGTTCATATGTCCCTGTCCCCACAACCCAGTCCATGTCAAGTATCTGTGTCCCTGCTCAGCAGCATCTCTTCTCTTGAGTTGGGCAGTACCCACAGACTCAGTATAGCAGCAGCCACGGTGGACACCGCCTGAGCCAGTGACATGAATCGGCCATGCCTCGAAGGTGAGGTTATTTATGATGAGAAAGATCATAAAAATAAGGTGTTAACAGTCAAGCAGGCATAAAGGGAGGGTCTCAGTCCCATAGCAACAGGGATCGGGAACAAGACTACAAAGGCAATAAAACCAAATTACATGGCAAGCAACTTCATTTAACTTTATCCTTATCTGGAACAAGTGAGATTAAATGTTAGTTAACTTTCATATCTAGGGCTATTTCGATGCACCTTATATTCACAGTTGCAATGTCTGGGTCCTTCTAACTTATAAAAGGCCATAAACTGACTGACCTAAAGGCCTTTTCTTTGTGTTTGGTCTCTCTTTTCAATCACGTGCTATTTGGTTCCCGGTCTTCAACAGCATTTTAAAAGATAATCCTGTTTACTTGACATCATAGACTACCTATGTTGCATGATTCTTTCCTTCAGATTGGAAAATCATCTCCTAGATGGAAGATGGGGGGCGAGCTGATGCTCAAGAAACTTATAATAAAATTATAAGACTCCCAAGCCCTCTCCAAGTAACTAATGTAGTAAATAGTTGCTGGTGGGAAAAAGACTCTTCGGTGGAGCTGCCTGCAAGTTGGGCGGGGAGCTCCAGAGATATCACGTGACACCCAACCGTCATCCTGGAAGCAACGCTGTGAGTAAACTTGCTGGCTCAGCACACTAACCTGGGGTGGAGTCCCTTCTCTCCCCTGTCGTCTGTGCCCAGTCTGGGGTACATCCACATTCGTCCACGGATCCCCAGGAAAAGTCAACCATTCTTCCGAATTCTTCCTTACCTAACTCCTGAGTTTTGCACTTGACTCTCAGGTGCCCACTGTCAGTCAGTCCTGACTGCATGGCTGACCTCCTGAACCACTGTCTATACGGCAAACTCCAGCTATTGTGTACAAAACAAGGCCAGCATGCGGGAGTCTTTGTCTGTAAATAAATAGGAAGCCAGAGGTCAGCAGATGGGTCCTCTGAAGAGCTGGACAGTAAGTATCCACACAGTCTACTTCACACAGGAATCATGTGCCTGCCCCTGATTCATGACTATCCTGAATCAGACAGGGATGGACTGAAGTCACAAAGACAGAGGTTAGTCCCTTGAAAGAAAATGTCTGGCTGAGTGACACGAACTGCAATCTTTCCTTTTCCCCCATGCATTAAAGAAATTTACCTTATTTTATATTTTATTTTATTTTTGCGAATACATGATTCCTACTTCCTTCCCCCTCCCACCTCCTCCTATCTCCCCAACTTACTCTTGAATTCATAACGGCTTTAATTATAATTGTTTCCTCTACACACCACACACACGTGTGCAAACCTATTGAGTTCCTTTCGTGTGGCTATGTACGTGTGTTGAGAGCTGACCACTTGGGATTGGGTAGTCTATCACAGGCTTATTCCTTGAGAAAGCTCCTCCTTCCTATCTTAGTAGTCACTGGTTGCCTGTCACGCTCTGCCCACCTTTCGTCCCCAGCCCTACTGCCAGGCTTGTCTGCCCACTGCTCCCTGAACACCATGGCTCCAGCAAACTCTCTTCCATACATCCATTATTTTCCATATTTTCTGCCCTGAAATTTCCTCCCTTTCTCTTTTTTTTTTCTGAAACAGGGTTTCTCTGTAGCTTTGGAGTCTGTCCTGGAACTAGCTTTTGTAGACCAGGCTGGCCTCGAACTCACAGAGATCCGCCTGCTCTGCCTCCTGAGTACTGGGATTAAAGGCGTGTGTCACCACCACCCAGCTCTTCCCTCTTTTTCTTCTGATAAGTTCATCATTTGTGCTTCTCTTAATTCTGTAGACATAAAACAAGCCATTGCACAGATGGGCTTGGAGAGCTCAGTTAGACTCCTAGCCAGCTCAGCCATGTACTGCTGTGGAATGCCTTGGCCACACCGGGCTCACCATCCTCATACACAAACTGGGATCACAAAATCTATTTCACAGGACCATGGCAAGTAGAAGTATGCTTGGTGACACCACGCTGGCCTGCGGTCATTTGCTTTCTCTTCCTGAACTACATCAGCCCCCCAAAACCTGTTTGAGACCAGAGTGGAGCACAATAGTAGGTCTCAACAAGGCACTAGATTCAGCCCCCAGTACCATAAGGAAAGGAAAAGGGCCGGCCATTTGCGACCCAACCAATTAACACCCTTTACCTTTCAGCCACCCTATTGCCAACAAACAATATGTACAATTGAAGCAATGGTTTTTAGAAGATGACACATGTCTTCTTTTCTAAGTCGCTTATAATGGCTCTCCACAAAATACCGTTTTGTTTCCAAATCAGGAAAATGAACCACAGAAACATGACTATTTTTTCTGTTCCTAGAAAGCATTGTGAATATACCTTCAACAGCGTCTCTCTTGCAGAACTGCTGAGGAACCATCACAGACAAAGCTGGCCGAGAAAACAAAAGACCTCCAGCTCCAGGCTGATGTGGAGTCGATAAATGTCCCCCATACAAGAGGCAGCAAAAAGCAGTTCTCTTCCCAGCACAATGTGAAGGCCTGGCCAGATGAGTAAGAGACAGGACACAGAAGTCACTCGGCAAAGGGAGCAGGCAGACGGACAACTGTGGAGGCCGGGGGATCCTTGAGATGGACCTGGCTATCACACACAGTAGGAGGGGAAGGAAGGTCCTAAGTGGGCCTGACAGAATCTAACAGCTTTCAGTGGCTCTAAAACTTACGAACCAGACATATTGCACTATTCCGTGAGTGACATTTTTAGATTGTTTACACATACAATGTATTTTACTAGGACTCCTCCACACAGAGGCAGCGTAGACACATATCGCAGCGTTCTGGAGGCTATATATGGCAACAATAAGGCGAACTCAAGCTAGTCACAGATCTGTTATAAATTCATCTGCTGGATTTTGCAGTCTTCTTGTAACACCACTTATTTAACTATGAAAATTTCTAGAAAGGAGTTTATATGATAAAGAATAAAAAAAAAAAAACAAACAGCAAACATCATGCCTGACAGCCGGGATATCTGCTGTGCCATCTCTCTGGAAAGATACTCCAAGCCGAACGTGGTGGTACACACGCAATCCCAGCACTCGGGAGACTGAAGCTGTCAATGATGAAGGAGTTGGCTTCTATTAGGAATTAACAACAGAAGCTGGCTGTCATACATTAGAAGCGAGTCCCACAGTCGGAAAATAAGAAGTGAAGTGACTCAATACGTGGTCTATAGGGTTAGGACAAAGAGGTGACAGAAAATCAGCAAAGGTGACCATGACTGGTCAAGCATGACTGGAGGAGCAACACATGACATGATCACCTCTTCATTTGGGCTTACGAGGATACTTCATTTGGGCTTAGTAGGCTCCTTGCTGGTTAAGCTTTTGATATACTCAAAAAATAACCAATAAAGTTTATGTCAGTCTCCATCCAATTCCCAAAAAGATCCACAGAAGGTCATTAGACAGGATGGTCCAGCAGTACCCCTCTCTTGGAACAATGCTTCCTACTCAAGATTTTTCTTATTATTTTTTCTTAATAAATCTACTTTTCCTATTCACTCCTGTCCACATTTCTTATTCTTCTTAGACACAGGACAATGAACCTGGAAGCCACCGGCTCAAGAAGCCTTGGAAACTGCGATCTTTAGGGGTGCTACCTCCCCACCTTATAGCAAGATGAACTTGAGGCCATCTGGGGCTATCTGAGGAGACATCTCTATCTTCAACATGAGAGAAAGAAGGAAAAGACAAAAGGGCGAGGGTGGGAGAATAGCGAGCAGAAAAACACTTGGGTGTGGCAGGGATAAAACAAACAAAACAAAATCCTGAGAAAGGCTGACACCCTGGGGAAGAGTGCCTTGCCCTCTGGTAAGAGTTTAGGGTTGCTCTCCACTTCTGCAAGGCAGCTTTATCCTAATGCTACAAAGTGCCAAAGAGAATTGCTTTTAATAAACAGGGTTTTTATGCCCTTAAAAAGCTGAAGGCAAGCACTTGATTCTATCAGCTAAAGAACTGGGAGCCAGGGGAGGATTTGTGGTGGAGCAGCTTGCTTGCTGCTGTTTCAAAACCTGACATCAGCGGCACTTGAACGATTGAAATCTTAAAACACATTCAGCAGTAGGCAAGTGCTCCGTGTGTAATTAGAGTCATCCGTGGAAGATTCTAGAGTGGTAAGTGTGCTTCAATTTTTTTTTTATTCCTGTATAATATTATTGTGTTTCTCAACTGGGGATGAAACACTGTAATAAGCCATAATTAGAACTGCAGATTCCTGGGAAGAAACACAGGACGCATTAAAAAGATTCCATTATGGTCTTCTTTAAGGTCTTCACAATGACCAGGACCAGCAGGTGAGTTCTTAGGAGACTCTCTTCTGAGTCAGGTGAACCATTACCATATGTAAATGATGCTTCTGAAGATATCAGGAAGAAATCCAAATCTTTCTTGGTCCTTTCCATCCATATTACTCATTATGCTGGCAAATCTCTGGTTTGTGAATATTGAATCCAATCTCTCTGAATTATAAAAATTTCCAATCTGGAAATTACCAAAAAGCCAAGGTTTCCAAATACGGAATCATGGAAATGTTAGGCATGGCTATTAACGAGGGAACACAAAAGGAATTGTAGCAGGCAGGGATCTGAGCCAAAAAACCAAGTTCCTCCTTGAAAAGATGGGAGACAAAAGGCTTCCCGCCCTCCTGTGAGGCCGCATCACCTTGGTTCCCTGAGTAAACATTCCAGCACTTTGGCTCATGGGGTATAGATCTCTAACAGGCCTCCTCTGAGTGAGGCTTTGTGTGAATGAGGGGCAGCACTGGCCCACTGTGTCTACTAAATAAACGAATTTGACATGGCTGTAAACAGTCCAACTGCCATTTTAAAACTAGAGTGTCAGGGTTGGAGAGGTGGCTCAATGGGTAATGAGCCCTTGCTATGCTAGCAGGAGGATGGGAGTTCAAATCCCCAGCACCTATGTAAATCTCCAGGACTGGAGAAGAAGCAGAAGCAGAAATGGTTTTTATCTCTAGGGATCTCTTTGGCTAGCCAGTTCAGCAAAAATGACAAGCCTCAGGTTTGGTGAGAGATCCTGCTTCAAGTGAATAAAGTGGCATGGGGTAGAGGAAGAAAGCCAGCATCTTCCTCTGGCATGAGTGTGTGCACACACATGCTCATGGAGAGACCCCATACACACGATACAGGCATACTCATAAAACAATATAAATGACCAAAAGATGAAAATGCAGTGTCAGTCCATTGAAAATGACTTGACAGGCAATCTCACATACCCTACTCTATCCCATGATGCTGGAACAGAGGGCTGGACAGGGAAAGCATGTCCTATGACATGGGCTTCAGGGTCAGATTCTCCACTTGGGACTATTGCTTCTAGCCTTACAGCCAACAGCAACATCAAGATCAGCTCTGCTTCGCTCATCAGTTAGAACATTTTGAAACATGTCCTTCTGTCATCCCTTGAACTTTCATGTGTCTGTGACACCCATCCAGCTAACAACATTGCACAAATACGTGCCAAGCCTATCGGCTCTGTGCTGGCCTTGCTAGGATACAGCTTCATGAGCTCAGCAGAGCAAAACGCCTGCCTCATTCTAATTTTCTTTACACACCAAACAGTTATAAACTGAGATGTTCTGGGCTCTTGAAACAGAAATATAATCCCGGGGGGACTAGAACTACAGAGTTAGGATGAAAAGGTAGAGTGGGCATCTATCTTGGGCTGACATTCCTGTGTTGATGCCTGACCTCCTTAAGGTACTTAAAAAAAGGTGACCTTATTTGGAGATAGGGCCTTTCAAGAGGTAATTAGGGTAAATGAGGTCACCACTCGGGACCCTAATGTGATAGAAAGAGATTAGGACAAACATGGCCAGAGTTCATACAGAAGACTTTGGTCATCTATCTATAAACCAAGAAGAAATCAATTTGCCTACAACCTTAATCTCAGACTTCTAGTCTCTAGAACTGTGAGAAAGCAAATTGCTATCCTTGAAAATCCCAGTCTGTTCTGTATTACAATAGCCCAAGCAAACAAACCCAATGCCCAAAGTAGGTAACAGATAAAAAGGCATTTCATGAATAGATTTCCCTGTGATGTTGAAAATCATCCAACACAGTGAAAAGAAAGAATGGAGGGAGGGAAGGAGGGAAGAGAAGTAGAGTATCATGGGCAAGTTTTTGTTTCGTTTTAGATGAATGTAAGGGTTTGCATGTGTGTGTATATGTGTGTGTGTATATGTGTATGTGTGCATATCTGTATATGTGGGGGTATATGCAGGTGTGTATATGTGTTTGTATGTATGTGTGTAGGTCTGTGTATGTATGTGTGTATGTATGTGTATATGTATGTGTATGTGTGCATGTTTGTGTATGTAAGTGTGTGTGTGTGGTCTCTCATCAGCCTGAAGCTCACCCGTTATGCTATGCTGCTAGTCTTTGAGCCCTAGAGTTCCTCCTGACTCCACCTTCCCTGCACTGACACCACAAGTTCATGCCACCACGCTTGACAATTTGATATGAGTGCCAGAGATCACATTCGGGTTGTCACATTCACTCACAGGCAAGCATTTTATTTGCTAAGCTCACTCCAGTTCCCACGTCTGAGTTGGGACATCTAGATAACAGGGCAAATGGAAAACATATTGTCAGAGGGAAGGGACAGTCCCTTCCTTCAAGAGAGAGTGAAATGTCACTCTTGTGCATTGCCAGAAGAGCCTGGGAACCCCGGAGATGAGTCTCGAGTCTCAGGTATACCAGTCTCTTCTGCATTTCCCTCTCTGTTCCTCAACCAGAACTTTCACTTTCATTTCTCTTGTCTCGTGAGTGGAAAGAGGAGAAGGCTTTGAATGGGACTGGGGGTAGAGAGTGGTAAGAGTGTGTCACCAGTCACCCACCAGAACCTAAGGTTTCCACTGTGAGTGTTAGCGATAAAAGGAACATGTTACCAATGCCAGTCAAAGTTACAACCTCTTTCTGTAATCAGTTTCCCCCACTAAAGGATATTTTTGAAACCACAGAAGACAAAAAGTATAGAGCACACCATTGAATTCTCAAACTTCAGGCCAAAAGAGATCATCTCATTATCTTCTTGGTCCCAAATGAGTCATAAAATGATAAAGCTTTGGTAAAAAGATCCATTTAACAGACTGGAGATGGGCATTGTGGTACACACCTCTAATCCCAGCAGGTTCAGGATCAGTCTTTACTTCATTAGAGTTTGTCTCAAACAAACAAACAAAAGTCCTACCAGGTGTGGTAGTGCACGTGTTTAATCTCAGCACTGAGAAGCAGAGACAGGTCGATCTCTGGGAGTTCGAGGCCAGCCGGCTCTACACCGTGAAGCTAGATGAGCTGCGGCCACAGAGTGAGACTGTCTCCAAGAAAAGAAATCCTCCAACTGTTTTCTCTTCTTTAGGACTAATTATTTCTCATTCACCACACCCCTCCTCCCCCAAAGCTTAGGAAAACCAGTGTATTACAGTCTCTGGGAGAGAGGGGTGTCTCTCTCTTTACTCCTTCCTCAGATCTGTTTACTGTTTACAGCAGATCTCTCTAGCTCAGCGAGTGTTAGAAACAACAGGTATCAGTAAGTGAACGGAGGAATAAGCTGGACAGGTCATCTCTCCAGACAGAACCCTGCCTCCGTCTTGGGACTTTTATTAAACTAGGCTCGTTTGCATCTGGCCAGTTTGCTGTCAGAATTTTTCAGAACTCCCTAGCAATTGGAAATCTGCAAGCCACCCTCTTCCCAACAAGGCATGTCCTTTTGTCATTTTCCTTTTTCCTCCCAAATAAGAGGACACAGATTCAGGAGATGGTTAAAACTCCGAGTTCACAGGCAGTTCTCAGAAGCATGTGTTGAGCCATCTGCACCGTCTTCAACGAGGGCCGCATGAAAACGTGGCTAATTCAGGGAACAGAAGACGTGTGCAGCGTGTAAGGTTAAGAAGTTTTGAATTTCTGGGAGTTAATTGTGAAGATGGAGTTAAGTAGTTAAAAGAAGGACGTCCTTCAAGCTTCCTGCCTCCTCGAGATAGGAGAGACCACATCAAGAGTGCTCTGGGCTTCTCTAGGTAGATCTTTTGGGGTGGAGCAGAGACAACAATATTTAAATTGGACATCAATACATATGTATGTATGTGTGTGTATCTATCTGTGTGTATGTATGTGTGTATCTATCTGTGTGTGATTGTATGTGTGTATCTATCTGTGTGTGTATGTATGTGTGTGTATCTATCTGTGTGTGTATGTATGTGTGTATCTATCTGTGTGTGTATGTATGTGTGTGTATCTATCTGTGTGTGTATGTATGTGTGTATCTATCTGTGTGTGTATGTATGTGTGTGTATCTATCTGTGTGTGTATGTATGTATCTATCTGTGTGTATGTATGTGTGTATCTATCTGTGTGTATGTATGTGTATATTTATCTGTGTGTGTATGTATGTATATTCTTTTTTTTAATATTTATTTATTTATTTATTATGTATACAAAATTCTGTCTGTGTATATGCCTTCAGGCCAGAAGAGGGCACCAGACTCCATTACAGATGGTTGTAAGCCACCATGTGGTTGCTGGGAATTGAACTCAGGACCTTTGGAAGAGCAGGCCATGCTCTTAACCTCTGAGCCATCTCTCCAGCCCGTATGTATATTCTTAACCAGACAAGGCACACTTTCTACCTTTACTGCTTGTGAAGCAGCCAAGCAGTAGACTGAAAGTTGTGCTGGAATGATGAGTACCAGGAGGCAGCTGTCTTTGCACAGTGACTTGGAGAGGGGGGATTATAGTCAGATTTTTCTCCGGGCCACCAGCTCACAAATACTGACACAGAGACAATATTATTGATTATGAAAGCTCAGCCTTAGCTTAATTAAGCTTGTCCCATGAGCTCTTATAACTTAAATTAACTTTTTTATATTAATCTACATTTTACCATGTGACTTTTAACCTTTCTTCCATTCTGTATGTCTGACTCCCTATATGTCTCCTTGGTGTCATGCCTTGGTTTCTCCCCCCTTCCTCTCTCTTCCTGGAAATCAGGCCTATCTCTCTGCCTAGCTATTGGCCGTTCAGCTCTTTATTACACCAACCATAGTGACATATCTCCACACAGTGTACAAATATCCCACTAGAGTGGACTTCTCCTTCCCTTCAATAGCATGCAGTGAAGGAAAGCCGAAGCAACATGGCCAGCACATTGGCTGAGTGCTTGCTGGACATAAAACCTGAGCCCAGAATAATAACAGAAAGAGACTATACGTCTCCTCCAGAGGGCATGCCTGATGGGTTCCTCACAGCAGGACTAGCTAGACAACACAATGGTCAGAAACATGTCTCTGGTTCTTCAAACATCAAGTTCTCCCTCACTGTGAGGACACTGTGACACCTACATATCTATCTTTATACTTATGATCCAGTAAATTCCAGCAAACCTCAGTATGAACTTCATGGCTTTTACCCTTCTTGTTGTTTATGTAAAGAAAAGGGAGAGGACTGAGCTTCTGGACAGAAGTCTGGTGATTTGTGATGGAGGGATGCTCACACACTGATCCCACAAGGGAATCCCTGACACTCAGATCAGCAGTTCACACACTTGCCAGTGTCCCTCCAGGAACTTCGGAAACAAGAAGTCATGTAGACTCGAGGGTCAGCTGCTGGAGTCACACCCCAACATCCCCTTCTCAGCTTTTCAGCATTGGCGTCCACATCATCAAGTGAAGACACCAGCAGTGTCCACTCAAGTCTGCTGGGCAGGCTGAATGAACCACTCTACCTAAAATGCCTGGCACACGGTAAACACTCATTAACCATGGTTATAATTCCAGTCAGTCTTTGGAATGTCTCAGAAGAAACCAGGCGGATCACACTGGGTGGCCGTGTGGATAGTTCTTTCAACCCATCGATGCACAGCTAAGCATTGCTGTTTCCCACTCCTACAGCCAACTACTCTGGGTCAGCTTCCTGTCGCCCTCAGCATCCATCCTTCCCTTCCCCTTTCCAGCACACTAGGAACACGTAAGACATCTTTCTTAGCCTCATCTTTCTATATAGCCTATGCCCACCCTTCACTAGTATCCTCTCTCATTCGGTTAGCACTCTGGCTACCCATTCTCCGGGGGTCTGGATCATGTGGTTGATAGAGTCATTACCTACAGAACCCAGTCTATGATCCACCTTGATATAATTACACGCTCAGGGTGGGAGACTGCAGAGCAGAGGAAATACTGTAAGACACTTTCAGGACTCGGCAGTGTGGCTTTGACGCCTCTGGCCTTGGCTACAGTGTATCAGGGCCACAGCTGGGCCAAAAGTTAATTATTTACATCTCAGCAGCAGTGTGTGAGTAAACTGCCTCTTCTTGGTGAGATTCTAATCCCTTTCAGATCACTGTTACAAAGGGCATTCTTCAGCTCAGAAGCTGGGCTGCACCCGTCATTTGACAGAGACTTAAGGGTCATCTGATGCCTTGCTATTTTCTAAATAAATCTCATCCTAATATTTACATTCAATGGTCAACAATATTTAAACAGAGTCTGTCACTTCGATCATCATTAAATATATAATACTGGTGAATTTGAAGTCAGCAGAGATCATACAGACTTTCACTATATAAATCCAAAGCTGTCTTCCTTAAAAACGTTCACAGAAATGCTGCTCCATTTTAGGAAGTTTGGAAGATATAAAAGAGTGTGAGGGAAAACACAACCCACTCAGCCTGAGTCCAGGGGCACCTGTGGCCATGCTAGTGTACTTCTCTTCAGTCTATTTCCCCTCTAGGACTATTTAAAGATATTTCCATCGTGTTCTTCCTATTCTACTTTTTATATACTGCTATTTTTCATCACGGTAACTATATCACTAACTGGTCTTTAAATTTGTCTTCAAGTGAAAGAAACCTTGCATCAGGAGACCAGAAAGCATCCCCCACCCTACGTCCCCCCCACTCCCACTCCCCCCCGCCCAGGGACTTTTTCTATTTCCTTCCCTGTACAGCTGCTGTCCATGGACTTTAACGTCTCCCTGATTTGCACAGTCAAACAGAAACAGAAATTGGTTAGGGCAGAATTGCTGCCAAGCTGGTCATGTTACTTAAGAAATTCAAATTTTCAGAAGCCCTACCCTTTCTGCAGACATGTATAGCAAGCTGTGATCCTGCAAATGGATACGTAACTGGTGTCTGGTCCATTTCCTGCACCTTTAAGGCTCAAGGCACTATGAAAATCTTCTGCTCCAATACTTGGCCTTTGACCCCAGTTCCTGGCATAGGATTCCTAAATCCTTTGGATTTGTTGTTGTTATTGTGAAGAGGTGGCCCTGATAGGCTAGAGGCCAAACCTCAGGATGGAGACTAGTTACCAAAGAACCAATCATTTTATTTGAGCTAGAAGTTTCAGCACCAACACCTGTCCTCTGGGAGTGAAGAGGGCCTGAAGGTCAGTTGATCACTGATAGCTGATGGCAAAATCCAACATGTCTACATAATGAAGTCTCATAAGCCACCCCCCAAAAGATAGGGTTCAGAGCTTCCTGGTTATGAACACGGGACAGTGCCCAGAGGGTGGTACACCCAGCGAAGGCATGGAAGCACCACACCTCTCTGTCTGGATGTTCATCTAGGACCCTGTCACAGCCTTTAAATAAACTATTGCCTCTACTCATAGCCTTGAGTTCTACGGTAGCTGCTCTGTTCTGTGGTATATCTAGTGGCAGTTGGTCTTCCTCCTCTGAGAGTTTGTATCCTTTAGTAACTAGTTGCTGATAGAGAGGAAACCCCACACATTTTGCTGAATCGGAAGTGAGAGGAGGACACAGGCTGCCTTTGCTTTTCCATCTCCTGCAGCCAAAGGAGATGTTATCAGACACAGGGTCACAGCCTATGCCCCATAGTCCAGGCTCATCCACCAACCAAAAGTGCCAAATTAATAGAATAAATGCATGCAAGGCCAGCACAATGGCTTAGCAGGCAATGGAACCTCTAAGCCCGAGTATCACAGTTTGATCCCAGGTCTCACATGGTGGAAAGAACGTAGTCTCTCAAGTTGCCCTCTGGCCTCCATAAGCACGCATTCACAAATATAAACACATAACCTATAACAGCGAGAAGCAGAAAAACAAAAAGAAGGGATTCATTCAATATGACCACACTGAGAGGAGGGACAAAAGATCCACCCTTCCCTGGCAGTCCATCTTTGACTCCTGACATGAGGGTTAGGTTTAGCTAGAAGGCTAGAGATACCCATTTCGAAGCAGTCTTGGTCCAGGCTCCACCCCCTGCAAAGTGGGCTGACAAGCTGCAAACCTCTTTGGAGGAATAAAGTTTTCCCTCTGCACTCCTGGGCTTAGGCTTCCTCCTCCCTCACTGTGAGATTACTGGGAGCATTTTAATTAGGAGGAACCCAGCCTTTCAATAACCTGACAGCTTAACTGAGGAACTTTGGCATCTCTTTACAGTAACTGCCTTCCTGCCAGGCCAGGTGCAGAGGCACAGGAAAAGGCGGGATGCTCTGGGGGAATTATTCCCCCAAACAGAGCACACCCACCTTGATTTTTACAAAATCAGTTTGGAATCGGGCGAGGGTTCCCCCCTCCTCTCACTGAGTTCTCTCCTGTGTGAGCAGAGCAGCAGCTTTCAGACTTGGGGCACAGGCCAAAGACTCACTGCTCATTCCCTTGAAGTGAGACTCTAACTTCATCTTCAAAAAAAAAAAAAAAAAAAAAAAAAAGGCAAACAAGCAAACAACAACAAAAACCACATAGACTAAACCCAAGTATGCACAACTGTGACATAAGCAAACCCAAAGGAAAATGATAATTGGGAAGAAAATTGGCAGGGCTTCCTAGATACTTCCCATGCATTTCCCAGGCATTTTGCAGGCACTTCCCTGTCCTTTGAAAAGGAAACCCATAACTCAGCACTAACTAATCATGACTTTTTCATCAGGACCATCCTCAAGAAATACTGACTTTTTCTCTATTTCTGCAACACCCAGCTAGTGGTGAGGACGATCGCATGCCAGCTAGTGGGGGGTCATGGCTGTGGCTTGCCTGGCCCAAAGCACCAACCGTAGTCCATCAAGGCTCATCCAGCAGCAGGGCAAACGCTCACACTGTGAGAGGAGGTAAAGGACCCCGAGTGATAAGGTGAAGATGCAGTTGACATTAAAGACCTGACAGGTTCTCTAGCCTGCAGGGGGCCACGGGCCACACCTGCAGCGACTCTGTCCTACGAGGAAGGAAAACTAGACCAGCGTTAGATGGGTTTTGCTGTCTCACAGAACAACTAGTGCATAGGTCAACATCGATCATTTTGCCGTGTCTAAAAAAAAAATGACAAAAATTGCTCTGCTTTTTAAGGATTCCAGAGTTCTTAAACAATAAGCAATAATCAAGCATAGAAAATATTAACTCTATGCAAAGTTTGGCTCAGTGAAAGGTGAAAGCAGTTGTAAACCAAAGCAAGCACAACCCTCCCAGCCCTTCACCTGCATGTAAGGAAGTCAGTGTGAAGTTCAAGAGTTCAGCTACTTCACAATGTCAGTGAATTGGAACGAAATCTACACAACTGTGCACAGAAACCAAGAATAACAATTTACCATGTTTTCAAAGTTAAGGGGTGATTTTCCTCTATTAGGATGTTTATTTGGTAATTTTAATAACTGTAAACTATCTCTTAAGCTGGAATAACTGACTATTTAGTGCAGTCCTCAGGGACAAAGAAGGAAGACCCACCATGCCTGAGTTTCTACTGTGAACCCACTCTTGAGTTATCCAACCTCCTAGGTGCATGCATCCCAGTTCATAGCCTGCACGCTATGAGAATTCTCTTCAACAAGAATGATAAAGGAGATGTAAATGATTTTCAATGATTAAAAAAAAACCTTATCATTCCCCTATAAAATAAAAGAAAAGGGCTGGGGTTTGGCTTGGTGTTCAAGTGTTCATCCAGCAAATGCAAGGCCAAGTTATATACTCATCATTAAGAAAGTAAATAAATACATGAAAATCAGACACACCCAAGGCAGAAATCTATGAATACATTTGCCATATACTTCAGTGAAAAGGACCAGAGAGATGCCAGTCAGTGCTCACAGCTCACTCCCACCTGACATCGCACCCAGCACACAGGAAGGCACCATGTGACACTCACTAGTGAACAAACAAATGCAGGAACAAAATGTCCTAATGGCATACTGACCCATAGCGTCTGTTCCCCGAGTCATGTCTTTTCAAGACTTGTGGTTTAATCACTGAATACAGATCCATTCTCGAGTACTGTTTCTATAATATTCTCAATACACATGAGAGAATTGTGGGATATACTAAGAGACTACTATACAGAAACACTGGATATGCCAATGCCAGCAAGGGCTAGTCACTGTGCAAAGTGTTCTTTCCCTAGAGATGAAAAGTCTTTATCATCAATTACAATCCACCAGTGGAACAGAATCCATAAACAGGATCACAAGACAAGAGGAAGGTTCCCTGCATTCAAAAAGCACAAGATGCGCCCAGCATCCCTAGGACCAGCTGTAAACACCCACGACTTTAAAAACCTCTAGGAGGAAGAGAAGACAGATGCTTTGCCTCTCTTGTTATCACCTCGCCCTACTCTAGAGGATCCCATGGACTTTCCTGAGGTTTTTAAAACACCCCCCAATTCCTCACCTATCACTTCTCAGCATTCAGGAAAAAAAAAAACCTTACCCCCCCAAATTGAGATTTTTTAAGATACTTGAAAAACACTATTTCAATTACAAGTGACACATTTCCCACACACCAACCAACTACAAAGCAACAAGATTAACAACTTTATATTTGACCTTCTTGGTCTCTGTTCTTGCATGTCAAGGTGAAATGAAATGAATACATGTACTAAAAATGGAGACAACAAGACAAGAGCCATCCGTTTCAAGACTATCTAAATGAGAAAGCACAAAATTAGGTAGTGGGTGTTCAGTCTGGGCCTTCCTCCTCGAACCATCACAGGTTAACACACTGAGAGTTCTAATGCCCAAGCTAGGTTTTAAGTCCTTGATTAAGATGAAACAGAGCACAGGGATTTCCTAACGCTTAAGTCGGACATGGTGGCTCACTCCTATAATCCCAACACTTGAAAGGTGGGCACGGGAAAATGAAAACCTCAGAGCTGTTTTCAGCTACCTAGTAAGTTTGTGGCTAGCCTGGGTCAAACAAAAAGCAAAAGCAAAAAGACCCTAAATTCCCTCATTTTCATAGACTAGTTTTCAAGCCTGAAGTTCTATTACAATGTTTGATAACTTTCAGGCTAAAATGATGTCCGAAAATTGCACTGATTTGAATAAATTATATAAATAGAAAGGTAATAATTAACTAACAATTGATGAAATAGTCAACACAATCCCACAGCTAGGTCTTTTTATATACTGAATAATCAGATTCAAATTCTTTTTTCCTTCTAAATGTTTTTCCTTTTTGCATAATTTGAGTTTATCTACAAACAACGTGTCCCTGACCTATGGTTGCCTTTACAGTCTATTTTGATTAGTGGATGTTTCCTAGTGACTATTTCTCAAATTATATGTCATTCATCTCCCCAAAAGAGACACAAAAAGTGAATTCGTATCAATGCCAGTTTTTATAATATGTAATTGAGCGTAACCTTTCTGGAGACAATAGTGGTTCCAATAACAAATTACACAAATGCTCAAATCCCCACCCAAAGCATTTCAAAAAGATAAACCTCAAGCGCTAAAGTAACAAGTTTAAACTGCTCTCCGATTATCTATTTATAAGAAACACATGTAAAAATGTATATTTACATTAAAGAGCGGCTTTAAATGGTGTCTGTATTGTTCAAGTATGAATGTTATAATCCTTGCCAAGAAGTTGTTTCAAAATTCTGTTAATGCACCATAAAATGTTAATATGCTGATTTAAACATAGAGAAAATAAATCTGCCTTTTTTTTTTCTCCTGGGAAATGTAAAACATTCTTCAGGAGAGCAGAATCATACAGATGCCTAACATGAGCACACAGGGGTTCTGTTCATAAAGGGTCTGTTGTACAAGCCACAAGACCTGAGTTGGATCCCTTGCAGTCATATAAAAGCCATATGTGACAAAGTTTGTCTATATCCACAGCACTGGGGCAAGGAGTAGAGACAAAATGACATTAGGAGCTGGCTGACCAACCAGCCTCACCCTAATGGAGAGCTCCAGGTTCAGTGAGAAACCCTGTTTCAAAATTAAAAATAAAAAGGACTGATAAAGGAAACTACCCCAAATCAACCGCTGACCTACACACACACACACACACACACACACACACATGCTTGCAACACATATACTATATACACATGCATACGCACATGCACACACACACGCACACACACACATACACAACACACACAGCATATACACACATGCACATACACACACAGACACACATACACCATACACACACATATGCACATACACACACATCATACACATACGCATACACATACACACACACCATACACACACGCACACACATGCACACACACATACAACATACACACACAAACAGATTTACTTTTTTGTAAGTGAATCTGTAGACTGTACTGTCTTAAGCCAGTCAATTCTTGATGTACGCATGCTCGGGTCCCAGTGAAGGATGAACAGATAGGCATATAAAACAAACCAATGACTGAAAAGACAAGTTAGGTGGACAGTTCATGCCTTTAACTCATATCAAGCACGCGCCAAAATTCATTTCTCCAGATGTCTGTAATCGTGTAAAGACGTGAAATCAGAACCTTGGCTGTGGACGCAACAATGGCTGTCTGGATGTTACATGGCAAAGACTTTCACAAATGCCATCATTTCCTTGAAATGAGGTTTCCTGGAAATGAAGTGTCCTCTACAGACAAAGACACTGCCAAGAATTTGCAGTCCGTTAGAAACAGACAGGCTCTCTTAGTCAGAGATACAAAACCCCAATCTGACTTTACAGCCCTCTCCTTTGGCAGACATTGTATGGGCTGGCCAAGGGGCATAAGAGACTGAGAGGGGATGGTCTCTCCCCTTGATCTCTCTGGTGTTAGGCTCCAACCACCTTAAGTACTGAGTCCAAATGACTGGATTATTTTTATTTTAATTTGAGGTGCTAGCCACTAGCTAGCTTTAGCGCAGCACATTCACACTCCCGCTCTGACACCCAACCCAGGACACTGAGAACCCCGCTGCTTCTGTAGCTCCATGAACTTGGCAACATGGGGTCTCGGGGAGCCCATGTTCCCGACTTCAAACAGAAAGTGGTCTTTTAGTCACCAGGGAACGTAATTTATCTGGGTTTCTAGCACACCAAAGTTGACCTGGGACAAGCCTTTAGCTCACAGAAGATTGTCCTTGTCTCCTATAGGGGTACATTTTTACAAACACTTCTCAGAGTAACAAATTTTTTTTAAGAGCAAGTCGCCTTACAGAAGAAACTAAACCCATGAAGAAATCACATTTTTAATTCAAAGTTGCCAAAATGAGCAAGAAATCCATATATTGAAACCCAGAGGTGAATCACCAGTATTCTGTTTTCTTAAGACTTCTGTAGCCAGGGTTTTTGGGTGTTTGGCCGTGGGCAATTGCTGTCATGGAGAGCTGCCAGGTCCTGTCACTCAGCCCATGAACTCAGCTTATGATAGAGCAAACTGGGGCACGCATTAAAACCTGACAGCTGGCTGGAGAAGAGGGAAGGAAGCCACATTCTTTTTTATTTTTTAAAGAGGTGAGAATAATATAGTTCATTGTTCCTCCACACTGACTATAATAACTGCTACAGGAAGCCCCCAAAGCCTGCTAATAGGAACACAGCCGCAGGAAGCCTGCTAGATTCTGGCCAAGTGCATTCTCCTATCAAAATGCTCGACTTCTTCATTCCTAATGAAGAGCACAGAGACCCATCTGCCAAATATTTTCAACCATCTTCATTCAGGCGTTAGTACCAACTGGGAAGGATTAATTTTACATGTAAAAGAACAGGGCTCGAATTGTTAGATTACAAACCCTTGGAGAAACAGGCATCGCCTACCAAGAACTTCTAAATTTAGACTTTAAAGCCAACAAAATCTTTAAATGTCTGCTCTAACTGAAATCGGACGCAGATGCAATTACAGAGAGGGTTGTGCTGTTGATTTTTCCCTCTCCCAATTCTTAATGAATATGAAGTAACAGAAAGCTGATGCTGGACGGCCCAGTGGGGACACTAAATATAGGTAGATGTTTTCCACATGAAGCAACAGCTGGCCTGGGTCCAGAGAGCATCGCGGCAAGGAGTGAAGAGCCTGCTGGCAAACCCAAGGGAAGCAGGGAAACACGGCTGGCTTTGAATCCTGGCTCGGTGTCATGGTATCTACACGCCACTTAGGGAAAATCAAGTGGCAATGCAGCTTAAGGGATGGTGATATATATACCTGTGGGACCCTGGGTTCTCCAGTTAGGAGACACTCCAGGGCTCCTCAGCACACACCCACTCATCAGCAGTCCCTGGGGCAGAGGTGGCGTGCATACTGTCCTGCCTTGACAAAGTAAATAGGGATCCGCCTGGGACCATGGTTACTCTTTCCTTCTTCTCCTGGATGGGGAGATGCAGGGGTAGACAGCAAGCTGGTTTCAGATCTCTTAGCTGTGACTACTGCTGAGGACTTGGGGTAAGAGTCACTCTTGGCTCACTGGACGGCAGAATGTGTCCTCAAAGGAAACTGCCTTGAGTTTGTGTTTGATGTTTGCTTGTTTATTTGTTTTGATTTATTTCCCACTAGAGTCGGGAAAGAGGATGAGTTGCCTGGCAGGACCACTTGAGAGCTGACATTTAGAGGACCAGAGATTAACTGCATAGGCTTTTGGTGAAGACACTCAACCAATACTTGCTGGGCATCTCCTGCACCGGTACTGCTACTGTCTTTCTTGTCTGGTCCATTACTTTAAAAAATGGGGCATGAACTGTGGAGCTGAAGCAAACGGTCGGGGTGGGTAACAAGTCTGGTGCTGGCCTGCTGCCCTGGTTCCTCACATATAAATGAATAGCCAGAAAGCTGGGGAGAGGGCTCGGTCTGCAAAGTGCTGACTGTGCATGCATGAGGATCTGCATGCATGCACGAGCACACACCAGCCAGCTGACTTCTCTGCAGATCGCAAAAGGTGTAGAGCTTAAGAAAAGCTGCACCGCATCGGGCTACAGACCATGTGTATAGTCAGAGAACCCTTCCCTGCGGATATGCCTCCTTGCCTACTTGAATAATTGAAATGCAACATGAGCAAGAAATAAAGGAGGTAATCTGCTGGATCCACCAGTAAGCCACACTCACGTATTCAAATTGATAATGGCCCACTTCTGCACGTGTTACATCCAAACCTCTGATTTCTTTTCAATAACTGCATTACGGAGAGCTAACATTATGCTGCAAAGCCCCATGATTTCGATTGTTCCTAAATGGATTTGCGGCTGCCGCTGAGTTCCCTGAAAGGCTGTACTGTGTGTCTCCTCCCTCCATCTCACCGGGAGCATTCATAAAGGTATTCCCACTTCTACATTTGCCCTCCTGCGGAAAGCCGGGTATTTAGACCTGGAAAACCCTGCACTTAAATTGCTTTAATGGGTTCTAAGTAAAACACTACTCCCACTGATTTACTTTTCTGTTTTATTGGCCATGGATTTGAATTAGAGTTCACAGGGTAAATTCATAAGTAGTGTCCACGCCTAACTTGGGAGCCATGGTGGACTGTGGGTCTCAGATTCCTGCTGTTTCATCCCTGAAGGACCCCGTACATTGCAGGTCTGTGCCTGAGTGGGTGAGCATAAAGTCTCTCATACAGGTATGGCTTTATTTTGTCCACTGGTTCTGGGTCAGGAATAACGTCTCTTTTGAGGGCTCAACTGGAATGCTGATGTCTCAGACGGTGGGCCGCATGCCTTGGTTTAATGGGAAAACCATTTCACAGTGAGTTCCGTGTGTCCCCAGGTTAGACTTCTCAGCCCAAGGCATGGTAAAAACATACTGCACGGCACTGTTTAGCTACTAGACTCCCTGTGTGGCCACCATCCTCCTTTTGGGTGGCATAATAGCAAAAAGTATATACAAAATCTCAAATCACAAGCTTTAACTATGAGGAACCTTTGATGTGGTAAGAAACTAAAAGCTGCCTTCAGGACCTCATTATGACCGCCGCCCGGCGTTAAAACTAATGAACGACAAAACAGAGAGCAGCAAATGTTGATAAGGATGTAAAACAAGCAGACTCTGGTGCCCTGTAGGTTAGAGAGTGAAATGGGGCAGCTTGAGTGGAAGACAATGTGGGGACTTGTACAACATTAAAACGGTCACTCTGATCCAGCAATCTCACTTTGCGGTTTCTACCCAAAATAATTGAAAGTAAGGGTATGTTTACACACCCAGGCTGTGGCAGGGATCCTCATCATAGTGATGGGGAAGACCCTGAAATTCCCACCCGTGGATGGAGAAGCAAAATGCAGTACAGGTAAATAAAACAGTACTGGTCATTCTGCAAAAGGAAACCGTGCCACTGCCACATGGAGGAAACCAGGGGCCGTTAGGAGAAATGGAATGGGCCAGGCATAAAAAGACACCTAGTGTGTGATCCTACTTGAGGTAATCAAATGATGGAAACAGAAAGTAAGTGGGTGAAGGGCAGAGGCCGGGGGGGGGGGGGGGGGGGAGGGGAAAATAGGAAGTGGTTTAATGAGTTTCAGTCGCAAGATGAGAAGGTCTTAGATGTTGGTTATATGAGCAACATCTTCTCCACAACTGGCTATCCAATACCAAGAAGTCAGTCCTGAAATCATACACATGCCAAAAACAGTACTCAAACGGAGCAGACTGTATGAATATATTTAAGAATGTGTGTGTGTGTGTGTGTGTGTGTGTCTGTGTGTCTATGCTTCTGTGTGTGTGCATTAACAGTTAAAGAAATAGAGGCCGTGGATTTGATAGACAGCAAGGGAGAAGAGACAGAGCGTGGGACGAGTTGGACAGAGAAAAAGAAAAAGGAGAAAACAATGCAATTACATTTTAATTTCAAAGAAATCTAAATACATTTTTTTTACATGGCTAAGATGAGCTGGGCTTGGGATGTACACCTTTGATCACAGTACTTGGGAGGCAAAGACAGGTGGATTTCTTCAAGTTTGAAGCCACACTGGTCTACATTGCAAGTTTCAGGCCAGCCAAAGCTACATATTGAGACTATATTTCAAATTAAAAAAAGTTAAGATAATAAAGTCTGTTACATATCTTTTACCAAAATTTAAAAATTATATTGGTAGAATATTTGAAAATATTAAAAGAGCATCTAAAATTTCATTTACTGCCTTAAAGAAAATATTATTTGGGTGAGAGTTGTAACACTCTCACCCTTGCAGAACTCTGTGATTCCATATAAAGAAAAATCTGACAAACCATTGTCCTTCTGTGCCTCCAACAGCCAAACTCCCCATATATTCTTCTTCAAATTGGATCTGAATCTATGCAAGAAAAATGCAGAACCAGTAAACGCAAAAATTGAGCATTAAATAAAATTAAGTCTCTGGAAAGAGAACAAGTTTGATTTTTAAAGCAAACACCATAATTCTGTCTGCCTAGTGCACTAAAATCTCTGGAAGCTTTCCCCAGCAGCAGGGCCCTAATTGCATAACCATTCAATGAATGGATGGAATTATGTTATAATTTTACTTATTAAAAGAACAGACAAGTGGGGCGACTTCACCTTCCCCATCACCTGCCTTCCTGCCCCAATGGCTAACTGCTTATGCTCCCCATTCCCTTCCTGGTCACCCTGAATACTAACACATACCCTCCAAATGGGGAACATTCCCTCTGTGCCCTGCCCACAGACTGCCCGGTTGAACTATGTGACTTCCGGCTTCAGAACTTTCTCAAGCAGCTTTCTTTCCCTGTTTCAGGGCTCTCCCCATCGAACTTCCTCTCCTCTTGCCCATCAGCTCTTCATCCATATGCTCTCACTGTGTCCAGTCAGTCTTCCAAAGTAGTCCAAGACCAACTCTCATTCTGTCATTCAACTGATTAGAGGCCCACGCTCTTCACTTGGAAGGTGTGGTCATGGTGAGAGATCACTTCATTGCTTCAGCCTCTCTTTGTAGGTATAAAGTGTATCTCTTGGAGTAGACAGAATCTCTGGGTTGGAACCACACAGTGTTCATGTGTGTGTGTGTGGTTGCATGTACACATATATGCACTTACATGTAGAGGCCAGAGGTCAACATCTGGTTCAACTGTTCCCAACCTTATCTGAGTGAAATGGGAGCTTGCAGATCCGGCTGGACTGACTGGCTGTCAAGCTCCAAGGATCCTCCTGCCTCCACCACCCAGTGCTGGGATTGCAGTGCTACATTCTATTTTGTTGTTTTGTCTTATTTTTTAAACATGGATGCTGGGGGATTGAACGTGAGTCTTCATATTTACAAAGTTAAAATTCTAGCAACTGAACCATCTCCCAGCTTCTGTAAAATACTACTTTGTTATTATTCTTGTTTCCCTCCAATTCTTAAAAATACAAACTTGGGACTTTTGAACATGAGTTCTGTCCAGTGCTATCTGTGTCACTCCAAGGAAATTATATGAACACTTTAAGGGTTAGTTATATTACCGACAAAATAAAAACATGGATAGCATTTGCCTTCTATGCTGACTCAAATATTAATGATAGAAAGAAAGCCCCGAGGTCCACATCCTGGTAGTTAGAGCTCAAAAATGTCATCAATGGTAGATGCCAGCTCTGCCAAGGAAGGACACAGAATGAAATGACTCTGATCATTGGCATTTAAACGATAGAGGATAGCACAGGGAACTCCTGCACTATGAAGACACCACAGACGATGTCTTAAACACAGCCACACTGCAGTGATGTTGCCAGGATACAGGTATTATCTTTGTATGCTGAACACGGGCACTAAGGAAAAGACCCTTTTTGAATGGGTCATCCTCCCTCAAAGACAAATTACAGATCATAGGACTGGAAGTTACAACAAAGCTCTGGGGTACCCTGATAGAGTCAAGCCTTCAGCATAAAGAGCTATCAGTCACAAACTTAATACATCCTTAGCGCCTATGAGGGAGGGGGACAGGGAGGGAGGGAGGAAGGGAAGGAGGGAGGGAGGGAGGGAGGGAGAGAGAGAGAGAATTCACCTGTGACCAACATAACTGAGCAACCCTCAGAAGAACATTTCCTCTCAACTGTGAACAAGGATTCCAAGAGGAAGACTAAAGTAAAGTACTCATAAGTGGAAAAATGGGGATAAAACTGCATAAAATATATTATGAAATAAATGTCTACAGGTACCATAAAAAGAGAGCAGGCTCCAAAGAACATGTATTCATACAATTCTTTTACACATAGGGGCAGGAAGGTTTTTTTTTTTAAAAAAAAAAAAAATGTTTGCCTTGTATTTGCTATCACTTTCTACCACTTCTACCACATCCTAGAATCCTAATGCGTCCTCCCACTCCCTCACACAAACATACACACACATACACACAGTCGTATACATACACACAAGCACACATATGCAAGCATACCCATAGATACACATAGATATACATATGCATATGAACATACACACATGCACACATGTATATGTGCTTATGTATATATGCTTATACACAGGTGCACACATACATTCAGACTACACACGCCTACATGCACACACACACACACACACACACACACCAGTATTTTCCAAGTGGCTCCCAAGCCACTGCTAGATTTAGCTGCACCTGAGACCTTCAGATAGAAGCAACTTCTATTCCATTCACCCAGTCAAAAGGCTCCGAGTGAGTGGGAGGGGACCTACACTTAGTAAGTGCATCTTCACATCTTCAATTAATAGCTACCGTGTTCTACGAACTAACAGCTTAAACCTGAATTGAAATAATGCTAAAAATAGCCCTGCTCCCTGGGCCAATTATTTTTCCCAGTGGGAGACATGTGGTTGGCAGAGTTCCTTCCTGTAGTTAAGGAGAGGGGCTGGGAAGCAGCAATCTACAACACCAAAGTTCCTGAGCGGGAAAATGAGGTCCCGATAAAAAAAAAAGGGCCCCGGAAACCCCAAAACATTCTTCCCTGGTTTATGGAACTACCATGGTTAGCTCTTATAGCCTCCTTACAGCACCCACAGCAAGAATGCTAAAAATGAAAATAAAAGAGAATTGGGGAGTTTGCTGTAGTTGTTATCTTTGTTTCTACAGTGCTGAGGCTAAACCCTTGAAGTCCTGGGTATACTAAGCAAGTAAGTGTTCTACAGCTAAGCGATACCCCTGGTCTGAAACTGCCTAAACAATGCTAAAAAATAATGATAACCTTGATTTACGGGCATATCAACACAAATAAAAGACAAAATAAATTAGAGTTAGGAACCGCTCCTTGTTTTCAGATGATCACTGGAGCCAAAATGGTAACATATTTATCCTCTGCCACCACCCTCCTGAGTGCTGGAATTGCAGGCTGGACCACCACACCTGCTTAGCAACTTCCAGGCTTCACCGATGCTGAACAAGCACATCCTCAGCTCTAGAATTTGAGAGCTGCATCTTATCTCAATTCAACAGCACGGCCTAGAGCCTCCGCATGGTTTGTTTTCTTTACAGCATCGTCTGAAGTGGCCCCGTCCACCTCTGGACTTCACAGACCTATCACGTGACTTACTTCCACCCACAGAACAGAAGTCTCCTGAGAACAGTGTTCCACTGCCCTGTGGGATGCTAAATACTCTGCACTTAGAACCCAGAGGTGCCTGGTGCCACATACTGGCTATGAGTGATGATTCAAAGACCAGCCGCCATTAGTCACTCTCACCCCCACGGGGACAGACGCTAGTCCAACCCAATAGTTTGGAAGTAAATCTTTCCTTGCAAAGTCATTCTGACCTCCCTAACTGCCCCCATGGCCCCTACAGGTCCCAGGGTAGGATCCTGCTGGCTGTGAGATGAGCCCAGCAGGCTGCCAAGCTCACTGCAGCATGACTAAGAAGCTTGCTCATGGCAAAAAGCTAAGCCAAGATTCCTCATAGATGAGTAAAGGTCTCCTTCGTATGCCTGCCAACTCAGGTGTCACCTGAACCGACCCACTGAAAGCTCTACAACAACCTCTGTCACACATGGTATAAAACACATACTTTTGGGGGCTCTTCATGCCCCTCTCAGAGTGTCTATGTGCAGATGGCTGGCCAGCCCTGACTTCTCCCCCTCCCTGTATTAGCATCCTCCAGATGAAAAGCTACCACACAAGGTCCCTCACTCAGGTAAGTGCTAGACACCCCAAGGCAGTGGGCTCACCAGCCCCCACCAGTTCTACCTCTGGAAAGCTTGTGCAGTCTCTCTCTCTCTCTCTCTCTCTCTCTCTCTCTCTCTCACACACACACACACACACACACACCACAGCACACCAAGGGGCTTTTGACCACACTCTGCAGAAACCCAGACTTAGGGCCTCCAAATTCAAATTCAGATGGGTGCGCTCAAGGCAATAATGGCCCATTCCTGAGGTAGCAAAGGCCAGTCCCAGAGAACCCAGGGGACGGTCCTCACTAGAAGCTGATCTACACACACTGCAGTGTCCGCCATTACCTGCACTCCCCTCCTTTGCAGGCCTGTCGTGTATCCCCAGTGACAGCATCACCTGTCAGAATGATGGCAACAGCCAAAGTGGCCTCACAGAGCTCAGATAAAGACTTGAAAAGCCAAACACAGCACCTGGGTTTGATAGGGGCTGCCCATCACTTCCAAAGCACTCCAAGTTTTAGAACACTGGTCCAGGTTTCAGACTACCTCGAGCAAGCGAGCTGCTGCTTTTTCCACCTCACACCAGTACATAATGTTTGCCTGACACAACTCCCCCACTGTTGAGCCAACAAAGTGCCTAATGGGCCCGAAAGTGCCCATCTCCTGCTGGTCTAGGGTGTATGTCTTTCACTTGAGTCTCATATGCATCTAGATAAATGGCAAAGCATGCTGTCATCAAAGTGCTTTGATGGGATCTTCTGGCTTCTTTAAATTCAACAAATCCCTCCATTATACCATAGAAATAGTTGAAGCTCTGGCTACTTGGTATGGACTGTACTTCCTCTTCTATATGGAGGTACAGAATTCCCAAGTATAATTACAATATGCTATAGCTATTAATATGCAAACACTGTGTCTGTTTGTCATCCCAGGTCACTGAGCTCTTGTAAGCATTTCACAGGGCCAGGAGGCCCCGTTGACTAAACACTTCCCAGATCTGCACAGTTCCCTGCCTCCCTGCCCATTAATAAACCTGCTAGTGAATGCATGCAAAATTAAAGGCACTTTTTCAATGACAGCCCCTGAGAGGTTAAGGAAGTAATAAACGAGGTTAGTTCAGAACCACAAAGCACTCTACAGGCCAACGCTCCAAACATGGTAAACCTGAGTGGGCGCTCCAGAAGATAAGCCGCTCTGTCTTAGGGCAGTGCATCTTTTCCTGGGTGTTGGATTGCCAGGCGTGGACCCTGCTGATTGCTGCCTGCACACGTGGATGCACTGCGATGTCACCCTCTCACAGGAGCCACTGCTAATTGCCCAATCTGCTGAAACGCGAACTTCCTCTGCCCTGCACTCCAAAAGTGTTCATTTCCCATGACAACACTCACAGTCGCCTTCTCCATTCACAAGAGTAAAGCAGGAAGGAGGGAGAGTGCCTACTCACAGACCGTTTCTTCAGAGAGGAAGATAAGAAAGTGTGATACATATGGGGGTGAGAGAAAGGTGGTGTGTGTGTGTGTGTGTGTGTGTGTGTGTGCATGTGTGCATATATGATGTGTGGTTTTTATATTGTATGGTGTTTGTGGTATGTGTGTATGCGTGTGATATGCAGGTGTGTTGCGGTATGGGTATATGATACGTGTGTGTATGTATGCATGGTGTGTGTATGTAATGTGTATTCATGGTGTATGGTGTGTATGTAGTATGTGATGTGTACGTGTGTGGGTGTGTGGTTTGTGATGATGTATATGGTGTGAGCGTGTGTGTGTGTGGCGTGATATGTATGGTGTGTGTGAGTGTATACATATGCTCGTGAGTGCGTATGTGTGTAAGAGCTCTTGAGGGTAGAGGTAGGAGGAACATGTGACAAATCTTGAGAGAGGGATGGGAGGATTTGCTCCACTGTTCCTTCAACTTCTCTATCCATTTAGAAATTTTCTAAACAAATTACAATTTTTAGAGTGAAATAACAGTGCTTACAATGGCTAATTTTGATTAGCACCTCAATGGGATGTAGAATCATCCGTTACCATGGTGATGAGTCTGTGCAAGTCTGTGAGAGATTATCTAGATGGGTCGGCTGGGGTGGGAAGGCACACTAAACATGGGTATAGCCATTTCAGGGGCTTGATGGGATCTCAGGTTGACTGCAAAGGAGAAAGCTAGCTGGGCTCCAGTAGCCGTTGCTCTCTACCTCTGACGGAATGCCCTGTAACCTGCTGCCTCGTGCATCTAATGCCACAATCTCCCTGCTGTGATGGGCTGGAGCCGAAGTTTAAAGCTGCTTGTGTCAGGCATTTTTGTCACAGCAACCAGACAAGTAACTAATACGGTGCTTGATCATTAAATGGTCCATAAAAAGGTGGGGTTTTACGGTTTTATTTGTCTGCTTATTGGTTGGTTGGTTTGCTTAAAAAGACTCAGTGGTTTCTAGTGGCGGGTGGAAGCCGGCTGTGGGCTTTCCTTTCCAGTTACCTGGGCACAGCCAGTGATACTACAAGCCTGCCACACAGATAACCGCACTAGGCAACATCCTAGCTGTCCGAAAGGAGAGGATGTAGTACATAAGGAGGAAAGAACGAAGTTTTCTTCTGATCTTGGGGGAGAAAGAGGATGCCAAGAGCACACAGAAGTGGCAGGGAGGACCACACCATCAGATCTCTGCATGCATGGGCTGGGAGAGCACCTTGGCAGGGTGAGACTACACAAGCGAGAACGGTGGGAGGAGTCACGTGTTCCTCACGTCTCTGCTCTCAAAGCTCCTCCCAGGATGCACACTGTGAAAGCAACTGACCAGAGCCCCCACAATGGTGAGGAAAAGCTCCCGGAGGTGCTGGTCAGTATCTTAAGTTCCCAATGAACATGGACCTATCTCATTTGTCGAGTGTGAAATCCCTCTCCACTCCAGACACAGACTCCACAAAAGTCCACGGCAGGGACTACTTTTATGTCTGAGGTTCTCAGGGTTAGCAGGTTCCCACACATACACACCTGGTCCCTCAGCTTCGCAGGCCTTTGGGCTCCAGAACTGGCTTCTGGCTCTACCTAGGACTGAGGTAAGGCAGGCCACCTCTGGGGGTGAGGGTGGTGGGCTGCCTACTCTTCCTGGCTAGGGAACTTATAAGGCAGGAGGGTAGGGAATATGAAGGAGACATCAGAATTAACAGATGACAGAATCCAGTTTACAGAAAACAACTGTAAACCCATGCAGACCACAGGGAAGCTGCCTGGGGCCCCTGGCAGTGGTCATCTGATTAACAAGTGGCCAATGCCCAGGGAGAAATGCATCATCCTAAACATAAACTTGATAACCACAGGGAAGTTCTGAAATCAAAGCTCACACATCTCCCCTCAGCCTCCACAAGACACTCCCAGCCACGCTGACAACGCAGAGGAGAAAACACCACACTCGTGGGAGCAGCTTCACCCTTCCTTTAAGATCAAAGCAGTCTTACAGAGCTTGCTGTGGAATCATAAGTTTCTGAATTTAGTCCCCAGAACCCAGGTTTAAAAAAAAAAAAAAAAAAAAAAGAGCCTGATACGTGTGCTTCTCAACCCAGTACTGGGGAAGAATAGTCAGATAATCCCTGGCGTTCCCTGGCCAGTCTAGGCTAATCAGTGGACCCCAGGCCAGTGAGAGACCCTTTCTCACAAACAGCCCAGGGTAGATGGCTCCTGAGGGTGGAATGTGCGCCTGGGTCACTCCCGGCTAGAAGCCACCATGCCAATGACCCCATAGAAGGTCAAAATGAAAGGCCCCTTTTACTGACTGTCAGGAGTCTCCCTCCACGAGTTCAAGACCCTGCCTCAGCTTTGCCAAGAGCACCTCTCACGCAACCCTTCTCCCAGCTTTCCTCCTCACTGTGGATGGCTGCCGATGAGCCTTGGCCTGACCCAGTGACAGAGCCTGTCTCACCAGGCACTGTGTGCAGAAACTTCAATGTCACTGCCCACACAGTGACCAGGCCATTATTCACCAGAGCAAAGAAACTCCTAACTAACTGGAGCTTAGCATTCCACTTGTGCCTACCCTCTAACCCTAACTCAAAGAGAAGGAAAATTAATCTAGGAATGTTTTCCTATTTTAATGCACACAGGTGTCAATCATCCCAATGGCTTTCGACACTACTCATCAAACAGGATGTACCTGCCCATATGCAGATGTCAAGCAATGTTAAGCACGTAGGCGGTAACCTTTATTCTCATAGTCAGGCACGCTGTGCTGAGACAAAGGAGAAAATTCTAACCACAGAGCGAAGAGCATTAAGAACCTGCATGCTGTCACCAATTCTTCCGTGGGAGAGCTGCGCCAGGCTTGTTTTCACACCGATATTTCCTAAGACGTATCACTCTGTATTAAGGTGAAACCGAAAATAAATAGAAGGAAGTAAAGACCACACTTGCTTTCAGGGCTCTTGGACTTCAAGAGGAAAGCTGTTCCCAGTTACCACGAGCAGAACCACTCCAAGCAACACTGGTACAGGACTACACACACATCAAAACTAGCATCACCCAGTTCTGAACTGAAGCTATGGGAGTTCTGCATTTAGGGGGAATTTTTGGCTGACATGCTTTCTGTGTGCAATGGCAAAAGTAGCCAGAGGCACAGATGACAATAAACGAGCATTCCCTGCCCTGGGTGTAACACTAAGACATGAACTGTCTTACTACTCGTACCCAACCCAGTATAGAGGGGAAACCTAGACACAGGACAGAGCAATGCAGACAGAAAGCTAGGGAGCAGCAGGGGCAGGCTTCCAACCCAGGAGGGCAAGGATGCTGCTCACTACAGCTGGGTTTTCAAGGCAAATACAAGCATGTAACTTCAGTGCCTATCGGTAAGGAACATTGTGTATTGACAGGATCAAACACTACAGGCGACTGTGCTTCTGTGTACTGGAGAGGGGTCTAGTGTCCATGTTGTCGGTAAGAAAATAAATAACATGCAGAACCACAGGAAAGTGGGCTGGGAGCTAAAGTGATGAGCAAAGAGCCAAGCAAGCCAGACAGGGAGAGAAATCACAAACATGGTCCAGGGCAAAACACGCAAGACCTAAACAGTGGTGACATTTGCAAAGTGGGCCTTTGGCAAGGGAAAGAAATTTAAAACAAAATATGGCTTTTTACTTGTCTGAATTTTTGAACAAGAGTATACGCATCTGTATTATCTATGATATATATGCATATGGTTTTAATTTGTAGAACTGGTGAGATGGCTCCGCAGATAAAGGTGCTAGCTGCCAAGCCTGATGCCCTGAGTTCAACCCACAGGCCCCTCAGGGTGGAAGGGGAGAACTGACTCCAGCCAGATGCCCTCTGACATCTACACACATGCTGTGACATGCATGTGCCCACAAACTAGTACACACAAATGAATAAGTGTAGTGATTTTGATTTTTTTAAAGTGTTTTCCTTAAAAGAACATAATGATACTGAAGAAATAGGAACATAACTTCAGGCCCCATATTATGTACGATTGATGAAGGCAATACCTCACAACCAAAGAAACCGTGACAAGCCCACATAGCTATAGAGCATTGGTGTGTACATGCAGTTTCTAAGGTCAGAGTAGTTGAAGATGAAGAAGTACAGAACAGAGTCATTTTCAGTTACAACAAATGATTTATTTATAGGTGAGCAAGGGTTCCCCAAAAGGACAAAAACCTTAGGAAGCTGGGCGGTGGTGGCGCATGCCTTTAATCCCAGCACTCGGGAGGCAGAGGCAGGCGGATCTCTGTAAGTATGAGGCCAGCCTGGTCTACAAGAGCTAGTTCCAGGACAGGCTCCAAAGCTACAGAGAAACCCTGCTCAAAAAACCAAAAACCTTGGGAAACACAATATAAAACAAAATATAAATATAAAATGAAGGTTTAATCTCAAAGAGCCCTGACAAATCTTCTCAAGTCAGAAAGATTTCTTTTTTAATCTATACAAAGTCCTGTTTGTAATTCTATGGACAAGTGTATAAAAAAAAATTCCCTGCTTGGGTCTGTACTAAGTCTTCAGCAAATATGTTCTGGCTGTAGCTTGGTGATTTTTTGTGGGACTCCTACCACTGAGAGTTGGGGTGTCTCTGACTCTTTTGCCTGTTCCTGGATCCCTTTCCCTCCTACTGGGTTGCCTCATCCTGAATCTAGTCTTAGTGTAACTTGCTATGCCATCTTCGGTGTGTACACCTAGGAGGCCTGCTGTTTTCTTAAGGGAAAGGAGATGAGGATCTGGGAGAGACCGGAGTGGAGGGAGGAGAGGCTGGGGTCAGGATGTACTGTATGGGAGAAGAACTAAAGCAAACAAAACACACACACACACACACACTACCTCCCTGCTTCTCACAATGAGGAGTTTACAAAGTTCTGTTCTCAATCGCTATTCCATAGAGCAGGCTCAGCACTGAAAATGTGATAGCAGGGGCAGGGTTTCTTCTTAACCAACTCTTCAATGCCAAGCAAACTGCAACCCAGGCCAGCAACAATCAAAAGGTCATATTAAGCTATATATCTCTCTGTCGTTATTGCAACAGAAAATTATGCTCCATGCCCATCATGTAGGCACAAATTGACTTGTATTAAATGCATATTTACTGACCGCTCTGTATGTATGAAGTGATGAAGAGAGCTAAGAGCTGCTCCACAAATAACCAAAATTAGGCAAGTAAAGGGAGCCCTAACTTATACCTGAAGTTGTTTTCATTGTAACCTGAGTGGTTTCATAAAAAATAACTTACTTTCTTTCTTAGAATTCGACCAGATTTTCCATGATGCTTTGAATGAGTCTGGTTCTTTTAAAAGCCCTTCTACAAAATTGAAGCTGTAATTTAGTTTTCTTAATAAATTTCTTTGTAGCAAGGAGAAGCATCATTCTACGGATCCAGAATTATTTTCCTAATAAACCCTGATGAACAGAAAGACAGGGTTTAATGATGAGTTCTGAGGGTCCTTGTGAAAACTGTAGGACAATGTTTCTCTCAACACAAAAGCATTACTGATCAAAGAGACAATACATGTGCCTAGTGAGTTAGCTAAATAAATAAATAGAATAAACACAGCACTTTTTCTCTCCATCATATTCATGCTTTGCAAGAACACAGGGAAATGGAAACCTACTTATTACTACTGATACTGTGGAATTAGTTCAATGGCTTTGGGAAGCAAATGGAAATATTTACCCCCCCAAAATGTAACAACTTCACTCTTCCTCAGAAGAAAAAAAGATTATAAATGCTTGTAAATCCCATCCTCAAAAGACACTTAGAATTTAAAAGGGGCAAATACAAAAATTATTCATCATAGGTCAGTCACAATAGCAGCTAGCTAGAATATTTATAGTATAAGGAAGAAACACGAATTGCAAAATTCTGAATATTGTACAGTGACCACTTTAATTAGAATATGAGGCATAATTAATAGATTTAGAGGTGAGAGTTATACACATAATTATGTATAATACACAGAAAATAATGAGAGGCACCAACACGCTAAAACAAAATTAGAAGTGGAATTACCCCATTCCTGTTACTATGGGACTTTTCAACCTCAGACCTGCCAGAATTCAGACTGGATCATTCTCCTGTGGGGTCAGTCTGTGTCTGTAGGATGCTGATTATCAACTCTTAACTTCTACCCAATGGATGCTACAAATACCCCCAACATCATCAGAAATGACCCTGAGAATACCCTCGCTGGTAACCAGTAAGTTTTAGATTATCATTTTTTTCTCTAGTCTCTAATAGGTTTTTATGTTTTATTGTATTTTAAAGCAATTCATCTTGAAAGAGCAGACAGAAATGGAAATCACCGAGCCCAACATTTAATCATTCACTCTTTCTCAGAGCTGAAAACCCTTTTTCTTTAGTGTATGGAATGTCTCTAGTCAAAAACACAGAGAAGCGGACCTCTCTTACATAGCACGTGTCATTCTTCTGGTCACGTGTCTTAGAGGAAAGCAAGCTTTCCTTGCCAGTGTGGCTCTCCCAGAAGCCCCCTCCTTGCCTTCACTGTTTATCTCTGCAAAGAATTGAAAGAGGAAGACCCAAAACATAGCCTCTCTCCTAACACCAATGACCCTTTAGCCTGCCATGTGGTCGGGACACTTTCTTCTTGGCTGGGAAACCACGAAATGGCTCAATATGTCACCCACATCCACTTCAAATGAAACTTCAAGACCCTTCCTGGTTACTGCCAAACTCGACGATCAAGAATGCAATAGTGTTTTGGTTGGTCACATATTGCTTCTTTGGGAAGAGTAGGCCGGAGAGAAATCACAGAATAACTAGAAAGTAAAATGGAAATAAATTATTTCTGAGACTCCAACAAGCAAAGCAGTAAGATTAAGAAACTAAGGACGGCACTCACTCCTCACTCTCTGAATGTGGCTGATGGTAGAGGAGGACTAAGAAACCAAGGACAATGGCAATGAATGAACTCTACAGCATGGACGGGCTCACTGTGAGCCTTGTCAGTTTGGTTGCTCACCTTCCTGGACTTAGGGGGAGCTGGGAGGACCTTGGACTTAACATAGTGAAGGGAACCTGATGGCTCGTTGGCTTGGAGAGGGGTGGAGTGGGGGTATGGGTGGAAGGGAGGGGAGGGAAGGGGGAGGAGAAGGGGAGGAGATGGAAATCTTGAATAAAAAAATGAGAAAAAAAAAAGAAACTAAGGATGGCAATCTCTTCGTTTTATTTCAACCATGGGTGCTAGCAAACCTGTATTTTTGTTGCTTGGTGCTAGGTGGGTACCCTACTGGCAGGTTTTCTGAATCCTTGCAGACTGTGGTAAACAAGATGGAGACAGGGCGAGGGCAGTAAACAAGATGGAGACAGGGCGAGGGCGGTAAACAAGCTTCCAATGAGGTTCCCACCCAAGCCCACCCTCCCCGCTGCCCTGCACCAAGGACAGAGATAAACAAAGATACAAAAACTGACTTTAAAATGTCCCACAGCCATTTCCCAAAAGCCTCACAGGCTTCTGTCAGATTTTTTTGAGACTTTCTGCCACTTGGTGGTTCCTATACTTTCTAGAAAGTGGTACCGCTAGGCTAGAAATTCTTTCCTGGCTGTCCCGTAAGAAATAACTGGGGTGTCACAGGATGCTCACTTCTACCCTGTGGGTTTGCTTTTGACTATCATGGATGCTGCTACCCATGATCCAGCAGCAGTTCAGTCCTGTTGTGCCTACGTCAAGAGATTAGACACTCCAGTCTGCTTTGCCACCAAAACTAGAACTGATTTTTCATAACCTAAGATTTTATAGCTAAAAGGGAAACAGTATTAATCATTACCCAAGGGCTGGACAAGGCAATGTGTATCTGAAATCCCAATATCCAGGATGCTGAGCAGGGGAATCGGAGGTTTAAGACTATTCTGGGCTACATGGGGGTGGGGGAAGAGACTTTTTTGGGAAAAGACAAAACAAATAAACAAAAGAAAACATTATTATAATTATTCAACTATTCATGAGAACTGCTATGCTTGTGGCTGAAATGCATGCTAGAATATTAAGATAAATAACGGAGACATTTAATAATGAGTACTAATGAGTATTTCCTAAGAGTCAGGCTCTGCTTTAAACCTCCAATACACACATCAGTTATCCAACCCTCCCAAGGACCCTATGAGGGACACACTACTGTTTTTTCCCATTTTATATGAAGGAGCTGCTGGGGAAACTGGGGGCAGCAGTATCTACTCTCCGACTCGAACAATAGAAACTCATCTAAATATGGGGATCTCATGTAAGTGCAGGCCGACTTCTAAGTCATGTGCTTTCAAATGTCTCCATGACAGACTTTTAAACAGCTCCCTGGAAGCAGCCCCAGAATGTTTGTTTCCTATGCATCTTGAATTACTCACTGGGGGCAATATCAGACATCTCCCGAAATTGGATGTCTGAGCAGTTAGTTCAATTTCAAAATAAAATTAATTTGAGATTGAACCTTTTACTTATTCTCTCAGAAAACTAAGCCTATAATTTTGGGATCGTGTGACTAGTAATTTTAGCGACAAGACAGGGCTGAGTATTACAATCCAGTTTAGAAAATGTAAAGCTATTTTTGCCTATGTTTATGCTTCCATAACCCTGACAAAGATGACTTGTATTTAATTCCTTTATTTCTATCACACGGTGTGTATGTGCATGCGCAGGTTAGAGAATGACTCGTTGAAGTCAGTTCTCTCCTTCCATGTGGGCTCCAGGGACTCAAACTCAGGTCATCAGACTCAGATCGCCTTCACCAGCTGAGCTGCCTCACAAGCCAAGATGTCTTTTCATAATCAAAATTAAACAGACCTCAACGGTTAACTTAAAATGAATCACAGACACAAATATGACTTTCAGTGAAGTAAGATCCTTAGAGGAAACTATTCAAACAAATCTTTGATACTTTAGATTTGATGGTTATTGTTAGACATGAAATCCAAAATGAGAAAAAGAAAGTAGATTGATTAGCATTCATTAAAGCATCATAGAGGATGTGGGTAAATCAGACATGGTGGTACCTGCCTGTAACCCCAGCACTAGATGGGGGGGGGGGGGCAGAGGCAAAAAAAAAATCTCTGCGAGTTCCATGCCAGCCTGAACTACATTGCAAAACACATATTCTAACACAATCAACCCAATTAAAAAATGAGCACATATTTTGAAGAGACAGTTCAAAAAAAAAAAAAAAAAAAAACACATGACCGAGGACTGGAGGGATGGCTCAGTGGTTGAGAGCACTGGCTGCTCTCCCGAAGGACTCTGGTGTGGTTCCCAGCCCCTCCATGGCTCATGACTGCCTGTAACTCCAGCTCCAGGGGATATGACATTCTTGTCTAGTCTCCTCCACAGGCACCAGGCACATACATGGGACACAGACATACATGCAGGCAAAACACCCATACACATAAAAAATAAAATTTAAAAACTGTTATTTTAAAAAAAGACAGGGCCATGAAAAAAATATTCGATGTCATTAGTCACTACAGAAACAGAAGCTGAAGCCATAGCCAGTCAACTTTTCATACCTACTAAGAAGATGAAATTTTAAAAAAATCAAACAACAGGTGAGGATGTGGAATCATTTTAATTCTTCTACATTAGTGCTAGTGTTATAAAATGGCACAGCTTAAAAAAATATCTTAGTAACTCCTCCAAATGATAAACCTAGAACTAACATATGACTCAGAAATATCAGACATTGGTACAAACTGAGTAATAATAAATACATACATTCACATAAGAATTGCACAAAAATGAGTGCTCGCTACAGTACAATTCATAATAGCCGAAAACTGAAAATCTAAATGTCCATAAATGTGAGAATAGATAAATACAAGATGCAGACAGATAGACAGCTAGAGATAGAGAGAGGGAGAGGGAGAGGGAGAGGGAGAGGGAGAGAGAGAGAGAGAGAGAGAGAGAGAGAGAGAGAGAGAGAGAGAGAGAGAGAGAGAGAGAGAGAACTACATATTACTAAGCCATGGAAACACTGAGTCCATGCTATGTCATGGATAAAAACATTATGCTAAATAAAAGTAGCCAGACACAAAGGCCACATATTGCAAGACTGAATTTCTATTTGAACAGTTAGGAATGGCTAATTCACAGAGACAGAGAGTAGACTCCTGGTTGTCAGCGACCAGAGGGAGGAGATTATGGGAAGGAACTGCCATACGCAAGATGATGAAAACGTAAAATCAGACAGTGTTGCTGGGTGTGGTGGTAGACACCTGCCATTTCATCACTTAGAAGACTGAAGCGGGGGGATTGCCATGAGTTTCAGGTCAGCTCAAGCTAAAGTGAGACTCTGTTCCCTAATTAATTAGCAAAATTAGGTGGTATTCATAGCTGCACAGCTCTGTGATGATACCCTGGACACTGGATCTTTAAAATGATGAGTTCTATGGTATAGAAAATATCTCTCAAATCTGCTACCTTAAAAAAAAAGGCATATGTAGAGAACAAAAGACAAATAATGAAAAGAATGCCTCCTTCAGTTGGGTACAACTGAGTGTGCCTACCTGCAATCCTTTTCTTCCCCCCATCCACATCAAACACCAGTAACCACTCTCAAGGCAGTAAGCACCAGTGTGCCTGGATTCCACCTTAGCTCAGCCCGAGGGACTTGACACAAGGACATTCCTATTTCTTGGCCTTATTTTTCTCAGTGGTCAAGAGTGTGAGGGGGTCAGAGAGTGTTCTAGAATCCTGGAGTCGTACAACTCATCAGGGGCTTGGCTTGGGCCCCAGGGTCTCTAGCATCTTCCCTGTCCTGAGCAAGGTTTCTCCCCTAGTAGCTGTCATTTACAGCCTTCCCTCCCCAGGGTTTGTTCACGGGTCCAGCCTGCTCTGAACCACAGTCAGGGGCTTTGTGAACACAATCCAGAGTGAGGGTTTGCAAGCAGAACACTGTCCACACTCCCATCCCTTTCCTAGATAACCTGGACAGGCCATCCGGCCTGGGAAAATAGATTGCAATATAAAGTCCAGAGCTCCAAACACAAACAAGGGGGTGGTGTGGAGTCACTTTGCAAACCTGATGGCAAGCTTACAGGCATCTCTGGGGGGCTTGGAGAGTAGATTCCTGGGCCAGTGATTCTTGTTAACCAGGTTGGAAGGGGTCTGTGAAACTGGGGGCCCACTGTGCTGGGGCTGCTATTGGAGGAAACACCTCTCAAGGATATGGTCGCAACACCATACCCAAGGATACGTAAGTCAATAAATAGGAATGGAATGGGCCCAGAGAGTCTTTGTTGAGATCATAAATCATGTTCTGCAAAGGCAGGACACTTCATGACCTTCAGCTGATCTTCATAGCACGATGTGCTAGACAGGTAACAGTATCGCTGTCTATGTGACCCTAGCCTATAAGGACTAAGCCACGTGCTAAAGCTCTATGGATCCTGTTGTCAAGGCTAGCCCAAGATAGCAGCAACAGTGACATTTCCATTATCATTTATCTGAGCCACCATCTTTATCTCTTTCTGCCATGATCGCCCACTTCAGTGTTTTCCTGGGAGACGACCTGAATGGTAAAAACACATTCAGGAGAAACAGAGATGCTATAAATATGGTAGGAAAGAGATATGCATCTTCTTTTCAAGAACTGCCCACAGAGCTCTAATGACACACAGCCTGCAGCTTACACGGGACATTTGGAAGCCAATATAGGTGGAACGCTTTATCCAGAATTAAGCTGTCTTTACCAAGGAGCCACCAGGTACTGGGACAGAGTTCAGAAGAAAGGAGACAATCGGGAAGCATCAAAGGCCATCCAAGGGAGATGGGGGAGGCAGGCTGGTGGGTAAGGCATGAGTGCTGAGGTCATGTCCCCAGCATTCATGTAAAAAGTTGGACACGGTGGTGTGCACATCTGTAATCTCAATGTCAGGGAGGTGAGAACAGCAGAGCACTTGCCAGTCAGCCTAGCTAATCAGTGAGCTCCAGGTTCAGTGAGACAGTCTTTTCCAAAATAAGGTGGGGATCAATAGAAGAGACACCTGATATTGCTCTCTGGCCTCCACATATGAACACATACGTTACACACACACACACACACACACACACACACACACACACAAATAAAAACTGTCCAAGGAAGCACTCTCTCTCTCTCCCTCTGTGTCCAGCCCTCTCAGCACGACTGAGCAGAAATCATCTCCTGATTCTACGCCTGAGATTTCTCCCTCTTAGACCACAAGCACCTCCATTAAACTGTTCCCCCTCGAGGCACCACACTGTGCAGGTGATGAAGATTCAGCAGCATGAAGGATGCACATGGCAGGTGCCAGGCACTTAGCAGCCACTCAGGAGAATGGCAGCTGTAATTATGTCATTACAGTCCTTCCCTATGGCTCCCCACTGAGTGGGAATCCTGTTGCCCTTTAACCAGGTCAACCAAGACCTGTTTGATCACTTGCTTAATTAATTGGGGTGTGGGGGGGAGTGAGGTACAGAGGGGACTGCAGGATGAGGGAGGAAATTAGACAGTAGAGTCTCCTCTAGGCTGGACTGATGCCATGGTAACCAGTAGGCAAGAGGCCATGTGAGCTGCAGAGACAAGGCAACACAAAGGCCACCCTGATTGGCTGACGCAAGCCCAGGATCCAGAGCCAGCCCTCGGTAAATGGATCTTAGGAAGAAAACACCCAATCACAGCTCTAAAGAGAGGCCAGAACCATGCTAGTACTCAGCACCGCTCAGTGCTAACAAAGGCTGGTGAAGAGGGGGACCAGAGGGCTAAGGCTGTAAGGTCAAGTGTGGAGGTGCAAACAGAAGACATCCGTGGGAAAGCTGCAGGCAGAAGGAAGGCCTTGTGATACAGATCTGCCAAGCAACAGAACTGAGGCAAAGCCATCCCAAGACTGACCTAAGCTAAACAAGGACATCCTCCAGTCTCCGCAGGGCTATCATTCATCTCTCCCACCCGTGGAAGCAAAGCCATTCATAACAGGCCACTTTCTTTACGGACTCTGAGGGCTGTCGAGGGTAGGGAATAGACTGATTCAACACTAAAGACCTAAGCACACTTCCGTCTGACTACACCTACACCTAAGCCTTCCGCCGTGGCTGTGTGTCCCACACCAGTGACAAAGCCCTCGGCCAAGGATGGAAGGAGATCATGAGAGCCGGAGAGACAACCTCAGGAGTAGCAACTGGCTTAACTTTTCTTGTCTCCATTTCAGGCCTTAAACTGCAAAAATAACACTAATCAATCACCCTTCCTGGGTTTAGAAAATAGTTAGGATTACCACTGGTTAAAGAAGTAACAACTAAGGGTTGGGAGGAAATTCAGAAAAGTTAAAACCACCAAACTCTCACCAATTGCATAACTATTGGGGCAATGTTGGTGCATATCCTTATGTGTCTCTGAAAAGGTCAGTGTGTGGTGTACCTCTGTCTTTACAGGTCTGTGAAGGAGACACAGGACAGCTGATGACCCAGGAGGGACACCACTTGTCAGTGAGAACACAGGACTGAGCTCAGAGGGCTCAGAGGGTGAAAGCACCTGCCACCTAGCCAGACAACTTGAATTCCATCCCAGGTCTCACATGTAGGAGAGAAGAAACTTCACTGGTTGCCTATCCTCTGATCTCTGCACATACACTGTAAAACACACACACATATACAAACGCGCGTGCGCACACACACACACACACACACACGCTCCATACAAAAAAAAAAGGTGAAAACAAAGATCCTAAACTCTTCATGGTTTTTAGTCAAATGTAGAAAAAAGATAAAGTAGACATCTTTTATCATGTGCTAAGTCTCGGAGAGGGACTTTCAGGAATCACTTTTAGGGACTGGAGAGATGGCTCAGGAGTTAAGAGCACTGACTGCTCTTCCAGAGGACTCTAGTTCAGTTCCCAGCACCCACATAGCAGCTCAGAGCTGTCTGTAACTCCAGTTCCAGGGAGTCTGATGCCCTCTTCTGACCTCTGCAGTCACCAGTCACACATGTGGTACACAGACATACATGCAAGCAAAACAATGATACACGCTGGGTGGTGGTGGTGCGTGTCAGGGGGCTCTCTGTGAGTTTGAGGCCAGCCTGGTACACAGAGAGAGTTCCAGGAGAGCCTGGGCTATGCAAAGAAACCCTGTCTCAGGAAAAAAGAAAGAGAGAGAGAGAGAGAGAGAGAGAGAGAGAGAGAGAACAACAAACACTGATACACATAAAATATACCTAAAAAATATTTTTAACGAATCATTTTTATTTTAAAATTTTAAATTAGCTTAGGCAATTTAGGTTTCATCGTGGAATTTTCAAATAAAATTTGGTTTTGGTGATTCTCTGCCTGTCTTCTCTGCCCTTTCTCTTGTAACCTTCCACCTCCCATAGTGCTTTTTCTCCTTTTATGTTACACGTGCCCTTTGGTGTGTCTCCCCCTCCCCCATTTCTGGTGCACCTGCCCCCCTCCCAACAACTTTTTGCCTCTCTTTGCCTTTATCCTTTCTAATTTAGTAGTCTGCACATCCAGTCGCCCCCACTTATTCACTTTTAAAGTGAAAATCTAGCACGCCGTTCTTTATTATTAACCGTTTCCGGGAGTTGGGCCGTTAGATGTTTGCCTTGCTCTAATGTATCACCTTGTGGCCTTTAAAAGGCATTGAGCGTGAGACAGGTAAGACGGTTCCAGGGCCGCTTCGGGCAGGACCTATTCTGGGGGCTTTGCAGACAGTGCTTGGTTTCATTCCTAGGATGATCCATTGTAGGGATCATGGCTGGGGCCATCAACACCCGTGCCTTTGCAGACAGACACTAAAACAAACAACGGGCGGTGGCATGACAGGCCAAGGTCACTAGCTAAGTGGCAGAGCTGTCCCGGGCCAGTCTGAGACTGCAGAGTGAGACCCTGTCTCAGAACAACAACAGAATGCCTTTGCCCATCCGAACTCCAGGCTAGTCAGTAGGGACATCTTTCTGAGGCTAGTGACTTCCTCAGAGTCAGGTGGGGGTGGGGTGGGGGTGGGGGTGGGCCTGTCAGACAGATGAGGGTGGGGAGGACTCTGGATCCCTGCTGATGTTAAACTGAACTTTGTCTGGGTTTAAAATGCCATCTTTCTAACAAAGATAAGGAAGCCGCAAAGAGCTACACGGATGAGTGGTCGTCATCCCCCGCCCCGCCCCTTGTCACACTTTTGTTGTGCATTTTGCCATCATACATAAGCACATGTTCGATATTCTTGGTGAAAATAATTCCCTCCTGAGACTCACAGGGGAAAATATTGGAGGCTTCATACAAGTAGGTCTTCCTCCATGACAGCCCACTTTCCCAGTGCTGCCCGTAGAGACAGGGTCCATCAGTTTCCATGCCGTGGATTTACATTTGCCCTGTGAATTATTTAAACCTCCAGGGTGCACCAGAACCTGCGTCTGGTTCCCAGCACCCACATGATGAGTCAACTGTGAAGACTTGGGTATGTCATCGTGGTGACACAGGCCTCTCACCCCAATGCCAAGGAAGCCAAAACAGGAGGGTCCCTGGGGCTGGCTAGTTAATCTAGCTAAATCAGTGAGCCCCAGATTCAGGAAGAGATCCTACCCTAAGGTGGAAAGTGATTGCAGGAGGCACACAGCATTGACCTCAATACTGCCAACCCAATGTAAACACACACACACACACACACACACACAAATTTTGAAAAAAAATAGAGAAGACACATATGGTGGTACACATCTGTAATTCTAGCACCCAGAAGCCTAAGGTGGGGGGGTAGGATTGTGAGTACTAGCCCAATCTGGGATAACACAGAAAGACTCAGTCTGGGGAAATAATAGCACACCATAGCTATTACTGTGAGGACCACACAATTACTGAAATGCCAAATTCAGTACCTGGGAACTGCTAACCTCTCTGATCATTTACCAGCATGGTCCCTGGGAAAGCCTAGCCAAGTAACTGCTTTATCTATCCTTCACCCAATGAACTAGTTGAGTCTATGTCATCACAGAGGCCAAAGAGCTATACCAGGGCCATCCTTACCATCAGAAAGGCTTTGATAAAGTACAGGTGACAAGCAGAACTGTATGTCCACAGTTGCAGGGTCAGCCCCGGCCCATGCCTGCTGTCCAGGCTTAATCACTAAGGTCCTTCCCTGCTTCACTCTCAAAGTGCTCTGGTTTGTGTTGGAAACTGCATGCTCTCTAGCGATAAGAGAAAATGATCTCTGACAGGATCTAACTGATCCCTCTGCAGTGATGCTTAGAGGCTGTGGGGGTGCTGGCTAGGGCGAGAGCATCCTTCCCTACAGGGAGAGCCAGAGCCCATTTGCAAGAGGCTTCAGGGAAGCCTCCCTGGTACAGTGGGTGGTGCTCAGAGAGGGGACAGGGAAGACAGACATGGAGGAGGAGGGGCTGTCGCTCCACTCATCCCTCTATCCTCCTGGAAAAGAGCAGACAGAAAACAGTTATAAAGCAGCTAGATAGGTTGCTTATGGCTGAATGATTCCGTAAACGAGCCCATGGATATTATGGAGTGGTGGGGGTCAATGTTTATAGATTAAACGAGGACCTCAGGGTCCCACATTAAAATGTGTCTAGCTATTATTAACCCTTTATCGCAGCATACATCCCCTTAAACTGACGGCATCCAGCTGAAGTCAGTTTCAGGGAGCTTATCTAAGAAGAGCGAGGAAAGAAAAGGAAGAACCTGCAGGGCAATGGGTTCTTCTCCGAGCTCTTGCCCACACCCCATTTCTCTCGCTGTCTGTGGTCACTGCAGCTCACTGAAGAGGAGTAGGACCTGAGCTGTGTGGTGGCATCAGACAGACCCCCACCGCGGCACCTGGTGTGTCACCTCAACCTTGCTCGGTGGAACTGCTAACTAAGCCGCACGTGTGGACTACGGCCTTCTGAACGAGCAGTCCTGCCACAGCTATTTTGGAAGAACGTGCCACTTGAGATTCAAATTAAACAGCGAGAACAGGATGTCTGGGAAGAAAGGACTCAAGAATCATGGAAACTAAATCCTACCAGTGCTAGGGCTTTCCCTGAGCAGCTGTTTCGCGACAGTTTAGAGAGCAAGGATCAGGCAGACTCCCACCCACCTACGTACTCTAAAGCCAACTAAACCAAGAAACTCAAATTTTTCACTTGTCCAAAATTGAACTTGTGCGAAATTTAACATCTGATGCTGTGCTTCCAGGCATCTCTCCACATTTAAAGATGAATCCTTCCTATCTTTATACTACGAGAAAGACCAAGTTAAAGGAAGAATCAACATCTGAGCCTAGTGGCCTGAAATGTTCAATGGGCTTCATCATCCAGTATTTTAACTCAAGATGCACAGAATTCTGTGGGCAGCAAGAATGCACAGCATTGGGGAGTTTCATCACCCTCAGAGGATGTTCTGAGAGAAGCCACTGGCCCAGTGTCACTGGCTGGATTTCTGAGTCTATTTCACTAAGCAACTGCATTAGGACGGGGCCGTCAATCTATGCTGAGTCCTGAAGACTGCCTTGTGAACACAGGGAGTTCACGGTTGGCTATCCCTTTAAGCACTTGTTTAAGACCAGCAGGAACAGAGTTAACTAAATGCCTATTTTACACAAGGGTCTAAGCTGGCTAGTTCCATGTCTACTTGAAACCAGAGAGCTGAGGGGAAGAAACCTCAATTGAGAAACTGTGTCCGTTATGATAGGGCTATAGTCAAGGCTGTTGGGCATTTTCTTAAGAGGTGATGTGGGAGGGGGGTGCATCCCATTGCGGTTGGTGCCACCCATAGCCTGGTGGTCCTGGGTACTATAAAAAAATAAAAAGCAGACTGAGCAAGCCATGGAGAACAAGCAGCACTCTTCCCTGGCCTCTGCATCGGCTCCAGCCTCCAGGTTCCTCGCTGTTTGAGTTCCTACCCTAATTGCCTTCCGTGAGGAACTGTCATATAGAAGTGTGAGTTGCCTCTGGCCATGGTGTTTCATCAGCAACAGGAACCCTAAGACAGGGCCTTTTGCATGTGTATCACCATAGGCCTCAGAGTTCTGTCTTGGAACTGGCTCTGTCCCACGGTTAGCAAATGTGAAAATGTGTCTGTGTCCTGAGGCCAGCGGGACATAGCCCAGGTTTAGACTTGGTCTCACGGGACCAGGTACGCATTGTGTTGCCCACAGCAGGGCTGCTTTCACTGAACCTAATCAGTCATTTAGTCAGGAGGATAAAATGAGGTAGAAAGGAATCAGACCTTGTGAAACAACTTTATCTTGTTTCTTATAGTAACGCCTTTTAGAATCTTACAGTAAACTCAGAGTAAAGAATTCAGAGAGGAGAGATCGGGGAGACGGCTCAGTGGATAAAGCACTTGTTAAATAAGTATGGGGATCTAAGTTAGTATCCCCTCACCTGCTCTTCACCACTGAACCGCCCATCTCTCCAGCCACCCAGTACCCATGTGAAAAGACCAATGCCACAATGCACACTTGGAACCCCAGTGCTGGGGAGGTGGAGACAAGAGGCGTCCTGGGGTTTCCTGCTCAGTCAGTCTAACTGGCGACTTATAGGTTCGGCGACAGAGTCTGTCTCAAAAAATAACATAGAGGAGGTTGAAGACATCCAATGTCAATCTCTCACCTCTACAAGTGCACCACACGTGCGCACACACACACGCACTGTAAAATCAGAAACAGCTGAGCCTTAGAGCTCTAAGACGCCAAGTTTTAACTATTGTAGATGGCTGTAGCTTTCACTGGGTACCTGTCTTGGCCTTGTACCCCAAGGTAACAGCCTCTGGCTTCCAGAACCCTAATTTTTCACCTGCCCTGGGAGCTTTTATTAAGTGTTTGATCCGCCCTCTGCCCAGGAGCTTAGCCCAGGTCCCCAGTCAGGAAACTGTTGGACAGTAGCCCAGGCTCTTCTGCAGGGGGGACTGAACAGCAGGTTTTTTTCTTTCTTGTTCTCTTTTTGTTTCCTTCAAAGAATTCAGGTTCTATGAACTCAACATGGTCCTGTTAAAAACTTATCAAACTCTCAAACTGTTTGCAAATCGCAGCCAGTTATGAATGCTCTGCTTCTGGCAGCTTGAAAGCAATGTTTTCAAAAGGTTTTGCTCCCGTCCTGACAACATAATTACCTGAAAACAGGAGGGGAGGGGAGGGGGTTCTGAACAGATCATTTTGACACAGAAATGATGGTTACATAAAGACCAACCTGGAATAAAACCCCCAAATGTGCCTCTCAAATCATTTAATGACTTAGGGAATAATTTAGAAGTTTGCTCCCTATAAAGTTCTATTTTAAAGACTGACTTTGGTAATTGGTGGGTATCTTCTATTTTCATATTAAATTAAACTCTTACGGTGGCAATTTCTACAGTCTACAAAGGACACATGGAATCATTCACCCTCTCTATTTAAGGTCATTGGCAACAGAGCAGGCCAACTCTGGCCAGTTTGTTGTTCCACACAAAGTGTAGTGGGCCTGGGAGAGACGGCCTCTGGTCTTCCCTCCCTTCACCATTTCAATCTCCCAGACTCTTGGCCATCATTTAACTTTGAAACATTCCTATAATTCATGTGTGTGCTCAAGTCAGCAAGAGGGTCAGTTTGAATCCCTTCTGAGTTCAGGATTCCAACATTTACTGTATCTACAGAAAGAACTAGGATGGCGCTGGGGATCAGTGGTAGAAGGCCTGCCTAACACTCACCAGGACCTAAGTTTGAGCCCCAGAATTACACAGGAAAAAAAAGGGAGTACGACTTAGAGCCGGGTGTAGTAGCACACAGCTGTAATCCAAACACTTGAGAGAGAGAGAGACAGGAGGATCCCTGTAAGTTCCAGGCTAGCCTAGTCTTCATAGATAGTTCCAGGCTAGCCTAGTCTTCATAGATAGTTTCAGGCTACCCTAGACTACATAGATAGTTCCAGGCTACCCTAGACTACATAGATAGTTCCAGGCTACCCTAGACTACATAGATAGTTCCAGGCTACCCTAGACTACATAGATAGTTTCAGGCTACCCTAGACTACATAGATAGTTCCAGGCTACCTTAGACTACATAGATAGTTCCAAGCTAATCAGGGCAACACACTGGGACCACGCCCCAAAATAACAGAGAATTGGGGGAAGGAGAGGAGAGAAGTGAAGCGAGCCAATCTGTTTACAACTTTCAGTACTGAAGCCTGAAATACAAACCCAAAGATAAGGTTTGAATTGTGTTTTGGTGCTGCACTCACAATCCTGGCCATGGATTCTTAGTGAGCTACTCATATGTGAAACCCTGTGAAAAGGCTCGCTGAAAACCAAGTTACTTACTGCCCAGCTTGAGCAAGGCAAGCAGAGATGGGAAGTGAGGAGAGGGGAGAAAAAGGGCTGTCTCACTTACTGTTCTATTGCTATGATGGGACATGACTATCAAGGCAACTTACAGAAAAAGGAGTTTATTTAGGGTCACAGTTTCAGAGCGCTAGGGTCCATGAGCATCATGGTGAGGCGGGCATGACAATGGCACAACAGCTGAGAGCTCCTATCTTGAGACACAAGCAGCATGGGCTTTTGGAACCTCAAAGCCTGACCCCAGAGGCACACGTCACTCAAAAAGGGCACACACCTAATCCTTCTCAAACACTTCCACCAACTGGGGACCAAGCACTCAAATATGTGAGCCTATGGGGGCCATTCTCATTCAAACCACCACAGGGGAGGAAAAAAGGGGGCAGGAATGGAGGATGTGAAGAAGGGAGGAAGAGAGGTAGGAAGGGTGGGAAGGAGGGAAGGAGGGAGAAAGAGGAAGGAGGAAGGGAAGAAGGAAGGGAGAAAGGGAGGGAGAGAGGAAGGGAGGAAGAAAGGAAGGATGGGAGGAAGAGAGAAAAAGGAAGGAGGGAGGGAGGAAGGGAGGGAGGGAGAGAGAGAGGAAGAGAGGAAAAAGAAAGAGAAGGGAAGAAGGGAGGAAGGGAGAGAGGGAGGAAGAGAGGGAGGGAAGAAGGGAGGGAGGAAGGGAGGGAAGGAGGGAGGAAGGGAGGGAGGGAGGAAAGAAGAGAAGGAGAAGTATTTTCAGTTTTCCTTCTAATACACATTCCTACCAGTAGCAAGCTATGTTTGCATTTATTGAAGCACTTATAAAATTTCTGGCATCAGAAGGAACTTTTTCCATTAAAACACTATACATTCCATCATGAGCAGATGACCTGTGCTCGCATCTGAAAGGTCAGGCGTGGGAAAACGACCTTAAAAGCCATAGACAAACATAGCCACGAGGCTTTTCTACGGAAAGACACCTGGGAGCGTGAGTTTAGTGGCAGACTTACAGTTATTAGAAGCTCGGGAATAAAGCAGACTGCAAAAGTACAGGAAATCCTCATCATGATACGGACATGAAATTAATAACACAAACATTTCTATTCATATTTTTCTGGCCACTCAGGAAAGATGACAGCTCCCTACTTTGCAAATAAATGAAAAGAAACTCAACGTCACATTACTGTCAACATTCAGTTCTCAAAGACATTAAATGATTTATGCTGGATAAATCATGTATAGAAGGCTTCAGTGTGCATTTTATACTTCTGCTTAAGTAAGAAAGTTATGATAATCAGAGTATTAAACATTTATAAGTCTGTTTGCTCGGTGGACGTACATTGAATGAAATCAATTATGTTATCAGGAGGCTCATCTTCAAGCACTTAGGATAATAACTTATCCCAGAAAGCACAGCATATACAAAGAGTTAATCAAAAGGCTGGGGAGATAGCTCAGGGTGCAAAGTCACATGGTATGAGCATGAGGATGAATAATAGCTATTGAAAAATCCAGGTTTGTGGGTATGTACCTATAACCACAGCCAGAAGGAGTCAGAGGCAGGCAGATGCTGGGGGGCCTGCTGGCCATCCAATCCAACCAAAATATTGACAGGCAGAGATCGGTGAGAGATCAAAGTATAAAGGAGGACATCTTAAATTGACCTCAGCCACCAGAGGCACACTCACAGGTGAGTCCACACACATATGTGCAAACACACATACAACGCACACACAGAGTTAATCTGATAGTAGATGTGACCATTTACAAATAACTAGACAACATGGGCAGGAAAAAAGCATCAGGAAAGAGAAGCAACAACCTGGTGAGGTCACAGAGTCGAGTCGAGTGTGTCCAAGACGTGTGTTCCCTGTGATGGAGCAGGAATTAAATGAGCTTAGTCTGGGGCTTTAATCACCATTCACACCCTCTCCCTTTTCTGTTTCTTCTGCAGGAGGCTTCAGTGAGCCAACGAGAGTCACACTTTCGTCCTTTGTCCCTCTCTGTTCTCCTCGCGGCATGTATAATGATGAAAAGTATTCTGAACTTCTTGCTCTAAAAGTACTAAGAACTTGACACAATGCTGCATCAGAGTCTCCAGAAAAATTAGCCCTCTTAATTTTGACCGACCTCATTCCCCATATAGAGAAAAAAAAACCTCAAGAAAATTCTATGCATAAGGAAGAATCTATTATAGGAAAAAGAGGCAAAACATGAAGACAATGTCTATTCGAAAATTGTTCAGAAGCCTGGTGCAACACCAGTGGGCCTTAAATGATTAGAAGGTTTGCAGAAGACCACAGTGGAGTGGGATGTAGAGATGAGAAGGACATCAAAAGTTTGTATGCGCAGAAGGAGAGGTCAGTAGCCAGGGACAAGTAGACACCCCCAAGTCATGGGAAAACCACCCTCTTCAAGTCCCCCAGCGGGTGTTCAACAAGCTCTCCCGTGAGGAGTGAAAGAGACAGGGAAAGGAGAGAGAGGGGGGCTTAAAAAGACCTTCACTAAAAGGTAACTAGAAAGCAGAACAAGGAAGACAGTGTGCAGTGCACAGCCCCTGGGGAAGGGACACCATGGCACATGCCTCTCTCTATAAAGAAGCATAGGAATGAGCCATTCTAGGGCCTGAAGGTGCCAGGCCAAGTAAAGTTTGATGCCAAATGGCACGCCAGTGTTTGGTTTTGTTCATGTCTCCTGCCAGCATACGCAAGGACAAGACCAATCAGACTCCATGTCCTTTGGCGGCATTCTACTTCTCTACTGCCCATCGTCGGTGAGGCAGCATTCACAAGAGGACAGTCTTTAATGAAACCAACAGGGTCACAGATCATGGGAGCCTGAAGACCAGCTCCACTTCCTCTCCTTTCTGCTTTTAATCCTTACCTCAAGGGAAAGGGAAAGCTAGACAAAGCGGATGAAGGCTCCCCTGGCACACATGACAACCACAGACGGGGGCAGGAGGACAGGAAGACAAGGCACTGGCTACATGGCATACCCTACCTCAGAAAAGATGACTCTGTCTTTCTTAGATTCCTTCAGCTGAGGCTCAGACTCAATGCCCTTCTGGGACATTCCTCCTCTCATTTACAGAGACTAACAGACCAACAAACTAAACAGAATCAAACAAAAACAAAAATTATTTTGGTTCCCTGTATCTTCAGCACTGAGTCTGCTACTCAGGAGAAGGAGAGGGTAGTGATTAAACCACTCCTTCAAACTCAGTCCTTCCGTCTTCCTCTTCATGGGGCTTTCCTCCCTCCTAAGCCCCTTTGGAGCTGACCATTCTCCAACTCAACTACTTAGGACACCCAGATGCTGCTAGAAGAGCCAAGAAGCTGTGTTATCCAGTGCAGGTGGCAAGCGTGGACTCACAGGTCTTCCAACCCCCCCCCCCCCCAACTAATATGTATGCAGGAAAGATACAGCCCACTCCTCCTTTCCTCCTGCCTGTCTGGCTGCTGCAGGCGCCTCTCTGCTTAAGTGGAGCACTCCCTCACTGTTGCCTCCATTCCCAGGGGTCCCCAGGGAGGATTTCCTCCCATCTAAGACCTCCAGGAAACTCTGATCAGGGCAGAGGACATGAAGAACTTCCCGGACGAGGGCCCATCTCCACACCAACATGCTGAGCACTTTCATGTAAACCCACAGACTACTCAAGTCCTACTGAAGGGATCTCCGTACCCCACCCTGAGGGCTGAAAGGGGCCAGTCATTAAGTGACTTGTTTGTTGGCATCACTTCCAAACCGACTCTCACAGCTCACTCAGCCTGACAGATTCTCACGGACGGCTGAATGCTTCAGCCGTGAGAGCTTTGCGCTCCCATTCCCAGTACTGCAGGGTAAACATGCTTGGGGTCTTCGTGGTCCAGTTGTACCGGAAGAGAGATGTCATATAACAGCTTTCCTCCGCTTCAAAATGATATGCTAATTCCCCATCTACGGCTCACCGCAAGTTGCCTGATCTTATTGTATTCAGAGATGCTCTGATCGCCACTATTATTTTTAATCTAGAATTAAATTTAAGAGATTAAAAAAGTTAAGCTTTGTGCAAGGCAAGGCATTTACCCAAGGCATGGCTTGGTCAGAGTTAAATGGTCGGAAGAACAACGAACAATTCTTTATATGCCAGTTGTATAAAGAGTAACAGTCACAAGCTTATTCAAAGTACTTTGATTTTATGTGCGTTAGTGCCTACTATAAATATGTCTATAATCGCTTTCTGTTTCCAAGTATTCGAGTGGAGCCTAAAAAAATCTGAAATATTTCTGGAGCTATTTGCATTTGGGAACACAATTTCCTGAGTTGTTTGTCAGCATCCTTCAACTTGCCCACCATGAGTGCTCAACCAAATAGGACCACCAAGTCTCCATAATTGACAGGAAATTCAGGGTGTTCAGTCCTATGTAGCCTGGCTAGAATCTTCTGTCAAAGAGAGGAGGCCTTAGGCTGGTCAATTGCCCATCTCTTGAAAGGCTCCGCCCTTCTAGCATGTGCTGTGCCCTTCAGGAGCCAGAAGAACCAGCCTTGTGAGTGTCAGATCCAGTGCTGAAGAAACAGGAAACTGCTAACAAGGTTTGTTTTGTTTGACTTGGTTTGGTTTGTTGGTTTATTTCAGAGAGAGTCTCCCTGTGTCGTCCCGGTTGGCAATTCACTATGTAGATCGGGCTGGCCTCAAATGACAGCCACCCTGTAGCTTCCAAGGCCTGGGATTACAGACATGTGCTGCCACACCCAGCTGTGATGGCATTCTTAAAAGAAACTTGTAGCCAGCAGGCTTGCAAGTATCGTTCTGAGGCATTAAGTCTTCAGAGAATGAAAGCAAAGCAAGCCGTAGGCTGTTCACGATGGAAGTTGCTGCCACTCAAGGATTTTCCAGAAATTCAGCGTTGAGAACAACAATCTTAGCTTGCTTCTCATCTGAACTTGAATTTTTAGGGACTGATGACATAGCTTGTCTGGTAAAGGTACTTTCTGGCAAGCCTGGTGACCCGAGTTCAGTCACCAGACTGCATGTGGTAAAAAAGAGCATCAACCCGCACAAGTTGTCCTTTGACCTCCACCCAGGCAAGTAGCATGCATCATGTGGCATGCACATGCCCACACACATATAACCTACATAAATGTTTAAAAAATTCAAGTGATCTAAATTCATATTTTTTATTTTACTGGCTCTTATCAGGTTTGACTGGGGATTTCCATTTTGGTTTTAGGGTGAGTTCAGCTAAGATGGAAAAAAAAAAATAAGAGGAAAACACTGTGTTTATAGTGTAATAATTAACTTCTGACAAACTTTAGACTTGCTTCCTCAATCTTAAAAGTGAAACCCTTCCTTCTCAGAATGTGTGACTTCAACAGAAACTTCACCCTGATAGCCTATAAGATTGCTCTGAGATTGATTGACACAAAATAAGAACCAAGCAGAACTGCTATTGATGTGACACGTGACACGCCTCCTTTGTGGGCGGGGCTAGTGGATAGAAAATCATTGAATGGATCAGTCATAAAGAGACTTGGAAATTATCAGCGCAGAGGCAGGATGCCCGCATCACTCTGGGCGTACAAATCCAAAATTTAAAAGATTAACTTGCTGGTGGTAGCTTATTCCTTTAATCCCAGCACTTGGGAGGCAGAGGCAGGCAGATTTCTGTTGAGTTTGAGACCAGTACAAAATGAGTTCCAGGACAGCCAAGGCTACACAGAGAAACCTCATCTCAAATAAACAAAATAAGTAACTAAATATTTTTTAAAGGTAGGAGTATGAGTTTTTGTGTTGATGAATGAATGAATGAATGAACAAAAAACATTGCAATGTCATAAACTATGACAAAAGGGGAGACAGCTGTGTGTGTGTATATGTGTGTGTGTTGTGTGTATATATGTATGTGTGTGTGCATACATTGTGGTATGTGTGTGAATGAGTGGGTGTGTAAGTGTGTGCTCTCAATATCACATCAGCTTTAGTTTGGAATCGTTAAGAAAGGAATTATATGATTTGCAGCCATTAATATAAACCATCAATGAAGAATAATTGAATCCAACTAATATTAAAAAATGGCTGGGCCTCTTCTGTGGTGGTGAAGGGTTCCTTTGTTCTCCTGGAGAGAATCATGTAAATATATTCCTCAAACCATATTTTATATGTGTGTGTGTGTGTGTGTGTGTGTGTGTGTGTGTGTGTGTGTGTACATATTTCCTTTTCCAGGGAAAACCTCAATGCCAACCCAACACTAAGGCACCTTCTGGCCTTATAGCTCTGTGTGCACAACCCATGAAAACAGACCCATGCTTAATACCAACAAGTACATTTTCTTCAATTTGTTTTTTGCAGAATGCTCAAGCTATCCATTACAGATTATAAAGTATTAAATGAAGGAGACCAAAACAAAAGATAATTAAATTAGAGTTGTATAACTCTCATTAATGTCATTAGGCTCTGTAATTCGTCTTCCTATTTTCTCTGCTTTGGGGTTCACCAGAAACACTGGCTCACCAGACCTCAGTCCCTCTCACTGTGCCGTCCTCTCAATCGCTTAAGACAGCATCTCTCTCCCAAGCGTGTACAAGGCTGTGGTTCATAACACAGGGTCCACTGGGTTCTTAAATAAAACTGATTCTTGGGGCTGGAGAGATGGCTCAGCGGAAAGAGCGGTTAAGCCTGCTCTTTCAAAGGTCCTGAGTTCAATTCCCAGCAACCACATGGTGGCTCACAACCATCTGTAATGAGGTCTGGTGCCCTCTTCTGGCCTGCAGGAATACATGTAGACAAAATATTGTATACATAATAAATAATAAAATATTTTTAAAAAATAAAAAAATAAAACTGATTCTTGTAACCATCCTTTAAGATAATTACCACCAAGTTCACATCGCACCACACAATATGCTGGCAGTCTGCATGGTCCCTCCCTCTCATGAGAAGCACAAGCGTCATAAGGAAGGGAGTTCTATTATTTCCCATTTACAGATGAGGAAACTCTGCTAGAAGAGTGAGTTTACCGATCCACAGCTGGTAAACGGCAGGGTCAGTGGTCACTCCTGCTCTAATTCCACAGCCCCACAGTTAATGCACATCCCTTGTCTTTGTGGTTATGTGCTTGGCCTTTAATGACTGAGCCCTCTCTACAACCCTACTGCACCTTACAGAACTATGTGTGGTGGTACAGGACCCTAACCTCAGCACTTGGGAGGCAGAGGCAGGATGGTCATGAATTCAGAGACCTAATGAATTCAAATCCAGTTGGGGGCCACTTGAGATCCTTTTCCAGAAACAAAAGTGCAAATAATGAAAAAGAATTTGGGATCTACTTGTCCAAAATGATCTCCATAAGACATTCAAAGCTAAATATAAAATTGCATCATCTATTGTTATTTATTTGGGTTTGTTTACGTCCCTACTGCCATTCCTATGAGGGCAGAGTCTCTAACAGTTCTAGGCTAGCTTTGCATCTACAGAGCATAACATCAAAAGATGTGTGCGTAACAACAACAGAAAGCGGCAAGGACTGGTCCGAGACCCAGCAACTTAGATCACTGTTGCTCTGGGGGCCTCCTCTTCTTGCCTTAGCCCCCTTCACAGCCCTTCCGGCACCACCCCACACTCCACCATCAGTTTCTACACCTCTGGCTTAGGGCTAACACTGAGAAGCAAAGAACACAAGGAGAAGTGCTAGCTGGAAACTCTGTCACCTCTTAGCAGGCCTGCTCCAGGAAAATCTTTACAAAAGCCAATCATTCCAGACCCAAAAGGTTGGGGTTTTTAAGCATAACTTTTCATTGCCACAGCAACCATTCCTAGCAGCTATCCAAGTCTCGTTCACTTTCAAAAGCTCAGCTGTGTGGTGTTTATTATACAGAAAAGTTGGTTCCTCTAAAAATAAAATCCTCAGTGGTAGAGATTCACGTGGTCTTCGTGAGATTCCATCATGGTGTCCCTGACCGGAGCCAGGCGTCGCAGGTGACATCACTCCCCATCACTCTCAGCTTCAGACACTTGCAAAACAGATCTCAGAGTCAGATGTGGTAGGCAGAGGGCGGGGTTACTGGTTTTGATGGGTGCATGAGCCTCCCCTTAGATGACGCGGAAAGGATTCCTTCTAAAGCAAAACCAAAAATCAAATGGGCCAGATCATGCAAAAAGGAGCTATTACCCTACTACAGAGTGTTCCCTATTAGAGATGGTAAAAGAAGTGAGAGGCAGGAAAGGCGATATAGTCTAATTCTTTAAAGTGTCTTCTGCTGAGAGTATAGTTTAGAAATGTTCATTCATGGTTTTGCGATGACCCTTATGTTACTGTCAGGCAACAACAAAAGATGTGAGATCATCTTGCTTAAATAATACATATACTGAACAGTTCAGAAAAATAAACAACAAAAATAGAAAGTTTTCCGTCATTTCGTTGCTTTCAGGCTCTTCCTGTGCATAAGATTTTTTTAATCGCTGTAATCACACCGGGAATGTAACTTACTCTCTCAGGAATGATAGGGTGCATTTTCATGAGCATGTCTCCGTATTCATTAGACTGCCTCAACAATACACAGGACCAACGGTGTCTGAATCGCTTCATCTACAACTGGACATACGTAAAGACGGCTTCTAGCATTGGGACTTCTACAAAAAAGTGAGCGAGAGGTAGGTTTAACATGCAAAAAAAATTTCTTTTAAGACGAGTTCCTTGGGGGCTGATCTTCAAAAGCAGAGGACATAATAAGAATGGTAGCCATGAGCAGGGGTTGACACGATGCTTCAGACACGTGGGAAGTTCCGAGGATGACAGAACACATCCTGCACACTCTCTAAGAGACAGGCATCTACTAGCAGAAATTCAAAACCCAGCCCCAAAAGTTGGGGGCCACAGGGAAGCCCATGACTGGACAAGCAGCTTCTGTGTTTGACTCTGAGGAACCTAGGAAGGCTCTGGCTAAATGTCCCTGACTGAAGAGGAGTCTCCCTGCCTCCCTTTCATTATTTCATTTCATTCCACTTCCTGGGCTTTCATTAGGGCGTCCAACTGGACAGAAAAGCATCAGGACTAGCTGCCTGTCTGTAAGTGGATTATGATGGGCTCAGTATCTGTGCAGCCCTTGCTGTACCTGTAAACTAAAAAGAAATAAAATCAACAAAAAAGTTTGACCTGCAGGAATCTGGACAAGACTGTGATGAGCAGATACCATGAAATGCGTCCACCTCAAACTAATCCAGTTGTTTATTTGGAAAATACCACAGACCAAAGGTGGTTTCCACTTTCACTGTTTTCTCCCCCTCTAGAAACTAGGGCCCATAATGTGTTGGTAAGATGTGAGCAAGCATAGGGAAGCAAGCCTTCTGTGGTTATGATGCTGAAAATCAGTAGAATATAATCAGTAATGGTTACAATAAAAAAAAAAACTTTCTCCCTTGATTATACTACAAGACATGAAGAAATATCACAGAAAGATATAAATTATAAATGAATATTAAATTTCTTCTTAATCATCCTTTCGCAGGGAAAAAGGTAAGTACTGTCTTGTGTGTGCAAGGCAATATCATCTTTTAGTAGCAGTGGGACAGGGTTGCTCTTACCCTGCTGCCTCTCGGCTAGGGAAATAGGATTAGTGGTCTAAGATGGAAGCGCTTAAACTGATTAGGCAAGTAGGTAGTCCTAAGGACAACTATGCCAGAAAGAAAGAGCAGCCCAGTCTTGTACGAGCCACTGTCCTGGATTGGAGAAGACCTGAACCATCCCGTCCAAAACCTGAGTTTGCAATTTATAAGGTAGCTCTCAATCTTCTGTCTTCAAAATAGACTCTAAATGGCAGCTGGCGGGCTTAGCTTGCACCCTGCAAAGCCAGTTCAGAATATGCACCACTCCTCCATCTATTCATGGACAAAAGCAACAAGACGTATGAAGTAGCTGCCATATTAGGGAGTGTGTATATAGTAACGGAGGAACCAGAGGCCTGCAGGAAGCTTAGGTTACAGAATTTGTTATTTGGCCCGGCCCACTGAGGTAGGTTTATAACTTACAGTTAAGGATGATTGAATTTCTCAACCTAGAGTCCTGGGGTACTGGGATGGACTGAATCAAGCAGCGGACCAACACGTCCTTTTGCGGATGAAAAGGAACCCCAGAGAGGCACACTGAGTAACTAGGCACAGAGCCTAACAACAAGGGTTCATGCCCAGCCCTGGCCAAGAACTCTCTGGAAAAACAGATGATACGGTTTTACTGAGGGATCTGCATGCTGAGATAGAAGAAATTCTCAAGATGGATTTCACGTGTTCAGTGGCGAGCCTTCCTAGCTCAGCCTCAAAGATTAGCTGTCTGTATTGGACATTGTCGCTTCCTGACAGCAGAAAGGAAAACCAATCGTGGACACTGTGAAGGCAACATCAGTTCAGACAGACCAACAGATAAGTGGACAGAGAGGTCACAGTCACTGAGGACACTAAGAGGGCTGGAGTGAGATGCTGGCATCCGTTTCAAGACTACAGAAGTGGTTAAGCAGGGAGACAGAACTCGCAGTGAACTGCAGAGACTAGGCACCACCTAAACTCATTCATTTCCGTGTATTTTCCATGTTGTTTCTGTCATGGCTTCAACTGTCAGCTTGATATAATGCAGAGTCACCTGGGAAGAAGTTCAGTTGAGGGATTCTCTAGATCAGCTGGGCCTGCAGCCTTGCCTGTGAGACATTTTCTTAATTGCTCATTGATGTAAGAGGGCCCACCCTACTGTGGGGTCGCACCATTCCAAGGCTGGAGGGCCTAAGCTGTATGTATGTGTTCATAAGGGACTGAGCAAGCCAGGGAGAACAAGCCAGTTAGCAGTGTTTCTCTATGGCCTCTGCTTCAGTTCCTGCTTCTGGGTTCCTGCTTTAAGCTCCTGCCATGACTTCCCTCAGTGATGAACTATGACCTACAAACTGAAATAAAACCTTTCCTCCCCAAACTGCTTTTGGACGTGGTGTTTATCACAGCAAATAGTGGGTTCTATAAGGCTGTTCCTCAGTGTTTTCAGAACGAGAGTCAGGAGGGCACGCAAACTCCAAAACTCTGAATCAAATGACCCGATTATAGGATTATGTTTGGTTGGGCTATGGAGGCAATACCTGTCACTGTAGCTGGCAATGGGCCAAAATGGAAGATCACTGAGAGGCATCAGGAAATTTAAAGTGGAGTGCACGCTCGACAGTGAATCATCAAAGCGGTTAAGCCACAGTAAAGGGTGCAGAGAGATCTGCTGTGCAAAATGAAGAGGCTTTTGACTGTGCATGTAGTGTATGGCATCCTCCTTGGACCGGGGACCTAGCTGGTTTCTGCAGCTGAAGCTCCCAGCTATGGCGTTCTCTTCACTGCAAACAGTTAGGGGGCAACAACAAACAACCGTTTCCATGGACCGAAATGTCTGCGAAGATACTAAGAACCCATTGCTGAAGTGCCACACACAAGAAATATGAGTGGCCGCATAAAAACTACCTTATCTACAAAAGATCAGCCCAGAGTAACCCTCACAGGCCCATTCACGTTTCCCTCCACCCCAAAGCCTTGAAAACACAGCTGGAAGACAGACAGCATGAGCCAGATGTTCCTTGTTCTCCCGTTTGCTCGCTCTGGTTCTGTCTGTGGAAGTTCCGCCACTTTGGCAGACTCTCTGTCTAGACACCCTGCAGCAGAGACCTCTTCTTGGGCCATCTGCAGAGCTCACGCCTCACTAAAGAGTCTACTTCATTCCTACAGATGGTTCCCTGGGGTGAGCCTCAGGAAGATGCTCAGAGATTCCCAGGAAGAGACAGGAGAAAGCAGTAACAAAGAAGGTGGCAGGATGCTCTTCAGAGCCATGCAGGCCTGGTACACTACCTCCAGACTCCTGAAACAGCTTCCACACTGTGCACTCTTACAACAGCCCCACAGGCTTTATTCATCCCTCTGACTCCTCCTGTGTGGGCTGCATTCATTGGACTGGGGTAGGCATCTTATCCTTGAAGTCTCTCTTGGGAACTTGAACTGCCACTTGTGTCTGTTAGTACTTGAATTTGGCACCACGTTACTCAAGTAACCCAGGATTGCTGCTTTAGACGTTAAATAGGGGAGAAAAGCCGAGCACTGCCATAGAGAAGAATGGGGCTGAAGAGAGGCAGAAGCCAGCAGGCCTCAGGCCAGCAGGGTTCTGTCCTCTCTATGTGCCATGAGACACCCCCACAGTCTGGCACCTTGCCCTGCCCCTGTACCCATAAACCACCCTGGGTATCCTTAAATGAATTCTGCTTATGCTGGTTTAAGTAGGCATTTCTCTTGTAATCAACAGACACAGTCATAAGTGTAATCATTTAAAAGCTAGCTTCTAATGGTCTAGAACCCCAGTAGAATGGCATATCACTCCAGCAGTCTATACTATAAATACATGTACTGACAGTTTCAAAGTCTGTGCTGTGGTCCCCATGGCCCCTTCTAAACCCAGCCACATGAACGGGAGGAAGCTCAGAGTGCATCTGCACTGTTCCCCTGCCCAAGGTGATGCTCTGCAAAATCTAACCCTGGGCAAAGGCTTTCATCTCTAATCCTCCCTCTGAGGAAGGGTCTTAAGGGTTGGAAACACAGACACGTGGAACCAATATGTGGTAAGAAAGTACACGCACCACTCAGAAGAAGGACCACCTGAACTAGCATGGCATTTGGGTAATACACGGCCTCTAGCAACTGCCACCTCTCCCCTGTTAGCTGGCATGGACCCATAGCCTGGGAGAGGGGGCAATAAAAATAAGAACAGTGCTGACACCCTGCACTTTTCCTGGCCAGGAAATCTGGCTGTACTCATTCAAGCATCCTGCTACCTAACAGTCACAGCCTGCCATCCCACCAAGTACCAGCTTTATCTCCATTCAGTGGGGATGCATTGAAGATTATGACAGTCTTGTCCTCTCTGAGGTCCTTCCATCAAAGTTACACTCTATTAAGTGAGAAGACTTAACTGATACACAAACGGGGTGAGAAACAGATCAGACTGGAAGACTACAGGGAGAGGAAGCTCGTTAGGTCCACACACTTGACAGATAGCAACTAGCGGGCTTCGGGTCTCCATAGGACAGTGGTTCTCAACCTCCTAATGCTGTGACCCTGTAATACAGTTCTTCATGTTGTGGTGACCCCCAACCATAAAAGTATTTTCGTTGTTATTTCCTAACTGTAATTTTGCTAATGTGGTGAATTGTTAAGTAAATAACTGTGTTTCCTGATGGTCCTAGGCAACCCCTGTGAAAGGGTCATTTGACTCTCCCCGCCCCCAGAAAGGAATCACAACCCACAGATTGGGGACAACTGCTCTAGGAGCTAATGTAACCTCATTTAACCATGATAATTATCAAAGAACTGGCCGTGATCACCAACGTTCAGCCTTCCCAGGATGGAAATAGTCGTAATGCTCTCATCTGGCTCTCTGCTTCTCTTAGGAAGCCAAGAATCACCTGTCCTGCATCCATTCCACCTTTCCATCTCCCACAGGCCCACACCTTCTGAAGGGAGCCCAGCTACCTGCCTGGCTGAGCCCCGGGCTGGGCTGAGCCCACTGGACATGCTAACACGTGACGATGTGGTGATCCTTGGAGCCCTTCCTCTTGGATCAGCAGTGCGGTGGCCCACTGAGCCTCCTCCAGACTCTCCCTAGGCCTCCTGAAACGCGGGATCAGAAGTCCCCAATGGACAGGGGAAAGAAGAAAAGGAGAGCTGTCACAATGTATTGTTGCTGAGCTGTAAGGGGATGCCTGCCAGCTCTTGAAAGGCCATAGCCTTGTGGACACTGGCCCGAGCTTTAGTTACAATATCTTCTTTCACGGCCCTTAGGTGCACACCCCAAGCTCTGCTCCCCGTACCTATCTACCCACCCATTGACAGGCCCCTGCGGTGGAGGTTTTGGTTGTTGGTGTTTTTTTTTTTTCTTTACCTCTGTAACCAAAGAAGCTGATGGACCTGCATGATAAGAGCTCAGTGGCCTCAAAAACCCACGTTTCCTCTTCCAGCAGCCCCGGCTCTGTTTTCATGTTTCACGCGTGGCAGACATTAACCAAGGCCCTAAAAATAAGAGGCCATGGTGGCAGCCAAAGAGACATGTAATACTCAATCAAAGCCTCAAAGCTGAGAGGCAGAGGGCTGCAGCAGGCTGGGGACGGCCGCTGAAGGTAGGTTAAGAGTTCAGTGACCCTGGAAATCAATATCCTAAAGAAACGGTGGACAAGTGGGAGGCTTCAGAAAAACAGAGTAATCACATCAAAGGGGGCGCTCTGGGCAGACGGATGCCTACAGCTTCCATCAAGCCAGATGATAAAACCCAGGAAATGGAAGCCAGGTTCTTGGCAAAATTTTGCAACAGAACAGTTCTATATCCAAGATAAGTCCACCTGATGGGGTCTGGATTGAGGCCAGCTACTTCTTAGGCCTCAGTGGAGACAGGCAGAAACCAGCTGGGACTTTAAAATGAAGGTCTCAAATGGATGTGGTGGCCCATGCCTGCACTCTTACTAACTGGGGAAGCCGAGGCAGGCAGATTAGCATGAGTTCAAGAACAGCCTGAGCCACAGAGTGAGACCCTGCCTCAAAAACAAACGTGACTAGGGAGACGGCTCAATGGATAAGAGAACATTTAGATTTGACTAACCTGGAGTACTCACAGAAGTCAGGGAAGTAGAGACCATAGTGGGGAGCTTAGAGTGGGCATAGTAGCACACAGGTGCTCTGTAGGGGGAAGGGGAAAATGGAGCAGAAGAGACTAATACAGAGGAAGGCTAGAGGAAGAAAAGATAAATATGACTGGGTATGTTTGAAAAAGCCATAAGGAGAAATTACTTTATAAAATCATATATATAATCTTATTATATAAGCTTATAAAATAGTATTAAATTATATATATATTTCTACCACACAGGGAGTCAGCTCCCTCCCCCCACCATGTGGGTCCCAGAATTGAACTTGGGTCATCACCTTGGTTATTAGCTTATCCAGCCTTCTTATGAAAGGCAGAAATGAAATGTTTGCATTATGCCCACTGCCATAGACATGAAATACCTTTTTATTAGAAGACCATCTGCACTAAGTCAGGGTGACTCAAGAATTATAGGAAGAAGGCAGTGTATTGCTCCCCATGTTCTCTTTCTAGAGCCGCAGCCTCGACGCATCACGGTCTATTGGGTGCCGGAGGAGTTGGAGCACTGTGTCTGGGAAATCGCCAAGCTCTAACTTAGGAAGGTGTGACCAGGAACACACAGGAGGCATGAGGCCCCACAAGCAAACCCAGGACACTCTCAGTAAAGCACTACGTTAACGTTCTCAGCAACTATCTCTTTGGGGGACCTAGAATTCTCAACTGTACATATTCACTAACTAAAGCCAAGTCATTTCACCACTCCCCCATCCACAGGCAGACGATTCGTTCGTCAGGTGACCCTAACTTCAAGCTGCCTTCCCCATCTGTAGGTCAACCCATTTCCAGATACCATCCCTATGTCTTCTGTTCCAGGCTGGAGGGATACAAACCAATATGAATGCACAGTGATGACTGACAGCCTTAGAAGAGCTGGGGGTGTACTCTCTCGGGCAACTGCTACCCTACTGCTACCATGATATTCCCAGTGCCTTGCATAAGTGTGCATCAAAGGACTGAGTGTGCATTCATAAATAAGGAGTTTGCCTAGCATGTGCAAGGCCCTGGATTCCATATCTGATTGCAAGACTTCAAGATATATGAAAATGTAAAAGAAAAAATGCACTTCTAAGCCTGACCCATAGACCCTTGCAATTCCTCATGTGCAGATTCTTTGTTTGATATTTTTATTACATTTGCCGGGGGGGGGGGGTGTCTGTGTGTACGTGCAGGCTACATTGAATGTCAGAAGATTAGAAGACAACTTATGGGAGTTGGCTCTCTCTCTCTACAGTGTGGGTCCTGGGGTCAAACGCAGGTGGCCGGCCTCAGTTGTTAAGATCTGGCAGCACACACCTTTACTGGCTGAGTCACCTCACCAGCTACAAGCAAATTCTTCAGGAAAATCCTAAACCATTATCTGATTTTTCTCATCTTAAAATTAGCACTGCTGGTACAGAAAGCAATGGGAAAGGAACAGTGGAATGTTCAGCCGGGACCCAGAAGACGGCAGCCAATTGACTAAGAGACATTACCTCTTCCCACCATAAACTCCTAGCTTAGTTTTCTTTGTAATGCTAGCTTCGTGTAAGGTCTTAATTTTATGTGTATGAGTGTTTTACCTGCATGTATGTGTATGTACCACATACATGCCTGGTGCCTACAGAGGCTAGAGGAGAATGCTGGGATCTCCTGGAACTGGAGTTACAGGTGGCTAGGAGTTACCATGTGGGTGCTAGGAATCAAACCTGGGTCCTCGGCAGAGCTGCCAGTGCTCTTAACCACTGAGCCGCCTCTCCAGTCCCCACAAATAACTTTATTTGTATTTTTGTATATGAGTGTCTTGCCTACATGTATGAATGTGCCCCCTGTGTGGTTCAGTGCCTGCAGAGGCCAAAATGTAGTGTCAGATCTAGAACCAGAGTAACAGAGAGTTGTAAGCCGCCGTGTAGATGCTGGGAATCAAACCTGGGTCCTCTCCAAGAGCAGCCAGTGCTCTCAACTGCTAAGCCATCTCTCTAGCCCATCGTGTGAGATCTTGAGGAAGCGTGATGGTGTTATCAATCCTATAATAACTATCTGTGTGACAGACACTCCCAGTATGACTGCTGTCCCGGACCGAGCAGTCACTTTCTCCATGAAATACCAATTTTACTTGAAAGGACAAACACACAGCTGGGAGTTGCTGCACACAACTGTAATCTCAGCATCCTTAGGACAGAAGTAGGAGGATCAAAGCAAGGTCAAGACTAGCCTGGGTTTACTCTGAGTTCCAGGGCTCTGTAGTGAAACCCTATCAAAAACAAACAAACAAGCAAATGAAAAACAGGACAAGATAAAGTCTGGCTACTCGGACACCCAGCAGGTACTTTCTTGAGAATGAATGTGTGGGCCTGTGATCCTAGCACTTCACAGAAAGTAACTGACAGCAGTTAATGCCAATCATAAATCCAAGCTTTCAAGTAAAAAAAAAAAAAAAAGAATCGTAGAGAAGTTGCATTTTCCATCAGCCCGACAGCTTCCTAATACTCAGAAGGTTGTTTTTGTTTTTGTTTTAATGAGGTTGATGGTGATAATAAGAACTGTGAGAGGCTGATATCGTCCACATTTAGAAGACCCACAGAAGCTGGGCGGTGGTGGCACACACCTTTAATCCCAGCACTCGGGAGGCAGAGGCAGGAGGATCTCTGAGTTCGAGGCCAGCCTGGTCTACAAGAGCTAGTTCCAGGACAGGCTCTAGAAACTACAGGAAAACCCTGTCTCAAAAAAAAAAAAAAAAAAAAAAAAAAAAAAAAAAAAAAAAAAAAGACCCACAGAACCCCACAGATAATGTTTCTCAAGCAAGGACAGAAGAGCCTAAGTTCATATGTAAAACAGGCCTCTCCTGTGGTCTCTGCATGGAACCACAGCACACAGACACCAGGGCACTGTTAAGTGGCAAACAGGCCTTGAGAAGATACCACATGGAGTTGGGCTTGCCCAGCATGCATGAGACCCTAGGTTTGCTCTCCAGGGCTATATAAACTTAGTGTGGAGGCATGCCTATAATCTAAGCACTCAGAAAAAGGAAGCAAGAAGACCATAAATTCAAGGCCAACCTCAGCTACCTAGGAAGTTCTAGGCCAGCCTCAGCGATATAAAACCCAGTGGGAAGAAGGAAGGAAAAATGGACAAATGAAGAACTGTCACTTTCCAGCTCTCACCATCAAAGAATCCATCCTGTTTGTGACCTGAAAACAGTATTAAAAAGCACCTCCCCATTGTAGAATAATATTTTAAGGTGTGTTACTTTTGTTTATGCTCTGGAATATTTGCTTAATGATGCAAAGATATGTTTGATGAAATAAAATTCACCTGTAGTTGGGAGCTGCATCAGCAACTAGCTGACAGGAAGTAGTAGGGAGGAGCCAGGTGGTAAAGGGTCATTAAGGAGGGGCAGGGAGAAGCACCAGGACTAGTTAGGTGAGCTGCTTGCTATTTAGCCTCTCTGAGAAGCAGGATTTTATCTCAGCCTTTGAATCTTGAATTCCTTAGCGGAACAGAGATTTAGGTAAGTTCTCTTAGTAGCTTTGAAAGTCGGTGGGTACCTGAGGGAACAGAATTTCTCAGGCAGTGGCTCTTGCAGCCTAGCCTCTGCGGGTAGCGGGAGAGTGGCAGTTGCTGACTAGGACAGCAGTGGTTTAAAAGGCAGACAATTACAAAGGAGGACAACACTTCCCTTTTTAAATTTCCTATCGATGATGGGCACAGACCATGGGTGAACCAAAATCTTACCGAAGATGACAAATTAAAAGTACAGATAGCTGAGAGTCCAAACGTGCTTTAAGTGAGGCAGAAGACTGTAAGACACCACCACACTTCCAACTAAAAGACGGTTATCTGGAGAAGGGTGTCCATTTTTATAAAAATACATAACTTATGCCAACATATAAGGGAATTGCTATTTTTAAATCATAAATAATTTTTAATTTCTACAATGGTAAAAATTAGTAGATAAAACCCTTACTCACACGAGCTTTCTAAAGTCGCCAATAATGTTTTAGAATGGAACAGCATCCAGAGAACCACGGTTGAGAACCATGGCCTGATTTTAACTTATCCTCAAATAATTAGACAATGTCCAAGTAAAAGTAGATTTCTGGTCATGGAGGACACAAAATAATAGCCCTAATAAACTTATCTTTTTAAAAATTCATGCTTTAGCCTGGGAATGTGGTTCAGCAATGGAGTGCTTTACCTAGCATGCACAAGGCCCTGAGATGGGTCTCCAGGGCGAGAAGGGTGGAAAAGCATAGGAAGTGAGGGACGCACAGGGCTGGGGAGATAGCTAGGTAAGGGACGCGCTTGCACCATAAGTGTGAGGATGGGCGTTGGATGTCTAGCACCCATGCAAAGCTGGGAGTGATGGTCCCTAAATCCCCAACCTGGTGTTAAAGCGGCAAGACCCGGATCACGAGAGCTTGCTGGCCAATCTGTCTCACACACTCCTTAAGCCTCGGGTCCCAGCAATGAGAGGCACTGTTTTGCAAAAAGATTATTTTTCTCCTGAAAAACATCTTCGGTTGATTTCTGGCCTGCACATGAATACACATATGTGCATACATACACACACACAATTACAGACACATAGATACACACGTGTGAAAAGAAATCTGCCAACAAAAGGATACTTAGCTGCCTTATTTCTATTTCTTCCATGATTTGAAAAAAAAAAATATTTCACCCTGGAACTCTGGGATGGCCAGCCTCCAACACCAGAAAGGGATCCTGAGCCCGCCCTCAGGAGGCTCCTGTTGGCAGGACCACCTGAGACTGTAAAGTCCTCCTTAGAAAGGCAATTAGGCAGGTGATAGCACACAACATGGCTCTGAAAATCATCAGAGCAGGCTCAAGAGGAAGAGATGGCAATATCTGCTCATTAGTCCTACAGGCTGGACGAGGAGGCTTTCACAACCCGGCTTCCTAACAAGGGGTTCTAGCGCAATCACACAATGTACACACACACACTGAGGGAGCCAACAGACAAGAAACTGAAGTGAAGATGGTCACAATGCTAGCAATCTCAAATCTGTGAACTGGGCTTAATCATTCTGAATTCTGTGTAGTTTTTTTTTTTTTCAAAGCAAGACGGGACTTAAGGGTTCCTAGGGAATTCCATCCCCCTTAAGGTAGAAAGGCACTTAGCTTACAAAATAAATTTGGAGACAGATGAGGAAAACAAAGCGGGTCTTTTAGCCGGGCGTACTCGGGCTGCTACAATCAACAGGCTAGAGCTCACTGCTGGGTGCAACTCTTCCTTTCTTTCTTCCTCCCTTTATCCGGGGAGGGGGCTCGTGTAGCCCAGGCTGGCTCAGACTTACAATGTAGCAGAAGAGGACCGTGAACTTCTGGTCCACTACCTCCCAAGTGCCATGAGTATTAGAAGGGTGTGCCACCACAGCTAACAGGTAGAAGAGAGAGGTGTGACTTGGGAACTGAAGTTCCTGGAAGGTCGCCGTCCCTTTCCAACGCAGACTGAGCAGAAAAACTTCTGTGGCCTCGAAGAGGTTGAAATGTTGCAGGCCCACAGCCTAATCACAATGTATCTTAGGCTAGCCTTCTAGCCCCATTAACAGCTGTTGCCCAACTGCACATCCTTGTGACTATCAGGTGAAACCTTCAGACTCTGTTAACTTAGCAGACCACTGGCCTCTACCAACCAAAGACAAGGAGCGCAGAAAGTCCCAGACACAAAGCAGAGCTTTCCCCAAGGTGACACAACCTACCCACCTGAAGTCCCCACTAATATATTTGAAAGGTCTTGATTTATGACTTTCTTCATTCTGTTACTATAAAAAAAAAATGCCATAAAATTTTATCAGCCTAGAGCATGGAGTTTGGAGTAACCTGAATTTGTGCTCCTTTTGGAGCTCATCTGGGCCATGGTCACACATATTTGGCTGGAGAACAAACTAACTTAGTTCCTTTAAAGAGAGAGCTCCATTTATTTGTTGTTTGTTTGGTTTTTAAAGAAGGGAATCGGTCCCCTCCCAACCAGAAGAACTTTTAACACCAAGGAAAGCAGTGTGACTGAGTCAGAAACACTGGCTTCAAGTCCAAGTTCTGAGACTTTATACCTAACAGTTACTAGGTCAGGGTCCCCTCATCTGAGATGGGGATGCTGACACCGAGCTCACTGGTAAGTTAACTAGTATGGTGACATAGTGACATACTCATATCATAACTGTATCAGAAAGATTAAGGTTGGACTAGGGAGATGGTTCAGCAGCTTAAAGGCACTTGCCAACCAGCCTGGTGCCCTGAGTTTGATCCCCGGAGCCCACATGGCAAGAGAGAACTGACTTCCACAAGTTGTCCTCTGACTTACACACACACACGCTAAATAAATGTTTAAAAAAAAAGATTAAGCTTCAAAGGTTGGGGGAGGGACTAGCATGTCCATAATAATTACCAGCGGAACAAAAATCCTGGGGGTCATTTAGCATGATGAGTGACATCCTCAGGGAGTGCACTAGGAAGAGGATCGCTCTCCTTTCCAAGGCCGACTAGGAAATTTCCATCCATCAGTGTTGTTCCTGGGCTCTGCGGCCCAAGACAAGTATTTATGGAGTGGCTTCTGTGAGGGAACAGAATTAGTCAGTGGTTCTTAACCTCTCCTGAGTCACAGCACTCTCTGAAAAAGGCACCTCTTCCCAGAAAATGCTGTTGAGAAATTAACAGAAAAACGAAGACGAAGACGCTCAGGGCATGGCAGGGCCCCAAGGAGCCAATCCTTAAGCACCTACGAAAGACACACAATGCCAGGCATTATGATGCTATTGATTTTGAAAGGAAGCCCAAGGTCACCTGGTCAGGCATGATTCAGGTGTACAAACAGCAAGCTCCTGTCCTTCCCTTTATCTCAGTGAATGGCAGTACCATCCATCCACCCATCCTGCTGCTCAAGATGGAACCTAGGGGTCACCCTGAACACACCCTCTCCTTTGGCCTCCTCCATATCCAGTTTTTTCCTAATTCATGTCCAGTTTTCAGGTAGAACATCTTACACCCCCCTCCTCTGCTCAAGTTGCCATCATTCAGGCAGGGGGATTCCTTAGCACCAGACTGGGTATATAATAGGTGGTATTAATAGGTATATAATAGCACTCAGTACAGTAAACATGTTTGTTCCCTTCCTTCCCCATCTCTGGTTCTGAAAATTAAAAGTATAAAAAAAAAACAAACGGGCTAGGAAGATGGCTCAGTAGATAAAGAGCTTTCCGTGCAAACATGAAGACCTGAGTTCAGGTCCCAGAACACACATAAAAGCCAGGCACAGTGACCTATGTTTTTACTTCATTGCTGAGAGACAGATAAATGGACAGTGGGAGCTTTCTGGCCAGTCAGTCTAAGCTGTATGGTGAGCTCCAAGTTAAGCAAGAGATTCTGTTTAAAAAAAAAAAATAAGTGGAGAGCAAGAGAAAGACATCTGACATTGACATACACACCTGCACATGTATGTGCACACACATGCAAACACTAAAAAGGGATATTGAAAGCCTTCTCTAAATAATAAAGGTTATCTGCTTTCAATGTTGTCACACATTAATATCATTAAAAATATTTACAAGGAGCCGGGCGGTGGTGGCGCACGCCTTTAATCCCAGCACTCGGGAGGCAGAGGCAGGCGGATCTCTGTGAGTTCGAGGCCAGCCTGGTCTACAAGAGCTAGTTCCAGGACAGGCTCTAAAAAAAGCTGCAGAGAAACCCTGTCTTGAAAAACCAAAAAAAAAAAAAAAAAAAAAAAAAAAAAAAAAAAAAAAAAAAAAATTTACAAGGAGTTATAGCACAGAGCAGAAAGACAAGTAGAAAAAATATAAGTCACTTCTAATGCCAGCACACACAATGATATCAACACTGGGTGGAAGCCACTCTGCACATCTTTATGCAAGTGTGGACAGGGAGCCACACAGGTAAATGGGAACACTTATGAGTATAAGGTCTCCCACATGCTTTCATTTTTTAATATATTGAACAGAAATATTCTTGACTCTGGTGAATCAAAACTAATGAAATGTAAGCTTGAGGGATGATCAACAAACATGACAAACTGCATGAGGCCCATGCCCTCAGTTCCTCATGCCTAGCATTGGCTCTGCCTCCCCACACATCCGCTCCAATGCCCACCCTGCTCCAACAGCACTGACACTCTGAGCCCAGCTCTCAATTGGCCCGAGCTCAACAGTCTCAAAACAGGGAGCACGGCCGATTTAGTCACTGCTGCCCCCTTAGTGTCAGTGAACAGCAGGTGCTCCAGAGAGCTTTACTGAATGGATGAATTTATCTCTGCAGAATAGCATCAGATTAGCGTGCAACCTGTGAAGCCGTGTACAGCACATCTGTGGCCCGTGTAAAACAACCCTGTGCAAAGCTCTCGGAAAACAATTCTCCTGAAATCCCTATCGCAGATTTACAAGCTGCCTTCCTGTTTGATATTTTTCCCTTGGTAAATTGCAAAGCCCTGTAAGGTGGGTTTTTAAAGACAACCGTCTAGGTCGACCTACAATAAAAATGGATGTATATACACAAGAGAAAGAGAAATTCCACCAGAAGATAACTGGTTCATCTCTAACCATGAGCTGGAACCTATTGGCATGGTCAAGTTCAAGTTAATTATTCATGACTGATGACCAAGTATAACTCATCACCCAAGAACAGTTCCTTGTGTGTGACTACTGTTCAAAAACCATACATGGCAGGTGGTTTACACAGTGATGTTTACACTTTAACAAACTCCCATCAAGGGCAGATCTTCAGAATTGGTGAACACCCACAATGCACGGCACGCCTCTCCAGACTTGTGCACACATTTCAGAATGTTCCCCCACTTAATTATGTAGTGCTTCGTAGCAAAACAAGAAATTAGATATATTTTCAAATGTAAGACTTTGTACCTCAGATACGAAATACAAGGAAAAACTGTCACCTACTATTTGACATAATGAGACCGAATTTGAAGAACTTGGTGAACATTAACTGTGAGGCTCACTTGATCCCAAAACTTCTACATTAGAGAGCTGGAAGGTATCAGTTTTCTAGACAAAGGCCTGTCACCAGTCAAATCTTAGCATAACATCACTACACACACACACACACACACACACACACACACACACACACACACACACACTGGGAGAGAGAGAGAGAGAGCACAGGACCCACACAATGTCTTCACACAATGTCTTTTCAGATCTCTGGTACCTCTCCCGTCTGCAGGCATAAAGGACACCAGGATGCCACTAACCTACACATTGACTGTCACAGGCTCCTCTTACCGAGTTGCTTCCTAGCCCTACAGGACCTCTACTGGCCCACTCTATCTTTTTTTATTGTTTAATAATGTCTTGTTTTGAGATGTAGTCTCATTAGCTCGGGCTAGTCTTGAACTGAGTATGACCTGGAACTTCTAATCCTCCTGCCTCCACCTGGCAAGTGCTAGTATTGCAGGCCTGCGCCATCATGTCTGACTTATGCGGTACTGGAGATGGAACCTAGAACTTCGTAGGTAAGTGAACTGCACCCTACCTTCTTAATTGCCAAGTAATTTTAGCAGAACCATTGTTTCTGAAGCCTGAAGTGACCATAGAGCTGTGAATAACTTCTAAATAGAGGATTTCTGAGGTTCCAGATTCAGGTAGGCCTGGATACCTTAGAAGTCTTTTCTACCAAGCATATTAAAACCCTGGCATTTTTGTTTTAATTTTTAACCCAAAGTTTATACTTTCTCACCCCCCCCCCCAAAAAAAAAGCAGCAGCAGCAGCCATGGCCACGCTTGCAGAAAGTTACTGATTTGAAAGAATTCCCCTCCCACTTCCACATAGCAGAATCACTAAGTTCCTGTTGACCCTATCTATTATGAGGCCTTTCTGAATATTCAAAACCTAAGCCAAACTGGAGCCATGTTCTTAAATCAAACTGACCATTTGGATACCACCATGCCCAAGCTGATCCACCCACCCTAAACCCAATCTTCCAAGGCCTCTCTAACTGTTTTTCCATTATTGAGATTATCACCCAGCACAAGCCCCTGGGCTTGGCTAAGCCACGGCTAAAACAAAGCACAAATTGCTGCCTGCCATGTGACACAGACCAGGCTGTCATTCTTTCCAGCACCACCCAGGGCTTCCAGTGTCCAAATGCCCATCCTCTCTGCAACCAGCCTCCTTCCCCAATACACACAGACCCCATAGTTCAATAAATGCCTGAGGAGTGATGCAAGAGACGCTAGAAGTTGAGTTAGGGCTTTGACAATGACATAGCTCATTAGCTCATCGTACGGTTTAGCGCTCTTATCTGCCCCCCCCCCACCCGAGCCTAACGCAATACATAAACGAGATGAAGTCGTTTAACAGAGAACTAATCCACACCGCACTGTCACTCAGAAAGCGATCCTTCTGTAAAGTGCACGTCAGATGGTAGGGCTTACACTTCGTGGCCTGTGCAATGGAACAGTGCGATTAGACCCTTCCATGTCCGCCTTCGCTGCACAATTATGGAGAAAGCATTGCGAAATCTGATTAAGCTCACAATCACACAACTGGCAGCTTTCAAGGTGGGCTCTTAAGGTCAGGTTATTTCGTTGCCTTTTCCATAAAACATGTAAGTCCTTACTGGTGGACGTCAGATAGGGTTTGGGGTCAATGTGGTCAAAGGAAGCAGCTTCTATTTAAAGGTCTTTGAAAAGGGGGGTGGGGAGGGAAAACCAAGAAAAAGAAATCAACAGATTCTGGAGTTTCCAGTCTCTAAATGCACTCCAGAACAGCTGTTCTGCTTCTTTGTAAGTTCCCTTCAAGTAGTAACGTCAAAACAATATTAAGGGCTGAAGATGAACCACAGCCTAGAAATCTGTTCTTCCTTTATGGGAACGGTTTTCCAGAAAACAGGAGGCGTCGTAAAGGAAAACTGTAGCACATGCTAAAAGTGAACTTGCTAACTTCAACGCGGTTCGTTTAAAATGATAACTAATTATCCTCATGGTGGATGAGAGTTTTCTCATCCTGAGGAGGCTTACAAAGTTTGGGATGGCACAGAAGAATTCACCTGCCCCAAGCTGCTGTCTCCGGAAGGTCTCAGCTTAAAGAAAAGATGCATTAGGTTCCAGATCAAAGAAAAAGCAACTGTAGAGTGCTGAGAAACCACAGGAAGTGCCTCAGCCATGCAGTGTTGCTCCCAGCATGCAGCCCTGCCTGCCACAGGCTGCTGTAAGGGCTGCCAGCATCCACATGGCCATCCACTCTGCAGCTGGTCTCCTTCCCCAGCATATACCAATCCACACTTCAATAAATGTCTAAAGGGTGGTGCAAGGGAAGCTAGAGCTTGAGTTAGGGCTTTGACAGTGAACATTCTTTAAAGAAAAAAAAGAAACGGAGAATTGGAGACACAGGCACTGACTGTGAGTACATCTGCCTTGAGCTCAGGAAATACACTTCCAAGAGGGATGATCCAACTTTCTGTTGAATCTTGTTACAATCCACAAAAATTACTTACCATAAATAGTTGTCAGTGTCCCAGAGAAACAGCTGTGTGAAACTTCTGCCAGGAAGAGCCAATTAAAATGACAAAAGCATCTTATTTGTTGGTTACAATCCTTTGCCACAAATGTAACCTTGTCTCCCTCTTGCCACTAGGACCTCATTGAGCCACATCTGTCAAAGCACAGAGTCTTGATGCGGGTATAGTTTTCAAGTTTAGTCCCTGAGGCTGGAGAGGCAGCTGACACAGTAGCCTGCATGGCTGTCACACACAACAGCCTAAGTCCAATGCCTAGGGCTACATAAAAATTGTATATGGTTGTATTAAGGTGGTAATCCCAGAACTCGGGGGAGCTAGGGGAGCAGGAAGATCAGAAGTTCAAGGTCACCCTGGCTACATAGGGAATTGAAGACCTGAAAACTAGCCTAGGCTAGGGAATACTACCCTCCCCTCCACAATTTTTATCTTCGATTTATAAAACAACTTTGAACAACAACCAAAAATAAAACCCTCTATGTTTAAAACTAGTGGGGAGAAATGTTATGTCCACCCCAGTGTTATTGGGCAGCTACAGAAGGAAAATAGTCCTAGAAGTCGGAAAGACTAAAACAATAGAAATATCAGCCATTGCACGCGCCCAGTGCCAGCCTCGCTCATCACTTCCACTTGACAATCACCATTTAGCAAAGCAACATCAGGCGCTTAGGCTAAAAATTAAGAACGCAGTTCCCTGCCAGGGTGGGCTTTCTGCACAGTAAGACAAAAACAGACAATTCTGAAATCTGGACTGAATTCTTCCTTCCATAGCCAGACAATAAGAAGCTTGTTCAGTGACCAAAGAAAAGCGACGTTTTCTGGTGATTGCAATAGGATATGGCAGCCCCGGGAATCGTATCAAACGCACATACTCCCAGAAGAGAAGAAAAATAAGGCGTGAGTATGAGGCCAGGTTGAAAAGAACAGCCAAGAGAATCTTCAAAATGCCCTAGGAGGAGCCAATGACAAGGTCCACTGGGTAAAGGTACATGTGCCATTGCAGACACAGGCACACACATATACAGACACACACATGCATGGACACATGGACATAGGCAAGTGCATGCATGCACACACACACAACACATGCACGCACACACAAGAACTGGAGGAATTAAAGCGGAAACTGTCATCCTGAAAGTCACAAAAGGATTAACTATATAGACTGGCATGCTGCATGATTAAACTCTTAACACTCAAAGTCAAAAGGCCAACACCAATTTCCATAATTCTTACTGAAGAAACAATGCTGAGATACCTCAGAGAAAGACCAGATTAATTGGACCAGGCTTAAATGTCCAGGTCTCTTTGAGAGCTGGTAAATTGAAGGAAGATCTTTACTGTTGGGGACGGAGAGAAGATGACAAGCTGGTCACGGGGGGTGGGGGGAGGCAGCTGGCAGTTTCTGTTCCTTTCTTACGTCCCTTTGCTGCCATCCTTTCTCTCAGACATCGCTGGGTCCCATTGTGACCTCCACGTCCACTCTCTCATGACACTTTCCCCAAGTGTGACTCCGTGGGGAAAATAAGAACGAGGAGCCTCTCTAACAAGACAGGAACAGCAGCAGCTAGTCTGAGGATGGAGGTCAATGACTGCTCTTATCTGCAGTCCCACTCAGGAACCCAAAGGGAATCTGTTTCCTAGAGCACGCAGCTGCTATGCACAGTCAGGAGTCTGATGGACTTAGGAAACTACCTTGGCAGCAGTGGGACTTCAGATCTTTAGCACATGAGCACTGGCAGGAAGGCAAGAGGAAGGATAGAGACTGCTGGTAGATATGGCCTGCCCTTGAGATTAGCTCTAGTCTACGTGCTAAACTAAGCCACACTTGCAAGAGGCGAGAAAGCCAGTCAGCCCCTTTCTTCTCTGCTGCCTTTCAGATAGAAGGCACTTCCTATCTACTATGATTCTAAAATACACCCAGACATGAAAGTTGCTTGTGGGGTGTTGGGCTGTGGGAAAGCTCAGGGGATAAACCAGGAAAGGGTAAATACTTACAACATACATTAATAACAAGGATGAATAACGTACTGCATAACCTGTTATGTTGATTGTGTAGCTAAGTTTGAAGGGTATTTGTCTAGTATGCATCAAGTCCTGGGTTCAATTCCCCAGTGCTGTATAAACTAGATGTGTGGTGATATATGCCCATAATCTCAGCACTCAGAAGATGAAGGCAGAAGGATCCGAAGTTCAAGGCCATCCTTTGGCTACATAGTGAGTTCAAAGCTAGCTGGGATAAAACCCTATTTAAAAGACTAGAAATGAATGCACTAATAGGAAAGATTAATAATACTAATAGTGTAAATATTTTTTAAAGTGGCGTGGAGGGGTGGCTCGGTGGTGAAGGGCACATGTTATTCTTGCAAAGCACCCAGATCAGTTCCCAGCACCCACCTGGTAGCTCGCAACCATCATAATCCCAGCTCCAGGGACTCCAATGTGCACTCTGTCCTCTGCGGACATACATGCAAGAAATATACTCACATATGTAAAATAGATAAATCTTTTTAAAAAAGATAGTAAGAGGTGATAGACAACCAAATTATAAAGAAAGAAAGGAATACAAGTGGAGTGGCCAACGAAATCCCTTTAGCTCCCAGGAAAGGAAGCGTCATATATATGCATCGTGTATATTTTCACCACCTGGAAGATGCCTGGAAGACGCCTCCATACAATACAGACTGTGTCCCACATTCTGGCTTAGGTTAGGTGTCACCGTTATCTCCATAGCAGGCTCAATCCTCATCTGATGTCTTCATTTGCCCTTTAACGGGCTCTTCCCCTAGACAATGAGTATAACCAAGAAGTATAATATTTGTTTAGCAGTATGGTCAATGTGTCTGAAGTGGAATGTAGTACCTAGTAGATTTCCAGAAACTTCAGTTAATGCAAAGAAAGCTCTTGTTGTATTTCAGGCATTATTAATGAAAATAAGGAAGCACTTGCCCTTATCAGTGGGTGGTAGCTCGTGGCCAAGTGCATGCTCAGAATGCTTACCATTACCAGAGGGTGGTAGCTCATGGCTAGGCGCATGCTCAAAATGCTCGCGCTCGCCATTACCAGTGGGTGGTCGCTCATGGTTGAGCGCATGCTCAGAATGCTCGCACTTGCCATTACCAAGGGTGGAAGCTCATGGCTGAGCGCATGCTCAGAATGCTCAAAGCCCTGGGTTCCGACACAAATGCGTCAAATAATGATGATGGGGATGTTGACGAAAGAAACTGAAATGATACCACTGCTTGGCTTGATTGGCAGTTTACCTATTGTGACGGCACAGGCACATAGATGTTAGGGTGAAGTGAGCGTCCCATTCGCTGCCGCTGGGAAAGCTGTCGCAATGAAATTTAATAACCTGAAAGTGTTGTGGTGATAGGGATCAAGAGCCTTAAAACCACCCACGCTGTGTGGCCAAGGAATCTCTATGAAACACTCCACATAGAAGTATGTGCCACACAGTGTTACTCCCAAGAGAAAAATTAAAGTCTGTCAATTTCCAACAGTGAATAAAACGGTGAAGAGCTTCGTATAACAGAACAGTGCACCCATGTTTTCAAAGGCTGCCTAGCAATGAGGAAGGTGGCCAAAGCGTGTTCTTCATTAATCCACAGTAGCATGTTCAAACGTGCCCGCATAGCGTTCTGCAAACACCAACAGCCATCTCGAGGACACTCATCACCTTCCTGAATCAGAACGACCCAATAGAACACTCGTTGCTTCCGTCACCGGCATCACCATTCTATTTTGCCTCTCTACAAGTCTGGCAATCTCGGTACCTTGTATAAATAGAATCACACTGACGCCCTTCCGTGAAGCCTATTTCACGAGTGCCACGCTTTCGAGGCTCATTCACGTTGCGCGTGTCAGGACGCCTTTCCTCTGAAAGGCTGAATCGCACTCTAGCACATGGGTTCTGCCGGTCATCTCGTCACCCACCCTCTCTGGGTACTTGGGACGCCATATCGTGTGGGTCCTGGGAATATCCCCATGGATGTGGGAATGCAGGTGTATCCACGCAGGCCTCTGCTTTCAGTTCTTCCAGGCACATACCCAGTATGACGCCTGGACCACAAAGTATGCCTACATTTACATCACTGAAGGACCCACATACTGTTTTCTACGATGGCCGGCCATGCCATTTTGACAGCCCTCACCAGCAAAGCAACTGTGCTCTTCCGTCCACACGACCTCCCCAGCACTTGCTAACCGCGGGAGAGCAGGGTCCGCTCTTCTTCTTTGCTGCTGGTGTTTCCTGACTTTGCTTTGCTCTGGTTCAGTTTTCTTTCCAGTCATCCCAGTGGGTGTGAAGTGCTTCGTCTGGAGGTCTCCACTTCCATCCCTCACAGTGAGTCACGTGCTCAACGTCAGTTTGCATAGCAGCTTCGCAGAAATGACTATTCAAGTCTCTCGTCTAGTTTTTAATCAAGCTACATCACAACATATTCTTAAATAACTAAAAACAAGACCTAAAAATATTTTTAACAAATGGCAAAAAAATTAATATGCACACATACATACATATACAACAGGAAAGAAATACAAATTATTAACGGAGCTTGCCTGGCTCTGTTAATGTGCCTGGCAAGCACATCGGGTCTGACTTTTTTTATACTTCATATGCAGCTTTTCTAAAAGGAGCACACGTAACTGGTATAAGACAGATAGGGGGCATAAACAAATTTCTAAAACCTCAGCCCAACCACAAAGTGAAGGCTGCAACAGACTGAAACCTTTTTCAGTTAAAAGCACCACAGTGCAGAGTCTCTGCAGTGACCCCCAGCAGAAGGAAAGATTCGACTGACTTCCGCTAGTCCTATGCCAGGGCACCGAACAGGTGCACACCAGCTGTCAGATGATACTTCCCAACAAGGGTGCTCCGCCCCTTCACCCACCTCCCCTCTTTCCCCACCCATGTACATAATCAGGCTCCTTCACCTCAGATGAGCAGGAACGAGGCACGGCACTGGGGAGGGTTTCTCTCTCCTTGCAGAATCTGAAAACTAGCCCTTAGGGAATCAACCTGCCAAGGAAGACACCTGGGCAGTCCTACAAGGATGTGCTTTAGGGCGGGGATGGAACAGCGTGGCCTAGCTCCTGCACAGCGATTGGGTCCAATCCCGGCAAGGCAAATGAAAAATGAACAATGTGTTTAAAAGGTGCCCAGAAAAATATATTTAACATACTAACAATAAGGAAGCTGGAGAGATGGCTCGGGGATTAAGGGCACTTGCTGATCTTGCAGAGGACCCTGCAGTCATATCAAGCTCCTCACAGACATCTGTGACCGCAGCTCCAGGGGGTCCAACACTTTCATCTGGCCACCAGAGGCCCCAGGCATACATGAGGTGCACACGCATACATGCAGGAAAAACACTCACACACATAAAAGAAAAATAAATATCTTTAAAACGTAAAAGATAGCAGATACCAGAACGATGGGTCTCTTCTGAGAGATGCTCTGTTTATATGCCCTGACACAGATGGAACAGAGAGGTGCCTTCTTTTTCTCTGATATGTTGTGAATAAAAAAATAATTGTTTTACTATCATTGAATTCGAAAAGGAAACACTGATCAACCCTTCAAGTCTAAGAGGAAAAAAATGAAAAATAAAAATAAGTGCTTTAACGAGACAGAGATGATGATGTGTCGTTTCTACTGTGTTCGAGACAGTTTCCATTATGGAAGAGCAACAATCAAGCAGCTATGCTAAGAACACAGTTGTCAAAAATAACAGAAACAACTATACAGAGGTAGCACGGAGGAGGAGAACAGCATCCGCAAACACTCCAGTGTTTCCCCATGATCCACATGATCCAACCCTTCCTACTGTTACTGTACCAACCCTTAGAAGGTGACATGGCTGGCCCAGCCAATGAGCAACATGCTTACTTTAGAGCCAAAGTGTGACCCTCCAGTTGCTCTTTGCCAGGGCTCCTGAAGGATTCTGCCTCAATCTCCAGCCATGAGAGTTTTTACATCTGTGTAGAGACGCTGACACCACTGATTCACAATGCATTTGAATAGCAAGAGGGAAGCAACCAGCTGCTGGGTTGCACCTCTGAAATCTGGGGGTGCATTTCTATCATAGGACTTTGTCAGCCCCAAGAAACAGGACAGAAACAGAAAGATATTAGATCAGCCATGTGGGAGAACATAGCAAGTGCTTATCAGACTCCTCAGAGGACAGATGCAAAGGGTCTGGTTTGGCCTGAGTATGGAAGCCAGGAAAAGGGAGAAACAGCAGGGACAGGAAGCCTTAGATGCATGACTTTCCATCCAAATCACCGAGAGCAGGGCATCAGAACACACACACACACACACACACACACACACACACACACACGTTCCAAATTATCCTAACACCCATATCTACACAGTGCCCCAAAGCACTAAATAAAGCCTATGTTCAGGGCCATCTTTGTAGACACAGGCACTTGTTAATTTATGGTACCTCTCCAGGGATTTGAAATATGGAGCAATTACTAATGCAGACAAAATTCTTGCTGAACAAAACCCAAAATAAATGGTCTATCTGAGAGCAGAAAGAGTGAAAGCAACTTCTGCTTTGTTCCTGCCCTGATGCCAGAGTGGAGACCCACGAGCCATATTCCTATCACCCACTCCAGACGGGTGAATCCCAAACTGCTTTTCCTCTTACTATCTGGCATCCATCTTAATTTATAAAATTCTGTAATCTAGTTAATATCCAGGGACATGACCCCTGCAAATACCCTTTTCTACAATCACCCAGAGGCCTTCTTAACAAAATACTTGAAAATGGAGTTGAGTCTCTAATGCAATATTCTAGCTTAACAAAATCTCTCAAATGCCAGCAAATGCTTACATGCTTCGCATTTTATCCAGTTGATCTCTCCTGATGGATGAATAGATATTACAAGCACATAAGAAAAGAAAGAAAGAAAAGAAAAAGAAAAAACAGTAATTAAAAATCCTTTTATGCAGAGAAACCAATGTCATAGCTGAGCAAATAAAGGAAGGAGGCAATAGCTGGATGGGTCACTTCCTCAGTTACATCCAAAGGGCTTATCCCTGAGAAAATGGCCTGACTTGCCAGCTATTTCCTTCTGTGCTGACAGCTAAAGACACGCAGAGGGGAAGGTGCATTGAAACCAGCTGAGTGAAGCCTGTGTGTTGAATGCGTGAGAATCTCAACTTGATCTCTTTCTAAAGAGTGAGCCCCTGGGTTCCTCCCTTTTCAATGGGCTAGCCATTCTTGGGGGTCAGTGCATGAGAAGACAGAATTCTGGTGAGCCACTGTGCCTGTTTAGCCCAGCTAAGAACTGTCATTCAGAGAGTTCCCATCTCCACTGCCTTTACTGTGTCTGAGTATAGTAAAGCTCCCACCACCCAGACCATGAGAACAGCTCCTGTCTCCCAACCTCCTCCCTGCCGTCCTAACACCACAGCCCTGAGTCTTAACCCTGTTTCAGTGGTCACCCCCATCCTCTCTTTTGCAGAGCCATTTCCATGAACATTTCTGACAAAGGCTGAACACTGTCCTCTCCCTCCAGGTCTCTGCCCAGGCACTCCATCCAGCAAGTGGGTATGAGTGCCCTTCCCAGCTCCAGCACCTAAATTCAGAAGCTGCCCTGGATTCCCCTCAGCCCTTTGGAGACCTCCAAAGTCCCTGTACGTCCACAGTATCTCGGCCACTTCTAGCACACCACACTGCAATCTAGACCTTGAACTCTGGCTGCTTCTTCCAAAGCCAATTCATCCTCACATCCAACTGATTCTACCTCTGAATAGAGACTGGTTTTGTTTCTCCATCATTACCTCTCTGGCTTCATGAATCAAATGCCTCAAAAGAGCAAAAACTGGCCTCACAGTAGGTCACAGCATCACCCTTGCCCACTGAAACTTAGCTCTCCATACAAAAAGAATCTGTGTACCCCTTCCAGGGCAATTGCGATCAAGCCATCTCATTGCTGAAAGCCCTTTGGAGAATCACCACAGCTCATGAGCTGCGGGACTAGCATTGCCCATGTGTAAGCTCTCTGACCTGCAAGATGAATGCTACTGAATCTGGAATCCTTCCTTCCTCAGAACACCCCTGCAACAGAGAGCTGCTTCCCACCCCTCTTTGGGGGCCTTTGCAAAGCGCTTGCTGCTTCCCCGAGAAGGTCCTTACTTTCTTCCTCAGTGGTCACACCTTGCCAATTTTTAGAGTTCACTCAAAGGCTGTTTCCTTGGGTGAGATTTTCCTGACCTCAGGCTCGGCCTACTTCCATTGTTACACACCACCAAATAGCCCTTTTTTCAGTAACGCCATACACAACCTTTAGTTATTTGTCCCCTTAATTATTAAATTTATGGCTAGGTACATTCCCTAAAGGATGGCAGCAGAGTCTCAGCTGTACTGATTCTGTGTCCAGCATCAGACCCTTACTAACATGTCAATCTTTAAAACGGTCTTCTGGAATTCTAGGTGCCATTCTGTGAAACAAGGCCCCACCTCCAAATAACATGTTAAACCTAAAATATAAGCTTACCCTTATAACTTCAAATTTTAAAAAGAGATGATAGTAGAGACAAAGACAGAACAGAAAGAATAATCAAGGTAGGGACATAAGTAGGAAGGGTGGAAGACTCACAGAGGTTTGCAGATATTAGAAATCTGGAGCTTATAGAAGTAGAAGAAGACAGAAACACATTTCAAAAAGAACTGATGATCAAAAGCAAAACAACAGCACTATTTGATATCACTTTCAATAAATGTGCCTGGTATCCAATCCTAAATAATCAAGAATTTTCAGATACAGGTTAATAGAAGGACCTTCCTGATGTGGGATGTCCTTCTGTATATGTGTATATGGTTAATGAATAAAACTGCTTTGGCAGAAATATATATAGAGATTATGAGCAGTGTCCGTCTACACTTTCCTAAGCAACCTCGGAGTGCGACTCTTGTGGGCACTGAGGTCAGAGTGCACCATGTCCAGTCTAAGACAGGCTAAACCTGTGGTGGCCAGGCTGTACCCCGTTCTAGGCAAGTTCAGTTACTCAGAAAGGACACACAGAAGAGCACGGCATGTGTGCAGTGAGGGGCCACCTCTAGAGGCACAAAGAAGCCTCCAGACTCAAGCAGGAACAAATAAAAGACTCTCCTGGAAAGGAAAGTGTTGGGAGTGAATTAACCTCTGACAAAATACAAACTCCTCTGTGTGTCTTTGAAGCCATCTCGGTCTAACATCTGCCAGGCAAGCCTACACTTGCTTCCCACTGCCATCCTATACGCCAGGACTCAAGACAGGAAATTAAAAAGCACATTCCTACAGACGATCTCACACGTTTTTATTATGTGTGTTGGGTACAGAAAGATAACATCCAGACTCAAACTTTTAAGATGGAGAATTTGCTTTTAAAAAATAGACAAATCCATGAGGAGTTTATTTTCAAGGTGCTTTTTTAAGGAATTGCAGCAAAATCCTTATGATGAGAAGAACAAAAATAAAATTCATGATCAAGATCTATTTCAGATCAGCCAGACATGGTGGCACATACCTTTAATCCTAGCACTTGGGAAGCAGAGGACAGACAATCTTTGTGAGTTCGAAGCCAGCCTAGTCTACAGAGCCAGTTGCAGGACAGTCAGGGATGTTATACAGAGAACCCTTGTCTCCAGAGGTGAGGGGTAGGGTGTGAAGAGGCGCAGAGGGATCTATTTTAGAGCAGCATGTGATAGACCCTAGCTGTGTGGGAGGCTGAGGCTCGAGGCTTAAAGCGAACCCAGGCAGCATAGCAAGACACCCATCTCAAAACAAAACAAAACAAAAACACCTACAAACTCTGACTCAGGCACTTCGCTGTGTGTGATTCAGGCAGGTGTGCGTGTGTGTGTTATGAACACTAATGTCACAGCACCTGTGTAGAGGTCAGAGGCCAACTTCCTGGAGATAGTTCTCTCCTCCCACGGTGAGTCTGAACTCAGGTCACCAGGCTTGCCCAGGACCTTCTGCTCACTTAGCATCTCAACATCTCCAATGTGCCAAACTTGGGCACATCTCATCTCTCTGGGGCATATCAGTGAGATAAACCGCCCTCATCTGGTTGTAAAATTAAATTAGAAAAATATGTAAGTGCTCAACACTGAGCCAGACATGAACGGGGTTCTCAATAATTGTTCGGTACTATGAGTCTCCCCAATAGCAACTGTGATCCCTGGTGAATAATATGGCTAAATAACTGGTAGGTATGTGCATGGATGTCGGATGGCAGCCAGCCCCAGAGGAAGGTCTCAGGGCCGTGACATCCACCATAAGACCAAGAACGTCACGCAAAAGGCAGGCTTTAGGAGAGGAGAAAGGAGGTGGACGGGAGAAGTGGATGGAAATCGTTCTAAAGGTCAAATTTGCACAAATAGGATTTGTGCATGCGAAAGCATGCCATCCTATAAACACAAAGTAATCCCCGGGCTCTCTTGGCCAGCTCAAAGGATTGTAAGCGGGCTTTCAAAAAAACACAACTAACCACCCCTAAGGCATTTCTCCCCATCCCTGAACTCAGTCTAGGAACAGCAGGCATCCTGACTTGCAGCTTCCGATGTCACACTCACACCACACACACACACACACACACACACACACACACCAGTGGGATGGATTCCAGAGCCTCACACATGCTAAACAAACATCTACTGCGAGCAACACCCCCCAGTCCTTCCCACGTATTTGTGAAAACAGCAATCTAGGCTCCCACCATCCACCATCACCATGAGGACTCTTCCTGTGTCCCCCTTAAAACCAGGCATAAGCCGGGCAGCGGTGGCGCACGCCTTTAATCCCAGCACTCGGGAGGCAGAGGCAGGCGGATCTCTGTGAGTTCGAGACCAGCCTGGTCTACAAGAGCTAGTTCCAGGACAGGCTCCAAAGCTACAGAGAAACCCTGTATCGAAAAAACCAAAAAAAAAAAAAAAAAAAAAAAAAAAAAAAAAAACAGGCATAAAAGTCTATTACTGGTATTTATTTTGTTACGTCTTGCCCAGATATTTTTTTTTTTTTTTTTTTTTTTTTGGTTTTTCGAGACAGAGTTTCTCTGTGGCTTTGGAGCCTGTCCTGGAACTAGCTCTTGTAGACCAGGCTGGCCTCGAACTCACAGAGATCCGTCTGCCTCTGCCTCCCGAGTGCTGGGTTGCCCAGATATTTTAAGTGGTGTCCAGAATGACTTAAGTGACAGCATTTTGTAAGAGACCACAAAACCAATGCGCGGCTCAAAGGCCCCATTTCAGCTGCACAGGAGCCACACAGACCTGAGAAATAAACGTTTGTTCAAGCCAACGTGAGCTAGAAAAGTCTCGTGCCATGGAGTGATGAGCGCAGGCTGCGTTTAACTTTGCTGTTGGTTGATTGGTTAGTTCGTTAGTTCTTTCACTTTAATTTTCATCCAATTCAATTCTGGCTGAAGGCCAATACACAACAGCAACAAACTCAGAACAGCGTCCACACACCTGCAAAGCAAGCACTTTCAGGATGACAGTTTCTTCTTTAATCTCCCCCAGCTCTTTTGTGTGTGTGTGTGTGTGTGCACGCGCGCGCACGCATGCAAACACACATCAGGTCTGTGTATGTCTATATGTGTGTGTGTGGTCTATGTATGTCTCTTTGTGTGTACGTTTGTGTATGTGTGTTGTATATGTATATGTGTGTCTGTATATGTGTGTCTGTGTTTATGTGTGTGTGGTCTATGTGTATATATAGGTCTATGTGTGTCTGTGTGTATATCTGTGTGTGTGTTTTATATGGATATGTGTATCTGTATGTGTCTGTGTCTATGTGTGTGTGGTCTGTATGTATGTATAAGACTGTGTGTGTCTGTTAATGTTTGTGTCTATGTGTCTGTGTATATGTCTGTGTGTGTTCATATATGTGTATGTGTTTATGTTGTGTATATCTGCGTGTGTGTGTGTTTTGTGTCTATTGTGTGGTCTGTATGTGTATGTATACGTGTGTCTGTATGTGTAAGTGTATGTGTGTCTATGTATGCTCAGTGAGGGTGCATTATTATACATTATTATGTGGTAGCCAGAGGACAATCTCCAGTGTCATTTCTCAGAATCTATGCACTCTGCTTTTGAGACAGTCTCTCACTAGCCTATAACACAGCAGCCTAGGCTAGACAGGCTGGCCTGGAGCCCTAGGCATCTGCCTGCGCCTGCTTCCTAGAGTGCTGGAATTATAAGAAGGCACCAATAACACTGGGCTTTATTTTTTCTTTAATGAGGGTTCTAAACATCGAACTCAAAACAGTGCCCTGCAACTGCACTTTCTCCCTAGCTTGAGTGATAATATTTTTAGGAAAAATTTTTCATAGATTTTTGGAAGAGAGAGATTCTGCATTTCTATGAAGAACTGAAAAAAAATGGAAGAGGGGCAGATAAGATAGAGCATCTGAGGGTCTTTCTTGCCTTCAGACAAGATTGCAGCCAGGAGGGGCTTGGGCCATGTGTGCCAGGGAGGGCAGGGAGCTTCAGCTGCCAAGCAAGCTCCTGGAACACAGAGTTGAGAAGTCTTCTGAAGTCGACAAGGAACACGAGCATGAGCATGTACTCCACCAAAGGTGCAGGCAACAGCATCGCATATTTGCACCCCTACTTGAGACCAAATTTCTCATTATTATTGTGAGGGCAGAGGCCAAGATTGCCTTATTTCCAGTGTAGATTTCACTTCTCACGTTAGAAAAAATGCCCACTCTTTAATATGTTAACACACGTTGGTTTTCTATATTGAAAAAAAAACCACTCTAGTGGTCCGTGAATCCAGCCACACGTTAAACTCCCAACAAGAGGTCACAGGCTTGAGCCTCTTAGAAAAGCCCCCCCAATCCAACAGCTAACAGAGGGTCCATACACAGCAGGTCCAATCCTTTCCACGTGAGCAACCACCACTTCATCTTCCGTGTTCATTCCCTTTGCCTCCAGATGTTCCCACACACAAAAATAACTCTAAAGCCCAACTTTGATCCTGTGTTGAAAATGGAAAAAAAATTAAAGAAGATAGTGCATACAGTCATGTGGGTGAGATTTAGACAAATAAATGGCTATATAACAATTTGATTCGAGTTTTCCCAACACTCCCAACAGACAGACATGCACCCACACAGAGACACACCTCTTACCCACAGACGCGCTAAATTTTGCAGAGAAGTCAAACGAATGTATGTGAAAGTATTTAGAAAGAACTCCGACAATTTGCTTTTCTCCAGGCCCATGTGTCATGTTATATCCTGGAGGGCTTAATGTAAACCAGTTCAACTTTATGAACTGCCCTCAATTGGGGATGCCTCGTGTGATGGAAAATGTCCTATTGATGTTCTTTCCACATTAATAATACACACATAACTCACAGGCAGGGGCGTTATAAAGGCATCTTTAAAACTGTATGACCCAGCTTGACCCAGCTTGACCCGGGTCTGATCAGTGGAACGTCTGGATCAAGTTGCAGCTTGCAGAAAATGCAAAGGCGTCTCACAAGCCTGGAGACTGAGGAGCATCGCCAGTTCCACCTGGGGTGTGCAAATGGTAAAATGTTGACTGTGGGAAACTCTACCTCCTAACGTCTAGGGACTTCCCAAAGTATTACAAGGGAAAGGAGGCCATTAATGATTAGAAGAGATAGGAGAACATTTCCAGCTATTTTTAAGTGTGCAAGATTAAAGCTGCAGTACAGGGGTACCGAGGAGATAAAAGAAAACACAAATGACTGTCCAAGTCCTAACGGTAGTGACTTGAGCAGGAGGGGTCAGGCGAGAGTTCTCTATTTGACCTAGGCAGGGTCACCAGAATGTCAACCTCATGATCCTTCTTCAAGCCATGCGATTGCTTTCTATGATTTTCTCCATCTGTGTTTTATTGTACCACAAAAGGTTTCAAACTATGACCAACTTTGCCCACCCCACCCCCAGGAACGCTAAAGCTGAAAATTCCAATATACATGTAGCCATTTAACTTGAAATTTTAATGAATTAAAATTAAATAATAAAAAATTTAGTTCCTCATTTCAAGGGTTTACCAGCCAGATGGTGTCTGTGGCTACCACACTGCAATAAAGGCTTCCTGTTGGCACAAAATCCTATGGGGGTAGTGCTCATCTAGCCAAAGGGGGCTTTCCAGATTGCCAAAGCTCCAGGGACTCCTAGGTTGTCTCTCCTACAAGACCAGCAAATACAGGCAATCCCTGGCCATTGGCGGCTTGCATTCCTACTAATCCTTGCTTATGAAAAGGATTCCTGCCTATGACAAGCAGTATAAACTCACAGTGACATCCACCCAGCAACCACATAGACAACAAGCTGATCTCACCCAGAGCAACATTACCCCGGTGCCACTAACAGCGGGGTGGGGGCAAAGGACAAATCTGAATCGCCATCAAGGAAAACATCTGGCCTGAGCCCAGGTGCGCCACACCCATACAACACTGGTGGAAAACCGTGGCCTCCGAGACTAAGAAAATTGACGAAAGGCAACGTGGCATTCTAAACGGGATCCTAGAAAACAGGCGAATCTGAGGAAAATTCAAGGAAGGAGTATAAGTTAATGACACTGTTGTGCTACCATTAATTTCCTGGTTTTGATCATTGCACGGTGGCTGTGTCAGTGCTGACACTAGGAGAAGTACCGGGAGGGGAGTAGAAACTCCCCGCCTTCTTTTCAAGAGTGCTTATGTATGTGTGTGTGAGAAAGAGAAAGAGAAAGAGAGAGACAGAGACAGAGAGGATTTAAATTATTTCAACACAAACAGTTTAGGGAAAAGAACCCTATTCTAAAGTAAACAAAGAATTGTAAATGGCGGTACACACCTGTAATTACAGAACTTCCAAGTTTAGAGGCAGGAGAATCACATGTTTGAAGCCTGAGACCCAGTTTCCAAAAATTAATTAATTAATAATTCATTTAATTAAAACAGAGACTGACAGGAAAGAGCTCTGTAATAGCTAGACACAGCTGGACCACTTCGGAACAAGACGTGCTTGGCATAATGAGAGCCCATGGACTAAATAAAGGTATGCCCCCTCTCACCAAGAAACTCCCCAGGATTTCCCTCCAGAAAAGAGGAAAGGAAGCGAGGGACTGAAGGAGGCAACGGTTTCCACCCCAGGGAGACAGAGGAGAAATAAGGAAGGTGTGATGACGCTGGCCCGCCCTCGGCATTTAGACACCGTCAAACTTTTTCACGGTCATCCATGCACACCTGACCCATGGTGTAATTTCAAGCTCTCTTTAGAGTATCCTCAGGACAACCTTCCTCACTTTCAGATTTGGAACATGTTTCAAATGTTGCAGTGATGCAGAATACCCAAGAGGATGCCCAGAGAATTCACCCACGAAAAGAAAATATCATCTGGGACCAATTTTTAAACTACTTTTACATTTTTACCTTATCTATTCGTTTGCATATTTGCGTCTGTGTGTACATGTACACGCGTGTGCACCTTGGCACACGTGTGAAGGTCAGAGGACAATTAGTTGAAGTCAGTTCCCTACTTATACCATGGAGATACTGGGGATCAAACTCGGGTCCTCAGACTGCAGCAAGCACCTTTAAATACACTGAGCCATCTTGCAAACCCTGGGGCTAATTTTTAAAGCAGCTCAGAAATCTAGCACACAAGAAACTATTTTTCCCGAGGAATATTTACAAGACATTAGTGTTGTACTCAGCTTTGGCTAGAAAATCAATATTGGGAAATGGAGTGCATAAACATCCGTGTTTCATTTATCATCAGATCTGCCACTTTGTTTATTTTGTGTGGCTATTAGCTGTGTCCACAGTTCCGAGATCAGAACCTCAAATCTACAACACAGAAACTCTAGGAAACAAAGGCTTAACTTCTGCATCTGGCTTGGACTGTTGTCTAGAAATAAGTTCCATTCTAAGAGTGGAATACCACAAGCAAAACATCGAAATATAAATGCTGCGGTTTCTATCAGCTTTGGAGTCTTGTTCAGGGGAATGACTAAAAATATATGCATCTGAAGATTAAGAGAACAAAAACAAGAAATTAAATAAAATGAAGAATCCATTCTGTTTGAAGATCATGGCAAGGTCAATGGCCTACTAAGAAAAAAAAAGGTATGTAATTACAAGGGGAGTGTTTTCCTTGCCCATGGAATTTCATGTATTATGAATTCTAAAGTCTTTCTGTTTTAATGAGTTAGCTCTTTATATACAATTGTGAGACTGTTTACCTATAAACTATCAAAGTTAAACATACAATACTAATTTACTCAGAACTCCCAGACTTACATGAAAGCTGTGTTTCTGTTCCTAGAAGGAACTGCTATTTTCCCAAGAAAATCAGAGGAGCCCGGGGCCTGCTTTGGGTAGCTGTAGCCCTTGGGCTGCTGGATGTTGTACAGATGTTGCTGGATAGGCAACAGCACTCATAGGCAGCAGGACTCCTGACTCAAATCCACGGAACACAATACAAAGATTCATGAGCTTCCAGGAGGTAGGAAAATGGCACAGCAGGCACAATGAAATGTACGGAGCAGAGGCTGGAGACTCAAGTGTCCACTCAGCGTGCTTGGGCTTATAGAAAGCCATTCAGCTCCCGCAGTCGACATCACTGCTCAAGGAGCTGGGCCAGAATCCACGGACCTCTTTTATTTCTGTCGTTACAGGGTCTCGTGTACTCACATAGTCAATGTCAGTCTCTAGGTCACTATGTAGCCAAGGGTGGCCTTGAGTCTCCTATCCTTCTACTTTCATGTCCTGGGTGCTGCTGGTTTATGGGCTTAGCACATCTTCTGCAGGCACTCGAGCAACAGAGCTGTATCTCTACCTCCACAGTCCTTTCTTGATCTAAAAGTCTGTGGCCATGGTTCTTCCTGGCCCTGTGAGAACAGGAACAGTCAAGGAGGTCAAGAGTCATCTTCTTAGGTGTATGTGAATTCAGATGGTTCATGTACACCACACAACTCCAATTTCGTTGGCTTTGACTCTATCATAATTTAAGCAATATGAAAAATCTAATGGTTCATAAAAATTATTTCATAGTAAACAAAAGTTTATACATTTGACATAAGTATACTATGACAATTTAAAAAATTAAAAAGCCAGGCATGGTAGCACATGCTTTTAATCCTAGTACTCAAGAGGCAGAGAGAAGTGGGTTTGTATGAGAGCAAAGACCAGCCCAGTCTGTGTATCAAGTACCAGGGCTGCATAGTGATAGCCTGTCAGGCAAGGAGAGGTGAAAGTCTAAGATAAAGTCTCCACATGGCTTCAGGACAGTACAACAAAATGTAAAATAACTTGGCCAAGAAAAAAAGAGAGAGACAGATGGGCAAATGCATAAAAAGTCAAAGCCAATGATGTATTTCCTGATGCTGGGATAAAACTGAGGCCATCAATCAACTCCCACTAATGGTCAAGTCTGCCAAAAGCATTTTATGTACAAGTGAAGCTATCAAAATTAGTATCATGAATATGTTATTCTTCCAGCATGTACTCATATGTATATGTATATGTGTGTGTGTATGGTGCATCCATACCCCACTCATGCATGTACATGGGGGGCTACACAGAGGTAGCCAGCCAGCATGTGTCTTCCTCCATTTCTCTTCATCGTTTTTAATTTTTGTTTGTTTATTTGTTTGAAACAAAGTCTCTCACTGAACCTACAGCTTGCTGCTTCAGCTAGATGGGCTGGTTGGCCAAACTGCCCCTGAGATCTGCCCATCTTCACCACTCAGCACCAAGGTTACAGGCATGAGCCACCACACTGCCTTTTACATGGGTACTGAGTATCCAAACTCAGGTCCTGACACTTGCCCAGCAAGCACTTTATCTGCTCAACAATATTTCCAGCCCCAGAGTTTACTTTAAAAGAAAAGACAACAAAACAAAAGTATTCACAAAAGCATTAGTAATCTATCACATTATCATATTAAGTAGAAAACCCAAGAGAAAGGCTCAGAGTTTCATTATCACAGCTATAGAGCATTTCACTAGATTCATTTAGCTCACCAAGGCAAGCCCTCACACACCAATGACCGCTGCCCTGATCCAAAAATTAATCTTCATAGACTATGATTTTACAAGCTGATCTGCATCACTTGGACATTTGATAGCTATGTCATCTAACTCTATATTAACCTGGTTACATAATTAAGCAAACCAAGAGTGGGACACAAGTCGGCTTTTAGCACCAAACTTTAATTTGATTCTAAAAAGTAAAATAAAATAAGTTATGCAGGCTTCTAGATGGTTTATAATTAGTAATCATTTGATTTTTTTAATTGCATATGTGTAGCATACAGAAATAAAATAATATTAAGGCCACACTTTAAAATTGAAGCCAAATGTCTGTCAACTGAGCCATCGGATGGTAGCCACCAGTGTGAAACTGGAGAGACAGAGTGCATGTTGTTGACCAAACCCAGCACATGGAAAACTAGACCCATTCCCAAGACAAGGTTAGGATTACTGTTGGACAGTGACTCCTAATATGGCAGCTGTGGCTTGCACTCTCCCTATGGAGTAGAAACACTCTTTATGGAATGTTTATGCTATAACAACTGAACAGAGAGCTACTTGAATTTACAAGACAGGACAGGAGGCACTTTTTAAACTCGCCTATATACTATAGTTAGGAATCAATATTTAAATTGTGCCCATAGTAATGTCACATCTCCTGTTTTAAGACAATCTGCTTATGGGCCGTGTTACTTAAGACAGTCATATAGTTATGTGAATTCACCTATCGGAGGCTTAAGTATTAACATAAAATTCAGAAAAGAATTTAAGCGAACTTAAGGTTATTTAACTTCATGGTAAATGTTTTGGTTTGGTTTGGCTTAGTTTTGTGCCAGGGATAAGATCCAAGACCCATGCTTGCCAGACAAGCACTCCACGTCTAAGCCAGATCCCTCGCTGCAAAGGGAAATCTGAATATGACCTAGGCAAAGCCTTCACCAGTGTGAGCCACGCTTTCTTCAGTTCCTGAGACTTTTGTGCCAATTGCCACAAATAGCACTACAAATCGTATTTCACTTAAAAACTTGAAGGAAAAACAAACGAAAAGATGAGTAAAAGGGATTGACTGTGTGTCTGTGCGGCTTCATATGTGAAGAAAACACAACAATGGAAACCCTGGCCGTCACTGAATCTGCCTGGTGTCAGGTCCCAGCTCCACTGCTCCCTCCCTGCTGTGGGCGAGCACTTTAACTCCTATCTGCTCCAGTGTCCCTGTTGCAGAGCAAGGGTGGCACTGCCAGCCCTCCACAGGGCGAGCACAATAGACACACATTGTAAGCACACATCAGCTCAGGAGTAGTGTCATGTAAACTGCCATTTCTCCCCTGGGAGCTCGGATAAAAGTCCAGGTGAAAACCCATCTTACATTTCAGCCTAGAGAGCCCCAGAGCTCAGTGGTATCGCTTGCAAAGTTCTCTGGTATGCTGAAAATACAGCAGGCTGAGTTCAGCCTGTAAGTAAGAAAGGAATGGGCAATGACAATGAACAGAAAAATCTAACTAAATAAACAGGCAGTTCCTAAAATAATGTTGCCTGTTTTAAATATGTAAATGTTCTAACCATATTTCCCATATTAATCTGTAGAGCATTCCTAGTATAACTGAGTGTCTCATATCTGGACCTAATTTCCATGGACCAAAAGCCCTGAACTTCTAAAAGTGACTCTGTAATCAGTCCCCAGGCTTCCCTTGATAGAGCCAGCAACAGTGTGAAGGCCACAGCTTTGTAAAAGCAAGGGACTTTCCAACTTCAATACAATGTATCTTTCACAAGAAGCTACAATGCCATCTCCCCCACTATAACATTTTCCTGAAACATGTACAAGACACAATAAGAACAAAAAAGAAGACACATAGGAAACAATGTATCCTTGCAAAAAGCCACCGTTTTCAGAGTCTGCAGGCACCTAGAGCTGCACAAACTGTTCTCCGATCTGCTCTAGGACTTGGATGGGACTGGTAACATCTTAAATAATATAGCCTCCCATTCTGGCCTGTTTTGCTTTTAGAACACACAAATTACACTCACCTACCATGCTTCCTACTACTATTTCCTCACCTTAGAATGTCTACCTCCTCATCCCAAGGCAAGGGAATTCCATGTGCTCTCTAAACCCTAATATAAAGCCATCACCTAGTATATGCAAACAATGTGTGCTGCCTTCCCACATGCTTCCACAGTTCGTCCTTCCTTCAGACTAGCATATAATATTATGTACATGCTAGAGCAAAGGCATGGTTTGATGCTCTCATGGAGGGCTTCTTAGGCTCACTCTAAGTTCCTGACGCCAAGCTTACTGTCCTATGTGCTGAATCACTGGAATAGTACAGATACAGTGGTAGCCCATGCATCCGTAGTACACGCCTGCTAGAGTGACTCCTGATCCTTCAACACCTTCACAATCAAGTGTGCTCAATGCATGACAAAAACATCAAGAAATGGGGACTTGTGAGAGGCAGCGCAATCCATAGCTTAATAACACCTGGGTTTAAGTCCCAGATCTGCCCCCATTAGAACTGTGAACACCACCAGTGTCTAAGCTTCCCTCTCCTCTGGAATAGCTGTAAAATAGAGGCAGTTACCTCTTCAGAATTGTTGAGGCCAACTAATGATCAATTAACTCAAGGGCAGTACCTAGCAGTGAATACGACAGGGGAAGAAAGAGGAGGCAGCGGTTGCCATTGCTTCAAGTACAAGAAACTCCTCACCCTACTGACCATGTGAAAGACTGGACACCAGTGATGAGATACATCAAAAGAGTCTGGGGCTAGGCGTGCAACTCAGTGGGGGAACATTTGCATAACACACACAAAAAAAGAGTTTGCTCATCGGACCTAAACAGGTCTGTAAGATGCCTGCATGCCCGTTATTCCCATCATTACTGATTGCCCAGTCCGCTATTAGAGCTATCCCAGACAAGACAGATGGACCCTGCATTCCTTAAAACACCAAAAATAGAAATGTATAGCTATGGGTGGGGAAAGACAGCAAGGGAAGGCGTATGAATGATGGGCTATCCTTACACTAATCTTACTGTGTGGACCTGCTCCTAAATAATTCCAGTTTTGTGCTGATAATTAATCAAGTCATCCCCCTCTCTTCTGTTCTTCACAAAAATCTATTTCCACAAGTCATTTTCCCCTTTGTATAATTTAAGAGAGGTTTTTTTTCTTTAATTTGGTTTTAGCAATTTCCATTCAATCTGACTGTTAATACTGTGTCCCTACCGAGACGCTCATGGCTTAAGTTAATGCCTACCATGAGTTTCAGGGCTGGGTAGAAAAACAAGAGTTTAAATGAAGGGTTTGCTGTGGAAAGTCTGAGAAGGGTGAGGACCACAAAGACTCCGGGAGTCTAGTTCCAGAGAAGTGGCTCAGTGTTTCCTTAATAGCATCATTTTCCCCTCCTACATACAAATCCTGGCTTCACTGGCACCGAAAGGAAACAGTTTCCAGTTGGCTGAGAGGAATGCTTCTGAACCCAGGCCCCACCCCCAGGCTGGAGCCGGTCTCAACTCTCCCTCTACAAAGGAAACTCTAGGGTGCGTTTAGAACAAAATCACATAGAATGAGAAAACTCTGATAGTATATAGCAACTAAGAAATGTTAGGTTTTTTTTCTTTCTGTTTGAATAAAACCTTTAAAGCTATTGCAATTCAATTACAGATATTTTCTGCCACCATTCCCATCCCTTCTTCTCTCACCTTAAGGCTCAAAAAAACCTTTCAAGTTCAGGAAGTTTAAAAATAAGAGAATCGATGTGTTAGGCATGACAGCGCCAGGGTCAGCTATTAGTGACCTCAAGGTAAAGCAGGACACTGACGTGACAGCGCCAAACGTCCCCTGAAGAATGGCTTCAATTTTTCACTCTGGATCCAACACATCTTGCCTTCCTAATACAGCCCAGGAGATGAGCTTGTTTTATTTGTGGCAGTGAGATTTAGTCCTGGCGCTTTTTGTGAGAGAGAGGAATGTAAGTTTCATTTGCACTGTACTAAGTTATTAGGGTCAGTACTACACACAACTCATTAGAGATGCAAACTGGCATTTTCTGCTGTTTTTCAAAGCTGCCAAAAGTGCCTTTTTAAGTCCTCTGAAGATGTACTCGAGGTGACAGACCTTTGGGCAAGAAACTAGCTTTAAATAAAAAACAATAATGAGGCTGGCGCTAGGCCCATAGTTGTTATCTTTCCGGTTATGAGCATTCATATCACAACGGTCCTGATATTTATACAATCACACACCCCACGAATGTTTACATAGTGTCTGTGGAGTGCCAGGCATTGCACACTGGAGACACACAAGACAGAGAAGACTTGGTCTTGCACTCTGCCAGTAAGAAGCTCTGCATTGGGCATAAATAGCCGGAATGGCTGGAAGTTTGGGGCAGGCCTGAGCTGTGCTGCCTGGCCTACTACAACTTAGGATGGCCAGAGGACCAGAGGAAGAAAGCTTTCCAGTATGGAGGAGGAAAACATCCATTAGGAAGTCAAAAGAAGCAGGGGACGGGCCTTTGAGCACCCTGCTGAGGGCCGAACTGCACCCTGTGGCAGCTCAGAAATGAATGCTATTCTGAAACCAGACTCACCCTATTAAGGAAATGCAGCCCCACAACCTATGGGCTGCTGTGTCTAAAACCTTAAATTTGGGGGGACAGTATCTGGGAGGGGAAATGCCATCAGAGGGTATGAAATCAAGATACCATAAAATGAAAGGAAGGGAGCCTGGTTGTCCATGTCTTCTACAAAAGTAAATATCTGTTAGGGTCCCACTGCCTGAAAAGGGGGATAAGCACTCCACACACCCCACACCTCTGCCTTCCAATGGGAGAGGATGTGGGTTAATAAAATAACAGAACACCTTCACCCCCAAGCCAGGTAACAGAAATCGGTGCCAGATGGGAATATCTGACATCACTTCCGGCCTGGCATCCCTACTTACAGCAAATAGTATGCATCGTTTCTGGGAGGGGGCAGTTGAGCCTGAGTGGTCTCTGTCCTCACTAGACTAACTCTTCTGAGTTTTACAGGCAAGGTGGCCTTTGACATTGACACAATACTTCACTTCCTGCATTGTTAAAAACCTTCCAGAGTTTCAAATTGAACCTGCTATTTCCTGGTTTGCAATTCTAGTTAACTCCAAGAGTTCATCTACACGAGACCGGGGAGATGCCAGAGTTCAAATCCCCTGAGCCCAGGTAAAAAGCCTAAATCAGTTCAGATGCCTATGTGTAATCCCAGTGCTCCTACAGTGAGATGGGAGGGTAGAGGCAGGAGAATGTCCAGTGGCTCAGTAGCCCATAAGCCAACTGCACTGCCATAGCAGTGAGGGTGAGAGCAAGACTATCTCCACCAAGTGGAGGACATGGGCCGACTTCTGAGTTCATCCTCCGATCTCCACATGCATGCTATGGCATGGACACGCCTCCACTCACAAACAGATGTGTACACAGAGGTGCACCTGCACAAAGAATTTTTCAAAAGGTTTTAGCTATAGTCATCATTTGGGAGTGAGGAACCAGTCGGAAAGCGGATGCCAAGGCGTGAGCCTCTGCTTTACAGACAAATGATTACAGAAAACTCCGACACAACACTGAGCCCCCGTGACAACAGGAACTCACTGACAGTTTTAGGAGGCTAAGTTCTTGTGCTACCTGTAAGATGCGCGCCCTTCAAACCTTGGGCTGGGATCAGAATTGAGGGGCCCTAGGTTCAATTCCAAGCACCACAAATCATACACACAAACAAACGAGGCAGTGATTCCAGCATATGAGAAGAAAAAATGTTCCATTCAAGTTGGCCAAGCTCACAGTTCTGCCCAGCTTGGCTCTCAGCCTTTGTCTATCTCCTGGCACCTGGCATCCACTCTACTTGGCAGATGAGGACGACTGGACATCCCTTTCTACAGGGCTGCCAACTCGATCCCCACTGCCCCATTTTTGTTTAAAGGCCAGCCTCAGCCTGGGCGTACAGCTAAGCTGGCAGAGTGCTTGCCTAGTGTTTAATCGCCATCACCACTTAAAGTAAGCAGCACGTGCCTGTAATGCCAGCACCTGAGGGACGGAGGCAAGAAGATCGGAAGTTCAAGGTTATCCTCATCTACATTGCAAGTTTAAGGCCAGCCTGGGTTCTATAGGCCACTGTCTCAAAAAGGGTCTGCCTCCGTTAAGTGAGTCTCTTCCTAGAATCCCTCAGCCTGTACAGCTTGGCACAGATAAATATTCTTTCTTTCCTATTTTCCCACCAAACACCAATTGTCACTTTTTTGAAGGAATGGAAAGCCAATCCTAGTCAGGTATGTAACAGGGATTCAAAATAAAATGTCACCAGCAAAGCAGAAGGAAAACTACTGACAAGTTGGGGCTCGCGTGGAGTCACAGGCAAAGGACAGGATATGGTACGTGTGTCCCTAGCGAGAGAGGGGCTCAAGATTCCTAACCTCTGGGAGGTGGGGAAATACAGATTCACTCCTACTGAACTCTGAGGTTGACCCTGCAGCAGCATGGGCTCCTCCTGACTGCAGTTGCGGGCAGGGCAGACTTTGGATGCTGTCTCAGGGATAGTGCAACCAAACAGCCTGGGCTGGAAATTCATTTTAGTGTGTGATATTAAATAAGAGAGGGGGGGAGGGAGGGAGAGAGGGAGAGAGAGAATAGAAAAAGCAAAGGAGGAAAAATTCAGAGGCTAGCTAGATGTAACAAACTACATGAGCAACTGCCTGGCACATCAAATAAGCAGGTCACGTTTTCAGAGGCTGCTTCCACCGCTGTAATTAGAGACGGGCAGGGCTGTTGCTAACTCAGAGAAGGAAAAAAAATGACTTGGCTTGGTCCCATTTCCAGTAGTGAAAGTAGCAGATAGCCCCAGAGGACCAGACTCTGCGAGAGCAGCACCAAGGGCCATTCTGTCCTAGACAACTGCTTCAGGAAGCAGCTGATGCAGGACAGAAATCCTCCCTGGAAACAGACCTCCCTGCCTAAAAGACCAACTCAGTGTCATCAATGCCTAGGACATACAAATCTACTTCCTTTTCTCTTCCTTTCTCTGGAAAAAAATAGGAAAGGAAAATGTAGAAGCGGATCAGCTATCTGCTAATGTTATAGGGAGAAGAAATGAACACAGCCATCACCAAGTCAAAAACCAGGAAGCAGAAAACAGTAAGCAAACATTCAAAATGAGAATGCAAGCCTCATGGCTAGCCTTTAAGAGCTACAAAGGGACAAGGCTGTCGATCCCTGAAGATCTTAAAGACGCTATTTCATGGCTTTTGGGCCTACAGAGAACTTCTTTTTTCTTCTCCCTGGTATTTAAGACTCTTGGCTTTATCATCATCCAGACAGTGAATTCTCCAATAGGATCCTCCTGGGTTACCAGCCCTGGTAGTATCACTTTTCAGAATTGTACATCCAGGATGCAATATAAATAAAAATGGTACAACACCCACCTTGGGAGAGTGGGAATAGCTCAGCATTTGTCCAGAAGGTTCCTCGAGTCCATTTATGTCAAATCTTGGGTCAAGGAAATAAACTTAAGTGTTCCATGTGATGATATCTTAGTTCTATCATTCTTAACATTCACTGAGCAAAATTGTGACAGAGCTTATTACTTGTGATTTGGATATGTGACTCTTGTTTGAAACATATGCAAAGAAATAAGAGGAAGAGAGAGAGATGAAAGAGAGACATAGAAGAGAAGAAGGAATAGAGGGAGGGTGAGAAGATGGGGAGGGAGAGGCGGGGAAGAAGGAAGAGGGTACACTTGCTACAACCATTTTACCCAATGCCCAAACCAACAAACTGTTAATAACTAGAAAATAATATCACCAGGTAATCAAAACCTAATATATCAAGAATATAAAAAGTTTCAGGGTCAGGCATGGTGGCACATGCCTTTAATTGCAGGACTCAAGAGGCAGAAGCAGGCAGACCTCTAGGAATTCAAGGCAAGCCTGGACCACACAAAGAGTCCCTTTCTCAAAAATATTTTTTTCCCAAACTCCTTCTATTATTTGGAGGAAATGTCTGTCCAATGGTGTGAATGGGATGAGTTTGTTTCCTGAGTAGGAATAACTTTCTAACAACCAGAATCGAAGGGCAAAGGTCAGAGAACAGTAAGCTACAATGTATTCTAAAGCAATGAGGCTCTCAAAGGAGTGCTGACTTTGAGGAGGCATTAAACAAAGACAGGCTGGAGAAGGACTCCTGGGGATTGAAAGCACAGTCCTGGGCAAAGCATCTTTCTTTATTAAATTACCACAATAAGATACAATATGGCCACAAGAAGTCAAGCACAGATGATACATGCTAAACAAGATGTAGTGCGCTGATAGCATCTCTAAACATCTCCATCCTAGAGAAGGTTACTGTGAATTAAATGTGTGTCTGCACTAGGGGAATCCATTACTTAAAGCAATCGCAATTGGAAGGTAGGTTCTTCAAAGCAAAAAACTGAACATAGGGCCTACTTATTCAATCCGTGTGGTTTATAAATCCAGTGTTATTGTAAATCTAGTAAGGCAGTTCACAGAAGAAATTCAAATGGCTACTGCACATGTGAAAAGAAAAAAGAAAAAGTATTTGACCACACTAATAACCCAGGAGACAGAAGTTAAAAGTAAGGCTCTTTACCCCTCTGACATTAACAAAGATAGAGCTAATTTCTCTAGCAACCTCTCTACCCAGAGAGTGAAGGGAAGAGCAAGCACACTTTACATTCACAGTGAACTGTACATTGGAGCCCTTTCGGACAGCAACTCTACAGTGCTCATTAAAATTTAAAATGTACACATCCACCCTTGTGGGTATCTAGTCTAGAAATACCTAGCCTGCTTCCCAGAGATGCTCCCCATTGTGGTGTCTATGAGAACTTAGTAGCAACTGAAACACCCAGCAGTGGAGACAAGGATGAATAACCACACCTGCAGCCACGGCACAGAATCGGGCAGCGCTGACACCAGCACGGACGGCTATTTAGCATACATTGAGGGGAAACAACACACCTGCACAAATAACATAAAAGTTCCATCCCTTTTACAACCAAGTATGTGCAAGCAGAGACTGAAAGCGTGCTTTTGAAAGACGTTATCCCTGGGAGAAGGGAAGAGAAAGCGGTGTGCTAATTCACTGTTTAAAATGTGACGAGTATACTTTTAAAAAAAGAAAATCATGTCAAAGGGAGTTAGGAGGGTGTGAGGCTATTAACCTGAGAACCCACTGGAAGCTCAGGACATGCTGTGCGGGACATTTCACAGAACTCCTGGTGACCATGCACCATGGTCACCCTGTGACATCATCAACAAAACCTGCTCTGACCAGGGGGCTGGCAGAGACCCACTTGACTTGGAATCATGTTCATAGGGGGAAAAAAGATATAGTTTTAAGACAACATAACTACTTCCCTGGACAAGTAATAGTAGAGGAAATTCAGTTAATACTTTTCTTGTAAGTTTCCATAGGCACTGACCCAAACCAAAGTCACTGTCAAAATAGCAACAGACTTAGATCTCATTTGCATCTCTCAACTACCTAAATTCATGTTCCAACCTAGACTCATACCGAACCTATAAAGTTCAGGCCCACAATTTAAGAATCAAGGTCTTCCTTTCATCTATCATAGAGGCTGACCCAATGCACTTTCCTCTTTATTCTGTTTAAAAGGAATATCTGTTTATTTCCAAATGGAGCTCTCAAAATAACTCATTCAATCAGGGTTTTAAGCACTTCATGGAATTAAGAAAGGTACAGTATTAATGATCATTATGCTATAAAATGTCCCCTCTCTAATATGTCTATTAGAAACAAGCTCACCAAATTGGAAGTTTGCAGAAAGATAATCAACTTAGTAATACACCATCGCTTGTAAAACAGAAAGGCACATGCAGTGCCTTTGTCTAATGCACTTAGTAAAAGACAATCTTAGGACAATATTTTCCAGGCTAGAATGTACTTTCCACTCGCCCTAATAATAAACCTATGCCCAGATGGGAAATGTAACCCGAACTAAATAAACATGCTATAGACGATGAGCAGGCAAGCCAGAAGGCAAGCTAGGGAACCTGACATGCCTTTGCAAGCTACAAAGGAGCAATTTCTCCAACACGACAGATAAGACAGAGAATATAAAATGGTAGCTATCTGATGGCCGCACAAGGATGGTGGTTTGGGTTTGAGTGAGCACAAACGCAACTGTAGGTCAGAGAGGAAAGCCGGTGGGTGTCTCCACAGGAGTGCATTCATGCAATCATATACTTAAGCCAAAGGAAAGGCGCACCACCCAGTGATGCTAGAGCTTCCAGTCCCTCTCCTATCACTGACATGCTGTCAAAGTGTGCATACTTTGTTCCTGGTGACACTAAGTGACCTACACAACTTTCCTGGAGAGATGCACAGTCTAAAATTAATTGCTTTGAGAACCCAAGGTATGGAGGGAAGAGGAACAAAACAAAGAAAAAGAACGGGAAAGAAATGCCACATGAATACGAAGTGATTCCTTTTTTTTTTTTTCTAAACGCCCACACAAAGACAGCAGTTTCTGACAGGAATGTTCTCGGCAAAAAATAAAATTACAGGAAGGCTTTTGCTTTTGCTTTCTTCAATGAGAAAAAAAGGCAGTTCGATGTGCAGATTACTAGGCAATACCATGTGAGATTTTTCTTACAAGGCCCATACTAACGTCACTTGTATCCAAATAACGTATCTTTCAGATCACAGAGAAACGGTGAGCAGAGGCACAGCTCCCGTGTGCAGTGCTCACTTCTGGATGTACTTGAAAATAAAGCCCATGGAGGCAGCTTACCTTGGCACTGGAAGCCTTGTTTCCCAAACCCCCTGGAAAACAGAAAACAAGAACAAATATCTTAGTATCCTTTTCACTTAGACCACATTGTGATGAGTTACATGCACAAGTATACTTGGAACCCAATGACTTGGTAAGAAAAATGTTCCTAAGTATCTAATTAGATGAATGTACACATTCATCTTTCTTAAATAAATAAGTGAATCTGTCTATAAAGGACCAAGCTTCTATCTAGTCTTTTCTGCCTTGTGATTGGTTCTTACATTTCAAAACAAGAACATGACTTCCTACTAAAGATTGTTGGCTATGATACGCAAATGATAAAAAAGAAGCTTGTGGTTTCAGAATGGAGGAGTGGCTTACTTTTATTCCTGAACAAACTAATTTTTTCTCCCTAAAAATAACTAAAAAGTAGCTTGTCAGAAGTTTGTCTCAAATAGTGCTTATCTAGAATTTGCCAAATAGCACCACTGTTTACATTTAGTTTTGGCTGAAGGAACCCAATTTGATGAAATATCACTGCTATTGCTTGCATTTGAGATTACTGTGATCTAATTTTCATTGAGAACCAATGGCATTCAAAGCACAGACTGAGACCACTTGACTCCTGTAAATCCTGACTCCGTAAGCAGAGCCCTGCTGTGGATATTTGACTACAAATACTGTTCCAACAGAATGAACTGCGTCAAAATGTTCTGGGGGGCGCTCAGAATCTCTTGCTTTGCATGGCATTTTAAATTTACAAAGCATTCCCCCATTCCTTTGTAATTACCTCAAAGTCCTCACCCGTCCAAACTAAATCAAACAATTTTAAACTACCAGTGCTTAAATATGGGAATAAAATTGTAAATTAAAGGCTCATAGAAACCATAAATGAAGGAATATAGAGAAATTAAATCCACTGCAAGATGATCTTGGTGGGGGATTCCCTAGCCATCCAACTGGCTGCTTTCAGGTTAAGCGAAGCAAAGCACTTGTTTGGGAGTAGAAAGGAGCAGGACTCTTCACTTCCACATCACAGTGCGCCTGGGGACCCAGGAACCTCAGTTCACCAGGCTGACTGATCCTCTGGGCAGCGACAGTGGAGATTCATTAGTTAGTTAGTCATAATGTTAAGTCCTTTTTCTAACTTATCTACTTCCGGCAAGAAATAATCAGAGGTCTGTCCCCTTTGAACAGAATCTCAGGGCTAACACAGGAGGCCACAAACTGCCAATTGCAATGTCCTCTCTTTCCTCGAAGTAGCGTCACCCCGCTCCCGAGCTCTACTGCTTCAGAGGCTAACTGCACTATGAAAACTAAAAGGCTGTGTTGCTTACCAATGTACATTTTTGAATGATTTCTTTAAAGGAAGGAAAAATCATCGTATTGGCACTCCGGTGGTGGGGATCCCCCTTTTGACTCCTTTCTCTGGGTGGCATGGATTCAGAGCCACCCACCCATCCTCTATCCACTCTGAAACTCCAACATGTTAGGATCTAGGTGCACTGTCACCACCTTGCAGTTTCCCACCCAGGAGGGAGCTAAGAAAGTCCCAGGCACAGCTCTCTTTTAAAGAGTTGTCATTCCAAGAACATGAAGAAGTATCGGGGTGTCCTAAGAGAAAACTGAAACTAATATTCAAAGTGGTGGGAAGGGGGTCTGGGCGTTCCCTTAGTTTGGCGATTTTTGAGGGGGGTGTCACTGACATTCTGAAAATCAGATGAAAGCTATAATTCTCTCTCCAGAAAAAAATCATAATGTGCATAAACATAATTTCACCTAGTTTGACAACCCAAACTAGAGACCCCTGAACCCTTCCATCTACAAGGCCCCTCAGTTATCAATGCTCAGCGTTCACTGGAGATCACCTGAACTCTGACACCTTTAGCCATTACAGTATTTTTCTTAAATAAGCCCTCTGTCCTCATCAACGGGGTTACAAGCCTAATCTCCTGTTGACAGGGTCTATTTTAAATGACTCCCTCTGCCCTCTGCCATTTGCCTGCTGGGTTAGCCCTCCTCCCCCACGGCAAGCTTTCAACAGTTTGCTGCCTCCCATCTCTCTCCCTCCCCACCCTCCCCCTTCTGGGCTCACCCAGAAAAGTCAAAGTCTCCGTGCCCAGTAGAAACAGCCTACAGTAGGCAGGGACCCAAGGTTCCAGCGGAGTCCCAACCCGTCGCGAGGCACAAACACTCCCCGGAACGCGCCCAGCCTGGCTCGCCAGCAACTTGGAGCGGCGCTCAGCGGCTCCCCGCTACTCCGGGGCGTGTTGGTCGCGCGTCTCAGGGCCACTCTGCCCCCAACACTCTCTCTCCCCGTTCCCTTCGCTTCCACCGGGCTGCACCGGTCGCTCCACTTAGCTACGAGGAAGACCCGTGCGCCCCAGAAGAGGCGAGGGGACCACCCAACCACACCCCGCCATCCGTGTCACCCCAGTGCCAGGCCAAACGTTCCTTCAGGGCAGGGCATGCGAGGCAATGCCCGGCCACTTCCCAGGGAGTGTCCCGCGTGGGTGCGCGCCTGTCACTCCGGGCGAGAGTTCGGACTCCGGCCGGGCACTCTAAGTTCTCGGAGGAGTCCTGTCCGTGAGAGTGCGGACGCTCCCGGGCTTGGAGGCGTCCCCGAGTCCCAATCCCTGGGACTTCGAGACCTGAGCCTCGGGCAAAGGTGGCTCCCGGGTCTCCCAGGCTACCGCGCGCACCTACCAGATGAAGTCGGTGCAGTGGCTGCAGAAGGTGGGTTGCTTGAAGAAGCGGGCGATGAATTTGTGGTCCTTCACCTCGTGCACGTTCTTCTGCCTCAGCGCCCCTTTGCGGGCGAAGCGGTTGGCCACGTCCTGAGACGCCGTGGAGTCGTTGGCCGGGTAAACGTCAGCCATGGTCCCCCCCAACCACCTCTTGCCTCCGCCTGGGAGCAGCAGCCGGGGAGGGCCGGGGTGGGCGGGGGCGGCGGCCCAGGTGGCGGTGCAGAGGTGCGGTGGTGGCGGCGGTGGCCGGGGAGAGCCTGGCCGGCGCTGCGCTGCTCGGAGCTGGGAGCGGAGCGGCGCTCTCTGGCTCTCTCCGGCTCTCTCGCTCGCTGGCTGGCCCCACGCTAACTGACAGCCCGGCGCCCGGCGCTCGCGCTTCCTACTCGCGGCGGCGGCAAGAGGCGGCCCGGAGCGGCGCCGCCCACTGCGCATGCCCGGAGAGCTAGCGTGTGTAAGGGTGCACGCGCGCGCGCGGGCTGGGATAGGAGCACGCGCGGCGGGGGCGCGCGCGGCGCGAGCCTGGTGCCTCTTCGCTGCACAGCGCTGCCGCTGCGCTTCTCAGAGCAGGACACGCGTTCTCAGGGGTCCCAGTGAGCCTGGGGAATAGTCGAGGGCGGCGGTCCCGGGGAGGTCCTGGAGATGCCCAGCCCAGGAAGAAGCCGGGAGGGGCGGGTCCTTCTCCTCCGCCGCCTGCTTCTTTTCCTCCCTTTTCCTCGGCTTCCTCCTCCCTTTTTTTTCTCCTCCTCTCCTTCCGCTCGTCGTGCTGGGCCTCCTCCTCTTCCCACCTTCCTCCCCCTCCTTCTTCCCTGCTCACGCTTTCCTCTTTCTGGGATGGAAGTTCTGTCCCGGAGGAACCAGGCACGGTTCCCTGGACGCCACTCTCCTTAGCAGGTACATAGGTAACTTCTTCTCAAGTAACCTGGACGCACCGGCACTTCTGGGATTTACTAGCATTTTATAAACCTCTACCCGTTTAACCTTTCACCTGACTAAAATGTCACTCTAGTCGTTCTGACTAAAATGGCCAAGCCCTGATCCTCACTCTGTACAGAGTAGGCAAAAGGGAGCGAGTTTGAATAACTGGTCCCTTCTTATCTACCTTCGATCTTTGACTTGCAGCTCACCTGCATATTATATAGATTTGTATGACAGTCATTATCACCGGGTAAGATGCCTGAGGACTTGTCCTGGTTTGTGATCTCATTATTCATTGGCTACCAGAGCTGTGGCGGTGCCGATGATCAGGCTCTCTTGATTTTACATGTCCAGAACCTTAATTTAGAAATCATTTTGCATCCTAAACTAATTGCTGAGATACTGGCAGGTGTAGAGTTCAGCCAGCACATTTGTAAATTGCCCAGTAAAACTGCCTGGGAAAGAGTAGCTCGAATAGATCTCTATGCACAGGGAACACATGGGGCTGGCCGCAGGAGTGTCTGCTGAATATTTATTAGGTCTGCCTGGAGTTCTTCTATACCTCGCGGCAGAAGCAACCATCTCCCAGAAAGCGGTTCACTGCCCCACTCTGTCCAGGCTGGTCTCATTCTCTAAGCAATCCTCCTGTCGCAGTTCCTGAACGCTGGGATTACAGTCATGAGCCGTCACACCAGCTACATTATTGTTGAGTACCAATTGCCAGATTCACTAAGTTCACAAAACATCCTCATGAGCTAAATCCATCAAGAAAGAACACGTACTTTAAAGTTGGACATGGCAGCACTCGCCAGTGATCCCAAGAGGATCAGGAATTTAAGATCTCAAAAAATATTCTAAAAGAAGAAAAGAAAATTAAAGACTTTTTTTTTTTTGAGTTTTGAGACAGGGTTTCTCTGTAGCTTTAGAGCCTGTCCTGGAGCTAGCTCTTGTAGACCAGGCTGGTCTCGAACTCACAGAGATAATCAGCCTGCCTCTGCCTCCCGAGTGCTGGGATTAAAGGCGTGCGCCACCACTGCCCAGCCTAAAACTATTATTTTTTGAGATTGCCAAAGCGTGACTCTTGATGAAAAGATAGCTTTTACATTTAAACAAGTGTAGGCTACCGACTGGCCATCACTAGAACAGGCCCTTGGCTGACCCATTTACAATCTGGTGAGCCAGTGTCTTAGGGTTACTGTTGCTGTGATGAAACACCATGACCAAAGGCAACTTGGGGGGGGGGAGAGTTTATTTGGGTTGCATCTCCTGAATCATGGTTCACTGAGAGAAGCCACTGCAGGAACACAGACCAGGAGAGAACCTGGAGGCAGGAGCCGATGAGGAAGCCACAGAAGATTGCTGCTTACTGGCTTGTTCACCATGGCTTACTCAGCCAGGACCTCCAGCCCAGCAATGGCACCACCCATAATGGACTGGGCCCTCCCCCATTAGTCACTAATTAAGAAAATGCCCCCACAGGGTTGCCTACAGCCCAATCTTAAGGAGGCATTTTCTCAATAGACACCAGTTGGTATCAAATTGGTGAGCCTAGCCAGCACAGCCAGTGTTATTGGTGCTTAGTGATATTTTATCTGGGCAGAAATGTTAACACTTCCAGGCCACAGGAGCAAGGAAGGGAGAGGTAGGGGAAGGATGAAGAGCAAAGCACACTGGGAAAATGGATAAAATTCTCCAGAAAACAATATATGCCTCTCAAGCCATCAATGTTTACTACTTGATAATTACAGTTGAAATGAGGCATGATGGAATGGAACCATGACCCCATGAGCCCTCACATAGCCATGCTTCTCTAAGACAGGGGTCTCCCTCAAATGTTTACTAAACACAAAGCTTTTTTCTAGTTCCCTGAGGGTGAGGTGGAGAGAAATGGAGGGTGGGGTTGTTGATGGATACTTGAGTAGCATGGGGGGGGGGGGGAGATATACAGCTAAGAACCAGACAGGCTGGGTAGCAGCCCGAAGTCTTGGGAAGTGATTGCTTTTAACTGTGAGTGGAAAGGATGGGGACAATGTCTCTTTCCTTTCAAGCTGTGGCTTTGCCTGCTTGCATCTGTCCTTATGGGGAGAAATGGCTAACTGGAAGCCCATTGATTGATAGATGGGCTGAGTGTGATTGCATTAACTACCTTCTGAGCTCAGAAGAGGCCCAGAGAGGGCTGTGCACCTGCAGTGGAGAATCGCAGTGACTAAGCAAGGCAACTGCTCCTCTAGCATGGGGCCGATCACTGTGCACTCCTGCTAGCCACCCGAGGAGGCCCGCGTGGTGTAGCCGAATAGAGAAGATTAAGGGAGAGAACTCTTGGGGAGGCAGTACTCAGTGCTGCGTGGTTATTTTTAATCTGCTGTTTCATGGAGATGGTTTCAACCTAGAGTGGTTTGCTTGATATCAGTGGTCTTGACATGCAGCATAAAACTTGTTCAATGAAACCACCTGGTCTGCTTTCAACGGGGCCATTTTCAAATGGGGCAGTAGGGAGTTCTTAAGCATTGAAAAAGCTTCTCACTGAGATTTATAGGAGCCAAGATGAATTGATCACTTAGGCTTTTTCAACACTATAGAAAGCTTGTGGGAAAGGTAAGTCAGCAGATTAGAATGTGTAATCAAGCAGATGGTTAGATTTATGTGAGTAGAAGGTCTTGAAATAAATAGACTAAGATCTAAATGAGAAGGAGAATGCAAGGCCCAGGGACCATTGTCCGGCACACTTGGGGAGCTGGTGAGTCAGAAGGCCGTCAGAGTACCAAGTCTTCCAGACTCATAATGAGAAGCAGCTAAAATCCTGGCCACATCCTCCTTAACAAGGCATGGACCTCTGTCTTCTCAGAAGGAATGCCATTTTTTAACTCATAGAAAGATATGGAGGTTATGGGAGGTCCCAATGAGCATCCTACTTGATTCCAGTTGGTGGCATGTTTCCTGAAAGGTCCTTTGGGTCTGGCCTTTTAAGCAAGCCCTTCACCCAAGACCTTTCTCAACCTCCTCTATCTCACACTATTACCCTGTGGCTCAAGTTGAAAGTCAGTGCACCCCTCCCCATTTCATTCTTCCCTTCTATCACCACATCCTATCTAAGGGGTGTCCTCCTGCGCACTCCACATCCTGAACAAATCGTGTTTATCAGTGGAACCCACTCTAGTATATGCCCCATCATTATCTCTGTCCTGGAACCTGCAGAATCACGAATTCTTAGACCTTTTAAGTTTAAACATCACGAGTAGTCATCCTTTATCAAATGCTTCTGTTCCTTAGTATGTGTGTATACGTGTTTGTGTGAGTGATATGTGTGTACATGTTCAGGGCGTATAGACATGGATGAAGCCACAGAAAGTGTTAGGCATCCTGCTCTGTCATTCTCTGCCTTGTTTCTCTCATTGAACCTGGAGAGAGGCTGGCAGCCAGCAAACCCCAACAATCTTCTTGTCTCCACCCCACACACCTGGCTTTTAGGTGCTGGCATTCAGACTCAGGTCCTCATGCCTGGACAGCAAGCGCTCTTAGCTACCGAACCATCTCCCCACCTCCCAAATGCACCTGTTTAAATCTACTTTATGTTTTGAATAATTGTAAAGATGCCCTTTATTTATATAGGAAGAAATAGAAATTCTAATTTCCCTTCAATTCAACCGTAAATAGCTCAGCCAAATAAAAGTAGGATTTCTGAAAGAAGTCGCCATGGCTCAAATGAGGCTCATCCCTGAAGAGTTCACAGCTGGAAGCTTGTCTGAGTGTGGCAATGTTGGGAGGCAGTGGGGCGTTTAAAAGGTGGGGCTTAGTGGAAGGTAGAGATTAAGTCGTGGGCCCCGCCGTGGAGAAGGATGAACAGAGTTCTTGAGTGACACGGGTACTTGTCTGAGCAGGTTATTATAAACCGAGGCCACAGCATGTGTGGCCCCTTCTATACATAGCTATTTCTTTAGTGTTTTTCTGCCACTTTGTGACACAGCCAAGCAGGTTTTTTACCTGTTGAAGTCATCTGACCATGGACTGTTAGTGTTGAAAACTAAGCCAGATAACCTATTTTTCTGTATAAAGCATTTGACCTTGGGTATTTTGTTACCACTACATAGAACAGACTAAGAAAATGTGCAAGATAACTCAAAAGTCCAGATAAAGAAACAAATGAGAAGACATATCCTATCAGATATCATTTTTAAAAAAAAAAAAAAAAAAAAAGCTAGGTAGAAAAATAGAGATAAATGTCTTGGCCAGAGAGTTCTCAAGCAAGATTTTCAGAATCTGGGGAATGGCTCAGTTAGTAGGATACTTGCTTTCAGGGATGAAGTTCTGAGTTTCATCCCAGAATCCACATTTAAAACGCTGAGCTTGGTAGCAATGTGCTTTTGTAATCCGGGCACTGTGGAAATGAAAAGGGGAATCCCTGGGATTTACTGGCCAATCAGCCTAAGCTAAGTAGTGAATCTCAGGCCAATGAGAGACCCTGTCTCAAAAAAAAACACCTTGTGGTGGACAGCACCTGAAAACCAACACTGAGCTTGACGATCTCTGACCTGCGGACACATACATGGTTGCCCGTTCTTAAATATGCTTACAAAGAAAGAGAAGATCTCCAATCCATCTCATAATAAGATAAATGTAAATTAGGACCATGCTGGAATTGCACTGTGACTGACAATTTGGGCATAGCTTAGAAATGTGAGGACACGTTGTTTGAGTAAAGATAACGCAATCACAAACTGTGCCATCTATCACTGGTAAGTCATAATATCTTGCCGACGTTGTCTTTGTTTCTGTTTTCTATTGCTGTGATGAAATACTCTGGCCAAAGCAACTTCAGAGCATCGTCCACTGTGGTGGGGGAAACCACGGCAACAGGAGCTTGGAGCAGCTGGACACATGGCACCCAAGCTCAGGAAACAAAGAATGAATGAGTGCTGCTTCTCAGCTCCAGTTAGACAGTCCAGGATCCTAGCCAGGAAATGATGCCACACCACAGTGATCCATCTTCCCACCTTAATTAAGGAAATCCAGATAATCTCCCACAGGCATGCCCAGAGCCTCATCTCCCAGGAGAGCCTAAACTCTGTCAAGTGGGCAATTAACCATCGTAGATATGATAAAGAGAAATCTGACAGTAACTATGAGAATTTAAAATACTCCAAATACTTTGACCTCGCAACTCCACTCCTAGAAAGGTACCCTAAATGTGTGTCTGAATGTGTACACAAAGGCAGGCAGAGAGGCAGCATTGACATCAATACCGAGTTAAAGGACTAGTTAGATCAACTATGATGGATTCAGATGCTGGAAATGAATTGCAGCTATTTAAAAATAAGATCAATTATACACACAGATGCAGAAATAACTTCCAGATACATGAGTGGAAAAGCAAAACCAGAAGTGTGTATGCTAGCACTTTTGAAAGAATCTATCTAGGACCGGGGGTGTATCGCAGAGATCTCAGAAGCAGGGCTGTTCCTAACGTATGCAAGGTCCAATGAAAAGGCGAGTGAGAAAATAGAAAAGGAAGTGTGTGTGTGTGCGTGTGCGTGTGTGTGTGTGTGTGCGCGCGCGTGCACGCACACACATGTACAGCCACATACATATAAATATAATCTTAAATTTTTTAATGAGGCATTTAGGATATAGAGAAAGCAAACTAGAACTGAAGGGGCAGTTTCTACCATGATGGCTAGTTTTCATAATGCTAGACGCTTCCCCAATATGGCTGGGGAAGAAAAGTCACCAGTAACCTTACCTATCCCTGAACCCTGTGAGCTACAGTAGCAACCTGCCAGCAATAGTGGCATGCATATTACCAGGTAACCAACCACTTTCTGGTTGGATTTGAGGCTCACCATAGAAATGCATGCCTGGTGCTGTAATCCTGGTGAAAAGCCCATGGATAAGGAGGTCATGGTCTCTGGGGAAGAACCTACTACTATTGTTTTGTTAAATGGATGTGGTATCAAGCCGTCTTTTGAATATGTGTGTTTATACCTATAAATTTGTTAGTGCTGCTCTCTGCCTTGATCAGCTTCTGTTTGCTGTAAAAAGGGACTGAACTTTAGTTTCCCAATCACCCAGACCTGAATAATCACACAGAAGCTATATTAATTACAACACTGTTTGACCAATGACTCAGGCACATTTCTAGCTAGCTCTTACATATTAAATTAACCCATTTCTATTAGTCTATGTACTGCTACATGGCTGTAACACTACCTCATTTTCTACATGTCTTGTTTCCTTGGCAGCTAGCTGGGATCAACCTGGCTCTGCTTTCTTTCTCCCTGCATTCAGTTTAGTTTCCCCTCCTACCTATATTCTGCCCTGCCATAGGCCACAGCAACTTCTTTATTAAGCAGTGGTAATAAAATGTATTCACAGCATAGAGAGGGGAATCCCACATGAGTTTGCAGTAGGTGATAGTTAATGCAGATAATGCTCAAAGTGCTGAGAACAAGTGACTGTTGACTGCTGAGCCTTAAACAGCTCATCTATATCACTTCCCATCCCTAAAGATTCATGAGATATTGTGAAAGAGAGGGCCAAGTGAATGTAAGCTGGAGGATGGGGAGGAGTGCTGTGAAAGCTGTCTGCTGGACACAATATGGTCATTGCCCTCATGAACCCACTGTGGTTAGCTGCATGAGACTGTCACAAGATGGGGCTGTCACCATGCCGTCATGGGTATGAGAGGGGCCTGCCAAACTCCATCCCTTCGGAGGAGCTATTGGTAACTAATGTTTGCTGGAGGAGGGAGAGTGGTTATCTTCAGTGGTGTCACCACTGGTAAGTTGCCCATGCTCCCTACCTACACGCTTGTAAGCAACCCTAAAAAAAAAAAAAAACTCCAAGTGTCACAAAATCAAAACAAATGAGAATCAATCTAGAAGCAGGGGGACTTGTTGGAAAGAAGTGAAAGGTTCAGTAGGAATAGGAGCAGGTGAGAGCGGAAAACAAGGGAGGTGGAAACGAGCAAAGCTAATTATATACCTGTATGAAATTCTCAAAATATAAAAAATCTTACATGAGGGATTTATCATATTTGACACAAAAGGTTTTTTCTTTATTTCTTTTATTATTATTATTTGTGTGTGTGTGTGTGTATGAAGGAGGGAGGGAGGAAGGGAGGGAGGGAGGAGGAGGAGCATGGTGTGTGTGCGGGGAGATGTGCACATGTGTCATGATGCGCACGTGACATGTGGAGGTCACAGGACAACTTTGTGGAATCGGGCCTCTTCTTCCACCCTTCTCTAGGTTCCGGGGATTGAACTCAAGTCATCAAGCTTTTGTGGCAGGTACTTTACCTGCTGAGCCACCATGTTGGCTCAAAAGGTTTCCACTGCCATTATTATTTTGATTCACGGTGTCTACTCATCTGAGTGAAGATCATTGAGAAGTCTAGTAGAAAATATTGGCCCCTGCCCCTCTTCAGCCCAAGAGCTTCTTGGTGACTGGGACCTCAACTTCCTTCTAGGTTGGGGGGTGGTTTTTTCCTACCTCTCTCTCTTCTTATTTCCCCACATAGCCAGGGCAAGGAAGTCAGTCAGAAAACCTGGGTTCAAGTACCAGCTCCTGTAGTTACTGGGTTGGGTAATCCATAGAAGTAAACTTCTCTAGGCCTCTATTCCCTATCTAAAAATGGGAATATCTAGAGTCAGACAAGGATTTTTTTTTAACAGAAAGTTAGCCACACAACACATATGAGTGTTTATTAAATACTTGGAAAATGTCATACAAATGTCAATCAACCTTAGCCTTTCTGAGTCTGGGTTTCATGGAGTAAGTTCAGAGGTCCCTCCTCTAAGCCCATTCTGTCTTCCAAGCTTCTTTCTTTCCACAGCACTCCCAGGGACAACCACCTGGGAACAAGGAGAGGTGACATGGATAGAATATAATACTTGCAGTTCTATTGTGAAGTGAAATGGTCCATCACCTCCCCCTACAGAACCCCAGGATTTCCTCAGCTTTCCATTCATGCCTAATTTAACTGAATGGAAGCAGGCACTACTTGTGTTATCTATGGTACCTTCCCAGCCTTCCTGGGGAGAAAGACTGTCCTTGCGTGTTACTTGAATCTTCTAGTCTGAGTCAATGGCCTCTGTCCTCAAAGGAATTAAGGAATTAGCATAATGAACAAATTGAAATTCTATTTTGCTTTGTTTTGCTGGTTTTGAGACAAGGGCTCACTATGTAACCAACCAGACTGGCCTTAAACTCACTATGTAGCACAGACTGGTCTTGAACTCCTGCTGATTTGACCACCATAGGCTCTCCCAGTTCTGGAATCAAACATGTGTACTGCCATGCCAACTGAGATTTGTTAATGATTTTTTCCCAAGTATACATAAAAAGCAGTTGAAGGCAGCATAGACCATCTGTTTATGTGCTTGTATGCTTTGCCTTCATCTCTTCATCTCTACCTAATAAAACCTTGACATAAATAAAACATGCCGGCCTGAAGTACCGGCAAAAACTTGTGATCCAAGCCCCAGGGAGTTGTAAGCAGAAGGATCAGGAATTCAAAGTCATCTATGACTAACTTGAGGCCAGCTTGGGTACATAAGACTCTATCTCAAACAGTAACAGCAGAAACTTAAACAAACAAACCACTTTTGTTTAAGCCTGGTTTAGTTGGGAAGTGTTGTGTTGGTGTGGTAGCTCATTTTTTCTATATCAATTGGCCACAGCTTAGAATTACCCAAGAAGAGAGTCTTAACTGGGGAATTGTTTAGATCAGATTGGTCTTCCCCATCCTACTGTGTAGCACCATTCGCTGGGTCTTGATATATAAGACAGGCAGAATCTAGATGAGAGTGAGCAGGCAGCAGGAGTGTCTCCATTTCTGTCTGCTGGGGATGTGATGTGACCATCTGCTTGAGTTCCTGCCTAGACTTTGCTCAGTGATGGACGGTAACCCGTAAGTATAAGGAAAATAAGCCCTCCCCTCCCTTAAGTTGCTTTTGGCCAGAGTGTTTATCATAGCAACAGAGAAGAAACTAGAATGTCGGGTATAGAAAGAGCAAATACAGAGCAGCTCCTACTGAGAAACGTAAGGCAGAGTCGAGCAAAAGTTGGTAAAGTGGCTCACCAGGTATGTATGTCCAACATGGGTGACAGATTAAAATCAGGGACACACAAGGACAGCCTTCCCTCAGGGCTGTTTCACAGGTATCAATGGGATAATCACAGCCTTGTTCCTCTGATAGATGTGTGATATTACTTGGGCATACTGTACAACCTGTAGTCCTGTCTCTGGTTGGCGTGACCTTCGAACTAGAATGATAACACCTCCGAAGCCTTGGACTCTGTCCAGATGTCTGCAGGACATGTGAGTCTGACAAGAAGGAAGAACATGAAGCAAATTCAGAAACAGTCAGTGGTGACTGAGCTCACTCTGCCCCCTCAAGCAACGTTCTGGACGAGGGAGATGAATAATGAACAGAACACTGTAAAGATGGGGAGGTCAGAGCTTGCTTGGTGGAACTTTAAGGCAGGCAGGAAGGCTGGGTTGGCAACCAAGTGACTCTGTTGGTAGAGTGCCTACCAAGTAAGCAAGAGGAGCTGGGTTCGGATCCCCAGCACCCATGTAAAGCCAGGTTTGGTGATGACCATTCATAACACCAGCTTTTGGAGGGTGGATGGAGGGTGATGGCAACACCACACACACACACACACACACACACACACACACACACACCACACACACACACACACACACACACACACACACACACACACACACACACACACACACACACACACGGGAGGGTGGAGATGAAGTAAGAGCCACTCTCCTACTGTTGCCAAATATCGAGTGGGGTAGCCAATGAGATCAAAATAAAACCTCCTGGGAAAATCACAGTATGTTTATAAGAAAATGGAAATGAATCCGGAGAGAAAAGCAGTCAACAGATGTATCAACTGGTGCTTCCGACCAAGTATGATTGACAGGTGTCGGAGAAGAAAACTTCTTTTCTCTACACACTTGATTGAGGAGCTGTGAATTAACCTGACAAAAGAGAGCTAGCTGAGAGAAGGCTAAGACACAAGGAGGTGGTTAGAATTAGGGTTTTATATGCCTTTATTTCAGGTGAAGACAAAGGGATAGGGATGTCATTTGTGGGGAAACAAATTACTCTTAAGGAAAACAAATGAGCCCTCGGGAAATGAGATGGAAGGTCGTGATGCCTTGTGTCAGCGTCTCTTTGAGTTCTCCTACCCATAGCTGACTTGTTTCCAGCAATAAGAACGGGTCTTCCCCGGTTCTGTGGCTCCCACGATGGAGGTTGATGACATTTGAGTTCTTTGGAGACAATTTGATTTCGGAAAGATAAGGAGACCTCCAGACACTGCTTCATCCTTCATCTGTGGACTCTTGCCTTCAGCTTAAAATTGTGCGTGTGTGTGTGTGTGTGTGTGTGTGAGCGCGCGCGCTTGTGCATGTAGACCAGAGCACACATTCCTCGGGCACCATCCACCATTCCTTTTTAAAAAGACACCTCTTACTCAGATTCATGACTCACTAATTAGGCTGGCCTCTCTGGCCAGTGAGCCCAAAGGTCCACCTGTGTCCACTTTCCCAGCAGTAGGACTGCAAGGCCACACCCACACCACCAGGCCTGACGTTGTATATGGGTTCAGGGATCAAATGCAGGTCCCTGTGTTTACTCACCAAGGACTCTACCAACTGAACCATCTACGTTTTAAAATCTGTAGTTAAGCAACTGTTTTTGTTTTTTCAAAAGGCCTGCCTCCGTAGGCAGAAGTGAGGAAAGTCACGATACCCGCTTCTCTCTCTTCTGGAGTATCCACAGCAGCCCCTGGGTAGGTGACGCAACAGCTTCCACTGAGGTGCAGTGCGAGCATCTTCTGTCCAGTGGCCCAGCCCAGATGATAAGCTAAATCAAACCGACATTATTTGTACCTTTTGAGTTAGGTTTGCAAGATGACTTTGTACTTGTATCTAAGAGAATTTTCATATTGGGGTTTTAATAAATTTGTTTTGTGATTCTAAAATGAATGTGTTGGAGGAAGGGTCGCTTGTTCCTCCTGGCCGCCTGGCTAGCTTAGACCTGAAATAATCACACAGAAACTATATTATTTTAAAACACTGCTTGGCCTATTAGCTCTAACTTCTTATTGGCTAGCTCTCTCTTACATTTTAATTTAATCCGTTTCTATTCATCTGTCTATCACCACGTGACTGTGGCTTACTGAGTAAAATTCCCAGCGTCTGACTCCGGTGGCTCCAAGGCATCTCTCTGACTCCGCCCTCTTTCTCCCAGCATACAGCCTAGCTTTTCTGCCTAGTTCTGTTCAGCCCTTGCCATAGGCTCAAAGCAGTTCTTTATTCATTAACCAACAAAAGCAAAACCTCCCACACCATGAATGAACTTGAACTGAGATGTTATTTATTTGGGATGTGGTGTACATGACCACATTATGCACGTGGAACTCGGAGAATAACTTGCAGGGAGGCAGTAGTTCCTTCGACCGTGTGGTGAGGATTGAACTCCAGTCTCTAGGCTGGGTAGCATGCTCTTTTATCCACTAAGTCATCTGTCTTCCCCAGGAGAGATTGTTAAATGGAAATCTTAACACTTTGTAAACATCAAAACCTCCCAGAGAACTTTAATTCGCTCACCAGTTTTCTAGTTTGCTTTCTGTTGTGAGAAACACCGTGGCCAAAAGCAAGTTGAGGAGGAAAGGGTTTATCTTACCGAGCACTTCCAGGGCACATTCAGTCACTAAGAAAAGTCAGGGCAGGAAGTTGAGGCAGGAACATGGAGGAAAACTGTTCCCCCGGCTTGCTCAGCCAACTCTTTTATTCAGCCTAGTCCCACCTGTCTGCCTCAGCCTGCCTGCCCAGGGATGGCACTGCCCTCAATGCCTAGGGATGGTACCTCCCACAGTGCCCAGGGATGGCACTGCCCACAATGCCTAGGGATGGTACCACCCACAATGCCTAGGGATGGTACCATCCACAACGCCTAGTCACAATGGGCTAGGGCTTCCTTTCTCAATTAACAATCAAGAAAATGCCCCTCAGAAATTCCCCCAGGCAAGTCTGATAGTGGTAATTCTTCAGTCGAGGTTTTCGTTCCTGGAGACTATAGATTATGATACTAAAAACTAACCCATACACCCATTTTATAAGCTTAATTAAAAGTTACAGATTTTACTTAAGTTTTAACTCTTCTAAGCTGGGCTAGAACTAGTGACGTATGTGCAAAGCTCTGGGTTCCATCCCAATACTGTGCCAAAAAAGTATAGTCCTCTAATTCTTTTATCTCTGATACACAATTTGTAATATATAAAAAACACATCGACATACTATTAATCATGTTATGCTGATATATGCAAATGTAGATTAAATAATTATTCCTGCATATAGCAGTTGTATCCCTGACTGTAAATTGGAAGATAACAAGAATAGTATTATCCAACTGCAATTCATCTTATAATTTTACTGTATACCAATAAAAAATGATTTCTGAAGTCAACAGGTAAGGGAGCTCACTGCCAAGTGGAGTTCAGTCTCCAAGACCTACATGGTAGAAAAGAACCAACTCCCACAGGGTATCCTTTGACCTGTATGATGCACATCATGGTATGTGTGCATGTGACCTCTCTCTCTCTCTCTCTCTCTCTCTCTCTCTCTCTCTCTCTCTCTCTCTCTCTCACACACACACACACACACACACACACACACACACACACACACACACGGAATATTGAAAAACTAACTTTTAAAAGAATTCTTTCATTGGGTTGGAATGTGGCTCAATTCATAGAGGAAGCAAGCATGAACCCATCTGCATACCACATCAACCATAAGCCCAGGATGATGGAGCACACGTGAAATTCTAGCATTTGGGAAGTAGAAGCAGGAATACCTTAAGTTCAAAGTCATCCTTGACAAACCTGGGATGTATGAGTTCCTGTGTCCAAAAAAAATATTTTATTTGACTAAGGGTATGAAGCTCAGTGATAGGCAGGGTACAGTTGCCTACCATGTGTGAAATCCTAAATACAATTCCCACCATTGAAGGGGAAAAAAGAAAAAAATTAAAAATTATTTTATTTTAATTACCATTATTATTTCCCCCAGAAGCTTTTAAAAGTTATTTTTGTGTATGTGTTTCTGTACAGTGTATGTATGTGTTCATATGTGAGACATGACATGTGTGTAGAAGTCAGAAGACAGCCTTCGGTGTCTGTCTGCACCTCCCACCTTGTTTGAGGCAGGGTCTCTTGTGTTCTGCTGTGACTCCTATTTCAGACTAGCTGTCCCAGGAGCTGCCAGGGGATTCTCCTGACTCTACCACCCATCTCCCAGGGTGTGGTGGTTTGAAGGAGAATGGCCCCAATAGGCTCCTATGTTTGGGTTCTAGCTTCCCAGTTGGTAGAACTGTTTGGGAAGGATTAAGAGGTGTGGCCTTGTTGGAGAAGGTGTATCACTGGGAGTGTGGGCTTTGGGGTTTCTAAAGACTCACACACTATTCCCAGTGTGCTCTGTGTTTCCCGCTTGTGGATCAAGATTTGAGTTCTGAGCTGTTCCTGCCTCTATGCCTGAGCTCCACCATCATGGACTTTGACCCTCTGAAACCATATAACCAAATGCACTCTTCTTTATAAGTTGCTGGAATGACATATATGACCTATGGCACCTGGCTTTTGCATGGGTTCTGGGAATCTAAATTCAGGCATCAGGCTTATGTGGCAAGCTCCTTTGCTTGCTGAGCCACCTCCCCGGGCCCTCCACCAGGTTGTTTTAAAATTATCATATATTAACTGGGCATATTAATGGAACTCACTGATATGTTTCAGTACATGCATACAACATACATGGATCAAGTCCAACCTCCCTCGACCATCCTTCTGCACCAAGCCTTTCCCAAACTTTTGCAACCACAATTTTATGCTCAAGTCACCTGTCCTTGTAGCTTCTGCAGATGAGAGGGAACACTCGGTCCCTGTTGTCCTATGTCTGGATTATTCTACTTAGCATAATACCCTTCAGTTCCATGCATCTTGCTGCAAATGACAGGATTTTTATTTTTAATGAGGAAAACGTTGTCAGATAATTGACAGGTTTTTTATTGTTTGTTATTACTGTGCTCAAACATCTCTAACATATTTTTTTTTAAAAAGAATGACTTTCAAGCTGAACTTTAAAACTTAAAAATGAAGATTTTTAAATTTCTTGCTTGTGTTTTTGTTTTAAGACAGAGTTTCTCTGTGTGTATGGTACCCAGGCTGGTCTGAAGCTCACTATAAAGTCCCAAGTGCTGGGGTCATAGGTGTGCACCACTTAAATGTGTCAGGTAAATGTTTTTCTAGGCAAAATAAAACAATGACAGAAGTGCCCTTCGGGAACACACAAACCCACATCTTCTGCTTTATATATAACTTTGTCATTGATCTCCCAGGCCTGGGAACCCAAGGGAAATTCCTAGCTGCTATGCTAAGTGCATGTACATTCCTTCAAGTGCTTGAATTAATTCCTCCAAGGTTGAAACACATTCAGGAGGCACCCAGCCAATCCAGATTCATTATCTTGAAGCTTCACACTTCTCTTACACAGTGGTTCTCAACCTGTGGGTCATGACCCCTTTAGCTAGCAGTAGCAACATTACAGTTATAAAGTAGCAATGCAAATAATTTTATGGTTAGGGTCACCACAACATGAAGACCTGTATTAAAGGGTCACTGTGTTAATAAGGTTAAGAGCCACAGTCTGAGTATCAGTGACCAAAAACCAGTTTGAGATCTGGAGACAGTTCAGGGGATAGAGTGTTTGCTTAGCATGTAGAAATCCCCGCAGCCCCACATAAACCAGGCATGGAGCCACACAAATTTGTAATCCCAGCACTTGGGAGATGGAGGCAGGAAAACCAAAAATTCAAGGCCATTGTTGGCTACAGAGCAAGTTTGAGGCCAGCCTGGGCTATGTGAGACTCTGTCTCAAAACAAAACAAAAAAGTTTTTTTTTTTTAAATTAAAAGGTAAAGCCATGAAAACCTAATGTTAAAATAAATTGGCTTACCAAATTGCTCTATAGCTTTGAGCAAAATTTGAATAGAATTCAAAGGGACAAACTAGCTGGATGCAGGGAGAGCGTATTATCTAATGATAGTAATTCTCACCCAGAAACAATGACAGCCGCGATGGTTAGTGGGGACCAAGTCAGGCTAGATTCTCTCTTCCCCCATCTGGACCAATGAGGCATACCTTCCAAATTTATAAACCCTGTCAACAACTACCTTTAGCTGATGCCAGCTATTTCAGTTCTCTCTAACTCACTTAACTAAACTAGTTACAAAGTATAGCAAGAGAGAAACTGTATAAAATCAGTTAGCATGTATTGGACGCTTAACTACGTCCCAGGAAGTGTTTCTGATCCTTTTAAGCAGATGAACTCAAGTCCATCCTCACCTCTTATGTCGTAAGTGATAATACTGTCCCTTTGTGATTGGTGAGAAAATTTGGGTGCAGACGGGTCACGGGATATATACCAGCAGAGTTGAGATCGAATCCCCACACCTGTGCCACAAAAGCATCCACTCAAACGACTTGCCATCTTTGGCTGTCCACGCAGAACCTCCATGACTTGACAAGACGACTTCACCCAAGTTGGTCCTGTCAGAGTGGAATAGATTATTTCCCTGCTCCGAGTTCGGGCAATCCTTTGGTGAAGCACGGAAGCCACTGGTGACAGGATGTAAATACTGAGAGCCGGAGAGAAGCCCAGCCTTCCATCTAGTGGTGTGAGGATGACTGGTGCTGACTGAGTGTGCAGTTCCACGAAAGAACAAACAGATACTTCCATGTGCGCTCTGTCTGACTCATCCCTATTTGCCAGTCTTTTCTTTGTTTGATACAGTGTGTAATTTGCTCCAGAACAATTGGACTAGGCAAAGACGATGAAAGTGAACAGAGACGCCCATACGTCATCGTTTGTTTTTCCACGGCATTTTAATCCTAGAGCTTCTTTTCTTTTTTTTTGGTTTTTTTCAAGACAGGGTTTCTCTGCAGCTTTTTTAGAGCCTGTCTGTCCTGGACCTAGCTCTTGTAGACCAGGCTGGCCTCGAACTCACAGAGATCCGCCTGCCTCTGCCTCCCGAGTGCTGGGATTAAAGGCGTGCGCCACCGCCGCCCGGCTCCTAGAGCTTCTTGAAGCAAAGAATTGTTAGTGAAGAAGAGTTTGATTCCCTGGGTTCGTGGTTGAGCATTAGCCTGGTACCAGTGAGGATGTGGCTTCCATTCCCAGCACCAGGAAGAGGACAGAGGAAGAAAGGAAGGAGAGGGAGAGGGAGACGGAGACGGAGAGAGAGAGAGAGAGATCTATGCAAGTTTAGAGTTGATGGCAATTCTTGTGGTTGAGAACTCACCCTCTATGGAGTCCTCTGCTGTCACGCTGCTCCCTGGAGGGTCCTGCTTTGACTTTTGATAGTTGCACTTACAGATAGATCATGGTAAGAAAGATGTTACGGTGAACAGTGTCAAAGGCTGGGCTGGAAAGTTGGCCCATCGATTAGGTACATATACTGTTCTCCCGTAAGCATGTCAAACGGCTCACAACCACTTGTAACTCCACTTTCAGAAGATGGGGCACTCCTCAGTCCACAAGTGCCTGCATTCACGTGTGCGTAAGTGCATGTATGTACCTGTGTGCGTGCATGTGTGTGTGTGTGTGTGTGTGCGCGCGCGCGTGTACGTGTGTTTAAAAGATCGAATAACAGAAAATGGCAAGTTTGCTTTGAGTTGTTATTGCTTTTCCTCTACAGTGTCTTGAACACAGACTAGCAAATTCATAGGATGGATAAGGATGGCTTAAATTCAACAGTTCATCTCAGCTACAAAAAGGAGCCTGTAAAGTCCTGGGCAGACACACCTCATTCAGTAGAATAGGCATGGATAGTATTGCTGTGTGGTCAGCCAGTTTCCCCTTTGGAGTTAAGTGACAGGCCATCAGGACAAAAGTACCCCAGCCAACAGGTGCTGTGTGTGGAATGGAGATACAGAGAACCAGGCAGGCCTTGCTCACTGTGCACTGGCATGGCTGAGTTGATTCTGCGTGCCTCCTCCCCAGGCCAGCAATGGCATCTGCTTTGCTACTACAGGGACCAACGAAGTGTATCTGAAGCTCCTCTCAGATTAACTGACAGGAGATGCAATAGGATGGAAATTCAATTGTATGGGATCCACACGACATGGGAACTCATCAAAACATGACACTCCACAATGGACTGGAGAGCTGAGGCTTAACTCACCCCAAGCTACAGTCAGGAATGGAAGCTTGAGCAGGGAGGAGTTTGGGGTGGGGGAAGGAAAGGAGGAGCTATGGGAGGAAGAGGGGAGACAGATGAACTTCTGATTCCTGACAGAGATGATCTCTCAGAAACTGGCTGGGAACAAGTAGATGAAGTCTGTCCCGGCCTCCACATGCATGTGAACCTCGGTCACGAGGACCTGTGAAGCACAAAGGAGACAAAGGAGGACCAGAGTGGTCCAGGCGTTGCTCCTGACTTACGACAACTCTAGCCAACTCTCTATGACCCGTGTGTGCATGAAAGATGAAGGGGAACGAAGCACTGCTACTACAATAACCTAGAGAAAACATGATTTTTTCTTCCCTATGAGTAGCTAGATGTTTAAGATAAAAGCCACGTGGACTTTAATTCTCCACTTCAGTCTGATGAGAGGCTCTGGCTTCAGCATGCCTGTTGGCAAAGCAAAGGTGTCTTCCACTCCAGGGACGTGAAACGCAGGGTCTATGCTCGGGAGATGAACAAGGATCCCAGATCCCAACTAGACACATCTAATGTCCTGGCACCATCTCTTGTAATAAATAGGAATCTATTTTTGTACATTCGTGCAGACAATGGGGGCTGCAGTGTTCAGAGAGCAGGAGATGGTTTCTACACACTACAAACCCTTCCTTAAAATTACACATGGATCCCTTCCTCATAGGAAACAACAAGGGACGGGCTGGTGGTGGTTAGGTAATTTTATATTATCAAAGGGTTCCTTTAAAATGGTGTTTGATACTTCATCTCTCCCAGCATTTTCTAGACACTGGAGTAGAAAGCAGTGGATATAGGTACACTTATTTTAAGAGTCTCTAACCGTGGGTGGGACAGGAACGTGGACTGATGAATAGCTCCGTTGACAACCTCCAATTTCACAGGAACCAAAAATGGGATTTGCCCTCAAGACCCTCATTAAACCCAGAATGATGAGAGGGCAAGGAAGCAACTTGCCCTCCCGAGTCTCTCCCCACTCCACTTCCCTGTGAATGTTGGAAAATTTTGCAAGGAGCTGGAAGAAGCCTGGCATACTGGCACATACCTGGAATTCCAGCACCCAGAGGCAGAGGTATGGGAAAAATCATGAATTTTATGCCTGTCTGGGCTACATAACAAGTTTGAAGCTAACAAGTTACATAGCAAGATCTTGTTTCAAAACATTCAAAATAGATAAATTAATAAATATAGACAGAAAGATAGGTAGTTCAATGACTGCCTGGGCTGGTACTAGATTCTATTTGGGGTCTTGATGGTTCACGTCAGCTCAGCTCAAATAGAATGCAAGTTTCCTAAGAGAGGGAATTCATTTTAGTAAATAGTATGTCCCCAATGCCTGGTGTGTAGTTGCTACTCAAAGGATATTTATTTGGATCAAATGGGTTTAGCATATGCTAGATTCCATAACACACACACGGGGGGCGGGCTGAGGAAGAGGGAGACACACAGAGAGAGACAGAGAGGAGGAGGATCAGAAAAAGGGTTTCAGGGCTAGGGAGATAGTTCAATGGGAAAAGTATGTGTCTTGAAAACCTGAGGACTAGAACCTGTGTAAACACCAGGCTAGGATGGTGGGCCATCTGAAATCCCAGCACATGGCCGTGGAGGTAGGGAATCCTCCTAAACAAGTTTGCTCTCCAGGCTACTCAAGCCATAAACTACAGATACAGCAAGAGAACCTCCTCCAATATGTAATCAGTGGTCATTGATTGAGCAAACACCAAATGCTCTCTTGGGCCTCCACGTGCCCATGCACACAAGAGCGTGTGCACACACACATGTGTCGCACCTTTGTGAAAATGCTTATAGATATGCACACCTATCACAAATACATTAATATGTGAAATTGAGAGGGGGGGATTTTATATACCCTGTATCAGTGAGACTCAATATCAAAAGATAGTTTCCAGAGTATGCTAGAGACAATTTGGAATGTTATTAGAATATAGAGAAAGATCGCAGCAAGACAAAACTATTGATTAATGTTGAGACTCAGAAAAGAGCACCCCAAATGCCTAAGAATGGAACTTTCGAACTAAAAGAGCAGTATTATGCTTTCTCTTGCTGTCCACCATCACCTCTACCCTGCCAATCTCTTAATACTTTCCATAGTCAGGAGGAGCTTCTGCAAGCTTCTTCCGTAAGGAGGCCAGCATGGAGGCCTCCTTAAAGAAACTAGAATTGTCACGTGACCCAGGAATCACATTACATAGTGTACACCCAGAGGAATGAAAATAAACATGTTTTGGAAATAATTGTTTTCACAGGCTGTTTGCAACACAGTCCACAATAGACAAGATACACAATCAATCTAATGTCCATTGATGGATGAAATGGAATGTTGTTCAGCTGTAAAAACTGAAATTCCATTATTTGCAACAACGCAGGTGGACTAAAAGGCATCATGTTAAATGAGAACTCATGCACAGACAGACAAGTACTGTGTGGGTTCCTTTATAAGCAGATGCTGAAGTTGACTTCACAGTTCCAAGGTCCTGGTAGGTGGAGGGAGGGACAGAGAAAAGACAGCAAATGGGTGCATGGCTGCAGTAGGAAGAATAAATTCTACAGCATTGTGGGCTAACTCTGGTGGACAAACATTTGTGTGTGTGTGTATGATGTGCACGCTTTTATGTGTATGTTCATGTACACGAGGGTGCACGTGTGTTTGAAAGTACACACGTGTGGATGTACATGTGGGTCATAGAGGTCAACCTTGAGCATCTCTCCTCATCTTTCCTCTACCTTAGTTGTTGTTGTTGTTGTTTGTTTGTTTGTTTGTTTGTTTGGAGACAGGGTCTCTCACTAAACCTGGAACTTAGCAATTAGCCTGATTGGCAGGCTTGTGAACCCTTGGTATCCCCCTGTCTCTGCCTTCCCGATCCTGGGATTACAAGTGGTTTACCACCATGTCTGGCTATTTAAGGGAAATGAACTCTAGTCTTCAGGTTTGTCAGGCAAAGGACTTTACCAATTGAGCCATCTCCCCAGCCTCTGTCTGACAATAATTAGCTGACTAATTCAAAATAGCAAGGAGAGAAGATTCAAAACAAAATAAAACATGACACATATGTGAAGGGATGATGGACATGTCAGTTACCTCGGCCTAATCATTACATGTTGTACACCTTCATTGAAATGTCTACTGACCAAAGGCACTGTATCATCCTTTTGTGAGTATGCTCCACCAGACATTTGAAGCTAAGTGGTTAACCTCAGCTTATGATGACATTGCGCATCATATACAATAATTCCTTTTAATGTTTTCTCAGTCTCACACATGATCAATAAATATTTGTTGATAAAATACGTTGCAGTATATGGAGGCATCAAGAGGCTCAGAAATTGAGTGCCATCCTTTGTCCCATGGTGAGTTTGATGCCAATCTGGACTCCGTAAGACCCTGTCTCAAAAGAAAACAAAATCATTTTGCTCAGTAAGGGCTATTTCATGAGAAAATAATAAAGTATGTCACCATAACCGTTGGCCTCTTTTGTTGCATGCAAACTAGTTGACTGGATGCTTTGTTGTGGAGACGGGATCATATTGTGTGGTTCTGGCCAGCCTGGAGCTCACAGAGATCTACTTGCCTCTGCTTCCCAAAACTTTAATGCCAAGTGCTGGTATTAAAGGCATGTGCCACCACGCAAGGCATGAGTATGTCATGAGAGAGCCCCACTACCAATGAAAGAGTCTATTGAAACTTTATACATTTAACCTGCCTGGGCACACAGAGAGTGTAACTCCTGGAAAAGCTCCAAGTGCTCCTTCCAGATGGGTTTTTTATTACTATTATAATTGTTTCTGATTAATACTACTGAGAACCAAACCACCACCTTTTACAAGAAAGATGTATTAGTTCAATAAACTGGGCATGCCTACAATCCCTTGACCTGGGAAGCCAAGGCAGGAGAATTGCTTTGAATTTGGGGCTAGCCTGGGATATTTTGTGAGTGCCAAATCAGCTCAGGCTGCATGTCAAGAAGCTGCCTCAACAAACAAACAAACAAAAAACCCCAACCTCAGTGAAGCAATAAGAGCAGAAAATGTCCAAGATTGTTAAAAAAAACTCCCCCAGTACTAACAGTCACTTGGTAAAAAGTGACTACTCTTTTGTCCCTTGTCTGAAAGAGTTTATAAGCAGAAGCAGGTGACACGGCTCCTGCTCACTGCCACTTCTGAAAAGTTGCTTGGGTGTCCCTGGAGGCACTGTCTGAGCAGCTGGAGGTTTGCCTACCTGCACAGACTTAAGAACCCAGATAGCTGGCCAGCCTTGTGGGCCCTCGGGCTCTGGGCTCTGCTTTCTGAGGATTCCTGCTAGCAAGGCAGTGATAGCTCATATAAAGACTTGGACTTAATAGACTTAGATGGAAACAAACAGGAATTCCCTGTCTGAACTCATATGCAGAAGGCAATTGGCATTTCTCCCCCCCTCCCCGTGTGTGTGTGTATGTTTGTGCGGGTGTGTGCATGCGCGTGTGTGCATGTGTCATGGTGTGTATATAATGTGTATGGGCAAGCATTTTGTGCGGAGGCCAGGGGGTCAATGCAAGGTTCATTGCTCTATCACCTCCCACTGGCTTTTTATTTTATGTGTGTGGGTGTTTTTCCAGCCTGTTTGTCCGTGCACTACAGGTATACCTGGTACAATCTGAGGACCAAAACAGGGTGTCAGATCCCCCCTGGAACTGTTGTTATAGATGGTTGTAGACCACCATGGGAGTTCTGGGAATCAATATGGGGTGCTCAAAGAGAACATCCATTGCTTTTAACTGCTGAGCTGTCTCTCCAGCCCACTTCCATTTTATTTTTGAGACAGGGTCCAGAGCTCATCTATTAGTCTTGCTAGCTAGAGGCCCCAGGAATATGCCTGTCTCTGTACTGCCTCCTACTCAGGGTTTGGGAAACAGGCAACTGGGGTTTGGAGAGATGTCTCAGCAAGATTACATATGTGTGCTACCACTACCGGTTCATGGTCTGCTGGAGATCAAACCCAGGGCTGATTGCAAGCCTCTACCAACTAAACCATATGCCTGGCCCCCCTTCCTCCTAAACACGCTGGAGAAGTCTGGTCCCTGCGTCTTCATTTTCTTATCCCGTGTCAGTTGCCTTCTGCTCCCGACCAGCGCTCTAGTGAACCCATCCTCCCAGAGGTCACTGATGCACTCTTGATTGCCAGATCACATGGCAGGCTAATCGTCTGTGTGATATTCCAGTAGCTTGGTTGGCCCAAGCTTTCTAAAACACTGGTGCCTCTCGCTACCCAGTTTCATTTGCCCCTTCTCCCTTGCTGTTCTCTTTGGAGAGCCCTCCCACCCCATTCTGAAACACTGCCCTTCTGACCACTTTGGCAGCCTAGAAGTGAATTGGAAGCCAAAGAGAGGGCGACAACCTAGAAGCCTGTCAACCGGCCTCTTGGGTGGCTTGAATAGAACCCCAATTTTGAACAGTTCCTTTTCCCACTCAGTCAGGCTTTTAGAGATCTGAGATCAGTAAAGGACTTTTCCGGCATGATTTAGAATTCCCCATTTTGCCGCCATGGGTATATTGTAGATGCGTAATAGGTGTTGTCTCTGCCGTCCTGAACTCCTCAGGACGTGAAATGGAAAATGCATTTGGGGAGAAGAGGGTTCTGCAGCTGCAGACGAAGAGTCTGGCCCAGCTCAGGCTCTGGGAGGAACTAGATTATGGGGACTGCTCAGCCAAAGCGGGGTGAATGCACAAGTTTCCGCATGCACCTATGCAAGACGCGGGAGAGTTGAGAGGCACGAGAGCTCAGCTGAGGTCCCTGGAAAAGCAGTCCATCTGAATTCTCAGGCAGGGTCAGGAGCGGACGCTGCGGGAGCGGGTGGGGTTGCAGGAAGCTCATGGCCCGGGAGTTGTTCCTTCAACACAATGAAGGGCCAAGTAGGAAAAGATTGGCACTGAAGGCCTCTGGGGAACGCCCCCCCCCTCTCTCTCTCACACACACACGCACACACACATGGCTTAAGGGACTCATTGCAGCAAGTGCATCCCTCTGTCGGGTTTATTTGCTTAGTGACACATCTTCCTGATACCGTGCGGTCATTCAACCGGCTAGGCTGGAAGTGTGTGCCAGCTTACTGAGTCAGCTGCTGGCCGGGAGGACTGTTTTAGACATGTAATCCTTCTAAAAGACAGTGGGCAGCGGAGTAGGGGGGAGGCTTGTATTAGTCAAGCAAATTCCTAAGACTTTGAAGAATGTCTGCTTCTCTTCTGAGCCTCCTCTTTCTTCTGGATAATAATTCAGGAGCAATAAAACCCATCACCTTTGTGCTGAAGACCAACTGAAGTTGCACACTTTCTTGTTTTTATTTATTTACTTATTCATTTATTTTGAGGCAGGGTCTCTTGTACCCCATACTGGCCTATGTAACCAAGGATGGCCTTGAACTTGGCGTTCTCCTGCCTCTATCCCCGAAGGGTTGGGGTTACAGGCATTTGCTGCTACCATGAACATTTGCAAGATACTAGGGATTGAACTCAGAGCTTCTTGCACACTAATCAAACGCTTTCCCAGCTAAGTGACACCTCCAACCCCGAGGCGGTGTATTAAAGCAGCCGTCCTCACAGCCCAGTCACTTAAATCAGCTGGTAAATATGGATTACAGTGTTCAACCTTCAGACTTCCAGATTCGACAGGTCAGGGCATGACTTGAGAACTTGCATTTTGACTGGGTTTCCAGCTGATGTTGCCGCTGCTCTTGGTGGAACCCAGCACCACTTTAAAGCATCCAGGCTCTTTCTCAGACTTGCGTGTGGTCTAGTGAGCTTCCTTTAGCCTTCCTAGTCATGCAATGGAGTCTGTAAGCCAATGCTTTGACTTCTGTTTGGTTTTTTTTGTTAGTTTGTTTGCAAAGATACTATTAACAGTTATTCTGTCTTTCAGATATCAGCCTACTCCACAAGAAAATATAAGCATCTATTAGTCTTTCTTGTAGAAACATTAACAACAAACCTAACATTTCTAAAAATTTGGTGTGTGTGGGGGGGGATGGGGGGCACACACCAAGACAATCATGTGGAGGTCAAAGGACAAGGCGATGTGGGGAGTCAGTGCTCTCCTTCCAACTCTCTATGGGTTCCAGAATTTACCTCAGGTCATCAGACTTTTACAACAAGAAGCCTTACCCACAGAGCCACCTTATTAGCCCCTAACATTTATTGAAAACTTTCATAAGTATGATCTGATTTGAATTCCTCCCAAAACCTCATCCTCATCGAACTAAATCTCAAGCGCTTTAGTTAGAGTCACACCGCCAGAGGAAGAGACAGAACCTGGACTCCAACTCTGGTTTTCTGCTCCGCTCCAAACTCTGGTGTCTTCATTTTCTCCACTGCTGGTATAGACTGCCCTTTTTACTGTCGCCATCCATCTCCGGGCCTTTAATGAAGCGATTGATTGCCGACAGGTTGGATGTTATGCAGTTTTATTACCCAGCATCTCAGGAGCCATCCGCAAGCAGCAGGCGGGAAGCGTTCGTTGTTTTGCTTTAAAGCATTTGCCACGGAGCCACATATGCTGAATTTCAACCAAGAAACCATGCCTTGCTCTTCAGCTGGGATGCTCCTTGCCCTGTAGGCCTGTGTAAGAGACAGTGTGTCAATGTTGGGGGAAAAAAAAAACCAAAACACAGATGCATGTTCAATCAACAATTGCTGAAAAGCAATTGGAAGCTGCATTCTATCGAGGGAAAACAAGGAGAGCCAGCCTCTCGCCAGGAATGGGAAATTCACAGGAATGAAAAAAAAAAAAAAAAAAAAAAAAACAACATTGGCTTCCCTTGCAGTAGGATGGAGAGCCAAGAAGACACTCACTCTATGCCATTAGGGAACTGTTGTCTTGCTGGGAGGAGCATTGTAGGGCGGACAGGAAGGAGGAGGGTAAAGAGCACAGCTGCTGGAACCAGACAAACTGGGCTTCAGATTGGCATGTCTGTCTACTGCTTGTGTTTTGTGTGTGTGTGTGTATGTGTGTGTGTGTGTCCGCTTGCTGGACAGCCTCAAGACCATCCTCTCTGACAGTATCCATCTCTCTGTGGTTGTCGTGGGAGGATAAACAGGATACAAAGGGTTCCTGGTAGCATCACATCCCATTGTCTGCTGCCCTTATGGAAACGGGGAGACCATTTCTCTCTGTCCTCTAAGAGTAGGCCTGTGAACCGATTTGAACACTCACAGTGGTCCCGTTAGTTTTTACTGTGAACTTGACTCAGTCGGGAGTTTCCTGAGACATGATTCTCAATCGAGGGCCTGGCTGGTTCAGACCGGCCAGTGGGAATGTCTGTGGGGAATTGTTTTGATTGTTAATCGTGGTAAGGCCCAGACCACTGTGGTTGGTGCCATCCCCTATGCAGGTGGTCCTAGGCTGTATAAAAGCTCGCCAAGCATGGGTCTGGGTCTGGGAGTGAGCCAGCAAGCAGGGCTCCTCCATGCTTTCTTTCTGATGAGTTCTTGGAGAGTGTGGTACGTGTTTTGATCGTCATCACCACCACCCCAACTCTTCCAGATTCACCTCCTTCACTCCCCACCCAATTTTGTATCAAAAAGCAAAAACAAAACAAAAACCCTCCAAGACCAATTTGTGCTGACCAAATATTCTTGGATGGTGGCCTTCTCCTAGGTCACAGCTGACTCACCAGGGGCTACATTCACAGAGAAAACGAACCCGTTCTTTCCCAACAGCTTACAGTTGCCAGTTGCTCCACAACGAGGGGTGCCTACCTCTCCCCCCCCCCCCCCCGCCCCGTGCCGGGATTTGGTCTGGCTGTGGCTTACACAGGCTTTGTGCATGTGATCACAGCCATCGTGTGTTCATATGTGCAGCTGCCATGCCGTATCCAGGATACACTCTTCCCGGTAGTCATACTCCATAATCTCAGCTTCACGTTCCTGCCGTCACCTCCTTCAGTCATGGACTGTAACCCGTAAGTTGAAACAAACCCGTTCCTCCTTGATGTTGCTTTTGGCCAGAGTGTTTTTATCACAGCAACAAAATGAGCCTAGAACACATAGGTTTTCATATCCGAATCCGTATCGTGTTCAGGGTTGCCTGAACGAAGAACCAGAGAGGCACATACTGGGAGCTCTGTTTGAAGCTGATCCCTCGAAACAAAGTAGGGAAACTAAGATACACAATAAGGAGCATAAATCAAGACTGTGCTACTGAGCTGCTCACAGCCTGGGTACTGAGGTTTCACCTTGTTGGGGAACCATGGAAGACTGGTGCGTAATGACTGTCATAGCTGTCCCTTAAAAACCGACAGCTAGGGCAATTCTCAGAAAAATGAATATATATGGCTACACATAGATACATGAATATTTATAGCAATGCAAGCCATAAGAGCAAAATGATGGAAACAGCTCAAGTGACTTTTAACATGAATAAATGAATAAATAAACTGTGGTATATCTATAGAAAAGGAATATTACTCAGCCATAGAACAGAATGAAGTGCTGATACATGCCACAGACAGGCCAACTGTAATGGTATTAGTGACATAGCCCTGTTACAAAAAACAAATATTCTATGCATCCACTAAATAAGGTATCCTTTTCAATTTCTGGACATCCGTGTAGGCAGGCATCACATGATCAAGTCAGATGCAACCGTATTTTCAATGCAGCAGCAACCTCCATAAGTGAACTCCATACAGCAGGGCTATGGTACATGTTCCTAAACAGAGAGCGCTTTCTGGGAATCTGACCCAGCTCTCAGTGCACATCCATTCTCTCCACTCCTCTTCCTAATGGCTGGAAACCCACTTGCCACCCATCCTTGATTCTTTGGATAGTCAATTCCATAAGTGAATCTGACTGGCTTCCCAGAGTGAATGGTGTGTCCGGGGTTGTCCATGGACCCGCTTCTGGATAAGCTCGGTATTCAAATCAGAGGCCTTGGAGAAGGTTAGGTCCTTAGTGTCAGTAAGCACCATCCAGTCCACTGAAGGCTTGGGTAGAACAGAAGGCAGAGCTGGAGGAATTTGCCCCTAGTTTTTCTGTCACCCTACTTGAGGTGGGGTACCTCACTCATTTTCTTATAACCTTGACTTTATTTTTTTCTTTAATCTGTATGTGTGTGTGTGTTCATGTATGAGTGCATGCACACCATGCTATGGTGCCTGTGTAGACGTCAGAGACATCCACAGGTCTCAGTCCTCACTGGCCACCTTGTCTGTTTCCTGCTGTACACACCAGGCCAGCAGGCCCACAGGTTTATGGGGATTCTCCTATCTCCTTCTCTCAACTCCCTGTAGGAGTGCTGAGGTTACAGGCAGGCACTACCACGTCTGACTTTGTGTGGGTTCTGGGGATCCAAACGCAGGACCCCCATACTTGCATGGCAAGTGCTTTGCCCACTGAGCCATCTCCCAGTCCTTGGCTTAGTTTTCTACTATCAACCTCCCAGGTCTCAGCTTTGAGAGTTGATTGGCTTGTGACTTGCACAGCTGGATTTCTGAAATCTCCAGCTTGGAGAGCCAATTCCTAATGATCACTTTTCTCTCTATGTGTCATGTATATATAAATCATATATTTTGTTGGTTTGGAAGGCACAACATCATGGCCCGGAGCTCATGGTAGAGCAAAAGCTGTTCACCTCATAGAATCTAGGAAGCAAAGTGACAGAAGGCCGACTGTGACCCTCATATCTCCTACAGGGGCATAACCCTAGTGATCTAGTTTCCTCCCATCAAAACCTGCCTTTTATGGGTTCTGCCACCTTCCAACGGTATCACAGATTATTTGGAGGCATTTAAGTCCCGAATCCTAACTGTCATAGAGCATGGGAATCAGATAATCAATGTACGTTTCTAAGAGGCAAGGGTTGGCCTCATTGGCACTCACAGGACTATAAAAATCTTCCCATTATTCAAAGTGGGTCCCTGGCTAGGGAGTGAGATCCCTGATACCAGAGAGGTGTTCAGGCACAGGCTGGATGACAAAGTGAGAGAGCAAATTTTGATAGAACATTTATTAAAAGATCGACCCTGACAGAGTCCAGTTCTCTGAAGCTAGAGAGGCATGAAGGGACATACTTAAAAGGGCCCTTGGGGACCTAGAGAGGGCACGTTGGGTTTAGGAACTATGAGATCAGATAGTAGCTGACCCCTAGTGTCCTCAACCAATTCCAGAGCTCTGTGATTCTGGGGCTGAATATTCATTCTCAGATAAGGGCCGTATCCTTTCTGAAGGGACTGTTGAGTGTGCCTAAGCACCAGAGGTCAGTGGCAGGCAGTTACATTTCGGTCACGATTTGAGCACTGAAGGAGAACGTCACGATGCTGGGCACTCAGACCCATTAACAGCAGGAAACCTGTTGGCCTGGGGAAGTAGGGAGACAAGCCATTTCCAGGTTTGCAGAAGTAATGGGCCCCAGCTGAGCCTTGGCCTCACCCAGAGGCCGAGCATATACCCATCCCTCCCCTCCTTCCGGGACTCCCTGGTTCCCATCCAGTCTAGCACTTTGCCAGGGCGTGATTTATGGGTGGTGAGTGGATAAGGGAGAAGGAAAGAGCAGTGGGAGTGTCCGTGTGAGGCACACCGACCTTGCTCTAGGCTCAATAATCCCAAGAATCAAATGCCCTCTCAGGCGTGGGCAGGGCAGAGGAACTGGAGATATGGCATTCCTTCCCCTAAGCTTGCTTTTGCTCTGGATAAAAGCCAACTGTTCATATCTATGGGGCACAGTGGGATTGATTTTTTGATGCATGCCCTCAGGGTTCAGCGCAGAAAGTATTTGCCAAGCCAGTGTGGCAATCTGAGTCTGGATCCCTGGAACCCGTGTAAAGCAGACACAATGGCATCTGTCATCGCTGAGCCCCTAAGGGGAGATGATGGGTAAAGACAGGAGAATTCCCAAAAGCTAGCAGACCATCTAGCCTCGTATATTCAGCAGCAAACAAGGTGTTTTGTCTTAGGAGGCAAGAACCAACATGTGAGATTGTCCTCTGACCTATACAATAAGACACAGACAGACAGACACACAACACACACACATACACACACACACACACACACACACACACACACACACAGTCTGTGGAGGGGTAAATAATCAAATGCAAATGCAGGTATTTTGCATACAGACCACCTCATCTTTTGATCTTTTTTTATAGTAAGAGCATTAAAATAGTTTCTTTTCTACTATGCTAAAATATTCGATCTGGCTATGTCAACTGTAGTCACCTACTGTGTGTTAGAACACCAGAGCCCATTCTTCCTTCCTAACTACCCATTGACCAGTTGCTTCCTATGCCCTTTCTCCCCACACTGCCCAGCCTCAGATAACCACTCTCTCCTCTGTGAGTCTATGTGCAGATCTAGCCATTCTGCATTTTCTGCACACTACCAGATGATGGAGGCTCCCCACACCCACTGCCAGCATCCCTCTCCAGGAGACAGCACTCTGCATAGCAAGAGTGGGGGATCCCAGAGAGTAGATTCTGGAGTCCGGGTACCAGAGACTGAATCCCAGCTCCATCATCAGATAGGCTGCCCGACCTTGGGGCAAGACACTCAACGTCTGTGACCTCTGTCTCTGCATCAGAGGGAAGAGGATGAGAAAGCTTACTTGCACACTATCGCTAACTGCCCAAGATGAAGCTTGAAGCACTTCGCACTACACCCTGAGCACAGGAGCAACCTCGCAGATATCCATACGGAGACTGAAGATGGGGGTGATAGTGCCAGAAGGACAATCACCGGGCCTGGAGCCGAGCAGTGCTCATGAGGGGCTAGAGACAGACAGAATCCTCTCAATCTCAGCGTCAGGCAGAGGAACACTGCTGTGGGAATTTTATTTTAACTGGGCAAAGGTGGGTTACATTTGTTTATGCTGCATTTGTTTAGCGATGTAAGACTGTGTGTTTAATTATATAAAGATATGTTGTGTTAGTTTAACCTTGCCTGCCTAGGGCACCTGATTGGTCTAATAAAAAGCTGAATGGCCAGTAGCTTGGCAGGAGAAGGATAGGTGAGGCCGGTGGGCAGAGAGACTAAATAGGAGAAATCTAGGCTTGAAAGGGAGAAAGAAGAAGAAGAGAACTAGGGAGAAGGAGAGGGACTCACCCTGGGCCAGCCAGGCAGCCGCAAGCCCGACACAAGAAGCAGTGAATGTAAGATGTACAGAAGGAAGAAAGGTAAAAAGCCCAGAGGCAAAAGGTAGGCAAAAAGAAATGAGTAAATTTAAGTTGAAAAAGCTAGCCAGAAATGAGCCTAAGCCAGGCTAAGCACTGAAAACTAATAAGTCTCTGTGTCATGATTTGGGAGCTGGTTGTTGGCCCCAAAGAAAAAGCCTGGTACAGGACACACCAACAGAGCTAATGTAGCTTGGCAAGGCAATTCTTTTTGTAAAAAGGGTGCAGCAGGAACCCAGTTAGACTGGCAAGCACACTTGGCCACGATGGTTTCTATCGTTTATCCCTGAGACAGGTGACTGACTGTGGCTCAATCCCATTGGTGGGAGCTCAACTTCACAACTTGATGCAGCTGGCTAATCAGCACAGAGCAGAGAAGGCTCAGGACATGTGCGTCCTTGCTGCGCTAACTACCTTTGATAGGAAAATTTAAAAATTGTAACAATAAAATTTAAAAAATAAAAACCAACTAATTATCTTTGCAAGAAAACACCTAGTTACATTTTATAGGAAAAACAAACAAGCAAAAAAATCTTCTCTTGCATTAGGCTCTCTCTTCCACTTCTTTCCCCATCTCCCTTCAAGCCGATCCACAGGGAAACTTCTGCTTTGTGGTCTGCATTGAGGGTGGGACTTGCTTGGGTGGCATTAGAATGTCTAAGATCCTCATTACTAATAAGAACCACTTAAGGGACTCCCTTGAAGTTGCTGCCACTGTATCTGCTCAGCAATCAACCTTGATGTGCTTTGGATCAGTTGTCTCCAAATTGCTATCCTGATGCTCCAGCCCAAGCAGAGAGATGAGAAATGAACCTGGCCTGCTTCCAGAGGGAGCAGTCTTGTCTTCCCAACGCGAGCTTTCACTGACTACTCAGGCAAGACCCCAACAGGAGCACTGGATAAATGAGATCTGTTAGTGACCCATGACTTGGGGGATGCTTGTGACATCCTCTCCTGGCCTTGCTGGCTTGTGTCTGTTGCCAGTTTCTTAGAGTGTCTGTGTATCTCTTAGACGGCCGAGACAAGACTCTGATAGCTGGCTAGTTCACCTTTTTTTTTTTTCGAGACAGGGTTTCTCTGTAGCTTTGGAGCCTGTCCTGGAACTAGCTCTTGTAGACCAGGCTGGTCTCGAACTCACAGAGATTCGCCTGCCTCTGCCTCCCGAGTGCTGGGATTAAAGGCGTGTGCCACCGCCGCCCGGCTACCTTTTTTTTTTAAAATTATGAAAGCCTGGTATAAACCAGAAAAAAAAAGAATCCAGGTTAGGCACTGGCCATCAGAGAAATGCAAATCAAAATGGCACCGAGGTTTCATCTTCTTCTGATCTAAATGATGGTCAATGAAGAAGACAAATAGCAGCAGAAGCTGCTGAGGATGTGAGGAGAGAACCCCTACACACTGCTGGCGGGGATGTTACTAGCCCAGTCACTAGGCAAGTCAATATGGCAGCTCCTCGGACAACTAGCAATAGCCCCTCTATGTGACTCAGCTATGCCACTCCCGGATATTAACCCCAAAGCCTCCAAGTCAACAATCACAGCAATATTTGAACATCAGCGTAGGCACTAGTCACAGCAGCTCAGTTATGAAGTCGACCAACAGGGACGGATTAAGGAGATGTGGCACAGGTACATCTACACAATGGAATATTTGTCATTCATGGAAAGGGGATAAAGACATGCCATTTTTGAGAAAATGGATGAAGATGGTGGGAGATGAGCCAATTAAGTGAATTAAGTCAGTCCCAGAAAGATAAATATCCTATGTTTTCTGTCCTTTGTGGGTCCTAGATTTTGTAGTGATATATAAAATCATGTTGGCATATATGGCATAAGAGCAGAAGTAAAGCCATTTTAGGGGGCCAGAGAGGACTGAGAGGAGAGGAAGAAGGATAAAGGGTTGTGACTACATATTTAACATATAATATATACTTTCATAAAACCTCAAATTAATTTTTAAGAAGTTTAAGTCCTGTTTGGAATATTATTAAAAAAAAAAAAACAAGCAACAATAGCCTCAACTAAGTAACTGAATCTAGAATAGCAACAATGGCCCTGATGGTGTTTGAACTCCCTTGCACAGCAGGTTGTACATATACAAAGGTGCATCCTGCTAATTGGTGACTTCAACCTAAACTCCTTTTTCATGACACTGCACTAGAGTCAGGACCTCAGAACTTCATTTCCAGTCTTCAAGTTTAAAAGGGGACCAGGCATCCTTCTAACAGTAAAACTGAACCAAAAGAAACGGAATGAAGTCCTAGACTCTTCCCAGTGGTGCAACGGAAGCACGGTAACCTGGGGAATTACAAACAACAGAAATGTGTTTCTCCCAGTCACGGAGACGGAGTAGCCCAGGGTCCAACAGAGTCTACGCCTGATGAGGACTTACTTTCTCTTTCAAGATGGCTGCATCTTCACTTGGTGACAGGGTAAATGCTGGGGAAAGACAGAGGCCAAACTCCCTCTTTCCATCCCTTTTTATAAGAATGTTAATCCTACACTGTAAGGTATATGATTAATGACTTAATCACTCCATAAGGACCCCAGCTCTCAATACTATTGCACTGGGTATGAAATTTCAACATGAATTTTCAATAAAACATTGAAACTATAGCAGAGTCTGAAACTATACTGGTTCAAGAGTCTGAAGAAATCAAAGACAGCTTGGTTTGAGGCAATAATAGCCCTCAGGGATATAACAGAAGAATTGAAGAACTGTACCTACAACCAAAAGCTAACCCATTGCTTATTTTAGCAATTTCTTTCTTAATCATGTTTGTGTGAGAGAGACTGTGTCATGTTGCACACATTGAAACCCTTGCCTTCTCACTGTGTTAGAGACAGGGTCTCCTGTTATTTGCTGCTGCTTACACCAGACTGCTGGTCCACAAGGTCCCTGAACTGCTCTTGTCTCTGTCTCCCATCCCTCTGTAGTAGCAGGTCCGTGATTACAGACTCACCCTTGCATCCAGCTTTCCATGGGTCTAGACTCAGCTTCCATGCTTATGTGGTAAGCACTTTACCCACTGAGCCATTTCCCGTCTTTTCCTTCTCACCTTTACTTCCCCCTCCCTAACTCCTTTTCTTCTTTCTTTATGCCCTGAAACTAATTTTACGTTTTTTCCCCTACTTTATTAGTCGGCAGGTTTTCTTTATACAGGTTCCAGATACAGTAAAATCTCAAAATAAACAGACATGTAAGATAGAACACAGTAGTCCTTTCTTACTTGTGGGTTGTTTTACCTAGGTTTAGCTACCTAAAATAGCCAAAATATATTAGATGCAAAATGTCAAAAGCAAGCAATTTGTAATTGTAAACTGATGTCCTTCTAAAATGCATGGTAGCATCTCACAGCGTCGCTGTCCTGCCTTTCCTCCCAGGCTCTGGACTTCCCCCTCGTCCGGTGTATCTCCACTCAGCTGCTCTCTACTCCCCGAGTACCAGTCTTGGTTATCACATTAAGTGTCACACTGCCACTGTCCTGTTCAAGTCACTTGTTCACTCAACACTGGCACCAGTGCCCAAGAAGAGAGACGCCTGCCCGAGTAGTTAGCAAAGTGTTGACTCAGATGAGGCAGCACACACCTGTAACCCCGCCATTGAAGATGGTGAAGCCGGTGGGTTTCTGTGAATCTGAGGCCTGCCTGGACTTGACTGAGATCCTGTTTCAAGAAAGAAAACAAAAACGTTGCAATTCTATCTTCGTTTTAACCATTCCTTATATTGATTTTCCTGGAACCCTTGCACGCTCGGTCAATTGTCAGTGAATGTCACAGTCACTGTGATCATACCCATTAAAGCCATGATAGAGCCAAGAATTGTTCATCTTTATTCTTACAGGAGTTAGCAGGAGACCTTCAATTGACTCTAGTTAACTTCTATTGTTTGTTTTAATTACAAAGTGATACAATCTTCAAATGTTTAAAACGTTATTACCTTTTTACTAGTGTTCATTGTCCCCTTCCAGTCTAGTTGTTTTTGTTACTTTTACCTCTTCCTGCTAGGCTTCTGGATGCAGCCCCCTCTCTCACTGCCATTATTCATCTAGATTTAGGCTTCAAAACTATACAGTCTGGCTTATTACGGTTAGAAAGGACCCTTAGTATAGACACACGCTCAGTCAGTCACTATCACTGGTCATGTAGAACTTTCTAGGGGTTCACGGAAGTTGGCAGTGTGGAGTCAGATGCACTAAAGTATTTGGCTCTTACTGGTATCAGGAGTAGCAACAAATGGCATGGTTATCCTCCGTGTTGGCTTCCTCCTCTAATTTTCTTTTCTTTCTTTTTTATGAGACAGAATCTCCCTATCATAGCCCTGGCTGGCCTGCAACTCTCTATGTAAAACAGGCTGGCCTTGAACTCACAGGGACCTGCTTGCCTCTGCTTCCCCAGTGCTATAGTGGCATGGGCCACTGTACCCTGCTAACTTTGTTGGAATAAACATTAAGTGAGATTGGAATAGACATAAGTGAGCTGACAATTGAGGACAACCTAGCATTTATTATTATTAATTATATTATTAATTTATTGCTTTGTGGCAGGGCACGTTTCCCTTTCCTAGAGTGTTCTTGTCCTAAAGAACTAAAGGGATGATTTTGCCCCTAGAGTTACTTGCATCTCATCCTGGGCCCTTTCCAAGACACTGTCGCTTGCTCAGGAAGGGTAATAGATGCAGTGTGTAGTTAGTGACTTTTGATCCAGGCACCTCATTAACTTACCTCTATACCTTACCTCTATACCCTCTGAGAAAATGATGGAAAACTGCCCCTCTCAACTGCCAACTAACACAGGCGTTACAAGTGACATATGTCTCTAGGTCCGTTTCCCATTAGTGATGGGTAGGATGTGGGTGCTCACATTTTAAAGTCTATTCATAAGTTGCAAGACAGCTGCAACTCTGTATCTCTTCTGCTCAAGCTGCCCGCTCTCTGGGGGAAAAGAAATCACAATCTTTCCGCTGTGAAATTGGCTTGCTGGTTCTCTGCCAAACCGAAGCCTTTCCATAGTAAATACATCAACTTTAATTATCATTTCTATTTGCCTGAAGAAATACTCTTACGTGACACACATATGTTCATGCATTTCCTTGTTGCAGCAACATGAACCACATAAGCTGCTTTCGCACATAGAAGCCTCTCCAAGAGGTTGCTGCCGCTAACTTGTGTTCTCCGCAGTCCTCACACATTCTCCGCTCAGTTGAAGGAAGGGTAACAGGGAAGACGTATGGAGCAAGACATGGGGGGGAGGATCTTTTCAGCACTCCTACAAGTCAGTGAGGGCAACGGCGCTGCCATCTGCTATTGATGATGACTCGAAGCAGCAACCTATGGAAGGGCATTGGATGTTCAAGTCCTTTGCCAGCTTCTCCAACTGAATCTACAGGACGTGTGAGGCTGTGAGTCTCCCATTCGTTCGCGAGGCGTCACAGCACACATATCAGGGTCTGTTCTGCCATCTGGTGTTCACTGAGGGAAACGTGCCCGAGCCATTATGCCTTAACTAGCCTGTGTTTTTCTTATACTTTAGTGATGGGTGTGAAGTTGTCAGAGGCTCCACTAAAGGCAATCCCAGAATCTCTGCCAAATTCCAAGAGAAGGCAATGTGAGAATATAGATCAAAATGAAGACTATACACACTCTAGGTCTCCCAATTCCATTTCTAGGAATTGATCTCATGTATGTATTTATACATGCACAAGTGAGTACATGCGTGCGTGCACATGTGCTTGGGGGGGGGCAGGGGACAACCTCAGGTGTCATTCCTCAAGTGCCATCTACCTCATTTTTTAAAAACATGTTTCTCACTTGTTTCAAACTTGCCTACAAGGCTAGAGTAGCTGACCAGAAAGCCCAAGGAATCCTTCTGTTTCTGCCTCCCCAGTACTGTACCCCAAACCCAGCTTTTAAAAAAATTAATGTGGATTATAGAGATAAAATTCAGTTCCTCATATCTGTGATGCCCTGGTGGAAGCTTCACCCCAGTCCCTGGCATCCATATACCCAAAGGGTCTGGAATGTTCTGGTGGAAGTTCTACTCTAAGCCCCTTCCCCATCTCTATCCAAACCCTGCCACATCTCAGATAGCTCTCCAAATGATGACTTATCTCCCAGAGATGCTCAAGACCACTCCCACAGTGTATTTAAACTGTCTCCCAGGAAACAGACATATGGTTTTCCGGTCCCTCTTTCCGATCTCCTCTCTGAGGGGCTGGAAAATCATCTGTGAGTGTTTTATCCATTAAACCTGGGTCTTTTCTAATTCGGTTTTACCTGGTCTGATTTGGATTGTGGCATTGGTGGAAAGGCGTATCAGGGTGCAGAAACTTTTCATGTATGGCAAGGATTTTACTGACTGGACCAACTCTCCAGCCCAAAGTGTTGCTAACTTTGTCTGACTTTCTATATCCTAGAACTATTCCTCAAAGTATCCAGAGACTGAGACTGCACAGACACAGCTCCTGCCTTACAAGAACACTTGGCTTCTGTTAGCAACAGCTCTAATTCTGGCATAATGAATGTGATAAATTCCAAGCCCACTGTGACTTAGAGCTATAAACATGGCTGTCATTTTGAGACCTCAGAACACATCGTGAAGGTTGCTTGAATTTGTGTTTGCCCAAACCTCAAAACTAATCAGCCTGCCATAGATGGGATTTTCAATGTCCTTGATACGGATGATATTATTATCAGTATCATGTGGCCAAAATTTAAAATATGGATGCTTCACAAGTTTTCTTTTCCCCTTTGATTATTGCTGTCCTGAGAGGGAACAGAAGGAAGGGGCACGGAGAATGCAAGGGGCCTCTCCAGCCATTAAAGACACACGAATGTCAACCTGTCAGCACTCTGATAGCAGTGACGTGACCACTGGTTAGTGACATCCTTCACCAATGGAATGGCCTTGGGTCAGTAGGACCCTTTATGTACATGACAGCAGGTGCCATTCATGTCTGGGCAGGGCCTCCCTCATGGTGAGACCACTCCAGTGTTAAAAAGGAACTCCTATTTCCTAACCAGAAAGACCAGCTTAGGATCAAAAGACAGAAAGGAATGCGGCATGTCTGAGGACAACGTGAAGAGGTGGCAGGCATAGCTACCCACTAATGGGACTGAGCTGTGTGCACCCACCCGTGCTGACTTACAAATCCTTCCTCCTTCCATCTCCCACCACAGGAGCTGCTGAGATTGTAAGCATTTCTGCCTGCCTTTCCTGTCCCTAATTCCAACATATTGTTGCTTGATTCGCTTCTATGTCTTTTGTAAAAAATTGTTTATCTATGAGTCTGAGAACCTGTGAAAGGGACTCCACCCTCTAGTGACACTCTGATCACTTCTAAGCATATTATGGTTCATAGACCATAAAATGAGGGTATGTGGCTTTTATGTTTGTCAAAAAAAAAAGAAACATTGTAAAACATCTCCAGTATTAGCAGCTGTGTGTGGAAGGAAGGGGAGTGTGAGATACAGGAATCTCTCCCTTCCCTTGTTCACCCAGTGTATGAAGGTGAAGACAAGCACTAAATAACGAACTATTAGGACTTGCTTAAAAATCTGAGTTTGAGCTGGGCAGTGGTTGCCCACACTTTTAATCCCAGCACTCAGGAGGCAGATACAGGTGAATCTCCTATGTGAATTCAAGGCCAACCTGGGCTACAGAGAGAGTTCAAGGGTAGCCAGGGCTACATAGAGAAACCCTGTCTCAAAAAACCCTAAGTCGACGTCATCATCATCATCATCATCATCATCATCTCTGAGTTTGAAGAGATTAAGGAAACTAACTGGGTGGTAAACCCTGATCTTTTAACTCAGGCTTAGAACAAACAGGCAACTGGGGCCTCAGGAGATGTGAGCACAGAATTAGTCTTAGTCATGTAGGGTAGAAATGTCTTTCTACCCGTTATCATTCTTGACTGGAAATTTTTGCATAGACCAGCGGGGGAGAAAGAGAAGTTTATTAACATGTACATCTCATGAGCACACAAAGAAAACTCAGAGAGGTTAATCTATCTTTAGTAAACGAATCTCAAAAGTAAAGGTTGAAACTTCAGGCATCAGGACCATCCCTTTCTGAGACAAGAACGGAGAGTGTGGGAGAGACACCCAGGAGAGACAGGTGTGTAAGAAGGCCCTTGAGAACCAAGTGTCAGAGTTGCTAGGCAGGTTTTAACCATGGCTTCTTCAGTCTCTAGGTGTCTCTAGTGAAGTAGGCACCACTTCCTGATACAGAAGGCATGAGAAAGCAGATGTTTACGTTAGCTATATAAAATTCCCAGGGCTGGAAAGATGGCTCAGAGGTTAAGAGTGCTGGCTGCTCTTCCAGAGGTTCTGAGTTCAATTCCCCGCAATCACATGGTGGTTTAAAATCAACTGTAATGAGATCTGGTGCCCTCTTCTGGTCTGTAGGCATAAATGCAGGCAGAACACCATCTAAATAAATAAGTCTTTTTTTTTAAATTTCCCTTACTGGTAGGGATTTAGGTCAGTGGTAGAGCACTTGCCTACCAAGTGCAAGGCCATGGGTTCCATTCAGCTCTGGGGAAAAAAAGACAATAATTCCCTTACTGAAGGTAATGCTAAGGCCATAGCTTCTCAAAGTAACCAGTTTATAATAATTCATTTTGGCTTGAATTGTCACCTATAGTACTATTTGGGGTCCACTTTTAGCTTGAATGTCCCCTGCAGGCTTATGTGTTAGGATAGCTGGTAGCCAGCTGATAGTGCTCTTTTGAAAAGTTGTGGAACATTTTAGGGGGTGGGGTCTCACTAGTGGAAGTAGGTTACTAGAGGCGGGGCTTGAGGATGGGTAGCCCCCTCTGACTTCCTGTTCACTGCTTCATGACTGCAGATAAAATGCGGCCAGCTGCCTTCTGTCCCAGCATATAAAAGGGAGACAAGATACCCATATCCAAGGCTGGCAAGGTTGCTCAAAAGATAAAGGTTCTTGTTCTCCAAACCTAGTGTCCTGAGTTTCACCCCCAGATCTCCCAAGATTTGTCCTCTGACCTTGATCCACCATGTTCCTGCACTTACACACACACTGGTAATAATAATTTCTTTTTAATTTAAAAAACTTCTATATCCAACTGCGGCAGCTAGTTCCCACCATCTCTCAGCAACGGAGAATGAAACATGGTTCTTTCTTTTCATCTTTTACTCTTTGTGCTGTCTAGTGACGACGAGTACCAGGTCCCTGAGCCTCCGTTAGATCCGTTTGAGAGTGTGATCCGTGTCGGCATTTCAGATATGACACGTGAGGCTGCATTTTAGCAAGCACTGACTATGATCCCGGTGTTCCTTGAGGACTCTATAAGCATTCTGGCAATCACTGGTGAAAGGCAGCTTAGGAAATGAAGATTGTCTAATGTGACACCACACGCTTTTAACCCCAGCACTCAGGAGGCAGAGGTGGGTGAATCTCTGAGTTCAAGATAAGTGTCGTCTACATAGTGAGTTCCAAGCCACCCAAGGTTACATAGTGAGACTCTGTCTCCACAATTTTTTTCTTTATTCTTGAGAATTTCGCATATGAAATATGACCATATTTACCTTCCCTTCCCTCCTCCAACCCCTCTACTGTCAGCGACAATTCCTGGCATGAAGCGGTGATGACCAAGGCTTATTGACTGATTAGAACTGCAGTGACGGGCAGAGGCTGAGTGTTGCAGGACCAGAGTCCAGTGACCTTATCCGGGATGACTTTACCACCTGAACAGCCATTCATTGCCCACCGCTGTATCTAACTAACATCCTGTGCCTAATAGATTTTTTTTTTTAAAAAAAAAAGAAACCTTTTTAAATCTATTAACTTCACAAACCACTGGCTTCCACCAAATGTCAAACTACGAATGTCATCAAAACCATCTGAAGGCTATAGAAAAGATTCCCCCATCTTTTTGTAACGGCCTCTATGATGTGCCCACCAATGTATTTTAAACATTCCTTCATTTATGACTTTTCTAATTCTGTAAAACTAAAAAAATCATGACACTGCTTCCACATTGGAACATGAAGCATGGGATAACCAGAATCTATGTTCCTAGGCAATGGCCACTCAGAGTGGCTCCAGGACATATTGTCTATTATTCCTTTTAAGGCGAGAGTTGTTCTGTGCAGTAGTACTTTCTTGTCAGTCATTAGCCCACAAATAATGACACAGAGACTTGTTATTAATTATGAAAGCTTAGTTTTAGCTTAGCCTTCTGCCCAACTAGCTCTTATAGCTTAAATTAACCTGTTTCTATTTATATATGTTCTGTCATGTGGCTCAGTTACCTCTCCTCTGTACCGTATGTCCAACTTCTTCAGTGTCTGGCTGGCATCTCTCTGGCATGCCTAGACTCATTCCAAGTTCCTCTCTCTCCCTGGAAGTCCTGTCTAATCTTTGCTACTTAGCTATTGGCCTTTTAACTTTTTATTAAATCACGGTAATACATCTCATAGTGTAATCAAATATCTCACAACGTTTCCACCTTTTGTCTAAATAAGAAGAGAAAGGTTTTAACTCTAACATAGTAAAACTATATATATATATATAATAAGATCAGTCATCAATTAAGATTTACAATGTCCAGTCTATTTATATTTGGCAAATTTGAAGGAAGTATTCTGTCATCTATCCTATATTAATGAGTTCAAAGTTTTTTATCTAAACCACTTTCTATCATAACTTGTATTACTATCCCAAAAATATCTTTTTAGAACTTAAAACATTTTATTAGATAAACAACTTTAAGCTTTTATGTCACTTAACCTTATAAATTTTACATCTTTTTTATAAGTTTCTTTTTTGAACTTGGTAACAAATCAAATGATACTGCTATTTAGTCTTCAACAACATTAGATACCCAAGAAGGATAAAATATTACCTGAGCAAATAGGAAGTATAGAACAAACAACTTCCCAAGCTATAGAAATGACAGAAACAGTTGGCTGTCTGGACACTCACCCAAGGTTTCTTTGCAATGTCGGGGCACCCATCCTTGGCCTAGAGGCCTAGCATATTTGACAGACTTTTCTGTGAATCAGGAATCTTGAAGGACTGTCCAACTTTGTCTTGGCAAAGTTCAGCAGCTGCCTTCTTTTGTGTCCTGCTTGTACAAATTGGACAGCATACTGTCAACATCTGAGATAAGGGAAGTTTCTTGACCAATAGCTAGCTTTGTCACAAATGAAAGCAAATTCCATATAAAAGTTCTTCAACGTCCATCATCTTCTGCTGAAGTAGATTGGTGCTGCCTGGAGAAGATATGTCTCACTGTCATGAAAAGCTTTATGATATTAAAACAGCTTAATAACATATTTTGTAAGCCTCTGAAGGGTTCAAAGACCATCTGTCTATTTAACATGCATCTCTGTTCTTGAAAACGTACCTAACATGACTATAAGTTTGATTGTTATGGATGACTAACTACTAGACTGCATTTCTTAATTATTCCAAATAGTTTATAATAGTAGCTTTCAAGTCTAGAACTTTATATTATATTTTAAATTTATCTTCATAGGTACAATATCTTAAACAACAACAGAAATTATATATATATATATATATATATATATAATGTTCAAACAAAAATTTGTGTTTGTATTAAGTTTGTATCAATATACAAAAATACTTTAATTCAAAAGTAAAAACATCTATAGATTATGTTATAACAAAAATAATCTTAAATTGTTATCAATATACAAAAATCCATACCAATGTAAACTATTTGAGATTAATAGTTGCTCTTTAGTTTAAAAGTAGATTCAATAATCTACCCTCCTATCCTACCATTCCTGTATCTGCCCTATTTTCTTTTCAGAAAGAGAGCTTTTTCCCTGACCATGACCAGTAACAGTTTGCAACCAACTTCCCCAAATGATGACAAACATCCATAACCCACCAAAGAACACCCATCCCACCTCTTAGGAATATGGGCAATGTTCCTAAAATTACTTCTAGTTCTCTGGGGGTGAGGGTATCTTTAGGGGACCCTGAGAAAATTGGGGTAATGATCAAGTTCTGGCAGAGCTAGCTGTATTATTTTTTGTTCAGTCTCTGTATGATGGGAAAGTGTAGCATTTATCTGAAATCCTGGCTGGAGTAGTCTGTGAAGCTGAACCATCTCTGCTAGTAGTTTTGAAGTTGTTCTCACGCAGAATTTTGAGGAATCAGCAGCAGAGACATTCTGAGAGGCTGGATCATCTGGGTTGCTTGTCTTTATTGGTGTCTGGTTCTTTTTTTTTCTGAAAACACACAAACTTTTAGAGGTAACTTACATATCAGCAGTTACACAACTATGGAATGTGTGGTGTGCACAAATCAACTGAAGATGCTTCTCTGTTTTGTGTTTGAGTAAGTAAAAGACACCTGTCAACTTTATAAGTCCATTTGGACTGTATAACCAAACTAATAAATCTCCATCCATGTCATATGGAAAGATAGTATGTAATAACAAGTTATGAGTATGCTAGCTAACAAGGTTTATTATGTCTCATCCAATAGTAGAGGAATCAGTTTTTATGTCACCTTCCCTGTAGGTTTTTTTTCCTGTTGGCTTTTCTTCATATCTGTAGTCAAAAATTTCAGGTCTTCTCCAGTCAAATCTGATCTTTATTCATTTTGAAAAAGTCTATAACCCCTCCTTCAAAGCAACATATTTTTGACTTTCTTTCTAAAGTTAAGATATCCTTAAAACATATAGACTGGTTTAATTTAACAGTTTTTTTGTTTGTTTTTTGTTTTTTGTTTTTTGTTTTTTTGTTTTTCGAGACAGGGTTTCTCTGCAGCTTTAGAGCCTGTCCTGGAACTAGCTCTTGTAGACTAGGCTGGTCTCGAACTCACAGAGATCCGCCTGCTTCTGCCTCCCGAGTGCTGGGATTAAAGGCGTGCGCCACCACTGCCCGGCTTAATTTAACAGGTTTTTAAAATAATCCGTGGTGATATTTCATTTGTATTTTAATAAATAAAGCTTGCCTGAAGAGCAGAGAGTTAAACAGCTGCATTGGTCAGTCTTGCAGACCAAGCAGTGGTGACACAAACCTTTAATCCTAATAGTCACACTAGTTTGCCGTAGAAACTGGACGGTAGTGGTGCATGCCTTTGATTCCAGTCCTAGAGAGGAATATAAGATGAGAGGAGACAGTTCTCACTCACAGTCCCATTCTGAGATTCCTGGAAGCAGGATCATCATTTCAGACTAAGGTAGAGATAAGAGCCAGTGGCTGGTTAGTTTTGCTTTATTGACCTTCAGGTTGAACCCCAATATCCAGTCTCTGGGTTTTTATTAATCGTGCTACAAACTTGAGTGGTTTTCTTCCTTTCTTTATAAGTTTCCCTAGGGGATGCAATGTTTCAATCTTGGAAAAAACTGCTGCAAACACAGTGTCATGCCCAGAAGATGGCATGTCACAGTTCCCCATCCTCTGGAGGTTTCTTTCTGCCTCCTGCCTCTTCCTAACGTTCCCCGAGCTTTGGTATGGAGAGGAGTGGATATAGATGTGGATAGAGATGTTCCCTCTCCAGCTGAGACTCAGGATCTAATTCTTAGCACTCTGGCAAATTAAGCACTGACTTCTGTCCTCTGAAAAAACAAGCTTCTCTGAACGAGGCCGAGAGCACCTCAGGTCTATGGATATGAAGATAAAACCGACAGGAAAAGAAGAAACAAAAACATCCCTTTTTGCAGATGCTGTGGGGTGGAAATTCTCCAACTCCCACTTGTTAAAACAGAAAATTCCCACTTTCTGAGATGCTTAGGGATGCAGACTAACAGAAAATCATAAGCTCACTCAAAACACGATGCGATTTTTTGTGCCTGTGTGTGTGTGTGTGTGTGTGTGTGTGTGTCTGTAACGTGAGTGTGTGGTTTTCCATTGTGAACTTTGTAGATGACAGTGTCATACCAGTGTCAGAAGGTCAGACACTGCTGCTGGAGATGACTTTACATTGTGATGAATTTATCTAGTGACATGTTGCAGTCTTTCTTCGAAGTTCCTTCTCTCCCTGTATTATCCTGTTCCTCCAATGAGTTCTCTGCACTGCTGTGGATTTTCTTTCCAAAATACAAACTTGACCTTGTACCCACGCCTTCCTGACTTCAAGACGAATTCCAACCCACGAACAAGAGCCTTTGATCTAGCTCCTTCTCCCCTTTAGCCTCGTCCTCCACTGTTCATTTCCTGAAATATTCACCTAGTAACAATCAAATGTTTGGGGTCCTTGGGATACCTCAGCTGTTTGCAGCTGTTGGGGTGCACCATACTGTTTGCAGATGTTGGAGTACACCACGCTGTGCTCATTTGTTTGGCAGCCCCATCGAGCTATGTCCATTTTCTTCATCACATCCTTCTGCATTAGGAAACACAAGTGTCTTGCCTTTCCTCTGTTTCTTGGTTTGTGGTCTTGTCATCTCTGTTTTAATCAACTACAAATTCCTTCTAGTCACGAGGTCTTTTAAGTTTTTCAAGAAGTCCAGTATCAACCACAAAGTCCAGCTCGGTGACAAATTAGTACACGAAAGCCAGGAAGAAATCCACAGGGGATCAGGAGTTGCATTCCATAGAAGGGTCGGAAGGAGTCTCACTCTGGCAATAGAGTGATGGATATGATGAACTCAAGGACTTGAACTTGACGTAGGTAAACATTGACATGCTGGGACTGTGGGCTGTGACCCTCACTGGAAATAGGTACTTTTAAAAAAGGGCCCTATTATCAAAAGTTACCTCAATTGTCCTAGACTAAAACCCCAGGTCTTGATTTTATGTATGTATGTATATATATATATATATATATATATATATATATATATATATATATATATGTTTTTTGTTGTTGTTTGGTTTTGGTTTTTTGAGGCAGGGCTTCTATGTGTAGCCCTTCTGGTCCTAGAACTCTCTTTGTAGACCAGGCTGTCCTCAAACTCTCAGAGACCTGCCTGCCTCTGCCTCCTAAGTGCTGGCATTAGAGGCATGCACCTCCACTGCCCGGCTGGTCTTGATATTTTTAAAAAAGAATTGAGAGATTAATGTACAATTGAGGTTAAGAATGGTTTCTCCCGATACATAGAGATAGGAGGACAGAGATATATTAGATTTTTCCAGGCAAAATTTATTTATGTATAGAGGATCCCAGTGAACACAGGAAACCATTTCAGTCATGTGTGTGTGCAGGTGCATATATGCACATGGAGAACACTAGTGTGGTTTCTTAGACTCCCAAACCTTGTTTTGATACAGGGTCTGTTGTTGACCCAGCATTTACTGACAAGATCCTCTTGCTGATGAGGCCCCAGGGATCCTCTTGCCTCTACCTCATAGAAACATCACATTCATCCTGGACTTTTTTGCATGAATCCCAGGTACTGAACTCAGGGCCTTATGCATGCAAGGCAAGTGTTTTATTGCCTGAGCTCTCTCCCAAGTCTCTGGCTGTACCTTTCTAGACATCTGTAATGATTCCCCGGAGGCCCTGGAACATGCTTCCTTATCCCTTTGCAAACTGCCTGCATAGCTGCGGCTAGTTTTACTATCGCCAGAGCAAAGGTACTTGCATTTTTCTGCTGAGACCTTGTTGCTGGGTAGTGACTGAGATCTCAGCCCAAAAGAGACGATATTGAGGAGAGTTTTGTTTTCAGTCTAAGCTGTTGCTAAATCTCTAATGATATGGTCAAAGTCTATGCTTGTTAAGTAAATAAGAAAGGTTTTGAACATGTGAAGCAATGGTTCGATGAGACTTTGGACTCTGGGTCCAGGTCTTTATAGCTTGTTGTACAAAGGAGGAAAGGAAAGGGTATAAAATCATTCAGAATTTCAAACATAAGGCTTCCTGTTTCTTATAAAACAAATGCTGCTAAGTGTTCTTCAGCAGAGTATATCTTTATATCCATGTATGCCTATTTATAAATGGTAAAATGTAACAGGAAATATATAACACTAAATCCAAGGGCTCAGTGGGTAAAGGCATTTGCTGAATAAGACTGGTAACCTGAGTTCAATCCCCAGAACCACTGTAAAAACAGAGAAAACTGACTCACCAAGTTCACCTCCGGCCTTTACATATACACTTCAACACATGCACACCCCCCTCCATTATACACATACAAGTGCATATGCATAATAAACAAAATAAAAAATTCGCCAGGTGTAGTGACCATGCCTTGAATCCCAGCATTCAAGAGGCAGGTGAATCTCTATGAGTTTGAGGCCAGCTTGGCCTTTATAGTAAATTCTAGGGCCGTCAAGGCTTCACAGTGAGACCTTGTCTCAAATAAAGCAACAACACAATTAAATCTACGCGTTGCTAATACCTACTACTGAGTGAAACCCCCAACAATGCAAAACAAACTCCCCATTTGCCAAAACAACTTGGTTTTTTTTCCTAACATGTCCTCCATTTGCTTTGCCAAATAAATCTCAATGCTAAATTTCAATATGCTTTTTAAAATGTCATTTACTATCAATTACCGGCCAGATGCTCAGCTGGCCTGGGCTAGTGTTTGGAATTTGAGATGAAATATATGGAGAACGAGATAAGCACTAGACAAAGCACATGGAGCTGAAGTTGCACAGAATTACGCATCCCAAACGGAATAATGGGAACCCTTCATTGGTACCCTCCCATCTCTCCCCACTCAATGGCTTCCCATCAGCCCCACAAATATTTTTGTAAGAGTTCTGGGAACAGTTTGTAGTTCTCAGCCATAGTCAAGTGGTTAAAAAAAAGCCATCCAGGACTAAGAATTATCATCATTTATTAACTTTGCAGATGATCTTAGCATTTAATTGTAGAAAGAGGAGATATTTTTTTACCAGCCAGGAAATAAAAATAACCAAGAACACATGCGGCTCCCTGCTAGTCTGAGTTTGATCTAATTGTTTCTTCATTTCCCTGATAATGTTATTTCGTATTGATTGAGGATGGGAAGTAGGAATGGGCTAGGTGGTTTAGGGTCCTGAAAAAAAACGACCAGTTTCTTATCCAAAAGCTGGGAATGTTCTTGGGACTTGTAGGAGCTGAAGGACAGAGATGACAGATTTGTTTCAGTTCAGATATCTCTGGTTCCACTGTAGCAAGAGGATGGAGATACCAGGAAGTTGGTCTAGTTTTTATATATCTCTTTTCCTTTAAAGGAAAACCCTTTCCTGGATGCTAAGGCTGTGATTGAGACTGGAAGGCACCTGGCATGAGAATGGTACCTACCAGCTCAAACCCAGTTCCTCCAGTCAGTGAAGACTTATCAATGCCAAGGCAGCAGGGCTCACTGGTACCCTATTTCCTGGGGCCACTGCTGCTATAGATGCTGTCTGTTCTCTCTTCCCACACCATCTTTTCTTCTTAAGCAACCACCTATGAATTTGTAACAAACTTTTCTCTGTGTAACATCTTTTACAGTCCAATAATTTTATTCATCCAACTCATAAGGCAAGAACCCCAAAGCCACCAGCATGAGGAGGTTTTTGATGGCTTGAGTTTCTGGCACTTTAGCTCCCCGAGAAAGTTCCTGCCACTCTTAAATCATTTCCCACAGGTCAGTAACTAACAAACAGGAACAGAGACTCTTGAGAGAAAGCGAGGCAAGACAAACACAGCTGAGAAAATCCCATCCACTGCATTAATTTTTGGGATGTCACAGATAGCAATCGAGGCCTCTTATCACAACGTGGTCTAAGAATGGCATTTTGTGGAACTGGAGAGAGGGACAGCTCAGTGCTTAAGAGCGCATGTTGGTTCTGCAGAAAACTGAGGTTTGGTTCCTAGCTCCCACTTGGTGGTTCATAACCACCCATAATTCAAGTTTCCAGAGAGCTGATGCCCTCTTCTGACTTCTACAAGCACCAGACACACAAGTGATGCCCATATATACAAGTGGGCAAAGCACTCATTGATACAGAATAAAATAGATAAACCTAAAATGGTTCTGTCCCCAGTGCTCAAATTAACAAACAAAAAACCCACAATAACTCACACAGAATTCATTAAAGATGGTTTTTATTAAGTTTATTCCTTGACAGCTTTGTGGATGTATATATAATGTATCCTGATGGCTCTCAGTACACCCTCTCTTATCTCCCTCTGCCCTGTCATTCCCCTCCCCGCCACATATCCTTTCCCCACACTCATGTCCTTTGTTTTCTTTGTGACCCATCAATTTTCACCAAAGCCGTGCCTGTGACCACGGTTTGGAACTTGACACTGGAGCCTGGTGGGCTCACTGTTGGGTACACAAAGAAGGATGATGGCTGAACCTCGTCCAGAATCCATCAGACTTCCAAGGGAACCACAAAAGGAACATAACCTTTTTTGTTCTTTTTGAAGTCTTAAAAACAAAGTCTTCATAATTAAAACGTTTAACATAACTGTTAAGTACTTTAAAATGCTTTCATTTCGACCGTATGGAAAAGTTGCAGGGATAGGGCAAAGACTTCTGGGTCTTTGGACTCCGGACCCAGAGATTCCCATTCAAACAAGTGTCCCCTCAGGCTTTTACAGCCACAGGGTCACACTGTATGCTTACTTTATCCCCCTCCCATTCCCTGTCTTTCCTCTGCCCTTCATAGTCGTTTGAAGGATTTACGGGACAGTCATTGTGCAACGTGTCCTTCCGCATGGCTACGCACAGGCTTTCTTGTGATGAAACTTGGGTTGTTCTGGGTTAGTAGGAATAGCGCAGAGGAGATACTGTCCTCTCATTGCACCCCAAAAAAATAGAGAGCACGCCAGGGTGACTAGTCCCACTAATGGTCACTTTAACATGGGGAACACGCCAGGGTAGTTGGTCCTACCAGTGGCCACTTAGACTTTGATTACTTGGTTAAGATGATGTCTGCTAGGTTCTCCCCAGACAAATGCCTCTTTTGCCCTTTGCAGTAATTTATTTTCTGAGAAACACTTTTAGAACTGTGTGACTGTTTCACTTCCCATTCTACTTGCATCCCTTAGTTCCACCATCTATTGATATTTCTTGGCAGAATTAAATATTTTTATGGTTTTTTCAAAATCATATTTTTCAAGTTCCAGTATTTCTGTTATATTTTTGACATCTTCCTGTTAGACAAAACTTTCTAAGCATTTTTAAAGTTAATTTAAAAAATTAATTATATATGTACAGATGTTTCCCCTGAATGTATGTCTGTGTACCACCTGTTTGCAATACCCATGGAAGCCAGAAGAGGGCATCAGATCCCCTGGATCTGGAGTCAGTTATGAGCCACCATGTGGGTGCTGGGAATCCAACTCAGATTCTTTGGAAAAGTAGCCAGTGCTCTTAACCTCTGACCCCTCTCTCCAGACTCTATGTAGTTTTAGGAAGAAAGAAGTGTACCGGTTTGTAGTTAAATAAACACATGGGTCTTAAATGTTCAGTTTAATGAGTTTGAGAATTGCATGTACTCAAGTATAGCGACCTAAAATAAAACTGGGAGGAATTTCCATTCTCCTAGAATATTCTCAGGCAAGAGAGTTCCTCTATCAACCACCATCATTAAGCCCAGTCTCCCATCACTGCCCCCTGAAAGGCCAGATCACTTGGTTTACAACTTTGCCAGCAATATTTGCACCGCAACCTCCAACTTCTCTCACGCCCCCTCCATGCCCACCCCATTACTGACCTTGCACCATTCTCCATCTTCATTATGTAGAACAACCTGGCCCTTCCTGTCTTCATTAGCTTCCTCTCATCTGCACCCGCCATAGGGATCTTCCCTAATAAAGCAGACCTTAGGAGCTATGCTGCCAGCAAGAATCCTTCTCTTTGGGACAGCAGGGGAGTCGGGGCCACCACTGTTTTACGGAAGTTGAAGTCCACTTTTCTCCTTGTCATTAGAACACAGTGTTGTTGGGGAGCTTGGTCTGAGAATTGCTGTCCGATGGGAGCATTTCTCAACAACCTATCGGGGAGGTTTGGGTGTGTGGATACAGAAGACTACCTAGCCAACAAGAGGCGGTTGTTAGCTTTTCAGAGCTTGCTGAAGCTGAGGAATGATCTGGCAGCATTCGTATTTGGTAGAGACTCAAAATCAAACAGAGGAGTGGGAAGGCTTTGCAATATAAAAGAGGGAAGAAGCCTTGAGTGGTTGTTGGCATAGCATGTCTAGAGGCAGGCTAATCAGATGTGGAATGTCCTACACAGTTGATCAGGGCAGTGGTTCTCAACCTTCCTAATGCTGCGACCTTTTAATACTCATGCTGTGGTGACCCCCCAGCCATAAAATCATTTCCATTGCTACGTCATAACTGTAATGTCACTGCTGTTATGAATAATAATGCAAAGAACTGTGTTTTCTGATGGTCTCCTCTTCTCGGGGTTATGTGATCCCCAAAGGGGCCGTGACCCACAGGTTGAGAACCACCAGATTATGGGTTTCTCTTGTAGAACCAATTGCTACAGAGGTGCGCATTGTATGGCTTCTTAGACCGGCTGTTCCAGAGATTGTGGGTCATAATTCCACTGTCATATACAACCCAGACATTGTCCATATGCGTATCCATGACTCCTGGAGCAAACAGTGTATTGGATACACGACTGTCCAGAGATCTCCCGAGCGTCATCCTCCATTTCTCCTACTCAACTGAGTCCTAACTTGTGATTTCATAGCAACCTAAGACAGCCTTTCAAAAAGAAACACGCCTAGACATATGATGTGATGTGGCATGAATAAGTGCTGATTTGACATGAGAGAAGATTGAGGGGTCAAGGACATACATCTCCACTGTCACAATTGGAGGGATCAGGAAGATCTCGTTATGAATAGCAGCTAAAAGGTGAATTGGGGAGAAATTAGTCAATCTTTGTGGCAGATGTTGAGTTCAGTTTGGGGTCCATTGAAGTGGAAGGTGACTCTTTGAAGGTATTCTTCAGGCTCCTCTATGTACCAAGTGGAACACCATTTTGCTGATTAAAATAAATTTTAATATTTATTCAGGTGTATTATGTGTGTGTGTGTGTGTGTGTGTGTGTGTGTGTGTCTATGAGCATTTGTGCACCTTGTGTGTGTAGGCATCCTTGAAGGTCATGAGAGGATATAAGATCCTTCAGAACTGGAGTCACACGTGGTTGTGAGCCACCTGCTGTGGGTGCTGGCAACAGAACCTGGGTCCTCTGCAAGCACAGACTGTGCTCTCAGTAGCTGAGCAGTCCCCCTGGTCTCAGGAACAGAGTAGAAGATTGTCATGACTTCCTATATCCAGGACACAGAGTGAAACAGGAGCTTCATCCTTTTGGTGATCTGTCTATAACATACCAAAACACAGGGCAAAAAGCATAAAGGAGAATGAGAGGCCCAGACAGTAATTATCAGGATTCTATCAGAGGCAATGCTGAACTATTTTGCTATTAAAAAAAGAAGTGTGCTCTACTGAAGAAAGCACCCACTGAGGATTTCACAATGGACTCAGGGCAGTGGAGTAAATGATTAAAAAAAACAAGAGTTCTCTCAGTTCTTCTCAAAGCACGGCACTTCAGCTTCTGTTTACAGGAATAAAAGTTTAACCCCAAAATGGTTTAATATTTAAGCTCTTCTGTATTTGCGTGTCTCTCTTCAACAGAGGACACTGCTTTGGTGGAGCTGGTGAGACCCATCCACAATGGTTTCCCCGGTGCTCATTTTGTTCTCGGCTTTCCTCTGCCATGTTGCCATTGCAGGACGGAGTGAGTACTTCTTGCCTTCGAGAGAATATTATCTCTAAATCATGGGTTTGGGATGAATTTCAAGTCAGAGTGGATGCTGGAGAGATGACAATGGTACTTATTGTCCGATATGGCTGTTCTTAAAGCTTGTTGGCAGGATATTCAGCCAATTTAAGCCCCACCACACAGACCTGTAATGTAAATACCGGTAGGGTCTCCTTCAAATGCTCACTGAGGTCAGATAAGACCTTGCATTTGGTATGGTACTGGGTAGTCCTACAATTTTTAGTGTGCTTTCCTTGCATGCTGGATGATCTTAAAAATGTGGATTGAGGTTTTTTTTTTAACCATCTGTCTTGTGTTCTGTTTCAGCCTGTCCCCAGCCAGATGAAGTACCATTTGCTGTGGTTGTTCCGTTAAAAACGTTCTATGACCCAGGGGAGCAGATTGTCTACTCCTGCAAGCCAGGCTATGTGTCCCGGGGAGGCATGAGACGATTTACATGTCCTCTCACAGGAATGTGGCCCATCAACACCCTGAAATGTACACGTAAGTCTGAAGCTTCCTTCCAGTTCTCTGAGTCCCAACTTCTCTCCCCTCGTTTGGGTTCTGGATATCTGGTGGGGAAAAAAAGCTACCTCTTCCTGCTCAGGATGCGCAGGGCTGGGTGGGGGTGCACAACACACAAAACCACTATTTAGAAAAGAGGACACCTAAGGAAGGGCTGAGAAAGAAAGAGAGAGAAAAGAGAGAGACAGAGAGAGGGGGGTTGATTAGTGAAGGGGGAAGAAAAACACACATTAAAATGACGACAGATGAACTGTTGCCAAAGAGACTCATGGGTAAACAGAGTTTGGGAAATCATCTTATCTTTGGACTTTGCCTCAGAATGGAAGCACATTTAATATTTACTGAGCTGAGTATAACTGAATCTAAATAATGTATATATTTATATATTTATAATAAAATATAAACATGTTACACTTTGATAGTATAAATTTCAGAACCCATTATTTTATGATAAATGGTTGTCTTCATTTATTCCTCAGAACATGGTTTATGATCATTCTAGCTTTTTTTTAATGTGATGCCATGTATTCCAGCCTATCCTCAAACTTACAAGGTAGCTGAAGATGAACTTGAACTTCTGATCCTCCTGCCTTTGCCTCCTGATGGCTGGGATTACAGATGTGAACCACCACACCTAGCACTTAGCCTAATTTTTTTGGTAAAGTATTAAGCAGTCAACCAGATTGAGTTTCTGGCAATCTTGTACAGTGGTAAAAATAGCTAGGTAGAGAAATCAGGGCTCTAATTATTTTGATTATATAGATATGACCTTTAACATAATTATATATGTTTCTGCAAGTGATTTGTGTTTGTTCTTTATTTTTATAAATCTAAGGGGTTTTTTGGAGGCACTAGGGATTAAATGTAGAGACGTGTATAGGCTAATGTGTGTCACCATCAAGCTATGCTCCCAGCCCTTAAGCATAATTTTAGTGAAAATTCACTTTAAATCAGCAATAACTCTGATCACTAATAATGTCATTTCAACATGTTTTCCACATGCTTTTTGCATTATTGTAGAGAATATATATACTTCTGTTATTCTGTTTTTAATCAGCATACTATAAAAATATTATATGTCTCTATAATCTTTATAATCTGTATTGTATTGGCTGGATAATAGTACAATTGGTGGTTTAGTTTGTTTAATTAAAACAATCCCACGACAATGGCCATGTAGACTGTTATAAAGACTATCGTGACACGTGTATTATTTGTCTCATTTTGATCACTTTCTTGGAAGGGTTAGTAGTAGCTAATGGACCAAGGATGAACATGAGTTTACATATTTACACTTCAATAGAAACTTACCAGTTTTTCTCTTTAAATCGCAGCCAGAGTGTGTCCTTTTGCTGGAATCTTAGAAAACGGAATTGTGCGCTATACGACTTTTGAATACCCCAACACCATCACTTTCACTTGTAACCCTGGGTAAGGACCCTAGTGAGGTGAATCAGCGGGCAGGCAGAGCACACTTCTGGATTCTTCATCTACACATCACAATTGCTCTGTATTTATGGTTCGCCTCTGGGTGGGGCTTGCCAGATACAAACCCATTTTAGTCTCGTTTTTTAACAAACACTGTGGCGATGTGGAGGGTGTTGCAAAAAATGGCATCAATGCGACACCATTGAGAACATGCTGATTGTCTCGGTTAGGGTTTCTATTGCTGTGAAGAGACACCATGACCACAACACCTCTTACAAAGGAAATACATTTAATTGGGTGGCTTACAGTTCAGAGGTTCAGTCCGCTATCATGATGGGACGTGGCAGTTTGCAGGCAACCACGGTGCTGGAGAGGTAGCTGAGAGTTCTTCATCTCACAGGCAACAGGAAGTGGACTGAGACACTGGGCAGTATCTTGAGCATAGAAGACCTCAAAGCCCTCCCCCATAGTGACATACTTCCTCCAACTAGGCCACACCCACTCCAACAAAGTCACACTCCCTAATAGTGCCACTCCCTCTGAGGGCCATTTTCTTTCAAAGTACCACATGGCTGTACACAATTTTTTTTTGGGGGGGGGAAGATCCTTGTTCGGGAATGGAGATGCGGAAACACCCTTGTTCATTGAGATAATGAACATTACAGCTTTACTTTTGTTGTCCTTTAGAGAGCTGTTTCTCAGCCTTATGTAGGGAACCAGTAACTTGGCCAACTAGTTGGAAATGAGGATTTAGGGGTATGGCCTCTACATTCACCCACTTCCAGTGATTTATTTATTTATTTATTGCCTGAAGTTTTGGCTGGACCACTCCATGAATCCTAAGAACAGAGACTCTTAGAAAATAGCATCCTAAGATGGGAAAGAGCCCACGGAACAACTATCGTAGCAGCTACTGGGGAAACTAAGGTGGAGGATCCCTTCAGCTTTCTTATTTGGGAACATAGTGAGACCCTGCCTCAAAACAAAGGAATAGGGTTAAGGGTGGGAGTCTCAATGGTAGCACCCATATTTTCTGCATCTAAGCCCTTGGATGCAATCCCCGAGCACAGTTGTGATGCCAGGGAGACACTTCACGGGTTAATTGCATTTCTCTTTTCCAGGTTTTATCTGAATGGAACCAACTATGCTAAGTGCACTGAGGAAGGAAAATGGAGCCCAGAGCTTCCTGTCTGTGCTCGTGAGTCTCTAAGGTCGCACTTGAGAATTAAGGGACAAGTTGGTTTGTCTAAAAATTTCCTGGTTTTAGTACCTCCAGCTCCACAATCCAGAAACCCCTTGTCCCCAGAGAACCTCAGTCCTGATTCAGAGAGAGGGATGCTTGGTCTCTCAGGGGATGTTCAGCCTGGTATCATTGTATCCAGAAGAGGCAACAACTTACAATCCAGTGTCAGGCTAGAAGTACTTTAGTTATGAATGCACCTGTATCTTCTATCTGGTGGACCAGTACCTGCTGTGTTTGTTAATTACAAAACTCCCTCACTGTTTTGGCAAAGGCGAGGTCTGGCATTGATCCATCAGGGCCTGCCATAGTTTGATTAGCAGGACTTGTTTTTTTTTTTTTTTATGTCATGCTGGGTCTTTTACAGGCTAGGCCAGTTCACTAGCCCTAGGGTACACCACCCATCCCAGTAAGGAGGACTTCTGCCAGCAGTGGTTTCAAGAATCTCTTCCTCATTAGTGCACGCTTCTTCATTTACTAGTGCAGTGAATCATTCCCATCTTTAACAACTGTGAACTGAGGACCCAGATACTGGATCTTGAGCCTAAAAGGCTAAAGGAGATAGCTCTGCCCCAAGGCAATGAGTCCTCCAATAGGGATAAAGAAGGTCCCTTCACAGTAAGCCACCAAGCACCTTCTATCTTAAGAGCAAGGACCTCATGATTTACTCAAGTCATGCTCAGTTAAGCAGTCAGGGGCAGCTTTGGACCTGTTTCTGTAGAGACAAGTATTCTTGAGTATCCTAGCTTGAGATGCCTAGACGTCTAATCTTTACTAAGAGGCACCAGGCATCATAGTGGTGGATGTGGTTCTTTAACCTTTCAGTGACACCCATCCTGGCACATGAAAGTGATTCTAAATAAATCCTAACCAAGTTAAAGCCAAACCACAATGCCTTAAAGATAAATCGAGTTCTTTATCAATAGTAAGGATCACCATGGTTCACGTAAATAGTCTTCCCTTTAAAGCATCTCTATACCAATTGTGTAACTTCATCTTTTTTCCTCCAGTTAAGAACAGAAAAGCTGCTTTTAATTCAGTCTAATCTGAATGAGTGACTCTTCTGCTTGAGTGTGCACACGGTCACCAGACCTCTTGCTAAGCTGTAGGTGTTGCTTCAGGCATCTCAGGTGTGATCTGAGCTTTTCTCAGGCTGTCTCCATGGAGCACTCTCCGAGAAGGAAGGACTGGGAGAGGGAGGACTGGCATTGGTCACCTTAGGTAGCATTCGTCAACAGGGTCTTTATGTTGGTGTACCTTTCCCTGAACTCGTTGAAAGCCTCTGTTTGTCAAGGCAGGATGATGAGCCACTGCCTTGCCCTGGATCCTTGCATCTGTATGTGTAAGCTTCATACGTTCAGTGCAAAAGCAGGAGGTGTTTAATAAAAACAAGCAATTTGTATGAGGGGCAGAACTCAGACGTCACAAATAACACGACACCAAGTACTTCAGGATAGTCTCTCAGCAATGTCTTCCGTACATTTCAGTTTCCAGAAACATCTTTCAAGGTAGCCTTTAGGTTAACGATGTATAGAACACTGGCTACGAAAGTCAAATTAAGTCTGGCAAAACAAACATTGATGCTGCAGTCACTACCGTCACCTCTTCGTCATCTTCCTCCTCCCCCTCTTTCTTCTTTGGCACAGTTTGTGACCAGTTGACACATTCGATTTGCCTTTTTCTTACTTGCCATCAACAGTGGGCTGTTCTGACCCTGTTATCAAAGTTTGTGTCTCCTCAACTTCATTCCCATGTTCTCTTTCATTCTGAAAAGAGTGTGCTTTAATTTTTTAGTTACATTTATGTATTTGGCCTATGGGTAAAGGTTCAAAGACCATCTATGAGAGTCCGTTCTCTCTTCCACTGGGTGGGTCCTATAGATTGAACTCCAATGATTCAAGTGTGGGAGCAAGTTATTTGTTTTTATACACAGAGATATCTTGCCAGCCCACAGAATTCATGTATGTAAGTATGTATTTATTTATTTATGTAGAGACAGTATCTCACTATGCAAACTGGGCTGTTCTCAAACTCACAGCTATCCCCCTACCTTCAAAGAGGGCATTTCAAAACTCCAACTACTTTCATAGAGACAACAGGGCTCTCTTGTTGCAGCTGTCACCTGCCCACCACCAGCGGTTCCGAAGTTTGCAACCCTGAAGATACACAAGCCATCAGCTGGGAACACCTCTCTCTATCGGGACACAGCAGTCTTTGAATGCTTGCCACACCATGCCATGTTTGGAAACGACACAGTTACGTGCACAGTCCACGGAAATTGGACCGAATTGCCAGAATGCAGGGGTAAGTGGCGAAGACAGAACTACTAGTGTAGCCGAGAAGAACATGTTAAAAGTGTTAAAAATGTTAACTACGGGGCTATCCCAAATCATCTCTCCTGATGAACTTTTAAAACTATTTTTATTTTTGTTTTTTTTCTTTTAAATTTTGTTTTAAGAAAGAGTCTCATGCATCTCTTGTGTTACTTTTCCTGGAGAGACATGAACAATATTTATTCATCCCAGATCAAGTACCCATGACTGGACCAAAGAAGTGATACCACCCACGTCTAGCCTAGGGAACTAGGGAGTTTACTGGGGTTACTTACAGGAGCAGAAGCAAGAGGTTGCATAAATCTCTCATGAGTAACTCAAATGTGACTACATCACTAAAAAGTTCATTTCAGCATGCACGGGTGATGACGTAAGAAGGCTGCATGGATGGTACTCTCTGCCTGACTGGAGGGCTGTGCCACCAGCAGGAGAGTTTTCTATTTCTCAGCAATTGCTCCTGTTTACACAACCTTGGAGAGAGGCTGTGTACACCCCCTTCGCTTCTTGGAGCAAAGGGGAAAAGTTTAAATCCAGTTTAAAAGGGAAAGTTTGAATCCAGCAGAAAGGTCTATACAGCCATAGCCCCAGGCTAATCTTCAAGTCGCAACGTAGCTGAGATTGGTCTCAAACTCCTGATCCTCCCGCCTCTACCCCGCAAATGCTGAAATTATAGGCGTGCGCCACCACCTTGTATGTCTATTGCGTAGCTACCATGTGTCAGGCAGTGGGTTTTGTACCAGGGATAACAGATGAACGAGTTCTGCTTCTGATCTGCAGTGAATTAAATCTCAGGCAATTCATAGTCCAAGACGGACTGAGTGGTATTTCCAGAGGTCAGGACCCTTGACACGGGCTTCGGATTATGAGTGGAAGATGAAGAAAAGACATGATATGCAAGGACACAACACTTGCGAAGCCAAAGGCATGGACGAACTTGTATCTAGTGACAGCTGGACATCAGTGAGGCCGGAGAAAAGATGCCAGGATTAAGGGACAGGAAGGTTGTAAAAACTGGATTATAGTCTGATTGATGGTTATGACTTTATAATCATTCTAAATTTAAGAATCATCGTAGTATCTTTTTAATCAGGTTTATTGATTAGAAAAAAGACGTTCTCCCTCTCCTTTCATACCTACTTTTTAGACTGTAGAAATTTATGACGAATGGTATTTCATGATGAAAACTCAAAACCCAAAGAGCTAGCAGGGTGCCGTTATTTACTCTCAAAACATGTTTCTTAGCCGGGCAGTGGTGGCGCACGCCTTTAATCCCAGCACTCGGGAGGCAGAGGCAGGCGGATCTCTGTGAGTTCGAGACCAGCCTGGTCTACAAGAGCTAGCTCCAGGACAGGCTCTAAAAGCTGCAGAGAAACCCTGTCTCGAAAAAAAAAAACACCATGTTTCTTCCTCCCTTCCTCTCCCCTCCCCTCCCTTCCCTTCCCTTCCCCTCCCCTGCCCTCCCCTTCCCTCCCCTGCCCTCCCCTCCCCTCCTCTTCCCTCCTCTCCTTTCCCCTCCCCTTTCTTTCCTCTTTAATATTCAGGGTTCTGTAAGTATAAGAGAGTGGAGACAGAACCAAGCACAGAGCATCTGGGAGCGGCATTTTAGCCACAGGAATATGCAGTGATTCCGTGGTGTGATGCTAGGAAGGGTGTAGCCATCCTGTAACTGTCAGACGACGCTGCCACTAACATGCCTTACCGAATCCACTTTTTAGAAGTAAAATGCCCCTTCCCATCGAGGCCAGACAATGGGTTCGTGAATTACCCTGCAAAGTCCGTGCTCCTTTATCAGGATAAAGCCACATTTGGTTGCCATGACACATACAGTCTGGATGGCCCAGTGGAAGTGGAATGCACCAAGACGGGAAGCTGGTCCACCCAGCCAAGCTGTAAAGGTATGGGAGTGTGAGTGAGGTCCTGCAAAGGACTGAATCCGTCCCGTGCATCGCTCTTCCTTGCCATTTTCTCGTCCTGTTTATTCTCTCCTTGTTGCTCAGACTGGCTTCATAGCCATTGACATGTAAAAGTCCTAAGGGCTCAATAGTACACGGAGAGTTCTCATGCTTAAGAAAGTTACTTAGAGTCTAGTTATAGGAAATACATGGATTTTCTGAAGCATTGATAATATGGTGGAATACTATGGTTTCTGCCTGTATTTACTTTTAAGTATACTCACAAGTACCCTTTAAAAATATTTATTTTACTATGTTTAGATTTGTGTGAATTTGCGTGGGGGTGAGATATGTGCACATGAATACAGGTGCTCACAGAGGCTGGGGTTAGATTCCCTGGAGCTGGAGTTAGAGGCAGCTATGAACCACCTGATGCATGTTCTCAACCATGAAGCCATCTCTGTAGCCCGAACATTTTACCCACCCACTTTTGGGTTTTTTTTTTTTTTTTTTTTTTTTGGTCAAGGTTCTCTTTGTCACAAAGATCAATCACACATCTAAACTAGTTCAAGGAAATCGTGGCTTTTTATATTAAAAATATGCAAATGAGGAACTGATAAAATATGCCTCGTCTCTGTGTCCCTCTCCTGTTTGAAATTGGCTTGATTCTACAACAGGTAAAGCATCCATCACCAGCTGGCATCTCTGCAGCGTCCTTTCCCTGAGATGTCAAATTTTTGGAGTTGGGCATCTGTCCTCAATCCTGTCAGTGCCATGATTCACATAAAGCAATGACTGTGTAAAGCCCGACCGTATAGCACTCCATCTCCACCTAAGCTGAACTGTTCAGACAGAAAAGGAGAGTCAGCACAAAAACAACATGATGAATGACTGGCGTTATAGGTTGGAATCTCTTAGAAGCAGAGGAGTCTGGGGCGGGTGTGTAAGTTCAATTGATTTATGAAGCTAGTATCTCAGAAAATATAGGTACAGAGAAGTTAGGGTGGGCATTGGTTCTCAAACTTTGCTCTGTATCAGAGTCCCCTAGGGACGTGTGTGTGTGTGTGTGTGTGTGTGTTGTGTACATGAATGTATGGGTGTATGCATGTGTGCCTGCTGTTGTGTACACCAAGTGTGTGAATGCCAGAGGTCAGTGTTAGGTGTCTTCCTCAATCAGTCTGTACTCTACTTTTTGAGACAGGATTGCTCCCTGAACCTGGAGGCTGGAGGGCCAGAGAGCTCCAGCAAAGCGCCTGTCTGTATCTTCAAGCCTCCCCTTGCACTCTGGTTTTTATGTAGGTACATGTGGGGGTTCTGAGCTCAGCTCTCATGCTTATATGACAAGCACTTGACTAAGTCATTTCTACAGCCTTGAGGGATAGTTTTTAGACAGATTTCTGGGCTCTATCCTCAGAGTTTCTGATTTCATGGATCTAGGATGGGATCTTTCAATTTGACCAAGTTTTTTTAAAGTATATATATATATATATGTGTGTGTGTGTGTGTGTGATTATATATATATATATATATATATATATATATATATATATATATATTCGTAAAATCCTGAACAAGACCTGAACAAGGATGGCAGCAATAGTCCCAGAAGTGGAAAATCTCCCAGGGACTCAGCCCTAGTCTAAGAACTACAGGCTACTACGGAGCGCTGAAAGTGGGAGAAAGAGCCTCTCTTCCCCAGGGAAGAGTCCCCGACCCCAGTCAGCTTTCCAATACCCAGTGGTCAGCTCTGAAATTATATACATACAAGTAATATATGAACTGAGCAGGTTGTATTTATATATTTAGGAATACAGACACACACACGCACGTAAAACAAAGAAACTGAAAGCAATTAAAATTTTCTCACTTTTTCTCTATTGCATGTGTGTGTGCACACACACACACGCGCCCCTATGTGCAGGCACAGGCAAGACACCATGACCCGCATGTGGAGGTCAGTCTAAAGCACTCTGGAGTTGATTCTTTTCTTCTGCTGTGCCATCAAGGGCACTGAACTCCACTCATCAAGCTTGGTGGCGCATGCCTTTATCCACTGAGCCTCTTGCCGGCCCTGAAACTAACTTTTGACCAGGAGTCATCTGTGAGCCGTCAGCAGCTTATAGCCATGGTGGTTGACTGATGGATGCATTGGCTCCATAAAGGGGATCTGAGTGCAGGCCAGCTCCGGCTTACATCTTTCATGGGAGCCAAGGAGCTGCTGCTCCTTTGACCTTATGCCGTTACTGAAGGGCAGAAATGTGGACAGGAAAAATCTATCACCAATCAACTTGACGTTGCACATCACACATTTCTTAGAACCCCTGTCTTGGCCTAGTTATCTCAGTTGTGCTCATCCACTGACTCAAAAGTTTTTATTCTTTTTAAAAAATGTATTATATATCTTTTGTGCACACATGTCTGTGTATAAATGTATGTGGGATCCCACACATGATGGTACCTGTGTGGAGGTCAAAGGACAACTTGCTAAAGTTAGTCTTCTCCTTCCACTACATGGGCCTTGTGAATAAAACTCGGGTCACCGGGCTTGGTGGCAGGTGCCGTCACCCTCTCAGCCATCTCACTGAACGGAAGTCATCTATGTTCTCTTCAATGGACTGTTGTCTTGACTACCGATATTGTCTCTTTCAGCATCTTGCAAAGTATCTGTTAAGAAAGCCACAGTGCTGTACCAAGGAGAGAGAGTGAAGATCCAGGAACAGTTTAAGGATGGAATGAAGCATGGTGACAAGGTCTCTTTCTTCTGCAAAAATAAGGAGAAGAAGTGCAGCTATACTGAAGAGACTCAGTGCATTGATGGCACCCTCGAAATCCCCAAGTGTTTCAAGGGTAAGATTCCCATGGGCTGTTTACTTGGAACTTCTCCTGGGCCCTCACTATCATTAGTGTTTATGCTATCAACTGACTCTTAGAAGCTAAATATATTTGACATTTTTTTAAAAAAAAATTGTGATGGGGAAAAGTAAGATAAAGCAGAGAGCTTCTTGGCTTACATACACATTTTGCTATCCAGTACTTTCCATTAAACCTTGAGGTTGTAGGTTTCCTTGCTGACTGTTGAGGTGAATTATACCATCTCCTGTAATTCCGAGTTTAGTGTGAAAATTAATATAGTGAACTATTGAATGATGCAAACATTTATTACTTCTTTATTCCACATTTTAGAGAAATGATGATAACGATGGTAATTTGTCTGTAGATCCAATATTATTTTTCTTGCCTTCAGAAATGCCTAATTTAGAAAGAATTCTTTAGGGCAAAGTTTGATTAGAGCAAAATGTTTTGAGAAAGATGCTAGTTCCTTGTGTTTTATTCAGAAGTGGATCCTGGTCAGTGTGGAGAGCTAAATGCTAACCTAGGTTTCTGATTTAGGGCTAACATGGTCGTTATTGCTAGGAATGAAAAGCAAAGGAAGGCTGAAGTTACTGTTGGCTCCAGGTTTATAAATGCTCCAAATACACCGATAACCCTGTACTGACAGCTGATAAGACAACCAAGAATAGATCTAACTGGCAGGGGTGGGAGCTAAGAATTTATAATCTAGAAAGAGAAGGAAAGTCTAAATGATTAATAAGATGTACCTCATAAGGTTGGCTCAATTGACAGAAGTATTTTATTTTGTGTGTGTATGTGAGTTGGTATGTGTGTGAGTGTGTGTTATGTGTATGTGAAGGTATGTGTGCCTGTGCTTACATGTGGAAGCTAGTGAAAGATGCCAGAGAGACACTACTCTATCCTTCTCTGCCTTATTTCTTTTAGACAGGTTCTCTCACATAATCTGGAGCTAGGCTGGTGGCTAGCAAGTTCCTGTGATCCTCCTGTCCCCAGCCATCTCAAAGCTGGTATTACAGGCATTTGTGTGTGGCCATGCCTAACTTTTCACATGGGTGCTGGGATCTGAACTCAGGTTCCCACAGTTACACAGCAAACATTCACAGACTGAGCCATCATCCCAACCCTAATTGAATATTATAAATATTCGTTAGAAACATTATGCATAGCATAGGATAAGTGCTCAGTCAGTGACATTATCACAATTACAAATAGGTAGAACCCTACTGAATAGGTTGTTATTGTCCCAAAGATGGACACACTAGGGCTGGCGAGACTGTCCAGTTGGTAAAGTGTCTGTTGTCCAAGTCCAAGGGCCGGAGTTTGGATACCCAGAACCCAGCTGGGCTGGGTAGTAAGCCTCTAACCCTAGGGCTTAACAGAAGAATGGGGAGATAGAGAGGAGATTTCTAGAGTTCACTGCCCAGCCAGCCAACCAGTGAGCTCCAGGGTCAGTGAGAGACCCCGGAGTGGAGAGTGATAGAGGTAGACACCCAACGTCGAGGTCTGGTCTCCACATTCATGTGACACACACACACACACACAAACACACACACACACACACACACACACACAAAACACAACACAAGAAGACAATAGACACATAGTGAGATGTTAAATATAATATTGACAAAGGGCAATGGACTTAGTACAAATCAGTAGGGAAATCACCAGGAGGAGTTAATTTAAAAATCAGAACTTCATTGCTATATTTTTTCAGTCTGATTCTCCTTATGGTCTTCAGACAGCAGCAGCACTCTTGATGCCGTAGGGAATAAATAAAGGGTGAATATGATTTTCCCCCTTTTAATCTTGTCTGCCAGAGTTATATAAAACCTTTCATTTTCTCTTCTTGGAAATGAATCACTTACCCTTGCCCATTTTTCTCTCCTGTCACTGAGACCTCACACGAAACGATTTTATTCCTAGGATTAAATTTATTCAACACACATGTAAGATGTATTTGATTTGGCTGAGCTCTTTAGAACATGTAAGAAATGACTGTCTCTTGTTCATTTTCCCCGTCCTCCCACAGAGCACAGCTCTCTGGCTTTCTGGAAAACAGATGCTTGGGACGTGAAGCCGTGCTGAAGCCATTTTCAGAAACAAAATTGAATGTCATATTTGTAGCTCTGCTTGTCTGAGGACTCCACCTGAAACAGCAAAATAAAGTTGCTGAATTGCCTCAGTCATTACCGTGTGGCTCCGTGTGGTACCGTGGCTTTGGTTATGTCAAGAGATCCAAATACTCAAAACATTCTTGGTTCCCGGGTGTGAAGGAACAAGCATAACAAATAGCAGACCGACCTCTTCCAATGGAATAGTTTTTACAGATTGGTATAGATAGAACGGTGGGCTGTGTCCTGCCACCCAGCTAGCTTTACCCAAAATAATCACACGGAATCTGTATTCTTTTAAACACTGCTTGGCCCATTAGTTTCAGCCTCTTATTGGCTAATTCTCACGTCTTCCTTTAACCCATATTTAGTAATCTGTGTAGCACCACGAGGTGGGTGGTCACTTACCAGGAGAGATCTTAACCTGCATCTGTCTTGGAGAGGAGAAGCATGGCGACTGCCTATGGCGACTGCCTGAAGCATCTGCCTTCTCTCTTCCAGAATTCTGTTCTGTCTACACCGCCTACCTAATTTTATGTCCCATTAAAGGGCCAAGGCAGTTTCTTTATTAACCAATGAAAGTAACACATAGACAGATGACCCTCCTCCATCAGATTGGTTTATAGACAGTCACATCTATCTACTCACTAAAATGAAAAAAGTCTATGTCCCACAATTCCCGAGAATAAGTTCAAAATCTATATTGATGTAGATTGTATTGTTCCTAGATAATTCTTATGCTGACTTGAGTTTAAGAATCATGGCCACAAAGAAATAAGCATGAACTTCCAGGTCCCCAGAACTGGACTGGACTCCTTGATACTGTGTTTACATGATGCCAAAGACCTTCACTTACCGGTCGTCAGTCCAGCATCTGGCTTTGATGTCACTGCTCTGAGTAGGTCCTACTCCTTTGTCCTCTTTCCTCTGTCGTATCTGTTGGCCAAACCCACCCGAGGCTCTCCTTCCTTTCCCTGTGCCTTCACCCAAGCAGCTGAGTGTGGCTGGGAGCAAGGCAAACAGCACAATCATGCTGTTAGATCCCAGTTTAAATCCATGGGTGCAACAGATGTCGGTCCCCCGGTTCTGTCCAGCATCTGACACTGGTCTGTTCACAGGGGCAATTTCTTTACTGGGGTTTTCTGTTGTGGTGTGAACAAGCAGAGGCCTCCTACTGCTGCCGCGGGGTACAGAGCCACTGTTCCAGGGGTTCCTGTCTTGATAGATTGAGATTCCTTTGAAACCATGAGTCCAACAAGCCTTTCCTCCCTGACGTTGATGTTTTCTGGGTATTTTGCTGAAATAAGAAGAAAAGTAGCTAATCCTGTGCTCAAGGGTATTTCAAGGGTATTTCAATCAGAACAAACAATACACACGTAGGTGCTTTGTTGCTGGTGTGTTTTCTGCAAGAAACGACAGAGAAACACAAATGTCAGTTAATCATCAGATAAATTAATTCCCTTGCTTTTACTATTTTCTCCTCTACACATATTTTCTCCCGAGTTCATTTAATCCATTATGCTATTAAGTATTTGATCATCTAAAGTGGAAGGTTTGAGGGAGAAAGATGCACTGGAAGACAACGTCTGAGTTCTAATTACCCTTAATTGGGGCAACTTGATTTGTACATTTTCCTGCTTTACATAATTAAACATAGACCTTCAGCAGAGCCCATTTACAATTATTAAGACATTCTAGCACTGAGTACATCTCTCCTTCCTAAATCATAAATATGTTATAGCAATGAGATTTTTGTTTCATTTTTAATCTAGTGTGTGTCCTAGTTTTGTTTCTGTTGTGATTAAAAAAAAAACATCCTGACTAAAAGCAGGCGAGGAACGAAGGATTGATATTAAGGCACATCCATCATGCAAGGAAATCACTGTGACCGGATCTGGGTACAGTTGGTTACATGACACACGACATCCACAACCAGAAGAGAGAAATGCACCCATGCAGCTTTGCTTGCTTATTTGCTTGTGCTCAATTTAATGCCTCTAACTCTTACAGGGTTCAGGAGCCCTGCTTAGGGAATGGTGCCACCTACAATAGGCCATTAACTTAAATAAGGCAATCCCCACAGGCATCCCCACAGGCCACCCCAGTGCAGAGGATCAGCCATGGGGACTCTTCCCAGGTGCTTCTAGGTTGTGTCCTGCTAACAATCAAAGTGGACTTCCCACTCCTAGGGAGAGGAAGTGGGAAGAAACACTTCCTCGGGTAGCCATTTTGGAGCAGGGGACCTCGGTAGCTCCGTATTTTCAGGTGCTTCATTTTAAATGGAAGATTCTCCAGTAGGTCTGCAGTTCTACATCCTCCGGGCCATCAGTGGGTGGAATCTTGCCCTTAAGACAACATTTCTGTTGTCCTGGCACAAAGTACACTTCCTCTTTTTTCAAACTGTTTAAAAGGTTTTTTAATTTAATTTTTATTCTCATGATCTATGTTTATATATTATGACCTTAGGTCATGTGACCTTGCTAAATTCATCTAGTTATAATATCTCTAAAAATAAATGATTAGGATGGCTCAGCAGGCAAAAGCATTGGCTACCAACCCTGACAACTGGAGTTTGATCCCTGGGACCCCCATGTGCTACAGGGAGAAAACTGGCTCCCCAAAGCAGTCCTTTGACTTCTACTTGTAAATGGATACACATACACACACACACACACACACACACGAGAGAGAGAGAGAGAGAGAGAGAGAGAGAGAGAGAGAGACAGAGAGAGAGAGAGAGAGAGAGAGAGAGAGAGAGAGAGAGAGAGAGAGAGAGAGAGAGAGAGAGAGAGAGAGAGAGAGATGAAATTATGGATAAGTTTTTCTGTGTGTTATTGCTGCCTCCTAGTGGTATTTATTAGAGTTGTGTAAAGGAATAGAAAGATAGGCTGAATATATAATACACACACATATGTGCAGATATACAAATCTCTCTCCAATAATGATGATGAAGAAGATGATAATGGGATTGGTTAGACTGGCTTGCAGGTTGTAACTGGGTAGTCCGACAATGGCTCATGAATTTGATAGTTGTTCAGTCCAGGAGGTTGGGTGTCTCAGCCATCCCTATTTGGTGCTGGAGTCCTAGTAGATTCGCGGAGAGTTGTTGGTCTCCAGCCTACACTGGACTCCTGAAGAATTTGGTTCCAAACAGGCAAAAGAATGTCTCAGTAACAGGATAGGTGAACCTGATGATGAGAATGAGGGAAAGCAGGGAAAAAGCTGCTTCCTTCTTCCAGATTTAGGGTGGGTCTTCCAGCTTCAAATACTAGGATTAAGGAAATCCCTCAGAGGCATGCCCAGCGGCATGGGTTTTCACTGGCTGTAGGTACTGTCAAGTTAGCAGCCAAGTGAGCCATTACACTCGGTCTCAAAATGTTCACAAAAGACTTGGGAATGACTAGAAAAAGAAATGTCCTTGTTTCAGGTGCTGGGCAATTTTCAACATGCAACATCTCCATCTTGCCAATTGTCCCATAAGGAAGCCAGAGCAGTTGTATAACTTGGATTTCTGCCATGTATCACTAAGGAGTCCCAGAACCCAGATACCTAAACGTCAGACCCTTGCCTTGTACTGTGATTACACTTCTAGTTAAGTTCTGATTTCCCCCAGTGGCTTCCTGGAAATAGCTGTGCTTGAAAGCTGTGATTTTATAGCCTAGTGCCACCCTAGGCGGGAGGACTGGCAGTAACGATCGTCGTACAGAGGTGACTGAAATGCCCTGCTAACTGGTCGCTCCTTTCTTCCGATGCTAGCCAGGGTGACAGAGACTGTTGGGCACGGGGGCAGAGCCAGCTTTTTTGTTGTTTGTTTTTGTTTGCTGTTTGTTTGTTTTTCGTTAATAACTCTTAGCGTGAGTTTCTCCAAGCAGTTGGGTTAGAGAACTGGCATAGGAATAGAATGATGAATTTTGCTTAGTTCTGGTTTAAATAAAAGAATCCAGAGTCACTGTACTAAAAGGTAATGACCTTTTCAGTTTTTATTAATGAAGAAAAGAAAATATGCCTTTTACTCTTTGCTCTTTCTTAACTGCATTGATTTGTGGTGTAATTTATACTTTTGTGGTCTCTAAATAGAAAGTTCTGAATCACTTCCCATCCAATTTAAGGAATTTACTGGTTGTGGGTTTGTTCTGATGTCTATCTCTAATATGTTTATATAAGACAACAGAGGAATGGTTCTTAGTATTTATAAATTGTTTCCAGTCTAGATAGCTAAATCATTCAAGATTTTACTTTAATGACATTTTAATAATAGAAAATGGTGGAATAAGCAGAATATCTCAATGGGCAAAGATGCTTGCTGCCAAGCCTAATGACCCGAGTTTGACCTTTCAGACCAAGTGAAGTGACTCCCATAAATTGTTCTTTGACTGCCATGGCATATGTGCGCACACATGCACACACACACACATGCACGCACACATATACAGAGAGAGGTAATGAAAGTAAAAACAGATAAGTTTTTTGAATAAAATTGGATCGTACACACTATCAGTTTTATACAAAAGTGTACAAAGCCATTGATAGTTTATTCTGTTTAAAAATGAGGAGGATCTTTGTTAATCTGTCTTAGTTATTCTTCTATTGCCATGACAAGGCACCATGACCCAGGCAACTCTTATGAAAGACAGTATTTAATTTGGGGTTTGCTTACAGTTTCGGAGGGTTGATTATCATCATGGTGGGAAGTATGGTGGCATTCACGGTGCTGGGCAGTAGCCGAGAGCTTAAAGTTCTGATCAACAGACAGCGGGTAGAGAAAGAGGCTGGGCTTGGCAGTGTGACACACGTCCGGATTCTTCTCCACAATCCACTAACTGGGGACCACACATTCAAATACAGGAACCTATGCAGCCATTCTAGTTCAAACCACCACCATTTCAGGTCAACTTCCTCAAAAATGAACAAAGAGCAAAAGAGATTCTACTATGGAAGAATAAAAGGGACTAATAAGAGACAGTCACATTTTCAAAGGGTAGAAAATGCAAATTAAAAGTCATCTAACTTTTTTAAAGATACAGTTTGCATAGATCCAAAAAGTTGTTAATGTGACTCTGATACTCTCCTAGATTGCCAAGTGTCGTACAGATTTGTAAAAGAAGTTCAGAGAGTAATCTGGGGAGGGAAAGCCTTAATGTTTTTTATTTCCATTGAAAACTGCTTTTTTAAAAAAATATTTATTTTTTTAAATTTCATTTTATATTCCAACCACCCCTCCTCCTGCCACCCCATCCACTCCTCCCAAAGGATAAGGGCTCCCACGGGAAGTCAACAAAGCCTGGCCCATTAAATTGAGGCAGGACCAAACGCCTCCCCCCTGCACTAAGGCTAAGCATGGCATCCTGCCATAGGGAAAGGGCTTTGTCAAGCTAGCTCGTGCACCAGGGATAGATCCTGGACCTACTGCCAAGGGCCTCTCAGATAGAACAAGCTACACAACTGTCTCCCACATGCAGAGGGCCTAGTTCGGTCCCATGGAGGCTCCACAGCTGTCAGTCTAGAGTTCGTGAGTTCCCACCAGCTTGGTTCGGCTGTCTCTGTAGATTTCCCCCTCATGATCTTGACCTTCCTTGCTCATATGTTCCCTCCTCCCTCTCTTCGACTGGATTCCTGGATGTAGTCTTGGTGCCTGGCTGTGGATCTCTGCATCCGGTTCCATCAGCTATTGGATGAAGGCTCTATGAAGACAGTTAGGGTGTTCACCGATCTGATTACAGGGGAAGGCCAGTTCAGGCATCCTCTTCACTATTGCTAGGAGTCTTAGCTGGGGTCATCCTTGTGGATTCTTGTGAATTTCCTAGCACCAGGTTTCTCCCTAGCCCCATAATAGCTCTCTCTCTTAAGATATCTCTTTCATTGCTTTCCCACTCCGTCCCCCACCCCCAGACTCGACCACCCTGCTCCCTCATGTTCTCATCCTTCATCTCCTCCCCTTTACCGCCCTCAGTTTACCCAGGAGATCGCATCCCATTTCCCTTCCCAGGGCAATTCATGCAGCCCTCTTAGGGTCCCCCTTGTCTTACAGGCTGGAAAGATGGCTCAGTCAATACAGTGCGCACCCTGAAAGCCTGAGCACCCTAGTTCCATCCCCAGCAACCATATGAAAGCCGGATGCAGGAGCTTATAGCTTCCGGTGCTGGGAGTGGGTGGGGATGGGCAGGAGTAGACAGCCCCCTGCGGTTGGCTGACCGACAGCCTCATCAAAGCTGCAGGCTCCAGGTTCAGTGAGAGATTGTCTCAAAAACTCAGGTGGACAGTGACTGAAGAAGGTACCCGTCATTAACCTCTGCACATACCGCACATGTGCACACAAACATATACATACATGTACCCACACATCCATTAAATAAGTCTGTCATATGGAGGTAACGGGGTAACTGAGACTTCAACAATGACTTTTATTACAGGAATACTGTGAAAACCAGAATTAGGAACTACGGTAGAAAAGTAAACAGATTATTTTATAGCTATATGGTGGGATAATAAGGCCACATTTAAAGTGATGATGGTGTAATGTATAGATAGATTTGAACATATGTGTATGTGCGTATAAATTAATCCTGTTATTTTTTCCCTCTTCCTTCCTTTCTATCTTTCTTTTTCTTTTTTCTTTTGGTAAGACAGGATCTCTGTGTGTAGCCCTGGCTGTTCTGGAACGTGCTCTGTAGGCCAGGCTAGTATGTGTGCCACTACCACCCCATCCCCAATCCTGATTATTTTTTTAATGGTAAAATTGTGTTAATTTCTTCTTTAAAGAGCTCAGCATTTTCTAAATTTACCTACAATAGCATGGATACAAAATCTGAAAAAGTCTGCAACTGAAAATTCTTAAGAAATAAAACTCCACTTGTGTTTCTGCCTAATTCTTGATAAGGAGCAGAAACAACTGATACTCTACTGCAGTGATTCCACATCAGTAACATTTATTTTTGTGTCATGCATTTTTCATTGTGTTTATTACTCACAGACCTTTAAATGACTAGACAAATTCACACTGATGAAAAACAATGAAGGAAAAAAATGTGCTATCATAATTCCGGTCTGCATTAATATTTTCCAAGAGTTATTTTGGGAGAGATTTGAGGGTAGATATTAAGGGAGGAAAATTCCTTCCCTCATTTCCTCTGAACTTGACTGAGTTACATTTTTCCTCTTGCCCCCTTTGAAAATATGTGTATGTGATGTGCCTGCGTGTGTGTGAGTGTGTGTGCCTGAGGTCGATGCTGTGAGTCTTCCTTGATCACTCACCACGATGTCTCATTTGAACCCAGAGCTCCTCTATGCAGCTTGCTTAACTAGCCATTTTGCTCTTCAGATCCTGTCTCTGCCTTCTGAGTGCTGCAATTATAGGTGGGAACCACCCCCACCCGGAGGGGGAGCTGAATGCTGGTCCTCACGCACAAGCAAGCACTCAGGTACCCACTGGACTATCTTAGCAGTCCTTGTAATTTTTTATTGTCTAAAAATCATGTGCGTTTATTGATACCACACAATGTTTTGAAATATGAATGCAATATGGACTTGTTAACTTGAGCAAATTAACATATATGTTATTTCATGCACTTACCCACTTTACAAGGTGAACACCACAGTGATATACCCTGAGTGGAATTTTCAAGAATATGATATATACTCTCTACTTCAGCAGAAGAAAATGTTCAAAGTAAAAAAAAGCCAAGGGGAAGAAGATGGCCACTGTCCCTCCATCATGAAGAAGCAAGAGGCCCAAAACATGGTAAGTCCTATGAGAAAAGGCCTAAGAACTTCAGCTCTGGACAAGACACCCAGAGCAACAGGGACCTCACATGTTTTATCAAATGGCCTTGCTCCATCCGGCTGCAATGGCAATGAACCTTCTTCTATAAGCAGCTCAAAGTACCTCCTGAGATTAGGCCAGTTCACCCAGATGCTGGACTGTCACACACCCACCACCTACTTAAGCTTGCCCAAAAGTGCAGGGCAGAGACTAAGCTGGAGAAGAAGCTAAGGCTGTCAGCTGTGCTGAGCAAAAAGCTGCAGGCAAAAGGGACATCACCACTAAGAGGCTACCTGTCCGTCAAGCAGGAGTCCAAACGGTCACAACAACCTCGGTAGAGAATAAGAAAGCTCCGCTCTTGGTCAAAACAGTGTCGACCCCGTAGAGCTGGTAGGCTTCCTCTCTGCCTGTGTCACAAGATGGGGACCCATTCCTGCATCACCAAAGAAAGGACCAAGCTGGGGCGGCTGGTCCAAGGAAGGCTAGCTCCACTGTTGCTGTTATGCAGATTAACTCAAGACAGAAACACTCCGCTAAGCTGGTGGAAGCTACCAGGACCAACTACTGGGACAGATACAAGGAGATCCGCCACCACTAGGGTGACAATGTTTCCGTTCCAAAATCTATGCCTCGCATTGACAAGCTGGAAAAGGCGAAGGCCAAAGAACTTGCCACTGAGCTGGGTTAACTATACACTGTTAAGTGTCCTGTACATAAATATAACAAAAACTGCCTTCAAAAAGTTCAGCGCACAGTTATTGCCTTATAGTCACCACGTTGTACTCTTGAGTTTCTTATTCACTCTTCTTGAGAATCTGTATCTTTTGATCAGTAAGCTCCACCTCTTACTTTTCATGGTCTCATACTGGCCACATTTCTGCATATTTTACAATGGTTCTCCATGCAAATGATCTGGATTGTGGGTCATTCCTCAGCCGTGAGCGTGTTCCAATATGCTTTCGGAAACCAAATAGTCTAGAAAGCATTCTTCATTCTTTCTTCTCTTTAGCACAATTTGCCTCTGAAACAATGAGGAGCTATTGGTGTTTACCTCCAGGGAGGAGGATTTGAAAGAGCACCTTGAAGAGTGTGGTCTTTTTCTGGAAGCCAGAAAGAGCTAATTACAAACAAGTGACTCTTCTGTTTTCCTTATGGAAAATTGAAAAGACGTTTCAAGCTGTGCTTGTGTTAGGTCGGGCACCACACTGAGTGAAACAGGAATTCTGCCGTGAATTTAGATGAAAAACAGTGGCACACTGAATTTCTTTTAAGGCAGTGTTCTTGCAATTTAAATTCTGTTTCTGTTGGTATTTTAAAGTACATAGTTCAGAGCTCCTAGAAACGTAAAAGATCAAAGAACATCACCACACAGCAATATAGACTGCCCCGAGATTCATGATACTTCCTGGGAAGGACAAAATACATTTTTTCCTCTTATTTGATGGTGTGATTTTATACTAGACAGAAAGCCGTTTATTTCAGTTCGGCATCTTTCAGGGTTAGTGTTTTCAGACTTACGATGGCTGTTTATCCTGAATAATTTACCCTCTCACCTCTGCCGTGTGAGCTAACGAGGGTTAAATTCTCCCGGCTTTAAAGCTTACTCGAAGGTGACGTCTGTTCAAACAACAGACAGGGTTTTCTATGAACATTGTCCAGTAAGTCCATCGCTTTTGAGTTTTTCTTGTTTTCTCCTCAGTCTCTAAAGTGTTCACAAACTACTCAGTAAGAAGCCCAGAAGCAGCAGCGTTCATGCCACACAGCCCCCTAGGATCACAGGAGATTAAGTCGGGAAACCGCGAAGTGCTGGACGGGGGAAAAACACGAATTTTGCGCCTGCGCAGTGGGCTAGACCGTTACCACAGCGACGGAGCGGCTGGGGGGGGGGGTCACCATTTCCCGAAGGGTGGGGAATAGCGCGGTGGGAAGTCTCCGCCCCTTGAGTGACAACCGCACCCCGGAGGGCGGAAACTCCCGCCCCCTCGGATGTGAGAGGCAGTGATAGACATCACCCGGCCCGTCGCCATGGCAACCGCGTGGAGGGTCAGCGGCTGCTCGAGGGGGCGGGACAGACGAGCTCGGTAGTCCCGCCCCTGGTTATGCTGGACGACAGCGACCCAGCGGCCCGCAAGGATTTGAAACTGTTTGGCTGCGGCGGCGGGGCGGCGGCGGCCGAGTGGACGGCTTGGTTGTGGGGGCTGCAGGTTCTCTCTCTCTCTCTCTCTTCTTTTTCTCTCACCAATAGTTGCCGCTCCCGCCCTAGTCCCAGGTTCTGAGTGGAATTTTGCGCGGGATGGAGCCCCCGCGCGTGCGGGCTGGCTCGGGGAGGGGCGTCGCCGCAGGCCTGGGACCCGCGCTTGCGGCCTGTGTGGCGCGCTCCCTGGCGGGTTTAGCAGTCCAGCGAAGGCCAGGGAAAGTTCTCAGTAAAGTTAGGTCAGGCGGCATGGCGTGGCCCAGAGCTTCGAGGTGGGGGCTTGGGATTGTTAGGAGACATCTGTGTCCTGGAGCAGTTAGGACGGCGGCCCGGGCCTGGGTGGGCCACGCAGGCGCCGCTCACCCCGGCAAAGGAAGTGACCGCAGGGGACCGGACAGCTGCAGTGCTCAGTTAGGACGGCGGCCCGGGCCTGGGTGGGCCACGCAGGCGCCGCTCACCCCGGCAAAGGAAGTGACCGCAGGGGACCGGACAGCTGCAGTGCTCTGCCCGGGGAGCAGGACCCGACTGCAGGCTGATGAATTTGGGGTTTGTAAGCTTCCCAGCCTGAAGTCGCGGTCCTTTAGCGGGTCGTGCAGTGTTTGTAGAGAACCAGAAAACAAGTACTTAGGACAGCGAGCGGCCTTTTGTTTTGTGTTTGAGACAGGCTCTCAGTGTGCAGACCTTGCTGGTGTCGAATTCACAGAGATCCACCTGCCTCTGCCTCCTGAGTGCTGGGATGACAGGGCGTGTGCCCCCTCCCCCCACGTCAGTATGCTGGTGTTTTTATGACTTGTTGTTACTATTTAAAGATAATGGGAAGATAGAAATGGCAAGCGAAATGTCAGTGAGTGAGCCCATTCGTTCCCTTACCCCCAGCTGAGGGGAAAGCAGGATCATTGTGCAGTGTTCAGGTCCAGCTGATTGCTTCCAGGACCAGTCAGGTCATTGACACCGCTAAGCCCCACCTTCCAGCTGGTGAAGGATACTGGAAATCGTGTCTATCTGGTTAAGTGCCCTGGAGAACACACCGGGATACATTTCTAACGCCCAGAGTTGCCCCGATGTCTTCTGGGAAGATATCCAGATGTGTGACCCGCAAAAACGTGCCCTGGTGACCCTTGTTGACTCGTTGGCATTTCAAGTCTTCTATATTACTCTCCACAATATATTTAAAATATGACTTGATGGAACAAAACACATTTTATGTAACTTTCAGGACTATGTTGCGTTTGGCGAGGTGCATGCTATGAAGTGTGTTCTTGGCTTAGCTCAGTTGTGTCTCTTTTTGAAGGCTGTTAATACTGGCGGCTTGCATGTGCTTTGCTGACTTCTATGGCAACTAAGCACCTTTGAGAAGGTCTTAGCTTGTTTTATAGCTGTCCTCAGAGAAACAGTTTTGAAAAGGTGAGGTCAGTGAGTTTAATAAAAGACACTACATAAATACAGAATATAAATACGAGAGACACCCTATACTTCTTTCTATACTTTTGAGGTAGGTTGTGCACGTAGAAGTCACATTTTAATTATCAGCGAAAGACAAGCCATGAATGATTTAGTTCTAAACCAAAGGTAGAACTTTACTTATGTCTCCATTTTCTTTAAACTTTTTGAGACTTGTTTCTCTACTGTCCTGGAACTCACTCTGTAGACCAGGCTGGCCTCGAACTAGTGAATAAATCTGCTTCAGTCTCCTAAGCGGTGGGATCAAAGGCATGCACCACCATGCCTGGCCTAAATTTTCAGTTTTAATACCGTAAACATGAAGTTCTGATGTAGTATAAAAACCTTTTCGATAGCTAGACATAATTTGTGTAGCAGAAATTCCTTCCAAAATTGAAACATTAATTTATATTTTTTGTTGTTGTTGAAGAGTAAATAAGGGGCAAAGAAAGGCAGAGTTCGGCTAAGTATCACGATGATGTTATTTTTGCGCGGGTATGTGCGTGCACAGAAATTTGGAGGCCAAGAGTCAATGTAACCTTAGATTCTTCAGGAGCTGTCCAACTTGTTTTAGAGCTAGTCTCGCTGAGACCTGGGCTTCCTGATTGGATTTGGCTGACTGGTGAGTGAGCTTTAGGGAGCCATCTGTCTTTCCTTCTTTCTGCTGCTGGAATTACAGGTGTCCATCACTTGTGCCTGCCTTCTTAGGTGTATACTGGGGATTGAACTCAGTCCTTCTGCTTCTTCAGCAAGAACTTTACTGACCCAGCCCATTTCTGCTTTTCTTTTCTGAGTATGATTTGACTATTACATGTCCACATAGCATTCGGATTGCCTTTCTGTTATTCAAATTACTTTTTTTATTCGTTGGAGATATTTTTGACTTACATGTAAATGACCAAGTTGTCAGATTATGTAAGACCTAGGGATTTCAGAATTTTAATCTGGGCTTTGCTTAATTATATGATTTTGGTGAGTCACTTAACTGCTGAATTCTAGTCTCCTCTAATATCAAACTCTAACATTTCCACAAATGTCAAAGGATTTATTGAGACTTAGTGATCACGAGGAACCTTTTTGCTTTGGCTGCAGTAAACGACAGGCTTAGGCAAACTTGAGTACATGGGCATGCGTGCAAGCCTGGAAGTGTATCTAGGGCAAAGCTGTGCATAACGTTGTGGACCTAGGAGTTTTCACTGTTTTATTTGTCCACTTGAATAGTTGTTTTCAACTTTATCATATATTATCCAGTATGTTATCATAGTGTGCTTTATATAATATCATACTGTACTTTCACCAAGTACTGGATATATTGTAGGAATTTAAAATGAAACAAACCAAACACATCTCTCCCAAACTAATAAACTAGTTGTTAAATTAATTTAAACCAAGTTACTTGATTAGTTAACTATTTATGCAGCGCTGAGTATTGAGACTGGAGCCTCACATATGCCAGGCAAATGCTCTGCCACAGAGCTACCTCCCCAACCCGGAATGAAGTTTAACTGTGTCTTAAAGTTGAAAGCACATTCCTCTCTCTCTTTGTAACATAGAAAGTAGGACGGCCAGTTTTGACAAATGGAATTAGGAACATGTATCCTGTAAGACCTGCTTGGTGTTCAGAACAGAAGTGTTCCAAACCAATCATTTGGGGCTGAGGGATGACTCCATCTGTAAAGTGCCTGTGGTTCAAGCATGAGGTCCCGATTTTGGATGCTCAACACTCAAATAAAAGCTGAAAGTGGTGGTGTATAGCGGTAACCCCAGAGACAGGTAGATTCCTCATTCTCATTGGCCGGACAGCCTAGCTGAATTGATGAGCTTCAGGCTTAGTGAGAGGCCCTGTCTCAAAAATTAATGTGCATAGTGATCAAAAAAGACGTGCAAAAATGCCACGTGAAAATGCACACATCCACAGAAACTTGTACTCCCTCCCCCCAAAAATTGTCAAAAAAGCCATTTTTTGTCATACAGAAGTTGAACATTAATGTGCTTATTCAGCAATCATTCTTTAGCCCCTAACATGTACTTTATAATATGCAGGATGCTTACTAAGGTGTAAGTTGCTTTCCAAGAACCTCTGCTTTCCAAGAGGTAAATGCAGTAACACACGTGAACATTTACAGTAAGAAGAAAGCAGAAATTAGCCCAGGGTAAGTAGGACTAGCTATGTTCAGCAATGACATTGAGCTGTGTCTGTCTGCTCCCAGGTCTGTATAGACCTGTGCATTGATTAGGTAAGTCTTGGAGTGTTTGAAGAACGGTGAGAAGTTCATCATGACAGTGGGGAGGTTAAAATGGCCGTTGGTGGGTTTGTGTAGTTAGGCGAAGACTAGTTGTGGTAAGAGATAGGCCTAAATGGGAAGGCACTTACACGGCTCACATAGGGTCTGTAAAGTATCCTGTAGGGATACTGTCTATCTAGAGATAGAGCAGCAGAGAGATTTGAAATTGTTATGATTAGCATCACCTTTTCTCAGGTAGAGACAGGGCTCATTGGAAGGCAGGTCATGGGGTCATTGTAGTAGTACAAGTTAGTGGTACACAGGGTTTTCTCTGGTAGAGTGCAGTGGGAGTAGAGAAGCTGGGGATTCTGTGTGCTTGTCCTGGGCTGCCTTGTGGAGAGTGTAGATAATGGAAACCTGGATGTGTCCAGCAGGGAAGATGAAACAGGTGATGCTACCACTCAGCATACGGAGACAACTGTAAAGAGTTTCCTTTTCTTCGTAACAAATAGGACATTACAGAATAGGTCCAGGAAGCTGCTGTAAATATGAGTGTGGAACTGCAAGAAGAGAGTAAGTTAGCAATAAAATTTAAGGTAAACAGCATAAGCAAACTACCAGTACCGATTGTGACTGCCCAGAGAGAAGGTAAAAAGTTGGATTCTAAGAAAACCCAGGAAAGAGCAATGCAGAATCTGGACTTAATGGTGCCTGGGGAAATGAGCCGTTGGGAGACTGAGAAGAAAGGACCTGGGAGGCAGCAATGCGGGAGGGAGTGAGCTATTGAAGTCAAAGATGCATTTCTAGGAGTAGTGAGTGGTACTAGGCATGGGAGTAGAACCATAAGGAGGGTAAGGTGCTGTGAGGTATGGTACCAGGGAGACGGGGAACTCTGAAGGGCTCAGCAGCCTGCTTGAGTGGAACGGGTGATTGCCATGGAGCATGGAGCTGGAAGGAAAGTAAGAGTGGATTGGTGCGTGGAAGGCCAGACTGAGGGGTGACACAGGAGGGGAAGGAGCCAGTGAGACTGAGAATTTGAAATAAGGGGGAGTAGGTGAGTGATGGTTAAGAAGTGATAGAAGGAGATACCATATTGGAAAGGAGAATTGCTGCTGGCTGGGGTGTAGGAACAGTGGCCAGGTAAGGATGTAAAGATGTGCCCTCCTTCGAGAGGTGGGAGGAGCACCATTTTAGTAGGGTGAGTACCATCTATTTTTTATGAGCTATTTTTTTTCTTAAACTGAGAAAAAAGTCACAACTGATTAAGGTGTATGTTAAGTTTTGGGCATTGCTCTGTGGACTGGTCAAAAGTCAGCTCTTCAAAGAGCCATCCAACTCCCAGACAGTGCCGTCTTTCTGGAGTGGCTCCTTGGTTAGAGAGTGTTGCCAAGGGAAGAGGATGTGGGATGGGAGGAGGAAGGAGAGAGGTGCAGGTGAGCGTCCACGGAGAAGGTGCTGCTATCAGGTGCAGACCCTGTTTCTAATGGGAACAGAAAGCAAGCGTGTAGCCAGATGATTTGAAGCCCCAAAGAGGCGATTGTGGAAGAAGCAATAGCTGGGATCTTAGCCAGTGTTTGCCTCCCAGGCGGTGTTGGGTGGAGAGAATGAAAGACTGAAGAAACCACATGCCTGTGTGCAATAGTGAGGCCTTAGCTCCCTCTCATGGCTGTGAGGGACGTGAGGGAACAGTGGAAGGTAGGGTCACTGGCCGAGACAGGACAGGAGGCTGTAGACACTGTGTGAAACTGTGACATTGGAGCCTTGTTTCACAGGGTAATGCTCAACTGTGGCACGGGACAGCTTTGAAGGAAGAGCAGAGCTCTCCCCAGTCCGTCAGTTGTAAGTACGTGACAAGTTGGGTAGCTCACAGTTTAAATAGACATTGATTGTGGAATTTTTCATCAGTTTTAATACACATAAAATTAATTTTTCGAGGACCTGTAGATTGAACCTAGGCCTCAGACATGATAGACAAGTACTGTACCCCTTACTAAACTACACTCGGCTCTCTTTTACTTGTTATTTGGAGACAACATCTGTATAAATAGTCCAGGTTTGCCTCCAGACCACGCTGTAACCAAGGTAGGCATTGAGCATTCTGAGAAATGACATTACATGTTTGTGCTACAGGTAAGGGTTGAAGGTGTGTGTGTGTGTGTGTGTGTGTGTGTGTGTAGACCAGATGTCACCTTCTCCCACTTTGAGACAGGTCTTTCACTGAACCTGGGGTTCATCTATTGGTAGACTGGGTGTCCTGGGAATTCCAGGAACCCGCCTGTCTGCCTCCACTACAGAAGGATTACAAACACGTGTCCCCATGCCTGGGTTTTTTATGTAGTACTGGGGATCCAAACTCAGGTCCCCATGCTTAAGCAGTAAGCTCTTTAGCAACTGAGTCATCTTGCTACTTCCTGGATATATTTTTAACAAAAGATATTTGTTTCTGGTTTTGTCAGTGTATGTGAAGAGTTAATATTTTTAAAGGTGTGTGGGGGGGGGGAATTAAGGACTTTTAAGATTTTAGCATACAGTTCAGTGAATTCTTACACTTGTACAGACTTCACAATCTTGTCAGCAGTTCATGTGCAGAACAGTTAGATACCACTGGTAGTTTACTGGTGCATATCCTCTCTATTCAGACTCTCCTTTGCTGATGATCTATGACCATTGGCTGTTCTCGCTGCTAAAGTCTTTTTCCTTTTCTGGGACCTCATATTAACAGACTTAGCACATAACCTTTTGGCTTTGTGTGTGTGTGTGTGTGTGTGTGTGTGTGTTTTGTGAGGTTTTTTTTTTTTTTTCGAGACAGGGTTTCTTTGTAGTTTTTGGTGCCTGTCCTGGAACTAGCTCTTGTAGACCAGGCTGGCCTCGAACTCACGGAGATCCGTCTGCCTCTGCCTCCCAAGTACTGGGTGGTGGTGGTGCATGCCTTTAATCCCAGAACATAACCTTTTGAAAAGGAGTTCTTTCTCTGTGGTTTTTCTTGTTTTGGTTGCTGAGTGCAGCGTTAGTATGTGTGATCGTATTACAATTTGTGGACTGCTTCCACTGTTGAGTTTTAAAGTCACTCAGGCCACCACATCTGCACTTTTGGTGTGAGAATAGATCTTACATTTCATCTGGGAGTTTTTGGTCATATGGTGAGTGCATGATCAGCTTTGAAAGACAAACGATTTCCAGAAAGTCCTTTGTCATTTTACTTTCTGGCCGGCAGCACATCAGAGTTCTGTATTCTCCATTCTCACCACCGTTTTGCATTTCTTGACTTAATTTTGTCTGTCCTCATGTGTTGTTGGGGTACTGCAGTATGGTTTTGCTTTTCACCTCCTTAGTGACTAGTGATGTTGAGCATCTTTTTATGTGCATAATTGCCATTATTTGTATTTTTTCTTTGGTGAACGGATTGATGTTTTAAAATATAATATAACTTATTTAAATAATATAATTTAAAATATAATTACTAAAATAAAATATAACAGACACATAGGAGTTATCTATGTTTGGAGGATTCATCGCTGTATTTAAAACCGTGTATACAGTCTGTAATGACAGTAGGGTAGTTGGTACCATCATTCCAGAATCTTATAATTTATTTCTTTTTATCATCTCTCTTATCTTTTTAAAATATACAATTAGGGGCTGGAGAGATGGCTCAGCGGTTAAGAGCATTGCCTGCTCTTCCAAAGTTCCTGAGTTCAATTCCCAGCAACCACATGGTGGCTCACAACCATCTGTAATGAGATCTGGTGCCCTCTTCTGGCCTGCAGGCACACACACTGACAGAATATTGTGTACATAATAAATAAATAAATATAAAAAAAAATGAGCGGGGGCTGGAGAGATGGCTCAGCGGTTAAGAGCATTGCCTGCTCTTCCAAAGTTCCTGAGTTCAATTCCCAGCAACCACATGGTGGCTCACAACCATCTGTAATGAGATCTGGTGCCCTCTTCTGGCATGCAGGCACACACACTGACAGAATATTGTATACATAATAAATAAATATAAAAAAATAAAATATACAATTAATTACTGTCAAAGGTATTGATTTTTGTCATTATTTTTATTGAATGGTTTTTATTCTTATGGTCAAGTGATGAGAATTATTCATATTTTCCTTATTAATGCTATTTTTCTGTGCTGGAGTTTGAACCAGGGCCTCACAGCACACAACACTGTACCACAGAGCTCTATAATTCCCCAGTCGCTCATGTGCTATTGATGTAAGTTACTTATGAATTCAGAATTTGCAAGAATTTTTCCCAGTCTTTATTTAGGGTCTTTGCAGATCAAAGCTGGCAGGATTTTTTGGGGGGTTGGGGTGAGCTGAAATACAATATTATATATCAGTTTTTTTATTTTGTAGGTAATCTTTTTCTTTCTTTTTTTTCTTTTTTTCTTTTTCTTTTTGCTTTGATAAAGTCAAGGAGATCTTTTCCTTTATATTCAATTTTTACAGTTTACATTTAGGTCCAATATTCATTTGAACTCAATTTACATGCGTAGTTTAGTATTATTGTTACATTTAGAATTATTTGTTATACAATTTGTCATTTCTCTCTGATTATGCCTTTGTTGGATACCAAGAGTCCATACTTTTATTGTTCCATTTGTGCTTTCTGTTCTGTTTTTCTGGTCTATCTGTTCTCTAGGCAGCACTGTAATGTCGACTACTATAGTTCAGCTTATAATAAGGTGATCTGAGCCTCCAACTTCACGCTTCTTCAAAACTTTTGCTGCTACTCGGATTCTTTTACCTTCTCATATAAAATTTAGAATCAGCTTGTCTGAGTTTTGATCTGAATTTCACTGAATCTAGCAGTCAATTAAGGAGGACTGGTATTTAACTGACAAGTTTTCTTTAACGTGTTTTCTCATGGTTTCTTAGCTTTCCTCATACAGATACTTGATGCCTAATTTTAACTCTTTCATAGAACGGATTATGGAAATGGAAAATGAAGAAGAAAAATGGGAGAAACTGGATGCAGAATTTGATCACTTTGTGGTAGATATGAAGCCTTTTGTTCTAAAATTACCCCACAGGTCAGGTAAGATTGTGTTTGAAATTAGACTCTTGTTTTTGAGATATTCTTACTATGTAGCCCTGGCTAGACTGATGTTCACTTTGTAGATCAGAATAGCCTCCAACATACTGCCTCAGCCTCCCCAGTACTTGGATTATAGGCATGTGCCACCATATCTAGCTGAAATAAGATCCTTAACATTAAAAATAAGAATACCTAATCAAAACAGTTATATAACTACTAATGGTTTTATTATTGCTATGACAAAATACCTGAAGAGCTTGTTTTGGTTCCCAGTTTGAGGGTCAGTCCATTATGGTGGGGAGGGCCTTGTGTCTGGGGCTTGAGCAGCCAGTCACATTGCATCTGTAGTCAGGAAACAGAGAGCAGAGAATGCTGCTTCTCAGCTTCAGTCTGGGTCCTCCAGCCTGTGGAATGATGCTGCCCACATAGAGCATGGGTCTCTCCTCCTTAGTTAAATTTTTCTGGAAACACCGTCACAAACACACCCAGAAATATGTTTCCTTGGTGATTCTGAATATCTTCAATTAGGATTAGATGTTATACAAGTGAAGTGTCAAAATGGAAATAAAGTTGAAATTCCTTTTTAAAAAACTTACTTAATGCTAATGTTTATCATTGATGTAGGATTGTTTACTTTGAGCTGTTCCTGGGTAACTAAAAATTTAGTAGCAGAGTCCTCTAAGCTTTGACAGGATTTTATTGTGATGCCATGGCTCATGCCATGAGCTTAAAGCACGAGATCTTAAAAGTTAGTTACTTCTCTTTCTTCACTCTGTCTTTTCCCTCCTCCTTGGAAGTGACTTCCAGTTCATGGACCCATTGTTAACCTCTGACTCTTTAAATCTGACCAGCTGATAACTATGAATGAGTTTCTGTTGCTTTCATTTCTGCCCTGTTATTTGTACTTTTGGAATGAGAACCTTTGTTTCAACATAGATTTACAGAAATTTTAATGCATTAGAGGGCTGCATAAAATGTAGGGCTCAAGGAGTTCCTCTAAGCTGCAGTGGTTGTATTATTGACTATAGGGGTAATGAGTAATTGGTAGATTTGGTAGACATTGAGTAGGCGGTGTGGAGTGAACCTGAGAAGCTATGGCTTTTTGTTCTTCCAAGTTCTCATGTCCCTGAGATATCTGAGTGCACTTTATATTCAAAGTGAGGGGCTGACTTAATGCTACAGACTTATTTGGAGCTGCATTGAGAGACGCGAGTGTGACATAGAAATGATGCAGCTTTGCTTGGCCGTTGTTCCGGAGCCTGCAGCCTTCTCTGACCTTCCCTTGAACCATATCCTGTGCCTCTTTTTTTACCTTGTTGGTCCGTAGCCTTTCCTTTCTTCTTCTGTTGCTCTTCAGATCTCATGGCTTCAGGTTCCATTCCTTCACATCTGTCTCTGACTCACGATGACTTCTGGTAACACATAATGATAGATGGGTATCATATCCTCTTCTGATACTCACTACCTCTTAAAAATTACCACATGTTAATTACACAAAATAATGGGTTTCGTTATGACATTTTTATATATGTTATGAACATTATATTTACTTTGATCATGGTCATTTCCTTTATTGTTCTCTCTTATCTCTCCCCCCACTTCTGCTTTTCCTTTCCTCTTCTGTAATAGTGACCCTTCTTATTTCCATGTCATTTTTTAATGTCTAGATTCTGTGTATGAGAGAAATGTGTGATATTTGTCTTCCTGAATCTGGTTTGTTTTGCTTAACATGGTGATATGTAGTTCATTTCACTTCCTGCAGATGACATTATTTTGTTCTTATGTCTAAATAAAATCATATTATATATAAATCCCATATTTTATTTATTTTCCCATTGATGGACACCCATGTTGATTGTAGAACTTTGATAAGCACTTAATTTTTCCTTTTTTTTGTCTTGGATCTGCCAATTAAGAAAATTTTATATTAGGATTTTCCATTATAAATGTATTTCAAATCAAACTATTCTCATATTTTGTCTTTTTAAAAAATGGGTTTTAGGTATTTAGAATTCTTAAATATAACCCTAAGTTCATACACATCATCTATGTGGAACATTCATGGTCCTCTTTTACTACTTCATAATGAACATGTAGGAACTCATCCCATTTAAGAACTAGAAATTTCTCTGGGTGATGGTGGTGCACGCTTTTAATCCCAGCACTCAGAGAGTCAGAGGCAGGCGATCTCTGTGAGTTTGAGGCCAGCCTGGTCTACAGAGTGAGCTCCAGGACACCAGAGATCCACAGAAAAACCCTGCCTCAAAAAACAGAAACAAAAAGAAACAAAGGAACAAAAAAAGAGAGAGAGAGAGAGAGAGAGAGAGAGAGAGAGAGAGAGAGAGAGAGAGACTAGAAGTTTGTACCAGCTCATCTAGTCTTACAGCTAAAGCTACCTTTCACAGTGGGCTTTTCTACCATTTTAAGTAGAGAACTAAGCTCTTCATTAATCAAGGTGTACCAAAGTGCATGCATTGAATATAATGTAGATGTCAGTTTGCTAGAAGACATGACAATATCATATTTTTAATTATTTGCTCAAGTTTACCAATTCTACTTATGTATTTTCTGTTTGTTTAAAGTACACTGGATATTCATAAAGTTTGTTTAGTGTTCATATAATTTTCAGAGCAAAAATGCACACTTTTAAAAGAGATCTACCTCTCATGCCTGTAGTGAGATTACAAAGTGGTAAATCCAGACTTAGTGATTTTTTTGTAGGCAAAACAATAAATGATTATGACCTTCTATAAGCCAAGAGATTAGTGATTTTTATAATATATGTAATCCACAAATTAAGTTAGACTGATAAAAATATCAGAGTAGTGTTCATGTGAGTTAAAAAATCCTGCGTCACAGCTAGATAATACACTCAGTGGGTTATGTGGATTAAATATGCTGCATTTTTAGGTAGTTTTTTTAGAAGGATAATTATTTCATGAAATTATTCACTCAATTATTTTAGCGATAGTAAAAGAAAGCCTTGAATCTGCTACAAATCCCCTGGAATTATTGGCTTTAATAGATAAAATGCTTGGATTAAATTTTTGAGTTAATATGTGCTTAGCTTTCTATGTTTGTGTAGTTAGGATTTAGAGAAGTCTTTTCAGTATATCTAAAGTTACTTTATTGATGCAAAATTTTATCTAAAACATGTTTAGTAGTATTCAGAAATTTTATTTTTATTAACTATCAATGACAGATCCCAGGAATCTTGTTTTTATGAAAATATGTATTCATATTTGTGTTGCCCAGCTGCACATAACTAATAAAGTGAACTCTAGACTGGGAGCGTACAGTCTTTTTTTCCAGCCCACAACCATTTTTTAATTGGTGTTGTAAAGTTTGTTGAAATGTTGCCACACCGTTTGCTTGCATATAGTTTATTAATATTTTCTTGATGAGGTGGTAAACTAGAGTAAGTTACACCAGAAATCACATGATTCCAAAAGCTTGGAGTATTTACAATTGGGCTTTTTAGGAAGTTGGCTATTCCCCTTCTAGATTATGGTAGGTCCTTATATAGTCTTTATAATTTAATATTTCATCCCTGACATCATATTTCATATAGTTCTTCTGTACATACAGAACGGCAGAGGTGTGCTCTTTGGATCAGAAAGCTGTGTGAGCCCTCGGGAACAGGTGCAGGACTCCTGGGTAGGAGGAACCGGAACCTGTATGCAAAGCTGTTACTGCACATGCTTAGGCGAGGAGTCCTGGAAGGCCCTTTTACACACCGTCCTGAGTCAGGAACGCTAAAAACATTACCATCATATATGGTAAGTACCATTGACCACTGCAGAGCAGTTTCATTTCCTTAAAAGTGACTACGATATAGCATCCCTTTTGGGAAGGAAATAATATTGAGTTATATGTGCTAGATAATACATAAATTAAAACTTTCATTCATTTTTCCCATTTTCAATAGAAAACATTTTTTTAATATTTTATTCACCTATATTCCCTTATATAAAAATGAATTTTAAAATTGGCCTTAATTACTTACTGATTTTCAAATTGACTCTTAATATGTTAAGTATTTCAATAAATTCTAGTTTATTAATTCTTTCATATATTTTGTTTAACATATCAGTTTAATGGCTTTTAGCGGTTCCTTTCTAGTCTGTTGATAATATTAAATTAGTATTTAAAAATAGTTTTCTATAGTGATTTGATTGTTATCAGCTTTGTTATGAGGTAGTTATTTTATGGCTAGTTGGTTGTCCCCATCTTGCTCCTTGTAAACATAGACTTGCCTCTTGGTTTGTGTAGGTTATGAGTATCATATCTAATTGGACAGCTAACTGCAGTTGATACATAATGTTAGAATTATTACAAAATTAATACAAAATTTCTGTACATTTTAGCAATTTACTAATCAAAACTTAGTATCATCACATGCTACACACCAGAGGATAATTCCTTTTGTTGGTGGCAGGACACAAAAACTTTGAATGCTATTATCCATTGTAAAAGGAGTACCATATGTTTTGCTTATGCCAAGATCAGCAGTATTGGGGAAAGCAGGTAGATGACTCTGTGTATTTTATTGACATTAGAATGAGTACACCAGTCTCTCTATTGTCTGAGAAGCTTTCATTCCCCATCTCCACAAGATTCCCAAAATAACAGACAGCATGGAGTTGTTTGTACTATACTGAGACCTCTAAGACAACTACTCAGTGACTATGAGTAGATATTGCCTTACTCAAGGGTTCTATTGCTGTGATAAAACATCATGACAGTAACAACTTGGGGAGGAAAGTGTTCATTTTGCTTACACTTTCACATCACAGTCCATTGAAGGAAGTCAAGGCAGGAACTGAACTTGGAAACAGAACTGAAGCAGAGGCCATGGAGGGATGCTGCTTACTGGCTTGCTCCTTATAGCCTGTTCAGCCTGCTTTCTTATAGTACCCAGCTCCACCAGCCTCCGGGTGGTGCTGCCTGCAGTGAGCTGGCACTTTCCACATCCAGTGAAGCACATGGGCCAGTCTCAGCTGAGGTTCTCTCTTCTCACATAGCTATAGCTTGTACCAAGTTGATGTGGAACTAGCCAGCACTCGGTGTATACTATGCAAATAGACCTTGCTGGAGATAGATACAGAGTTTATGAGAATCTATTCCAACTTACAATAGCACCCAATTTAAAACTTATTTGTGGCATTTTCCAATAATATGTATAGCCATGGTTCACTGTAAATAACTTAAACCATGGGAAGAGAAGCAGAGAGTAACCAAGATAACTGTATCTCATTTAAAAAGGAATCATCTTTCATTTCAGATTTAAGATAAAGGGGTCACGTGTGACCATTTCCTGAAGAGTAGCCCCTCGAGGGCTTCTGTAGACTTAGGTGATGGTTACACAGGTAGAGTTTTCTCCAGAAACCTTATCATGCACCTGGCTCATTGACACTCCTGGGCTAATGCCGTCTGAGTGTCTAAAATGGAGTGTTTGGGAGGAACAGTAGATGTCGGGATATGAATATATTGTGTCACATTTTTCCATCCATAGTCAGTGTCATAAAATTGTAGGGAGAACTTTATTTCACAAATGATACTAAGAAGGCCAGAGCTTTTCCTGACCTCCCAGGGAGTGAACAATATGGTTAGAACCAAATACCATGTCTCTGACTTTGTAGTTCCCACCTCATCGAGGCGCTTTTAATTTTAGTTTTAATTTCTGGCACATTTTAATTGTGATTTCTCCAAATACTGATTTTGTGTGTATATGTGCCTGTATGTGCAGATTAATTGATGGTTATAGGAAAAAATAGAATAGGATATAATTTTAAAAGTTTTCCATTTAACTATAAAACACTAGTTCTCCTGTGGGTTGCAACCCCTTTGTCAAAGCTTTTTCTCCAAAAAATTTACGTTACGATTCAGAACAGTAGCAAAATCACAGTTATGTGGCAGCAACTAAAATAATTTTATGGTTAGGGGTCATCACAAATTGAGAAACTTTATTAAAGGGTCACAGCATTAGGAAGGTTGAGAACCACAATTATAATACTAATATCATTTCCTTATGTAAATAATTATTCCCAGCTTTATCTGCCATGTAATTTTGTTGTTCATTAGGTTTCTTGTGTAGTAGAACATCACTGAAATGTAAATATGTTAACCATTTTATTATTTTAGTATTGCATAATTTATTATGTATTCAATGATAAATTTTATATATTTGTCTATAGTTGTACTTAAACTGGATATTTGGAAAGCTTTTGTCAAATTTAAAAGTTGATGGGGATCTTAAGTGTTTTGTTTATAGTACATTTTACAAAAATTATTTCTCTTATTTTTAAAAACCAGTCCATCTATTTTGATGAACCAAATCCAGCACAACCAAAAGGTTCAAGCCCAGAGAAATTACCAGACTGGGTGGTGGGCGAGCTGGAGCCAGGCGAACACAGATTGAGTGAGTCATGGCAGTTTTCTTCTGGAGAAGACAGCTCGGTGCTGCTGTCGGCAGGTGGTGTCCAAAGGTACGCTGCGGAGTTGAATCTCAAGTTTGGAAATTTTACTCTGCTTTTGCAACTGACTGATATGTTGGAGCTTTTTTCTTATTAATCATAAGGTTTTGCTTTACATTGTATTTTTACTAATGTTGAGGGCTGTGAATAGATGTTAGGTAAGTAAAAATAATAGGTTTTAACATTTTACTACATATTTAAGAAGATTATGTTACATTTTAAGTAGTTTTATGAATATCAGTTAACTCTCTTTTTGTATGTTTGTGTGTGTATTTCATAGTTTGAAAAGTGTACCTGGTTACATGTTTCCTTTATGACAATGCAAACAGCATTGCCAGAGATGTCATCAGAATATGACACTTCTGCACATCCATGTTGCATCTTCTGCTAGAATATCTCTCCCCTACCTCACTGACTTGTGTTCACTATTTTATTTTGTAAAATAAGAATATAAATGTGACCCATTCAACTGCTTTTTCAGTAGAGGATCAAGCCTATATAGTATTTTTAGTACAAATTAAAATAAACTTCCTAAGTTATAAAAATGTACCAAAAGGCTGTAATTGTTGTAGTATAACTTTTTGTCTTTAAGAGGGAGAGATATAAACTTTTGTTTTTATTAAATTTTGAAATTTCCTGTTGACACTGGAGTTTCTTGAAATGTTAGAAACATTGGCTGTATCATTTGACATGTGTCACACTTCATCCTTCACGTCTGGCCATTCGGTAATTTTAATTTTAATTTTATGAATTTGTTTCTACTAACAAAGAAGTCGTTCTTGTCCACTATAGTGTCTTTGGTCCATTTCTTGTTAAATGTGGAAATATTATTAGTAATTAGAAATGCATCCATTATAGATGTGGTCTGGTTGTGTGTCTTTTAGATTGGAGATATTATGATGGTAAAGAACAGTTGAACACAAACTAAAGAGTCCATGAAATAACTTTATTAGAAAGCGGAAACAAATTAGAATGGAGAAAAAGTGAAGGAAGATATGATAGCATTAATGATATATTTAGAAGAGTAAGAAGTGAATGAACGAGTTGTATTAGATGATGTTAATGTTTATTTTTATATCCATAGAGAATTAAAATAGGAGGTAAAGTTACAGAATAATTTTTAGCCTCTTAGCAGCTAAATGGCATTGTGGAAGAGAGATTGTGTTCTGTAAATGAGGAGAAATATAATGGCTTGTTTGACTGCAAAATCTAGGCATTGTTTGCTAAAATTTGTATTAAGACTTGAGCTAGGGGCTAGGGATGTTGCTTAGTTGAATGCTTACCTAGCATGCATGAAGCTCTGGGTTTGATCCCCAGCACTGCAAAACCTGATCATAGCAGTATATGCTTTAAATCCTAACACCGGGTAGGTGGAGGCAGAAGGATCAGAAAGTTCAAGGTCATCCTCAGCCATGCAGTAAGTTTGAGGCCAGCTTGGGTTACATGAGACCTCTCTTTAAAGAACAGTTCAGCTAAAATTTGGGCTTCTTACTAAGTATAATGGTGACATGAACCTGGAGTTTGTGGTCTTAGAGGGCACTAAAGCTAAAGTTTGTCTTGGCCCTTGACCGTGGGTTGGAAACTGTAAATCTTCTTATAGTCAGTGACCTGAGCAGATTGGTTTTGCTTCCCTTGCACAGTGCTGTCTTTAATAGTGGTTTTGAAGGATTTGTCAAAATTAGCAATCAGTTTTCTTGCTCCTTCTAAAAATATGAAAACCTGGTAATCTTTTTGTAAGTTAGCCATGGTTCATAGGTTATAGATAGTTATAGTAGGTTACTTTGTTACTGTAGTATGCTGTTAGTGAATTTCACATTATTTATATGTATTTAGTGAGCAGGGGCCTTTTTTCTTTAAATAGTCTTTAAAGTGTTTTTCTGTGTTAATATTGTATCAAAAGTGCAAAGAAGGATGCAATTGAGGAATCAAATAATTCAAGAAAGGAAGTACAAAATTAAGTAACATAATCACTTTTCTGTTACCTGCTTAAACTGCCTGGATGTGATTTATAACTTGCTTTACATGAGAGACGTTCACAGATAGTTTTGGTGCACTAGTCATATGGGATTTTGCAAATACTTGGGAAGATTAAAGTGTGCATAAAAGGATTCAGGACAGGAAATACGTGACGTTAGCAGGAGTCTAGCTGAATGGACATTTTCTTCTTTGGACCACAAGATAAAGTTTGAGAAAAATACAGTGAAAAATTCTTCTTTGAAAAATAGATTTTATTTTTATTTTTATTTATGTTTATATGTGTGTATCTGTGTTGAATATATAATGTGTATGGGGTTGCCCTGGACTCCAGAAGAGGGAGATGGATTCCTCGGAGCTGGAGTTATAGGCAGTTGTGAGCCGCCCAACTTGGGTGCTGGGATCCAAACTAGGGTCCCCTGGAAGATCAGCAAGAACTCTAAACTGTTGAGCTTTCTTTCCAACCTCAGTGGAAACAATATTTACATGTTACCCAGTCACTTTACTGGAAAAGGAAAACATAATAAATTCACACCTTAAAAATCATTTGTTGACTGGGTGGTGGTGGCAGCCTTTAATCCCAGCACTCAGAAGGCAGAGGCAGGTGGATCTCTGTGAGCTGGAGGCCAGCCTGGTCTGAAGAGTGAGTTCCAGGACAGTTAGGGCTACACAGAGAAACCCTGTCTAGAAAAACAAAACAAAACAAAAAAAGTGTTTTTTGTTCACTGTGTTAGCTATCTTTTTTTCTCATTATAGGGACAAAATATTTGATAAAAACAATCTAAGGAGGGAGGGCTTGTTCTAGGTCACACTTTAAGGGAACAGAGTTCATCATTTCAGGCTAGGTGTGGCAGCAAGCGCCTGGTCACATTGTGCCTGCAGTTACGGAGGGAAGGAAGATGAATGCTGGTGCCCACCTGGATTCCCACTTTCCCTTTTCACTCAGCTCAACACCCAGTCCATGGATGTACTGCCCACATTCAGGTGGAGCTTCTTTCCCCAGTTAAGCTTCTCTGCAAATATTCTTACAGCTATGCCCAGAAGTGTATCTCCTGCGTATTCCAAATCTCATCCCCTAATAGTGAAAATTAGCAGTCACCACTATTTAATATCAAATGAATTTTAATGAAAAGTTACTTGATTACGAGGTGGCAGTTATTGACTAAATGATAAGCCATGTGGAGAACGGACTGTGTGACGCTCTCATCAGTTCACCCGTCCTCCACACAAAACTCTGACACCCAAGTCCATCCGGGTGGCTCTGCCACTTCTCCTTATGGGACTCCACGTTTTTCTGTAGTACTCATCACATTTGCAGATGTTTAGTGCCTGGCTTTTCCGTTAGATTCCAATTTCACGAGGTAGGAATGATATTTTTCATATTTGCAATTTATTTTCAGTTCCTCCTAGCAGATGCAAGCATGTTGAAAATTTCCTAAGTCCTTATATTCAGTTGAGTTATATGTGTGCTTAGCGAAGATTACTAGTCACTGACACATATTTAATTTACTATGTACAAAGACCTTCTAAGTAGGTGTATTGTGGCGTTGGTAGTAGTTCAAAAGAATTTTTGAATTGAACTTTTAGAGAATGTGGAGGGAAGGCAGATTTTATAAGATGGTAGAGGGAACATGGTCATGCACTGTAGAGGTGTCTATTCTGTGAGACACGACACTGGAGGAACAGGCAACACGCCTAAAGGTCTTTCTGTTCAGCTCAGTGACATGAGGCTGATGGTCAGTTAGGGTCATAAAACCCTTCTCAGGGTATTTCATACTCCTTTAATAATTATGACTTGATTTGTTTTAAAATTTAAATTTTATTTAAGCTTTAATCCACAAGTATTTTTACTTAACAGATATTTGTCGTTTTACATGGAGACATTTATTTTAGCTAAAGTTACAAAGATTGATTCAAGGCAGACCCTGCATGTGATTCAGCTCGCCATGGCATTGAGTAACCCACCAAAGCCCGCTTTCATTCTTCTCTCTAAGGTGGCTTCTTTTCTCTGAGTGGTCATACTGTGCTAACGAAGAAGTTGATATCTGTTAATGTTGACCTACTACATCTAATAACTTCTGTAAGAATTGTTTTAAAAAGTTTAAGAGGCTTATAATATTTGACACATGTATGTTTTTATAGTGAATAATTTATTGTTACTTAGAACTGAAGTTTAATGCTGCCTCATAAATTTTACAGCCACTTCAACTTGTCCTTTGAAAAACCTCTTTAATCTTAAAAGATTTTCCCCCTTAGTGTTTCTTTTTTGATCACTTTATAAAACCCTGCTTTACTTAGACCTTTTTGTATGTGAAGCATTTCTAATGGCATTTTAGATGATGCTGTTTGTGCCCTAGCCTTTTTATATTATTAAAGATGCAGAGTCCTTTTGAAGCCTTTTGTTAGGATCCCTATTCAGGGGAGATGACACCTTCCCTTTACCTTTATTCCTTTGTAGGCTGGAAGCAGCCTCGCTTCACACTCCCTGGAAGTATTATGAGGCCATATTCTAGCCCTTATTATCATGCTTTCTTTTTGTCGCCCAAATATACATCATGCATTAGTATACTTAGCATTTTACAGCAGAAATTCCAGTACCAATCACTCCTCAGATTCTCTGCTTTCTTTCATTCACATTCTTTGGTTTATGTTCATGTCATTACCTATGTTTTCTTTTAGAAGACCCACTGATCCAAATTTCACTACTATTTTAATTAAAATTCTATTACATTTTTGTGTTTAGTATCTGACCTTTACTTTGACAAAAAAATATTGTAGTTGTGTTTGACTTTAGTTGGTTATGACTTCACAACACCTGTCTAAGGAGAGCATAACCATTGAGGTCTGATAATCGCCTTGTTTTTTCATTATTATTATTATTATTATTATTATTATTATTATTATTACAAATTTTCACCTCCTCCACTCCTCCCATTTCCCTCCCCCTCCCCACACTCCACCTTCCCCTCCCTCTCCAGTCCAAAGAGCAGTCAGGGTTCCCTGACCTGTGGGAAGTCCAAGGTCCTCCCACCTCCATCCAGGTCTAGGAAGGTGAGCATCCAAACAGACTAGGTTCCCACAAAGCCAGTACATGGAGTAGAATCAAAACACATTGCCATTGTCCTTGGCTTCTCAGTCAACCTTCCATGTAAGCCATGTTCAGAGAGTCCGGTTTGATCACATGCTCCATCAGACCCAGTCCAGCTGGCCTTGGTGAGTTCCCATTAGATCGGCCCCACTGTCACTGTGGGTGGGTGAACCCCTGGCGGACCTGACTTCCTTGCTCATGTTCTCCCTCCTTCTACTCCTCATTTGGACCTTGGGAGCTCAGTCCAGTGCTCCAATGTGGGTCTCTATCTCTATCTCCATCCATCGCCAGATGAAGGTTCTATGGTAGTATACAAGATATTCATCAGAGTGGCTATTGTATAGGGCCAGTTCAGGCGCCCTCTCCTCAGCTGCTCAAGGAACAAGCTGGGGACATCTCCTTGGATACCTGGGAACCCCTCTAGAGTCCAGTCTCTTTTTTTTTTTTTTTTTTTTTTTTTTTTTTTTTTTTTTTTTTTTTTTTTTTTTTTTTTGGTTTTTCGAGACAGGGTTTCTCTGCAGCTTTTTTAGAGCCTGTCCTGGAACTAGCTCTTGTAGACCAGGCTGGCCTCGAACTCACAGAGATCCGCCTGCCTCTGCCTCCCGAGTGCTGGGATTAAAGGCGTGCGCCACCACCGCCCGGCATAAATAATGCAGAATTTTTTTTTTTTTTTTTTTTTTTTTTTTGGTTTTTCGAGACAGGGTTTCCCTGTAGTTTCTAGAGCCTGTCCTGGAGCTAGCTCTTGTAGACCAGGCTGGCCTCGAACTCAGAGATCCGCCTGCCTCTGCCTCCCGAGTGCTGGGATTAAAGGCGTGCGCCACCACCGCCCGGCGAGTCCAGTCTCTTGCCAACCCTCAATGGCTCCCTTAATTAAGATATATACTTCCCTGCTCCCATATCCACTCCTCCTCCATCCCAACTGTCTCATTCCCCCAAGTTCTCCCCATCCTCCCCTTCTCACTTCTCTCTCCCCATCTCCCCTTACCCCCATCCCACCCCATCCCAAAGCTCTCCATTTTTGCCTGGAAATCTTGTCTACTTCCAATATCCAGGAGTATAACTACATGTTTTTTTGGGGGGGGTTCACCTTCCTATTTAGCTTCTCTATGATCATGAATTATAGACTCAATGTCCTTCATTTATGGCTAGAATCCACTAATGAGTGAGTACATACCATATTCATCTTTTTGGGTCTGGATTACCTCACTCAGGATAGTGTTCTCTATTTCCATCCATTTGCATGCAAAATTCAAGATGTCATTGTTTTTTTTTTTTTTTCTGCTGAGTAGTACTCTAATGCGTATATATTCCACACTTTCTTTATCCATTCTTCCATTGAGGGGCATCTAGGTTGTTTCCAGGTTCTGGCTATTACAAATAATGCTGCTGTGATCATAGTTGAACAAATGCTTTTGTAGTATGAGAGGGCATCTCTTGGGTATATTCCCAGGAGTGGTATTGCTGGATCTTGTGGTAGGTTGATCCCGAATTCCCCGAGAAACCGCCACACTGATTTCCAAAGTGGTTGCACAAGTTTGCATTCCCATCAGCAATGGATGAGTGTTCCCCTTACTCTACATCCTATCCAGCAAAGGCTATCATTGGTGTTTTTGATTTTAGCCATTCTGACAGGTGTAAGATGGTATCTCAAAGTTGCTTTGATTTGCATTTCCCTGATTGCTAAGGAGGTTGAGCATGACCTTAAGTGTCTTTTGGCCATTTGAACTTCTTCAGTTGAGAATTCTCTGTTCAGATCAGTACCCCATTTTTTTAATTGGGTTAATTAGCATTTTAAAGTCTAGTTTCTTGAGCTCTTTATATATTTTGGAGATCAGACCTTTGTCTGTTGTGGGGTTGGTGAAGATCTTCTTCCAATCAGTAGGTAGCCTTTTTGTCTTAATGACAGTGTCCTTTGCTTTACAGAAGCTTCTCAGTTTTAGGAGGTCCCATTTATTCAATATTGTCCTTATTGTCTGTGCTACTGGGGTTATACGTAGGAAATGGTCTCCTGTGCCCATATGTTGTAGACTCTTTCCCACTTTCTCTTCTATCAAGTTCAGAGTGTTCAGATTGATATTGAGATCTTTAATCCATCTGGACTTGAGTTTTGTGCATGGTGATAGATATGGATCTATTTTCATTCTTTTACAGGTTGACATCCAGTTCTGCCAGCACCATTTGTTGAAGGTGCTTTCTTTCTTCCATTGTATACTTTTAGCTCCTTTGTCAAAAATCAGGTGTTCATAGGTTTGTGGGCTAATATCTGGGTCTTCTATTCAATTCCATTGGTCCACTTCTCTGTTTTTATGCCAGTACCAGGCTGTTTTCATTACTGTAGCTCTGTAATAGAGTTTGAGGTCAGGGATGGTAATGCCTCCAGAAGTTCCTTTATTGTATAGGATTGTTTTGGCTATCCTGGGTTTTTTGTTTTTCCGTATAAAGTTGATTATTGTTCTCTCAAGGTTTGTGAAGAATTTTGTTGGGATTTTAATGGGGATTGTGTTGAATTTATAGATTGCCTTTGGTAGAATTGCCATTTTTACTATGTTGATCCTACCCATCCAAGAGCATGGGAGGTCTTTCCATTTTCTGGTGTCCTCTTCATTTATTTATTAAAGAACAAATGAAATGCCACGACAGGATCTTCTTCTAAGTATGGAGTAAAGCACAGATCTTGGAGTAGTGGCTGGGGTTCAAAGTATGGTTTCCATGAGATGCTATGGAGGTAGACAACTTTGCCATTAATTTGGCCCAGGGCTTAGAGATAGCAGCTCATCAGTTATAGTATCAAGAATATACCTTTAGACTGTAGTGGATTCCTAGGAGGTGAATTGCTCTATTGGTGGGATTATTAGTTGATTTAATATCTTGTACAGTAGTTTAAAGTAGTGTATATGGCCTATCTTGGGAACATATGTAAGATATATAAAGTTTAAAAGATGGGTCGAAGTATAGTGAGTTATACTTGTGTATAGAAGTGTTTTAAAGAGGTGGGGTGTGTGTGTGTGTATGTGTGTGTGTGTAAAGTAAGTAGGTATCATCTTAAGTGAATGGGACTTGTCTGGAGTATAGAGATAATAGCATTCTTTTTTGTATACATGTTTGTTATTTTTAGTAACCACACATTTATATTTTTATAGGTACTGTCAAATTGCCTTCTAAAATACCAAACTTTTATCAAATTCTTGGAATACAGATTTTTAATATTAGTGCTAAAGTTAATAAATTTAACTATGTAACAAAGATGTCTGTAGACGTAACAAGTCTGTAGGTTGAAACGTAAGAAGGAAACTTTTGTTGATGAGTAAACATTACAGATTTTGTGAAATCCACTTGTTTTCTAGTTTGTTCAAGCAGGAAAGCCAGCGGAGGGCATCTGTGCTGTTTATGGAGTGCCTAATTTATGTTAGATACTATCTGGACACGTGTTCTTAGTTACCTGTTTGATCCTCTCTGTAAGCCTGGGCGGTTGACAGCAGTGGGTCTGATATTGGAATGCAGGTTCATGGACTGTGTTTCTAGGATACCTCTAAGCTTTAGGTAGCTTAGGCAGAAAATATGGAAATTTAATTTTTTCCTTAAAAATTTAATATTCATTTAATGTTATATGTATGGGTGTTTTCCCTGCATGCATATCTGTGCACAGTGTGGATGTGGTGCCTGTGGAGGCCAGAAAAAGGTGTCAGGTCCCCTGACTATAGTTATGAGTGGTTAAGAGCTGCCACCTAGGTTCTGAGAATGAATCTAAGTCCTCTAGGAGAGAATCAGTGTCTTGACTGCTGAGCCATCTCTCCAGCCCATTTTGCTCTATGCCAGTTCAGCAGTCCAGGCAGTTATTCCTTTGTCCTTTGCTGTTTCTAGGCTGAGCTGAAATGAGATTTGCCGTGGTTCAAATCTTACTACTGATACTTGGCAACCACCTATCCTCAGGGAGTTACTTTAAACCCAAATTTCATCATTTCGTAAAATGAGGTTTTATGGAACTCAGTGTCAGGACAAAGTGACACAACCCACGTGAGCCTTCAGCGTCGGATACTGAGTATCAGCTGCGGCCACCGCCTTAGCCACTGGCATGCCTTCAGCGTCGGACACTGAGTATCAGCTGCGGCCACCGCCTTAGCCACTGGCATGGCTTCAGCGTCGGACACTGAGTATCAGCTGCGGCCACCGCCTTAGCCACTGGCATGGCGATTGCTATGATCACAGTTCACACAGGGACTCGCCTATCCTTGTTTGACTGTTCTTTTGTTTCGTACTGATGAAATCCTTCCAAAGGATTGCCTCAGATCCACTGATTACCAACTGCTTTCAGATTCTAGTAGTCATCTTGTAGTCTCAAAAACAAAAAGTAAGTTCTCAGGTGGAAAGGTTCTATTTGTACCATCAAAAGAAGTCGTTGTTGTGGTTGTTACTGTTGTTTGTTTCTGAGGAACTCAAGTATCTCACACTGGCTTTGAACTTGCTGAGTAGCTGAGAATGAGCATGAGCTTCTGACCTCCCTGCTTCTGCCTCCTGGAGTTATAGGTGGTGTCTATGGGCCTCATGCAGGATAGGCAAGCACTCTACCGACTGCATCCCCAGCCCCCCACCCACTGGAGAAAATATTCAAAAGGTGATTTGTAGGCACGTTTATTCAAGGGAATTATTGAGTCTCACTTTCCAGGATACAAGGAACGCAGAGCGTGATGCACGGTATTGTACAGACATTAGCAGCTGCATGTGATGTGAAGACGTGGCTTCATGTCATTTCTGTATTCTGTTCACGCTCGTTCCTAAGGCAGGACTTCTCACTAAACTAGGGTCTCTTGCTGAGCCTGGAGCTCACTACTTGACTAGGCTGGCTGGCCAGTAGTACCCTGCAAATCTGTCTGGTTTTGCTTTCAAAGCACCAGGATTTTCCTGCGCCTGCCAGGTTTTTATGCAGTGCTGGGCTGTGTGCTCCGGTCGTCATACTCACGGAGCAGGGACTTGACCAGCTGAGCCAGCGCCTCAGCCTTACAGTTTCTAGTTTTAGAATAAATACTTTATACCTGTATTAACTACATCACAATAAAATATTACTAATTATACCTAAATGAAAGTAAATACTTTATTCCCGTGTGAAAGTAAATCACTCAATAAAAATAATACTATGTTATTTAAAGTTTTTCAATAAAAAAAACTGGAACAAAAAGAGTTAGAAAGTGTGCTGGATAAAGTCATCTGAGAGGAAGGAACCTCAATTGAGAAAATGCCCCCATAATATTAAAATATAAGACATTTTCTTAATTAGTGAATGATGGGGGAGGGCCCAGTCCATTGTGGGTGGTGCCATCCTTGGGCTGCTGGTCCTGGGTTCTATGAGAAGACAAGCTGAGCAAGCCATGAGGAGCAAGCCAGTAAGCTGGGCCCCTCCATGGTGTCTGCACCAACTCCTAGCTCCAGGTTCCTGCCCTGCTTGAGCTCCTGCCCTGACTTCCTTTGGTGATGAAGAGTGCTGTGGAAGCGTAGCCCAGTAAAGCCTTTCCTCCCGAGTTGCTTTGGTCATGGTGTTTTCTCACAGCATGATGATGTCTACCTAAGACAAAAGTGTGAGGGGATTAAGGATGAATAAATTCTGGCCTCAATACTGCTTCACAGTGGAGGAGGCACATCATTCCTGCTTATTGGAGAGCTTAATTTATTGGAGGAAAATGAATTCCTTTAGATTTTTTATGTATCATTTTAAAAAGAGTCTAGATGTTTAACAATTCTAGTTTTGTCTACAGAATCAATTACCTGGGCTCATAGGGGCTCAGAGAGACTGAACTAACAATCGAGGAGCCTGCATGGGACTGATTTAGGCCCTTCTATGTATGTGACAGCTGTGTAGCTTGGTCTTATGGACTCTGACTGTGGGAGAAGAGTCTGTCTTTGACTCTTTTGCTGACTCTTGAGACCTTTTTTTTTTTCATACTGGGCTGCCCTGACCAGCCTTAATATGAGGAGGTGCCTAGTCTTACTGAAACCTGATATGCCATGTTTGGTTAATATCCATGGGAGGCCTTCCCTTTTCTGAAGAGAAATGGAGGAGTGGTGGGTGGAGTGGGGCAGAGGGGAGGTAGGTAGGACTGGGAGGAGGGGAGAGAGGGGAAACTGTGGTTGAGATGTAAAATAATAATAAAAATAACAAAATTTTCAATAAAAAATTTCTAAGGTTTTTTGAAACAATGATATACATACTTTTCGAAATATAAAATTTAGGCTAATTTTATATCAATTGGAACTTTCCTTTTAAATTTTATTTGTCAGCTAAATGATATGTGTATTCATGCGTATAAGAAAGGACTTGGAGAATAATTGTCCTGCTTTAAATCATTACAAGGGACTATAGTTTTTGCATGTTTGCTTTCATGGGGGTTTTCCATGGCCTATTTGATGGTAGCTTTTAGTTTGGAATGAGGAATATAGTCACAGTCTGTCTTTATGGAAAATGTGCTTTGCTTTACAATGATCCTCTTCAAATGTGGTTCTCAGGAATGCATTGTGGCAGAAAGCTGATATTCTCCGTGCCCTTTAAAAAGGTCTCCAGTGTTGATAGAATTTCCTTTGTACATGCAGTTTAACAGCATGGCCAGCAGAGGGTGATCAAGTACAGTGAAAACTTTACTGAGTTGCTGTATTTGAAAAAATGTTTTGCCTTTTTTTTAAAATTTGAAGATTATTAATTTGACTTTTTGTATGCTCCAAAATAACAGTGTAATCTTTTGCTTTGTCAAATTCTGTTTTATATGCAGATGACACACTATAAATACCTTGCTGCCTGATTTGGGAATAGGGGTTTTGGCAGGAAGTGAGTACCTTTTTTTTCTTAGAGAGTCTATGACTGTTGGTATCAGTGTGATTACAATTCACATAGTAGAGCCTCTTAAATATTGTTCAAGAATAAATATTCATTTAATTTAAGAATACCTTTGGTGCTTGGGCAAAAATGCATTTGATTGTAGCAGTGGTCAATAGAGGTTTTGTGTGTGTGTGTGTGAGAGAGAGAGAGAGAGAGAGGGAGGGAGGGAGGGAGGGAGGGAGGGAGGGAGGGAGAGAATATAGTAGGTGTTTCTCATGATGGCTATTGAATGCTTGAAATATGGCCCAGGAGCTGAACTTTGCATTTTGAACTTGATCTTGGCCAGCAGGCTGAGAACCAGTGAATTTTACATTCTGATAGATTCAGAAGGCCACATGTGATTAGCAGTCACTGTATGGACACTGCAGCCTAGATCTGGGCCGTTTAACCATCATAGAATCTGACCTATAGGGCGAACTGCTGGCATGCTCTCTGTCTAGGTGGGAAGTGTGACAGCATGAGTCTAAGATTGGGCTCTGTGATAAACAAGGGTGATCTTTTGTCTGCTTCTGCACTGCTCCTGGACATGCCTTTTGTCTGTGATAACCCATGAGCAGCAATGAGTTGCTCTTCACTGCTCAGTCTCTGACTTCTGTGGATCTCTCACTAACAAAAATAGTCTGTCCACCAGTTAGGTTGGACAGAACAACTTTGATATCTGAATATACATTTGATGGCCTCTTCTTCAGTTTTTGTTACAAATATGTTATAACAGGTAGTAGAAACTGCATTCATAATCATAACTCCCTTTGCTTCTCATCAGTTCTCAATATGACTATTTCACCAATGCAGGCCAAATGGCAGCACTTACTTTCCCCATTGCTGTGCTTGATGCTGTTTTTGGAATCTAGGGAATCTTATTTGTATGGCTTTGTTTCTCACCTGTAGTTGTTTTTTTCAGTTTGTCTATCTTTGTGTTAATGCTATAATGCTTCAAGTACGTGACACTGAACCCAGGCCCTAGTACCTTCTGGAATGTGCTCCACTGCCACGGACATTACATGTGTGTATATGTATCCATGCATGTTTATGTGCATGTATGTGAAGGTTAGAAGTCAGGCTTTATTTTCTTCCTCAATTTTACAGAACCTAGAATCACCTTGGAGACAAAGTAAAATTGCTATAGTGCTTCAAGTAGTGTAGCTTTAAATAATTTCTGAGATTTTGGTATTCTTGTTGCTTCTTTTCTTCAAGATTACTTGCTGTTTTCAATTGTTATGAAACACAGCAGGATCAAGGAAACTCTTATAAAAGAAAACATTTAGTTGAGGGCTTGCTTACAGTTTTGGAAGTTTAGTCCATTATCATGCTGGGGAGCAGGGCACTTATGGTGCTGGAGCAATAACCCAGAGCTACATCCTGATCTGCAGGTGGGGAGGGGGAGTACATGCACACACCTGGGTCTGGGCTTGGCTTGGGCTTTTGAAACCTTGAAGACTACTTCTCCCATGACACACTTCCTCAAATAAGGCCACACCTCCTAATCCTTCTAATCCTTTCAGATAGTCTAAGCATTCAAATATATGGCCTGTGGTGGCCATTCTTTTTCAAACTACCACTCCCAGGGAATTCTTGCTTTATGTTTCCATATAAATTTCGTAGTTAGTTCACTTCCTGTTTTCCATATATACCTCTGTTGAGAGTTTTAATTAGAAATGGTTTAAATATATATAACAATTTGGAAAGAATTGATGTTTTTATAATATAGAATTGTACCATGAGTACCTGATAAGTAATGGTGTCCATTTTTATAGATATATAGTGATATCTTGTGGTTGTAATTTATCTTCCCTAATGTCTGTTGGTAGAATCTTTTCATGTGTGTATTGAACACTGTGTCTTCTCAGAAACATGCCTACCCCACCCAGCCCAGATATGATAATGAGACAAGTATAGGAAACCTCTGCAGACATTTCTAACAGGAGAGAGAGGTCAGGGGAGCCACAAAGGAGTCCCTGAACCTGACAGTTCTGAGATCTAGATGGGCAAATGCTAAATGTTCTTTTACTTCATTTTAAGACTTGGGAACAATTCTGCATGGCATGAGGTTCTTATCACTGGCTCTCCATCCACTTTGTGAGTTATCCTTCCTTTTTCAGTTGAATAATTTTCCTACTTTGTCTTTTTCAGAAGCTTTTTTTTTTCGAGTCCAGTGGCCTATTTTATCTATACTTTCAGTCCAAGGCAGTAATGATTTGCTGATAAAATTTCTCAAAAACCTTATAGATATCTTGTACATTTCTTTTGGGTTTAAACTATTAGACGCCACATCTAATCTCTCTTAGAGATATGTCATTTTCACCTTTGAGTCTTGGCTAAGAACATTCAAGAGAAAACCGCAGTGTCGCTCCTGGAGGACCTGTTGTCTGACAGGACCCGTGAGGCACACACTTTATCTTTTGAAAGGATTCTGTGTATGACTGCATAGTATCACCTCATGACTACTTTGATCTTTTCAATCTTAACAGAAAGTTTTACACTTGCAAGTCTGCCTTTCTGTTTAGGCATTGCTCAAATCTTGATTGAACACCATATCTTAATTTAGGGTCTTTTGCTGGTATGAGAGACTAAGAATGAAAAATTGTTTATTTTTAAAAGTGATGAGCCCTATCTTGGGAATGTCTTTAGTATGTCCCTGCTGAAAATGGAAATGTTTCTTTCTTTTTTTTCTTTTCACCTTTTCTGCTTCAACTAAAATAAATTAGTTGCCATTTGGGTATTTACCTGGAATTTTCTTTAGTCTAGTATTATACAAACTCAGTAAAGATACTTTTTTATTTTCCACATTAAGGTGATATTTGGCAAACTTTCTGTCTTGTGGATTAGCTTTTTCTCTGTGTCAAATACCATTTTCTTCCATGCCCTTTCAGCCTTTTTCATAGTAGTGCATAGGTCCTTTTAGCTTCTGCTAGGTGTGTGTCCTAACACTGGACTGTATGCTTTGGGTTTTAGTTAATGAACTGCTCCTAGGAACCAGTTTATTACATATGGATACATTACTCTGTGATGATCCACCTTAACAATTAAAGGGACAATGATTTTTATTGCTTTGCCTATGTGTTGGCTGGATTCAGTGGGCTGTTCTCCATTTTTTTTTTTTTTGATTTGTCCTGCACTGATCTGGGGACTAGACAGAGCTGTAATGTTGAAAATAGTTCTGTCCTTCCCTTGGCATCTTGGTGGTGGGTTAGTTGGATGGCTGGCATCTTGGTGGTGGGTTAGTTGGATGGCTGGCATCTTGGTGGTGGGTAGTTGGATGGCTGGCATCTTGGTGGTGGGTAGTTGGATGGCTGGCATCTTGGTGGTGGGTAGTTGGATGGCTGGCATCTTGGTGGTGGGTAGTTGGATGGCTGGCATCTTGGTGGTGGGTAGTTGGGTGACTGGTAGACTGAAGGGATCATTTTATGCAGTCAGAGTTTTCCTGACTTTTCCATATGGCCTTTCCATGTGGCAGTCTCTTCTCTCCAGCAGGGTATTTAGACTTCTTATGTGAATGCACAGCATCTCCAGTTGTGTAACAAGGGTGCTGTAGGGCCACTTAAGGCTTTTTCTAGTGCTAATGGAGTGTCAGTTTGGTGCATTTTATTAAATAAAATGAATCACAAACCCAGCTCAGACACAGTGTAGAGGGGCTATACAGGGACATGAAAATCAAGTAGTGTGAGTTACCTCATCTTGGGATACTATGAATTCCATGACTGTCACAGATAACAAGGACATAACAATTTAGTTACTAAACCATCATAAACTTGCTTTAGGGTTATGTTTTGAAGCTATGTTTGTTCGTGTGTGTACTGGTGTGCACACAGTTTGCCTGTGTGTGTAGGTGAGAGGTTGATATCCAACGTCTTCCTGTGTATATGTGTATATTTATGCTTATTTATTATTATTAATTATTATTATTATTAATTTTGAAGGCAGGGTCTCTTATTGAACCTGGAGCCATGAGCTCACCAACTTAGCTAGACTGGCTGGTCAGTGAACACAGGGTAGCTGCTTGCCTCCATCCCCTAGCTCTGGAGTTACAAATGTGTCCCACTGCTGAGGATCTGAATTCAGATCCATACTCTTGCACATTAGTCCATCTCTCCAGCTGCATTTATTTATTTCAGTCTTTTTTGAAAATTATTTCTGTCTGTTTTTCTCTCTGTCTCTCTCTCTGTCTCTCTCTCTGTCTGTCTCTGTCTGTCTCTGTCTCTGTCTCTGTCTCTGTCTCTCTCTCTCTCACACACACACACACACACACACACACACACACACACACGTGCACACGCTGCTGACTCCTATGTATATATAGGACTGACCACTTGGGATTGGATAACCTATGGGAGGCTCATCCCTGGAGAAGATGGAGTCTCCCTCTTCCTCTTCTCTATGCAATCTTTCTTTCTTTTCTTTTCCCCTCCCCTTTCACCCTCCCTCCCTCCCTCTCTCCCTCCCTCCCTCCCTCCCTCCCTCCCTCCCTCCCTCCCTCCCTCCCTCCTTCCCTCCCTCCCTCATATTAATTTCTAGATATTTTATTCCTTTTTGATACTTTATAAACAAATTCTCCCCATCCTACCCACCCACCCATTTAATTCTCTTTTTCAGACAGGGTCTTGCTGCTGAGCCCACTTATTCTTTAACTTGTTACATGGCTCAGGCTGGCTCTGAACTTGTGTTGCTCCTGCCCCTCCTGCCTCATGCATGCTATAGATTTTGCAGGTTGTGTATTTGCAGGAAGTTTTCCATTTTATCTAGGTTATCCAGTATGGTGGCATATAACTGATGACAATATTCTTTGGAAAACTTTTTTATTTCTGATAAACTATTTGGACTCTATCATTTCTGATTTTAGCTGAGTCCCCCACCCTTTTAAATTAGTAACCATATCTAAAAGTTTGTCATTTTTGTTGATCTTTTCAGAAAATTAACTCTTGATGTTATTGATTTTTCTTTAATACCTTTAAAAAATGTCTGCTATAATCTTAGTATTTTTTCCTATCTGTAGGCTTTAGGTTAAGTTTTTTTCTAATTTCTGAAAGTTTAAATTCAGGTTGTTGCCTTAATTTTTCTTCAATTTTTAGATTTGTATAGCTGGAACTTCTTAGCATTGCTCTCATTTCATCTTGTACATATATTATGTTGTAATTTTTCAATTGTTTCGGTGTTTTCTAAATTTGTTGCTTATTTTTTCTTTGATCCATTGGATAAAGTGTGTGTTGTTTAGTTTCCCATTTTTGCATTAGCATGGCCATTTTGTGACATGCTTTCTGATGGTTTATAGTTCCTTTGTTAATTTCTTCTTTTATTGCCTTTCTTTATGATTTGATTGTTTTTGGTTGTTGCAGTATGCTTTGATTGCTTTTCTTTATATTTTTTTATATTTACTACATTACAAAATTATGTTACCATGCAACTTGCATAAATCATGTTTCAGTCCTAATGTGCTACAGTTGTCCACTTAACCACAGCTTTGCTTCCCTCAGGCTCAGCTACTTACAGTGAACTGTAGGATGCTAATAATTAGTGGAAAATTCCAGAGGTAAACCATCTGTGTTTTTTATATTGTGTAGTGATCTAGGTAGTATGATGGAATCTTGTGCATTTGTTGCACCTATACATGGATACTCTCTGTTCAGAGAATCTATAGAATGTCTGATACACCATAGTCCTTTAGTAATTGTGGCTCTTAGTACATCCGTGTTTAGCACTCTTGAAGGCATCCACTGGGGAGGTCTTGGAAGGAACGTGTGTGTTTTGAGCCTGTGATAACAACTTTGACTGCATGCAAGAATTCTTTACTCTTATTCCTTCCACACATTTTCATTAATGGTCTAATTTTCATCTTTTTTCAATATCATTAACAAATTACTGTAGTTTGTAGTTATTTTTTAAGATTTATATCTTTATACCATATTTGAAAACAATGAATTTGCTAACATTACGTTAATGGATTAATGTTTATTTGCCTGTGTAATTGTCTTTACTGGTGAACTTGACAGTAAATGCTTATTCATGTTGCTAATTAGCTTACTTTCCTTTTGATTGGGGAAATCCCTACAGCATTTCTTTTGAGTCAGGTCTAAAGTACACTTCTTCAGCTTGTGACTATGTCTAGGAAAGACTTCGTCTTTCATAGAGGAAAACTTTACAGGACATAATTTTCATGGTAGTCCATTTTTTTCTTTTTCGGTGCTTTGAATATATCATCATACTCTCCAGGGCTCTGCAGAGAATTCTCCTGGAAGTCTTGTGGAGGCTCCACTGTATATTTGTTACTTTACTCTTTTCTTTTTTAATCTCAAAGCCCTTTTTTGACAGTGTGATTCATAATGTGTTGCAGCGTAGCTCTCTTTTCATTTGGTTTGTTTGGAATTCTTCAAGCTACATAAATCTGGATGTCCTTTTGTTAGCAGATTCTTGTAAGCAGTCTTGCTGCCCATTTCTGCCTTTTCTTTTTAGTACAATAATGCGTGATGCTGGGTGATGCTTTGCAGTCCCTTATGTGTCCTTTACCCTTCCCCCAATTTCTTTTTTAGTTTTGCTTCTCAAACTGGATAATTTCCAATGTGCTGATTTTGGGAATACTAATTCTTTTTTGTGTACTTCATAATGGATGACGTTGAAACCTTCAGTTAATTAAAAAGAAACAGATACTGCTTTATTTATTTATTGTGTGAATGTGTGTATAGATGTGGATATATGTGTGTATGAAGGCCAGAAGAGGGTGTTGGATCCTTTGGAGCTAGAGTTCAGGGGTGTTTGTGGGACCTTTGGTTCATTACCTGAATAATAACATACAAATGCAAGTCTTCATGATGAAGCAGCAAGTACTCTTAACTGCTCAGCTATCTCTCCAGCCCTCCCTCTAGTTATTTTTTTTAGTTCAGTTATTATGTTCTTTAGTCCCCATTTTTGTTTTTCTTTAAAAATGTTTCACATCCAGTAATTTAAATTTTCATTTTTCATGCTCATTTTTTCCAAGCCTATCAAGCATTTTAGTGATACATATTATATATTTTTGACAGTTTTTTTTTACTCCCATTACATAGCTCAAGCTGACCTAGAACTTACTTTGTAGTCTAGGCTGGTCTCAAACTCAAAACAGTTCTCTTGCCTCAGCCTACTGGGTGCTAGGATTATAGGTTGAAGCCACATACTGGATGCAGGTCATTTTTAGACTTCTGTTTCTTGAGTGTTAGTTTCAGATTGATTTCTTCCATTGTTTAGGCCATTGTATACAGTTCTTAACACTTTGTGTTGAACTATGTATTTTGAAAGCAATCCTATTTCCAGTGTCTCTGCACTACTTCTTTATACAATAGGAGACCTTTAATAATTAGCTGGAACAGAGATTCTGGGGCCATTGTAAACTTTTTCTGTGGATGTGTCCTCTGATTTTTATATACAAACTCCTAAGGATTATTTTGCTTTTTCTTTCTGTTTTCATGAGCTTGGAAGTTCCTGTTTCCATTGGTATTGCTTCTGTATTTTGAATCCCCTAGAACAGTAGCACCTGGGTCTAGCTTTGCTTCTCTGTTTTCATCTTCCTTTGTGCAACCAGGTTCTACTTGATCCCATGATAGCATCAAAACAGGTTAAGTAAGTTTCGTGGGAAGCTCCTGAAAAGATTAGAAGGCATATTCTTGTCTTCTCTTTCCCTTCCTGTGTAACCTTGGGCTTGAACCAGAGAAGGGATTCTATCTGAATGCATAACAATCCATACTGTTGCCTTTGTTCTTAGTAGTCCACAGGCATCTAGAGAATTCTGGACCCATCAGTGCCTACGTCATCAGTCTCTTAGGCATCCTTCTGCAAGACCATAGTGTTAGGTATGTGTCTCAGTTCTCTATGCTTTAGTTATTCTGTGCTGAGCTGATGGATAGCCCAACTAATGAATGCATGTGTGTCCGTGCTGTGTGTGTTCTACTAGTACCCAACCTGGGATCCTTTAAGAACTCAGATTCAGGTGAGACTGAAATCAAATCAAAATCAAATCTTCCAGCTGGGGCCTGGGAAATCAATCCCATTCCTCCTCATCCCTGGATGAAGCTTGGAGCTGGCGATCCCACCCTCCATCACATGGTGTTGTGTTGGGAAGAGGAATTATGGTAAGAGGGTGGCAGAGATGTTCCCTTCTACCTGCTTTGATGCATGTGACTACACCCTTGCCTGTGGTGCAGGACTGTCTTTCTGGTGCCTCGAAGGCTCGCACTTGGAATTGGTTCATTAACTGAGAAAGGAAGCTCTGTAGAATCCCTCTCTCCCATCTTGGTGGCATTATTTCTTATAGAAAATTTATTTTTGTGGGGAACATTTAATTCATCTTCCTTTGAGTTTTAAATCGCATTACATGAAACATTAGCTTTTTATCAGTATAGGGCAAACCTACATTTTGCTGGTATTTGGAATACTTTGACAAGGTTAGATGGGGCAGCTGGGAATGAACGAGCAGTCTCCACTTACAAAATGGCACCCACTGCCGGGCGGTGGTGGCGCACGCCTTTAATCCCAGCACTCGGGAGGCAGAGGCAGGTGGATCTCTGAGTTCGAGGCCAGCCTGGTCTACAAGAGCTAGTTCCAGGACAGGCTCTAGAAACTACAGGGAAACCCTGTCTCGAAAAACCAAAAAAAAAAAAAAAAAAATGGCACCCACTATCTGGAGCACAGATCCACAGAAGACCTAAAAAAAAAACTTTAAAAAGGTAAAAGAGGGCTTCTAGACCCACAAAAACAGGAGTCAAGTGCAGTTTCTTGGTAGCCACATTTTTTTTCCAGATAGGCTGTGTTTCCTGGCAGCGAGCAGAGGTGCAGCTCCTTTAAGAGAAGTCTTTCTGACTCAGCATTAGCAGCAAAAACTGCATGACTCCTTTAAGAGCCAGTTTCCTGGTTCATGTTGATCCTATTACAGAGCACTTAAATGGGGTCTATGAGCAGCATGTTACAAATTGCTTAATGGCAACATAGATCCACTGTATCCCTGTAGCTGGGGCAGTGATCATGGCTTGCAGAAGTGGTGAACATTCCTCTGCTATGTTAGACTGGGTGAAGTAAACAGGTAGGGCGACAGAACTGGTCCTACCTACACCCACTTACCATTAAAAAAAAAGTGCTGCTGGTCAGAAAATGATTACAGATATGCAATAAAGACAGATTCAGATGAAAAAGACCTCTAAATGGTAACAGTGTTAGATAAATGTATATGGGCTTATGAGAGAGAAAAAGAGTACAGAAAGTCATAGATTAAAGGAGTAAAGATAATTAAATATTAAAAAGTAATAAAGAAATAAGCCACATAAAGATGACTATCCATTAATCTGTAATTTTTAAATTATACATTATATGTTTAATGAACTACATAAACATTAATACCTTAATCAAGAGTAGAAATACCCATATAACAAAATTGATCAAGCTGGGCAGTGGTGGCATTTTTGCTCAACAAATAGTAGGAAGCAGTTTGGAGAAAACTGTCCAAATTCCCAAAATGATTGCTTATAAATATTTGTTTTCATTTAAAGGGGGTGAATACTTTGCATTGGTATAGACTTTGGTTTATTAATACAAATTTAAGGTCAATTTTTTTGTTTTTTGTTTTTGTTTTGTTTTTTGAGATTCCTTTAAGGATTATTATTATTATTATTTTTTTTTTTTTTGGTTTTTTGAGACAGGGTTTCTCTGTAGCTTTGGAGCCTATCCTGGAACTAGCTCTTATAGACCAGGTTGACCTTGAACTCACAGAGCTCCTCCTGCCTCTGCTTCCTGAGTGCTGGGATTAAAGGCGTGTACCACCACTGCCCAGCTTGATCAATTTTGTTATATGGGTATTTCTACTCTTGATTAAGGTATTAATGTTTATGTAGTTCATTTAAACATATAATGTATAATTTAAAAATTACAGATTAATGGATAGTCATTTATAATATTCAAACTTACAGTCATGTTAAGTTTTCTAGATATACGGAGATATATTTCAGCTAGATAATCTTCAACACTTCAAAGACCTACAGAATATTGCATTTAAAATGTTTTAAAAATTTAGATTTTTCTTGACAGTGAGACACATCTACTTCTGGCAGCACCAGTCTACTTCAAGAGGATGATGGGCATCAAAGAAACTCCTTATAGAGCTCATAGGCCATTTGGGCAAGAAACTGTTCTTTCTTGGACTGCTTAATGGTATTCTGTATGAACTGGACATGCAGGACCCACAGAAAAGTAACTAATGAACTTTCTAAAAGACAGAATGGTTTTTCAGGGTTCCTGCTTCTTAGAAGAATCTGCCAGACATTCTGTAGTGTACAGAAGAAAGTGACTGACAAACTGCTAATATAGGCTGAAAGGTCTTTCTAATTTCCTGCCTCATGGAAAAGTCTGCCAGATATGATGGGCCTGTGGGTTGAAGATGGATACCCCAACGTTACAGAAGAACTTTGAGTGACTGTCCAGGCAGCAAACTGTCTCTATCAATTCTAGAGTTTTGGAGGTGGCTTACAATGCACTTCCTGTTTACTTAGGTAATATCATATCCTTCTGGGGTCTTTGAAGAGTTGAAGACAAATAGTTACAGTTTTCCTTAGTTATGATAAAAGATAAATTAAATATGAAACTTTCAAGATACAAATAGACTAAATATTGTAAGTGTAATTTTTGCTTGATACCTGTTTTGTTATATGTAATTTTACTATGTTAAAGTTAAAACCTTATTTTTTATTTAGATAGAAAAGGGGAGATGACATGGGATATCCTTCTCCATATGTGTTGCTCTTATTGGTTAATGAATAAAGCTGCTTTGGCCTATGCCAGGGCAGAATATAGCCAGACTGGTAGAGATACAGAAAGAGAGTAAGAAGACTCAAAGAGACACCATGTAACTGCTGAAGGAGACAGACACTGGAATTTTACTAGTAGGCCACAGCCTTGTGGTGATACATTGATAATTAGAAATGGATTAATTTAAGATGTAAGAGTTAGTTAATAAGAAGCCTGAACTAATACATGAAGCAGTGTTGTAATTAATATAGTTTCCATGTGATTATTTGGGTCTGGGTGGCCAGGAACGAAGGAGAAGTCTCTACTTACAGATTACTTCCTGTTGTCTTGGGGCACTGGCATCCTTAGGGAAACCTTGAGAAAATCAGGATAATTGTTAAGTCTTGGCTGGAGTAGTCTGTACATATGTGTGTGTGTATGTGTGTGTGTGTGTGTGTGTGTATACATATGTGTATGTAGATATATGTATGTATACATGTAATATATCCACATATATATATAATATATATTTTATTCTTCCTTTTTAAAGGACTTTATTATAATTTTAAAATTATTTTTTAATCTAGAATCTACCCTTTTTTTTCTGTCTCAAGCATATGTATATTTTTAAACACACTGTAACCAGTTTAGAGGGGTTTTTTCCCATCTGGATCTGTCTTTACTGAGCATTCTTATTGTTTTTTTGATTACATGAGAGAAATCTTTATTTAAAATTTCATATTACATTCCAAGCACAGTTCTCCCTCCCACCCCTCCTTCCACCTCCCTGTACCCTCCACCCCAACTCCCTTCTCCTCCTTGCACAGGGTAAGGCCTCTCATCAGGAATCAACAAAATCTGTCACAATAAGTTGAGGCAGCACCAAGACCCCCCCCCCCTGCATCAAAGCTGAGCATGCTATCACATCATAGGGAGTGGGCTCCAAAAAGCTATGTCATGCACCAGGGGTAGATCCTGGTCTTACTATCAGAGACCCCTCAGACAGACCAACCCACATAACTGTTCCATGAGATGAATCTTAAACTGCTATGCCAGCTGCCAGCACTGCTCAGCTTAGTGAATGGTGGCTGGATCCACCCCCTTTGGTTCCCTCGGAACCTAGCTTCATGGTGAAGTTACTGGTGGGAACCATGTTTGTTGCCTCAACTCTTAGGATTTTGGGGGTTCACACTTCCACCAAATAGCATGTCACCCACTGCTCATAAACACCATTTAAGTCTTCAGTAGCAGGGCCTCTTAAAAGAGCCCTGCCTTTGTTTGCTGCTAGCATGAACCAGGAAGCTACCTCTTAAAGGATCCATGCCTCTACTTTTTGCTAGCCAACAGAGCCTACCTGAGATAAGGCAGTTACCAAGAAGCCACATTTGACTTTGTTTTTGTGTGTTTAGAATCTTTTAAAAAGCTTTTTCAGGTCTTATGTGGAAATTCTGGCCTCATGTTGGAGTGCCATTTGTAGGTGGGGCTTCACTGTGTCTTGGTTTTTATTCCCAAATAACCACACAGATACTTACTATTAATTATAAATACTCAGCCAATAGCTCAGATTTATTACTAACTAGCTCTAATAACTTAAACTAACCCATTTCTGTTACTCTACATTCCGCCATGTGGTGTCACCTCTCATCTTACATGTCTTGTTTCTTCTCTGTGTCTTGCTGGTGACTCCCCTGACACTACCCTTCTTCCTCCCTGCATTCTCTCTACCCCCAAAATCCTGCCTAGCTATCGGTCAGACAGCTTGTTATTAACAATGAGAGCAACACGTTTTCATAGTGTACAGAAGAATTATTATGTAGCAAGATACTATTTTTTTCCTGTTAACTTTGGCACCCTGAAATTAATCCACTCCTTTACTAATTGGGCACATGGACAACCACACATGAGCTTGCTACAACCATGTCCTATGTACCACTGTAAACTATGCAAGCATCAGGACCATTATTCTGTGTGGCAGCAGCGCTTGATTTTCGCAAAGAGCCTTGTAGGCTGGGTTTTCCTCCTACCCCGTCCCTATGTTCACTCTGACCACTGGTCCCATCACTGTAAACTTGAAGCTGTCCTTGTATATACTCAAGAGTTCAAGTTAGTTGTATTTCCAGTTGAAGACAGCTACGTGGCATAGAATGAAACTTCTGTGCCTAGTAACTGTTTCTTGTGCCAGCCAGATTTTTGCAACAGTATTGACCTCCTCCTTTTGTTGGCTTAATTGCCTTTATGAGAAGCTGGCTTCTGCATATCTCTGCTTTCCTTGGCCTTTATTGGGGACATTTTTTTAGGACCTTCTTACTGAGTGTAGTTTGGGATATGTTGAATTAGAAGCAGTGGTGTTCAGTTTGTATCTATGATGGAGCTAGAAGCTAAGAATAATTTGAACAAGGGTTTCAGATTTGGTAAGCAAAGCTTCCCATTGCTATTTGAAATACAAATAGTATATTGATTGGGTTAACCAAGAAAAGCAGTTAAAATTGAAATAGAGGTTAAACGCAGAAGCCTAGGACCATAATGTGTATAGGATTGGAAGAGAGATAGTAAAGCTATTGAAGGACAGGTCTGAAGGGTAAGATGAGTGAAAGTCATCTTGTAGTTACTTGAAAAATAAATGACAAATTGGGGTAGGGATCTTTTCAGAAGATTCATTGTAAAGGGAGAGCAGTTGCCTGGGAGCCATGAGCAGGTGCATGTGAATTAAGTCTGTCCTTTTATTCATGCCCCTGTGCAATAAATAGATAAATGGTTCAGACTTCCTTTTTATTAATATTTTCTCAAGAAGTACTTTTAATATTTAACCATTTTCAATTTTTAACTACAGCTCTTTTTATGATTGTTTAATCAATTCTCAGAAAAAGAATAGGCCATTGCTTAGCGCATCAAATGTATCTTCCTATAAACCAAATTTTAAATGCTTGTATAAGCTCAAGCATGTTGGCTAATGAAGTTAGCCTCAAATTATTGCCTGTCTGTTTTCCTCTTTGCTTTCAACAATTTTCACAGCTGGGAAGCGGAATAGACTTATAAAAAATCAATAGTTCTTTTCAATACATCTTATCCAGATATTTAGCATTGCTTAGAAACGAACCCAAAGGATGCCATGTTATTAGTCTTACTTTATACCCCAAACCCTAAAGTTCAATGAATTGTTTATTTCTAGGCTTTTCTATTTAATATTTCAGAGTGTTTTCAAATGCAGCAATTGTAGCTGCCAAACCAAGACAGGGAGAGTGTTTACGCTAGAAACTAGTCAGTTTCTGTTTCTTTTGCCTTGAAGCTGTTGCTTGGTCTGTAGGTATTAAAGCATATATATATATATATATATATAATATATGTGGCATAATGTGTAATATTAGAGAATAGTGTTTTATAGGATATTTATGTTAGAGAAGAGCCATTTTCATAACATTTATTAAAATAATTTCTCTTTTCTAGACTTACATTTAAATTTTAAAAACTGTTGATATTTTGGGTGTTTTGCCTGCTTGCATCTCTGTACCAAGTGTGTGGCCTGCTGGACATGCAGGCAGGAGGAGAGCAGAGATCCCTTGGAACTGGAATTAGAGGTGGCTGTAAGCTGCCACATGGGTTCTGGGCATTGTACTTGGAACAACAGCCATTGCTCTTAACTGCTGAACCATCTTCACAGACCCTAGACTTACAGAATTTCCCTGTATTGACAAGATTTATTTTTAAATTAACAGGTTCTGTGTTCTGTGGTTTCTAATATGGTTTCAAATTAATTGAAACTTTAAGCAACTAGGACATTTTGTTATTTTATATATTTTAAGATTTAATCTTGAATGTAACAAAGTTTGCTAACCTGAAAACAATGTTTCTTTAAGAATGTACATGTCATTTACACTTTCCTTAACACTTGGGAAAAGGAAAGGAAGAGAAATGATTTAGATACATGTCACTAGAATCTCACTTGAAAATAACATTTGTTTTTAAGGGGCTTTTATGTGACATTTTACTTATTGTTTAATGTAAATGAAAGAACATACTAGAAGTACAAATGGTTATTCATTTATGTCCATGAATATTGTTCTTCTGTTGAGTGAATCAACATCAATATGAACTATTATCTCATTTATAAAGGTGGATGATCCTCGATTTGGGTATTCTCTGCCCTCTGAGTTCTCCACAGTTTAACCGTTACTATTTTGGTCTCTTAGTAGAGAGGAGTACACTGGAAAGCTCCAAATGAGGTCCCAGTCCATGAGTCCAACTTACAGAGAAGACAGACAACATATTACTTCAAATATCTGTGTAAGATTAGATTTTACTTCTACTTGTTCTATGTTTTAAAAAGAATTCCAAAGTTTGTTTCATATTGTCGAAGTTCCAATTAGTATTTAAAAGTCTGAGGTTAAAAACTGAGGTGTGAAGGTTTTGGTGGATGTATCCATGTCAACCAGAGTGATGCGATTCTGCTTGCTCGCTGATGCTGAACTACGCTGGTCAGCCTGTCATTTCTCCTGAGTGCCAAAAAGTGATGCTGGAACATCCCATTTTCATTCTTTTTCTCCTTTACTCAATATGTTAATTGAGTTATTAGATCCCCAGTGATCATAAAATTAAGAAGCAAATTAATTTATAGTGATGAAGGAAATACTGCTTTTTGATAAATATAAGCTATTTATATATTCAGATATGAATGCCTCTCAAATCAGTGTGCTTACCATTGACTGATTTGAACAAGCTGTGTAAAGGGAGAAGTGGTTTTATGTGTAGTCTTTATTGCCTAATGCTGGTTGTCTTGGGCTATGTGACTTTGAGTTACAAGGAAGGTCATGAGCTCACAAGTAAGGCTTAAAAAAGTTAAGAGGGCACCATTGAAAGTCATCACAAATTGTTAAAGGTAGAAAATAGAAACTCCTTTCATCTTGTTGAGCAGAAACTAGAGGAAATCGGTAGAATGCATAGGCTATTGCTTGCTTTCATCCCGTGTTTGGGTGTACATGTCATGGATAGACCCGCTCAGTGTTTAGCAGCGAGGTGCTCCTAAGCAGAAGCATGTTTTGACAACAGCGCCTGACTCAGAAGACAGCGTCAGGTCTGTAAGGCCGTTGTTCCTCTATGAGGCTGTGCCTAGAGCTTTAATATGATTGGATTTCTCTGCACAGCTCCTAGGCTGTCTTTAGTTGATTAGTTTTAATTTGGTTGATAAATGTGTAGTACTATGAATTATACAGGAGAAAAGTAAAGAGTCACATAATTGCGTTTTCATGATTCGAGTCTTGAGTTTATTTCTCTTTTTATAAGTGTATGAGTGAGATTAATTTAAGAACAAAGAACTTCTTGGACATCAACACAAAACTTCCCTGTTAACTAATTTTAAGGAGAGTAAATAATTCATCTTTTAAAGTTCTCTTCCCTGCTTTCAAGCTACTGTGGTATACCACAATTAAAACTTTTTGTACAAGAAGCTTAAAGAGTCTAGATTAATTTTCAAAATATTATTTTGATTTTTTTTGAAATCTACTTACTTTGTGAGTATATTGTTAAGGCATCTTATTGCCTTAAGCATCTGTAATAAAGAGTCATTAGTTAGAGTTGAGACTAGCTTAGTTGTAACAACCCTGTCCTCTGTGGACAATACCACATCACCAAACAAGTACACAAAATGGTCATTACTTTGAATGACATGTTTTGTCTTGTTTTCTTTTTCTCCTCTTATTCCCCCACCCATTTTTCTTCCTCCTTCTCCTTTGTTTCTTCCATTGTTTCCTCTTTTATTTAATTTCTTCTTTCTTCTTACCTGTTTTTGTATTTCAGGAAGTTCATTCAAAAAAATCTCCTGTTTCTTTGGATGACAGTGACATTGAAGCTCGCCTGAATAGTTGGAATCTTGGGGTAAAACCAACATTTTTATTTGCATATTTGTTTTATAGGCAGAGTCATATTGGGTATAGAAAATATCTTAACTAATTTAATTCTATTCAGTGAACATTGGTTATTAAACATTTATTACTGTTTTGGCCCTGAAAGAATTTTAAGTAAGAGAATGTTCTAAGGAAATATAAAATGTCCTTGGCCAACTTTCCTGTTGATGAAATAAGTCAGGCACATTAAAATAGCTAAATAATAATTGAGGATGATATCACAAAAATACCAAACTACATTATACACGAGTAGAGCAGGAGTGCATGTCACCTAACAGCAGGGCACATCCTACATTCTATGATGTCATCAGGTGAGTTCCTCTTGTGTGTACACAAACCCAGATTGTGTAGGTTAACCATTGAGTGTCAACCTTATGACCTTATCAAGAGGTATGGTAAAGCAAGATGTATAAGGGCACTGATGGCTTCATAGGACAACTTAAAGTAAAAAACCCTTTGTTATGATGCCTTTGATCCCCCTCAGTGATGGGAATTTTCAGTGCTATGATAATATGGAGGCATCATTTTACAAGTGCTTTATTGCTCATGATGTTGTGTGGCCAGTGAAAATGCTGTGGTAGAGGGAAAGAAGGGAATGAGAACATGAAGAAAAAGTTATTCAGATTAAAAAAGAAGAAAGAAAAACTCAAGGAAACGTCATGAGTGAGTAGCCATGATAGACAGAGGTTTTCAAGTACAAATGTCACCGTGGACATGGGCTTCTTTTCCAAGTTCTTGGTTTATTGGATAAAAGAATTTAAAAATTGACGCAGAAGGGAACTTGAGGAAGATTAATTGGAGTCCAGATGGGAAAAGGAGCCCTGATGATAGGCGAGACAAAGTGTGATCTCGGCAGTGCCGTGGGTAAGGGGTCGGGACAGCGTGGTGGCTAGAAGTCAGAGGGGACAGGCCTGCAGTGACAGTCCATGAGCAGCTGCTCTGTAGTGACCATGCATTTTCCAGAGGATGTCTACACACTGGTATTCATGTGCCCCAGGTGGCTTCAGAGGACTCCTTGGCATTCCCTTCTGCCCAGTGGCCCTTCTCAGGAAGGGTGCAAGTGTTTGCATAGGTAGACAGGAGGAATTTAAGGCAACAGTAGACATGACAAAGATTTGTTAGTGTAAGTGAACCAAACTAGTTGTATTGGATTGTTTCTACTTATTATTATCTGGGGGTTGGGTGGTTAATGTCGATAGGCTGTCCTGTATTACATGTTAACTTGAGAATTTCACTGTTTTCATTTGCTCCTTGAGACAGACTCTTATTATGTAGTTTTGGCTGGCCTAGAACTCACTGTGTAGATCAGGCTGGTCTCAAACTCCTGGGTAATCTCTGCCTCTGCATGTCGAGTGTTGATACAAAGGTGTGTTCTGTCATGTTGGTGGAGAAGCTATCCATTTGGATTTTAGGTTGTAGTGAGACCTGGAGGCCTTTTTTCCCCTTCATATTCTATTTTTCATATATGCTGTCAATTTGCTTTGAGGACATTAAACTGGATTTCAAATGATTTTCACGATGCTTTTGCCACTTAAGAATTTATATCCCAGCACTGTAAGAAATAAAGTTTTAAAGATATGAAAAATCAGGGGAATAAAGTTGTCTCAAAATATTAACAGTGATTAACATTGTTATGCAGGTGGAACCCTGAAATCTGCCTGAAAATCGAAAGTCTAGATGCTCTCTAAATGGAATTGTTGAGTGTCATTGGCACTCAAAATGTTTAAGAGTTTAGAATATTTTGAAATTTTGATCTTTGTAATAGATGTACTCTATTGGTAAAGTTTATGCAAATATTCCAAATTTGAGACAATTTGACCTGATTATATCTTTCTTTTCTTCTTTATGACTTTATAATATTTAAAATTTAAATGAAATTGGAACATATTATAAATTCTGTATGACTTACAGCATTGAATTTTATCTAAATTTATAAGCATCAATTTTTCTTTTGCATTTGTAGTCTAAAATTGAAGTATTCTGCTTTTACTGGACAGCCAAGGTGTTCTCAGTTTGTTGCTAATGTGAGCTCTTGACCAGAATTGTTGTATTCATATTTTGTTGCCTAGGTTACACTAAAACTTGGGTTTGTTTTAGTTTCAGCAGGTTTGTACCAGTTTCAGCCAGCTAATGAGTTGTCCATTTCTCACTCATTCTCGTCTTTAACAAAATGCTTTAGGCAAATTTTGTTAATGACATTATGATGGCTAGACTAGGTGTGAGTAGACACAAAGAAAGCAGACTAATTGCCTATTATGTGTTGAGAGTGCAGTGTGTGCTAGTGTGGCTGCTGTTGAATGGAGGGGCGGGGATGCAGAGCTGTGGAAGAGTAAAGGAAGCTCAGTGATGGACTAAGATGTGGGGATATCGGCTTGGTCAGTTAACTGACTGTCAGCTAGAGGAACTTATTTTAAAACTGAATTTTATTTCAGACTGGTGGAGTTCTATGAGATGGTAAGATTAATTGCAGAATTAAAGACTTGGAGCTCATGAAATTCAAGGGCTGCAAGCATCTTTTGGACTCACTATAGTGGGGGTGTTGGCAAGATGCAAGAGCAGCTCTAGTTTTCAGGGGGTCCAGATAATAATGGGGCAGTTGGGGAGGGACAGAGAGAGTATCTGTCCTGAGTGGACAATCAGAAGGGTGGAATTAGATGTGAAATGAAGGCAATGTGGGTCTCCTCTTCATTTTGGGAAAAGACTAGTTACAGAATAGAGAAGCGGAATTGTTGGACAGGAGGAGAGCAGCTGGGAGGAAGACATTTCATGCTGAAGGTGCAGGGATTGTTTCTGTTGGAGGGAAGCCCTGTTGCCAGCATGGGAGAGCACAGGAAACCCCACAGAAGGGCAGATGGCCGCTGCAGAGCGGCATCAAAGAAGAAAATGAACCCTGGTGCTTTTCTTTTAAACTTGCCTTTGCCCTGAGCCGTCTGGAGCTTTAGATGCACAGTTCTTAGTACTTTTTTTTTTTTATTTTGTGATTATTTAGCTGTTCAGAGAATTAAATCTTTCACATAAGAAAAAAATTTTAAAAATATCTAAAATATTTTGATGCAATGCTTTAAAACTAGTCCTGCTTGGGAATTTGTTTTATCACTTGGTTATTTGTCAGATTTATAAATCATATAAAATAGAAAGGCTTTACATCCTTGTGGACTTACAAGGCATGTACATTAACAGGCTAACCTGTATCTCTTGACCAGAGTGGAATAAACCATTCAGTTGGTGAAAAGCTTGGGGTTGTCTTAAGTTCAGTTTTGTCTGTGAATGTCCAAATAGTTTTGTTTTCTTTGTTCTCTGAGGGAGCAGCTAGCAGCTAGAGCTGATCTGGGCTGTGAGGTAAGGCTGCATTCTTGACATTGCTGGCACCATTGTCAGTACCTTCTTTCTGCTGATGTAGTTCATGTTCTAGAATTATTAAATATGTTTTTCTCAAAATATGCTTTCTTTTTTCACAAATATGTTAATCTTTTTCTAGTATATACTTTAAGCAGAGATTTTTAAAGAGTAGTAATGAAAAATTTATCTCATTTAAAAAATATTTTACTTTTCAGTCATTAGTTTTTTGCAGCCTTGCTTGTGGTTGTGATTGCTTAGTTCTTACTTTATTGTTATCTGACTATAACCTTATTGTTAGTTCTTGAGATTCTGTCTTCTGCTTGGTCAGTGCATTGGTGATGCTCTGCATGGAGTTTGTTTGAGTTTATATTGGCCTTTTGATTTCTAGGTTTTCCTTTCAGAGATTATCTCTTCTCTCCGATTTCTTGTTCATGCTGCCAAGTTTCTGCCCAGATCTTTCACTTCTTTTATTATTCATCATCTGTTTATCTAAATCCTCATTGAGGTGGTTGCTCGTTTTTAAAATTAAGTTTGAATTCTTAAGCATTCCATCAATTTCAACATCTTTGGATTCAGTTTTTAAAGATCTGTGAACTTCTAGTGGAATCAGATTCCTTGCGTTTTCATTTGACTTACGCTTCTGAGTGTCTGCTTGCACATCTGTGGGGATGGATGGGCCTTCTAGTTTTAATTAAAGGTCTTATTAATGAGCATCCTTTAGTTTCCAGTACCACTCAGAGAAAAGAAAAAAAACTGCCATCATAGCAACAGCATCCAAATAAAACAAATATAGAAATACAATTAAAATCAGATAACACAAGCTGCTTCATCTTCCCAGGTGGTTATGAACTGCTGTGTGGGCACTGGGAATTGAACTCAGGTCCTCTGGAAGGGCAGCTAGTGCTCTCAATTGCTGAACTATCTCCTTAGCTCCAATAGGTACTTTCTTATGGACTTCTAGAATGTGTTTATGAATTTTCTTTTCTAAGTGGAGTAACTTTGACAAGCAATGGCAGTTACTATCCTAAATCAAATTAGCAGGTACTCTCATCATTTTTCCTGTTTTCTATGGATAGAATTATATGGGAAAGTTACTATACTGACAGAATCTAAAGCTTCCACTACATGAAGGTTTTGAATTGTAATGCCAAAATCGTGGTCATTACTCTTTGTTTAAAAGAAAAATAACACTTTGTAGGAAGATGAATTTTATTTTAAAATTTACTAATTACTCTTGCACTGGGATTTAAATGATAATATTTGAGACCATTCACTCAGATTTTTGTTGTCTTTCCCCTATTTTCTGCCATTGCTTTCAGGCTTTCTCTTCTTACAGCACTTTCCCAAGTCTGCATTGGGAAGTGAAACTATATTCATAGTTTTATTTGAGAAACTAGTATTCATTTCTTTTAAAAATGATTATCAACTTCTGTTTCACGCCACAGTGAAATAACCCTCTTGCAGCCTAGCTCCTGTAACTGAAAACCCTGCCATAATATGGAGGTCAGCCACCTGGAGATACTGAAAATTAAACAGAGCAGGCCAATGGGAGAGGAACACTGGCACGGCTAATATAACAGAGTGTTTCCTTGGCCTCTCTGCATATTTGCTTTTCGTCTTTAACTCCAGGGTAGGCAAAATTTGGGAATTGTGTTACAGGCTTAGATGGTAAAAATCCATAGGGGAACCAATCTTTTCAGCTAGAGGTCTAGGAAATAGACTGGGAGAGCCAGTGGCAATACTTCCTTTCCTTCTCTCTCCTTCCCTCCCTTTTTCCTTTCTTCCTCTTCCTGGCCCTGTCCCTAGTCCAGACTAAACACTTTTTGGTGCAGTGGCAGTGGAATGGTCCCGTCTGTCAGGATGAAGCCAGGGAAAAGTGTCTCTGTCACACAAAGAATCCTGCAAAGCAGGTTACATGTATTTCCAAATGGCCACAAAATGGCAGCATACAACTCCCTGGGACATACAAGTATCTCTTGATTGGCAACTGAGGAAAGAGAGAGAACTCCTACCTTCTTGGTCACACCCAGAGAGGTTGCGACTTCCATAATTCTGAGCTAGAGGGACAGGGGAGGATGATAGTAAGTCAAGGCCCGAGTGCCACGGAGCTTTGCTGCTCTTAAGAAGTTTTCATTGGTTTTCTTGAATAAGTGTGGAATCATTTGCTCTGTGTCCTTAGGATGATTTCCAGATATTGTTCATATTTCTTACCAATTGTGCTTGCTTAGCTAGAGAGCAGGTCTGTGCAGTTCCTAATGCTACTAATTCAAAGGGTAAGACTCTCTACCTTCTTTTCAGTCACAAGTATTCCATGCTGTAAATTTTCCATGGAGATCTACTTTAGCTAGATCCCACAGATTCTGATTTGTCACTGTTTACTAAGTTAAAATATTTTCTAATTACTTCTGGATTTTCCAGAAGTATGCTGTTTAACTGACAAATATTTGTGGAATTTCCAGGTATGCTTTTTAAGACATAGTACAATATAGCACAGGCTGACTTCAAACTCAAGATCTAGCTGAGGATGACCCTGAACTCTGAACTCTCTTGCCATACCTCCCGAGTGCTGGTGTTGTAGGTGTGCACCATCATGCCCAGTTTTATGCGTTGATGATAACTAAACCTAGGTGTGACCAAGAAGATTGGAGTCCTCTCTCTTCTCTCAGTTTCCAGTCAAGAGCTGTGTGGATGCTGGACAAGAGCTCTAGCCCATATCATGTCTGTTATTGGTCCCTAGTTTGATTTCTTTATCCGAGGGGTTGTAATTGCAATCGTTATAGTCAGGTAGTAAGGCTCAAAAAATGTTGACAAGGATGGTTTGCTTCTCAGTGGACAACTGGCAGATTTTAGAGGTACTTACAAGTTCTGTTACCCCTTCTGTGGAAAACAGTTTTAAAGTCAGTTCTATTGTCCATGTCCTTACAAAGCTATCATAGAGGTAAGTAAGCAACAACAATTACTTCTGGGGCAGAGTAGTCATAATCTGATATACTGGAAAATATATAGTTTTCAAGAAAGCATACAAGACATACATATAAATAATTAACAGTGTGTGACCTGGACACATGGAAAAAAATCAGGTGGCAGAAGCCTTTCAGGAATCCAGATGCCAAATTTAATTGATTTCAAAACAGCCATTATAAATATATTCAAAAAACAAAAGCAAACCATCTGAAAAGAAGCAAAGAATGCAATTATCACCATCAAATAGGAAAGACTCTCAGTAAAAAACTAAATATATATATATATATATATATATATATATAAACTACATGGAATTTAATATATAAAACAAATAAATAATTAAAGGAAAAATAAACATTGTTTCAGAGAACATGGGATGCCCTTAAATATATCAGAATAACATAAGCGTAATGGAGGTACTAGAATGAGAAGAGAAGGAAAAAGGATCAGGAAATATATCTGAAAATATAATGCCTGAAAAATTTCAAATTTGCTGAAAAAAATGATCTGTGTATTCATAAAACCCAGTGACTTTCAAGTAAGGCTAGACACAAAGATTATCCATGTGTAGACACATTGCAGTAAACATATTGCAAGAAAAAAATCATGAAAGCATCAAGAGAAGAAAGAGCAAAGTACTAAGTCATCAAACTGTCTAAAGAAACCAGAGCAAAGAGGACAAGTTAACCCAAAGCAAGCAGATGAAGGAAATAGTACAGATTAAAATAGAAATAGAAGAAGTTGGACACAGAAAAGCATTAGAAAAAAAATAAATGAAGCTAACAGCTGGGTCTTTAAATGATGAATAAACTCAACAAGCTTTTAACCAGACTGACTAAGAATAAAAAAAAAATAAGCTTGCTAATATTGGTAATGAAAGAGGAGATAGACTACAGAACCTACAGATGTTCAATGTCAAATAAGGAATTACTGCAGACAACTCTGTGGGCATAAATTTGTCTGTAGATAAAAGGGACAGAGTCCTTCAGCAACCTGAACTCTCTAAAAAGAGAAGTCTGAAGAGTTATACAGCTATTAAGTACAATGAACCTGTAGTTAAAAATCTTCCACTGAAGAAACTCCAGTCATGGATGATTTATCTGATGTGTCTAATGAAGCAGTTAAGGGAGAGGTAATATCCGTCACAGTCTTTTCAACAAGATGGAAGCTTCATTTGTGTGACCAGTGTTAGTACTAAAACCAGAAAACACAGAAATAATTGGTAGAGCTCATATTTGACAAAGACTTTTATTTAGAATGAATGAAGAATTCTTGCTAAGGAAATCTAACGAAAAGAAAGACAAAGGATGCTATGAAGAGAGACAGCTGGATCTGGTCAGTAGTTTTAGCAACCAGGTGACAGTGTTAAGTGCTGGTGAGGATGACATGCAACTGAAACACATGTCTTTCTGCTGGGGGTGCAAATATTACTTTCTAAAGCTGGACAGCTTCCAAAGGAGGCAAAATATTTGCCATGTAACTCAGGAGTGTCGCACTGAGGGTTGATTTAAGTAAGATGAATGTGTATACTCAAACCAAACCTTCATACAAGTGTTTGTAATAGCACCCCCTTTTATTTTATAATTGACTAAAAAACAAAGAGCACTAAATACTTCTAAATAGAGAATGGATGAGCTAGTGGTATATGCATGCATACAATGGAGTTTGCCTTAGTGATAGAAAGAATTGTTATCAGGCCATACAAAAAGTGGATGATTTTCAGGAAGTATGCAGAATGAAAGATGCTAGACTAAAGTCTTCAGATACTGAAAATGCTATTTAAGTTAGACTTAAATAATGTAAACAAAAGATTATTGGTCTAGAGGCCAGAGCGGTACTTCGTAGATTTTAAAGGTTTACTACAAGTATATGCAAACACCTTAAAAGTTTGAACTCTTTGGATTATACCTGTGCTGGTTGTTTTGTTTTTGTCAACTCGACACAAACAAGAGTCATTGAAGAAGAAGAAATTTCAGTTGAGAGCATGCATTCATCAATAAGCTGAGTAATGATCGATGGGGGAGGGCCCAGCCCTCTGTGGGCAGTGGCATTTCTGGGCAGGTGGTTCTGGGTTGTATAAAAAAAGCAGGCTGAGCAAACCAGGGAGAACAAGCCAGTAAAGCAACTCCCTTCATGGTCTCTGCATCAGCTCCTGCCTCCAGGTTCCTGCTTCGAGTTCCTTCTCTGACTCTCTTCCTGATGGACTACAGCTGTTAGGGCAAATAAGTCCTTTCCTCTGAGAGCGGCTTTTAGTGACGGTGTTTATCACAACAGCGGAAGGTAAACTAAGATGGCACTATTGAATGGATTTGCTAAAACTCAATGGTCTTCATTCACAAAATTTAAATAAATATTTTCTGAAGTTTAAAATGAGCTGGCAGCCATGGGTATTCTTTTGTCATTTATTATTTGAAGAAAAACAAAATAAATCATTTGTGTTCCTGACCTACACATGTACTTTTTATTTTTTAACTTACTATGCATGAAAAACCCGGAAGCCTTTCAGGACAATTAATTTTTGTTTATGTAGAATTTTTCCTATTTAAAGTCATTATTCACTTTGAGTTACCTTTTGAAAGAGGTCAAGAAATAGCCAGGCATGTAAACCAAAATGTAACTCCGGCATTTGTGAAGCACAGGCAGGAGGTTTGGCATGAGTCTGAGGCTAACCTATGCTACAGAGTAACCTTGTCTTAAAAAAAAAGAAAGGAAGAAAGAAAGAACACAAGCTGTTAAGATGACTTCATCGGCAAAGGCACTTGTCAAACCTCATGCCTTAATTTTGTCCCCAGGACCCTCATCATGGAAGGAGAAAACCAGCTCTCCCCAGTTGTCCTCCTACTCCACACGCACACTGTGGTGTAAACATACCCACATACACAGAAGTTAATAAATAAAATTAAATACACCGAAAAAGAAAAGTGGTTTTGAGATTGGAGAAATTATTATAGCTGATATTTTATCTTAAAAAGGAGATGGCAGTTTCTAAAAATAGGAAGAAGTATGGTTATAAAACAGAGACCTAGGAGAAGAACTTTTGCTTGTGAATTTATTTTTGTACGGCCATGGAGTATTGATAAAACTGATCTGATTAGGAAATAAATACATTTTCAATAAATGATTATTTCAATAACGCTAGAAATTACCACCAAAAGAGTAGTTTCCTTTTCATGTTTTTACCCAAAAATCAAAATCAAACTACAAAAACCATCAGTATCAAATAGGTCTGTAAAAGTGGTACCTAAAACCAACATTAATGAGTAATGGTGAAGATTCATGAAGTTCTGTGCTGTCTCCAAAGTGGTGCTGAGAATTAAAGATCCACTAACAATGCCTTCTTAACCTCAGAGAAAAACAAATCAAAACAACAACAAAAAACCTAACCATGTCAAAACAAAACCAACAATGAACCCTTAGCTCATCAGAATCAATAAGTGATGCACCGAGGTATAATTTGTCTCACGGGCAGCAGACAACAGTATTTCCTGCTTGTGTTCTGTTCTGTTGGCTTCTCCCCCACTTCCTTTTGTTGCTGGATGGGATGTCTTAAGCTTGTTCAATGATTGTTGAAATATTTTGGGTAAACTAGTAAATGAGTCTTCACATGTAGTATTACTTCTGTGGAAAAATAGTTCTTTTAAAAAGTTACTCTGTGTGTGTGTGTGTGTGTGTGTGTGTGTGTGCACGCACTAGCATATGCGCACATGTGCACACACTTCTGGAAATCAGAGGACAGGTTGTGGGAGCTGGTTTTTCCCTTCTACCATGTGGTGCCCACGGATTGAAGTCAGGCCACCAGGTTTGGCACCAGGCACCTTTACCCACTGAGCCATCTCACTGGCCCCAAATATTGATTTCTATAACATCGATATAGTATATATGATATATATTATATATAATATAATGTAATTTCTGTAATATAATTTCTATAATAATCGTGAAACACAGTTGACTAGATGTTGAAAGCCGAATCCCCTGCCCAGCTCCCTTCACCCCTATGAAGAGTTTTTCTATAATTAAAAGTTATTTTAGTTGGTGTTGCTGGGAATATATCATTTGACAATATCTTTCCCTCTAAAGTTTGTGTATCTGATGAAGTGTTTTTTAATTTTTCTGGAAGCAAAGTTACCCTAACGGACTATTAGTTAATCAGAAGGTATTTGCTTATGGAAGTTCAGCTAAAACCCGAATAATTTGGAAATATAAACCAACAAAAAACAATTTGTAATTCAGTGTGCCTGCTAAAAGCTAAATGAAAGAAAACATTCAAAGTCAGTTTTGTGTTAGAGAGCTTTCAGATATCTATATTACTGCCTAGCTTAAATTATTATGTATTTTATTATTGCTATTCTCTTTGCTTTGGAAACAAATGTGCAGGTGCTTGAAGGACTTGTGCTGTGGGAATCTAGTTATTGGGGCTTTGCCTTCTGTATATTCTCATCTACATCAGTGCTTCACATGAGTCTCCGTAGCTTCCATGCTAGACATTCTTTTTTGTGGCGTTTGTTCTTGATGTATTTTGAGAGACGAGGTTTTCTGAAAGAACATGAAAGAAGTCGGCCTTAAGACTGTTTACACATTGCTCCATCCAAGTCCATGCTGCCTGCGGATTGCAGAGCGGGAGTAGTCAACTTCAAAGCACATCTGGCTGTTGTTACAAAATCAGAAAATAGATTGCTTATTTTCCCTAAATAGACTCAAGAACATGCTTTTCTTTGAATATTTCCCAAACTCAGTGTATTATAAATGAATAAGAACAGCAGAATATTGTTACCAGTTTTCACGGTTTTTTGTTGTTTTTATGAATTAGAATAGACATTTTTCTTTATTCATCCTTTTGAAAAAATAATTCATAATAAAGAAGCCCTTAACTTCTTTATTTAATGCTTTTAAAGATGAAGGTGGTGGAATAAGCCTTATTTCTCTAGAGTTGAAATGCTGCATTGTAATTAACTAGACCGATATTTTGTGTCCTGCTTATAAATGTAGAGCTGGGCAAAAATAAGTCACAGATGGTTTCCTTGGCTTTTGGTTTTAAATCTAAACTTAATTAGAGCTTGAGCATCTTTGAGACTTATTTTTCCTCTTCCTGTTTCTCCTCATATTTAATTCAGTTTCATGAGTTGGAGCTGGGTGTGTACATTGATGTGTGTGTGTGTCTTTAGCGAACTCACTTTCTGTGTTCCCCAAATGAAGAATGTTAACTTGCTTCTCACATGTACTTTCGGACAGCAGATATTTGCTGGATGTATTTTGTTGCTCGCTAGAAGGTTGCTGCCTATATTTGAGCAGCGGTGCATATGCACTTTGACACGTCCTCCTCTGGCACAGTGCTTCAGCCACTTAACAAAGGCTCTGTTGTGATTCTTGCATATTCTAAAAATGCTTTGCGTCTTGAGCACTGGAGTCAGACTTCGACACAGCCAGCCTGTAGTGTTGCCAAACATACAGTTGTGGTGACTTTGTACTTTTTGCTAATTCTGTTGAGGCTTGGGATCTTTATTTGACTACTTTTATGTGGATCTTGAATTACTATTTCCTCTCTCTTCATTGTGGTGTAGGCACTGCTAATAGACGTTATTTGGTTCCATTGTTGGTGTATGTTCAGGACAAGGAGAAAATTTAAATTCATATGGTTTCCAGTACCTTTATGGGATGTAGTCTCTGGGTGAAGAAACCCATGTGCATGTTTTTCTCTTCTAGGGAGTAAATAAATGCATATATTCTTCAGATCCTGTCTACTCTTATACTAGACTCAGCGATTTTAAATTCTGATTTTTTTAAGTTTAGGTCCTCTGTTTTCTTCAATTGGTTCTTGATTTGTCTTTGCCTTTTATGTCAAATTGAATGTAGATATCTTTACAATTATATAAAATATTGCTTTTGAAAACCGGCTTGGGTTTTGGAAAATTGAATTGAATAAGATACTTATGAAAAAACTTGTCACTTAATCCTAATTGTGTAATTCAGGGTAGGCACCTCTTTTCTTTTGGAGTCATAGTGTTCTTTTCATTTTGTGGTTGTTGCTGTAGTAAGTTGTGAGTTTATACTGTGAAAAAATTAGACTTTTCTGGTAATAAGTTTTAATTTTTATTTTATTTGTAAATGAAACAGTTGGCATAGAAATGGCTTTATTTAGCATAAAGCAATTCAAGAAATCTCGATTGAAAGATTTAAATATGTGTTATATAACAGAGGTGTCCTTGTACTCAGTCTTCCCAAAGATGTGTGTGGAAACATACTGTTGAACACTCAGAGTATTATGTAAGGGCCTTGAAAGTGAACCCAGGATGCTTTAGGAGCTGCTGAGAGGTGGGACCGAATGTAGTTCCTTCTCTCCCCCTCTTCCCTAAGAATATCTTTGGGCACTGGAGCGGGTGCTGGGAATAGACTGGAGATGTGGCAATCCCAGTCTTTCTTTTTCGAATCCACATTTATAACAGTGAATCATAAAAAGAGGTGAGCATCCAGGGTGGCACTAGCCTGGTAAGAGCTAATTTTCCTAGGAACCTCATTCTGACTCAGTGAGTTTTGAAGAAGGTGGGAGAATGATTGCAGCTTTTAGCAGATGGTATTTACATGGTAAAACAAGTCTTTTGGTGCCCTTGGAATGAGGAGTAAGTTTGGGGCTAGTGAAGCTGAAAAGATAGATTGAGGGAGAATCTCAAGGGAATTTCATGTCCTCATTTACGCTATGAGTTACAGTTAAATAGTTGTGTCTCTCGCATGTCTGGGGTGTAGTGACTAAATCGAGATTTCAAGAATGAATACATGTATGCTTAGAGGGCTTGGGGGTATGAGCAGACAGGCAGATGGGCACACATTCTGGTAACATAGTCATTCAGGATTGATAAGTGTGAAACATGGAGCGAAGAGCAATGGATGGGAGTGGGCCCTGAGGCCGAGGGCCACAAAGGTGCATTCAACCCAGAGAGGAAGCTCACGGAAATAAATGTATGTGTGCTACTTTAAAAATGAACTAAATATTAAGATATACAGAAGACATTTTCACCTAGAAAAATGTATTTTATTCAAAAACTCCAGGATTAATGGCTTTATTTATAATTTTACAGATAGAAAATCCTCGGTACCTGAGACAGAAGCCTCTCCCAGTTTCTCTGGTAGGTGATGATTTCACTGGGCTTTTTCTAGGGACAGGTATCTTTAAATAAAATATGAATTTTTTAAAATATAAAATAATGTAGGCCCACATCGGGAAGTGTAATAGTAATTTTAATCCTGTTGCTTAGAAGTGAATGAATCCCTTTATTTTCTCCAAGGCTAACATTGTTTTGAAATGAATTTCAGAAACTTTATTAGTTTATTTTTAAGGAGCTGGTAAACTAGTCCTGGGAAGTTTTAAATGACTCTTGCTGGCTCTACAGATAACTTCAAAGGTCAGCCTGAGAAAGTCTAGCAGTCTTCATGATGAGCATTTTCTCTCTCGAATGCACGAGAAAGAGGTAGGATTGTCTTATTTTTCCATGCCTAGTAGTGAACACAGTTGATATTGTGTAATAGGAGTGTTCGATGTGATGCACAGGAGAAAGAGATTAGTTATCTGGGCTCAAAACCAAATCAGTGCAGACCAGGCTGGGCTTCTGTTAAAGATTTTAATGTGTATCTCCCATCTTATCTGCTGCAGCTCCATTCTCCTAGGGAGGGTTGTGATGCAGTATTCTTTCTTAATTATGATGCTCAGGAGGAAGAGACAATGTCAGTTTTAGAATGAGTGTGTTTAACCTCAGTGAATCTATGCATCCTCTCTATCTCTTACTGATGTATGCTGTGAATATATTTTATTACTGTTGGTTAATAAAGAAGCTGTTTGGGCCAATGGCTTAGCAGAATATGGCCAGGCTTAGCAGAATATGACCAGACTGGAAGAGATAAAGAGAGAGAATAGGTGGACTCAAAGAGACTGCATATAGCTGCCAAAGGAGACAGACACTGAAACCTTACCAGTAAGCCACAGCCTTGTGTCAATACACAGATTAATAGAAATGGGTTAATTTAAGATGTAAGAGTTAGTTAATAAGAAGCCCGAGCTAATAGGCCAAACTGTGTTGTAATTAATATACTTTCTATGTGATAATTCAGGTCTGAGCAGTTGGGAAAAATAGCGAGTGGTCTTGGCTTATAAAATGGCCCCCAACAAATTTATTTTTTTATTCTCAATATTCTTGTTCTTTATTATTTATTTATTCATTTACTTATTTATTTTACAACTCTACTACTGTTTCTCTTTCTTCCTGTACTCTCAGAACTCCCTACCTCTCCTCTGTCCTCCTCCCATCTACTCCTCCATTTCTATTAAGAGGAAGGCAGGCCTCCCATGGATAGCAACTAACATGGCATATCAAATTGAAGGCTGGATGAGGCAACTCAGCATGAGGGAAAAGGTCCCAACAGCCAGAAAGAGTCAGAGAGACAGCCCCTGCTTCCACTGTGAGGAGTCTCACAAGAAGACTAAGCTACACACTGTAACATATATACAAAGGGTTAGGTCAGTCCCTTGCGGGATCACTGGTTGTTTGTTCAGTCTCTGTGAGTCCCTATGAGCCTGGGTTAGTTGATTCTGTGAGTTTTCTTGTCATGTCCTTGACCCATCTGGCTCCTACATTCCTTCCTCCTCCTCTTCAGCAGGATTCCCCAGCTCTGTCTAATGTTTGGCTGTGGGTCTGCATCTGTTTCCATCAGTTGCTGGATGAAGGCTCTCTGATGACAATTGAGCTAGACACCAATCTGTGAATATAGCAGATCATCATCAGGAATCGTATCACTGATTTTTTTTCCAGTCATGTCTCATTCTATCCTAAGTTTCTCAGCCATTCAGCCTTTGTGTCCTGGCCCTCTAGGCAGCATCAGGGGTGGACTTTCTCTCATGGCATGGGTCTCAGGATTCATTGGTTGGTCACTTACATAATTTCTGCACCACCTATACCCCAGCATGTCTTGTAGGAAGGACAGATTGTAGGTTGAAGGTTATGGGCTGGGTTGGTGTCTCAGTCCCTTTGCTGTAAGTATTCCTGGTTACAGGAGAGGACTAGTGTTCAGCTCCTTATCCCCCATGACTAGAAGTCTTAGCTAGGGTCACCTTCATAGATTTCTGAGAGTTTCCATTGCACTAGGTTTCTAGCTCATCATAGATATGCCTCTCAATTCCAGTTGTGTCTCCCACTACTCTCTCCCTTCATCCTTCCCCCATCTGATCCCTCCTGTTCCTGACTGCCCACCCCATCCTTCAACCTTAATGTCTATTCTATTTCCTCTTCCCAGGAAGATTTATACACTTCACAGCCTTAAGCCCTCCTTGCTATCTAACCTCTCTGGGTCTGTGGATTATAGCATGGTTATTCTTTACAGCTAATAACAACTATGAGTGAGTACATACCATGTTTGTCTTTCTGGGTCTACCTGGTTACCTAACTCAGGATGATTTTTTTCAAGTTCCATACATTGTCTGCAAATTTCATGACGTCAGTGTTTTTAATAGCTGAGTAATATTCCATTGTGTAAATGTACCACACTTTCTTTATCCGTTCTTTGGTTGAGGGACATCTAGGTTGTTTCTAGAAGATTATAAATAAAGCTGCTATGAACATGAGCAAGAGTCCTTGTGGTATGATTGAGCATCTTTTGGGTGTATGCCCAAGATTGGTATAGCTGGGTCTTGCAGTAGATCTATTCCCAATTTTCTGAGATGCCACCATATTGAGTTCCAAAGTGGCTGTGTAAGTTTGCATTTCCACCAGCAATGATGAAGAAGTGTTCCCCTTGCTCCAAATCCTTGCCAGCATTAGCTATCACTTGTGTTTTTAATCTTAGGCCATCCTGACAAGTGTAAGGTGAAATTTCAGAGTTGTTTTGATTTAAATTTTCCTGATGGCTAAGGATGTTGAACATTTCTTTTAAGTGTTTCTTGTCCATTTGTGATTCCTCTATTGAGAATTCCCTGTTTAGAGCTGTACCCCATTTTTTATTGAATTATTTGGTTTGCCAATGTCTAGTTTCTTGTGTTTTTATATATTTTAGAAATTAGACCTCTGTCTGATGTAGGGTTGGTGAAGATCTTTTCCCATTCTATAGGCTGCCAATTTGTCAAATTAATTGTGTCCTTTGTCTTAGAGAAGCTTTTTAGTTTCATGAGGTTCTATTTATTAATTGTCAGACTTAGTGCTGGTGCTGTTGGTGTTCTGTTCAGGAAGTTGTCTCCTGTGTCAGTACATTCAAGACTATTCCCCACTTTCTCTTCTATCAAGTTCATTGTGTCTGGTCTTATGTTGAGGTCTTTGATCTACTTGGACTTGAGTTTTGTGCTGGGCAATAGATATGGATATATTTGCATTCTTCTATATGCCAACATCCAGTTAGACCAGCACCATTTGCTTTTCTTTTTTCCATTGTATAATTTTGGTTTCTTTGTCAAAAATCAGGTGTCTGTAGGCGTGTGGATTTATGTCTGGATCTTCAGTTCGTTCCATCGAGCCACCTGTCTGCTTTATGCTAATACCATGTGGTTTTTATTACTGTAGCTCTGTAGCAGAGCTTGAAATCAGGGATTGGTGATACCTCTGGAAGTTCTTTTATTATACAGTATTGTTTTAGCTATCTGGATTTTTTGTTTTTGTATATGAAGTTGGGTATTGTTCTTTTAATGTCTGTAAATAATTGTGTTGAGATTTTGATGGAAATTGTATAGAATCTGTAGATTGCTTTTGGTAAGGTGGACATTTTTACCGTGTTAATACTACTGATCCCTGAGCATGGGTGATCTTTCCATCTTCTGATATCTTCTTCAATTTCTTTCTTAAAAGGCTTTAAATTCTTACCTTATAGTCTTTCACTTGCTTGGTTAGAGTAATTTTTATATTACTTGTGGCTATTGTAAAGGGTGTTGTTTCCCTAATTCCTTTCTCAAGCCATTTATTGTGTACTGGAGGGCTACTTATTTCTTTGAGCTTATTTTGTATCCAGTCACTTAATCAGCTGTAGGAGTTCCCTGGTATAATTTTTGGGATAATTTATATACACTATCATATCATCTACAAATATTGATACTTTGAGTTCTTCCTTTCCAATTTGTATCCCCTTGATCTCCTTTAGTTGTCATAATATTGCTCTAGCTAGAACTTCAAGTACCATATTAAATAGATATGGAGAGAATGGACAGCTTTGTCTTGTCTTTGATATTTGTGGAATTGCTTTAAGTGTCTCTCCATCTAATTTGATATTGGCTCTCAGCTTTCTATATATTGTCTTTATTATATTTAGGTATGTTTCTTATATCTCTTGCCTCTGTAAGACTCTTATTATGAAGGAGTGCTGGATTTTGTCCAAGACTTTTTCAGCATTGAATGAAATGATCATGTGGTTTTTTTTCTTTTAGTTTGTTTATATGGTGGATTACATTGACAGTTTTTTATATGTTGAACTATCTCTATATCTCTTGAATGAAGCCTACTTGATCATGGTAGATGATCTTTTTGTTGTTTACTTGGATTCAGTTTGTGAGTATTTAAATTGGTATTTTTTATCAATGTATATGAAGGATATTGATCTGTAATTTCTCTCTCTCTATTTTTTATTTTTAGTTTATCTAGGCAGGGTTTCCCTGCAGCTTTTGGAGCCTGTCCTGGAACCCACTCTGTATACCAGGCTGGCCTCAAACTCACAGAGATCCACCTGTCTTTGCCTCTCAGGTGCTTGGATTAAAGGTGTGAGCCACTACTACCTGGCTTGTAATTCTCTTTCTTTGTTGAGTCTTTGTGTGGTTTGGATATCAGGATGATTGTGGTCTCATAAAATAAATTTGGACATGCTTCTTCTGTCTCTATGTTGCAGAATAACTTGAGGAGTATTGGTTTTAGCTCTTTGAAAATCTGGTAGAATTCTTTACCAAAACTGTCTTGCCCTGGCCTTTTTTTTTGACTGGGAGACTTTAAAGCTTTTGTAGCTTTTAATGCGTTTATTCTGCTAGTCACATTACAGAACATTTTGACAAGGAGTATCATCCAGCAGATTTCTGTCGTTAGTTCTTCCTTGTAATTTGAGAAAATGTTCCTGACATGGACCAAGACTTTGGAAACCTGTTGTCTCTAAAAATAAGAGACAGCACAAAAAGATCAGCTTTTAGATCAACCCTCAATTCTCAGAGAACATATAGTAGACTGCTGGATTTAAAAATAAAACAAAACAGGACAGATTTATTTTACTTTAATTTATGTGTATGGGTGTTTATCCCCCATGTATGTCTGTGCACCGTGTGTGCTTGGTGCCTGAAGATTTCAGGAAAGGGCATTGCATCTCCTGAAATGGAGTTAGAGATGGTTGTGAGTTGTCATGGGCTGCTGGGAATCAAACCTAGGGCCTCTCTCTGGAAGAACAGCCAGTGTTTTTAGCTGCTGACCCTTCTCTCCAGCCCTGAAACTGTGATTTTAATAGAATTCCACTCTCACCCATTTCCTAGAAAGAGGTGCTGCTTCTTTCTTACATAGAATGCTAGTTAGGCCTTTTCCCATGAATTTATAAGTTAAATGCATTGTTTAAATAGAGCTGTGTAGTAATATTTTGTTTGTAATCTAACAAATAAAGTTTGCCTGAAGATCAGAGTGTAGAGCTAAGCCACTAGTTAGCCGTAGAAGTCAGGCAGTGGTGGCATACACCTTTAATCCCAACACTTGGAAGACAGAGGCAGACAGATCTCTGTGAGTTTAAGGCCACATTGGGCTGCATGAGATTTGGTCTGTCTAAAAGAGAAACAAAGCTCACACAAAGGTGATCCCAGCACTTGGAATGACATGCCTTTAATCCCAACATTAGGGATCTGGAGACGAGAGATATGGCTGGGCCGAGAGAGGACTTTAAGGTGGGAGGAGACAGGAGCTCAGTGCAGTCTTAGGATTCAGTCTGAGATGCAGTCTGAGTATTCATAGAGAGAGGATCGCCCCTTCAGTCTGAGGATTCAGTCTGAGATGCAGTTTGAAGCTTCATACAGACAGGATTGCCCCTTCAGTCTGAGGATTCAGTAGAGGGAAAAGGTCTCTCTAGTGGCTGGCTGCTCTACTTCTCTGATCTCTCAGCTTTCACCCCCTAATATCTGACTCTGAGTTTTTATTATCAAGAACAATTAGAATTTGTGCTACAGAGCCAAATAAAGCAACTTACATAATAAATGAGAGAACTGGTACTTTAACGACTTATAAAATATACCAACACAAAGTTTAATAAGTAACTGTATAAAGAAATGCTCCTTCGGCACGAGTTGGTTCATTGTCAGTGTCCTAGGTGCTGATGAGTAATTTGTTGGATGGATCTGAATAGGCTCTGCCATTTGCTGAGTTGTTAAGACAGAACACCAATAGCCAGGTATTGATGTAGGAAGAAATGAGGAAGAGGCAGGAAGTCACTAACGAAAGTAAAAACCAAAGCATGTAGAGAACGTAAGCAAAATAAATAGTAGTACTAATTATTTTTATTCTTCTGTATAAATTTGGCTTATGTATGAGCAAATTTAAAAAAATTAGAATATATATGAGCATGTATTATGTGCATATTATCTAACATTTCTTTTAATGTGATAAATCCTGAAATAATTATCGTTAATGTTTAGGAGAATTTCATGCATCTCTAATCTCCAGGATAATATGGAACTGACTTATTCTTTGTTATAAATTGGTATAGTAGATAACAACTTGCCTAATGAAATATTTCAAATTTGTATCCTGAGAGTAGTTTGTGCTAGATATATTAGTGAAAAACAATCTTAGTTTTCAGCATGGTGACTCATCTGGTTAGTAACTGGTGAAGTCCTCTAGAAGGAGGAAGATCACGGTTTGGTACCTAAGCAGAATGATGATTGCTTTATGAATCAGTTTTCTAAATTGATTAGTGATGATGCTTGGGATTTACAAAGAAAGCTTGACAAACATTCTGTTTTTGTGTATCATTCTGTTTTTGCTTACAGTGTTTTGAAACTTGCTGGTCTGTAGGGAGGGCTGGTAGTGTCATGCTTAATTTTTTTAATGCTGTAAAATTTAAATTTCAATAGTGTTTCTAGTCTTTTATTGAAAGCTTGTAGACTGTAGTTATTCTATATATTAAAATAAATTTTGCTTGATTTTTGTATATTTGTTTTCTTTTGATACACTTGAAACAGTTGGTCAGCATGCAGGTGCATTTCTTGGAATTTATTTTATATCTACATTATTCCCTTTTTGCATGTGTGTGGCAGTATGTTACCCATGCTGGTTCCAAGTTTCTATGCTTAAGCAGCTATCCTGCCTTGGCTTGTTAACCCTCACCTCTGCCCCGGCCTTCCTAGTTTAAAAATGTTTCTCTAAATAACTTCAATTTTTCTGTTACAGTCATTAATGATTATTGTGATTTTTTATTTTATTTTGGTATTTAGTTAGTTTCACTATCAAATACTACATTTGCTTATTTCAAATAGGTAATAATAAAAAGTAGCATTTTATATAAACACATTGCTCCTTTGCATGAGTAATATGAATAGCTGATTGAATAAAACATTTAAAAATTATTTTTTAATGAGAAAATGCTTAGCTCAAAGTTTGTAAACATGAAGTTGAATAAATTGAACAAGTGACATTGGCAGTTACTTTTAAATTTAATTAATCATACTTTAAGTAGGCTATCATTACACTTAAGGAGATTTTTATGTTAAATGAATCAACATATTCATTAGCTTTATTAATTTTGTAGGAATGTACAGCCTTGGAGCTGTTGTTTGAAGTAAACACTTCAGAGCAAATGGGGCCTAATTTTAAGTAGAAGTTTCAGGAATTCTTTTTGCAAAGCTTGTGGGAAGGCTGTCTACATAGTGGAGTCATCCAGCTTCTGTTTTGTCTTTGCTGGGATTTCCATAGTATGGACTGGTGTATATTCTTAGTACTTTGAAGTGAGTTCTGGTCTTTTGATTTCTCTTCTTCCAAATGTTGGTTGGTTAGCTGGGGTGTTCAAGAAGACTGTCTAGGGAGATCTAGGCACATCCCTAGAGTTTAGTCAGATGAGGAAGGCCATTTTCCATTATTTCAACTTTTTTTCACTGTAAAACTTTTGATGGGAACAAGTGGCCTAGGTGGGTACTTCGGTCTGAAAGTGAATGTCTTTAAAACGATTAGGAAATGAGAACGAGCTAAACACCACTTAGCTTTTGGTAATGGAAAAGGACAGCATTTATCAATGCACTATTTTTATTTTTATTTTTCCATTCAAATATTTACACTTCCTTTCCTTCTCCCACTCCCCTCCCACTCCCTCCTCCCCCTTCTTCCTCCCCCTCCCTGCTTGAGAGAGGGCAGGGAACTCTGCCCTGTGGGAAGTCCAAGGCCCTCCCCCCTAAATCCAAGCCTAGGAAGCTGTGCATCCATATAGACTAGGGTCCCAAAAAGCCAGAACATAGTGTAAAAACAAGTTCCAGTGCCTTTATTAATGGCTTCTCAGTCAGCCCCCATTGTCAGCCACAGTCAGAGAGTGCGGTATGATGACATGCTCATTCAGACCCAGTCCAGCTGGATTTGATGAGCTCCCATTAGAACAGGCACACTGCCTCAGTTGGTGGACCAACCCCTCGCAGTCCTGACTTCCTCGCTCGTCTTTTCCCTCCTTATTGGCATAAAAACAGAGACATCGACCAATGGAATCGAATCGAAGACTCGGATATTAACCCACAAACCTATGAACACCTGATTTTCGACAAAGGAGCTAAAGGTATACAATGGAAGAAAGAAAGCATTTTTAACAAATGGTGCTGGCATAACTGGATGTCAACCTGCACAAAACTCAAGTCTAAATGGATTAAAGACCTCAATATAAATCTGACCACCCTGAACCTGATAGAAGAGAAAGTGGGAAATAGTCTACAACATATGGGCACAGGAGACCACTTCCTACGTATAACCCCAGAAGCACAGACAATAAGAGCAACATTGAATAAATGGGACCTCCTAAAACTGAGAAGCTTCCTTAAAGCAAAGGACACTGTCATTAAGACAAAAAGGCATCCTACTGAATGGGAGAAGATCTTCACCAACTCCACATCAGACAAAGGTCTGATCTCCAAAATATATAAAGAACTCAAGAAACTAAACTTTAAAATTCGAATTAACCCAATTAAAAATGAGGTACTGAACTGAACAGAGAATTCTCAACAGAAGAAGTTCAAATGGCCAAAAGACACTTAAGGTCACGTTCAGCTTCCTTAGCGATCAGGGAAATGCAAATCAAAGCAACTTTGAGATGCCATCTTACACCTGTCAGAATAGCTAAAATCAATGCACTATTTTTAAATTGTTTTTATTGAGCTATGTATTTTTCTCTGCTCTCCCCCCTTTCCCTTCTCCCCTCTCCCATGGTCCCCACGCTCCCAATTTACTCAGGAGATATTGTCTTTTTTACATCCCATGTAGGTTTCTCTTAGGGTCCTCTTTGTCTCTTTGTTGTCTAGGTTTTCTGGAATTGTGAATTGTAGGCTGCTTTGTTTTGTTTTGTTTATGCTTTATATCTAAAAGCCATTTGTGAGTGAGTACATATGATATTTGTCTTTCTGGGTCTGGGTTACCTCACTCAATATATTTTCTAGATCCATCCCTTTAAATTGCCTGCTAATTTAAAGGTGTCTTTTTTTTTTCTGCTGTGTAGTACTTCATTGTGTAAATGTATCACATTTTTCTTATCCATTCTTCGGTGGAGGGGCTCCATGCACTATTTTAAGAATGGCTTCTCTGCTCATATTTTCTACTGGCTCACTTAAAAATTCTTCAAAATTGGCTCACTTGTTTGTTTTTATAAAGTATGAAACTTTAATATACATAATTTACATTTATGCGTGCACACATACATATGTACAGAATAAAGGAAGTCTATGACTGCAATAAAATTCTCAAAGTATATGAAAAATAAATTAAAAATGTAATCAAAACAATTTTTTCAATAAACTCGAGAAGCTCCTCAAACCTTATATTGTAGAGGGAGCTGCGGACAGGCCTGTTTTTCATCCCGCCCGGCTCCAATGAAAGTCCTCCATCATTATATTTTATTTCTAGGAAAGAAAGACACGCAAAGCAACGGAAAGGCAATGTGGAGTAGGAAACATTGTACATAGAATGGAGAGACATTTGCTTCTGTGAGCAGAGTTTGTGGTGGATTTCATGGAAAGAGTGACTTTAGAGCCAGGAGTTGAATCGTGTGATATTTAATAGGCAGCTGAAGCCAGGGAGGATGGAACAAGGCTGTGTTTAGCTAGCGCTTAGAACTGCTTGGTATGTCATGTGAAAGAGAGTATTGGTCGCAAAGTTGCTGTCAACACAAGATGGGAAACCTCTGGAAGTCTGACTGGAGGATGACATTTTCACAACAGACTTGAGGCAGCTAAATTGGCAGTGGTTTGTCAGATGGGTCAGATTGTGAAAGATGGGAAGAGAACGAAGAGGTTGCCAGTCAGTGTGAGGTTGATGAAGAGCTGTCGGGTTGGTAGCTGTAGGGTTGCCAGCGAAACTCTGCTGGGATTGCACTTAGTGAGACACTTAGACATTGAGAAGGAGGGAAAAGAGGAGTTTAAGATGCAGAGTGTAGTAAGCGCTGGCTTTACTTTTAGGTGAGTTTGATACTCTATAGGTACATGTCACTGGAGGTGTTGAGGTGACTGTTGGCACAGAAGAGCTAAGGCTGGAGGATAACATTGCGATTCTTCTGCATGGGATGCTACAGTTGAACACAGTTAAGGCCATTAAAGGCTCACATTTATAGGTAGTAAAGATGGGTGCGAGACTCATTCAGGGAGAATGGCTACTTTAAATAGCAGAAGGATGGAACAAATGCAGAAATTAATAAAGAGTTCCTAAGACCCAGGCTACCAGCTAGAGTAGCAGTTATCACAGAAGCCAAGGCAAGCTAGAAGAAGAGGGGTGGGCATAGCAAGCTCCTGTGTGTTGCTCAACAGTAGAGAATACAGCTAGCTGCTTTGAGATTTGGTGGTCGAAGGCTCTTTGTATGAAAAATAAAAATCATGTCATTGTGATCTTGAGGTTACTATTTTAATAGTGAAAATGAGTTGTGAAAGGAGTAAAAAAAATAAAGCAAAAAATATAGACTACTCTGAAAACGTTTATTAGTTAACCATGAGAACCGCTGAGAGCGGCTGCTGCAGTGGGGCCTTCGGCTGAGGCTCTGCAGTCAGTAAATGTGCCAGTGAGGTGAAAGGCGCTCTCAGCAACAGGCGTGGCAGGGGTGGGCACACTCTGTTAGTGACAAAAGGAAGACCACAGTGTTACAGGGTGCTGAGTGTGCATCTGTGTGTCCTTCCCTTTCTCTTATTCCCGTTGCACCAGGTTTTCTTCCCAGGAAACCTTTAGACCACCAGGTTATATATCAAAGAATGTATCTTCTTTTACTGGTTTGAGTTCTGATTATTTGTTGAGCTGTTTAGAATAGATGAACCATCATCTAAAAGTCACTCAGTGCCAGGCCACCTCATTGACTGGACACAGACTCATGAGAGCAAATCGAGGCAGTCCACCTTCCTGTTGTGAAACCCCGAGCAGGCACTTCTCTGAGACTCTGTGCTCTGTAACGGAGAGATAATTCAAGCACCCACTTTGGAAGGATGTTGTTGGAGTTAAATCAAATAATTCATGTAGATCCCTAGGACTGTATTTGCTCACAGCGTGTAATGAACCAGTTGGTTTTCTTCTGCAAATTCTCTGTGTTCCTTGCTGCTGCTGCTGCTAGTGTTGCAAAAACAAGTATTGCTGTTGTTGATCTGTTGCTGCCATTGTCACAACTTTCTGGCTCTGTTTAGAGGGGCTGCTCTACATGATTCTTGGATTAAAGGCATCTCCTATTTAACTCAGGAGTTTTGCCTTTAAATGGCAATTAATGCCATTATTTCATCTTCCCACCTGTAGCTCCATATTTGTCTTGTTTCAGTTTCTCTAGGCTTGTCCTGATTCTGCCGTGTCTTTCAACATTTATCTATCTTCTGCTGTAACAAAGTCTGCAGATTTTATAACTGACTTAAATCTTGGGCTTAATGACTTACAGAGGCTATGTTCACCTTCCTCTGTATTTCTGTATTGGTCTTATGAAACTGATTGATTGAGAAAGGTCTTGCTGTGTAGCCCTGGTTGGTCTGGAACTTGCTGTGTAGACAATGCTAGTCTCTTTTTTTATATTTATTTATTTATTATGCATACAATAGGGCAGCAGACCTCATTTACAGATGGTTGTGAGCCACCATGTGGTTGCCGGGAATTGAACTCAGGACCTTTGGAAGAGCAGGCAATGCTCTTAACCACTGAGCCATCTCTCCAGCCCCCGACAATGCTAGTCTTGAGCTTGCTGGGGTCCTCCTTCTGGGTGCTGGGATTATAGTTTTACACCTCCATGGCTGGTTCAACTTTATTTTAAATGTTCAATTTAACAGCTCAATGAGATGATATTTTACCCATCATATTTTAACTATTTCATGTGGCTGTCTGTATTAAATATATTATTTTATCCACAAATTAAACACACTTTGTAGTTTTTCCTTTCTGTTATTTGGGGCACACATGTTGTTTTGTGTTCTGTATTTGTGGTTGCTCAGATGTAACTGTCAAAATTAGACAAGCTGAGGAATGAGGCCTCAGGATGAAGACAGCGAGAGAGGATGGGCCAGTCACCATCATCATTTGTTCTTTTGCTAGGTTCTTTCTAGAATCACACCCACTGTTCGCTGTAGTTATTATTTTTTTTATTGTGCAGTTATCTTTTCTGGAAATTGTGAGCAGAGAAAAACTGTCTTTTTTAGTTCTCCAGTTAGTACCTTCTTTCAGATCTAATGATTTCTGTGGCCTCATTTTCTTTCATTTTCTAGGGCATCATTTAGAGAGCTCCTGGTGATTTGCCACATGACTCTTCTCTGATCCTCTCAGTGTCTGAGATGTTACCTATTTGGCTGGTGTCTGTTTGTCTTGGTTGGAATGAACTGTCATTTTTATTATTCCCATGTAAACAGTACCTTTCTCCATGGTCTATCAAGGTTTTCAGTTTGTCTATGACTTGCCTGGTTGTTGTTTTCTTTTTCTTAGAATCTGGGGGTTGCTCCAGTTAGGCTTTTTCTGCTTCTGAGTTTGTATCTCTCCTTGCAGTCCAGAATACCTTTGCACTCACTGTGTTGCATAGACTGGTCTTGAACTGATTATTCTCCTGCCTCAGCCTCATAAAGTACTGGATTTATAGGCATGAGCCTCCATGCTAAGACAAGTCATCTCTTTTAAAAGAATAGATAGGACATTTTTGACTCTCCTTTTCTTTTCTTTTCTTTTCTTTTCTTTTCCTTCCTCACTCACATTCTCTTGGACAGATCCTCCAATGACATGTTTATTCACATCTTGGAGTTCTAGCTTACCTTGAAAGATTTTTTTGTTTTTTAATTTTAATCAATCAGTTTTCCACTTCTCAGGTATTTAGATTCTTTCTTAGTCTGTCAGGAAATGTACAGACGCCTTTGCTATACTATCTCACATCTGTTAACCTTACCTAGTTATTCGTCCTCCTATTCAATTATTAGGATTCCAGTTTTTAATATTTATTTGTTTCCTTTTTAAAAATTTCCCTTTCCCTGCTAAAACCACCTATCTGTTCTCTTACAAAAATATTTTCCAGGGGCTGGAGCGATGGCACAGAGGTGAGGGCCTGCTGCTGCTAGGATCCTACAGGTCCTTTAGGTCTGGTGTGTGTCATTGACCTGTGATTTTTTTCTTACTCATCTATGTTTAGAATGAAAATGTTTGTTCTTTTGATGGTGTCCTGTATGTCCTTCATATTCCTCTCGTATTTTTCCATATTTCTTGCTTACTTTGTCGAATCTTTCCCTTTATCTTGGAGCCCCAGGAGTCTACTTTCTTGTCTGATTCCTTCTTGTTATAAGGCTTCACCTGAGTTTTCTGATCGGAATATTGAGTTTTTCAATTTCAATATTAGCTGTGTTATCGTCAGTGTTTCTATCTTAGTTGAATTTATTTTTCAAATCCTGAATTACCTTGGTCATTTCATTCAGCTGTTTATCTGTATAATCTTGGTCATCACTCAAGTGTTTATTGTTATCATCTTGGAGTTCAATGAAGTGTTTGCTTGTGTCTTCTTTAAATTCCTCAATAAAGTCTATGATTGTTCTTCTAAAGTCTGTGTCCTGGAGTTTATCTAGGAGTTCTCACTACAGAACACTTCTCTAGGACTGCTAGGTTTGATGGGAGACATGCTAGCTTGGTGACTCAGGTGGTTTTTGTTTTAGTAATTTGATCTGGGCATTTTTTGTTTGGTTATGTGTCTGATGTGGTAATCTGGCTTTTCTTAGACTGGCCAGTGCAGGAGATGTATGCCATGAGTGAGCCCAGGTAAATCTGGTGGATGAACTGTTTAATTGGACCAGGGAAAGGTGATTCCCAAACCATGGGTGTGGAGCTAGGCCTGTAGCCGCCAGGATGGCTGTGGGTGGAGGAAGAGTGATAGAAGGAAGGAGGGTCAGCAGGCCTGAGGGCCACTGATCTGGACCTAGGTCTGCCTGTATAGAGAATGCCACAGGGCGTGGGAGATAATGGGCAAGGATGGAGGCCATAGGGAAGAGAGGAGTGACTTCCCCAGCACAGGTATTTCAGAAACAAAGAGCTTGGCTGGGCAGGTGGGGTGAGGGACAGGCAAAGGAAGAAGCACTTACTTAGGTGAGGTGGCTCACAAACCTCCAGGGTATACTGTTGACCTCTGTCGAGAATCAGATGGCTGTGCTTGTATGGGATCACATCACATCCTGGTCTATTCCATCAATCCATATGCCTATTTTGGTGCCAACAGCACACATTATTTATTATTATTATTATTTAAATTTGCAAGCTTTTTATTTCTACTTTAATCATGTTGCTTGCTATGGATATGGTTATATATATATATATATATATATATATATATATATATATTTTTTTTTACTTTTTGAGACAGGGTTTCTCTGTAGCTTTGGAGCCTGTCCTGGAACTAGCTCTTGTAGACCAGGCTGGTCTCGAACTCACAAAGATCCACCTGCCTCTGCCTCCCGAGTGCTGGGATTAAAGGCGTGCGCCACCACCGCCCGGTGATATGGTTATATTTTTATCTTTTTTGTTTGTTTAACTTTGGTAGGTACTATCTATCATTTCATCCTTTTATATTTCTAACTTGGTATAGAATAAGTTTGTTAGATATGTTCTTAGGATTTTCTGTATTTCATTGCTATCTATTGTAATTTGCTTCTTTATTTCTAGTCTTACAGTTTTTTATCTTTTCTCTTTTGCTTATTATTGATTAGTGAAAGATTTGTCAGTGGTGTTTATTTTTTCAAAGCACCAACTCTTCATTCATTTTTTAAAAAAAATTTTTGTTCCTATTTCATTAATTTATGCCCTGTTTTTAATTATTTCTCTTTACTGGGTTTAGTTCTGGCTTGTTTTATGCTTTGAGGTGCTTCACAGTTTGTGATTTCCCCCTGATTTTGTCACATGAACACTTAGAGCTGTAAGAACTGCTTTCATTGTATCTCATAGACTTTAGAATGTCATGTGATTTTTTTCATTCAGTTCTAGAAATATGTAAATTATATTGATTTCTTCAATCACCCAGTCATTCTTTGGTAGTGTGCTGTTTTTCTGTATATTTTCTATGAATAATCTTGCTTTTGATATTGTCTTATTCCATGGTCACAGAATACAGAAAGTTGTTTCAGTTTTCCTATTTGTGGAGACTCACTTTGTGTCCCATCCAGTACATGATCAGCTTTAGAATGAGTTATGTGGACTGCTGAGAAGGTTTCTTCTCTAGTATTTGGGTGAGATGCACTGCTAGTTTATTTATGTATGATGTCATTTGTCTCTGATGTTTGCCTGGATGACTTGTCTGTTAATGAGAATAGGGTATTTTTGTTTGTTTGTTTTTGTTTTTCAAGACAGGGTTTCTCTGTAGCTTTGGAACCTGTCCTGGAACTAGCTCTTTTAGACCAGGCTGGCCTCAAACTCAAAGAGATAGCCTACCTCTGCCTCCTGAGTACTGAGATTAAAGGCGTGCGCCACCACCACATGGCTGAGAATAGGGTATTAATTTATTCTTATCTTCTATTGTGTTGGTGTTAATCTGTGACTTTTAATCTCATAGTATTTGCTTTATGGAATTGTGTCACTTAGGTTCAGTGTAATATGCTCTTGTTGGATTGTTTCCTTAACAGCATGAAGTAGCCGTTGTCTCTTCTAGGTCGTGTGGGTCTGACATCAGTCTTGTCAGGTATCAGAATTCTGACACCCACTTGTTTCCTGGTACTATTGGCTTAAAATACCTTTGCCCGTTCTTTCACCCTTCAGTGTTCACCTTTTGTTTGTGAGGTTTGTTTATTGTACATAGCAAAAAGGAGGGATGTGCTTTCTAATCCAATTAGCTCTTCTGTATATGTTGATTGGAGAGTCTAATCCAGTGCTATTCAGAATTGTTATTAAAAGGTGTATATTCAGTTCCTGTCATTTTGTTGATTTTATAGTGTTTGATGGTTTTTAAGCCCTTATTTGGTTGAGAAATGTCTTTGAACCTTTTTTTTTTATATGGCTTCCTATATGTTTTTAATCGTTCTCTTCTATCCAGAGTTTATCCACTGTAGCATTGGCCTAGTGGTCATAGATTGCTTTAACCTACTCTTGTCATGGAAAGCTTTTCTTTTTCCTAACATGTGACAGCTCTGTTGGATATAGTTCCTGGATGGGCAGTTGAGATCTTTTTCAGAACTGAAAACACATGCTTTCATGCTCTTTTAGCTTTTGGAGTTTGCATTGAAAAGTCAGTTCTTACTCTGATAGGCCTGCCTTTCTGTGTGACTTTGTCCTTCTCTCTTGTAGCTTTCAATCCACTTTGTTTTTTTCTGAATTTTTAGTGTTTTAACTAAAGTATAATGTGAGAATTTCTTTTTTTGGTTCTCCCTATTTTGTGTTTTGTGTTTTGTCTGGATGGTCATCTAGTTTCCAAGGATGGGGCATATTTCCTCTATTATCTTATTGGAAATGTTTGCTATGTCTTTAACATGGGATTTTCCCCCCTGTTTTATGACCATAATTCATAAATTTGACCTTTTAATGCTGTCTCAAAGAGCCCCTATATTTTATTCTTTTATATATATTTAAATTTATTGTTGTCCTTAACAAATGATTCATATCCTTTGACTTATCGTTATTCCTCACCACTCTGTTTTTCACATGATCCATTCTATTGGTTGGGAGTTTTACTGAGGTTTTTTATTTGTCTTACTGAAAAATTAATGTTCAGTATTATTTGTTTGCTTTGTTTTTATTCCTATTTGAAATGAACAAGCATTTTTATTGGCCTATTACCTGCCAAGTAGTTTAGACTGTTAGCCTGCAAGCTTCAGGGACCCTCCTGTCTCTGCTTTCCCAGAGCCATGATGCTAAGTGTGCACCACCATACCTATTTTGGTTGTTGCTGTTGTTCCTGATGTGGGCTCAGGACCAAGGTCATGCTTGCATCAAGTACTTTACTAACTGAGCCAGCTGCCTAGACAGTAATTTGCCATTTATAGGAATAGTCTTTCTTAGAATGTCATATTTAAACAGAGAGGCTAATAGGAGTATTTTGAAATGATCAAACAGATGTGAGCAAAGAAAGAAGTTGGAAAAGACATACTGACTGGAATGGAAATACTAGACACTGAAACACTGTGTGGGTTTGAATGTAAGAGCAGGATACCACTATAAGATGACTTTCTGGTAATCTTTCAAATATTTCCCTTGAAGTTGGACATGAAAACAAAAATGATGGAAGCAAAGTTTTATGAAGAAAAACTTAAGCTGCAACAGAAACATGATGCTGATGTGCAGAAGGTAGGGTATATACATTTATGTTGTGTGAAGAACTTTCTGTGTTCCAGGGCTTGTGATGGGGCACACATCCATCATCTTTTTTCTAAGCAACAAGAAGGAAACAACTCCTTATGTATTTAAAAAAATGTGCTTATTTTCCTTTCCTCTTCCTCATTCAAATGATAAAGCATTATTCTTGCTGGACTGAAAAATTTACTTTTGTTTAAATGAAAGTTTTAATTATAAGTTTATGTAATGAAATTTTATTATAAAATATCAAAATGAAGTAGAATTATTTGAGGAATGATACATTAATGTATAGGATAAATGAATTTAACAGATGTTTGGAAGAATCACGGTGGTAGAGTCTGAAATCAGCTTCTTGGTAAATGTATCAGTTACCTTACTCATCATCATGACCAGTGCTGGACAAGAAACATATGGGAGAAAGGCTCTCCTTTGGCATTGTTTTTAGAGGATACAGTCTACCACAATGGAGAAAGTTAGGGGGAATGCATCTTGGTGGCAGTGGGAGTTTTCCGCAGCTGATTGTTTCCTATTTGTAGAATAGGAAGTAGACAGGACAAGAAGTAAGGCTGGGTTATAACCCTCAGTGGCACCACTTCCTCCAGTGAGGCCCCGTCTCCAAATGCTCATAGTCTCTCAAAATAGTCCTGTCAGATGGGAACTAAATGTTCAAATACCTGCTCCTGTAGAAGATATTTTCTATCCAAACCAAACATTCCACCCTGGGCCCTGTAAAATCATGCCCATCTCAAAATTCAAACTGCATCCAGTTAAGCTCCAAAAGATTCCATAGCCTTACAGTTCCAGTGCTGTTCAAAAGTCAAAGGCTTTGTTTCCCTGAGACTCACTGTACTCCCTAAATGTGAACCCTTTTTAAAGTAAAAAGTTATGTTTCCAGCATGTAATGGCATGGGGTAAACCATTTACATTCCAAAGGAGAGTAAGGGACAATAGAAAAGAAAGACAAGACCAAAGTAACAGTGAAATTCATGAAAAATACCAAACCTTCCAGCTCCATGTAAGGCATGTGGGGCTGTGGTAGTATCATCTGGGCTCCATTGGACTTGGGAACCTTGCTTCTCCAGCCCAGCTGTCTGTAACACAGATTGCCTCTCTCTTGGGCCATTGTGTGGTCTCAATAATTTTCTAGAACCCGGTACAAACTTCTGTCACCTCCTCATTCTTCATAGTTGCAAAATCAGCACCACATGAACAACATCATATCTTCAAGCCAACTTCAGACGTATCCTGGCCCCTTGGGCCATAGCTGAATTGCTTCTTGTGTCTTTGTGGTTGAATCTGGTAAAAAGCGCTTTTCTAGGTAGCCCTGATTGAGCAGGGTTCCCTGCTGGCTCTCTGTGTTTAGTCACTCTCTTTTCAAATGTAACAGCTTAGGAGATTTTGTTTTGCTCTATAACCCTGCTGGATGTGTGAAGTCTTATGCTTCACGGCTCCTTTCCTGTCTTGGTCCCACATCTGTGTTTTCTCTTTAAAGGTACTGTCTCTTGAACAAACACACATTTTTGTCCCCACCTTCTCTCCTCAACTGGATTCTAACTTTGTTTTTTCTTTTTGCCAAACTGTATATTTTGTTCTGCTCTCAGTCTCTGTAAACCTGACTAAGACAGTAGGTAGTATTTATGCTGCATGCTGGGTTAGTTTTGCTGTCTCATAACTTTCTTTGCCTATGACTTTTTAGTTAAGCTTCATGTAGTTTCAGGATATGAGCAGATTGCAGCCAAATTCTTTGCCAAAAATAAAAATGGATGGCATCTAGCCTAGTTTCTGAGAGAGCCATGACTCCTGATACAACATCAGACTGTCCTCTACTGTCTCCATTTTTATTGACATTCTAGTTTCCCAAACTTGAGCAGTGATAGCTTATTAAGCTCTGCTTTCGGTATTCTAGGGTTTCTTTAGCCTGCTCTCAAGTCTTCCTCGTCCCTCCTGTAAACCAGTTCCAAATGCCTGAAGAACCATGTGGTCAGGCTTATCACAGCAGTGACCTCATTTCTTGGTACCAATTTATTATATTAGTTCATTTCATACCACTAATATCAAATACCCGAGAACAAACAGCTCAAGAAGGGAAAATTATTTTGGCTCTTGGTTTGTGGGGATGCGTTCCAGTGACCATAGGTTAAGACTAAGGCGAGAAAGGTGAGGTAGAATGCTGCTAATAAAAAACACTAAGGAAAGGTCCTTCGGCATCGGTGAGCAGCTTTGCTTGAGCTTGGTTGAGGATGTGGGACTATGGCTGCACTGGAAGAGCCGCAGCCAGACTCCCTCCCGCTTCTCTCTGATTTTCTTTTGAGCTCCTGGGTAACATTTTCTACTGTTTATTAATGCTCTTATTTTGGTTATTTACTATTTTTTGTTATGAAGTATAAAATTGTTACATTTATTAAATGATTAAATGTGAAAAAACTGATAAATATAATTGCTGTGAAATGATATTAAGTGTTTGAGATCTTGAGTTCATTTTGTCTTGATTCATAAAGCAGAGCTAGATAGAGATGAAGCCTGTTCTACATCATCTTTCCATACATCTAGGAGGTCTTGGCTTTAAGCAGGGAAAGACTGGCGGGACTCTGGTAGGAGGATCCCTGGACATATTCAACTGGAAGATGTTGCATTCCAGTGCAGTGGAGTGGCGTGGCCTACCCAACAGAGCCCACTTCTGGTGACTTCTCTCTGCCACCTGATGACAATTGAATTTCCAAGTCATGTTTGAGGGATTAATGTAATTCATTGTTCACAGTCTTTTAAAAATATATGTGAAAATTCTTAACAAAACATTTTAAAATAAGTTATTCTTGTGTGTTAACATTTTTATCAATGTATATAAAGTAAGTTTTGTATTTAGGTGGAATCATTTATGAGATGGATAGACTTGCAAAATACTTTCCTCACATGTAGTGATATAGCCTATACTTAATTCTGTAAACTAAAGCACTGTGCATCCTTTTTGCAGATTTTAGAAAGAAAGAATAATGAACTAGAAGATTTGAAAATCTTATACAAAAAGAAACAAGCTGAAACCGAGGAAACGATAAGAAAGCTTGAGAAGAAAGGTGATGGTGAACCATGTGAACCTGCTAGGATTATTTGATTTGTTTGGATGATTTAAAATTTAAAAATAAAATTTAACTTCTGAGATTTTGTGAGCATCCATCAATAGGTGAAATTTATATGAACTTTCATGTGACTAGGTAAAATGTGTGTGTTTTTTGAGGCAGAGAGAAAGAGAGGTGCAGTGGCAACTGGGACGGACAGAAAAATTACAGAATTTATTTCCCACTTACACATTCATTGAAAAGGAAAAAGAAAGCATTAAGTATTAAATTGTCTACATTATGAACTGAAACATCAAAAATTTTCAGGTATTCACAAGAAAAATGTCATGTTTGTTTAGTTGGACATGATTTAATTCATTCCAGAGAGGAGTTCCTTATATTGGGGTAGGAACTCTAAAGCTGGTGAGTTGTGTCTGTGCGCACTAGGCAAATGTCTGAGCATTGAGCACATCTCTAGCCCACAGCCTGGTGGAATTTAGCACATGCCTTGATAAAGGCTCAGAGTGTTTACAGATTTGGGATTAGTGAAAATGTAACTGAAGAATTAAGATTTGGTAAAGGAAGAAATATAGACAGTGAGTAAGAATGAAGGGCCAAGAGAGACTTTGATCTAGGATGTGCCAAGTTTATTGGGTTTCTCCACAACCTGAATGTGGTGGGGTGGATAGTAATACTCCTGACAGTTAAACAGGGCAGTTACATGTGAGAATTAAGCAGAGAAGAAGGCATTTTCAGACTAATTTCCTGCTTTAAAGGTTGTCAAAAGTAATTATATAGTTTTATTTTTTCCTTGTTATCAGTGATAGCTAAAGTATTCTGTTTATTTAAAGACTTTCCTTCTTATTCTGTTTCACATTAGGCACTTCAAAGATCCTTAAGCTTAAAAAATATTTAGGCTTTAAGAAATACTGTTTTCCTGCCAGGCATGGTGATGCATGGCTGTAATCCCAGTATTCCATTGGAACCTGGGGCAGGAAGATTTCAGGTTCCAAGTAACATAGCTACACAGTGGTACCCTATGACAAGAATCAACAGCAGCAACAAGAACAAGAACAACAAAACAACAAGGTCCACACACATTTTAAGGGTTTTAAAATGCAGTTCAGTCTTAGTTTAATGTTGCAAAAACGTGTTGCACATGCTAAACACGAGTGTGCAGTCCACTTGGGTTCTTCTCCGTTACAAGTTGCGTAGTTAAGATAAGAATAAAAGAGCCGGGCGATGGTGGTGCACGCCTTTAATCCCAGCACTCAGGAGACAGAGGCAGGCAGATATCTGTGAGTTCGAGACCAGCCTGGTCTACCAGAGCTAGTTCCAGGACAGGCTCCAAAGCCACAGAGAAACCCTGTCTTGAAAAACAACAACAACAACAACAACAACAACAACAAACGAAAAAAAAAAAAACAAAAAAAAAGAATAAAAGAAACTTCTGGGAAAATACTTCTGAAAATTCCATTTTAAAGTAAATAAAAACATAGATAAGATGTTATGTTGAAGTAAAATTATGGCTTAATGTAGTTTGTAATTTAGTTGGTTAAAATTTATTGAAGAAAATTTCACTTAAGCTGTGTCATTTTAGCTAGAGGAAAGGAAGATATAATGTAGTTTTTAAAAGTCTAACATAAGATTTGAACATGATTGTAAACTGCCTGGGAACAGCAGGATGTATCTTCCTTTATCCGGTCAGCCCGTAACTCCTGAGGACTTGTCTGTGTGGCACTGTTACGCCTTTGAATAAAAAATGAAGTTGACATATCTTTCTCCGCAATGAAAATGACCTTATTTAAAAGGAAATTGGCAAGGAAATAGATATACTGTCCTAAGTGCTTCATTGGAGAAAAAGATCTGATTTTGTGTAAATTAGAGGGATTTCTTTCTCTCATTGCAAGGGAGGGGTCTGCTTGGAGAGTGTTTTAAAAAGACGATACCCTGTACTCACTCACACTCCATGAGGAGAAAATTTCCAACAATGGAGGTAGTTAGGTGATGACATTGGGTAGTAAAGCCTAAAAGAACGTGTCCTCGGGAGCCAGCAGAGAGAGGTTGGTATATTTACGGTGAAGTTTGAAGATGTGGAAGAGGTAAGAGATGGATCCTGAGAGCAGCTGGATCATAAGGGGCCATTTTCCCTGTCAGAGCCTTAGGCCCATATCCTTTAGGGGAGGGGAACCTAAGCGTGATTTCCAGCCCGGCACTCATTATGGGATCTGCACCAATACGTGGACTCTTTAAAGTGACAAAGGCCACATTAGAGGAGAAATACTTGAGGCTAGCATGGGAGCCAGTATCTTAAAGGCTATTGGCTGATGGAGTTCCCATAGCAGCTAACCTGCTGTTTAAATGTTCTAGGGAGAGAGTAAAGACTAATTAATCAAGTTCACCTGTGGTTATAGAAATGGTCAAAAATCAAGAAATTAGAAGGGTTTTAGAAAAGTAAGACTTAGTGAAAACTTAAATTATCTATTAAATGTATCATTACATAGATATCACCAAATTCTAATGTGGTTCCTAGAACTGGTTTAACTATATTTTCATAATTTTTGACAGTTCAGATCCTTATACGTGACTGTCAAGTTATCAGAGAAACTAAAGAAAATCAGATAACAGAACTGAAGAAGATGTGTGAGCAAAGCAGAGAATCTCTGAATAACGATTGGGAAAAAAAGGTAAGCACCCAGAGTCAGCCATGTGACCTATGGGGTGTGTGTGAGAGGGACAAGCCCAGCAAGGGTGGAAAATGATTAAAAATTCAAGATTAACTACAAATAGCCAGTGTTCATGTTTTGGTATATGTCATTCTCAGAGTCTATGGTTTATAAATAGTTTTTGTTTTAAAGTCATATTTTTTTACTTAGTTTTTATTTGAATTAATGTTTTGCTTTTTTTTGGCAGAGCCAGTAGGTGTTAAGTAAAATGATTATGGAAATAATGGTTTCAATTTGGAATTTGGGTAATTTCTCTCTTAAAATGCCAGGCACCACTATCTAGCCAGACTGAAGTTTATAGTGCAAACTTGTTTTGGTGAGTAAAATCCCCAGTGAATAGTTCCTGCTGGCTTGCCCTGGGGAAGCACTGAGGTGTTGGTACTGGGGTTTAGGAGTCATCTTGGGTCACTTTTTTTTTGTGTGTGTGTTAAGTCCCTTTTATTTGACAGTGATATTGATGATGCTGACATCCTCATAAGGCTTATCTGTTTTTGGATTGACTTTAACATTGGAAATCCTCTGCACAACCTCCATTCCTTTAGTCACTCGTCCAAACACGGTGTGCTTATTATCAAGCCAGGGTGTCGGTACTACTGTTATAAAAAATTGGGATCCATTAGTATTTGATCCAGCATTGGCCATGCTTAGTGTGTACGGTCTGTCATGCCGTAATGTTGAGTGAAATTCATCTTCAAACTCTCCTCCCCATATGCTTTCTCCTCCCATACCAGTACCTGTAGGATCTCCTGTCTGAATCATGATGGGAGACATTCACATCAAACTTTTTCCTCTTGAGTGTCCCAAGACAGTGGAAAACTTTTGTGTTCACAGCAGAAATGGTTATTACAATGGGCACACATTTCACCATATCATTAAGGGCTTCATGATTCAGACAGGAGATCCTACAGGTACTGGGTCACTTTTGAGTACGATGAAGCCCTGCATTGAAAACACAGACTTCAGCCAAATAACAGATGCAGCAGTCAGATTTGAAGGAGTGCTTACAGTAGTCAAAATTGCCTACATTAAAATTGCAAAGTCCAAGGGTCTTCCGGGTGGCCATTTTTGAGTTATCCTTACTCTTCTTATTGAGCTTGAACCTGGAATGAAATTCTTGGGACTCTTGCTAGGCTGGTTCTGTGCTCGCCTGCTGTCTGCATCTGTTTCGGTATCTCCTTGGTCAGGTGGGGATTCACCCTGCCTGTAATAGCCCCTTGCCTTTCTCCCTGTTTACAGAGAGCAAGTCAAAAGCATCTGTTAGACTCTTTGGAACCCCTGCTTTCCCCATCTCATACTGCCACTGGATCCAGGGAGTATACGCTCCATTCCTAGTGAGACTGAGAGTGAGCAGCCACAGGCAGAGGCAGAAAGTTGCACTCTTCCTGCCCAGCTTTCTGCCTCTGCCCTGAAGCTCACTGCTGAATCCTGTCCAGACCTCCACTTTTGTCTGCTTCCTTTACCTTAGTTCACAGTGATTTTGTTAAAGCTTCATTCATTTAGACAACATAAGACTATCAGTCAGTTAAGATCTCTGTATATGATACTTGCGATGTTATCAGCCTTGCTGTATATTCCACTCATAAATGTGATCTTTATGTTTGTTGTTTGTATTGATTATGAAATGCTGAATGAGTATCTTACTGGAAATTTGTATAGAAGAAGAAGCATTTTTCTATTTGTATTGTACAAATGAAATAAATAATACAGTTGTTATTCATAATGAACAACAATAAGATTATTAATATTCTGTTTGTGTATTTTTCAGACTCCTCATAATGTTTCATTGAGAAATGTACAATTTATCAGGTTTACTTACTTTCTACCCAAGTCAGAAAATTCCTTTAGTATTTGCCCACCTATTGAAATTTTGTGTTCTGGAAAGCAGAGGAAAAAAATGTATGCTCTTTGTGTGATATTTTTACTTGTGAGTCTTAGACTCTTGTTCAGATCACTTTATAGATATACATTTTTAATTTCAAAATAACATATTCCATGATAGTGAAAGAGTCTTGTCTTCATTGTGCAGCTTCACAATGCAGTAGCAGAAATGGAAAAGGAAAAATTTGAGCTTCAGAAGCGACATACTGAGACTATTCAGGAATTGCTGGAGGACACAAACGTGCGGCTGAATAAAATGGAGGGCGACTACGCGGCGCAGACACAGTCCACAGTGAGTGGTTTCCTCTCCATCCTGTTGTCCATGCCCGCACCCTCACGATTCACATTGTATAAGAATTTGTTACTAAACTTAAAGAAAAAGCTCCACTTTCTTACTTGATACAGTGAGAATGACCTAGAAGTTCACTAAGATGTCAGACTCTGGATTGTTTGATGCTACCTCTGTACCTTAATTTCTTAGAAGTGTTTGCAAATTTTTTCATTTACTTTTAGTTCAGACATAATTATTTTTTAAAATTCTTTTATACTGATATAAGAGCGAGTTTTGATGATACTTGAAGTTGGTGTGATGGAAATTGGGAGTGTCTCTGCTCTGACAGAGGGTCCTAGCAGAGCTTCTTGACTGAGGCACGCACATATACAAGTCACCTGGAGAACTTGCAAAACCTTAGCAGTTTGGGTGTCTTCTTAACTCTTTGAATGTTAAGTTTTCTTATTTCTTTGATAAGAAAATGATAGTTCTTGGCAATATTGAATTGATATATGAATGAAGTTACATAATAAGCTTTCAACATTTAGAGTCTTTGAAAATGCAGCATATAAGAATTACAGAGTCATAGGAGCGAAAAAGAAAGACTCGGTTTAAGAACATAATTAATTGCTTGAAGATGGGATCTCCGTTTCTTGTAAAAATGTCAAAAAGGAAATGAAAAAGTGAGAAATGAAGATGGACAAAAACAAAACCCACAAGAAGTTAATAGAACTTTTGGAGTTTGTATTAGTTACATTTATGCCATTGAAAGAAAATGCTGTACAGAAACTGCAATGAAAGATTCATTTGGCTTACTGTTTCAGAGGATCTCTCGGTCTGGGAAGGCTGTAGAGTTCATGGTGACAGGAACATGTGGCAGAGGCTCCATATAGAACAGCAAGATAAGAAGCAAAGAAATTACTGGCAAGCAAAGTATACAGAAACTAACCTTCAAAGGCTCGCCCCTAGCTAGTAGGGTGCCACCACTTAAAGGCTTCACAGACTACTGAAAAAGCACCGCTACCCAGAGACCACGCTTTCAAAACGTGACTTTGTGAGAAAAATCAAATCATAATAGCGTTGGAAAGGCTGAAATTGATCTGGCAGGTTCAAGAAAGCCCAGGACTTTGGGAACCATAGCTGAGCTGATCCACAGAGCCTGGGAGGCATCAGGCAGCTCAGTGGGTCTGCAATATTGGGGCTGTTAGGTATGAAAGAAGAGGCAAGGGTGGGGCAGAAGGTGTTGATCATAATGCATTTGCATGTGCTTGAAATGTCCCTGATGCAACTTTTTAAAACTTGATTTTATTAAGCTCTACATTCGTCTCTGCTCCCCTCCCTGCCTGTCCTCTTCCCTTCAACCCTCTCCTTAGGTTCCCATGCTTCCAGTTTACTCAGGAGATCTTGTCTTTTTCTACTTCCCATGTAGATTAGATCCATGTATGACTCTCTTAGGGTCCTCATTGTTGTCTAGGTTCTCTGGGATTGTGATTTGTAGGCTGACTTTTTTTGCTTTATGTTTAAAAACCACCTATGAGTGAGTACATGTGATAATTGTCTTTCTGGGTCTGGGTTACCTCATTCAATAGGATGTTTTCTAGATCCACCAATTTGCCTGCAAATTTCAAGATGTTATTTTTTTCTGCTGTGTAGTACTCCATTGTGTAAATGTACCACATTTTCTTTATCCATTCTTCGGTTGAGGGGCATTTAGGTTGTTTCCAGGTTCTGGCTATGACAAACAATGCTGCTATGAACATAGTTGAGCACATAGTTGCATAGTTGCTGCTATGAACATAGTTGTGATATCCTTGTGGCATGATTGAGCATTTTTTGGCTACATACCCAAATGTGGTATTGCTGGGTCTTGAGGAAGGTTGTTTTCTAATTTTCTGACAATCGCCACACTGATATCTAAAGGAACTGTACCAATTTGTACTCCTACCAGCAATGCGGGAGTGTTCCCTTTACCCCACAACCTCTCCAGCATAAGTTGTCATCAGTGTTTTTGATCATGGCCATTCTTACAGGTGTAAGATGGAATCTCAGACTTGTTTTGATTTGCATTTCTCTGATGACTAAGGATGTTGAACATTTCTTGAAGTGTCTTTCAGCCATTTTAGATTCCTCTGTTGAGTGGTCTCTGTTTAGGTCTGTAGTCCATTTTCTTATTGGATTATTTGTTCTTTTGATGACCAATTTCTTGAGTTTCTTTGTATATTTTGGAGATCAGACCTATGTCTGATGTGGGGTTGATGAAGATCTTTTCCCATTCTGTAGGCTGTCGTTTTGTCTTGTTGACTGTGTCTTTTTCTTTACAGAAGCTTTTTCAGATGGTCCCATTTATTAATTGTTTCTCTCAAGGTCTGTGCTACTGGGGTTATATTTAGGAAGTGGTTCTCTGTGCATTGAACTTCAATGCGTTCAAGTGTACTTGCCACTTTCTCTTCTATGAGGTTTAGGGTGGCTGGCTTTATGTTGAGGTCTTTGATTCATTTGGACTTGAGTTTTGTGTATGGTGATAGATACGGATCTATTTTTATTCTTCTACATGTTGATATCCAGTTATGGCAGCACCATTTGTGAAATATGTTTTCTTTTTTCCATCTGATATTTTTTGCTTCTTTGTAAAAAATCAGGTTTTTAAAAGTGTGTGAATTAAAATCCAGGTCTTCAATTCGGTTCCATTGGTCCTTTTATGCCAATACCAAGCTGTTTTCAGTACTGTAGCTCTGCAGTAGAGTTTGAACTCAGGGATTGTGATGCCTCCAGAAGTTCTTTTATTGTACAGGATTGTTTCGGCTATCCTGGGTTTTTTGCTTTTTCATATGAAGTTGAGTACTGTTCCTTCGAGGTCTATGACCATGAAAAGACCACACCTAAGAATAATTGGTATAGAAGAAGAAGTTCAACTCAAAAGCACAGAAAATATATTCAACAAAATCATAGAAAAAAACTTTCCCAACCTAAAGAAAGATGTACCTATGAAGATATAAGAAGCTTACAGAATACCAAATGGACTGGATAAAAAAAAAAGTCCCTCAATACATAATAATCAAAACACTAAACATACAGAGTATAGAAAGAATATTAAGAGCTGCAAAGGAAAAAGGCCAAGTAACATATAAAAGCAGACCCTATCAGAATTACACCTGACTTCTCAGTGGAGACAATGAAAGCCAGAAGGTCCTCATCAAGTGTCATGCAGATATAAGAGACCATGGATGCCAGCCCAGACTACTATACTCAGCAAAACTTTCAATCACCATAGAAGGACGAAACAAGATATTCCATGACAAAACCAGATTTAACAAATACCTAGCCACAAACCCAGCCCTACACAAAGTACTAGAAGGGGAAAACTCCAACCCACGGAAGTTGGCTACATCCACAAAAACACAGACAATTGATGATCTCACAGCAGCAAATCCCAAAGATGGGAAAACACGCAAATTCACATCACCAACAATGAAAACTAAATTAACAGGAAACAGCAGTCACTGGTCATTAATATCCTTTAATATAAATGGACTCAACTCACCTATAAAAAGACACAGGCTAACAGATTGGATACAAAAACAGAATCCATCCTTCTTCTGCATACAAGAAACACATCTCAACCTCAAAGACAGACATTGCCTCAGAGCAAAGGTTTGGGAAAAAATTTCCAATCAAATGAACCTAAGAAACAAGCTGGTGTAGCTATTCTAATATTTAACAAAATAGAATTCAAATTAAAATCAAACAAAAGAGACAAAGAAGGACGTTTCAAAATAGTCACAGGAAAAATCCATCAAGAGGAAATCTCAACACTGAATATCTATGCCCCAAATACAAGCACCCTCATATGTAACAGAGACACTTCTAAAGCTTAAATCACACATTAAACCCCACACACTAATAGTGGGAGACTACAACACTCCACTCTCACCACTGGACAGGTCAGTCAGACAAAAAATGAACAGAGAAATAAGGGAACTAACAGATGTTATGACTCAAATGGACTTAACAGACATTGATAGAATATTCCATCCAAACAGAAAAGGATATACTTTCTTCTCAACACCTCATGGGACCTTCTCAAAAATTAACCACATACTTGGTAACAAAACAAACCTCAACAGATACAAAAAAATGGAATAACTCCATGTATCTTATCGGATCACTGTGACTTAAAACTAGAATTCAACAGCAACACTAATTTCAGAAAGCCCACAAACAAATGGAAATTAAACAATGCTCACCTGAATCATCAATGGGTCAATGAAGAAATAAAGGGAGAAATTAAAGACTTCCTAAAATTGAATGAAAATGACCACACAACATATCCCAACTTATGAGACACAATGTAAGCAGTGTTAATAGGAAAATTCATAGCACTAAATGCCTACACAAAGAAGCTGGAAAAATCCCACACTAGTGAATTAACAGAACATTTGAAAACTTTAGAACATAAAGAAGCAAACTCACCCAGGAGAACGGGTGGCAAGAAATAATCAAATTGAGAGCTGAAGTCACCAAAATAGAAACAAACAAAACAATACAAAGAATCAATGAGTTGGTTCTTTGAGAAAATCAAAATAGACAAACCTTTTTCCAAACTAACCAAAAGGCAGAGAGAGAATATCCAAATTTACAAAATCAGAAATGAAAAGGGGGACATAACAACAGACATGGAGGAAATACGGAGGATTATCAGGTCATATTTCGAAAACCTGTACTCTACAAAATTGGAAAACTTAAAGGAAATGGATAACTTCTTGGATAAAAATCACTTACCAAAATTAAGTCAAGACCAGATAAGCAAATTAAACAGACCTATAACTGCTAAAGAAATAGAAACAGTCATCAAAAGTCTTCCAACCAAAAAAAGCCCAGGACCAGATGTTTCAGCTCAGAAATCTACAAGACTTTCAAAGAACTAATACCCATACTCCTCATATTGTTCCACACAATAGAAACAGAAGGAACACTGCCAAACTGTTTTTATGAGGCTACAATTACCCCATACCCAAACCACATAAAGACATTACTAAGAGAGAGAATTACAGACCAATCTCACTCATGAACATTGATACAAAAAAATACTAAAACAAAATACTGGGAAATCGAATTCAACAACTCATCAGAACCATCATCCACCTGATGCAACTTTTTAAACTGAGCCAGTAAGCAAGAGCAGACAGCAGGTGTGGATGGTCTCTTCCAGCTTGTGGAGCACAGGCTCGTCTTACTTGTAACTCCAAGAGAACACTGGTGATCTTTTGGAGAGAAGAAAGAGTCTCAGAGTTTGCCGTAGTTTGCTGACTGTGGTGAACAGAATTTCCAGAGCCGCTGAATCCCTTTGGGTAGCAGGCTGTAAAGCACCACTGCCTCCCAATGATAAACTGAGTTGCTTATGAGAAAAAGAGTATCAAGATGCCATTAGACTTTTAACTCAGTGTTCAATGCCAGAAGACAGTGGGGCCATGCCTATAAGATGATGTTAGGAAAAAATTTGGCCCCCAGTACTTCCCAAATGAATTAGTAGTTTTAAATACTTGCAGATCCCCAGGGTTTATGCATGCTTGTTGTAAGAGGCTGCCTGTTTGTTTCCTGGCCACCCAGACTCCCAAAATAATCACACAGAAACTGTATTAATTAAACCATTGCTTTGCCCATTATCTAGCTTTTTATTTGCTAACTCATATGTCTTAATTTAACCCATTTCTATTAATCTGTGTATTGCCACGTAGCTGTGGCTTACTGGGTAAAGTCTGGCATCTATTTCCCGCAGGGCTACATGACTTCTCCCTGACTCTGCCTCATTTCTCCCAGCATTCAGTTTAGTTTTTTTCACCAGCTCTGATCTACTCTATCATAGGCCCAAAACAACTTCTTTATTAATGAATGCTATTCACAGCATACAGAAGAGAATCCCACATCACATGCTAAATGTCTCTATAGTGCTTTTAGAAATGGCATTTGTCATTGTTTTGAGCTCTTTAATATTTTTCCTTCTTTTGTTATTAGAAATGTATTCATAGAAGTTACTTTTTTTTTTCTCATAGTTTATTTTTTTTTATATTTAAAAATTTCCATCTCCTTCCCTCCTCCTCCCCCCTCCCTCCCCTCCTTCTCCCCTTTCTCTCCCCTCCTTCTCCCCCTTCCCTCCCCTCCCCTCCACCCATACCTCCCCTCCCTCCCTCTCAAGGCCAAGGAGCCATCAGGGTTCCCCACTCTATGCTAAGACCAAGGTCCTCCCAACTCCCCCCAGGTCCAGGAAGGTGATCGACCAAGCTGAGAAGGCTCCCACAGAGCCCGTCCATGAAGAACAATCAGAGCCCAGAGCCATTGTCCTTTGCTTCTCAGTCAGCCCCCGCTGTTGGCCACACTCAGAGAGACGGGTTTTTTACTTTTTAAAAAGAGCTTTTATTCTGTCTCTTAGGTCTTATTTTGTGTTTTCTATTCTTGCAGTTTCTCACTGTTCTTCTCTCTATGAAAGCTTCTTTGATTCTACCCTCATCAGTTCATTCTTTAATAGGTTTGCCCCTGCTTATTATGTTTGTTTTACTTTTTATTTCGACTACTTTTTCATGCCAAGTATTTTCATTTGACTCTAAAAAAAAATCCCTTCTCACCAGTTAATTTGTTAATAGCATCTTGAATATATTTGTTAGTTTAGATCTATTTGGTCTAACTATATTTAGGCTACTATAATGTACTATATATTATAAACCATAACATGATATATATTATTGTCCTTGTTAGTTTTTACTGTCAACTTGATATAATCTAGAGTCACCTGGGTAGAAGAAACCTCAATTGAAGAATTGTTTAGATCAGATTGTCCTGTGACCATGTCTGTGAGAAATTGTTTATATTGATGATTGATGTGGGAGGATCCAGTCATTTATGGGTTGCATATATATATGAATTGTTAAGCATGAGTTAATGAGTGATCCAATAACCAACATTCTTGTTTCTGTTTTACCTCCTGTTTGTGTTCTTGAGCTGACTTCCTTCAGTGATGGACTGTGACCTAGGAGTGTAAGCTGAAATAACCCCTTTTTCTTGTGTTGCTTTTGGTCATGGTGTTTATCACAGTGACAGAAAGCAATCTTGGACAATTGTGTTGTAGCAGGCTGCCTGTTTGTCCTGGCTACCCAGAACTGAAATAATCATACAGAAACAGAAACTATATTAGTTAACTCACCGCTTGGCCCATTAGCTCTAGCTTCTTATTGGATAACTCTTACATATTAATTTAACCCATTTCTATTCATCTGTGTATCGCCACATGGCTGTGGCTTACAGGGTAAAGTTCTGGTGTCCATCTCTGGTGGCTATATGGCTTCTTTCTGATTCTGCCTTCTCTCTCCCAGCATTCAGCTTATTTTTCCTGGCCTAGCTCTGTCCCCTATAGCTCTGCTATAGGCCCAAAGCAGTTCCTTTATTCTTCAGCGATAATCACAGCATATAGAGGGAAATCCCACATCACAGCTTCCACAGGTCTCAGTTATTTTGGACTGAGAACTGATGTCCCTTTGGTTCGTTATTCTGATATGTATTTGGGAAAGCAGGAGGTCAATTTTTTTTATTGGTCAACAGAGCTTGTGCTGCTTGGTTTTATGTTAACTTGGCAAAAGTTAGAGTTCTTTGGGAGAAGGAATATCAATGCTCCCATGAGATTGGCCTATGGGCAAGCCTTTGATTGTTTTCTTAATGATGTGTGAGAACCCACTTTTCTATGTATGGTGTTGCCCCTGGGTTGGCGGTCTGAGATTGTATAAGAAAGCAGGCTGAGCAAGCTGTGAAGAACAAGCCAGTTAGCAACATTCCTCTAGCCCCACTCCCTTTTCATTCTTTTTTCTTCATCTCTTTTTACATTTCCTATTCCATCCCTTTATCTTGATTTCCCTCTCTTTCTTTCTCATCCCATCTTCCTTCCCCTACTCGTATCCTTCCTTTTCCTTCTCTTTTCCCTGCCTCTTCTGCTTCCATTTTCCCCAATCTCCTTCCCTTTCCTTTCCTTTTTTAAAACAAGGCTGCTCTGTCTGTCTCAGGCTGGTCTGGTACTTACTATGTGGCTATGGCTAGTCTTCAGTGCAAGCATCACCTGCACATTGCCACACAAGTCCTGCTTTTTCATGTCTTATTAAACAAATGTTTCTACTGAGAGTGCAGGATTTTCGCCTATATATATGCTTTACTAAATAAAGGTTTTTAAGTTGTTCTTTAACAGGAGTCTTTAATCTTTCCGGTTGTTACTTTTTTTGTGATTACTGATTAAAATCTAATCTCATTTTTTTCATGTGCATGACTACCCTTGTTTTTCCAGTTTCACTTTTGAGTCCTTCTTCCTCTCTCTTGATCTGCCTTGGCTGTTGTGTATGTAACTTCCCTTCAGTTAAGTTCTCCGTGGTTTACAGCTAGCTAGTTTCTCTGCTTTAGCTGACATCATTGCTGTGGCTTATATTCACTCTTAATGCTCAGTGTGCATGTCCTTCTTCCTTATTGAGCAGAACTGTCCTGCCTGAACCCGTTCCTTTGATGGTTATATTTAGAATTAACTCCCCACATTCATAAAGAAATAGGGTTTGGAGAATATCTTTTTTCAGAATATTATTTATATTTTTGATGTTATTATTAAGTTACTTATTTGGGGGGGTTGAATGGTGGCTTAACGATTAAGAACACTTGTTGCTCATGTGGAGGACTTGTGTCTACTAGTCACTCTACTGAAGCTCACAATTGTCTGTAACTGCAGTGTCAGAAGGTCGAATGCTCCCACGACACTGTACACATGTGGTGCACAGACATCCGTGTACATAAGACACCCAGACACATCAAATAAATAAATGAACAAGTAAATAAATAAATATTTTTAAGAGATACATTTTTGCTATAGATGTTTGTCATGGGTTTTAGCCTTTTAAACATATGTAACTATAAATGTTTGGCATGGATTTTAGCCTTTTAAACATATGTAACAAGTATTTACTTCACTGCTGTACGTTGACTAGAACTTATATGAAATGTTAAATAATGATGGCAACCACAGTATCATAGTTTCTGTGAGGGGTTTCAAGATAGGTTTCTCTGTGTAGCTTTGGATTTGGAGACTGTCCTGGAACTCTCTCTGTGGACCAGACTGGCCTCAAACTCACAGAGACCTGGCAATCGTAGTTTTTAAGACAAAGTTATTCTTATTTCAAAAGGTATGCAACTTACATTCGAGGAAAAGCTGCTTCTCTAGTGTCATTATTTTGCTCGTTGTTTAAACGAGCCCACAGATAATGGGTTTCAGGATGGCATTTCATGCATGTTTTGTTCTTTGCCTTCCCACTCCTCTTCCTCACCCTTGTCTCCTTTTGCTGTCCCTTTCCTTCCTTTCCCGAAGCCCTGCTGCTCTCTTCTCACATGTGTTCCAGTTCCCTCTGTTTTCTTTCCGCCCTCGAGAGCTCTTCCTTCCCTGCTGTTTCTTACGACAATGCACACAAATACACACATGCAAATGCACACAAATGGACACGTACACTCAAGGGACATCCCCACACTAAAATCTAGGATTTGCATATGAGAAAAAGATACAGTGTATTTCTCTTTCTGAGTCTGATTTATTTTGTCTCATATAATGATTCTAACTTAGAATCAATTTCCTGCAAATATTTAATTTTCTCTATAGCTAAATATATATATATATATATATATATAATGTATAAACCCCTCCTGTTAATAATGCTTCTAACAAGAAAGATGCTGATTAATATTTGCCACAATAATGTACTTATATATTCTTCTTAGCAAATTGCTTCTTTTGTCAGTTTAATGCTGGGTATTGTCATTAAAAAACACAAACATAAACATTGCAATGTGATAGCTATATTAATTACTCAGTACTGGATAATAAATGACTGTAATTTAGATGACTTAGAATGACAAAGATACACTGCCTTAACACTTCCAGGCCAGGTGGTAAAACTGAGTGTCTGCAGAACCTGTGGTCTTTGAAGGTGCTGTAGGAAAAGGATCCTTTTTTGCCTCTTTTGACTTCCTTTGGGAGCAGGCAATCCTTGACATTCTTTGGCTCCCAGCTGTAAGCTGTGTCATCAGCAGGTGTTCTTTTGTGGATCTGTGCCAGTGTCTTCACAGAGCCTTTGTGTGAGGCCAACTGTCTTTGCACTCGGGACCCTCTGTAACCTAGTGATTCATACTAATTCTGAAAACATTCTGTTTCCATTCAAATACACTTACATCTGGTAATCGAGCTTAATGGTAAATAATTTGCTTAGACTGTGGAAGGCCTTGGGTCCAGTTTCCAGCACTGCCCCAAACAAACAAACAGATAAACAAAGTCACATTATTTACAAGTCTTGGACGTTGGCTTTAGTATCTCTTTAGATGTTAGGTGCAGCGAAGAACAGTAGGTAAAAAAATATGTTTAATTGTTCCCACTTTAAGATTGAAAATACTGAAAAGTAAATAATTAGGTCTACGAAAGAGAAAAATATGCTTATTCTGGTGCTTTCTATTTCTTATAGAAACTGATTTTCAAAGGGGTGAATTTGGTACTTTTATCATCAGCTAATCGCAACAGGCTGATACATACATGCTGTTTTCTGTTTGTTTATGCTGCTGGGTTTTCTTACTTATTTTTTAGGGCTTTTTGAGAGAAGGTTGCGGTTTATAGTCAAGAATGGCATCAAACTTAAACATCTACTGCCTTAGCATCCTGGGTGTCGATATTACAGGTGTCTGCTGTCATACTTGGGTTTTTAACATATTTAACAGAACTTTAGTTAATTATTCATTTAAAATAAAACTATTAAACCATTGCATATGAACATAAGTAACAATATTTTAATACTTGTAGTCTGAGTACCAAATATAAATATGTTTTATTATATCTGTACATACATGATAAATATATACAAACAAATTAAATTTTATAAAGAAAAGAAATTGAATGACATATGTCATTGCTTTTTACTTTTGTCAATCTTAACCTCTGGCTTCATAGAAGTGACTGGCTTTCCATTCGCTTTTGCATTTATTCTATTATGATTTCATATAGTGTCACCTCTAGAGACTGCATAAACAAACATCAATGTCTTTATGTAATTTAAAAATAGATTTGAACCTGCTGGCCTACTGAGAGTTAAAGGGTCTCAGGAATTTGTTGAATTTTGAGAATTGCTACTGTAAGACACAGGTTTATTATTTTTTTTAGCAGAATTTTTCCATGAACTAAATTTAAAAGTTGTGTAAAAAACATACATAAGCACATATAAAAATGTATACCTACTTGGAAGACTATTACTTTTACTATTGGCTATCTATGCTGACATAATCTTTTTACTTAATTTTATCTCATTAAAAATGTCCAGTAAAGATAATACTGATGTCCCTCAGGACCCACCCATAGGTGTCTCTAAACCTATAACCAGATTGAAGGCTAAAGGCCCTTAGTGGGGAGGTAAAAAGTGTAGTCCATGAGAAGGTACACTAGACTACTAAAGAGCTCAGTGAGTTTCCTAGTTCATTCAAGCAGAAGTCTGGGGTTATGTGGAAATGGATTTTAAGGGTATGGGATAATGGTGGAAGGAGCATGAAACTGGAGAGCAGTGGTAGCACAAGAGAGAGGCTCCAGTAACTGTAGTGTTGACAAATTTATTCCAGATTTCCAGATACTTTTAAAATTCATCCTTCTGTTGCTCTAGAACCACTTTTTTTTGGTTTTTTTTCACTGTAGTTTTATAGCCTGTCCTGGAACTAGCTCTTGTAGACCAGGCTGGCCTCGAACTCGCAGAGATCCGCCTGCCTCTGCCTCTCAAGTGCTGGGATTAAAGGCGTGCGCCACCACCGCCCGGCTAGAACCACTTTTGACATCAAAATCTGTAAGTATACAAATGGATAAATCTGTTTCACAATAGAATTTTTATTTTTGTCTATTTGGAAAGAAAAGTGCACTTTAGATCTAAGAGGTCATTGTCATTCTGGTTTTGGAACTTTGAAGCATTCTGAATGTTGAATTTTAAACTGCATGTTCAGATTTCATTATACATAATAATAAATGAAGAGAATCATGGAAAGAGCTTTGAATTCAGAATTCATCAGTGCTGCACAGAGTTTGTGAGAAGCGCCTGATTTAATAACTAAGCCAGGTAGAGTTCAAGACCTACCTAGGATGGAAGACCAGACTGTCAGGAAGAATAACGTCCTCTGTTATATTATTACGCTTTTAACGTTTTTGCTTTTTGTTGAGTCTTGTTTTATTTTATGGCCATTTATTGTAACTTTGTCTAGGCAATTTATATCTTTTGACATTGGCAGTAAATTTCTCATAGGAGTCTCATAGATAAAACTTTCTGTTTTTAAACAAATACTAAAACACTATCTTCAGTCCTAAGTGTTTTTTTTTTCCTGTGCTAGGAACTGAGTGTAGGCAAGTGACCTGTCACTGAACTGTATCCCTGGTCCTCCACTCTGCATTTTTATGTTATTAATCTCTTAGCGGTTGGAAATAAACATCCATACTTCCTAAGACTTACTGAAATTGTGTCTATAGTACTTCATACCAAGATTGTGTAGTTTTTACAACTTTCTTTTTAAATACATTTTCTTAATTCTAGTCTTTTTCAGAGTCAAACCAGAAAGACTGGTACTTTTTTCACTTCTTGCTTATTTAGGTTTTTTTTCAGAATCATGTTTTTATTTCTCTGAAACTTTTCCTTTATCTCATCTCTTCTCTTCTGTTTCTACGAGTTGAGTCCAGGCCATTGATGCCTCATCTCTGGACTCTACCAAAAACCTCTCAGTTGCCCTCTTTCTCATCTCTTGCTCTATATCTGCCAAATCCAAATTTCCCCATAATCAAAAGCTAAATTTCTAATCTAATGACTATAGTAACTTCTGCTTATAAACAATGTCCACTTTAAGAAGTGCAACCAATTGCCAGCCAGAAGCTCCCAATGCGGGAAGCTGTAATATGTACCCAAGGTAACCTTTCATTTTCTGTTGTCACAGAACCTGTCCCTGGTTCTGTTGTATACCACTGAATTCCCCTATATTGTCTTCTAGAGCCTGCGAAATAGGATGTTGCATTAGCATCCTTTCTTTCAGGTTTCTTATACTAGTTTTAGGGCTGCACTATTTTATATCCTTTAAGCTCTTTATGTTCTTTTTAAAGATGACTTTGGCCAAATATTATTGTTCTTAAGGTACTTCATTCACACCTATAGGCCTTCTTTTCTTAATTATTTTGTTTAGATTATAATATAACTTCTGTTCCTCTCCAAACCCTCCCATATACTAGCCCTTCCACCTTTCAAATTCATGTCCTCTTGGGGCTTGTCTCTACAATTCTGCATTTTGATTGATTGTGGTTTTCTGTAATGGTCTCTGTCTGTTGCAGAAAGAAATATCCTTGATGAGGGTTGAGGACTGCACTTACTTGTGGGCGTAAGGACATATATTTAGAATGTAGCCAGGTTCACGCTGGGTTAGTGAAGTCGTGGTTGTAGGTTCTCCTCCAGTGTCCATGACTGCACAAGCCGTGGGAAGTTGGTTGGTTTTCCACTACCAGGCATGATTTCCTTTTTGTTGAGTGAGTCTTAAGTCAGTTAGAGAGCCGTTAGTTACTACTAAGGTATTCTTAACCACTACTGCACCCTTAACATTACAGTGTTCTGCGGGTAGTTGTTGTGGTTTGTAAATGTCATGGTTGTTTAGGGAGGTTTCTTACCTTCTTTGGAAGCTTGCATGGCTCCTTCTGGACCATGAAAAAAAGTCCTTGGAGATGAGGCATTTAAGTTGGCACCAGCTCAGGAGCCTCTAGGCTGAAATGGATGGTGTCTTCAACTGTAGAGACTTGCCTTCTACCTCTGGGGAAATAATCAATGACAAGAGCAGCAATATATAATGTTTTGGGAGTCTCTTGGGTAAAAATGACCAGCAACACAAAAGAGGGACTCTCACGCTTAGAGTTGGAGTTTTATTAGATAGGTTTTGTCTATTGGAGGGAGCATTGTTATCCCAGACAAGGAATTCTCTTTAAACTATATGTGTTTATTTATGTACAGATTTTTGCGTGTTATAGTTGTCTCAGTCCGGGTTTTTATTGCTTGATGAAAAAGCAACTTGGGGAGGAAAGGATTTATTTGACTTACACACATTGGTGTTTACCACTGAAGGAAATCAGGACAGAAACTCAAACAGGGCAGGAACCTGGTGGCAGGATCTGATGCAGAGGCCATGGAGGGGTGCTGTTTACTGACTTGCTTCTCATGACTTGCTCAGCCTGCTTTCCTGTAGAACCTAGAACCACCAGCCCAGGGATGGTACCACCTACAGTGGGCTGTGCCCTCCCCCATTAATCACTAATTAAGAAAATGCCTTATGACTGGAACTTCTGGAGGCATTTTCTCAATTGAAGTTCCCTCCTTTCATATAACTAGCTTGTGTCAAGTTGACATAAAACTATCTAGGACCAGCTCTCTTGCCTGTCACAAGTAGCAAGGGATGGAGGTGGGGCAATCTTTTCCACCTATATTACCACATGGAGGGTGGGGAGAGGGATCAGCTTTCCTTATTCTTAGGCTCGACTCTAGTGTGCTGTTCAGGTGATGTGCATGCCTGTGGTGAGAGATAGGGCCGTCTTTCCCAAGTGTGGGGGCAGCTCTCCCCTGGGGAGCTGTAGTATCCAGTGAGTGGTAGGAGCAGCAATCCCAGGGCCAGTGAAGGGTCGGGCATGATTCCAGAGACCTCTTGTACTAACACAGGTCATGGACATCATCACAGACCCTAACCAGGCCTACCCCAACATCCACCTCATCTATGAACTGTTAGAGCTGGTAAAGGGGATGAATCTATAGATCTAAAACAACAGGATCTCCAGGACACAGGACAACCAGAGGATATCCAGGGAGAGCCCCAGTGAGAGCTCATTATCGGTGGTGGTGGCATCATAGGTGAAGTCAGAGGCCTATAGCCAGACCAATGGCTTGTGGCAATGAACACTTAATACAGATGAATATAGACTCAAAGGTAAACTGTATAACTCAGTGGGTCACCCTACAGCACCCAGACAAGATTCTTCTGTCTGTCTGTCTGTCTGTTTTGTTTCTTTATTTTGTGTGGTTTTTGGTTTTCCTTTTAAATTTGGTTTGTTTTGGGGGGAAGATTGCAAATGCAAAGGGCAGATGTGAGGGATGAGGAGATGAGGGGGATCCTACCCACACCGCCTTTAAATGTTTTCTTGTCTAGTCTTCCCACCACCCTCATGTCACTGATCCTCCTGCAACTTCTCATGGTCCTTTGTCCTGGCTCTTATTGACACACCAACTTAAGTTCATTTATCTAAACATTCCAGTATAAGATCTGCATGAGAGGATATACAGTGTTTGTCTGTTGGGACCTAGGTTACTTCTCTCAGTATAATATTCTTATCAGTACTATACAAGACTTTAAATTTCTCCATATCCCCAATATTTGCTATCCTTTTATTGGAGCATAAACAGCAGTTTCAAATGAGTGGAGACAAGTAAGGATGTGTGCCTATCTGTCACCAGGGTCCTTGTTAGTATTTGGGATTTACAGAATCTACAGGTGTCCGAGGAAGTGGCCACCAGTTCAAACCGTGGCATTCATAGGAAAATGACAGAGGGAGCCACTTGTGAGCACTTGCCTTATTTAGCAGGTGCCATGAAGGACTACATCTTGAGCTCACAGATACCTTTTAAGGTTCCATAAAAATTTAACAGTTGATCAGTACCCAAATTAACATTTCAAGTTCACTTTATCTTTGTTATTAATCTTCAGTGACACTGGACATGTGAGATCACAATACTGTTTGATGTCCGCCACTTTCTTCACTGAAACAGTGGATTTCTTTCCCTCTCATCCTTTTTCTTTCTCTTATAAAAGTAGTCTTATATCTTTCTGAGCCTTTTCTCTCTTCATGACATTCAGTTGTTAGTCCTTAAGCAAAGTCTGTAGGTTTATCTGTAGTAATTCACCCCCTTGGTCTTGGTTTATGTCTTTGGTCATTTTCTAACAGTTTATAATGACCATTCGTTTATTTCTTTTAGTCTGGGTAACATTTGTCTTGACTTTGAAATCCTTGACTCCTATCTTTATATAGGAGACAAGGAGACCCAACCCTCACTTTGTGCAGTGTTTTTCTCAGAGCTTTTGCTGTCTCAAGTTGGCCACCCTTTGCTTTGAGTTTCTTGTCCAGTCCTCACTCATTCTCCAAGATTAGAAAATACCTCTAGGACTAAAAAAGGGGTGGGGGGAACAGCAAATTCTAACTCATCTTTTGTGGTTCTTCATCTTCCTTACATCCAGTCTGCCTTGGGCATCCTCTAACACTTTCTTGCTATTTTTTTTTTTAGATTTATTTCTGTGTTTTTAGGTGTTTTTAATGGGAGAGTGGTGTTCTATAAGCCATGCCCTCATGAACAGAAGTTCCTCCCTAAGGTCACTAAGGTGGAGATGCAGTTCTAGGGTTCCTTCCTATTCTTTCTTTTTCATCAGTTCCCAGAAAGAAGGAATACAGATCCCCTTGAATCTACCACTTCAAATTGGAGATCAGAAGAGTCCTTCTAGTTTTTGGGTCACACAGTTACTGTAGGAAGCCAGGGTAGTTTGGAGAACGTTAGACATAATGTCATATATTTTTTTTGCAACAGGTTTCTCTGTGTATCCCTGACTGTGCTGGAACTCACTCTGTAGACCAAGCTGGCCTCGAACTCACAGAGATCCGTCTGCCTCTGTCTCCTGAGTGCTAGGATTAAAGGTGTGCACCACCACCGCCCGGCTTTATGTTCAGTTTTATAATGAAGAAAAGGTAAAAATGAAGAAAGATGTTTGGTTTTTAGCAGTAATGTTTAAACTTTGTCTTGACTTTGTGCCATAGAACAACAGTAGAAAAGAAATGCCACACTATGCTTTCCTACTTGCACTTATTGAAGGTGTAGTTGTGAAAATGGAAACCAGTTGTCTCTCAGCTAATGCTGGTCTGGCGCTGTGTTGAATGAAGAATCTAGAAGTTTATAAGCACCTTTGTTTGGGCTTTCAAACCAGTCCTGCCAAAGTGATGAATTCAAAATAATTTAAATATCAATCAATAAAGAGACAATTAATTTGAATGATGCTTTTGAAAAATAAAGAACTGCTTTAATTGAAATAGAAAAACCATTACAGAAAAAATGAGTAAGGATTTATGGGATAAAACATTTATGTATACTTGCTAATCGTGAATATGTTATGTGGTGTTCCTGGCATTAATATAGATGGTTAAGGATTTCATTTTGAAATATCATTATTAAAACTGTGAGAGAAAAGGGCAAATCTAAACTATAATGAGGGGCAGAGTAGGATTGGGGGCTGTCTGAGGAGTGAGCCTTGTCTTCTTTGCTCACATGGAAAATTGTCTGACTTAGTAAACATTCCATGAATGAGTGAATGGTTGAATATGTGTAAGCATGCTGGTAATTTTGGTAAAAATGATTTTTAAAAGTTTTGGTTAGTTTAAAGATTTATATTTTTCTAATATTGATTTTGACTTGTTCTTATTCTAATAGGCAATATGTTTCTTCAGAGTGCTCACTGGTCCACATGCTTGAAAAGCTAGTTAGAACTTTCCTAACAACTTGTTTTTTCAGAACCACATGATCAAAGAACTGGAGGGCCGTGTCCAGCAGCTGACGGGGGAGGCAGAGAACAGCAATTTACAAAGGCAGAAACTGGTTCAAGAAAAAATGGAGCTTGAGAGATGCTACCAGATAACATGTAGTGAACTCCAGGAGCTAAAGACAAGGTAGTGCTGAGTCAGTATCTGTGGGACACAGTGCTCTGACTGACCTTGTAAATGGGTCAGACAGACTTGTACAGTAAGTCTTAGGGTGGTCCCACCAAAATAGGATTGTTTACACGTTTCTAAAAGTATTTTAGAACATAATGTTTGAAACCTGTTGATGAAAATATGGATACTTCATATATTGAAAGATAATATTCTTGAATTTAGTTGACTAAGATATCCATTTTAGAGAATGGTTCCGAAAATATAGAAAGTTGTTTTTTTATCCTACTGTTATAGGCGTAACATACTACATAAAGAGAAAGAACATCTGGCAAATGATTATGAGAAAAATGTGAAATTATTAAAAACCAAATACGATTCTGACATAAACCTCCTAAAACAAGAGCACGCGCTTTCAGCTTCTAAGGTACTGTACATGTGGATATCCACGTTCCCACGTCTTCTAAGGTACTATACGTGTGGGTATCCACATTTCCACGGCTTGTAAGTTACTGTACATATGAGTAACCACGTTTCCACGGCTTCTAAGGTATAACCACATTTCATGAGTGTTCAGCAGTGGATGGCGATGGAGCAGCCAGTCATTTCCTTTTGAAATTAGCCCCTTTTACATCTTGTTCTTGAAATCACAAGACTTCAGAACATTTGCTGCTGTTTAGAACACCGAAGATGCTGAATGTCTTGTAGCTCACACAGCACATAATAGCCCAGTTCTTCTCAACCCATGACCTGGTAAACGCTGAAGTTTGAAGGAGGAATTCTGAAAAAAAAAAAAAAAGAAAAGAAAAGCTTCCTGAAGTGCTACTGCACACATACATACAGTGGTGTTACTTTGAAATGTTTGTTTTATTTTATTCTTTTTTTTTTTTTTTTTGGTTTTTCGAGACAGGGTTTCTCTGCAGCTTTAGAGCCTGTCCTGGAGCTAGCTCTTGTAGACCAGGCTGGTCTCGAACTCACAGAGATCTGCCTGCTTCTGCCTCCCAAGTGCTGGGATTAAAGGCGTGCGCTACCACCGCCTGGCTTTTATTCTTATTTTTAACTTTAAAAAATTTCTATAGAATTTTAATTCAGTGTTACATTTTCATAGCTTTAAATACTATACAGATTTTAATTTTACTTCAAAATATTAATTCTTGTCTTCAACTGGTATTCTAGTGACTGCTCAGCTCATTGACTCTCAGGCAGTATACTTAAAGTAGATTTAAGTTTAAAATTATGTTTACAATTTTTTTATTCAGGTTTATAGATAACTTAAATTCTGACTGAACTTTCATGGGTAAATGATAGGCTTTATGTCAGCCAGAAGTGTGGAACGGTACAAAAGTCAATGTTCCGCTTTCTGTTCTGCAATCCTCACAGACATCTGGTGTGATTGAAGAGCTAGAACAGAACATCTGTCAATTAAAACAGCAGGTCCAGGAGTCAGAGCTTCAGAAGAAACAGCAAGCAAAAGTAAGTCTTGTTTGTTAGCCAGATCAGTGACCCAGTTCCTTTACCTTCTTGATCTGTGTTCAGAAATGAGAGTCAATTAAAAAGTAACTTAGAAAAAGCCCTGTGGACGGAGTCATCTCTGGTTGTGTCCCTGTGGATGGAGTCGTCTCTGGTTGTGTTCCTGGCGTTCACCTCACAGTCGTAGTTGCTGATATAGAGAATAAAGACAACTGATATGAAAGATCTGGTTTTTGAGATTAGTTTATAAATAAAACCTTGAATGATTTAAGAATGAGATCTTGAAATTTTCAGGGAAGTAGATGAAATTGGAAATTCTAATATCAAGTAGGATGACCCAAATGTATAGATATGAGTCCTGGATGTTTTCTCTCATATATATGTATTCCTAGCCCTTAATGTGTACATCTGTGTGTGCAGGAATATGGGTAAAACCTAAAAAACAAGAAAGGAGACCAAGGCACGGTAAAGGTAGCTGGGGCTGGGAAAAGCGTTTATGGAGCATGAAAGAGGAAAAGAGGCGGGTGAGAACCGGGTTGGAGGGCTCTGAGTAGCAGAGGAGCGGGGGATGTGAGAGGGAAGGACATTCTACTGAAATGCTTTGTTGAAATGCCACAATGATATCTAATATGTTGTGTCCTAATTTAAAATAAATTATTAAAATATATTAAATGTATAAAATAATAATGTATTAAATATAAATTAAAGATTTTTTTAAAGATTTATTTTGTGCATCGGTGTTTTGCATGCATTCACGTCTGTTTGAGGGTATTAGATGCCCTGGAACTAGAGTTACCAACAGTTGTGAGTTGCCATATGGTGCTTGGAATTGAAGCTGGGTCCCCTGGAAGAGCAGCCAGTGGTCTTTATTGATGAGCCATCTCTCTAGCCCCTTTATTAAATATTTTAAAAATTAGATTCTAGTGTTTATTATTTGGTATACACTCAATAATGTGTATCATCACTGGTGTGATTAGGGGTTGTATTAAATTACATAAATATGTATACATTATTTTCTGTTCTTTTTACATCTTATTAGTGCAGTATGCTATCAGATTTTTGTTTGATGTAGAAAAATGTCTATGTAAATGTATTGTTTTAGAAAAATTTTCCCTTTTAAGTTTTCAAGCTCCATAGTCTTCCCTTCCCTTTCTCTTTTCCCCATAGCATTATTTTTCTCTCAAAGAGCATCAAGAATGTGGATATGAAGTAACTTCATATCCTTGCCATTTTGACTTAGTTGCTCATTCCTCGTCTTATAATAATTTTAAAGGTCACAGTGATTCTTTTACTTGAGGACAGCAGCATCTTCATGCAGCTAAGGTTTATGTCTTATAATGTAAAGCTGATGCTGTCCCTTCTTGTGACTTAGAAAATTGGGTGCTAAGGGCTCTCTTAGTGATAAACAACATGCAAAACTTTGAAGAGAAGTTTGACATCAAGTACATTCATTGCTTTTATTGGGTTACTAATTTTAATGATGTTAGAGGTAATATTAAACATACTAAAAATAATCATTTATCATTCACAGGATCAAGAAAATAAGTTTCACATGGAGAGGAACCATTTAAAACATACCTATGAGAAAAAGGTAATATGTTTGATTGGAAATTACAACATTTAAAATAACAACTTAAGCATTTAAGGGGAACTGATTTATTAAAGTAATGTATTTATTCCATCCTATAAAGAATTATTTGTTTATAATATAATTTCATCTAACCAATATAATCAAAGTTTTGACGTTTATGAACAGTGTCTTTGGCTCAGTTGCTCTTCACACCAGCATCAAGGCTCTGTTTGGTGTTCTGTTGGTGAGTGCAGAGTGTGGCTGACTGGACTGCCCTCACAAACGCCTTCATGTGTTAGTCTACAAGTTTGAAGCAACTGGGATTTACATTGCATTCTTGTGTATCATCCATGTAATAAAAACTTTGAATATGTAATCAAAAAACCCTAAATCAGTGAAAGCATTGACTACTTAAACTTAACAGTTTCTTAGTAGTTATAATCATGCGTATTTTCATCAATGTATTTTAACATTCCTATTATCAGCAATAACTAAAAGGTTATTAATACTTTAGATAGCAGTATACAGATTTGTGACTGTTTTCAATTATGAAATGTTTTACTATAAGACATGGAAAGTAAAAGTAGTTGAAGTAACAAAGGTTTTATTGATAGTTTTGTTATTTTAATATTTGCCAAATGAATCCACTTATAAAATATGCATATAATAGAAAATGAGGTTAACATTCCATTAAAATATATATAAACTAAAGCTAACCCTGGTATGTATGGTGTCATTCTCAATCCATTTTGTAACAGATCTTTTGTGTCCAACTAGTTTCTCAGTAGATATCCTTTCAATGCTTACATTAGACAAGTCATCCTATTAGCTAATATGATGAGGCTGGGAATAGTTAGGCACTCTGTCCTCCAGGAGCTTAACACAGCCAAGAGATGCATAGGATAGAGTGTGTTCACCATTTGCAAAAAAAAAAAAAAAAAAAAAAGGATTTCTTCTTATGTATATTGATCAATGTTTGTGTGCTTTTTAATTTTTATTACGAATAATTCTAATTATTTTCTTCTTCATTCTAATTCAATGCAAGATGTTTAATATATTTTATATCTAAAAATGGTATCTGGATAGGAAGAGGAAATAGTTTTTATTGAAGTATTTCAGTTTCTATTACTGAAAAATGTAGTTCCCTAAATACTTTGCTTACCAAAAAACAAACAAACCTAGAAGTCTTGTCTAGTGTGTAAGGCACTGGGTTAGGTTAGTCTTGGTGTACTGTTCATCCACTGTGCCCTGGGAAGGCCTCTGGCTTATCTTCCATTGTGGAACACCTTTCTGGCCCAATGTTCTGTTGCTGTTTGTGCCAACGTTCCTCTGATCTGCTGGCCGGTAGAACAGGATGGACTGGTGTCTAGGAGTAAGGCACACCTGAGAAGTGTGCCATGGAGAGACAGACCCAGATAGCCTTTTCTTCTACTATTTTCTTGAGTTTTTAGCCACCGAGTAAACTAAGGTTCTCCTATCAACCTTTCTTCCTGGACTAGACTAAAGGAAAGAAATATGAAAATTGGTTTTGTAACTGGAGCTTAGGGTAAAAGCCCACATTGCAGCATTCGCAGAATAAAGGCTTTGCTACCTCCTAACACACTGCAAAGTCCAGTAGTAGTGAAAACCAAAGGAGACTTTATCGGTGGAACAGGAAAAGTGGCTCAGTGAACCCAGCCCATGTTCTGGGCAGAAACATGAGCTTTAGGCTTAGACAGAGAAAGCATTCTGTGGAGGAGGGAGGCAGCAAATGATACACATAGTTAAGTAGTTCCAATCACCCTGTGGTCAATATCTCAGCTCTAGTTCTGCAGGATGATCTGAAGAAGTCTTTATTGCTTGAGGGGACAAGCTGACTCCTTGGAGAAGCTTGTTTGTGCTCCAAGGCTCTGTCCTGCTAGGTTCTGCGGTTCTTGGAGTCCAAGTTTCAGAACAATAACTGGAAACTGTTTAGCTTTTTTGTGGGGTCTGGAGCAAGGACAATATAAAACTGACAGTAAGATCCCTCAGTTACTCTTGTTGTGGTGGTTTTGGTTTGAAAGTCACTGAGATACATTAGGTGACACTAGCTGCTAGATAGATTTGTCTTGGATGAGGAACCATGATAACTGAGTGACCTGAAAGAAAGGAGGCAGATGCAAAACAGAGATGGAGAGGCCACACTTTCATCTTGATTTTTGTTCCCTTCTGAGGTCAAGAGGGAGTTAATGCATTGTTTTAGGAAAAGCAATGCCCAAGTGTCTGTAATAATTCCATCTTTATCATTAACCTGCTGGCAATTCCTGTTGTAGTTCACCTCTAAAAGGAGACTGAAACCTCTTTATTAGGCATGGTGACTGCAGCTATTCCCTTTCCAAGAGCTATCAATTGACCTCACTTTAAATATAATAACCAGAATCCATTTTGTGGTTCTCACTATAAACATGACTTGTTTAAAATAATCTCTAGGAGAAAAATAACTGCATTTGTTCATATTGCAATCGTTACTGACATTGTTTATATTGAAAGAAAAGGTTGCTCAGTGTGTCACTTTTTGTTTTACAATTAATTCCATAGTCTCCCCCTTGTAAATTGACATCTGTTCTTCTTTCTTTATTAAACCTGCTGGGATCGCAAGCCTTGAAGATTTGATGTCTTGTACCCCCCGAGGGAATATTCTTCTGACAGCTCAAAGAGCTGACATAAATCTCACGGAGGCCTGGACTGTGTAACCGGATAGCTGAATGGGATGTATAGGGCTTTTGTTTGGAGAGTGTTACAGGTGTGCACATTCAATAACTTTCCGTATAAAATGTGGTTCTGAATATCTGTTCAGAAGGAGGAAATGCCATCTGAATGACATTATTTCCTCATGCCAGTGCGAAAGCAGCAGGATGGGAGCATGCCATCCCACTAGTCTTTGAGGTGGAAGAAACAGCGTCAGATGCTGTCCCTAATTTAAGCACACACATATTATCTCATGGTCTTTATTGATCTCTGGTGGCTGTTGCCTGGTCTTCAGATCTTTGAACATCAAACAAATAATAGGCCATAAAACTAAACGTCATTGTTTGATGAAGTGTCCTAATCTGTTAAATCAGGAAATGGCTAGAGTAAATGATTTTACTAGTAAGGAAACACCTGCCTCCTACAAATAACCTAGTGCTTGTTTTCCAAACAGGCACTGAGAGTAAAGAGTGATAGTGCTGTTTACCCACAGAAGAGCACAGGCAGAAGCTACATGCTCAGGCTAAAATGTGCTAGATTTGACTTACCTCCCTAAAAGTCTTCTGTGTAAGTTCCAAACACTAAAGTACAGGTTTCCAGTGCTTAGCATTCTTGTGTACTTTGTATAATTATATTTAAATAATTTTTAAATGTTCACAGCAGCCATATGTATGTATGTATGTATGTATGTATGTATGTATATGTGCCTTCCCCAAAGTTAAAAAAGAGCAAGGAAATTGTGCTGTACAATACTTAATAAAGTCATGCAATGAGGTCACCAATATTTTAAATACTGGGCTATGGAGATTAGAGGCAGTGTTGTCCTGCTGGTTGGTTTTGGGACCAACCCTGGCCCTATGCTCTTTGCTATGCCAAATTCAAATGTTTGGGATTTTTCCCTCATTTCTTGATTCTTTACATTTGGGGGATAAAAGAGTATATTTGTCATGTGTTCAACAAATGTGCTTATGGCTACTGAAATCAACTATTACAGTGAATTCTCACATTTGGTAGTAAATGAAGTGCCTTATTATTAACTACATATTGAGGAAAGATTAGAAGTAAAACATTTAAATCTTACTCACATTACCTTTGGGCAACATAGCATTACTCTGTGATAAAAATAAATAAATAAATAGAATATAAGTGGAAAAAATAAAATGTAGATTACCTTTATGTTGTTTTATAGTTTTATGTAAAAATCATCTATATAATATTCCCAACACAAATATTAAGCTATAGTCATCCATCAAAATCAGTATACATTGATTACTTGCAGGTATTTAATTGTATATTATCTGCAAATACCTGAAATATAGATCAAAATAAAGCTACAATTTAAAAAAATCTCAAGCATGCAACACTCACATATTCTGTGAAGAGAAAACAAATCCAGAATGTCCTTTAATGGCTGCTTTGGTGTGGGTCAGGACGCTGTCACAGATAGTGGCCCGAGTGAGAACCACTTAAGAACATGTGCATCAATGCATGGATTCTTGCCAAGAGGGGAGTCCTTCTGCCCCACCCAGCTAGCTCCCTCTCCCTTCAAAAATGGGGCTGGCGGTCTTAGATCTACTTTATCCAGCTGCATGTGTCACACACTAGCCAGCATTTAGAAGCAGAAGCTAAATTTGAAACTGGTTAAGACTGTATAGCAAGCGATACAGAGCTCTTAGAAGAGCTGAGGTTGCTTGGCAATTCAGGGTCTGCTCTATGTAAAGGCAAGCAGCCTGTGTGCTGTACACGTTGGACTGTTGTTCATAATTACCTGTAGTAACCAAAAGTACTTTAGTGTTCAATCTGAAATAGTATCTATAATTTTTATCATTGAGAATTTCTTATGTTCTCGTATTCATAAGAGCCTTGCCTGAAGTAATTTACTTTTATCAGAATACTTTGGTATGGTTATTGTTGATCCCCATTTGTAGAAGGACTGAGGCATAGTGTGCTAAATAACTTGAGAAGTAGAAATATGACCATTTAAACTCATCCTGTAATTCTTGCTAGAGTTTCCCAAAAATATGCGTAATGTGTAAAGTTTGTTTATATTCTAACTTAACATGCTCACTATATGCCAAGCATTGTAATATATATCCAAGAACCTATAAGAAGTGAGACAACATTTGAAGTCTGAGCCTGGCAAATTGTGAACATACTTTCCTTTTTTCCTATGTAAATTTTTCCTTGTTGAAGGAAGCGGCGGGGCTGTGTCCCACCACCCGGCTAGCTTTACCCAAAATAATTACATGGAAACTGTATTCTTTTAAATACTGCCTGGCCCATTATCTGTAGCCTCTTATTGGTTAATTCTCACATCTTTCTTTAACCCATATTTAGTAATCCGTGTAGCACCACGAGGTGTGGCTTACCAGGAGAGATCTTAACCTGCGTCCATCTCGGAGAGGAGAATCATGACGACTCATTATGGCGACTGCCTGAAGCGTCTCCCCTCTCTTTCCCAGAATTCTGTTCTGTCTACTCCACCTACCTAATTTTCTGTCTCTTAAAGGGCCAATGAAAGTAACATAGACAGATAACTCTCCTCCATCATTTCCTATGTAAATAAATTCAGTGGTAAAGATTTTTAAGGTGAAGTGATTCTTCTGATCATAAGAAAAATAGTATTTATGAGATATTTTAAGTTGATCATTACAGTACCAGGAAGGGGTGCTGTGTCTGCTAGTTCTGGTCACTCACTGCCTCAGCATGCATCAAACCCTCCACTTCTCAGGTCTTGACTAATGGTTGCCATCACAGAAACTAGTAGAGGCTTTTTTTGGTGTTATCATGAAAAAATGCCTCTCTGGCCTCACTGCTATTATTTACAAGAATATAGTTGATTTTACTAATTTATTTTCCTCACACATAAGAAAAAATTCAAGGTGAATATAAAAAGAAAGTCCAGAAAATACGGTAATTGAGTTAAATAGGTCCTCAACCAAACTGATTAAAAATACCTAACTACTTTTGGTTAATTCCATTGCAATGTGTGACATAGATTTAAAGTGTGTGGGGGTGGTAGTTGGGAGTGGCGATGATGGTGTGTCAGTGTGTGTGCTGTGCTTCTTGTCTTTCCATTCATCTCATCCCCGTCAGATTCATGTTCCGCCCTACAGTGGTGTTAGAAGGTCTGTAAGCGATGCTTTCCAACACTGAGTTGAGTCCCACCTACTCCCAAGTTGCTGCATGCAGTAAAGAGGCAGTCATGATGGAGATTTTGTTCCAAACTTGGTCAATGTGTGCACAAGTCATGCTCAACAATGGAAGATTTCATAATAGTCCTTCTATATTTGGTTAATGCAGACATATCATTTATTCTAGTCTTTTAAATCCTATGAAATTCTTTCCTTTGTCAAAACTATGATACTTAAAAAATATCAAAGTGGTTGGTGCATTTTTGAAGTTGATGTATGCCAATTCATTTTAAGTGAATACAATTAATAGCTTTTAATTGAAAACTTATATTGGGAGTAGAACATTCAAGTTATTCGATGGTTAAGCAGGTTTCTGCCATGAAAGACCTAAGTCTGAATTTATATCCCGACGGACTTGAGATTGTTGTTTCTTTTTGTCTCTCAGTACCCTTGTCCTCCAGTGAGTTTCACGGATTCTCTTGGCAGGTCCATGAATTGCAGAGTGAACTTGATAAAGAGAAAGAAGATGCTCGGAGGAAGATCAATAAATTTGAGGAAGCTTTGAAGTGAGTTAAAAAAAAGTTACAAAATATTTAATGTTTTGAAAACTGCTCTTATTTGGGGCTGGAGAGATGGCTCAGTGTTTGTAAGGACCACTTCTCTTTCCCAGGACCTGGGTTCTGTCCTCAGCACCCACTCAGTGGCCGACAACTTTCTAACTTCAGTGCCAGAGCAGACCAAGCCCCACTGTGGGCCCTGGATGCATGGCTTTCCTGCGGTCCTGGCAGGCACATTGACTGCACACAGAAAATAAAAAACACTAAAGCACAGACAAGTCGCTCATACTACACTGAGAGCCGAATTAGCTAGGCTGTGAGTGTCGAGTTCACAATAGCCTTGTAGGGCACTGCTTTGCGTTGCTTTCCCTTCATGGCTCTCTGTTTCCAGACTTAGTCTACTAGTTGTTTTTTTTTTTTTTTTTTTAACAGAAAAACCAGTTCAGCTGTTTTTCTATGATAGGAATGAGAGAAAAAACTTAGTGGTTTCAGATGCCCTCTTCCTCTTAAGTGGAAACACATTTTCACAAAATGAGATTTAGGTCTTAGGAGCTTTAGAAATCACTGTGCAGATTTTGTTGGGTAATAAGGTGTTTTAGTTGTTATGTTCACAAATGGATTACTACCTAAGCATTGTTTAGGAAGGACTTTATCTACTTACCTGATGCATGAAAGTACCCGGCATTAGAACTTGCCTTTCCCATCCACTTACATAGGTTGAGTGGACTATTTGACTGCTTTTTATTGTGAAAGTTTTAGCTGAAAAATACTGATCTTCTTAATAAATACTCAGTTCTTACCATATGTCAGGTAATGTAAGAAAGCACATTCCCAGAGGACCATGTAACCATTTGGTTATTTAAGAAATTTGGCAGTGGCAGTACAGAGCAGAAGGAATTTTACTGGAGGAAGATCAGCGTGGCACCTGATCCAAGGGATTCCAGGGGCAGGGCCGTTCCCCTGAGGTCAGTGTGCCTAGCTAATTTGTTTTCTTCCCTGAACCTCTAAACCGCAGGCATTTACAGAACTGCACCAAAGGACACCTCCCATCAAGCATGCCTTGTTATCACATTCTCCCTGGGAAGACGGCAGCCCAGCTCTTCCCCCTTGCTTTGTTTATCAGTAAAATGCACTGGCTTACTTTCTAAACAACATCGTAGAATAATCCATGTACTATGACATCACAAGAAGCAATGTTTTATCTACACAAGGGCTTACTGCTTATTTGTTCACATCAGCCATGAGCCAGATACCATGAAGGGGATCAGAAGGCAAGCAGTTATACTCGTGAAGCATTATTGTCATCTTGATTCATTACAAGACTAACACTCATCAAGGGCTTGAAAGGACCATACCAAAATAACAAATTTTATTTGGAGTTTTTGTTTTTTGTTTTTGTTTTGTTTTGTTTTAAAGAAAACTATTTTGGAGTTTAAGTAAAATTCCCTGGTAGATTCATGCCTTCCACCCCTAGGTAGTCAGTGCCTTCATTTTGAGCACTTGACTGATGGTCTTAAGAGTTTAGTACCCAGCACAACAGCAATAACCAAAATGGAAAATAACAGAGGAAGTCATCGTGAATTTGGAACTCCAAAGTAAATAGCAGAAGCTGGCTATTTTCCAAATGGAGACTATTCCAAGGAGTGACTGTTAACTCCTGTTGATCTAAGAATTGTACTGTTTTATTGGCCTATGTATGATTTCATTTTGCAGCCCTAATATGTAAAAACTTGCCTTGACTTCTTAAAAGCTGTTTTTCCCTTGATTAAATATGCCCAAAGGTAAAAATAATCTGGTGTTTAGACCATGTTGTTAATGTACTCATGTAGGTTCTTCCTTTAGCTTATTTAAAAAGGACTCTTAAACGGATAGTTAAGGATGGCAGACAAGGCAGAAGTATGTAAGTTCATATTTGAGCATCTAGTGAGTTTAGCATAAGTCAAAGAATTTAAAAACGTAAGGGATAACCAGAAAGGTGAATTGCTAATAGCAGGCCTGTCAGACAGGGGGAGCTCTTTACCTGATTTCACAGAGTGTGGGCACATGGGAGCTCTCCTGGGTTTTGGTCTTGTCCTGTCTGGAGATCCTGCCCTCCGTGGCCAGTCTCATTTCCTTTCCATCTCTGATCTTACTCAGAATGCTTGTCTCCCCTTGCTGTCTCGCCTTTTCAGGCACACTTCTCCTGTGTCTTCACCCCCATCCTAGGTCTTCTGATTCTCTCATAGAATTCCATCCCAGAATTTTGTAACCATGTACATGTAATTCTGTTAATTGGATGCTATATAATGAATGCGACGTTAGGGGAAATTGTGTGACTTTATTGTGACATGGTTGTGCCAGAGATGTGAAGGGCTGGGTAGTATATGAGATGGTGCTGATCCTCTCTTTAAACAGTTGAAATGCCAATTTAGTCTTTGGTTTCAATTTCAAATTGGTATTTCAAAGCTATTATTATTTAAGGGGACACTTTGGATCACATATTAGTCACTTAGGAAAGACCAATTGGTTCCTGGCTCTAGAGGTTCCTCCTATCGTGTCAGGGAAGGTGTGGAAGAGCAGAGCAGGTCGCTTGATGGCAGGAGGAAGCAGAAACAAGTGCGCCTGTGCTCTGCTGGCTCTCCTTTCCCACTTGGATTCTACAGGAGTCTCCAGCCTTTGGGCTGGTGCTGCTAGTGTTCAGGGTGTGTCTGCCTTGTTTTGTCAGTCTTCTGGAGATGCTCTTCCAGATATGCCTTCTACTCCTCTCACCAGTCAGTCTTCTGAGTGATTCTCCATGCAGTAATGTTGATCATGAAGACTAGCCGTCAGAGACTGCATTCAGTCTTTCGCTTGGAATGCTAACTCTAGAGAGCTCACTTGTCACCACTGTTAGGATCTGAAAGTATCTTAATGTTGCTGACTGCTACCATTCTGTATTTTTGTTCTCTATGTGGTTTGATCATTTTGCTTTCCTGTTTTATTTTTATTATAGAAAGTAGTTTTACTTCTTGATGTATATAATAACTGTAACTATAAATGTCATGAATTGTATGTGTTTTTTATTTTTCAGTGATATGGGATAACCAGTAGACTATACATCTAGAAAGTGGTTGGATGCCACAGAACAATATAGTGTTCCTGTTTGAAGGATTGATACTGCAATACAATTGCTCCTTTTATTCTTCGGGCAGTTAAAAATCTGTCATCATAGAAAGGACTGGGCTTGAGTCCCAGACCAAACATAACTAGATAAATACATACATAAATAAAAATCTCTCAGCAGATGTATGTAGATAGTAGGTTTACTTTATTCCCTTTTCAAATTGCTGTATTCATCAAATTTGATGCTAAGTTGTGGGAACTAAAATGTAATAAGGCATGAAGTAGTGTAGAAATTGTCTGAAGTATTCAGGGAGGTCTTTAAAACATTTTTGATTAACAACTTTTTCAAACTCCTTTCTTGCAACAAAATTCAAAAGGTGACACAAAACAAGTTTATACTATCTTAATTCTTTGCATTTTGAAAAGCACACATGAAATATAATTTATACCAAAACTGCATTGACAATTTGTGTGATTTTCTAATAATATCAGTAATATAAAGTAGTAATTTATTAATCTCACAAGTCTAGATGTGGAACAAAGAAGCCTGGTATAAAATAGTTCCTTCTACAGGGTCTTATTTTTACATAACTTTAAAAAAAGATAAAAATCATGGCCTGAGGAAAAGAAGGATCATAATGTGGTCAGCATAAAATTGTATACATGCATGAGCATTTCTGTTGGGCAAAGTCCTCCATCAGGCAAGACATGCAGGAGAGCAGTCTTGCACCCAGACCTTGGATCTGGCAGAACTTAACTGTTCACTGGTGTTTGCAGAGTGTCCCCTGAAGTGAGTGGAAAGCCCAGAGGGTTAAGGAAGGCCTTTCTTCTCTGCTGTTCAACCAGCAGTCTTGGACCTCTGACACTGAGAACACACCTCCCACAATCAGCCCTGCATCTGCATATTAACAAAGGGTTGATTATGAGGGAACAAGTGCTGCAGGAAAAGAACAATGTGAGGCATTTTAGTGGCTCATTTCACTACATTTACATACTCATAAACAATTCACATATATGAAAGTATTCTTTTAAAGTAAGGCTTCTGCATTTATAGCTTTCTTGAAAATGCCTATTTATATTTTCCTATGTTAGCTGCCTTTTGAGGTAAAATTTGAGTTAGTGTGAGAATGTCTAAATGGGCTTTTAAGCAATTCAGTTCAGAATGTTCTTGAGTTATGTTTCTATTTGAACTGGTTTGAAGCCTACTGTCAATGCTAGTAGTATTCAGCAATTTCCCCATCTCATTGAAAGCCTTTCTGTGAAGTTGTATGTTTATGAAGAACTTAGCTGACCGTCTTTTTTGCCTACTTTTCCTAGTTTTGTTTAAAGTTAGAAAATAGGGTTTGTATGTTACTTTTCCAACAAACTGGCATATAGATTTAAAAAAAATAACACAGCCTTCTCTTTACATGTGTAGTACTTACAATCTCCGACTGAGAAGAAACACAGATTAGTTACCCCAGACATTATTTTAAAAATAAGTTGTATTTGGTTGAAAAAGCTTTTTCTATTAATCTGTTTTAAATCTCCTTGTTTAAAGCTGCTTGTTTGCTGTTTTGAATCAACATTTATGGTATTAATAGGCAACAGGGATTAATTTTCAAATAAGAATGGCTTAAAAATATTAAAACTGCAAAGTTATAATGACAGTGTTTCTGTCCTTGTATTTACTAGGAACTAATCTTAGTAGAACACTAAATAATTATGTGTCTATTCAAAATGGGGCTTTATTTCAATAGACTTTTTATTTTATTTTTAATTTTTTTCCTTTTTGGAGATGAGGGTGTTTCAGACAGGGTTTCTCTGTGTAGCCTTGGCTATCTTGGAACTAGCTCCATAGACCAGGCTGGCCTCAAACTCCCATAGATCCACCTGCTTCTGCCTCCTGGAATTAAAGATGTGTGCCACTACTGCCCGGCTGTCAGTAGGCTTTTTAAATGAAGCACTGCCTACAGAAAAAAAAAAAAAAAAAGGATGCAGTTACATTAGGCACAGACAGCCTTCAAGTTCACCCAGGAGCTTGAATGGGTGATGGAAAGGGGGAGCAGTTAAAGCAGTGTAGTGTTAGAATATTGAAGTATAGTAATATAATAGTGTAATTCTATTCTAGTTTTAAATATTGCCAGCATGGTGAACCATGACGTGATGCGGCTGATGAATGGTGACAAGGAATTGTTAATCACTGTGCTTTAGGTGTATATGAAAACATGTTTATAAGTTCACCTTGTATCTTAATTTCTTTCCCAGTTGCTTAAGAAAATACCCTAGTGGGTCCTGTCCCCTAAGCATGAGCTGGGACTTTGGGACCTATTCCCTATGGTGGGATGCTTTGCCCAACCTTGATGCAAGGGGGAGGAACTTGGTCCTGTCTCAACTTGATATGCCATGTTTTGTTGGCTACCGTGGGAGCTTATCCCCTCTGAATGGAGACGAAAGAGGAGTGAAAGGGGGAGTAGGGATGGGAGAAGAAGAGGGAGGGGAAGCGGGTCAGCATATAAAATAAATAAATAGATAGATAGATAGATAGATAAATAATAAATAAATATTTTTAAAAAGGAAAAAAATAAAAAATACCCATTTGAAAGCAACTTACCAGAGAAACTTAAGAGTTTTTTTGGTTCACAATTCCAGGCTTCAGTCCATCACCGCAGAGGAGTTGATGCAGCCCCAACTTGAAGTAGCTGATCATATTACATCTATAGTCAAGAGCAGAGAGCAAGAACTTGAGGTGTGCTTGCTGCTCAGCTTCCTCTCTACTTTTCATTTAGTGAAATGGCGCCACTCACAGGGTGGGCCTTCCTACCCGTTAACCACTCACAGGGTGGGCCTTCCTACCCAGTTAACCCAGTTAAGAAAATCCCCCATAATCATGTAGAGAGGCCCATCACAAAATTTATAAAACATTTTATTCTCATTTGAAAACAAACTTGTACTTCCTAAATTTTTTTCTTGGAGAAATAGGACAAGTACTGTCCTACCACAGTGTTAAAAGTGGTCTATAATTTATAATTGACAAAGATGACATGCTGATTTTAACTGATTGAAACATCTAAAAACTAATTGAAAGTATTAATGGAAACAATACATATTTTTCTAGTACTATATTTCTTGTATATTTCTGTATTTAGAGTATGCATGTGTGTGCATGTTTGTATGTGCATGCACGCACTAGCACATGTGCTTATGTGGAGGATCATGTCAAGAGTCTGCCTTGATCACCATCTAGTCATTGAGGCAGGGCCCGCAGAGTGCCCTTAAGGCTATTCTGGATGATGAGATTGTTCTGGGGATTCCTAATCTCTGTCTTCTGAGGTTGGAAGTACAGCTGGGCTGCCACATCTAGCTGGCATTTATGTGGATGCTGATGGTACAGACTGGAGTCTCACACTTGTATGGCAAGTGCCTTACCCACTGAGAATCTCCCAGCCATTTTCTGTTGTATTCTACTAAAATTAGTAACTGATATAATCCTTAAGGTATTGTCATTATTTTCATACCTAGCCATAATGTGATTTCTTAACAGCTGAGTTGGAGAGTAAGAAGAAGATATAAGACAGGTCTGAAATCATCTGGGATCCACTTAACTACAGTGAGATTTATATCAAGTTTATATCATGCATGAATTATTTTATTGTTGAGTTTTTTATCACTGCCATTCAAGTTCTAGGCTAATCTAAAATGAAATGTTTTGATGCCATTCTAACAAGAGGTTATGTTTAAGCAGACTGTCCTGGGTGCTAAAGGAGACCCTGGTTATTGGCACTAAAAGCCATTAGTGCATTTATTACTAGGAAAATTAAATGATATGACTGCTTTAAGTAGCCTAGCTCCTGTTGTACTGTTTTAGTTACCTGGAGCCTATGGTAACCCTGGATCCCCTTCAGAGTGAAAATCTGTACCTTCTACACTAGGTTTTTTTTTTTTTTTTGGTTTTTCGAGACAGGGTTTCTCTGCAGCTACACTAGTTTTTACTTTGGTTTTTTTTTCTTAGATATTTACAACTGTGCCTCTGCATTTTGAATTTTAGAATCAAGTTTTTCAAAAATTCTGAAGGGTTTTCGTTGTATTTATAATACTTTTCCTTTAGTTTGAATATAAATAAATATTTCTATATCTTCTGAGTGAGTATATTTCTCCATTAAATTGTCTATCTTAATATCTTTTATAAAACATTTATAATTTTTTTGTATTTTAAGTACCTAATAGGTCACATTATTATATTTCATTTTTTAAAAACAATTGTAGTTTTTTTAAAAAAAAAATTCATGTGTCAATCTGAACAGAAAAGCAGTTAAAATAATGAAATGATGTATTTCGGAATTTTGCTTAATTTTATTTTCAAAGTTTAAAAATTTTTAAAATAGTTTTCATTGGACTTGGTTTGTGTACAATACTAACTACATAGTCAGCAAACAATTACCATTTTCTCTTCCTATTTCAATATTTATGTGTATCTCTCTGAGCTCTTAGTTTTCTGCTTTGCTATAATGTCCAATAAATTGTTTCCTGTCGTCACATGTGTGGTCATCCCTGCTCATAGGCAATTCTTGCATCAAGACTCTCTATTTGGCTAACGGTTGTTTTTGCTTGGCACAGGCACATTGTACCTGAGAAGAAGATGCTCATTCCTAATTTGTTAAGAAGTTGTTTTGTTTGTTCCATTCTTATCGTTTTTCTTTTGTGTCATACTGAAAATGATATCCAGGGCCGCATGTGTGCTTTACCAACATTTACCCCTGTCCCTTCGAGAGATTTTTTATATTTTTAAAATTCATGAATGTTACAGCTTCTCAGAAGCATTCTGCTCATTGAATAACCACATTTTAAACATCGTAATATAACATAATTTAATTTATAAAATGGATGCTATAAAATGCATATATATGATTTCAAATGTTAAATTTTACATTTCTTAGATAAATCCTAAGTCGCATTGAATGTTTTTAAGAAATTTTGCTGGATCTGGTTTGCTAACATTTACCCAGGGTTCTGTGGTGGCGGCAGGTTGGCCTGTGCAGAGCTTCGCGTCTTCCCACTAAAGCACCTTCTTTTCCGCTGTGGGCCAGACGCACCTTTTGGTCCACTTCACCCCTGTATTCCAGTCTCTCTTGCATAGCTCTTTTTATGAGGAGACTATATTTTAGCGTTTTCAATTTAGTCTTTGGTGATCTTACTACCCATTTACATGCATTGTCTTATGGTGATATTTTATTTGTGTTTTAGTAAAGCCTGAAGATCAGAGTGCAAAGCAGCTGCACTAGTCAGCCATAGAGGCCGGGCAGTGGTGGTGCACACCTTTAATTCTAGCACTAAAAGGAATATAAGACAGGAAGAGACAGATTTTTCTTGTGTGTCTCTTAGATGTTCTCTTTCTCAGGTTCTGCAGAAGCTTCCAGACTTCAGTTTTTTGCTTTTCTTCTTCTTCAATACTTCATCTTGAATAAGGCAGACCTCAGCTGACTTTGATATTCTATTTGTTTAACACACACTTAGAGCACACAGTTTATGCACCTTCCTGTGTTCTGTGCTACACATTCTGAGTGTACATTGTCTTCCCTGAGATTCACATGGGATCTGCTCGATGTCCTTCTGTTAAAATCAACAACAGGATAAAAGCATCTATCATTTGCCAGGAGGTTCTAGATTTCTAGGAATATTGTCTGCAGATCCTGTTTTACGAATACTGAAGCTTTTAATAACCTGCCGCCTGAGTCTTTGATTTTTCTGAATGAATGTGAACTTGTAGTTCTCAAGTGTTTCTTCAGTGCACATTCTTCCCTGATTTCGTATTCATCTTTATTCGCTGAGCTGTGAAGTTTGCAGCTCTCCCTGTGCAGTACCCCAGCTTCACGCACCTTTCCCGCTAATCCAGATGTCTTCTGGGACATCATCCTAGTAGAATCCCAGCTACCAATGTTTGGATATTTTTAGATTTGGTATCTTTTATTTGAGAGATAGAAAGTATCTTTCTAGCTCCAATTCTAATTTCTGAAGCAAATTCCATCTGCTTTAGAGTCTAGCAGTACACCTGGGCAGTTTTCTCAGTCTTTTTACAGGCTCTGCTTTTACTGGAGGCTTTCGTTGGCTTTCCTGTATAATTCAGTTTACTGTTATCAGACTGTTTCCTGTTATTTCTTCTCCTAGGTATTCTAGTGATCACTTGGGGAGACAATTTGTGAGATGCTAAGCAGATGCCATCTTTTTTTATATATAGCTAGAACTTATCTTTGCCCGAAGTCTTTGGCTAGATTTTTGAAATATGATATGTATACTCCCATGCTCTTTATAATTGCATAGTTAAGTTCATGTTAAGCCAGCACCATCACTTTTGGAATCAATTATTGTGGCTCAATGTAGATTCAATTATAGATTAGTTTGTGGCACCAACATCTAGATGCATGCTGACCTCTTCATGACTTTGAAACTTGATTTCTTAAAATAAAGAAGTCCTTGATCTCAGCTTGCTTTGTGGTCTTTTGCTTCTTTTTCAAGAGGATATAGGGAAGCGTGTGGAGCCAGTGACCTCCTGAGCAGTGCAGCACGGTTAGCTTTCTGCAAAATTAATAAGAGAATCAAAGGCTGACTCTTCGTCTCCCAAATGACTTTTTTAAACCCCCCCCCCAAATCATCATATTCTCTGTTGCCATGAGGGCTCTTTGATTTTTTTTCACACCATTGGATATATGCTTTATTAATATAATAGACTGCAGACAACTCCTTCTGAGCTTTTATCCCTTTAAAAAATTGTTCTTCGCATTATTTGTTCATGGAGTGCATGGTGTATGATGAAGCCGTTGTCATTACTATTAGAGCAGTAGTTGGTCCTCCTCCACATCTCTGATCCTCTGTCTCTAATTACACATGAAACTGGTTCCGTTTCCATCCTCTTGGAGCCATGCCAGAATATTCTTTCTGATCTCATTAAGGTTCTTCTCTTAAACTCTCCGCTTCTGTGTTTTCTTAATTGAAGTTTTTATGCACCAGGCTTTCCACCTGTTAATCAATTCCTGTTATATTACATCTTTCTCTATTTCAAATTGTAATTTAAGATGCTTTCTGAGTCTGTCAGCCATATTCACCTTAGCATTTATATATGCATAACTCTCCATCTTAGAAATCTTTCTCAGCTATATGTTGTTTGCTAGGCTATCTGATGCTCTGCTTTCTTCATAGAAATGCAGAAAGTAAGTTTTGTTGGTAACAAATTCCATAAATTATCTGTTGGTCTGTTATTAATTTCAGTAGTGGAGTTCCTTTTTCCTTTTTTTAAATTGATTTTTATTGAGCTCTACATTTTTCTCTGCTCCCCTCCTTACCTTTCCCTCCCCTCTCCAAACCTCCCCCAAGGTCCCCATGCTCCCAATTTACTCAGGAGATCTTGTCTTTTTCTACTTCCCATGTAGATTAGATCTATGTAAGTCTTAGTGTCCTCATTGTTGTCTAAGTTCTCTGGGGTTGTGGTTTGTAGGCTGGTTTTCTTTGCTTTATGTTTACAAACCACCTATGAGTGAGTACATATGATAATTGTCATTCTGTGTCTGGGTTACGTCACTCAATAATGTTTTCTAGCTCCATCCATTTTTCTGCAAAATTCAAGATGTCATTATTTTTTTCTGCTGTGTAGTACTCCTTTGTGTAAAGGTACCACATTTTCTTTATCCATTCTTCGGTCGAGGGGCATTTAGGTTGTTTCCAGGTTCTAGCTATGACAAACAATGCTGCTATGAACATAGTTGAGCACATGTTCTTGTGACACAATTCAGCATCCTTTGGATATATATTTACCCAAAAGTGGTATTAGTGGGTCTTGAGGAAGGTTGTTTCCTAATTTTCTGAGAAATCGCCACACTGACATCCAAAGGGGCTGTACCAGCTTGCATTCCCACCAGCAATGCAGGAGTGTTCCCTTTACTCCACAACCTCTTCAGCATAAGTTGTCATCAGTGTTTTTGATCATGGCCATTCTTACAGGTGTAATATGAAATCTCAGAATTGTTTTGATTTGCATTTTTCTGATGACTAAGGGTGTTGAACATTTCCTTAAGTGTCTTTCAGCCATTTTAGATTCCTCTGTTGAGAGTTCTCTGTTTAGGTCTGTACTCCATTTTTTTATTGGAGTTCTTCTTAAGAATGCCTACAGGTTACATTCTGAACACAATAGCTTTTATGGCAAATAGTTTTCTTATTTAATTTTCCCCCCAGTTTTGAGGATTGTACCTATGGCCTCATGTGTGCGGGGCAAACACTCAACCATGAGCCTCATGCCTGTGACAGTTTAATTCACAGAGAATTTGTAAGAACAGTGCTGTGTAGACGTGAAGAGAGCATGCTAAGTGGGAACCTAGAAGACACAGAGCCGGTACTCCTGATTCCCCAGAGGGGAATGGCTGAAAAGCACTAGCAGAGAAGTCCATGAGCCCAGGGACACTGGAGAATGACTGACTTTCCTTCATAGTTTGGGCAGTAGCTAGAATTTGAAGGAAGAACTAGAAATGAGCTAGTGGAGGAGAGAACTGTTGCATCAAAAGGAATTAATATTTCAAGAACATGAATCTGATGACATGTTAATGTCCAAGCAAAAGGTCAGGAGTATAACAAACAGACATGAAGACTAGGAGAAAGCTTGTTTCAGATCTTTGTAAACAATAGATAAAAATGTTATGTACTTTTATCATTGAAAAACAGTTTTATTTCTTCATTGAATTTCCTTTGTGTTTTCCTGAATCATAATTCTTGAAGTTTGGTGTCATGAAAGTTAATGAGGGTTCTTTACTATTGGTAGCTGTTAAATTTTAATCCTCCAATTTTTACTACTTGATAAAAAATTCATTCATCTTAATTGTAGAATACACAAATGTCAAGGAGCTTTGAAGAAACTTCAGTAATTTGAACCATATATCTCTGTTCTTAGTGAAAAATGAAAACACCGCAAAGCAGGCTTTATGTGCAGTAAACCAGGTCTGGAAATGGTCTGTATTGAGACCTAATGGCCTTTTGATGTCTGATTCTTTGATTTTGCCTTTTCTTTTTAAAGGGGTGCTATGTGATTATAATTAGAAACATTTCTAGTTCTTTACTTGGAAACCTAATTGTTCCTTCGCTCTCGCCATCATGACTAATCATGTGCTTGTAAATGGGCGGGAGAGATTGAGATGATGACTGGGAGATCCATCAGCTCGTCATGGAAGTTTGATCATGTCTATACTGTGCACTCATTTATTTTGCATGTTGTGACTCTGATGCGAATATACGTTTATTATATATTAAACAGGCTTTACTTTAATAATTTCTAAGTAATTCTTGTGAATAACAGTTTACTTTTCTTGCAACTAGAATTAAGTATATTTTAAGTTTGACATTAAACATAAATTACTAGAAGACATTAATGAGAACTTGCTAATAGGTGGATTACAGTTATTCAATTTTGTTCCAATATAATCACTTGTATTTTCTAGAACAAACTTATCCATATAATTTAGTAAATTCCCAAAACCTGAGTGTCATTTTCTTCTTACAAATAACTTTCTTAAATATCACTGTGGTGGTGGAGGGGGACCCAGCTGTTCTCTTTTCTACACTCTGCTGGAGCATCTGAAACCAGTTTAGATCCAGAGTGGTCAAAGTGCGCAGTTTATTGTAAACATTCCTTAGCTCCAGTGAGCATGCTGATTTAACCCTCCTTCTGAGGAGCGCAGTGTGAAGCTTGCAGAGGAGAGCAATATGTGGCCACCTCGCTTCAAACAGAGAAAGAAATTTCTTTTCTGTTAAGTGGTTCTTTGTGGACATGTCATCATAGAATGCAACATTTCTTCTCATGAGAACACACTGTTTTAAATGTGTGCCGTGGAGTGTGATGGTTAGGGAACTTCTTACTGACAGACACATTTGGGACACTATTTCATGCTATAAGTTTAGTGTGTAACATGAGATTTCTCTTAAGCTTCTTGGGTATTTTATTTGGAATTGAGCAAACATTTTAGAGCAGCTTATGCATTTAGCTTCTTGAGTTTTATTACAATTACAATTTCACTTTTCCAGTGAAATGTGCTTGAAAACGGAAACAACCTTGATGGGGTGTAAGAGCAACTAATCATGTGATGCCTTTCTTCCTTTACCATTGACCGTGTATACAACGTCTTTCATGCCCCGTCTCTTAGCTTGTCTTCAGACGACTCCTGTGTGGTCGGTCATATGTTACCATCTGCTGGGAGAGATGGAAGTTCAGAAATGAAGCAACTTGACCAGCACTGAATAACTAATCCGCTGCTGAGCCGAGCTTCATACCTGGGCTGCAGAGTCTAAATCAGTGCTCTTGTCTGGAAAGAATGTAGGTTTTTAGCTTCTCTATCACCAGCATAATTTTTTCTCATTTGTTGTTGTTGTTGGAGACAGGGCTTCCGTGTGTAGTCTTGGCTGATTTGGACCTTGTTATGAGTTAGCTCAGGCTGACTCATCTTGCAAATGACCTTCCTGCCCTTGCCTTCCAATTTCTGGGAATTTCAGTGGCCTGAATTTCCACTCCAGGCCTAGTTAAGTAGTGTTCCTTTTCAGCTTTTTAAATTACTTGATTCAAATTATTCATAAATATGTCCATTAACTCCAAATGAGTCTCTTGTACCCCAGAAAGCTGCCCACTCCATTCTCTCCTACAGGACACCTTCTTTTCTCTGCTGTCTTCATTGGGCCTAGATTGGTTTCCTGATAAAGATGACCAGTTCTTTTTTTTCTCTGAGGTTCAAAGAGCTTATGTTCTGCAGCTTATAAAGGTGCTAGGCTTCACAACTTTGGGTGGCTTTGTCTCAAAAGTCTCTATTGTTAACCGCTGTGTTTTGTACATTACCCCTCCCCCGACTGTTGACATTTGGAATCTAAAATCTGGTAGACTAAAGCAAACAAATGCAGGAGCCAAAATCTTGAAAAGTTACTGTATTATCTATTATTCTTGTTCTTGTGGCAAAACAGATGGAAAGAACTTAAGGGAGAGAGATGTTACTTTGGCTATTGGTTTGAGGGAGAAGTCCATCATAGGGAGCACAAAGTAAGGCTGCTTGCTGACATCTGGATGGATCAAATCACAGACCAAGGGGAATTCCAGTGTTCTGCTTTCTCCCTTTTCAGTTGTCTTTAGTCTGGATGCCCAGCCATATTTAAGTTAGGTCTCCCTTCTTAACTGAACCTCTCGGAGAAGACCCTGTGGATGTTCCCAGTGGTTTCTCCTTGGAGTTGATAAATCTTGTCTCATTGGCAGGGAAGGCTAACTTTCCCACTTACCATGATGCAGACTCATTAGTCAGCGGCCAATGCGGACTACATTCAAACTGAAGTTTCAGTAGTCTGTTGTTGACGAAAGGGGACTGGGCGAATGCAGAGGGAAGCAGGGAGGGTGTGAGAAATGCAGTTGTAAGTCAGGAGCCTAAGGTATTCCAGTTATCTCGAGAGATCTCTGAGACTGCAGGAAAATGCTTACTATACAGGCATTTTATTCAATTACTCTGAGTTTGGGGATTTATTTAGTTGAAAGTGAAGTTAAAAATAGGTTAACTATGGTCTATAGACTATAATTACCACACACATTACTTTTTTAGAGGAGACTTTTTTTTTTTTGAGTGAATGAGAGTGAACTTTAATAGCCTTCCTTATCGAATTACCACAAATTATTATTAACAAAGTCTGAATTGGTATGGGAATGGTTTAATTCTGTACTGTAGACTCCTTAGGAAATTTAAGGAAGATTATTTATAAATAAAATTAATGTTTTGCCACTTTATAAGGAATTTTGTTGGTATTTTGTTTTGTCTTCAAACCTATGTAAAATCTAAAAATTTTATAACATTTTTATTTGAAAAAGAATAGAGGCCAACATATAACACTATGTTTTCTTTTTAAATTTTGAACTAATTTGGGAAAACAGGAGGTCAGGAAACATTTCCACATGAGGTTAGGTATACTCACCAGCCCACGTTCAGAGATTTACCCAAGGGACGGTATGAAGTGAAAGGAGGGACACCAATAACAGGCAGGGTAAGATGTGGAACACTTCCCATTTCTCCCAGCTCAGGGTTGTTGGTCTGGGAAGAGATGGGCCTTCTTGTTGAAGGAAATAAAGTGCTTATTGGATGGGCAACTATGGAGTGTGGGAGAATTGCAAACATTCAGTCACATATTCACATTTAACCAATGTTAATGTTGTACAGTTAGCTAGTCACAATTTTAATATAAGAAAGAATATCATTAGTCTATGTCTTTTCTTTTTTCCCAGAGATAAACTTCTTTCTTCTTCTTCACATTTTATAAATCTCCCATGTTTGTAAATACTGCCCAGATTAATCTTCACTTTAATCCTTTTAAATTTTTTGAGACTTGCTCTATTTCCCAGAATACAGTTTATTTTGATTAATGTTCTGTGTACTCTTGAAATGGTTATTCTGTTATATTATGAAAGAATGTTTTATGAATGCCATTAAGATCAAGTTTCCTGGTAATCTGGTAATCTATTTAATTTCTGCTTGTTCTTCATTTATTTTTCTGTGAATTATTAATAGTGAAGGATATTTAATTGACAATTCTAATTATACCTGTGTTTGTATTTGTAGTTCTGTAAGTTTTGTGATTCTTGTGTTTTAAACTTTTTTGTTGAAATGACCGTTATTATGGCTATATTCTTTTTTTGTTGTTTTTTTTTTTTTTTCGAGACAGGGTTTCCCTGTAGTTTCTAGAGCCTGTCCTGGAACTAGCTCTTGTAGACCAGGCTGGCCTCGAACTCAGAGATCCGCCTGCCTCTGCCTCCCGAGTGCTGGGATTAAAGGGGTGTGCCACCACCGCCCGGCTATATTCTTTGTTCTGAAGTCTACTTTTTATAATATTACTATCACTACTCTATTACCTTAATATTGATATTTTAAAGAATATTTTTACTTTTAATCTATTGGAATTTTTCTGCCTAGGCAGCACATAAAGTTGGTTAATGCCATTTCAATCATTTTAGACAGCCATTGCCTTTTACTTAGAATATTTAGACCATTTATATTTAGTGTCACTAATAATTTTAAATATGGATATTTGTATTTATTCTATCTGCCTGGTTCTGCCTTTTTTTAAAAAAAAATTCCTTTAATAGATTGACTATGGCCTATATTCACTAATTCAAAGTTTAAGAGTAAGAATTTGGGATAATTTTGACAGGGAAGGATATTAAAATAAACTTTCATTCATTCCATGAAAAAAATCTTTTAAAAAGAAGTAATGAGTGTGACAATTATAGAATATAAACTACAGTTTATTTATTAAAGAAAAAGTAAAATACAGATTTACTCTTGATTAATTGAATAATTATTTTTATCCTCTCTATTAGTTGTTTTGATATTTTAGAGGTTAATTCATGGTTTGGCTTATATATTTTAAAGTTTTCAAAATATACCCTAGTTTATATATATATAGGCTAGTTTATATATAAGAATCCTGTGGTGGATTATTACCTTCACTTTTTAGTACTGTGAATTTTTCTTGTTATACATTTTGCTTTAATATATTATAAAGCCGTTACTACCTTACCTAACTTTCATTTAAAGTGAAATATTTTTAAAGACACGTAATTATATAAATAAATCTCAAATCTGGCCCATATAATTACAAATCTTGATGGTAGTCTTATATTTCTGCCTGTATTGTTGCCTTTCAACCAGGAAGATTCCCCATTTTGCTTCTAGGAGTGTGGGTCTCCTGACAGTAGTCTTTAATTCTCTATCTTGAAAGGATTTACTTTACCTGTGGTTTTGAAAGATGATTTTGTCAGTAATGGAATTCTAAGTTGACAAGGCTGTGCTTTTATAAAGCATTTTCAAGGTATTGCTTAAGTGTCTTCTCCTTTCATTGCTTGCTATGGAAAGTCTGATATCTCCTTTTTCTGTTATTTAACATTTTTTCTATATTCCTGCTTTTGAGAAATTTGATTATCATGTAACTTACTGTACTTTTCTGGATATTACCTATGTTTATAGTTCCTAAATTTATAGGTTCATAAATTTTGCAAAGTTAAAAAAGTATTTTGCTATCATTTTTTCAAACATGTATATCCTTATCTCTTTCTTTTCTCTCATGTACTCTAAATATAGACATTAGGTTGCTGATAATTATCATGTGTTTTATGTCTTTTTTTTCCTATGCCTTACTTTATCTTCCACTGCTACATCCATCACCACAGGTCTTTTTATTGGTCATATGTAATTCATCTCTAATCCTGCGTATTGTGCTTTTCACTCACTGCGTGTTCAGTCCATCTCTAGAATTTCAGATGGCACAGTGATTCTTGATGTCACCACAAATCTTGCTTTCTTTACTCCATGCCTCACCAGGCCCAGGTGCTGTTCCCCCTTGAGTTAGCCTATCTTTCCCTCCACAGTTGTTCTGCCTACTGTCCTGCTGGTAGAATGCCAACATTTTTCTTTTCCTGATGCTTCCTCATTCTTTAGTTAACATTATTACCATTTTCTTGTGGGATATCTCTATGAAGTTTTTTTTATTTGTATTTGTACTCATTAATTTAAATTAAGTTAAAATTATAATTCTCTATATATTCATTAAACCCATAGTAACTTATCCCTTTTCAGTTACTGGGTATTGATTGTTATTATTGTGATTAATTAAATACATTTTCCCCCTGGAAGCTAATAACCAGATGTGACTAGTTCAGACATGCTTAGTTTAGTGTTGTGCCTGGTATTTGATGAGTTCTCAGTACATTAACAGAAAATGATTTAACAAACTCTAAATGGTTTCAGATTAACTAATGATATTATTATTAAATTTATGTAAAAGTATATGTTTAATCTTTAGAAATCTCTTTCGCTGGCCATTTATATCTTGTACTTGAAATAAGTGTCATTATGAATATTTACTTTTTCATCAAAAGTAGGTACTGAGGAAAACAAACTCTTTTTTACAAATACCAAATAAATTCTGTATTCTATAAATACATACACATTTTATAAGGCTATACAGTTTTAACATGCTATATGCATATAACATTCACATGTATTATATATACCTTTTGCATATTCTTAGTCATCTTACTGGAATGAAAATCTTTTAGGAAGCTTTTTATTGTTCTGTGTATTTATGTGTATAGTGCACACACATGTGAACATATACATACATATTAGGTATAATGAACTACGTTTTTGTATGCTGTATGTATGTGTATGTGCATGTTCGTGTATAAATCCACATGCAGTGAAGGGTAAAGGTGTCTTCCTCTAGTAGGTATTTTCCTCAATCGCTCTTCTTTAGTTTTTGAGACAGTCTCTGACTGAACCTGGAAGTCACTGATTTGGAATGACCATCCGGCCCGTGAGTGGGGGATATGCCTGTCTCCGCCTTCCTAGTACTGGGATCACAGTTATACACTGCGATGCCCAGGTACAGGGGATCAGAAGTTAGGCAAGCACTTTATTAACTGACTTATTTCCTCAACCCCAAGTTCCCTTGTATGTTGTCCTCTTGAAGTATTGCATTAGTATCATTATGTAGCTTTTATAGCACTAAAAACAACAGTACAGGGTCTGTTTTACTCTTCAGGAAAAGCATGAAAATGCTTGAACATTTTTGTATATCTAGCATTGAATGTATAACTAGTATTTAGTAAGTGCTACATAAATGTTTGAAGAACACTGTAGATTTCAGAGACTCTGAGAGTGATTTAATATATAGATATATAAGGAAAATTGTAATGAAATCTTGGTTAAAATTATCTGTGAAGTCACAGCACTTTAGTAAAGTGTCAGTCCCTTATGCTGTATTTAAACAAATAGGATGGTAAAGCCATCTTGGACTTTGCCGTTAGCTGGATTGATTTAACTTAGTGGTTTCCAACCTGTGGGTTACCAGTTGGGGGTCAAATGACCTTTTCACAGGGGTCACCTAAGACCATCAGGAAACACAAATATTTGCATTATGATTTATAACAGTAGCAAAATTACAGCTATGTAGTAGCAACAAAAATAATATTATGGGTGGGAGTCACTACAACATGAGGGACTGTATTAAAGGGTCACAGCATCAGGAAGGTTGAGAACCACTGATTCAACTTGTCATTCGGTCATGTTCTATGTCAAATTGGGAAAATGAAATTTCCATTTATTTATGTGTTAAATTAATAACTTTTTAAAGCTATTGAAATTAAATGAAGTAATATCCGGATTGTCCTAAAGTTCAGTGAGCATAGTAGGCTGTCCCTTAATGTTCACCACTTGGTCACAACGATCAGTGTCATAGGTTGTGGAAATACCATTATTGGAAGTACTAGAAAATATCTGTTGTCACTAAGAAATAACCACATCACTTAGAAATTATCCTTAGTAAGTGAAGACTTCCACGATAAGTATTGCATTTATATTTGATAAATAAGGAGAAAATATGCCTACTTAAAATTTGATCTATTTGTGCATAGTGATGAACATAAGTGAGAATCTTTCCCAGCTACTTTGAAGTATTCAAGTGCCCAGGGACAAGGCCTGGGTGATGTTTTTGAAGGGAATAAATATTTCAGCTTCACGTTGCAGCCTTTTTCTTCTTTTCACTCCTTTGATCTGGCTGTGGTTGGCTTGTCATTCTGCTTGAATGACTTCACAGCCTTTCTTCTTTCCGGGTAACAAGAAATGGCTCTGTGTCTGTTCCAAAAGCTTTAGCTTTGACCATTTTACAGGAAAAACCTATATTTCCATATTTACTGAAATAATACTCTCTAAAATTAATTCTATCAGTGGATATGCTGGTAATATGTCCACAGATGGTGTGTAATTTCCATGGAATTATTAATCAGTAGTTTCTTACATATAGGGAATAAAAAGGAAACAACATTAGATTTAAGATTTTTTGTGAAGTTTAAAAATTAAAATTTTAGAGAATTGTTTCTTCATTGTATATAAGTCTTACTTATATAGTAAATTAAAGAGTAATTTTTCAAGATTTTTAATTTGTACTATGAAATATTAATTGATTTTTGATCTTCAGAATAAGAGTTCATTTGCTTTATTTGCATGTCCATATAATGGGCATGTTTATTTTGCATAAGAATATTATATAAAACTTTAAACAACATAAGCCTTCATTTTTGTAGTTTTATTTTTTATTACACATACATCTGGTCTTCTAAATTTTTGGGGGGGGGGTGTATTTGTGTAGTGATGAGCTGCGGGCAGGTCTGCTTTTCGTCCTGCCCGGCTCCCACTCGGCTAGCTTTATACCCGAAATAACAACACACAAACTGTATTCATTTAAACACTGCATGGCCCATTAGTTTCAGCCTCTTACTCACATCTTGATTAACCCATATCTAATAATCTGTGTAGCACCACGAAGTGGTGCCTTACCGGGAAGATTCTAGTGTACGTCCATCTTGGGCCGGAGCTTCATCGCATCTGTCTCAGTGAGGAGAGGCATGGCATCTGTCTCACTTAGGAGAGGCATGGCATCTGACTGAGCCATCTACCTCACTTCCTTCTTCCTGTTCTGTCTACTCCACCCACCTAAAGGTGGGCCTATTAAATGGGCCAAGGCAGTTTCTTTATTAACGAATGAAATCAACACAAACAGAAGACTCTCCCACATCAGATTTGTGGTGTGTGTGTGTGTGCATGAATACATATGGATTCATATATATATATGAGAGTGGAGGCCGTATGTCAAAATGTGTCTTCCTGTATGAGTTTACAACTTGTTTCTGAGACAGACTTTCCTCCTGAACATGAAGCTCACTAACTGGTTGGGCTGGCTTGTGAACTCTGAGGGTTCTCCTGTTTCTGTCCCTCCCAGCCCACAGATCTGGGGTTAAAGATGCCCCTTACTGCACCTAGCTTTTTTTTTTTTTTTTTTTTTTTTGAGACAGGGTTTCTTTGTAGCTTTGGAGCCTGTCCTGGAACTAGCTCTTGTAGACCAGGCTGGCCTTGAACTCACAGAGATCCACCTGCCTCTGCCTCCCGAGTGCTGGGATTAAAGGTGTGTGCCACCACCACCCGGCCTGCACCTAGCTTTTTATGTGGGCACTAGAGCTTCAAACTCGGGACCTCATGCTTGTGGGGCAAACACGGTACTGACTGAGCCAGCTCTTCACCTCCCGAGATTAATTCCCATGGAGACATTCACTGCCTCTTTGTATCATTTATATTCCTGCGGCACGCATGGTTCTGTTTAAATTTTAGCATATAAAATATTGCAGTACTGTTTGATTTTCGTCTTTGCTCTTTTACCTTTTCCTTAATCTGGCTGATGTTTCTCCAAGATGGAAACAGCTTCTACTTGTTTTATGATTTTTTTTTTGTAATTGTGAGTAGATCTCAGAATTTGTCATCAGAATCCCTCTTAGCTCCTAAATAGCAGCTGAAGACCAGGAGAGTCATGCCAGATCCATTTGTGTTGAATCTTAATTAAATTTCAATTGACTTGAAAGGATTTATGAACCTCCTAACTGAAGTCCATAACTTATTCATAACTAGCACGTTTGACCAATCATGTTCCTTAAAATCAGAGTTTGGCCTTGGGAGCTGGGTCTCTGGGACTGTTACGTTCATGTCAAAAGAGAATTCTATAGAATTGCTTTATGTTGTTGGCTGCTCTTTTGGACATTTTGATCTCCAGAAGTCTTTTCATAGTTGAAGTGACTTCACTATCTGGATGATAGTGAAGCCGGTTTGAGCAGATGCATCCAAGTCAAAGAACGCTTGGCTTTACTAGTAGTCTGTGGAAGCCCTTAATTTTCATCACAAAAACTTGCTCATGTTTTATTTAGGTAGTGTGTTTTGTAAAAAGAACTCATTTTTATGTTGTTTTTAACCTGATATTATTAAGACCATCAAGTCACTGAAAATCCACAAACCATATATTCAAAGAAATATAACAGATTTTATTCTTATTTTCTTTGCCCAATTCAGCTCTTTTCCTTATACTCAACTCTTCTTTTGTTCCCAAGAATATTTTTGAAGAAGTTTAAAGAATTTTATATTAAGTACCTCTGGTACCTTTGACCACCTTGTGTCTGACAATTAGCAATGTTGTACTCTTTTTCTGTTGCGGCTGTAACAAACCCCTACCAGTGTAGTGTCTTAAAGTAGTTTCTGGTTATTCTCTGCTGTTCTAGAAGTGGGCAGTTCACCAGGAGGAGGTAAAGTCAAGGCGCTGCCAAGGCTTGATCTTTGAGAGGTCTTCAGGGATGAGCCCATTCCTTGTCTTGGGCATCTTCTAGAGGCTTGTGTTACTCGACCTCTGACCTTGAACACATGGATTATATTAACTCTACAGGTCAGTTGGGGACCGCAGTATTGGTATCTTGTCAATATTGAAAGCAATGCCAATGCTCGTGTTATTAGACATCCTTTCTGACTGCAGAAGAGTATCAAGTGTTGCAGTTTCTGTAGCAGTCCCATGTTTTAGATGAATTAGCAGAGGCCAGTGTATATTAAAGTCACATGAAGAAGAAGATAAAGCAGTGTTTTTTTAATCATGCTAAGTAAATGGTGTGACATTTTTTTTACTGACTCAGTCTAATTAATTTAAGTTCTGATTGGCAGCCAAAGGTAGGTGATATTGCCTCTTGAAAAGCTTGTGCTCCAAGCTCAGATGGAAAGGATGGAGACTTCGAGCTGTTTTCCAGGCTTGTTTGAAGTTTTTGTTTTGTTTTGTTTTTCTTGGAGTTTCCAGTGGGGATGCCAAACTGGCAGCAAATGAAGTGCACGGTAATGTGAATCCATAGAAATACGTGTTGGACTACAGCCATCGTTATCAAAAGTGCTGCTACAGAAATGTGCCAAAGGAAGATTTTCAAATTAGACTTGGCTTGCACATATAAACGTTAGCTTGTAAAGCTCAAGAAATACCAAATTGTAGTCCATTAGTCCCCTGCATTTTATTGCCCTTTTTGAAATAATCATGCACTTCAGAGCACCCTTTAATCTGAGCTAAGTTGTGGCTGGGTAAGAATGCAGCTTCTTTTTTCTTTATCCTTTATGTACTTAGATGAGGAAAATTTCATAAATAAATCACAGCTAAAAAGCAAATTTTCTTTCCACCTTTTTATCTTCATGGAAGCCCAGCTTTGAGACATTTGAGTGATGCATTAATCCTCAGCTGCATGAGTCCACTGAAAAAATAATCTTGAAAGTCACTTTTTTCCTCTGTTTTGTCTTTTGTACAGCCTTTTTATGACCTCTAGGAAAAGATCTTTGGCTAAAAGGCTTAAAGTTTTGCTTCTGTTTTTGCACTTTGTGTAAGTTTAGTGGAGCTCATTAAAATGATCATTTTTATTTAAATCAAGCTAAAGACAATCTACCCCAAGACATAAGAATCTAAATGCGTGGAGATGATTGTACATGCCAGACTGAGCAAATATACTAATTTAACTTGAACGAGACCTTCTTTGACTATTAGCTTCATACTCTGTGATTAGAGTAGCCCTTGTGGAGGGCCTTACACCAGCCAGATTTCTGACATCTCCCTTTGCTTGCTATTTTTTAAAACTTATTTTATATTGTCTGCATGGAGGGGTGTGTAGACATGAATGCAGGTGCCTGCAGGGGCCAGATGTGTTGGATCTTCGTGGAACTGGAGTTGAGGCAGCCATGAACCACCTTACATTGTTCTGGGAATTGAACCCAAGTCTTCTGAAAGAGTACTGTACATGCTTAGCCACTGGGCCACCTTTCTAGCTCCTTGAGCTTATTATTTCATACTTTTTAAAAATGTGAAGGGGGAATGGGGGAGAGGGAGGGGACTGGGAGTAGGGGAGAAGGTGTAAATTTGTAATAATAATAATAATAATAATAAAAAGAAAAAAATGCTAGTTCTCGATCAAGATAGAAGTTGTGAATTGAGAACATGTACAGAATTTATTGGAACATTTAAAATAGTTTATGATTTTAGATGCTGAACCTAGTTCCACATTGAACTGATGTGAAGGAAAGATTTGCCCTATTAAAGCATTTAAGCATCTCATGTGAACTATTACATATATAATTAAATAATTTTTCAAATGCTTATTTCTGCTTTAGGTTATATATTTTCATTATTTTTAATAGATTTTATTTAGGTAAACATATGGTATATAATTTTAAACTGTAGTGTTTAAATATTTGATGTTTTCAAATATTATCCAGTACTGTTTCTTTTTTATGTATAGGTAAACATAGGTAAGTGTTTGATGAAGTTTCATCTAAAACATTTCTCAAATGTTTTTAAGAGTGTCTCAGCACTTAAAGAATTACATAGGTTGGTCCCTTTTATCTCTAAGCAATGAATGAATATCCCTTGCCCTGCCTAACCCAACACCAAAATGGGGTCACCAGGTACCTAGCATAACTTCTTTTTCTTCGAGCCTCTAACAGAAGAAACAAGTAGTCTTTTGCTATCACTCGGGAACATCCTACCAGAGAATTCACTTGCCTCCTAAAGTTTAGGTTTTGGTGGCCATAGTTATATGACTGTACAGTGTTCCTATATGTAGTTTCAATATGTGAAGATTTTAACAGTCAATCATTTTGTTCAGTATATATAACAATGTTGTTTGTACATACAGATCAAGGCTTTCTGATTCTTAGGCAGAATAATATAGAGAGTGTAGTTGCACCAAACTAAATTAAAGCTCCAATAGCCATCGGACTGCTTGATGTTTTATATAGTGATATCTTAGGGTCAGTCTTCCACATGACATTATTAACCACTGTTATCTACGAGTTTATAATGTTAAGTGGCAAAAATCCTTACTATTATTGGGACCTTGCAATTTATAACTCCATTAACCTTGAAGACATTTGTTTTAAAATGTGTTGGAAAACTAGTAGGAAAAAAGATAGTTTTCTTTCTGTTAAATATGAACATGTTGGGGCTGAGGAGATGCACAGTTGGGAAAGTGCTTGCTGTGCAGGCATTAGGACAGGAGGTCAGTCTCCAGAACCCGTGTTAAAAATCTGAGTGTGGTGGCTCACACTTACAATCCCAGCAGGGAGGCAGAGCAATGAAGTCCCCCTGCTCCATGGCCACCAGGTTCTGGGTCCAGCCAGCCCAACCTGCTTGATGAGTTCCAGACCAGTGAGATACCAGCTCAAACAAAGAGTGCATGGTTCCTAAGTATACCTGAGGCTGTTCTCTGCACCACATGCACATAAGCATGTGCACCTACACACGTGTACTAGCATGTGTGCTCATGTGTGTGGGTCACACATACACACACACATAGACACACTCACAGACAGACACACACACCCACCCCCCCTCCAACACACACACACACCACTAAATAAGACAAACACCGGAAGCAAAGGTTTTCAAAGTTCCAGAGGTCTGTACCCATTGCTGTAAAGTGTAGTGACTATAAGCAGCATCTGGCCTGAATCCTGATTAGAATGGCTTTGTTCCCATGCTTGGTGTCACATGCTGTGGAGCAGCCTTAAACCCCACAGGACATGCAAATGATGACTATCATTATACAGAGGAGGAGGGATTCCAATCGGAGACACGGGTTTATCAGGGTGTACTACCGTGATTATTATCAGAGGTCCAAGAAGATAGATGTAGATGAGGATTTGAATGGATAAATAGACACAGGTGGTTCTTACATGGAGATGAAGACTCATGGCATGTTCATTTAGCCCTTATGCAAAGGGTTCCTTAGGTACAGATGTGCTGTGCCCAAACACAGGGTGGGTTGGTGATGGGATTTGGGAAGAACTAACCCCATGTATACTGTTTGATTATAAAGAGACTGAAGAGCCCTGCTTAAATGGAAGCTACATGCTACTTTTCCCTATCAGTCTGTTGACCACTCAGGCTTGGGAAAGCTTTCCAGGTTAGGATCAGGGAGAAATTTGACATTCTGATATAAAATATTTATGTTTCTAATGGAGAACCTGTAGTGACATATCTTAGAGGGTGGAGCGTAACTCCAGAAAGTTCAAGTTCTTTCTGTTCACCTTTTAAAAGGCAGTAGCATAATGGATGGTTTGGGAAGGCTGTTTCCTCCCATTGTGATAAAATTTATATATTGATTTACAAGAGTTAAATTGTTCTATCACTGGCATTTGTCATTGTTACAGTCAGGAATAGGCAGTTTTGTGTGTTCATATGAACTTGCCAGTAGGGATGGAAGATAGCCTAGTTTGTCAGGAAAGCATCATAGTGAGGCAGCCACCAGCAGGCAGTCTGGACGCCCACTTCAACTCTAGAGTCCTGGCTGGAGCTCCCACAAGTTTCCTGTTCTATAAGAGAAAGGACAGAGTACCTCTTGCATGGGCTTATTGTGAAGATACATAAAAGATGCTATATACAAATATTTTGGTTAATTCACAAAAGCCTAGTCAGAGCTTCAGAATTTGAATGCATTTATAAGTTAATGACTTCATATTTTCCTTCTATCAATATGTGGAAAGTTCTGTTGCTTTGTGACATCCTTTTGAGGGTACAGTTTCAGTATGATGTATGAACAGATATGACAGCCATCAGTTTTAGGTAGGTGAACTAGTTAGTAAAAACAGTTTTAGGCCACTGTATGGTTCTATTGCTTTGACCATCTGCAGGGCATCGGATGGTGTGCATATGTCTTTCTAACTGACATGATGCATTTTTAAATGTAGTAGAATTCACACACCATTATACTCCCTTGTGTAAAAAGTATAACTTGATAGACTTTTAATAGAGCAATTTGTAACGATTGCTACTATCCAATTCCATATCATACTCATGGCTCAAAAGGAAGCCACATACAAGTAACCAATCTCCCATCCAACATTCTGATAGTCCACAGCAACAGATTTATTTTCTGAGTATAGGTTTTCCAGTGCTCTGGGAACTCCTTCAGCCAATAGCCTTTAAGATACTGGCCCACTTTAGGTGTGGTCTCATGGGCGTGCATGGCTGCTGTATTCATTCCAGTTCCCCCTCCCCCCCCCCACACACAGAGGACTGTGAATCACTACTCTTTTTGTGAGTTTACCCCCTAATAAATAAACCTTCATTATACTCCATTCTGGGCTAGTGTGGAAATCTTTCATAATATTATTATTTTCCCTTCTCAGGTCTTTGATGGGGTTGAAGACTAGATAGTTGTAGTTACTTTCCTCTCATGATTTAGCCAAGCCATTTCTAATATAAGACTTAGACTCCTTAGAATAGGATAACTATTAAAATGTTTAGCATGTTTCTTGCTTGATGTTGTTCATGCTGGTTGTAATTCTAATTTTTATAGTTGATATTTGTTATTGTATATAGTTTTATATTCAGTTTAGACAGAAGGGGGAGTTGTTGTGGGAACTCCTTCAGCCAATAGCCTTTAAGATACTGGCACACTTTGGGCATAGTCTCATCTACTATATATGCAGACAAAAAGCATGTGTGGGCCTCTTGGCTGCTAGATTCTGTTTCAATCCTTTGTGCACACAGAGAACTGTGGATCACTACTCTTTCTGTGAATTTACCCCCAAATAAATAAACTTTTATTATACTTCATTCTGGGCTAGTGTGGAAATATTTTGTACAACAACATTTTAGTTCTGAACTTTTTATATAAATGGGACCACATGTTATTTTTATGACTGATTTTACTTGCCTTAATATTTTTAAATTTTTATATACATAATCTCCATGTTGTAGAATATATTAAAAAATGTTCCTACTTTTTAAGTCTAAGTAATATTCCATTGTATAGATATCACACATTTTATCTATCAACCAGTAAGTGGAAATACATAGTTTTGTATAGTTTGTTTTTAGGGGCATCTTTGAATATAGTATGTCTTCATCAAAATACACATTATGTGTTTTTCCCTCACCCAGACAGATTGCTCAGTTGTCAGCTTTTGAAAGAGAAGCTTCATAGAATATGGATCTGAAAATGCTATCTGAATTTTGTTTTAGAGAGGGTTAATTTTGTTCTTCTATTACCTAGTTCTTTTTGGTTTTAATTTTTTTAAAATTTTGCAATTAAAAATAGTTACAGCATTTTCCCCTTTCCCTTTCCCCTCCCAAGTCCCTTCTTCATCCTTTCCTCATGTAACTCTGGAACTCTGTGAACTTTGTAGGGAGAAGGAGGAACAGCTCTGCCGTGTGACTGAGGTTCAGAGGCTGCAGGCCCAGCAGGCAGACGCTGCCCTGGAGGAGTTTAAGCGGCAGGTAGAAGTGAACTCTGAGAAGGTCTATGCGGAGATGAAAGAGCAGGTAAGACACACACTCGTCCTCAGAAACATCTCACTTTTAACCACTTGGTGAGGGCTGGAGACTGCCTCGGAAGTTAAAGCACATACTGCCTTCACAGAGGACCCTAGCTCTGTTCCCACCACCCACGCTGGCTGGCTCCCAACACCCTGTAATTGCAGCGTCAAGGAATCCAACTGCCTCCATAAGAACTGAGCTTACCTGTAGATACCCACACACAGGCTCACGTGAGTATGTGTAATTAAAAAGAAGGCTGAGCATAATTATGAGTTCCAGGCCTGCCTATATACATGGCAGGTTCCAGGCCAGCCACTATATAGTGAGACCTCCATCTTAAGAAAAAGAAAGCTTTGTTCAAAGTAGCAATAACACTAGGTCAGAGACTGAGAATGAAAAGGGATATGATCCCTTAATTGCCTTTGAAGCCAGAATGATCATTTAAAAGTCCTAAAGTCCCTGCATGAAGTGTAGGAATGACAAAAATGCATCTTGCCCTGGGGATGGATGAACCTACTAGGCGAAGGCTTCCACATGCTAGCTTCTGCAGACCATGGGCTCAACTCAACCAGGTCTGTGCTTCCCAATGTTCTGTAAATACTTTTATTGATCAGTCACATTGATTCTTTCAATGGGCAACTCAAGAGGAAATAGACTGTTTCCAGTTCTTGAAGGTTAAGTTTTATGGTAGTTTTTTTTTTTGTGAGAAAATTAGATATTTGCAAAATAATAGAGGAAATTATTATAACTACCTAAGTATTATGAAGAATCTACATTGGTAACACTGTGTATGCAAACTGAAATATTATAGGTAATATCTAATTTAATTTTTTATTCATGTCTACTCATGTTTTTTCTAGCTGTAAGAAATTAATTTTATGTAAATTATTTTAATTCATTTTATATTTCATATAAAATCTCTATAATTTATGTATAAAATATAGCTTTTCATTACATAAGAATTTAATGTTGTAATTTTATGTATATAATATATAATATCCATATTATATGGTTTTTAAGCATATGTTGATTTGTATTCTTTTATTGAAAGAATATGTGATTGTTAAATACACATGAAATTCTCAGAGTAAATTTTTAAAAGAAACGATTATCTAAGTACTAAATGCTTTTTTCTACTATTCTCATTTGATTTGCTATATTTGATAGTATATATTTTCATTCTATGTTTAATTAGAATATTTTACTGGTAAATATATTTTACCATTTGAAGATGACTACATTTTAATTACCAGCTTCTTGTAGTAAGTATGTTTAGATTACTTTATAGTACTTTCTGTCATAGTTAGAGTTTCTGTTGCTGTGATGAAAACTATGACTGAAAGCACCTTGGGAAGGACATCTTACACACCTATATCACAATTCATTGAAGGCAGCGAGAGCAGGAATTCAAACAGGGCTGGACCCTGGAGGCAGGACCTGAATCAGAAGAATGTGAAGTGTACTAATTTCCCCCCCAAAAAGGTATATACATTATAAAATACAAATTTAAGAACTTGAACAAACTAGGAAATGTCTCAGTTCATAAAGTGTTTGTCACATAAGCATGGGGCCCCTATCAACTATGTAAAAGCCATACAGGGTTACACACTTCTATAGTTCTAGCAGAAGAGACCAGGCATGGGGAGAAGACAAAGACAGCAAATCCCTGTAGATTGCTGGCCAGCCAGGCTAGTTAAGAACACACCACTACAACGTTATGTAGTCTTTCTTGTGGGCAGCCAGCTCCCAAATATTGCCTTTTCAGTTTGAAAATAGATTCAATAATCATTCTTCTATCCACCCTTTTCTTTTCAGAATGAGATCCCTGAATCTAATTTCCTTTACTTGGTTTTCTCCCTGAGTATGGCCAATAACAACTTGCAACCAACCTCACTAATTGATGAAAAATATCCATAACCCACCAAACAACCAAAAACCACCTACTTCACCTCTTAGAAGTGTGGGCATCATTTTATTAAAATTACTTCCTGTTGTCTGGGGGTGACAGCATCTTTAGGGACCCTGAAAAAAAATGAGATAAAGATCAAGCCCTGTGAGAGCTAGCTTGTCAGAGACCAGCTTCTACAAGAATACCACTGACCAGGGTAGGGCATGGGAATTAGAAAAATAGTAAAGAGAATAAAGACGCGAGTGAAAATAATAAAACAGAAAACATAGGAAATTATCGGGAGGGGGTTCCAGTGACTACTGAAATCACCCGCATTTAATTTCCACTTGCTTAAAATATCTCCGACCCCAAAAGTAAGATTAAAAAAACTGCATCACCAGTCAACACGATCTTCTTTCCCTTCTCAGAGTGCATGCTGTTGTAAGTCAGGAGCATTGGTTCAGGTACCCATTTGCTTGGCCTATAGCATAGTGATGAGGAAGTCAGGAACACAGGCTCTCACTCCAGCTCTTCAGTGGGGGCATTAGTAGCTACAGTGTGATTGGGGCTGGTACCCTTCTGCTGGACACATCAAACCAGATGTTCTGGAAACTATCTTGTTTGATCCTCATTCTGTGAAAAAACACAAACATGCCCTCGACCCCATATTAACACAGGATCAGGTCCTCTCCATCATCCAGTGCTTTAGCAAAGGTCACCTTGGTGCCATCATGCCAAAATCTACCCACGGCAGATTGCTCAAGGCATCCATATTCAAGAAATTTAGAATAAAAAGTGCATAACTTAAGGTCTTTTGTGGTGATTGAGCATATAATTCTCCTGTTTATCTTTTGAAGTTGTGTTTTCAAGGAGCCATGTACACGCTCCACAATTCCTTGTCCTTGAGGATTATAAGGAATACCTGTCATATGTTTGATATTCCATTGGAAACAAAATTGTTGAAATGCTTTACTACCATATCCGGACCCATTATCTGTCTTTATAAGTTTGGAGTTCTTATGTATGAGAAGCATTTTTGGGTGCTATTTGTCAGAGATTAGCTTTAACAAAAATACCACTTATCATGGTAGGGTCATGGGGATTAGAAAAATAGTAAAGAGAAAAATGTAGAACTCAATAAAAATCAATTAAAAAACTAAAAAAGAAAAGAAAAATAGTAAAGAGAATGAAGACATGAATGTAAATAATAAAACAGAAAACACAGGATAGTACCTAGTACCGGGAGGGAGTTCCAGTGACTACTGAAATTGCCTGTGTTTAATTCCCATTTTCTTAAAATACTTCTGACCCCAAAAGATAGGAGTAAGATTTAAAAAAACTGCATTAATATAATACAATGAAATGAATATATCAGTTAGAGGTTGTGGGCTACATTCATTGTTAAACATCCTGTTGCTAGAACAAGACAAGTAATGCTCACACCCTAGACTAAAACATTTTGTAGGCAAACCACTCCCTGGGTTGAATTCATTGTTATCTCCTTAAGGGAGTAGGAATTTAGTTGGATCCTTAGACTTTTGTTTGGGGTAGAAACATAACTACTTCTCTATTCCTGAAATACAAGGTCTGGATATTAGCCACATCTGTTGACAATAATCTTGAAAGAGTAGAACTCTCTGATCTAAATCAAGATGGGGCCTTAGTTTGAGGTAGAAGCAGACAATAACCTTGAAGGAACAGAAGGAATAGAAGTTCCAATTCTTTGACCTTTGATCAGGATGGAATAGTAACAACTTGGAGCAAGCTGACCTTCAGACAAGGTGGAAATAGGCCCATATTTGGGGTCTCCACACTGGCTGTTGTCAAGTCTCAGTGTGATGGGAAAGTGAAAGGCTTATCTGAAGCTCTTAAGAGAGTCATCAATAGTGCTGGGCCATCTTAGCCAGCCACCTGGAAACTGACACTTCATAACTGAACAAATTAGAAACATTTGTTAGGCTGGGCGGAGGTGGCACACGCCTTTAATCCCAGCACTTGGTGAGCAGAGGCAGGCATCTGGATCTCTGTGAGTTCGAGGCCAGCCTGGTCTACAAGAGCTAGTTCCAGGACAGAGAAACCCTGTCTTTAAAAATCAAAAAATCAAAATAAATAAATAAAGACATTTGTTAGTCTTATAAGTTAATTTCAATGGAATGGCCATTTGGTATGATGAACTTTTGTCTATCCTAATCAAGAGGTCTTTCCCCTGGGAAGTCCCACATACTTTTTTTCTGCCTAGCTATTGGTCATTTAGCTCTTTATTTAACCAATCAAAAGGTTCATGAGGCAGAGATGAATCTTTACAGTGTAAATAAATATTCTGCAACAAAAAATTGAAGTCGAGAAAATATAAATAATTGAAACATTGAGACCAGTTGAACCTTGTAATGTTTACTTAATCATAAAAAAAAGAGAAAAGGAAAAAATATAGAACCAGGCACCATGCTATAATAAAAATGTTAAAGAATCCCTAGCGCCCTAGTCTCAAAATATGATGAGTTGTTTTTATAACCAAAGAGACAGAAGTGACCAGCAGCTATTTTCTGCTTGGTACACATTGCCAGTTGCCTTGTTTGGGTGTAACATGGCAGCCTTCGGCTTGGACTTGGCTGGTGGCTGGCTCTTGTGACTCACTGTTGTGCTGCTGCTCACCTACGGCCTGTAGTCTTAGGTTACACCCTGCTTGCCCAACTACCACACTGCATGTGGAAGGTACTTTGGGTAACACTTTTTGTTGAAATATGGAGACTAGTTTAGGCCAGTTTATTATTTCAACAAAATATGGGTACTAATACCATTAATTATGAAGATGCACATTTTCATAAAGATGTTTAGAAGGTAATTGGAGAACCTGAGAGGGAATATTGCCAAAGAACAGGATCAGAGAACAACGCACTGTCCAGAGTACAACAAAGTACGCTCTTGTAGTAGCAAACATTAATAGGCCTTTTCTGCTCAATGAGTACTATTAATTAACAGACAAATCCACGAATATGCTTTGACAAAAGACAAAACTAAAATAAAATTAATCAAAAATTTTGTTAAAAGGATGACAAAAATGTGTTATTTATTTTCATGGAATATAAAGAATAACTGTAAAAAAATCATACAAATTAGAATTAAAATAAGTCATTACACTAGACCAAAGGGCATGTGTTTGTGTGTCAAAGGCAGTACTTCTCAGTTCACATGGAAAGGTGCTGGGAAGTACAGAAAGATCATAGTTGCTGGGTTTTTTTTACTGTGGCTGGTATTTTATTTTATTTTATTTTTTGCTGGTATTTTATTTTATTTATTTTTTGTCTATTAGACCAAGAAGCATGAACCAGACAAATTTTCTACTTTCTACCATGTCAGACAACATATTAAATCTTTACTCTTGTAAATCAGTTACGAAATTCGGTAGACCATAAACAAAACTTCATTTTACTTCTAAAACTTGACATATCAAAGAAGACATATTGTTTACCACAATGGAAATTCAATTTCAATTGAAACTGCCACATTGACTTCACCAAAATTAAAGGGTTTTGCTCTTTGAAAGACTCCAATAAATGACAACAAAAGGAAAAACTGGAGAATGGGAGAAAATATATTAATTTCTACATTTCAAAGAATTTGTGTCAAAAATATGAAAGACATTAATACAACTCAATAAAAAGACAAATGACCCAATTAAAAATAGACAAAGAATTAAATAGACACCTCAAAGAAGATGCACTAATGTTCAGGAAGCACATAAAAGGATGCTGAACATCTCACTAATGAGATGCAAATTAAAGCAAAAATGAGATGTCACCCTTCTTTACATAGAATGGATTAAATGACAAAGATGAGCGGGCAATATGAAGTGTTGAAAAAGATGTGATACAGTTGGAGTTCTTGTTTGTTGTTAGAAAACATGAAAAACAGCGTTACTATTTTGGAAGATTGCCAGTTAAAAACCAGTTAAACATACTGTATGTCAGGTGTTCTGTGCATTTAATGAAGAGAGATAAAAATAGATGCAGAGAAGAACTTATGCACAAATGTTGACAGCAGCTTTCTTCATAAATGTCCCAAACATCAGTAATTCAAATACTACTCAACAAATGAGAAGATGGACAAGAGCTAATGGAATGTTGCTGAGCAATCAGAGGGATTTGGCTATTGATATGGCTCAACAAATGAATACTTGAAAGTTCCGTAAAGGAAAGAATATAAAAACAGAAAGGTCTATACTGGATGCTTTCTAATCACTGAGTTCTGTTAGAATACCATAGAAGATGTTGAGGATTTTTTTTTTTTTTTAAATTTTGCAGATCAAATGAATTGATGTCAGAGCAAAGGTCTCATTTTCTTTGGGAAAATTTCATTTTCATAAGTTTCAAAGTTTTATCATGCTGCATTGGTTTTGGTCGTGCCACTTGGGGGAATCTGAGGCTTGGGTGGTGATTTTAGTCACCCCACCCAATGACTGCAGGCACCCATGAAACATTCTCTAGGATCAACGATATGCTTGGCCACAAGACAAGTCTCATAAATTTGCAAGGATTAAAATTATGCTAAGTGTGTTCTTTGAGCCACATTATCATAAATTGCAGATAAATGGCAAAATAAATATGTGAAACATTCAAATATCTGAAAATTAAACAACAGACTTTTAAAAGTAATTCATTGGTCAAGGACAGTAAAACAAAGAAAATAAGAAATTTTGAACTGATTTAAAGCAAAAAAGTATGACATATAAAAATTTATTCAGTTCAAATAAAGTAGTAAATAAGGAAAAATTTATAGCTTGAAGCACCTATATCCAAAGAGGAAAGTCTTAAGTCAGCACCCTCAACTTCACCCTAAGAATGAATGAAAAGTAAAGCAAGCATGTGTCCATGCAAGCAGGAGGAATTCTGGAGAGGAGAACGAACGGTGAAGGTTTAGATGCAGGGAAACAGAAAAACCAGTACAACTCAAATGACCCCAAAGAAATGTTATCAAAATTGACTAAACCTGGGCTAAGTGAAGAACTCAAAGGGGAAAGATGCAAAAGGGCCTAGCTAGCACAGTAGGAAGAGGGACACCATTGTGGACTAATGTGATAAGGCATGCTGAGAGAAAAAGAGAAAACAAAAAATCCCTTGGCTATATCAGAAGAGGCAGAAGTCACCATTTATGATTTTCTCATAGATAACATGTTTTTCTATTATTATTTTTACTTACAAAAATTTTATGAACATATATTCATGATCATAGTGATTGGTTTCAGAGTATAATTTGGCCCTGTTTACTCCGCATCCTCTCCCTTTCTGCCCTCTTCACCCCCTGCTGATCTTCAATTCCCCCAGACAGATTCCTTTAAACTTTCAAGTCAGTACACACACAGACATGGACAGACATACTCATGCATGCATACACACAATTTATGTCTGAAAAATCAAATATAAGCTTGTCTTGCTGAGTCTGGCTTATTTATATGACAATGTTCAATTGTATACAATCTTCAACGAGCAACATTTCATGGACAAACAGCTTCACTGTGTATACCACATTTCTTTCTTCATCTTTCTGTTGACATATTCTAGGCTTATTCTGTAACTTGGCTATTGTGGACAGTGCTGCACTAGCCATTGATATGCAGGTAGTTCTATGGGATGTTGTCTTAGAGTTCTTCAGATATATCCCCAGAAGTAAAGCTGGGCCATATGGTAGTTCTTTGTATCGTCTACATATTACTCTTCCACCAGATATAAGCTAGCAAAAATAGTCCCTCATTCTGTAAGTTGTCTCTTCCCTTGACTGCTTCCTTTTCTGTGCAGAAACTTTTTAATTTCATGCAGTTCTGTTTGTCAGCTTTTGGTTTTATTTCCCACTCTGTTGGAGTCTTCTTCATCAAGTTCTTGACTGTGCCTGTATCTTGAAGTGTTCTTCCCTAGGTTTTCCTCTTAGCAGTTTCAGAATTTCAGGTCTTACATTAAGGTCTTCATTTCACTTAGTTGATTTTTGTATGGGTTGAGAGCTAGGGATCTAGTTTTATTTTTCTTTTACTTGTGGACATCCAGTTTTCCCAGAAATGTTTGTTGGCAAGATTGTCTTTTTCTTCTAATGTATGTTTTTTGGCATATGTGTCAAAAATTAGATTTCTGGAGCTGTTTATTTCAGGGTCATCTATATTGTTCCTCTGGTGTGTATTTCTGGTTTTGTTACTGTTGCACAGTTGTAGGCGGAGGCTGATTGTTTCCTGGCCGCCTAGATGGGAAATAATTGCACAGAAATTATATCAATTGCAACACTACTTGGTCTATTAGCTCACACTTGTTATTGGCTAGCTCTTATATCTTTTCTTTTTTGACATTGGGGAGGCTGTTTAATGAACTCAGAACAGGACAAAGTAGAAAACTTTCCAAGGACTGACCATGGGAAAAGGCTGTGTACAAGTAGCAGGGGATGCTGGGGGGAGGGAGAGGCATGTTCCCAGGACCATCTTAGGGGAGTAGGGGCCTCAGCATGGGGAACATAGGAGCTGGGTGCACTAATGGCTGAGGGTGGACTACTTATATCTTAAATTAACCCATCTCTGTTATTTTATATTTTATCACAAGGCTTGTGGTTTACCGGCAAGGTTCCGGTTGGTGGCTCATGTCTTTCTCCTCCGACAGCTACATGGTGTCTCAGTGACTGCACCTACTTTCTCCAAACATTCAGTTTAGTTTTCCTGCCTAGCTGTATTCTGCCCTATCACAGGCCAAAGCAGCTTTTTTATTAAATAACCAATAAAAGCAACACATATACAGAAGGACTTCCCACATCAACTTCCCTTTTCTGTCTAAATAAAAACTGTTTTAACTTTAACATAGTAAAGTTACATATGACAAAACAGGTATTAAACAAGAATTACAGTTACTATATATATATATATATATATATATATATATATATATATCTTTTATCATAACTAAGGGAAACTATGATTATAACTGTCTATTCTTCAACTTCATCAAAGTCTCCAGAAGGATATAATATTACCTAAGTAAACAGGAAGTACATTGTAAGCAACTTCCAAAACTCCAGAATTGACAGAGACACCTTGCTGACTGGACAGTCACCCAAAGTTCTTCTGTACTCTTGAGTCATCCAGTCTTCAGCATACAGGCCCATAGTATCGAGCAGACTTTTCCATGAAACAGGAAATTTCAAAGATAGTTCCGCCTATGTTAGTTTGTTAGTCACTTTTTTGTGTGTGTCCTGCAGAATGTCTGGCAGACTTTTTCATGAAGCAGGAACCCCAAAGGACAGTCTCACCTTTAGGCAAGTTCATCAGTCATTTTTCTGTAGATCCTACAAGTCCAATTCATACAGCATAACACCAAGCAGTCCAGGCAAGAACATTCCCCCCCCCCAATGGCTAACAAACCCCATAAGGAGCTGCTTCCATGCCCATCTTCCTCTTGAAATAGTTGGTGCTGTCAGGAGCAGATGTGTCTCATTGTCATGAGAAGTCCTAAGTTCTGAAAACATTTTAATATAATGTTCTGTAGATCTTTGAAAGGTTTGAAGATTAACTAACTGAAATATATCTTTATATATATAGAAAATCTAACTAACATGACTACAAGCTCGACTTCATAGGTGACTATCTATTAACCTGTATTTCTTAATTTTATTTTACATTTTTAAATGAGCTGCACAATACAATACCTTAATCAAGAGCAGAAATATAAATATAACAAAATTGACTTTAAATTTGTATCAGTAAACCAAGATCCATAACGATGCAAAGTATTCACCTCTATAATATATCCCCCTTTAAATGTAAACAAATATTTATAAATAATATTTGGGAATTTGGATGTAGTTCTTTCCAAACTGCTTACAGCTTTTGATGGACAAAGTAATTTAAGTGCTCGGCCTCCTGAAAGAACCAGAGTACTTGTTGGCGGCATGAACCAGGAAGCTGCTGTTTCTTATGCTGAGTCAGTAAGCCATCTCTTAAAGGAGCCTCAGCACTCCTGCATGCCGCCAGCAAACAGCGCCCATCCAGATTTAAAAAAAAAAAAATGCCAACTACCAAGAAGCTATGTTTAACTCTGTTATTTTGTGTTTAGAATTCCTTTCCAAACTTTCTCAGGTTTTACCTGGATGTAGTTGACAGCTGAACTATGCAGAACACATTTTCTGGGATTCTGAGGTAGTTCTGTTTTTCTTTTATGCTCCATGGTGTGGCCAGTCCATCTCTGCCAGGGCAGATAATGAGCAGGTGGCCAGCCGTCTTTCAGATCAGGTGTTATTTGTGGCAATTAACTGTTCGTGGAACCAGGGAAAATGCAGAAAACAGAAGAATTTCTTTTGTTTTCCTGTATTACGTCTGTATCATTTTTGGACCAGTTGAATACAAGGGTTCCATGAGTGTTGTTTACATTGAGAAGTCTGATTGCCAGGTGATGAAATCACTTCTGTACATCCCATCTCAACCAGAATTGCTAGATTTTTTTCTCGACCTATGAGAGAGAGTGTGAGTGTGTGATTTACCTCAGCATTTATGGTACAAGAGGCCATGCCCAAGTGGGCTGGTATCTTAAAGGCTACTGGCTGAAGAAGTTCCCACAGCATACATTGGTGTTGCTTAAGATAAGGTGTTGTGGGGCATCCAGCATTACTCTCTTTGCTCAGAATTGCTTTAGCTGTTCAGGGTGTTTTTAGTGTTGCTTTTCCTATGTATGTGAATAATCTCATTGGAATTTTAGAGGTTGTATTGAATCTGTAGATTGCTTGTGTAAACAGCCATTTTTACAGTATACTGTGCATTCATGAGAGTATAAGTCTTTCTGATGTCGTCTTCAATTTCTTTCCTCACCATTTAAAAATTTTCATTGAAGATGGCTTTTCTTTGGTTAGATCTACTTCCCATTATTTTATTTATTTTCAAATCTATTGTGAGATTGTTTTCCTGACTTCTTTCTTGGCAAGCTCATTTTGGGGAGATGGAAAATTACTGTTTTCATTTGCTGATGTTCGATCCTGATGCTTTGCTGAAAGTGTTTATCAGGGTGGAAACTATCTTTTTTGTCTCCTATGTGTAGTACCATATCATCTGCAGGTGTAGATGAGCTTCTTCTGTTCTTTCTTATTGCTCCAAGACTTCTAACATTTGTTGAATGACAATGGAGAAAGTAGACAGCATTGTTTCTTTGCATATTTCATCAGAAATATTTCAAGTTTTTATCCATTTGATATAATATTACCTGTAGGTTTATTGTATAGAGTCCTTATGATCATGAGATACATGTCTCTTGTTCTTAACTTCTTCAGGACTTTCATTATGAGTAGATATGTGATGATTTTTGGAATCTATTGAGATGATCATGTGATTGTAAATGGAGGTTTCTGTCCTTCCCAGTCCCACAGCAGTTCACTCCCAACAAAACACTTATATTATTATAAACTGGTTGGCCTATTATCTCAGGCTTATTATTAACTATCTCTGCCAACTTAAATTAACCCATAATTCTTGTCTATGTTAGCTATGTGGCTTGATACCTTTTATCAGTGAGGCGTTCTCACCTTGCTTCCTCTGTGTCTGAGTGATGGCTGCAGACTGAGCCTTTCCTCTTTCCAAAATTCTCCTAGTCTGGTCACCCCACCTATACTTCCTGCCCGGTTACTAGCCAATCAACATTTTATTAACCGATACAAGTGACAAATCTTTCTAAGGTACAAGAATATAAACCCCAGCATGTAATATTTTTCTTTGAGTCCTCTTATGTTCTATCCTTTACTAATTTATTTATCATAAAGAGCTATCTTTATGATCAGATCCAACTTGATCCTTTTGAATGATTTTTTAATCTGATAATTGAATCTTTTTAAAAAGAAAAACTCTTTTTTGTTTACATACCAATCCCAGTTCCTACTCCCTTCCCTCTCCCATTTACTCCACCTACCCCCCCCCCACTCATCATCTACTCCTCAGAGAAGGTAAGGTATATTGCTTTGAGGAATGTCCATGGCTCTCCCTACTATATCCAGGCCGAGCAAGGTATCCATCCAAAGATAATAGGTTTCCAAAAAGCCAGTGCAAGCAGTAGGGATAAATCCTGGTGCCACTGCCAGTGGCCTGCAGTCTGCCCCAACAATACAACTGACATCCACATTCAGAGGGAGTAGTTTGAGCCAATTTTGTTTCCTTCCCTGTCCGGCTAGAGTTGGTAAGCGCCCATTAGGTCAGGTAAACTGTTTCAGTGGGTGAACCCATCATGGTCTTGACCTCTTTGCTCATGTTTTCACTCCTCCCACTCTTAACTGAACTTTCGGAGCTCAATCCAGTGCTCTGATGCAGGTCTCTGCCTCCGTTTCCATCAGTTGCAACATGAAAGTTCTATGGTGACATTTAAAATATTCATCAGTCTGACTACAGGGCAAGGCCAGTTCGGGCACCCTCTCCTCTGTTGCTTAGTGTTGGGAGCAGTGAGATCTTGTAATCCCCTGATCTGAGTACCTACAGCTGTTCTGAGCACGAGACCTTCAGGAGTTCCTGATGGCAGAGTGGTTTCTGGTGGGTTTGGCTGGGGCGTGGCTATCTCTATATAATCTGCCCCTGATCACAATAAAGGGGGCATTCTTGGGGAATTCAAGGATGACCCGTGTCGCTCTTTCTGTCTGTCTGTGTCTGTGTATTTTAACTTCCAGCCCCTTGCCCGAATCTCGTGAACTGGGTTCAAGCGCATCGAACACAGACACGGGAGCACGGTTCGCGGAAGCTTAGGGTCTTATCTGGGGTCATCCTTGTGGATTCCTGGGAATTTCTCTAGTGTCCGGTTTCTTGCTAGCCCCATAATGGCTCCCTCAATCAAGATATCTCTTTCTTTGCTTTCATCTCTGTCCTTCTTCCTTCTTGACTATCCAGTTCCCTCAAGTTCTCCTTCCCCCTACCCTTCTCCCCTCATCTTCTCTTTCTGCCCTCCCTACTTCCTCCACCCCCAAACTCCCAATATTTTAAGGAGATCTTGTCTATTTTCCCATTCCATGTATGTATTCTTGGGGTTAACCATGTTACTTAACTTCTCTACATTCATGAACTATAGGCTCAAATATCCTTTGCCTTACAGCTAGTATCCACTTATGAGTACATATCATGTTCATCTTACTTTGTCTTTGTCTGGGTTACCTTACTCGGGATGATTTTTTTCTAGTTCCATCCATCTTCATACAAATTTCAAGATGTCATTGATTTTTACTGCTGAGTAGTACTTTAATATGTTTATGTCCCACATTTTCTTTATCCATTCTTCGTTTGAGGGGCATCTAGGTTGTTGCCAGGTTATGGCAATTACAAATAATACTGCTATGAACATAGTTGAACAAATGTCACTGTAGTATGATTGAACATCTTTTGGATATATTTTGGGTATATGCCCAAGAGTGGTGTTGCTGGGTCGTGAGGTAGATTGATTCCCAATTTTCTGAGAAACCACCATACTGATTTCCAAAGTGGTTGTACAAGTTTGCATTCCCACCAGCAATGGAAGAGTGTTCCCCTAACTCCACATCCTATCCAGCATAAGCTATCATTGGTGGTTCTGATCTTAGCCATTCTGACTGGTATAAGATGGTATTTCAGAGTTGTTTTGATTTGCATTTCTCTGATGGCTAGGAATGTTGAACATTTCCTTAAGGGTCTTTCAGCCATATGAGATTCTTCTGTTGAGAATTCTCTGTTTAGTTCTGTACCCCTCTTTTAAATTGGGTTATTGGAATTTTGATGTTTAATTTCTTGAGTTCTTTATATATTTTGGAGATCAGTCCTCTGTCTCATGTGGGGTTGGTGAAGATCTTTTCCCATTCAGTAGGCTGCCTTTTTGTCTTATTGACTATGTCCTTTGCTTTACAAAAGCTTCTCATTTTCAAGAGGTCCCATTTATTTATTGTTGTTCTCAGTGTCTATGCTGCTGGTGTTATATTTAGGAAGTGGTCTTCTGTGCCCATGCATTGAAGGCGACTTCCCACTTTCTCTTCTATCAGGTTCAGTGTGGTCGGATTTATAATGAGGTCTTTAATCCATTTGAACTTGAGTTTTGTGCATGGGGATTGATATGAATCTACTTTCATTCTTTTTCATGTTGACATACAGGTATTACAGCACCATTTGTTGAACATGCTTTCTTTTTTCCATTGTATATTTTTAGCTTCTTTGTAAAAAAAATCCCCCAGCATGTTATATTTTTTCTTTGAGTCCTCTTATGTTCTATCATTTACTAATAAATGTGTGTTGAACTACCTTTATAATCAAATTCGACTTGATCCTTTTGAATGATCTTTTAATGTGATAATTTAATTTTTGCAAGTATTTTATTGAATTTTTGCATTGTTATTTATAATAAATTAACATTTAATTTTCTTTGAACATGTCTGTGCATGCATGCATGTGTGCTTGTGTGCATGTATCCTTATATGGTTTATGTAACAAGGTAAATACCGACTTATCAAATTACATAGCAGAGGCCTGGCAGCGGTGATACACACCTTCAATTCCATCACTCAGGAGGCAGAGACAGGTGGAGCTCTGTGAGTCTGAGGCCAGCCTGATATACAAGTTAGTTCCAGGATAGACTCCAAAGCTAAGAGAAACTCTGTGTCAAAAAAACCAAACCAAACCAAACCAAACAAAACAAAAACAGAATATATAGCAGAACTGAAAGTCCCATTGATAATGTAATCTTAGGAACCAATATCGTTTAATTATTTCATTTTTTGAGATTATAATTACATCATTTTTATGTATAGTTTAATTGTATCATTTCTTCCTTTCCTTTCTCCAAGTCCTTCCATAAAACCCTCCCTGCTCTCTTTCAAATTCATTGCCTCTTTTTTTTTACTAATTGTTATTATATACATGTGTGTTTGTGAACATAAAGGAATATATATATTCTTAGATATATAAAACCTGTTCCATCTTTATATGTTTCTTTATGTATATGCACATTATTTTGTTATATAGCATTTTTACATTTTGAGAATAAACATATACATTTATAAATTCCATGCATTCATATATTTTTATCATCTACACCCCCCCATTCCTATCTTTCTACTCTTTATGGATCCTCTTTTCTATGTCACCCTCCAAACTTTCTTATTTCTTTTTCCTCCTCCTCCTCCTCCTCCTCCTCCTCCTCCTCCTCCTCCTCCTCCTCCTCCTCCTCCTCCTCCTCCTCCTCCTCCTCCTCCTCTTCCCCACCCACTGAGTTCATTCAGTGATGACCATAGATTATGGCTGTAAGGCCATCCACTGGAGCATGGTAAACCTACCAGAAACCACACTTGTAGAGAAAACTGATTCTCCCTACCCTAGCAGCATCAACTGTCAGAATGTCCTTAGCTGGAGGTTGGGGCTCAAGTGCTCCTCCACCGTCGTGCTGGAGTGTAAACTGATGTGATCTTGTGCAGGCGACCAGAGCTTCTGTGAGTTCATTACTGCAGCATCCTGTTGGGTCCAGAAAATACTGTTTTGCTGAAGACCTCACTGCCTTATGACTTGTACGTCTTTCCACCCTCTTTCTGCCATGTTACCTGAGCTTTTTAGATAGGGTGAGTGATGTAGTTGTCCCATGTATAAGTGAGCCATTCCTCAACACTTGGTTTCTGATTTTGCCCAGTTGTGAGTCTCTCTATTAGTTGTGAGTCTCTCTATTAGTTGTGAGTCTCTCTATTAGTTGTGAGTCTCTCTATTAGTTGTGAGTCTCTCTATTAGTTGCAGTCCAATATACAAAGATGCTTTTCTTATGAGCTCTGGAAGCTGCACTAATTTGTATTTATAGAGATAAATATTTAGAAGGCAATAGAAGTAGGCTCACATTTAGGGCCTCTGAACTCTACAGCTATGTGTTCTTGGCCAGATTAACAGTTACAGCCATGAGTTTCTTCCTGTGGAGTGGATCAGAAAGCACTTGGCTATCTGCCATAATATTCATGCCACTGTTGAGCCCATGGACATATCTTGCCAAGCCAGTCATTATTGCAGCTCAATCAAAGAATCACAGCTGGGTAAGACTCTGGAACCATTATTTTAAGAACCTTACCCATACATAGAAAGAGATGGCCATCAAATGTGGGTAGTTTAAATTACAGGTAACCTTTGGAGATTTGCTTTTGGAAATTGAACCACTCCTCAGATCAGCTCTGTTTTGTGCTATACCAGGCTCCAGTTTCGAACTTCACCAAATCCACCAGACAACCTGCCTGTGCCTCATTTTTACCTTAAGAGTCTGTGTGCTCTTCTTACCGTCTATGCACCATGTCTCTGTGAGCTGAGTGAGCTCATGCATTCGTTCCCGGATGCCCAGACCCAAAATAATCACTTAGAAACGATATTATTTGCAATATTGTTTGGCCAATAGCTTAAATGTATTTCTGGCTAACTCTTATATCCTAAACTAGCCCATTTCTATTATTTGCGTATCCTCATGTGGCTGTGGCTTACTGGGTAAAGTTCCTGCACGTCTGTCCCTGGCAGCGGCTACATGGTGTCTCCTGACTCTGCCTTCTTTCTCCCAATATTCAGTTTAGTTTTCCCTGCCTAGCTCTATTCTGCCCTATCACAGGCAAAAGCAGTTTCTTTATTCATTAACTAATAAAAGCAACACATATACAGAAGGACTTTTCACATTCTTTCCCCTTTTCTGTTTAAACAAAAAGGAAGGTTTTAACTTTTTTCATTTTTTCATTTTAATTTTAATTTTTTTTATTAAAAATTTCTGCCTCCTCCCCACCTCCCATTTACCTCCCCCTCCTCCCCTCCACTCCCCCTCTCTCTCCTGTCCACCGAGCAGTAAGGGTTCTTGCCCTGTGGGAAGTCCAAGGTCCTCTCCCCTCCATCCAGGTCTAGGAAGGTGAGCATCCAAAAAGGCTAGGCCCTCCCAAAGCCAGTATGTGTAGTAGAATCAAAATCCAGTGCCATTGTCCTTGGCTTCTCAGCTGCCCTCATTGTCCGCCATGTTCAGAGAGTCCGGTTTTATCCCGTGCTTTTGCCGTACAAGTCCAGCTGGCCTTGGTGAGCTCCGATTAGATCAGCCCCACCATCTTGGTGGGTGGGTGCACCCCTCATGGTCCTGACTTCCTTGCTCATGATCTCCCTCCTTTTGCTCCTCATTTGGACCTTGGGAGCTCAGTCTGGTGCTCCAATGTGGGGCTCTGTCTCTATCTCCATCCATTGCCAGATGAAGGTTCTATGGTGACATGCAAGATATTCATCAGTATGGCTATAGGATCTGGCCATTTCTGGCTCCATCTCCTCAGCTGCCCAAGGAACTAGCTGGGGGCATCTCCCTGGACACCTGGGAACCCCTCTAGAGTCAAGTCTCTGCCAACCCTAAAATGGCTCACTTAGGAAGGTTTTAACTTTAACATAGTAAAATTATGTATAACAAGACAGGTATCAAGCAAGAATTACAGTTAGAAGCCTCTCCCAACGCTGTAGTACATGACTTTGTAATCTTTCTACTTCTCCACATTCTGTCTCCATGGCCTGTTTTCATGAGCAGCTCTTGCCAAGCCTGGGTTGCTGGGTGGGGTTTATTCACACTTTTGAATATTAATGGTGATGACATAAGCAGGATGTTGTTTTGGTTGTCTCTTGTTGTAGGAATGGTTTCTATTACACATCATTTGCCAAGTATAATCAGATTTCTGAGATAAGAAAGGACCATTTTTAAAGTACTAAGGAATTCCGTGTGTGATAGAATCCTTACATCTAGGTTTCTTCACACATCAATCAAGTAATTTTTGCAAAGAACTTGAATACATGTTAAACAAAATGTTAAAATATATTTTGTAAGACATGATAGATTAGAAGTCTCCTATTCAAGATTATCAGTTATTTAAAAGTGTGTGGCTGGTATAGATTACATTACACACGGGAATATCACGGTAGAGTCGTTGTGTGGAGGGCTGTGTTGAGCCTCCCTCCCTTTTCTGCTTGCATCTGCATGCTCCAGTTTTCCTGCAAAATGTTTGTGTAGAAGCCCGAAGAGTCCCAGGCATCTCCCTCTAGTAGGAGACTGCTATAGAAAGCAGATGGGTTTATAAGCTTGTGTAAGAAAAGACTGTTTCCACAGCGAGACCCATGAATGAAAGTAGAAACAAACTTTAAAAGGTTTGCTTCATGCTGTTTCTTTCACTTTGAGGAACTTTTCTTCTTGTTTGTAAGAGTCAGTTATTGATAATTATAGAATCACATATCTTAATTATTAAAATAGAATAGTTACTTATATTTAAAAACAGAAATGGGGTATGTTTACCTTTAATAAAACAAATGACTGAAAGAAACAGCTGTGTGCATGCCCTGTATGAAAGTTATTTTTTGTAATTTAAAATTGTTTTTCATGCCAACCCCAGTTCCCCCTCCTTTCTCTTCTCCCTTCCTCTAACCTCTCCACACTCCCTGCCCCCATCCACTCCTCAGAGAGGTAAGGCCTCCCTTGGGAGTCAACAAAGCCTGGCATACCAAGCTGAGGCAGGACCAAGCCCCTTGCCCTGTATCAAAGCTGAGTAAGATATCCCACCAAAGGGAATTGACTCCAAAAAGCCAGTTCATGCACCCAGAATAAGTCCTGGTCCCATTGCCAGCCCCCTAAACAGATCAAGCCACATAACTGTCACCCACATTCAGAGGGCTTAGTTTGGTCCCATGTAGGTTCTCCAGCTATTTGTCCAGTCTTTGAGCTCCCACTAGCTCAGATCAGCTGTCTCTGTTTTTTCCCCATCATGATCTTGACCCCTCTTGCTCCTGTGATCCCTTATCACTCTTAACTAAGCTCCAGGAACTCAGCCCAGTGCTAGGCTGTGAGTCATTGTATCTGCTGCTGTCAGATACTGAATCTAGGTTCTATGATGACAATTAGGGTAGTCACTAAAATGATTATAGAGGAAGGCCAGTTCAGGGACCCTCTCCACTATTGCTAGGATTAACTAAGCTCCAGGAACTCAGCCCAGTGCTAGGCTGTGAGTCATTGTATCTGCTGCTGTCAGATACTGAATCTAGGTTCTATGATGACAATTAGGGTAGTCACTAAAATGATTATAGAGGAAGGCCAGTTCAGGGACCCTCTCCACTATTGCTAGGAGTCTTAGCTTGTGTCATCCTTGTAAATTCCTGCATCATGTTTCTCCCTAACCCCATAATGGCTCCCTCTATCAAGATATCTCTTTCATTACTCTCTCTCTCTCTCTGTCCCTCCCCCAACTCAGCCTTCTCAATCCTTTATTTTCTCATCCCCTATCTCCTCCCTTCCACTCCCCAGTTTACCCAGGAGATTTTAACTAGTTCCCCTTCCTGGGGCCCTCCATGTATATCTCTCATAGGGTCCTCCTTTTTACCTAGCTTCTCTGGGGGTGCGTCTAATATTCACTTATGAGTGAGTGCATACCGTGTTTGTCTTACTGGGTCTGGGGTACTTCACTCAGGATGTTTTTTCTAGTTCTATCCATTTGCCTGAAATTTTCAAGATGTCTGCAAAGTCACTGCATGGATTTCAGGCAGCTTGTGGCTCCAGGGTCTTCTGCCCTCCCCACTTTTCTAGCCTTTTTCTTCTATGATAACTCTCTTGATTTACAGTCCATTCCTTTTATTTTTTTAACAGTCTTTAGATACTTGCTATAATTTTACAGCTAGAAATCATTTAGATTTCCTATGATTAAAATTTTCAGAAAACCAGTTCTGTTGGCTAGTGGGTTGGATATTTAATCCATTAATGTTATGTTATGCTGTACATTTTATTAATTTCAGTAAAATCTTTGTTATGACCAGTGTTCTTCGGCAGCTTGATGGAGTCTAGAATTACCTTGAAAATGGGCCCCTGAGCAAGCCTGTTAATGATTGTCTTAATTGCATTAACTAAACTGGGAAGAACCATCCACTGTGGGCAACACTATTCTTTGAGGGAGCTGAGCACTAGCACACAGGCAGCCCTCTTTGTTTCCCGATTGTCAGCTCAGTGTGAGCACTGCTCAGGCTTCTGCTGCCTTGACCTCCACACCATGGTGGACTGTGCCTTGATAGGCCTGGCTTAGTTACTGTTAGAGCATGACCATCATGGTGGAACACAGACAGGCATAGTGCTGGAGCGGTAGCTGGGAGCTTTATGTCCTGTTTGGAAGGCAGCCGGCAGAGAGAGAGACACTGGCTTGGCATGGGCTTTAAAACCTTAAAGCCCACCTTAGTGATGCACCTCTTCCAACAAGGCCACCCTCCTAATCCTTTCCAAACAGTTCCACCCCCTAGTGACTAAGCCTGCAGATACATGAGCGTCTGGGGGACTTTCTTATCCAAGTCATCACAAGCCCTTTCTCCCTTACATTGCTTTTGTTAGAGTGTTTTATCACAACAGAAAAACCGAGGTGTTCTGTAATCTGGTAGTAATTTTTATATAGTTACTTTTTTTCTAGAAATGTTTGTACTTTTTGTTTTTCTTCCATTTTATACTGATCATTCCCCACACTAATATGTGCAAAGGACATCTTGCTTTCTTAAATCAGTTAGTAATTATTGGGGCTTGGGATACAGTCCAATGATAGAGTATGTTTTTAGCATTCCTGAAGCTCCCCAGTGCAAAAAAAAAAAAATCACTATTATTCATAGATGAATGCTAATTGCTTTTTTTTAACTCAGGACTTTTATTTTTTATTCTTCATTAGTTAGGCATATAAATAATTGTTTATCCAGTTTTCTTCCATTTGGTTTTGTTTTCCTTTTTTATCTGTGTAGGTGTGTGATATACATGGATGTGTATACATTTTCTGCATGTATGTGAACATGTGTGTGTGCACATGTGTGTGCATATACACACATAGGCTTGAGGTTGATATCAGAAATTTTCCTCAATGGCTCTACCAACTTATTTATTGAGGCAGGCTCTATCTAAAGGGAACTTCCGAGAGCTTGCCAATATGGCTAGTCTTGCTAACCTCTTTCTTCTGGGGACCTCTTATCTCTGTAGTCTAAGGTTATAGTCACAGATGGGCTACTGCATCTACCCAACCCATTTATTTGGGTTCTCAAGATACAATCTCTGGTCTTTATACTTGTGGGGCACGCTCTTCAACCACTGAGCCATCTCCCAAGCCCTACTTCCTGGCATTGTATCTATCTGCTGACCTGTCTATATATTTCTATGTCTTATATATCTATCTATGTATATGTATCTGAAAATATTTGAAAGATAATTTCTTAGCATTTCTTTAAATATTTATTAAATATAATAAAGTATATTTGAATTATACAGTGTATAATTTTGTAATTGTACAACTTAGATTATGCATGTCATATTACTTATGATGTAATGACACACAGCACTTTACTGGAGAAAGACCATTCATTTTTTGTGACTATAGTTGGTGTAAAATTCTATATATTTATCCATTGTACATTCTTCCTTCCTCCTACAGCTCTGATCTTATTTAGGGAATCATCTAGTTAAAGACAAAGACAAGATATCCTGAGTAAATTGGGAGCATGGGGACTGTGGGGGAGGGTTGAAGTGGTGAGGGGAGAGACAGGGAGGGGAGCAGAGAAAAATGCAGAGCTCAATAAAAATCAATTAAAAAAGACTCTTATAGGAAGTGGTGGACATTTAGTGTAATTCAAAGGAATGAGATGCAAATTGAGAAGTCAAGTTGCCATTGACAGGATCTTAAACTTGCAGAAGATCAGGGACAGAGGGTTGATTTTTTTTTTTGGCTCACAGTTTGAGGGTGCAGTCCATCATGATGGGGAAGGCGTGGCAGCAGGAGGATAAATCAGTTGGGCACATTGCATCCGCAGAAAGCAGAGAGAGAGAGAGAGATTAATGATGGGGCTCAGCTTGCCTTCTCCCTTTTTTACTGTTTATTTAATCTGGGGCCCCAGCCTGTGAGATGATTTCACCCACATTAAGGGTGGATCTTCTCAGTTAATGCCCTTATAATTCTCTTATAGACATGCCCAGAAATGTGTCTTTTACGTGATTTCAAGTCCAGTGATGTTGCCAGTGAAGAAGGAGCATCAGACCCTGGCTTAAAAGGGGCCTCTGACCTAGTTCATCCCCTCTTCCCTTGTCTCCTTTCCTTTGCCCACTGCCCTCCCCTTCCCAGATGTCCAGAAGTAGAGAGATCATTTTGCAACTGCTAAGGCAAAGTTGACACACAGCAGCTGTGACCCTGACAGCTTTGACCTCTTGTAGTTGCTTACTCTTGAACTTTCTTACATTGGGAAACAATTAAGGCCCATGGTGCATTTTTGAAGCCTGGAGTACCTGGATTTTCTCTTAGCAAGGAGTAATCTGGAGGATCCTACCAGGAAGATCCCAATGCCACTCACCGTTTCTGGTTCTTGCTTCTGTGCACACTGAACACAGAAAGGCATACAGTCCTGCCCCTGCTCCTGAACGGGCCCACCAGACTGTATTCTTGGGTTTCCTTGAAGCCAGAGTTGCACAATAAAGGAGCTCTTGCATCCTTTGTTTTTGTTTGAAGTGGAATGGAATTTGGAATGATGATGTGTGGTGAAACAGAATCCTTTGTAGTTATGACAACGGGGAAGTCTAGTTTTAGATAAGCTTTATAAGAGTTGCTTTCTATACTCCTAAAATTGTTGAAGAATGATGGAGTGGGGTTTGGCATTCTCGGTCAGTGTTATTCTAAAGTGAAATATATTTCAGTTTTACTTACTAGCCATTGTTATTTTCTTTGTTTTCTTAACATTTATATTTTAAAAGTATTACTGTTTTCTATTCTGATTACAGACAATAATGCTTAGATATATAGTGTTAATTATAAAGTGCTGTTTTACAACTTTATGTATTTTCAATTTTAAAATTTATTTCTTTTATATTCTGTATGTACTGAAGTAATAAGCAAGAATCTGTGTTATGTGAAGTTTTGTCTAAAACTAAGTGGATCAAGTCTGCCATCCCCAGTTTGCCCTCTGTCTTTCCTGTCCCTTTACTTTTGTTTACTAATTATTATATATTTATTTATTTTTAGGTTTTTTAGGATCCAGATCAGGTCTGCCATCCCTGTTTTCTCTCTTGCCTTTACTTTTGTTTACTTTCATGGATTTATAAGAAAACTTTTTGTCTCTAAATATTATGATTTTATTATTTCTTAAATCCACAAGTCACCATCATATATTTATGGTGGATCATATCATATCTTTCCATCATGTGGATGGCTCAAAGGGGAGAGTTAGAGTCTTTATACCTCCCTTCTTCGTGGTAAGATGATTGATGGATCCTGAGGTTTGCATTATTGACTGCAGTCCCTCCTGGTGCAGCAGATCACTAGAATTCCTCTTGTGTCATTGAAATTTTGTCCTGAACAACATGTCTCATTTCTTCCCCTTTTCTGCCACTGTCCCCTCTGTTCCTTTATCTTGACTTTGTCAGATTCTACACATAAGTTAGACCATGCAGCTTTATCTTCCTGCACTTACTTATTTTCATTTAACATGGTATCTCCTCCCATGTTGTTGCAAATGGCAGGTGCCCTTCTTTTCAAAGGCTGAACAGGACTCTGTTTTGCATGTACCCAACTCTGTTTTGTGTCTGTGAATATTTGGAGCCATCTCATATTTTGGCTACTGTGAATGACACTACAATGAACACAGGAGTGCAAATATCTCCTCAACATAGCCATTTCAGTTACTAAGGATATATATACAGTTACTGGATGCCAGATCAAATTACAGTTCTGCATTTACTTGAAAGCTCTGTAGTGTTCTCTACGTTTGCAGTGCTAATTTACGTACCTACCAACAGTCTCAGGAATTCCTTTTATTTTGCTTTCTTCTCAGTGCTATCTTTATCTTTTGAATAATAATCGATCTGATGGTTGAGATGCTAATTATGATTTTAATTTAGTATTTTCTTAATGGTTAGTGTTATTGAACATTCTTTTCATGACTCTGTTGGCCATTTGGATGTTCAAGACCTTTGTCTGGTTTTAAATGGCTGGGTTCCTTGCTGTGTTTTGGTAGTGACCCTTTGTGGAACGCATTCCACCCACTGTCTAGGTGTCTCTTCGCTGGGTTGTCACAGCAGCTGTAGAGGAACGTTTGCTTTCATGTCGACTGTGGCTTTGTTAACTCTCTTGTCGCTGCACCAGGAAATCTTTGCTAAGACAAATGCCAAGAATCTATGTTCATATATTAATTCCTATAGTTTTACTGTGTCAGGTATAATGTTTAAATCCCTCGTCTATTTTGAGTTTTGTGTATATTTTGTGAAAGAATCAGTTCCACACTCCTAAGGTAGACAGACAATTTTTCAAATTCATATTTTGAAGAAATTTCTGTCTGTGAGATCCTGGCATGCATGTAAAAATCAACTGCACGTTCATTTCTAGACTCACATTCCAGTAGTCAGTGTGTCTGATTTTATGCCAATGTCATGCTGTTTTGATTACTGTAGCTTCAGTATATATCTTGATGTCAGATAGTTTGATGGCTTCAGCTTTGTTCGTTTTGCTCAAAATTGCTTAAGGTGCCTGGAATTTTTAATGGTCCTTTGCAAATTTTAGGCTTCCTATATCCAGTTCTGTGAAAAAGGATACTGGAATTTGATAAGGACTTCACTGAATCTATGGATTACTTTGATTTGTGTAAACATTGAAAAACTATTAATTATTCTAAGCAAAGAACACAGGTTATCTTTATATTGAATTATTTTCTTTGGTTTCTTTTATCAGCACTTTATAGTTCTGATACATTCTTTAGCTGTTTGTTTAAAGTTATGCCTAATCATTAGATTTTGTTACATTTCTAAGTGGGGTTGTTTTCTTCAGTTCTTTTGTGGTGATCTATAATAACCTTCCTGGTCTTAGACTGCTGCTTTATATTTGGCAACTTCATTAAATTCATTTGTTAGTTCTGAAAATTTTTAGTGACATCTTTAGGGTTTTCTATTTGCAAGATCAGTGATGATTTCATTTGTCTCAGCAAGCCCTTGCTCTATCTATCTCCAGAACTATGGAGAAAGGGTGAAAATGGATATCCTTGTCTAGTGCCTTCTTTTAGAGGAAGAACCTTCAGTTTTTCACAGTTTTCTATGATGCTCGTTTGGAGCTTATTAACCTCATCATTATACTGCAGTACATTCTTTCGATGTCTAAATTGTCAAGTATTTCCAGTGATGGAAAAATGTTGGCTTTCAGGAGCTACTGGTGGTGGCACACTCCTGTAATCCTGGTAATGGGAGGCTGAAGCAGGAGGACTTTGAGTTCCAGGGCAGCCTAGGCTAAATATGGGAAAACCACATTTTAAAAGGAAAAAAGACGTTGAATGTATTAATTAATTAATTCATTCATTCATTCATTCATTCATTCATTTTGGTTCTTTTGAGATAGGGTCTCTGTATGTAATTTTGGAGCCTGTCCTGGAACTCACTCTGTAGACCAGGCTGACCTTGAACTCACAGAGATCTGCCTGCCTCTACCTCCTAAATGCTGGGATTAAAGGTATTCACCACCACTGCCTGGCAACAGTGAATTTTGAATTTTGTCTAATGCTTTTCCTTAAAGTCTTGTGGTGATTACATAGATTTTTCTTTATTTCATCAATATAGTATATTTTAATATTGTTATAACAGTAGAACATAGTAGAATAATAGAACATAGTCAAATATGTACCAATTTTAATTTCCTTTTTGAAACTATTAAAATATACTAAAATAAATTGTCATATGTTTAATTATTTTATTAACTTTCCTTTCATTACTGATTGTGAGGTGTTTAAGGTATGGGATTTTAAAGGATGGGCAAAATTTAAGTTATGAAATACAAGGTTTTTTGAAATTTGTTTTTTAACTTCACAGATGGAAAAGGTGGAAGCAGACCTAACTAGATCCAAGTCTCTTCGCGAGAAGCAGTCCAAGGAGTTTCTGTGGCAGCTAGAAGACGTCAAACAGAGATATGAGCAGCAGGTCAGCCTTTCGTTTTCAGGATACCAGTTAATTTTTGATAGGCATGTAACTCTCTTTTAATCATCTCTTCTTATCAGAGAAATCTCTGTAATAAAAATACAACCACTAATGTATTTAAAATATTTAATAAATTGTAATGAAACACAGACACACAAGTTTTAATATTCTACTGAAGCCTATTCAGGTCGTTTATTATTATGACTATTTAGTTGTGAACTTTACTGTGGGTCTTGATTCCCTCTAGCCCTAGGATGACTTGCTTACTCATTTACAAGGTGGCACTGGGTCCCTGCCCTGTGTCTGCCTCTGCTAACAGCACTAGGCATTGTCAAGGAGGCGGGTTCCTTTGCTGATGAGCTCTAGATCTTGGTAGACAGTCATCACATGAATAAGAATTGATGTGATTCTAAAGAGTGAGTAGAAAGGAGAAAAAAAGCATACCCATAGGCTTTGCCCATCTCAGGGCAGGAGCCTGATTACCAGTGAGGCAGCACGGATTTGTAAGTGATCAGGGAAGCCCGAATCCCTGCTGAGAGGCCTCAGAACACCACAGGGAATTTCCAGGTCTCTGAGGCACAACATTCTAGTCAGAGGAAACAGCAAGTTACAAGACCCCAAGAAGCGAGTATGCTGGGAGGAAGAAAACTGACAGACCAGGTTAGGGAAATTTAGGGAGAAAGTTTCAAGTGTGGGAGCAGGGAAGTAGACCCAAAGTACAGTGGAAAGATTTTAGATTTTAAAAATCAAAAGCTCTTCTCTTTTTAAAAGTCTTCCAGAATATTTAACAGTACTAATTTTTTTTTTATTTATCTAATTTGCTTGTATTTAACATCTGGAAAAGCATTAATTGGATTTGTAACACAGGTTAATAAATTTATTTCTAAAGATATTTAAATCTTTGGAATCTTAAAGTAAGAATAATTTTTAAATTATACTTTAAGCTCCATTAAGCAGGTACTATATCAAAACTAATTAATCCCATATGATCACTGGATTTTATTTCCTCTACTAATTGATAGCAATTAGTGGTTTACTTGAATTCAGTAAAAAAGCACGCCTGATCTGATATGTGTCCTGAGGGTTGTTGTTTTAATCTTAATATATTAGCAAAAATAATTGCCTGAGTTACTTCCATAGGGATGGTATGATCGCATCTAGTTAGAAAAAGAGTGCATCGGTCTTTCCTGTTTAGAATATGACAATCCTCCTCTGTTTGCAACAGACAACTCATGCCGGCCCTGTAAGATCTAACCTGTGCTCAAGGCTTTACATCTTTTTAGCCCACATCACTTTTTTTGTTATTTCTCTAGAATCTGGCATATCATTTTGGACCTTAAATATGTTCTTTGTTGAAAAATTGTCGCTTATAACTCTCTATTATTAGTCCTAGTTGTGAAGTGACCTGCTCAGAGTCCCAGGTTAAATTGCTTGTTAGAGTATAAGAACACTGAAATAAGTGCACTGGACCAAATGGAGGAGAGGAGGAGGTGAACCTCCCCATGAAGTGTGTACACATGTGTACAGAGTGTGCGTGTGTGTGTGTGTGTGTGTGTGTGTGTGTGCGTGTTTGTGTCTGTAGATTATTTGGAGTAATAGAAAGTTACAAATGAAATATATCACACTAAATCTATCTGATGCAATCCTTTGTCAAAACATGCAAACTATTTGATAAGAGGAATAAATTACGTTTAGAACACCTTGTAGATTATCTCATTTGTATAAAATTAAAGGATATGTATCTGTATCGTGCTGTTAGTCATATAAATTTAGCAAAAAAATTGAAAAACTACACACTTCTATGGCGTGAACACAGATTTGTAGGTTTGAAGTGTAATGGATGCAGACTTTCCCATCATGCCTTAGATAACCCATTTTACTTGAAATTAACAAATCAATATGTGCATTATCTAGATACTTAAGACATTAGAACTATTAATTCCAAGAAGCTATAGAAAAATATAGAACATTCATATTATATTACACTTTAAGTGATAAATGTATATGAATGAAATATAAAATAAATTCAAATCATACACATATACCAGACATGTACATATTGTAAAAATAAGTATGAAAATCTGAAAAGAAAAGATAAAGTATTAGTGGATTGTTTTCAAAGGCACCAAAATCTGGATAACATGCTATTTTCAAACTGTAAGATTCAGTACAAAGGTTATTTTTCAAATCAGATTTTTTTCTTTTTTTAAATTTCTATTATTTTTTAATTTTTTTATTATTAAAAATTTCTGCCTCCTCCCCACCTCCCATTTCCCTCCCCCCCCCTCACTACCCTTCCCATCCTTCTCCAGTCCAAAGAGCAGTCAGGGTTCCCTGCCCTGTGGGAAGTCCAAGGTCCTCCCCCCTCCATCCAGGTCCAGGAAGGTGTGCTTCTAAACAGACTAGGCTTCCTCAAAGCCAGTACATGCAGTAGGATCAAAACCCAGTGCCATTGTCCTTGGCTTTCAGTCAGCCCTCATTGTCCGCCACGTTTAGAGAGTCCGGTTTGATCCCATGCTTTTTCAGTCCCAGGCGAGCTGGCCTTGGTGAGCTCCCATTAGATCAGCCCCACTGTCTCAGTGGGTGGGCGCACCCCTCACAGTCCTGACTTTCTTTCTCATGTTCTCCCTCCTTCAGCTCCTCATTTGGACCTTGGGAGCTCAGTCCAGAGCTCCATTGTGGGTCTCTGTCTCTATCTCCATCCATCGCCAGATGAAGCTTCTATGGTGATATGCAAGATCATCAGTATGGCTATAAGAAAGGGCCATATCAGGCTCCCTCTCCTCAGCTGCCCAAGGAACTAGCTGGGGACATCTCCATGGATACCTGGGAACCCCTTTAGAGTCAAGTCTCTTGCCAACCCTAAAATGGCTCCCTTAATTAAGATATCTTCTTCCCTGCTCCCCATCCACCTTCCTCCATCCCAACCATCCCATTCCTCGAGGGTCTCCCCATCCTCCCCTCCTCACTTTTCTCTCCCCATCTCCCCATCTCCCATTACCCCCACCACAACCCCACCCCCAAGATCCCAATTTTTGCCTGGCAATCTAGTCTACTTCCAGTATCCAGGAGAATAACTATATGTCTTTCTTTGGGTTCACCTTCTTATTTAGCTTCTCTAGGATCACGAATTATAAGCTCACTGACCTTTATTTATGTCTAGAATCCACTTATGAGTGAGTACATACCAAATTCATCTTTTTGGATCTGGGTTACCTCACTCAGAATAGTGTTTTCTATTTCCATCCATTTGCATGCAAAGTTCAAGATGTCATTGTTTTTTACTGCTGAGTAGTACTCTAATGTGTATATATTCCATACTTTCTGTATCCATTCTTCCATTGAAGGGCATCTAGGTTGTTTTCAGGTTCTGGCTATTACAAATAATGCTGCTATGAACATAGTTGAACAAATGCTTTTGTAGTATGATAGGGCATCTCTTGGGTATATTCCCAGGAGTGGTATTGCTGGATCCTGGGGTAGGTTGATCCCAAATTTCCTGAGAAACCGCCACACTGATTTCCAAAGTGGTTGCACAAGTTTGCATTCCCACCAGCAATGGATGAGTGTACCCCTTACTCCTCATCCTCTCCAGCAAAGGCTATCATTAGTGTTTTTGATTTTAGCCATTCTGACAGGTGTAAGATGGTATCTCAAAGTTGTTTTGATTTGCATTTCCCTGATTGCTAAGGAGGTTGAATATGACCTTAAGTGTTTTTTGGCCATTTGAACTTCTTCTGTTGAGAATTCTCTGTTCAGTTCAGTGCCCCATTTTTTAATTGGGTTAATTAGCATTTTAAAGTCTAGTTTCTTGAGTTCTTTATATATTTTGGAGATCAGACCTTTGTCTGTTGTGGGGTTGGTGAGGATCTTCTCCTAGTCAGTAGGTAGCCTTTTTGTCTTAATGACAGTGTCCTTTGCTTTACAGAAGCTTCTCAGTTTCAGGAGATCCCATTTATTCAATGTTTCCCTTAATGTCTGTTTTGCTGGGGTTATAGTTTTTGAAGAAAGAAATTGAAGAGGATACCAGAAAATGGAAGGATCTCCTTTGCTCTTGGATTGGGAAGATCAACATAGTAAAAATGGCAGTTCTACCAAAAGCAATCTATAGATTCAATGCAATCCCCATCAAAATCCCATCAAAATTCCTCACAGACCTTGAGAGAACAATAATCAACTTTATATGGAAAAACAAAAAAACCCAGGATAGCCAAAACAATCTTATACAATAAAGGAACTTCTGGAGGCATTACCATCCCTGACTTCAAACTCTACTACAGAGCTACAATATTAAAAAACAGCTTGGTATTGGCATAAAAACAGAGAAGTCGACCTATGGAATCAAATAGAAGACCCGGATATTAACCCACAAACCTATGAACACCTGATTTTCGATAAAGGAGCTAAAAGTACACAATGGAAGAAAGAAAGCATCTTCAACAAATGGTGCTGGCAGAACTGGATGTCAACCTGTAGAAGAATGAAAATAGATCCATATCTATCACCATGCACAAAACTCAAGTCCAAATGGATTAAAGACCTCAATATCAATCTGAACACACCGAACCTGATAGAAGAGAAAGTTGGAAGTACTCTACAACACATGGGCACAGGAGACTACTTCCTACGTATAACCCCATCAAATCAGATTTTTAAAAGGAGTTGCATAATAGAAGAATGGTGTAACCAATTTCTAATTATTATGTAATGGCATCTAAAAGTCATTCAGAAACATACCAACTTAATAATGTATATTTCTACTGTAATATGCTTGGTCTAGTGAGAAATGGAGGATTATTCCATAATCCTAGTGGTGTAAGGGAGGCATTTGGGAAAGTGGAGCATCAAATATTATAGTCAGCAGTGTAGCCTGTGATTGGAGGTTGATGTGGGGGCATATACAACATATATTTTAGCCGAATAATGGTCAATGTGGTAACTTTAAAACTTTGAAAATTTTCTTAGCAGAAAAACTTATTGGTTAGAACAATATTCTCTAGAAGCCAGTCTATAAATTTCAGGTTTTAATGTGAATGTTTATTTTGAGAAATGATAGGACATTAGTGACCCAAATGTCCTCATTAGTATGCCCCAACTAATCCAACTAAACCAAGTTCATTTCCCTCTTTAACCCAGGTATGCCAGTGGAATTTTAGGGAAAGGGGAGTGGAGGTATGTTGACTGAGGTTTCTGTCCTACCCAGTCCTGCAATCATTCAGTCCCAAAGAAATACACAGAGGTCTACATTAATTATAAATTGATTGGCCTATTAGGTCAGGCTTCTTATTAAGTCTTACAACTTATATTAGCCCATAATTCTTGTCTGTGTTAACACCTTTTAATGGCTTGGTACCTTTTTTGGCGAGGTAGTCACATCTTGCTATCTTGCTTCCTCTGCGGCTGGGTCACGACTGCAGACTGATTCTTTCTCTTCCCAGAATTCTCCTGTTCTTGTTGCCCTGCCTCTACTTCCTGCCTGGTCGCCCCACCTCTACTTCCTGTTTGACTACTTACCAGTCAGCATTTATTTAAAATACAAGTGACAGGGTACAGACCATTGTCCCACAGCAGAGGTGGCCTGTCTGCTTTTCATGAGCATGGGACAAGGGTCAGCATGAAGGCACTATGAGAAACTTCTCAGTGAAGTGAAAGCTTACAGAGCCATCTTTAAATGAGTCACTGAACTGAGACAGATGTTTTTTAATCACAAGTGGCGATTTAGAATCAAACTTGTTGAAGTTAAGAATTCAGACAGGGAGTTAATATGTAGGATAACCCTTCCCCCCAATTTTCTGATGTTTCAAATTGACTGAAATTAAGTAGCTTATTTACTGGGATTAAACATGAAATGCTGTGCTTTGCTTCAGCTTAGAATATCAGCTGCAGAAATTTAAGGGTAAGTGAAAGGAAAGATGACAGAAAGAATCAGATCAGGGAAACAGTGGCCACGACCACAAGACAGGATGTCTAAATAGCTATGATCCTAGTCTATCTACATCGTATGTCACATAAGCAGTAAAAATTCGGTTATATTTATGTAGGGCCCCGACAAACTTGAACATAGAATATAGCAAGGTCAGGAATTATGTCAGAGGGAACTTTTAAAGCATTAGATTATCTAACCAAGAAGAGACAAAACTAAAGAGAGTTGAGTATCTTCCATTTTTACTGTAGGCCATAGCTCCCCGGAACTCCTTTGGGCCAAGCACTGTTCTCTACATGTTGTCTTCATGTTCTTGTATATGCTCATCCTGACAGTGCTCTGGTGAGGCAGACATCTCTATTCATTTCCCCCATCTTCTAGGTCTAGAGCACAGCATGTCCAGTTCTATCACTAGCTGTAGTTCCGCGCTGAGTAGGTGATAGGTCAGACTAGAACCTGAGTTGTTCCCATAGCCTCCATTGTGCTGGGAGTTCCCGGAGCAGAAATGGAACCCCAGTGCAGCTGGAATTGTTTCAAGGCAGCTCTCTATCGAAGAACTGTCAAATGTGCACTCAAAATCTATGAGAAAGTATGTTTCCCAGTGTCGAACATGTTCAAGTATCTGTTGGAAGGGTTGGGAAGGCATGTTTTGCATTTGGGGTTATCACACTGTGAAGGTCCCTTCCATACTGAACATTCTGTGATTTTCTGCTCATCTGGTCTCAGCTTCTCCATGAGAGATGCACACTAGTCGTGTGCCATAATGGAGTCTTTCCTTACGTATCTTCTGCCTCACCACATTTTCTCATACACTTCCACCTACTTTCTCAGTTACCATTCATGTTCAAGTGTGACGCGCTTTCTACCATTTTGTCTTCCTTCTCTCCAAAGGTGAACATTTAGACACCGTGATTATGGCATTTCTACCCGAGCCCATGATTCTCTCACTGGGGCAGAATACCCCGCAGGGTGGTTAGCAAATAGGGTTGTGGAAGGCGCCTTATATTCCTCCTGGAGTGTTGGATTCATGTGATTATTTTAACAGAAAGCATATGGTTTTACTATTGAGGTAATATTCATATTAAAACAAACATAGACTTTGCTGCTTTGTAAAATGCAAAATTCTCACAAAATTTTAATATGAAATTGGACATTTTCAACGAAGCTTTCAGTTTGCTTTCTGCTTAGGGCTGTGGCCTCAGGTCCTGGGGGAGCGGATGTGGGCATAAGTCATTTGCACTTCTGGGAAAGTTTTTGATGGCAAAGTTTCAGAAGCACCTCCCCAGTCAATCCTTAGGTTTTCTAATGAGGAACTGACATTCAGAGGAAGTGAGAGAGTTGTGCCCTCTGGGCCTCAGTTTCCTTCACCGTTAGAACACAACTTGCTGGGAGCCGTAATGATGTTAGAAGAGCAAAGGCCAAGTGGCCAATGAGGGCCCAGAGTGTGCAGCTGTGGACGAGAAACATCGGACATGGGATATATGCTCACAGATATCCTGTAAAGCCCAAGCTTCCGTCAGGATTTCCTGTTTCTTTCCTGTATGAGCCATTGGGACAGAAAGACAATTCTAATTGTTCTTTCACAGACTAAATTCATGTTGGAAACAAACAGCCAGCGAGGCATGCTAGGATTTCCTGAACCATGGAAATGTGTTTTTGGCAATTCCATCTTATCTCTCTTTAATCTTCTATTTTATATCTTCCCTTTAGACTACAAAGCCTTTAAAGAAAAATGTTGTTCAGCAGATAAACAAGTGATCACAGTTTTCAGAAAGAATAAATGTTTGTTGTCAGTGATTGTGAAAAACAAACACTCTAGCAAGGCCATAATCTGAATGATTGGAAACAAAACGTCTTGGCAACAAACACAGTGGCAGAGACAAGCTGACTATTCTGGAAGATACACAAAGGGGAAGTTTTCAGTGAAGACCCGTTGGGACATTGAAGGAGACTGTTTATTCTACACTAAATATAAGACAGGAGGGAGAGTGGGGGGGTGTGGAGATTTCATTCATTCAGTGGCCTGGGTCATACAAAGTGTAGACATATAGGCAGGGCCTAATCACGGGTTGAGTTACTGGCTGGAACAGAGGGACAGGGGCCCTGCTGTAACTAGAGAGGGATGGGGTGGCATGGGTGTTCTGTTAACACACTCATGAGGTCTTATAACTGGAGGTGTGTCTTTTGAGATAGGGAAAGTGTGTTTATCGAGACTAGAGAGTTAAAGGAGCAGAAGAGTTCATCTGAGTGGGACTACTACATTACTTTGGTGTTTCCAGAAAGAGCTGGCTAAACACTGTTAGGAAAAAAATGTTTCTTCGTTATTAGTCACCAAGAATTTGTGAGTCTCCCTAAAAATCTTTTCATATAATTTTTAATTTCTAGATGTATATAATTTATTGTACATTCATTACAGTATACTGCTTTTTTACTCTTTGTATTCTATTTACTTCGTGCTTTTTGGGAAAAAAACAAGCAAAAAATGTTTCACTTAGCTTTTCCTATATATTTGATTTTCTCGTTACTGTTTTTTTCTTTTCCAGTACTGGGATAGAATCCAGGCTTTCATGTATGCTAGGCAAGTTCTCTCTCACTGAACTACATCCCCAGACCTACAATTTATAACAAATAGTTTTCCTCTGGCACATACTGTCCCTACAGACTTCAGGATATGAACTCTATTCCTGGTCATGAATGTCAAAATCAGAGATCCATGTAGTGAGGCTACAGGCATTGGTCCTGAGGACAAGGCCAAGTGTCTGGGTGTGGAGACAGGTTTTGTGAAAGTCAGCACATTCTGTCTTCCTTTTATTTGTGTGTGTTGCTAAAAGATAGGGGAGTGGCTGAGGTTTTTTTCCACCTAGATTAAAGACTGGTAAAAAGAACAGGAATTAAGAGGGCAAGGGTGAAGACAGTGACCAAAATATGGAATATATCTGTTTCATTTTAGAGGTGATTCATTTAATATTTCTTCCTGGGTAGTAACATGACTAACTCACTCTTTGCATTGACTTGTTCGGTTAAAATGTGAACAGCAGTCAATGTTTTCTCATTTGTTAATTCATGTTTTAAGAAGAAATGCTTTGCATTAACTGCTGTTCCAAAGGCTCAGAATATGGCAGTGAAGAATTTCTTTCTTTGAAAATTCAGTAACTTAAGATGAGGCAGTGACCTTTGTTTTCAAGATTCATAAAGCTGGCTATTCTGACTGAGAGTGGAGAGCTGTTTTAAAGAGAGTCATTTTTACATAGATTGACAACTGAAGACTCTAATGAACCCATACTTGAATTAGGACCTGAGGACATGAAGGAAGACCCTTCCTGAGGCTGGGATAGATTAGTCTGTGACTGGAGTGGAGTGAGCTGAGGGAGGTTAGCAGGAATGAAGTTGGAGAGGGCAAATCCTGTCCAGTGATACAACAGACTGTGGGAGTTTGGATTTCATTTGGGATATGAGAAACCATGGGATCATTTGAGCAAGGGCTGCCTTCTATAGTTTTCAAATATTTCTGTGTCTGCTGTAGTGGAGGCAGGAAAGAAGTGCATTCAGAGATGGTAGCAGGAGTCTGGCAAGAGAGCAGTGTATTATATTAGTCAGGGTTTATATTGCTGTGATAAAATGTCATGACCAAAAACAGCTTGGCGGGGGGAGGTTTATTACAGCTTATACTTCTATGCTGCTGTTTACCAATGAAGGAAATCAGGACAGGAACTCAAACAGGACAGGAACCCGGAGGCAAGAGCTAATCCAGAGGCCAGGGGATGGGGTGCTTACTGGCTTTCATCTCATGGCTTGCTCAGCCTGCTTTCTTATGGAACCCAGGACTTTACAGTTGGGGGCAGCACCACCCATGATGGTTTAGGCCCTCTCACATCAACTGCTAACAAAGAAAATGTTCCACAGAACAATCTGCTAAGGACATTTTCTCAATGATTGTTTCTTCCCAAGTGATTCTAGACTGAATTAAGTTAACAAAGAAGCTAACACAACCACCATGGCTGGGACCATGTAGGAGTAGTGGGGCAATGACAAGTAGTCACACTGGGGATCTGTATGACAACAGGATTTGTCAGTACTTATGGAATGGAACTTAGATGGGACTAGATTTTTTCCACTAAGCAACTGGATTAGTGATTGTGACAGACATTGAATTAATAGTACATAGAGAGAAAGTTCCAAAACTCAACCCAAGGCCATGACAACAGTTAGAGATGGGAAAGAGGTAGGCACAGCAACAGAAGAGTCTTAGAAGGGACAGCCTGCGAGGTGATGGGAGAATACAAGTGTGACTGCATGAAGCACACACGTGTCCCCTTAAGGAAAGGGAAGTGAGTAGCCTTTTGTTTCAGGCCTTGCCAAGAGCGGGCATTAGTTAGAAACTGAGACCTGTTGACTTTGGCAACCAAACCTTTAGTCAACTGGTCCAGTTTTAGTAAAATGTGGGACCAGAGCCCGGATAGTATGGGTGGAGAGAGAAGCGGCTATGAGCAGTCCTTCTGAGGGATGAAAGTAGAGCAGAGAAATGAGATGATAGCTATGGTCTTCTAGGGTTAAGGGAAAGAGTTTAAAAATAAAATAGATTCCAGACGTATTTATTAGTAAGAATGAGCCAAAAGAACGAGAAATTAATGTCCAGAGAGTGATGAGGCACTTGTGAGAGCAACATCTTTACAAGAGAGTGGATGGACCCAGTGAGTGGGGACGACTCAGCTTGGCAGCAGCGAAACTGCCCAGCCATTCAGTCTGTTCATGGGCATGAACTCCACAGTTGACAAGGCAGTTGGTGCTGAGAAAAGGGAAGTGGCCTTCATCTGACTACTTCTGTTTGTTCTTGTTCTTGTTGTTTTTTGTGTGTATGTGTAGTATGTGCACATGCATGCATGTGTAGGTCAGAAGTAAAATCTCAGGTGTTGTTCCTCATTTATTACAGGGTTTCTCACTGGCCTGAAGCTCACCTGTTAGTCCTGCCTGGCTGGCCAGTGAACATTGTGGATCAACCTGGCTTTTGTCCCCCACTCCAGCACTAGGATTATAGTCATGTGGCACCGTCCTGGCTTTTGCTTATATGTTCTATGAATGGAACTCAAGTCCTCGTGCTTGCACAAACACTACCAACCCTGATTTTATTTTTTGTTTGTTCCTGGATCTCACATTGTTCCATTTACAATAAGTATATGGAGCACTGCAGGTGAAGGAGGAGTTTCTAAACTTTGACCAGTCTTGTTTTTCTCAATCCCACACTGACTGACAAACTTGGATTATTCTAGTTAGTATTCTTCCAACAGCAGTGATATGTTTAATTCAGGCACTCAGCACTTCACCTAGAGCTGCATGTGCTTCAGAGAGACATGTAAAGTGAATTAATAGGAATTTAAAGTTAAGACATGGTCCCCATTCCGAAGTTGAGCTCCACATACAAAGGTGAATTCTTAACTAATTTTGCTGATCATTCCACTTAACTTGAGTGTCACTGAAACAGAAAATCTTTCCCGAATTTTTCACTGAAGGATGAAGAGAGTCATAAGCCCTCATCCGACTGTCTTGCTGCTCCTTCAATTACCCTGGCCTCTGGGAGGGGGTAGAGTATATAGGCCAGAAAAGACTAAGCTAGGGAAGCCCCAGCTATGTACATCTGTAAAAAATTCTCATCCCTGTGTGTAAAACCTGTTGGGGAGGAGTACCCACACACCTATAAGCACCCCTTTAACTGTACTTTATAAGGAGGCCCAGTAAACTCAGTGATTCTTCAGTGTAAACTTTGGTGGAATTGTGCCCCAGTTTGCCGTTGGGACCTTGGGAGAAGGTATAGACATTACTTACTCTCCTTGGGAGGAACTATTGCAACAGTTAGTCACACAGTTAGACAATGCTGATCTACTAGGACTCCAAAGGCACCGAAAGGCTTGTATGTGTCCTGAAGGAAGGGCACTTTCAAGGAAGTAATTTTCTCATGTAATAGAATAGCATATTTTGTATCATATAATGATTTTAAAAGATTCCAACACCATTTGTAAGGATATAAGACCAGTTTAGGGACATTGTGCCAGTGTTAAAGCAAATTTTATCCTGCTTTAGCTGGATGTCTAGAATTCTAGAGAATGTAGTGACTTATTTTAACATTTTAGTTGTGGTATTTTGCATGTACAAATTGTTCAGAGATATAACTAGAGGATGATGTTGGGTTTATGTCTCAGTAATGGAAAGAATAAGGATTCTGTTTCTTAGTGTGAATATTTATATCATGTCTTACCAAGAGTATAAAAATATTACCGGATTTCATGACCAAGAAATGAGTGTTTCCATAGAGAGCCCTCATGTGGACTGTGGCATGGTTTTGAAATGTTGTCTGGTAGGCTCTATAGAAAACCTCCTCTCTTGATTGACTGATGTCTGAAAGCAAACTATCCCTTGAACTATTAGTGTGATGATCAATTTTTGATGGAACCCACAATAGTTGAACTGATTTTAATTTGTCATTAAAAAGAAATGTAAACAGAGTTGACAAACCAGCTCAGCACTAAAAGCTCTTGCCACCAAGGCTGTATTCCTGAGTTCAATCCCCAGGACCTAGATGGTGGAAGGAGAGAATGGAACCTTTCAAGTCATCCTCTAGTGCATGCACACACATGCATGTGTGCCCATATACACACCTGTTGTAAGGAGGCCACTCGTTGCTTCCCGGCTGCTCAGCCCTGAAATAATCACACAGAAACTATATTATTTAAAACACTGCTTGGCCCACTAGCTCTAGCTTCTTATTGGATAACTCTTACATATTAATTTAACCCATCTCCATTAATCTGTGTATCGCTACATGGCTGTGGCTTACCTGGTAAAGTTCTGACGTCTGTCTCCGGCGGGGCTACATGGCTTCTCTCTAACTCCTCCTTCTTTCTCCCAGCATCCCATTTAGCTTTCCCTACCCATCTCTATGCCCTGTGCAAGTCCAAGATAGTGTCTTTATTAACCAATGGTATTCATAGCATACAGAGGGGAATCCCACATCACCTTCCTTTTAATAATAGTCCCCTCTGTATGCTGTGAATAACATTCGTTAATGTCTTGGGCCTGTGCAGGGAATAGAGGTAGGTGGGGAAAACTAAACTGAATGCTGGGAGAAAGGAGGTGGAGTCAAGGAGAAGCCATGTTGCTCCACTGGAGACAGACACCAGAACTTTACCTGGTAAGCCACAGTCTCATAGCGATACACTGGAAATGGGTTAAATTAAGGTATAAGAGTGGCCTCCTACTACACACACCAATTTTTCATGGGGACATTTAGAATAGTCTCCAATATTTTTAGTAGTGAGCTTCGTTACTCTTCCAGCTACACTGACCCATCCATAGTGGAAGTACAGAACTGCCTGGCAAAATACTGGGCAAGAATCAGCACTATCAGTAAATGAAAATGCCAGGGTGTTTTTGCTACCCTAGCCCAGAAAACCTACCCTAGGAGAGGGCCTCAATGACATTACCCCCAATAGAGGGCCTCACTCTTGGCAAGGGCACTGATGCCATTAAACAACTGTTTAATGTTTTGGGTCCTCTGTGTTCCAGGGACCAAATATAGGACAGGTGCTTTGGAACTGGGCTGCCTGTTTTCAACAGCATGGTAGGGATCAACAATGGCTTGCAACACAAGGGCACTCAGTGTCTGATGCAAGACAAAAACGATTGCTGTCACAATAATCAGACAAGCCTACAGAGGGGTCTAGCGACAATGGACAGACTGTGATATTCCAGGGGAAAAATAGACACATAGCCAATGAGAGGAGTAATTGGCTTGCAAACCATGAGGGCAAAGTCCAGAGTTGGTGAACATAAGTTAGTAACCCACTTAAGTGGAAAATCATGGTCTTTTATCTAAATTTCATATCTAAGTGAGTTTACAGGCCCTTAAACCATTGCTTTGGAGAGAGATTCTATCCTTTGTTAAAGACTCTTGTAGAACCACCATATGGAAATATTCTTCCAAAAAGAGCTGTCGTTACATGACATGTGAACTAACTTCATTCAGATCCTGCAGAAATGACGTGTGTGTGTGTGTGTGTGTGTGTGTGTGTGTGTGTGTGTGTGTGTGTGTGTGTGTGTGGTTTTTCGAGACAGCGTTTCTCTGTAGCTTTGGAGCCTGTCCTGGGACTAGCTCTGGTGTACCAGGCTGGCCTCAAACTCACAGAGATCTGCCTCCCAAGTGCTGGGATTAAAGGCATGTGCCACCATTGCCCAGCCAAATGACTATCGTTAACGGTGTCACTATGTAAAGTTCATAAGAAGTTCATAAATTTAAGGATGCACTACATAGATTTCTTATTTTCTTTCTCTTTTCTCCATATTTATTCTTCCCTGAACCTTTGCTATGATTTTCTAAATCCTTTTGTTTGCATCACTGATTTGGTTTTCAGCCAGGCGAAAACTGCTTATGATTGTATCTAATTCAGGTTAGTTTTACGATGGATTTATTTCGACCTGTACTTCTCTTTTTTAATATTCTGAGTTTTGAGTTCTTCTTTCATTGTACTCATGTTCTTGTTGAATGCTCCCATAACTGTTCCTGATCCCCCCATCATGAAGGCCATTCCTTCCTTCTTATCGATTCTTTTCTTTCTTTTTTTGTTTGATTTTGCTGAATTATTTTTTTCATTTAAAAACTTATTTTTTAAATTATTTTTAGTTATGTGTCCATGTCAAGGTATGTCATGTGTGGAAGGGTGGTAGTGTCTGTAAAAGTCAGCAGAGGGTGTAGGATCCCCTGGAACTGGAGATATAGGTGCTTGTGTGCTACCCATAGGGGTTCTTGTATTAGCAGCAGACCGCTTGTTCATCCCGGCCACCCAGAACCAAAATAACCACACAGAAACTATATTATTTAAAACACTGCTTGGCCCATTGGCTCTAACTCCTTATTTCCTAACTCTTACATCTTAGTTTAACCCATTTCTAGGTAACCCACAAGAGGCTGTGGCTTACCAAGTAAAGTTCTGGGCGCCTGTGTCTATCAGGGCTACATGGCTTCTCTCTGACCTTGCCTTCTTCCTTTCAGTATTCAGCTTAGTTTTCCTCTCCTATCTCTGTTCCCCTATAGCCCTGCTATAGGCCCAAAACAGTTTCTTTATTAACCAGTGATATTCACAACATACAGAGGTGAATCCCACATCAGGTGCTGGGAATGGAACCCAGGTCTTTTGGAGGAGTAAGAAGAGTTCTTAACCCCTGATCCATCACTCCAGCTCTGTCATTTTAATTCTCAATACAATGTTTTATAGATGTTCAAAAAAATTTTTATCTGACCATGCCTTGGTCCTTTTAGATTCGAAATCTGAAACCCCTGTGGTTGTTTGTGGGGACTTCTGTAGCCAGTCTGTCACTGTACATACTGTTCCCCTTCACATGTACAAAGGCCCAGTCTTTGCACCTCATTTGACTTAGAATCTCACTGAACACTCAGTATTCAGTTATGTGGATGTCATCTGATTTTACAACCTATGCATTTTCTGCCATCTAACACCTCATCTTCATTAGCTCTATTAGAATTAGTTGCTTGGCTCAAAGTGTCCAGGAGTTCAAAATAAGGAAGTTATGTTGTCTCCCTGTGAGCTGTGCTCCTGAGTAAAGGAGCACACGAGAGTCTGTCGACCTCTATATCACACACTTGAAGCAAAGCTTTGGTTTCTAACACAGTTCTACCCAACTGATGGCCTTTGTGGCTGTGAATATCATTCTTAGAATATTCCCAGAACATCCGGGCCTTTCCTGTGGACTCTGCCATTTATCTAGAGAAGACAGGAGAATGTGACCAGGAAGAAACCTGAGCTGAGTCCAGAAGGGACTCATAACATGTAGATGGAGCAGCAGGGCTGCGTCCCGCCACCCGGTTAGCTTTACACCCGAAATAATTACACGGAAATTGTATTCATTTAAACACTGCCTAGCCCATTAGTTTCAGCCTCTTATTGGTTAATTCTCACATCTTGCTTTAACCCATATTTAGTAATCTGTGTAGCTCCACGAGGTGGTCGCTTACCAGGAGAGATCTTAACCTGCATCTGTCTGGAGAGGAGAAGCATGACGACTGCCTATGGCGACTTCCTGAAGCGTCTCCTTCTCTCTCCCAGAATTCTGTTCTGTCTACTCCGCCTACCTAATTTTCTGTCCTATTAAAGGGCCAAGGCAGTTTCTTTATTAACCAATGACAGTAACACATAGACACATGACTCTCCTCCATCAATAACATCCAGAAATTAGCTACATAGTATGCAGCTGAGCAGACAGTCCTCAACTCTGGCATTTACCAGGCCTCACTGACCTGAAGTTTATACCTTAAGAAGACTCACTGGGCAATAGGCCTTAACAAAATATTAAACTAACAATTCATGAATATCTATTTCTACAGTTCAAATTCTATTAATTATTTCTCTTTTTTCCCTTTTTTAAAATGTTTGTGAAGAAACATATTTGACCAATGCAGAATAACTGAACAGGCTATCAGAACACTTCAGAATACTGAGGTCAGAGAGCTACTGAAGTTATGTGGGATCATTTATTACTGGATCATAGAGGAGTTCGGTAGTGTCATACCTGAATGGTAGCATTTCATGACAATCTTCTCCATCCTCTGTGTCCTGAATTCTTTCCAGCCTCCCTTCTGTAATATGCCACAGGACTTGGAGGTAGGAATACGTGGGTGAAATAGTCTTAGTCAGGACAGTGCTCTTTAGTCATACTTCTCAGAACTTTGATGACATATAAGTCTCTGTTGTGACTGCTACCCTCTGCAGACAATCTCTGTCCCAGGCTAAAAGCTGCAGCAGGCTACAGATATAAGCATTTAGATGACTGTCTGACTGTGTGTTCACTTAGGGAAACAATGGGCTCATGCCTTCCACAGCCGTAGACTTCCAACCTGGTTTATAGTATCAGGTGTATATTTCTGCCCATGGGACAAGCCTCACATTCAGTGAATTGCAACGACACATACTCGGCAACCTGTGTACACAGACTGTCCCTCCAGCTTCCTATTATGAATAGAAGAGGTGCCCATGTGGTCCTGTCTTTTCTTAAGAGCTAATGACTGTAAATGGTTGCTGACAGAGGGATGTCATATTTTCTAATGTAGCCACTTGGGGACTAGGTGAGAAGAAGACAACATTCAAAATAAAGGAAGGGGGCATACCAAAGAGGAATGGGTGACTATAAGCCCATACATTGTATACAAAACTGTTGTAAAATAAAGGAAATATAAACAATCAGACATTATTACTCGTGGCCTCCTATTTCTTGGCTTATGTCCTTGGGAGGAAAATATTCTGTAATTCTTTCCTTCTAGTCCCAGGCTATTTGGCTACTTATAAATATTCTACTCTCTATCAATCTTAAATCATAACCATTCTCGCAATTTTTTAAAAGCTCTCAAAGATCCAAGTAGAACATTTTATCCTCTTTCTGCTTTACTTCATTATAGAATGTGCTTGAATAATTTTGATTAATCTTTTAAATTTTATTATAATGATACTTGATACTATAACACTGAGTAGAAATAATAATGTGTCTAAGAACTAAAGATATTCTAGTTCAATAATTCATAGTTAGCTGCTGAAAATCTGCTCCAACAATGGTCACTTTTTAATCTTTCTCTTCAGTTGGGATTAGTATTTTAGTTGTATGGATCACAGAATAAAACATATCTATTTATTTTAAATAATAAAAAACTTTTATTTACTACTTGGTTACTTAGTATATATTATTTTTAAAAACCACTTTTTTTTTCTCTTTACTGCTAACTCTGGAATAAGATAAGACAAACACTCAAATTTTAAATGAATTCACTAAAATGCATCTTTGGTATCAGAAGAAAAACATGTTTTCAATATTATTTATACATTGTTGTAACATACTTATAAGTGGTAATGTTCAAGTTGTTCATGCATTAGCATACATTTCTTCTAAACAGTATAACAAATTTAGGAATGATTATAAATTTACTTTTGATTTCCAACTCAGGATATTTTAAACATATGTTTTAATCTAAAGCAAACTTTGTTTATGTTTTGATACTTGATTTGTGATTAGAAAATGAGAGCCTAAAATTTTGTAGGAAAATTACTTCTGAGACTTAGTGCTGTGTATGCTTTGCTGGAGAAATGACTGCTATAGCTTTAAGATAAGGTAGTCTGATGATTCAAAGCAGGAAACAAGATCGATTTGGAGCAGGCTCCTACTGTTAGCTTTTTTGAAGATGGATTCTCACGCAGAAAATAACACAACATATTCTAAATAACAGCATCCCCTCCCCAAAATCCACCAAAACTGAAGAAAAATCCAAGTGACTGTTCTTAGCAGCTGTGTGGCCTGGAGTTCACTGGGGAAGCTGGCTTCCTGCAGTCCCCTATTCATCACCTGCTTCAAAGACAGCCTGGCTGGCTATAGTTTGCAGGCCAGGTAGGGTGCCATTGTGCACAGTCTGGGAGGATTAGTATCAAAGCTGCGGCAACCAGGCCCTTGGTCTCAGGCTGCCATTCAGTCTAGCAGGGAGAGGCTAAGACTGGCCAAGGTCACAGTCTCCAGTGTGGAGTGGACTGGGAAAGGATCCTGAGAAGAGAATGCTTTTTATAAAATCATGGCGCAGGCTTGCAGCACAGCAGGTGCCCTTCTGGAAGACATAACATCTGTTTATGTTGGTGTACCGTAGCTGACAGAGAGATAATAGAGCTTTGAAATTTATCATTTTATTTCTAAAAGACAACTGTATATACAATAATCCAGATGCATATTTAACTCAGATCTTTTATTGGAAAATCATAAAGAGAACTGATCGATGTAATTGCTGCTTTTTACGTGTATATATTCAAGCAGAAAGCAAAGCGTACTGACTATTAACCGTTTACAACCATTGCTGATCAGCAATACCCAATTCTTGGGGAGGAAATTCCTAGCATTCAACGCAAATCTTTTCAATATTCAGACATTAATGTCAACAGATTGCAAAGGATTTCCTGAATATGACAAGTATCTTGAATATTAGGAGTTTAGAAAAAATGCACCCCATCAAATGAAGGTATTTTAAGGGTGAGGTAATAATGACGCAAAAATAAAATTTTCAATTTGGATAAATTAGAGAAAAATTAAGCTGTACATGAGTTGTCATGACGACAAGGATGTTCTGTTGATGAACTGTCCTCCTCACTGTCCAATCAGATAGTAGAGCTGAAGCTGGAGCATGAACAGGAGAAGACGCACCTATTACAGCAGCATAACGCAGAGAAGGATAGCCTAGTCCGAGACCATGAACGGGAAATTGAAAACCTGGAGAAACAGCTTCGCGCTGCCAATATGGAGCACGAAAATCAAATTCAAGAGTCCAAGAAACGAGATGCACAGGTAATTATCAATAATATTTGCTAAAACGGGTGTCTATCTTTAAAAAGTCATCAGCGTTTTTTGTTTTCTTCTTGGTGCACGCTGTTTGATCATTTGCAAAACTGACATATAAATGTGATTTTTTTTGTTTTCTCCCCCTGCCCACACCCCCACCCCACCCCTTTTGGAGGATGAATAAGGCTTTAACTACAGAAACCACAGGTAGCCAGATTAAAAATCCCATGGCGCGCTATAACTTGGTCCCTTTTTTATAATCTTGTCTCAGTTCCTTTCATGATTTTTTTTAAAGGTATGCCCCTTACCCCTCCCCTCAGCCTTAGAAAATCCCTAAGAAATATATTAGCCTCACCCCTGGCTTTTTGTTTTAATCTCTGAAGGCAATCAAGCAGCTGCTTTAATATTTGCTTTCCTGCCTATTGTTGCTTTTTTTCCGTCAGACTCTATGTTTGATTAGCTTACTTGGATGGTAATTGATAAAAATGACTCCAGAGAAGGGCTATTTCCCATCAGGTCTGTTGCTTTTTCCTGCATGCACACACACATGCCTCCTAGCCTCCATCTCTGTAGTCCCTGTTGGAAGCCATTTGGCAGAATAACCCCCAGCTGTGGTAGCATTTGACTCTTCAAACTTGTGGATGAAATGTGCACTGTCAGCATGGAAAATTATCTTTATAAATTTCAGATGAAAAAAATCGTATTGGGTATGTATCTTTGTGGTACAATACATTCTTTAAGGGATATATAATCAAGGCCCTGTAGTATATCCTCTTGAGCAGATTGCTGTGAAATTTTATTAAAGAAAAATTGAAGAGCAATTGACAACAATAAAAAGACAATTTTCTTTTCTAATAAAACCATATCATCTACTAAGTCTAAAGACCTCTTTTGCCATTGAAATTCAAACATGCTAACGACAGCACAGAGAAGCCCTGGTTATCCTTCCTCCAAAATAATATAATTTCCAAATAACAAAATAAATCTTCTGTTATGGTATGTGTTTAAGCAATTTTGTAATTACTTAAACATCAAAACATTCCTAATTAAAGAAGATGTTAATTTTTTGAGTGGCGAGCGATGGCGGTAAGGAGAGACTGGGCTTGGTTGTTTTTCGTTTGACCTTGATTTGTCTTTTATTTCAGAGAGTTACTGGTGCAATAGGAGTATACTTGATGCAGATTTTCTGTCAATATATACATTTATGGGGAAATTATGTTTTGATTGTTTTATGGTTATATACTTTCTGAAAGGTGATTAATGTAGTACGCATGGCTCCAGGATAATCATATGGTTTCTAACAACAATCATTATATTTTTGATAACAACCTCATTAGAACCCTTAGAAAATATATGCTGTTCTTGTAATTTTCAGTCATATGATTTTTTAAAGAATATTTTGAACATGTTTTCTCTTCATGTGTAATGTTAACCTTACCATTGTCTTCCCATAAGGAACACGATGTCTGGGTCAGTACGGGATCTGTTTGCACAGAAAAATTACATAATAGATAGAATAAAAACTATTAGTTTGCTTAAATGCCCACTATTTTGGTGCTATGGTGGAAAACTGACACACTGGAGGCCAAATTTATAGGCAATCTTGGTGATTTTTGCATATGCCATATCTGCTATGTAGGGTGCGGTTCATCTGAACATAACAAAAGGGAAATTTTAGAACTGTTACGTGTAATTCAGCCACAGGAATGGTCCAATATGGCTGTTCCCTGGGTTTATGCTTATCACAGTGTTAATTGGAAAGACTCTCTGACATATTCAGATGCTTTGGTTTCGGAGATTACTCATATTTTGTGTCTTTCTTAGAGCGTTTTAATAATTTGAATTGCTGTCATGGGAATGCAGTAAACAATGGAAACTCAGACCCAATTCATTCCTATGCAAAATAAAAATATCTTGGCACACATTGTTGCCTAGTTGTGTTTGGAGACTACAACCTTAAAGAACTTTTATTAATAACTACATTTAAAAAAATCTATGCATACCAAAATACTAATAATGTGTATCTCTGGTGATTCACTGAGGATATGAACTCAGTTTCCTTAAGGTAGCTCTTAAATTTTTATATTATGTCTTTTCATGATTGTGGCCTAAAAATTTAATATATAATTCCTTTGAAATACTAAATTCCATTCATGAATTAAATATACACAAACCAGCTTGATGTTTTTCAAAATAGAATATAACAAAAATCACTGTGGTGTTTGATGCATGAAAGACCTCATATACCTTAGGTATTATATTGTATAATTTTTCATTTCCGGAGAGATTTGATTTTTAGTTAAATTTGGCTCATCTGGTTTAGCATTGGAGGCCATTTTGTAAGAAGGACTACTTGCAGTTCTTAGATACAGAACAGCACTGTCTGTTTTGGATGTAGTGGCTTTGTTCGCTGCTCTCTTCCATCAGACTCTGATAATGAGGATAATAATCAAAACTAAATCATCTCAACTCCTTCCAAATACGTAGTGTATTATATGCTGAAAGACAACCATTACTGTGAGGTTACCCTTTGCAGTGTGCGTCTTGCCAACTAGGACTTCCTCTTGGTGAATAGCATTTTAATTATAGCAAATTAGGTTTTATCCTATTAGTCCCCTTTTCTAAGACAATGATGGCACCCATATTACATCTAAGGGCAGTTGACCATGACCCTCATCTAGTAACTAATAATTCTAGTGTATGCTGCATTTCTCCAGACTTTAACAGCAGGATATGTTATCATGTGATAATTATGTTTGCTAAAATGCACATCAAATTTTGTCACTATTGTTTAACTTGTTCAGTCTGGGTCTGTCTAGGCTCACATGTTAGAAAAAGCTTCCAGGTTGATAGAAATCAACACATGTAAAAACCTTTGATTTTGTCAAATATTTTTCATTTGCCAATACTCCCATACTGAAATTGGAGAATGATTTGATTGATTCAATCTCATTTGAATATAAAGAAAATTTATAAATACCATCTTAAAAGCTTTGTCTAGTATGGCAGTTCTATATGCAGTTCTTATTTTGCTTTTGTATTGGCACATAATGAATTTATTAAGTTGAATTGGAAGAAAAATAAAACATGTTTCCTTGACTTGTGGTTGTCAGCTGTCAATTTAGGATGATGAACCTTTTAGAAGTTTTTTGTTCTTATCTGTTAATGGCCTGGATGAGAGGTATATAGGAATACCAAAAGACAGTTTTGTGGAGCCTTTGTGATTCACAGCAGAGGTGGCTTCAACACCTTGGAATGTCCATGTGACGTACTGCAGGATAAACAGATCTAGGAACTGGGGAAACTGGCAGACACTGTCAGCACTCCTCAGGACAGCAACCTTGGAGAAAGTTATTAGCAATGTCTAAAAGTAGGCTAAACTAATCACTTATATGTGCACTATGGATTTTGCATAACATTTGGTGTACTGAGTGTCTTGGATATTCTAAATGGATATTCAGATTAGAACATGATTCTGATCATTATTAAATAACTTTTGCATAGTAAGTAGGTAAATCAACCTGTTTTGCTTTATTCACATTAAGAATTTGTGCCTACTGCACATTCTAAAATGTAGAATTTGTAGACCTCTTTAAAATTTAAAATTTGTCCTGAGAAGATATTTATACTTTTAAAATTACACTTTAACAACATTGTATTTTTTATTAATTTGCATATATGAGCACAAACTATAAATTCCCATTTATAATTTAGATTTGTGTACTGTACCGAGTTAAGCATTGCTATAACCCTTTGAAAATTTTCAAAGGGTTAACTGAGCAGTCTGTGCAATCCAATCATTATTGGTACACCAACTTGTGGACACAGATAGCATTTTCTATCAAAAATGTTTGACTTTTCTTTGTATAACTAATATGTTCAAAAATGGTTATAGGCAACATTTTATAATAACTTCATACTTTATGATCAAAAATAGTAGTTGAACAATAGATGATGTTGGTCAGATTAGAACATCTACACTTGTAGAAAGTTCTATAGTTAAGTGTGAGATTAACCTGTGAGCTTACTAGAAGCCACAGCATAAAGGAAAAGATGGTGACATATGTGGGTCTACTTACAATGAGAAAAGCCTTGACTCTTCTCCCTAACTCTCATTTTGGTATAAATTTATCTTATGGGACTGACATAAAACTGATAATATAATCTGTGGATTAAACATTTTCAAATATCAGAGGGGAAACGTTAGACTCTGAGAGTTTTCACAAATGTAGGTAGGATACTGTATGTTAATGAGCTGAAGAGCAAAGCCACTCGGAGAGCTCTGACTTTTCAGACATGATGGATATACGAAAGTATGTGCTGAGTCACAACTCCACCAGTTCTAGCACTGTCGCTTTGTTGCTGGACCTGAGTTCTAGTAAGATATCTCAAAGTAACAAAAGTAAGTTAGATGTTAGTTAATTTCCCAATGCCTTTCTTCCTTACATTACATTCTCTTCTCTGCAAAACTTTTAGTCACGAAAATCAAATGCTAATCAGTTCCAGGAAGAAAAGATATTTATATCTATGTTTAAATGACCAAAGTAGTATTTCATCATCAGTATCTATTGTTACTCCCATATTCTAAAGGAGTAAAGAGTTTTACTTCTTTGGGTCACACCAAACTAATTGCTTAGAAAACCCAAACTGTGTGACTCTATTTCCCTAACTTAATGAGGCAGCTGCTGAACTGTCACCCTGCCTGCTCTTCATCTCCTCTTCTAGGGACACAGTCACATCAGAGTGGCTGTCTGGTGCTCCAGCTGTGTACACACCACATTTGATAGCTGCCCCTGACATACTCAGCTATTTGTATTGTAGGGAAAGTGGAGGAGAATTAAGTGTTTTAAGTGTTAAGAGGATTTCGATGCAATGTACAAAGTTATTTCTAGGCGCTAGAGGGCTGGTGGAAAAAGACTTTATACCGTTCACTTTTATTTGCAAAAAGAAAACAGGACTTTTAAGGAAGATATCTGATAAAACTCATTTTGACAATAATCTGCTTACTTCAGATGCTTTGTCACTGTTAACTGATGTATTTCTCTAAACTTAAATATAAATAGACATTTCCTAACTAAGTCATTTGTGAAAAGTCTGTGAGGGAAATTCTTTATTCTTCTAATACCATCCTAGATCATACAGATATTTTTTTTCAAATTGAAGTGGTAAAAAAAAATCCCCTTATATTTTGATATAGATATCCTGATGAGAAAATGGCTTATTTGTAGCCAACAGTGGTTTCTTTTACAGGGCTATTAAGAATATATCAGTGTAACTGTAAGTTATACAAATTAAGATGTATAATTATTACTATGAATTTAATGAGGCAGAAATATGTCATTTCAAGTAAAGATAGAACTTACAATTTTAAAAGATTTCCAGATTCTTTTTCCATTATAATTCTAAAATTTTCACCTTACAAAGTAAAAACATAAATGAGTCATTTTAATCTTCATCATGGAAAAGGGAAGTTTAAGCAAAATTACAAGCTGAAACAGGTAATTTATTTTTTTAAGAATGGTCCATTCCTGAAAGAATCACAGTATATCTGTAGTTCTCTGCATATTTTTAAGATAGGTTAGTTACCATGGAAACCACATGCTATGCTATGTGGTCCACTTTCAGATAAAGAATATTCATTTAAAAAGAAGCCTTCTAAATAATAATGTATAAAGTATTCCTTTTGAATTAACAACCTTGTATCAACTAATAATGACTGCTTTAAAAATCTTTTTTTGTTCTCATTATACTTAATGGGTTTCTTTGAAAATACTAAAATTGTTCTTGAAAAAGAGTTAATTAAATGCTGGAGACAGTTTAAAAACAGAGTAGAACGTGATCCCTCTGGTGGCGAAACAGTTCAGCAAGGCACATGGGTTGAACAATCACTGAACATAGGTGGCTCCAGCACATGAAGGTGATCCATAGGTGATGTTGTGTCTAATAATAATTGTAGTCGTGTTATATATAGTCAGGTTAGGTCAGCTAGAGAGGACCGCATTTCAATTACTTCAGTTTATGATAAGGAACTTTGGATTCAAGGACATCATCTTGCCCAGGGTCACAGAATTAGAAAACAGGGCTCCCTACTCTTAATTCAATGGCTTTTTTATGTCAGAGCATTCTCAGAAAAAGATTTTAGGTTTTTGAAAAGATTTGGACATGACAGCAAAATGCACAGGCCTCTATATGAAGCCTTGTGCGGCACAGGGGAGACTTCAGGGCCTTTGTCTCCATGCTGAGATTCCGAGCACTTTCAGTTTGTGTTTCTTTCTATGACTGCGGGCCTCGGTGTTGCTGTGAAGCTGTGGTGGAACAAGACTGCTGCTTTCCATTGCGGTAACTGCAGTGGCCTTTTTATCTGTGTGTGCTTAACAACAGCAGTATTGGGAGATGCCTCTAGTTACCTCTACTGCTGTGTTCTTGCTCCTCACCTCTGCCTCAGTGAAATCATCTTTGAGGAGATGTTGGGTGACTATCTTCTTCCTTGAAGTCTCAGAAAAGCCATTTTTGGATTTCTGACCCCATCAGTTCTGTAAGGTACATCCCTGAGGTCTTCATTTGTATAGTTGAGGTAATTTTTCATGACAGAGAAGTTGAAACCAGAGTGCAAGAAATGATTGGCAAAATGATGATATCATCAAATGTTCAAAGAGCTGGCAAATTGAAGCTTATTAAGCTGTCATTTAGGTTCTGTTCTGAACTAATTGGAATCATGCCTGGTTGCATGATATGAATGATATTTAACAACTGAGCCACTTTAATGACAAAGTGACAGAAATTGATGTAAAGGAGAACGTATATTTGAGGAGGAAAGCAGGGTAGTGCAGAAAAGTTATGGTCCTTCTTCCAAACTAATTTAATGTCATATGCAGAAAGTATTTGAAAAATATTTTCTTAAGTAGAAACTTTGTAAATAATAAAAAAGCCTTATTAAACCTAAAATATTGAAGTCAGTATTAATGAGTTGAGATTTGAAGATTTGAAACAAATAGTAAAGTCCAATTTTTAAAAGTTCACTTGTTTTAATAATTATTCTATTTGCTGATCTTTCTAATATTTTTGGATATTTGCCTACTCAGCAACTGGAAAAAACAATATGAAATAAGAAAATATTAACAGTTGAGACTTCCAGAGTTTGAACATGTATTATTTTTCTAGTTCATTTGTGTTTTTCCCCTTAGATTTAAGATCAAAGATTTAAATCAAATCCATTTAATATGAAATAATGGTATTTCAGAGAATGAAGTTTGAGGCACTAAGAGACTGAATCTTGTAGTGATATTTTGTTTGTGTGTCAACAAATAGAGCTTGACTAAAGATCAGAGTGCAGAGGTAATCCACTAGAGGCCAGAGAGTGGTGGCACACACCTTTAATCCCAGGAGACAGAGGCAGATGGATCTCTGTTAGTTCAAGGCCACCCTGGGCTACACAAGATTGAGTCTGTCTAAAAGAGAAACAGAGCCCACACAAAGGTGCTCCCAGCACTAGGAAGATGGAGACAGGAGCGATATGGCTGGGTGGAGAGAGGAATATAAGGGGGAAGAGACAGGAGCTCAGTGCAGTCTGAGGTTTGGTAGAGACAGATGGAGTCTGGAGATGCAGTCTGAGGACAGGATCGCCTCTTCAGTCTGAGCATTGGTAGAGGTAAAAGAACTGTCTAGTGGCTGACCTCTCTGCATCTCTAATCTTCTAGCCCTTATGTCTGACTCTGGGTTTTTATTAAGACCAACTAGAATTCGTGCTATGGACTCTATAAGACTTTTTCCTTGCTTGTAGGGACAGTTGTAAGTGTAGCACCAGTCTCTAGACATGTGTGTGCATCTTCGCAGTAATACAATGGTGGTGGCATACGCCGTTAATCCCAACACTCATGAGTCAGAGACCAGTGGATCTCTGAGGTCAAGGCCAGCCTGGTCTATAGAGCGAGTTCCAGGAGAGCAAGGGCTACACTGAGAACCCCTGTCTTGAAAACAACAACAAAAGTACAGTGACCCCTGAGTGAAAAGAAGATTTCAGTGTCCAGGCCAAATCCCAGAACAAGTAAATTTTCCAGTAGGAAAATTTGAAAATTACAAATCTTTGAAAAGTTTAAAATAAATAAGGTAATTTGTTTTTCTTAATGTCCTATATTAGCAATTATTAAAAATATTATTTGTTTTAGTATTTCCAAAACTATAATGTAATATGAAAAATGTATGTGTTCATTAATGTCTGAAAAAGCAAATGCTTGAAATGTGAATGTTATGTGCACATATTGAGAAAATCATTTGGTAACTTCAGATGTGGTCATACTGAATGTACATTAAGAGAATTGGAGGACAAGGCTTCAAGACTTTTTTCTCCTCAGTTCCTCAAAGAGTACTGCTGAAGCTGGCCCTTGATAAAAGCTACAGATTTAAAATGTGGGGTGTTCTACACTTTATATTACAGTCAGCCCAACTGTTCAGATATTTCAATCTTTGGGTAAAACATAGAATACCTTTCTAGTGGAATTCAAGAAAAAATCATCTAAAAGTATTTTTGAGAACTTTTCATATATATATATATATATATATATATATAATGAAATATGATCATATGTACCCTCATTTCTCCCCTCCAACTTCCAGCATGTAGTCCCAGAACATCCACTCCCAAGACACATCAGATAGATAGATGATAGATAGATAGATAGATAGATAGATAGATAGATAGATAGATAGATAGATAGATAGATAGATAGATGTAGGTATGATTAGTGCTGTCCATATGTGTATTGGTGTATGTCCATCCATTGGAACATGGGAGGCCTACCAGTAGCCACACCCTCAAAGAATGACTCCCAGTTCCAGAAACAATTCACTTCCAATATCTCCTCAGTAAGGGATGGCGACTAGAGATCATGCACCCCCTCGGTGCTGGAATTGTGCTGTCTTGATCTTGTAGAGTTCTGGTGTGGTTGTGAATTCAGGGCTGCAATAGACAGAAGACAGCATTCCGCAGCACTCTCCCCAGCCTTCAGTTCTCTCTGCCTCCTTTCCCGTGATATTTCCTGGGCTTGGCTGGTAGGGTTACTGTAGATGTCCTGTTCAAGGCTGAGGACTCGGGACCTTATTCTCAACACTGACTAGATAGATACTCTGCACTGATTGCTCTTCTTGCACAAGGAAGCTGCTCTGACCGAACTTGAGACAATCCTACGCTCTTAGGTCAGAAACATAAGTATGTCAAGCAACTTGACAATTTGACCACTTAACAAAGTCCAGCCATGGGCTTTTGACTAGGATTACAGAACCAGAGATTAAATGCCGTCCTGTACAGCAGGCCTCACATCTGATCAGAGAGTGATTAATTATCCTATGGCAGTTGTGCCACAGTAGACATTTTGCCTGGCATGTTGGTATTGCAGTGGAGATTCTGGTGCTGGGCAAGTCCACTGATCTCTTTTCTCTGCTGGCAGCTGCAAAGCACTGGGAAAGCTAAACTGTTCAATTCAGAAATACAAAGACTACATCTTCCAAAATCTTCAGTTGTTACCTATTCTGATTGCACTATGAAACCACATTAGAGTGGATTAATATTGAAAATAAAAATCCCAGTAAAGGCTGTAGAATTATCACTCCTCAAAGAATAGTACCTCACGCTTATTTCTATATGAGTTTTTATATAAACAAGCTAATTATGATGGTATTCTTATCTAAGGTGGTTTCATGGAGATAGTAGATAAGGCAGCGAGGGAGAGGGGCGAGCCCCAGAGCTATTGATGCCACTGAGTTATGTGGACATAGAAAGTTCTCCATCACCATTAGAAATAGATTGGGGTCAAAAGCATGGATTGTAATGGATCTCAGTGTGACAGAGGCAGCAGAAGAGAATCAGGAGAGACACAGTGCTTAAAAGAAAGGTGAGAGAAATAGAAACAGAGAAAATGGCCAAGAGGAAGAGAACCTAGAACAAATAATTAATATGCTGTAAATTCACGGCTGACACCTAGATAGCTGTGGGGATTTGTAATGGACATGTATTTTTAAACAGCCCTCTCCGTGGTAGGCTGTTTATTGCCAAACTGAAAACTGTAGACATAGAACAGAAATAGACCACTGTATCCCATGAGCCGCAGCCTGTGAAGACTGCTGCTGCCTCCCATAGTTCCGCAGTTGACATGGGCTGAGTGATTAAGGAGTCCTGTAAGGAGCTGGGAAACAAGGCTCAGAAGAGTGAAGCATCCTGGGCCACTAGTGACTGAGCAAGCCGTGGGTTGAAGGAGGTGTGTTAGTGGTGTAAGGAGTATCATGGACACCCACCCACCTCTCCAGCCCCACTGTGGCTTTTGGAAGCAATGCATTTTCAGGTCCACATGAAACTTTGCTCAAGTCAGTAACAAGAGGGGCTTTCTGTTTCCTCTGGGTGAATGTGGTTCACTGCCAGAATCACCCAGTAAAGCACAAATTCAGTTTTAGCAGGAAAATAAAGCAGGCTTTTCTTGGTTGTTCCTTCAAGCCCCAGTTTGAGGAGTCAGGAACAGAAGGAGAACATCCAGCACCAGCTTACAGGGCTTAGGTCAGCATGGGATGGGTGGAAGCCCTTCTGTGAAGGGTCCTTGCCAGACAATTTAGCAAATGGAGGAAGCGTTACAAATGAGGTAGGGGGTACTACCTGGTTATCTTTCTGCATCCGTAGTCAGATGATTGAGCATGACATACAGAAGTGGGGAAGTCCTTGGTGAACTGAAAATCTGAACACTGAAGTGGAAATGAGAATATAGTTAGCACAGAGGCCATGTTGTAACATCTTCTTGAATTAAATTCTTCTCATAAACTGAAACCCGCTATACTAGAAAATGAAATTGGGTGTGTGAAAAGGGAGAAAGGAGAAGGCAGAGGGATTTCCAGAGTAATAACCTCCAATAGCATACCAACTGGAGGTTTATCCAGAGGTTTGGGCATCTGGATATGGGTGACAGGAAGGCCAGTAGTAGGGAAATGAAGACAAGACAGGGAGATTGTTCAAGGTAGCTTCACCCAGTTTGAAGTTGTCACCAAGGCTAATCAATCACCAGTTACCTAGAGAGATGGAAGAAGAAAATGGGCCCTTCATTGGGCCCTCAAATTTTCCCTGTCATAGAAAACTTGTGGGGCAGGTGGAGGCTGCATGATCAACTGCTTAAGAGCTAAACAGTAGGCTTCCTGCTCTCCTCGGGTTGGAGCACACTGTTTGATTCAGCTCTCTAGTTCTCAAGTCGGCAGCTTCATTCTGCTTGAGAATGCTATTCCCGCTGCTATGCCCCAGTTCCTACCCTGGCGCCCCATCCACAGAGAGGCAGCCATGAGTGTCATTGCAGGGCTAGTCTGTCGAAGGAAAAGTTGTATACTGTAGGAATTGGCTAGCTGGTGTTTCTAGCAGAAACAATGATAATGTTCACAAATTGCTTATTGTGGGACAGTTGGGAAATCTCAACATCTGCTTTATAAAGATGAATATTTTCACTAAAATATGATACTGTTCTATATAGAAATATAACCACTTTCAATGAGAATGACCTAATTCTTTCCTGTATTTTCTTTAGCTTGAGAATGGGAATTGAGCATATGTTCAACCCTGTCCACTTGTTCTGGGAGGAGGTACTGTAATCTCAGTCTTCACAGATGGGAAGGCAATTCCAACCAGTTGTTCTCATATGGAAAGATAGGATTTGAACCCCCAATCCATGTAACTGAAACACCCATGAACTCTTTCTCACCTGGTATGGCATCGTGGGTATAAATTACAGGCATACCCATTAGTGGGAGAAGATTCTGCTACTACTCACTAGAGATTTGTGGTTAACCTTCATAAATATTGTGAGGGCAGATTTGCAGAACAAATCAAATTCATGTCAGAACTCTTCAGATGAGTGGCTGCTCGAACCCCTCCTCCCCAAATGTTCGTAGCGGCTTACTCTCCGCGTTACAACTCTTTCTAAGGAGGCATTGACGTCACGTTGTAGCTGCGGCTGCAGTGTTTTCTCCTGTGCACCTCTGTCTCCCCGGAACCCGATGGTAGCCTGTGGTTGTTTATATCAAGCTCTGGAATGCTTTTATACATTAATTTGCTTTGACATGACTTGGTGCACAAATTAATTATTCAGGCACATATTGTTCCGAGTGCATGAAAAGAACGAAACTGTCGTGGAGCACATCCTAACTACCACATGTGAACTGTAACGTTACAAGCAAGCCGACTGTTAAAGAACAAAAGCTGGCAGCAACAGGCAGCTGAATTGAGCCAGTCCCACAAAATTAGCATAAATATGTGAAGCAATCAGAAGACTTTGGGACTTCCTAGAGCAAAGTGTCCTTATTCTTATCTAGTTCTAAAAGAATGTGAAATAAACTATTCATTTAGCCAAGTATAAAAATATGTCTGCTATGCAGTTATCATCATGTGTCATTAATCTGAAAATACTGCAGAAGCTCTGACAAATTAAAAACACAAGGATGTGTCTGCAAGGGTTTCTGCAGCCATTAAAAAGCCGCTTCACCTCTTAGGCGAGCTCTTTTATGGCAACTTCTTGCTCAGTGTACTGACATCTTCAAAGGCTTTGACATCTGTCGGCCTTTGAACTACCATTAAAAAATATTATCCCATTTCCATTCTTTTATGCCCATTTTTTTAATTATAGCCCTTCTTTCAAGTTGGGAACATGGTTGGTTTAAATGATGCTGTCCTTTCGTTTTCAGCCACCCAGCTGCGGTTTGAATAAATTGATGTAGAATCAAAGGCGGGACTTTAAAGGAAAAAGGTTTGATGGACTTGGACTCCGAACCAGATGAGGTTTTATGATGAAAAGGGTTTAATCCCAGCACAGGCATTGCTTCTATCAGCTGAGCAGTACAAAGCAATTCATATATATAGGTTCACGCGAAATGATCTATTTTTTTTAACAGCACAGATCTCTTCAGGACTTGCAAATGTGGCATTAGCTAATATTCAGAGAGCTGATTCCCTTTCATCCAGCAGAAGCTTATGATTATGGTACAGTTCTCGAATTGGAAATGAGAGCTGCAACACAGATTTAAAGCTGTGCTGTCTGATTTGTATTCAACATACATGTCACTGCGGGACAGGCTAGTCTGGGCCAAGCCGGTTCAATACAAGGAAAAACAGTTTCATCATCTGAAATTCTTAGTCAGAAATATCAGCAGCTAATTAAAACAGCAGTCCCATGACTATTAGCGAGGTGTTTGGCTGATTGGAATCTCTTAGATTTGACAAGAAGGATTTGGAGACTGAGCCTCTCTCCTATTTGCAGTCTTCTTGTAGTGCTAATGTGTGCGGGCGAATTTCAGGCTAATGAAGTAAAATCTATTAACTCAAACTATTTTTAAAGGCAAAACAAATTTAAAACACTTACTTTGCATTAAATAGTTCTCCTTATCTGATTATTGATCTGGAAAAGAAGCCATTTGTGAAAACAGATTCTGACACTGGTTTTGTTCCATATACTACTGAATAATAGGCAGTACCGTCAGCCAAACAGCTAAGCAACTAAGTAAGTAATTTAGAATAATTATAAATGTAGAACATAGATTCAAATGAACTTTAAAGTCAAAACTGATTATGTTTTAATGTTCTAGTGGTTTTGGGATCAATAATAATTCATTAACAAATTTTCTCAAGATAATGTGTACCTGTGCTATGTTAACAATTTGCTATCTATTGCTCAGAATAAAAAGTGGCTTTTCCACTTGCTTAGAAGATTTGGTACCATTTGATGATGCATAGTTAATAATTATGTAATGTTTTCCACAGTCTTAAAAATAGACTTTCCATTCTCAACTATAAATTAAACTATAAACATTGTTAGAACAAATTCTTGATGTATAATGTTAAATTAGCAAGCATAAACCCCTTGGGGAAACTTGTATAGATGGCCATCAGTGGGATGCCACAGATTCTAGAATGTTTCATTTCTTTTTCCCCTTCTCCCCTTAGAAGAAAGCATGGAATCAAACACTTGCATGCAGATTTTCCAGGAGTCCATTCTTCCCTAACTCACGTTCTGCAGGCACACAGTGCTCACTGGTGTGGAGTTGTCGTGGTGCCTCACTGCTTTGCCTTTAGGCCCTGTTTAGCGCCAAGTTTCACTGCACTGCAACTCCCCCACCTTGCGCTGCTCTCTCCCTGAGCCTTGCTTCTCTGCTGCCCCACTACTAACTCTGTCCTACTCACTGATGCCTGAAGCTTCTGCTTATGCCCTAGTCTTCCTGCTACTTCCCCCTTTTCATCTTTTTCGACCACTAGTTTTTCCATCATTCAGTGCTGGCATCCAAATCCTTCACTTTTTCTCTTGTGCTTCTAGTAAGTGGTCACCAGCATTTCATTGATCTTATGCTAAAACCTCCAATTGCCCATCTCTCATTTCAGTATCTACCAACCCTTGACATTCTGCTTGGCCCCCTTTGGCACCTTCTACCTCCTTTGAGTCCTCTCTTACCTTGCTCATAGACATCTTCCAGTCTACACTTCCTGTCTAGAGGTAAAGCCTTGACTCCTTACCTTCATCCTGTCTGTAGGGAAGCATGGCTGTATATCCACACTGAAGCTGACCTTGGGGTCTGTCTTGATTTCCCCCTTTCTTTTACTACAGCGACTGGGAATTGCTGTAGATTCAGACCCCACACAGGTCTCCTGTCCATTTACTTCTGTACATTGTCCTAGTCTAAACCTTGACATGCATATCTCGATTCTCTACTGTCCTGTTCTTTTCACAGTAGCAAAATGATCTTTTGTGAAATATAAATTGGATTAGAAAACTCATTTGAGTAAAAATGCTCCTGTTGCCTTTGCATGGCCCATACTATGCTGTGTGACCTGGTCCTGTGGTTACTTCCCAGTGCCGTGCACTGTTCTCCACCATAGTAGATGCCAGTGCCGTAGCACCTTAATTTTGTCCTTGTGTGCATGTGTATGCTGAGATGTTTACCTATTCCCCCAAAAAACTTAGAGGGGACCTTAGCAGTTTTCCTTCCTTCTGTTTACCCTTTACCCAAAACTCCTTGTGTGGACAGTGGCCTCAGCAAACCCTTGCGAATGACTCTTTGCTGTAATATTGCTACTTACATGGTTGTGTCTTCCAGAGGAGGGGTTACAGCTTATCTACATTATAGTTTATAGACCCTCAAAATTCTAAAATATGCAGAGCATGTCTATTAAATTATAAAATAACAATGAATTCAGCTTACTGGCTACCATTTTGGTAATAAGATAAAATGAAAGAATATCCATCCAAGCCATCTTGAGGGCATCTAAGTTAGGTTTAGTCATTAACAGATAAAATGCAAAAAAATGATTAAGGTACACTTAATTATGAAGGACAAAAGACAAAAGAGCATGAATATACAATGATGTGAGGAGTATAGTTTTTAAAAGTGAAGTTCTCTGAGCCGTGGAACAGGAAGCTAAAGCCATCTTCAGAGGGGAGCAATGGGCATAGGTGGTAATTCTGTCTTCTGGCAGAGACTACCCTGTGAGTACTGTTCTTCTGATATCTTCTTCTAATCAAAGAGAATACTTTTCCTCCTTTAATGTCTTCAACAAGTACAAAATTATTGTACATCCTTATAATTTCTCCTGGCGGAGGTTGTCAACCCTATAAGAAATAGGGACAAAAGTCCCCCATGCTGATGGTCACAAAGGTCATGCAAGAAGCAAATTGTGCTATGATTCCTAGATGCTAAAATGGCACTTCTGCATAGCTTTAAGTTTTTTCAATAGTTTGCATTCATATCTTTAAAATGGTGTCTGGTATGCAGCATGTCATTAATTTTGTGGTGTCCTTGTGATCATGGACATTGATGTGGTTTTATCTTAGGGACTTTTTAGGTACATCTCTGCTGCATAAACTAAGCTTAGTGTGTAGAAATAATGCTCTCATACATTGAAGTGTTGCCACGGAAGGACAGATGTGGCAACTGTGTCATGGTGAACGGCTGCACCACAGAGCCGTCACTTGTTCTTTTTATCCATGTCCAATGGGTATGATGTTATAATTAGGGGTAGTTATTTGGCAAAAGGAACATAGTCTGAGATCATCTTCAAGAACTCCTTTAACTCTTCTCCAGGCAATAAATTAACTTTCATGGGGTAAAATAATAAGACGGTTGTTTGAAGCTACGTCTGATGGCCAAAGGGCAAACACACACACATGCTTGTATGCATGCACATGTGCACTCCCCCACAGCCTTTTCTCCGCTCTGCCTCTGAAGCTAATGTGTGAACTTGGCCGTGTCTGTTCTCATAAAAATAACACAAAGGGGAGAAATACATCAGCTGTAACAAAGTCCCCTTGCTCTGAGTTGCAGGGGCTTTTGATTCCTATTCCTATTTTTTGTTCTTACTGTAATCATAAACGTCCCGGCTTGAGATTGAGTTCATTTTGCAGTTGCTAAATACTGCTCTTTTATTAGCAGTGATTTTGTTGTAAGTAATCAGAAGATTTTATTACTTGAATAAGAAAAGTTAAGGTAATTAGCCAGTTGTGGGCACTTGATATATATCGTCTCCTTGAAGTATGAGGGGGCCCTGCCCTCAGAGCAGTTTGAGAAAGGTTGCTGATTGCCCTTTTGCAGTGTATGACTAAATCAGAGGCTTTTGGCCCCTGTTGAAGAGACCTCAAGCCCTTGATCTGAGCAAGGTCTCAAGCAGTAGCTTATTGCCACTGCCCCGGAAGAACAAGTCATGTATGCGAGGTTGGGCTAGTGCAAGCTGTTAGTGCCTCCAGGAGGTTGCTTCCTTTTATCCAACTTAATTGTTTCTGTTTTTAAAAATTAGTGACTCATTATTCTTCTATAATTTTTATTTATTTTAAGTCTGTGGGTGTTTTGCCTGAATGTATGTCTGTCATCATGTGTGTGTCTGGCGCCCACAGAGGTCAGAAGGGGGCCCTGGACCTCTGGCACTGGAGTAATGGACAGTTGTGAGCTTCCATGTGGGTGCTGGGACCAGAACCCAGGTCCTCTGCATGAACAGCCAGTGATCTTTAGAGCTGAGTCGTCTCTCCAGCCTCCAACCTAGTATTACTGTCCTCTAAAATAGTACAATACCAAGTAGAGTTTGTGATCAGAACCCTCCAACCTTCCCCCCAGTTTAATCTACAAAAGAGACTTTCTCTAACTGCTTTTTGTTTAGATTAGCTTTCATTTGTTTCTGTTGTTGAAAAATATACTGTTATCTCTGAATCTTGATTGATGTCTTTGGACAATTTTTGGCACCTTCCAATGGAAGAAGTGGCCTAAGTGTCACATGCTACCCACTTTCCAGCCATCTTCGCCAATGCTGTGTGATGCGACTTTCCACTTTTGTTGTTAACACTGTGATGCTAATTGTCCCAACCTTGTGTCTTATTCTAGTGACTTTAGGCCATGACCAGAGGGCCTCGGTTTCTATCGAGGATGAGCATAGGAAGGTTGTTCTTTGTTCCGTGGGCCTCTTCTGCTGTCTGTGTAGTCATTTGCAATGTTGAAATCGATGACATTCACTTTCTGCTTTGAACTGACAGTGAAAGCATGGTTGCTTATAAAAGGGGGAAGCAGGTACACATTCTCCAATGACAGAGGCAGGCAGTTCTCCATGCGTTCAAGGGCAGCCTGCTCTACATAGCAAGTTCCAGGGCAGCCAGGGCTATAAAATGAGACCTTTTTTTAAAAAAGAAAATAAAGCTGAAAATGGGGGCTGGTGGTAGAACACTTGTTTCACACACATGAGGCCCGTGCTAATTCTCTAGCACCAATAAATCCAGAAAACATAAAGTAATTATTATATATTAGCTTGTAATTTTGAAAAGATTGTCATCCATCATTTCCCCCTGTGGGATATAGTCTTGTGACTATTGGGCCATGCACAGAAAGACATTTTTGTACCAGGCACAGGAGATATCTTGATGTTTTTGTGCCTGTTCTGATTTGTGTTGGTTTCTCATGGTCCATTTTGGCATTCTTGATAGACCTGTTTCATGGCCGCATAATTTTTGTTCCTGCAGCCATGCTTGTCATTTACGGTGTCTTCCTTTTCCCGGGAGTAGAAGTCACCTCTGATGTCTGTCCTTGTTTGCTGTCCTGCTGCTGTGAATAAACACCATGGCTGAAAACAACTTGGGGATGGAAGTGTTTGCATCTTACAGACCAGAGTCATCTCGGTCAGCTGGGGCAGGAGCTCTGGCAGGAGGCTGAAGGCAGGAACTGAAGAAGGGTCTATGGAGGAATGCTGCTTACTGACTCACTTCCCAGCTGGTGTTTACCTAACTTTTTATTTAGTCCCAGATCTACTTGACCAGTTGTGGCTCCACACACAATGGGCTGAGCCCTCCCCCATCAATCAACAATCAATAAAATGCCACACAGACCTGCAGCAAACTGACGTGATGGAAACACTTTCTCACTGAAATTCTCTCCTCTCAGGTGACTTTAGTTCGTGTCAAGCTGACAGAAATCAACTAGCACACCATCGTACTTCCTTGGTTGTTGTCAAGCTTAGTTTTGAAATAGGGTCTCTCCCTGAGCCTGGAATTCATGGTCTCAGCTCCTGTCCCCACCCCTCCCTGGTGCTGGGACTTAGAGGTGCACTGTAACAACGCTGCCTTTTATGCAGTGCTGGGACCCAAGCTCCAGCCTTCATGCTTGCACAGAAAGCACTTATCTGTTGAGTCCTACCCTCAATCTCATATTTTTTTTCTTTAAAAGCATCTGTTTTTATTTTATAGATGTAATCAGTTTTGCTATCTGTAGGTTTATGAATTAGAATGACTTTTAGATTCTCCTCCCTGAATTCATTTTTATTCAAGGTTGTCTGTCTGTCTTTATCTTTCACAGTTGTGTTGGCTTTTCTCATATGCTTGCAATATTTGATTTTGATTTATATTTACAAAAGGAAAATGGTATCTTTGTTTCCTGTTGGTGTTATAACAACCTGCAGCAAGAAATGTGTTATTTTGCAATTCTGAAGATGAGAGTTCCAAAGTTAATCTTTCAGGACTAAAATTATTGGGAGAGCTCTTTTGTTCCTTCTGGCTCTTCTGGGGGAGAATATGTTTCCTATTTCTTTCTGCTGATGACCTGGAATCTCTGGAGTGACTCCAGGTTGTGTCCCCTTTCTGCCTCCTGTGCCACTGTCCCAGCACCCTCACTCTCCCTGTTGACCCTCTGCCGCCTCTTACAGAGTCTTGTGATGATATTGGGCCCTGTGCAGTCCAGAAAAACTCCCATCTCCACATTATTTATTTATTTAATTTTTTCTGAAACAAGATGTCACTGTGTAGCCCTGGATAGCCTGAAACTTATTATAGAGACCAGGTTAGCCTTGAACTCATGGGGATGTGCCTGCCTGGTGTGTACCAGCAGAACTAGCCAGTGTCTCAGGATTTTAAATCAACTCCTAATGTCCTTTTTTAAAAACTATATCAAGTATCACGGTTACAGATTTGGGGGATTATAACATCAGACGACATCCTTGGGAGGAAGAGATTGATGCTCAGTTTGCCACATATGAGATAGCAAACAGCTGGTTTGTTTAAAAAGAGCGTCTCTTCATCTCCTAGAACAGTGCTTCTCTCATTTTGTAAGGCTGTGACCCTTTAATACAGCTCTTCATGCTGTGGTGGCTTCCCAAGCATAAAATTGCTTTTTGTTGCCACTTTCTAACTGTGATTTTGCTACTGTTATGAATTGTAATGTAGATATGTGTGTTTTCTGATGGTCTTGGGCAACCCCTACAGCCCACAGGTTGAGGACCACTGCAGCAGACTCTTCCTGAGAAGGAACTTGGGATTCTGGAGTCGGGGGTAGCTGTGTTAAGATTCTTTCAAGTCCAAGAATGAGAAAGGTTTGTTTTGAGATCATAGAATCTACATCAGAATCTATAACTTCCTTGTTTTGAAATTTTGTTTTAGTGTAGAGCCTCCTGGGGCTTTTGTTTTTCTGTATCAACTACAGTGTAGAAATTGGGATGGCTCTTTTGGGGATATGCTAGTAGTCTCAACTCTAACTGGTTTCCATGATTTTTATCGTGTTGGGGCCCAACCTATTGAGAGGCTATGTAGATGGATGGTCTACCCACTGAAGCCCCTCCCCACCAGTTAGCTGGAGCTCTCACAGGCAGACTGATCCCTCAGCTTTAAAGACAGGCCTGTCTACTTCCTGTCTTCTACCCAGAGAGTTAGGAAAGCTCTTCCCAGTTGACGAATGTTTTCCCAAGTGTTTTTGTTTCTGTGGCTGGCTTTGCCTCATACTTCTACAGTTTCATTTGCTCAAGTTGTCTTCTTAGAAGTTTACTAAATTAAGTAATGGTTACTGAAAGCAGCTTTTACAAAAAAAAGCTGTGTGTATTTACTATTTATTTATTGCTTTTAATGAGCTACAATTGACAAAAGTTGTATATATTTAAGGTGTATGACTTGATGTTTTTGATTCTCTCTTACTGTGAAGGGATGCTGCACTGTTAATCCATCAGCTTCTTAGTCCTTCCAACATCTTGTGGTTATGCTTTCCCCTGTTCCTGTGGAAAGAACTTGTGAGATCTTCTGGATTGGTGATTTCAGATACACAGTGCAGTGTGGTTTGAGGCACATGAAACATATTAGTTGCCAGAACTTGATCATCTTTTGTAAATGAAACCTCTACCCTAATACCAATGTTTCCATGTATTCCTCCCCCACGTCTGCCTCAAACAACTAATGTTTTATTCTCTACCTTTATTATGTTGGCTATTTTAGGTTTTGTGCAAACATTATACTGCGTTGTCTGGTTTATTTCATTTGGCATGATTAAAGTGTCCTCCAGGTTCATCACTGTAAGTGTGAGAATGCCTGTCAGTCACGTAGACACAGTGTGTGTCCTGTCAGTCATGTAGACATACTGTGCGTGTGTCCTGTAAGTCACGTAGACACAGTGTGTGTGTGTCCTGTAAGTCATGTAGACACAGTATGCGTGTGTCCTGTAAGTCATGTAGACACAGTATGCGTGTGTCCTGTAAGTCACGTAGACACAGTGTGAGTGTGTCCTGTCAGTCATGTAGACATAGTGTGTGTGTGTCCTGTCAGTCACGTAGACACAGTATGCGTGTGTCCTGTAAGTCACGTAGACACAGTGTGAATGTGTCCTGTAAGTCACGTAGACACAGTGTGAGTGTGTCCTGTCAGTCATGTAGACACAGTGTGCGTGTGTCCTGTAAGTCACGTAGACACAGTGTGAGTGTGTCCTGTAAGTCATGTAGACACAGTGTGAGGGTGCTTGTAAGTTATGTAGACATAGATAAAGAGATACACTTTATCTGTTCATGGTGGGTTTTCATGTCTTGCTGTTATATCACGTAATGAACACAGTTGTACAGGCATCTTGAGACCAAGTTTACAGTCATTTGGAAATATGCCCAGGTGTGGGATTTCTGGATCATAAGGGAACTCTCTTTCTATGGATTTCTCATTCTGATTTTAAGATTTTACCATTGTATGTGGTGTGGGAGGCCATGCATGGGTGGTTTGTGTGTGAAGGCCCGAAGACAACTTTCGTGAATCAGTTCTTGTCTTCCTGCATATGATCTGGGGATTGACCTCAGGTTTGTAGGTTTTGAACACGTACGTGTCCTTATCCAGTGAGGCACCTTCCCACCCGTCATATGATTTTAATTTAGATTTATATAATATTTAGTGATGCTGGCATCTGTTGGCCATTTTTATGTCTTTTGAGAAATGTTCATTCAGGGTCTTGTACAGTATTTAATCAAGTTACTTGATAGGTTTTGCTTTTGAGTTGCATGGGTTCCCTATATTGTTGATTAGCCCCTTATCAAGTATAAGATTTAGGCATCTTATCCAATTTTGTAACCATTACCTCTGGAAATTCTTTTCTTTACTTCCAAAAATATATTTTCAGTTTGAGAAATCCTACTTGTCCATTCTTGCCTTTGTAGCCTATGCTTTTGGGGCTCTATAATCTAGTCCTGTTTCAAATAATAATTGTATCTCTGTATTTAAATTTGCCTTTTGAAGTCATAGGAAATATATTCATTATGATAGACACTGTATGTAGCCAATCTTAATATAAATATGGATGACAAAAATAAGAAATTATGTAGATCATGAAAATACATGTATGCGCTGGCAAGATGACTCAGGGAGGTAAAGCCACCTCCACCAGTCCTGAAAGCGTAAGCCCAATTTCCAGGACCCACATAGTGGAAGGAAAGAAATGACTCCCACAAGTTGTCCTCTGACCTCCACTGTCTTCACCCATGTGTACCTGTGTACACACACACACACACACACACACAAAGGCAAATAAATTTAATTTAAAAAAATGTTAACTGCAGAAGCCAGGCTAAAGTTACAGTGTATTAATATACTCATGTACAGAGTGAGGAATTAAATGATAGAGGTGTCAGAATACTTAATTTATTATAGTTATAAGGATAATCAATAAAAGAATTAAATGGTGATGCAGTTGTATTTTGAAGATGAAGAAAGAACAGTTCTTTATAAATTAAATGTCTTTTGTGGCAGGAAATCAAAAAGCCATGATTAAGTTAGTAATTCACAAAGACTAAAAAGGCTTATTGATAGTTACCTACAGAATTAAAGGCAAGCAACTTAGAAAGCAACTTCTAAAAAGTGGGTTGGGGATCAGAAATCATGAAAAATCACCTTACTGCTATACTTTGTTTTTCTTTATGTATTTTTTAAAGTTAAAAATATTTGAGGGAGAAATTCATAAAGAAAGCCTGTAGGTATTCAGTGACTTCATTCTTCTTTTTCTGTTTGCATCTGCTGCTCTCAGGTGGTCCTCAGAAGTGAACAGGTTTAGGTATTGCCAGCTAGTTAGCACACAGTGAATATTAATAGAGAAGTTTGGAGAGTCTTAGCTCTTCTGAGATGTAGCTTGTGTTTTGAGATACAGTTTATCTGTGTCTTGTGAAACATCTTTGGGGATCAGCATTTGCTATTATTTTATAAGAACAGCTAATAAATTCTTCATATTGTTTATATAATAATGATACATGTTTTAAGATAAGATAGATGAAAAATATTTTTTGAGAATTAATCAGGATGAACAGTTAAAGCTCTAAGATAAACCTTGTGGTCTCCATAATGGTGATCACAGGTATTTTAACAATGATTGATGCTTTTTATGATACCAAGTAATGAAGAGTCTACAAGTATAGAAAGAACACCAGGATAGAAAGGACATTCAATGATTGCCATGATACAGTTGTCTTCATCAGTAGTGAATTGAAGAAAGATAAATAAGAATACTGTAGGGAATAAGAAACACGTGGAAAACTGAACTGTCAGTGTAAATCAGTGGAAGTTGGATTCAGCCAAATTTTCATAATAAATCTTCAACATCCTGTTACAATGCGATTTCACGATGCAATAAAATATGGGGAAGAAGCAGAATCCCATCCCTCAACAAAACAACGTTGTTCAGAGAAGATTTGCCAGTGCACAGGAAGCAGTTTCATCTGGAAGAATCCAGCATGTGTTACTACGCAAGACGTTTTCTATTTCCTTACAATTTCTTTAGTGTTGACATGTTCGTTTAATTAATTTTATTGATTTATTGATTTTGCTAGCAAAGGTATTTTTTAAAAAAAAAAAGTAAAAAAAAAAACAATAGTGGGACACAAAGTAAGCAAAAGATTTTTAAGTTTCCCAGTCTCCTGATTCTGTACATCTTTTCTGGATCTCTCTAAGACGCAATGAAAGATGCCACAGCTAGCAAAGAGGTGGTGATGTCAGATGAGGTAGGGGTGAGAAGTCAGATTCCTAAATGAAAACATGTACCATAACCCTGACTTTTTGTTTTGTTTTGTTTAGACAGGGTTTTTGTGTGTAGCCCTGGCTGTCCTGGAACTCACTCTGTAGACCATACTGACCTTGAACTCAGAGACCCACCTGCCTCTGCCTCCTGAGTGCTGGGATTAAAGGCGCCACCACACCTGGCAACACATCTTTTTAGGCCTCTTTTATGTGTGCTTGTTTTTTTAAAAAAAATAACAACCTTCATGTTTGTTAGGTTACAAGAATCTGCTTGCAAAATTTTGAAGCATTTAGAATATGTTTAAATGTACTTTAATATAAATGGTTTTCTAAAACAGAACCAAAAAGAAAGGTGATTTAGCTGATGTGGTTTGCATTGTGGATATTAATTTTAGTTAACAAGCATCTACTTTGTTTCAAACATTCAATTGTGAATCTACAACACTAGGAGAATTATTTCCATATATACATTTCATATATATTTCATATATATATGAAATTAGTGTCTATTTTTTGTGGCATTTCTTACCCAGCAAACAAAGAGCGGACCAGAAAGAACCCACTGTACAATTCCTACTAATAAAAGTGATACATACTTTCTGATTTATTTGATCACATTCTTAGTTAAGTCGGTGCTTTCTTGTTGTCTACTTCATGACTTTGGAACTGCATAGAATAAAAGTTAGGTCACAATACAGCTCTGTTTCCATAGCAACGTGCATTTCTGTTTCAACACATTGCAGGTAGTTATTTTCATTTCTGCCACTTAGTTAGTTTTGCAGGGGGGATAAATGGCTCAATAAATGGCCTGAGATTAAATCCAATAATGTCAGTACTTCAAGAGTTGTAGAGGGTAGGACTGGATAGAGCCTTAGTTCCTAGGCATGACTGTGGGTCAGTATACATCAGAGAATCAGTTTACGGATCAGAAATTAAATTAGGTGAGTTAGGAAAAATTAATTCAGATCAAGAAATCTGGGAGAAAGCTTCAAGATCCAAGTACCTAAAACAAAGAAAATGGGTATATTTATAGATAAGAATCTAATTATAAAATTGATTGGGAGTAGTAGTCTTAGTTAAGAGCATTACTAATGCCAGGAATCTAGATCCGAGATCATTAAGCAAGTAAGTGTCAAAGATGGAGGGTAACAGTCTTGTCTGGCTTCTGAGCTTGGCAGGACCATGACCACAGTTGGCAGCTGTGAGCCTGTTTGAAGGCACAGCCTTTTAAAGCATGGGTTTGAGGTGATAATCAGGAGTGGATGGAGGAGAACAAGCTCGTTCTCAAGATTACATGGGGAGAAAGGATGAAGGGAATCTTTTTGTCATGTGGTTTAAGAAGACACAAAATGTCAGACTTTTTTTGTCGTGTGACTTTGCTCTGCACATTGGGTAAGTACAGCATGTGCTGTAAATTCTGACAGGCATTAGAAACTTGTTAGAGAGTAAGGGTAGTCACACACACAGCTTTCTAATTGCAGAATGATTTGAAACAAGCCCATACTGAAGTATGTAGAACGTGCCCATTGTAAAATAGAGCATTTGATTGTTAATATTTAATAAAAAAAATACCAGTATAAAAAGTCACAGCACACTATTAGAATTTTTGTGGATGTTGATCTCTAAATTCAGTGTTTCTGTGTATTTTGAAAATCTGTTGGATTTATGGCCCATACCACTCTGAGCACACCTATCTCATCCAAAAGTCTATTGGTCTCCACCATACTGATCTAGGTCACCTTTGTTCCATGATTTTAAGTGCTGCTATCTGAGATGCACAAATATACAAAACTATCTAGTTATCTCAGAACTAAAAATATAATGTTGGAAAGATGTTAGTATTAACTAATACTAATACTGGGTATTTGGTATTCCCAATGGCAGGTGAAATTCTCTAAATTCACTTATAGCTTTATTTTATACTATCTCATTATTTTGAAGTGTGTGGCCACATCATGTATATAACAATTCTAATGTCTGTGTGCCAGTTTTACTATAGAAGTATTTATACCTTTTGAATATATGCTTGGAAATATTTAAGAAAAGCTCTTGAATGTTCATCTTTATAAAGCCGAGCTAAAAATAAACCAAAAAAAGTCAATAGAATTGAAAGCAGTTTTGAGGTGAAAACCTAAGGAATTAAAACTTGTATCCTTTACTATGTATATCCAGAACAGATGTTATGTTGAATTCAGTTACTGCCTTTTCCTAGTTATTTACATTGACTTCACCACTTAATTTCTTTTTGTATTGGGTGTATACATTTTAGGAGTAGAGAAAGAAATGCAGCAAGTTATAAGATCACATAGCAATGTTCAAGCCACTGCAGTAAATGTAGTTGCTGCCTCCCCATCTCAGGGGGTTGGTATGTTGATGATACAGGAGTAGCCAGGATGCTTTATAGTGCACAGCATGCAGACATGGTGAGTTGATTGATACAGGAGTAGCCAGGATGCTTTATAGTGCACAGCACGCAGACATGGTGAATTGATGATCTAGGAATAGCCAGGGTGCTCTATAGTGCACAGCATGGAAACATAATGAGTTGATGATGCAGGAGTAGCCAGGGTGCTCTATAGTGCACAGCATGCAAACATAATGAGTTGATGATGCAGGAGTAGCCAGGGTGCTCTATAGTGCACAGCATGCAAACATAATGAGTTGATGATGCAGGAGTAGCCAGGGTGCTCTATAGTGCACAGCATGTTGACACAAGTGAGCTTAGGAAAGTCCACCTACTGGCTGTGGTCAAGGTACCTGGAGTAGATTCTGCTATATGGCGCCAGAGTGGATTTCCTTAGTCTGGATATTTATCTTGCTTTTTTTTTCAAATTTCCTAGAAACAGATCTAAGAAGAAATAAATTATTTTATACTGGGGAAAACACAGGAATATAAATTATGTCTCTGTATATAATCTAGTGCTTAGACAAGGGATGAAGTAATATTCTTATTTTCAGATTAATTTTTTGGATAAGATCAATCTTTTGGTTCTCTGTTGTCCACTTAAAAAACTGTTCTCAAAATGAAATTCTGATTTTTAAATGGTGCAAGTTAAAGCTTCTGTGCATATGTCTGCCTGTCTTTTGACTAATCGTGCTCTGACTGAAGGAGTGACGGGCCCACTTAGCCTTTGTAGTCGGCATGACTGGCTCACCTTATGAATTTTCTTCTGTTAGCTAATTGTTGCCTATGACTGCTGCGAGGCTGACAACAGGTAACTAGTGCTCCAGAACACACAGAACACACAGGCTGCTGGGCCTCCTGCAGACAGTGCTCGGAGAGAGGAGCTGATGCTGAAGCAGCAGGGAGCACAGCTCAGCGGAACCCTGCTTTCATGGGAAGGGGTGGTAGAGTGTGGGGAGAGTGCTGAAAATCTGATTCCCAGTTACTTAAATGGCTTTCTCTATAGAAGGAAGTTGGTGGGAACAAAAATTCCACCTGGAATTTGTTCTTTGAAGGTTAAATAAATTGCTTGATATTCCCAGAAACACTATCAAGAAAGTAGTATTAAATGTTTTATGTGTTGTTGATGTGTTTGTTTGTTTTTTTTAATTCTAACAAAATGTAGTTGTTTTTTAACTCTAGCCCCACGTTGGAACGTCAACATGTTGTTTGATTTTACTCTTTTGGGGGCCTATCACTCATCTCCCAAATAAATCACACATGAAGTGTTATTCTTCTTTATAAATATACCCAACCTTAGCTTGGCTTCTTACCAGCTTTTCTTTTCTTTTTCTTTTCTTTCTTTCTTTTTTTTCTTTTTTTTTTTTTTTTTTTTTGGTTTTTCGAGACAGGGTTTCTCTGCAGCTTTAGAGCCTGTCCTGGAGCTAGCTCTTGTAGACCAGGCTGGTCTCGAACTCACAGAGATCCGCCTGCCTCTGCCTCCCGAGTGCTGGGATTAAAGGCATGTGCCACCACTGCCCGGCTAAACAATACATCTTTATATCATTAAACAAATGTTCCAGATCATAAACCAATGTAACACACCTTAAAACAATAGTCTACAACATGCTGCAAACTCCATTTTCCAAACATACATGTCTTTTATTCACAGTGATGTTGCAGCAGTTATGAGTAGTATGTCTGTGAGATGTTTAATGTATTTATTTTTACTGTCAAGATGAAATCATTGAAAGTGATTTTTGCAGATTCATTTTAGAGTCATCTAAAGTCATTTTAAAGTCATTTTCACTTATATAACCCTATTTAAGTCTAAAATATATACATCGTGCATTTTCATTTGGCTTCAATTATTTGCATCATTTATTTGTAAACAAGTGTTTCTACAAAATCAATTTAGGTGAACAAATTTCCAAAGCAAGCAGATGACTCTTCTTTTATCCCTTTTAGGGCGGGGAAATGGTTCATAGGTTATAGCTGTGCAAGCAGAAGGACCAGGGTTAGGTCCATACAGCCTCTCTGTCTTCTGTGCAGACTGGAGTGCTGTCTCATCTATGACTTTTGCTTCAAAGGTTGGAGACAAGGGATCCCTGGAGCTAGCTGACTGACTCAGCTAGCTAAATTGGCAAACTCTGGGTTTGATCATGAGACCACATCTCAAAAGAGTAAGGTGGAAGGCCAATCAGGGAACATTCTAGACATCAACATTGGACTTCCACATGCATGTGCACACATGTGCTCATACACATGTGAGCACGAACACACACACAAATACATGGAAAAGGGGGAAAAGCACAGTGGTATCTATTTTAAGTTAGGTGATTTGAAAGTTCTTTTCAAGAAGACATGTTTGAACAGCAGTTATGGATTTTTAGTATTGTCATTACATAGAACAAATACAGGCGTATTTGCTGGTCATGTGACATATGTATTCTATTCCTAATGAAGGTTAATCTTCCTCCAGATAGACTTATAGATTAATGAGAATCCTGTTCTTTTTCTGTGTTTTCACCCCATTTCTCCCTTTTCATTTCATTTTTTTAAAAAAACTATGTGAGTAATTTTTCCTTTGCAAATTTTTTTCATTTCTTTCTTGGCATTAAGATTGTGAAGTGTGTTCCAAAAATGTATATTAATTGTTCTAAAATTGTAGCCATATAAAAATTTTAACCTTTTTTCTGTGGTAAGCTCTGTCTTCTTATTTATTATGTAATTTAATAGTGTCATCATGAATAACAGTACAGCATTGTAGTCTCATGCATACAATTCTTCCCAGAACTGTTTTTTAGGGTGGATGTAGGGAAATTTAAGCTTCTTACCCATCCTTTTTTTTTTTTTTTTTTTTTTTTTGGTTTTTCGAGACAGGGTTTCCCTGTAGTTTCTAGAGCCTGTCCTGGAACTCGCTCTTGTAGACCAGGCTGGCCTCGAACTCAGAGATCTGCCTGCTTCTGCCTCCTGAGAGCTGGGATTAAAGGCTGCGCCACCACTGCCCGGCCTTCTCACCCATCTTTACAAGTTGCAGAGTACATTGATGTTTAACTGAAACGCAAGGAGGGATAATGGTTTTATTTTTAATTGCTTGGACTGGAAACAATAAAATGAGATTCTGAAAAACTCCAAGGTGCTTTAAAAAGACTTCTTGCATGTGTGCTGAGTTTCAGCAATTTTAAGATGGTTTTAAGGGCAAAGCTGCTGGCTCCACTTCTAGACACCTCTTAGCCCTCTACAGGCTTAAAGATATTTTCCACTTGATAGAACCACAGGTATTATCAATCCAGAAAATTTCATTTGCGACAGGTTAAAGATAGAAAATATGCTGCCAGAGGAACATGGTCCCCTGGTGTCTTGCCCACACTTTTCTTGCATTCTTTAATGTTTCTCTTTTCTACAATTATCTACTGCCTGTCTTTCCTATAGCACCTGGGACAAACAGTAATATAGAAACAGGTCTTTTATGTAGAAACTCAAGTAAACAAAAAATCTCATCTATAAACTAATTTTTCAGTACTTAGTTTGAAATCATTTTTTAAAAATGCTAAAACCACACATAGATGCAAAATGAGCCTTTGGCAAAATCCAAGTGTTGGGAGCCTAGCCTGATGGTCCTTGTGCCCAAAGATTTCCCGGAAGACCAGGAATGTTAAGCATGCAGGATTATTTTTCCAAGGGGAAAGATGTAAAAACTATTCTTCCGTCAAGAAAGCTGGGAATTGGAGTGATTAATAGCCCAATGGTCTGCATTATCTGTTGGCCCAGGCTTTATCAAGCTCCTAGAACCAATTCTGGAGATGGCTATCAACCTAAATGACTCTTATAGCCAGAAAAGATACTTAATAGTCTAAATGACCCTTACATTAGCTGTATGGTTAGAGGCTCTCCCAAGCTCCCACAACCAGGACCAGAGGTTGCTAATGACCTCCATGCTTGCTCAATGACCAAGATTGGGCTAGACCCTTCTTAGACCTTTAAGCTAGTACAGGTAGCCTGTCTCTAGAACCCTTATTGGAAGACATGACATGTACCCTGAATCAAGTTTTGATATAATTACACTTCTTTGTACACCAGGTATTGTATTACACCAGATAATAACTCTGTCAGATGTATAATTAATTAGTAAGGGGTTTTTTCCTATTCTGTAGGCTACCTCCTTACTTTAATGATGGTAGGGTTTTTTCTTTGCTGTGCAAATTTTTTAGTTTCTTTTGGTCCAATTGTCAATGGGTCTTAATGTCGGTGTTATCTAGATCCTGTTTACAAAGTCATTTTGTGTGCCTATAAGTTCAAGCACATTCCTTACGTTCTTCTATCAGGTTCTAGGTATTGAATCTCATGTTGAGGTCTTTGATCATTTTAGAGTTGAGTTTTGTTCAGGGTGAGAGATATGGATCTAGTTTCTTTCTATTACAAACACCAGTCACCCAGTTTGACCATAATCATGTGTTGAAGATATTGTCTATTTTTGGTGTATATTATTTCCAAACACAAGATGATAGTAGGTTTTAAATTCTATTCCAGTGATTAAACATATGCATTTTAATACCAGTGCCATGCTGTTTTTATTACTATAGCTCTGTATAATAACTAAAATCAGGTGTGATGATTGGATAGATCATGGGCCCCAGGGGAATATATTACTATTATTCTACTAAATGGGCATAGCAACAGAAGGACTCATTGCTATATCCATATTTCAGTGCATCACTCAACCATCATCAGAGAAATTTTTTGCATTAGATAACAGTTAACATAAATACCCAAAACAGTGGCCAAGGTACAGAGAATAAGTGACCTTCAGTCCTAAATGGGATCTCTGTGTTACACCTCTCCCCATTCTAATTGGGGCAAAAAGGTTGGAAGAGTCCAAGGTGTTTGATGACTTCAAGCAATGTTTTACAGATACAACAGGACAGCTGAACATATGACTTCACAATGATTGTGACAGCATGCACAATCATTCTGTTTGAGCACAAGCTCAAATCAGATACAATCCCAGTCCAAGAGATGAAAATATAATCATGAAATCATCCCACTAGCTGAAGAGCTATTTGTTATTTGTTAGCTATTTGGAAATGCAGAGTCAGTTTTCTTCCAGGGTGTGACACTTGGTGTTTACCACTCTCCAGGGTAGACCCAACACCCGTGTCAACCCAAATTATACTCTGTAGATTGGGTTTATTTTTGCTTTTCTTTCTTTTTTTTTTTTTGAGAGAATATGAAGTTTGGTGGGTATTGAAGTGGAGAAAGATCTAGAAGAAATTGAAGAGGGCAGTAATATGATTAAATATATTGTATTAGATCCTCAAAGAATTTTTAAAATTTATTTTGAAAAAAATTAGGCAGTGGTGGCGCATGTCTTTAATCTCAGCACTCAAGAGGCAGAGGCAAGCAAATCCCTATGATTATTACAGATGTTCTGCTAACTTTATTTCCTAATAATTCATTGTATTTTTAAATGAGCTACACAAGCACAATACTCCAAACAAGAGTAGAAATATATATACTTATATATGTATATATGTATTATAGATACATATATACATATATATGTGTGTGTATATATATATATACACACAGTATAACAAAAATGACTTTAAATTTATATCATTATATCAAAATCAATGACAGTGCAAAATATCTGAGATCAATGGTTATCTTTTTACCCTATATTCCTATATTCCCCTAAATGATAACCCACTAAATAACCAACAAGCCCCCACCCCACCTCTTGGGAATGTGGGTGTTTTCTTCTCTAGACTGCTTACTGTTGAGTGTGGGTGAAGGTATCCTTAGGTTTCCCTGAGAGAAATTGAGGTAATGGCTAAGTCCTGGGAAAACCAGCTGTAATCTTTGTTGATAGATATCACCTGTCAAGATTCAGAGGCCTTCCCTGATCAAACCTGATCTATATCAAAACTGAAGAAATACACAGCCTCTCATTTCCTGTGAAAACAAAAGCAAAGCCTTTTTTCCAAAGCAATACATTTTTTAAGTTCCACTTTACAATACATTTTTTACTCCATTTTAAATTTAAGACATTCCTAAAGTATATAGACTGGTTTTATTTGGCAGTCCATTTCACAATCTCATGTCTGTCAACCGCTAATTTGCTCATCAGCATTCAAAAAATTCAAAATCAACAAAATAACTATACAGGATCCCGACTTCCTGTATATTTTCCTTCATTACATGGCTTTTTCTTTTATATTACCTTTACTCTCTCTTTAAAGACAACTTTATTATTTTTAATCTATTTCTTTCTTTCTATGACTGCCCATATCCTTTTTCTTTCTTAAGTCTACTCACATTGCAAAGCACACTGGAACCTATTTAGAGGGGGTTTTTCTGTTTGTAACTCTTTTATTGCATTTCTTTCTACCTTTTTTTGACCTTGTTAGCAAACTTTAAACTGCTAAGTGATAACTGGGTCCTCTGAGAAGCTTTATTGGCTGGTTCCAGCCACTCCTCAGGTCATGAGAGCCAAGCCTAAGTTTGCAGCCTGGTTTGAGGTGCATTTAATCCGAAGCTACATTCAACCCCCAAACCTTGGAATGCCAGTGTCCTTCACTGTGGCAGGCATTTTTTAACTTAGTTTTTTATTTCTCTTTAGCATGAAAAAGGCTATTTAAGTGCTCTCATGTAAGGTAGAGTTTCTTAAAGGAGCTGTATCTGTTTTTTGAGTGGGGATTGTTTGTTTTAACTTTCTCAGGCCCTACATGAAAATACTGCCCCATGTTGGGTTCAAAAATGTAATTGGGTGCTTTTTTTTCCTCCTTTGACTCTTTGCTCTCTGGGGACCTGCTTCCCAGCTCCCAAATCAATACACAGAGACATATGTATTCTTATAAATATCCAGTTTAGTTTGGCTTATTTCTTGCCAGCTTTTCTTAAATAATATAAAGTAATAATAAGTGTGGTGCATAGGCCTAATAAATATCTGTGTTTTGAATCCTGGTTATAGGGGTTTGCCTTCATAATATTGTCCAAGCAGCATATCTGAGTCATCCTTGTCCCTCCTCCTCCCCTGCCTGATGCAAAGATAAAGGCTATTTCCCAACAGTTTCATTTGACAAGGGTTTCAGTGTACTTGTAAATATATACAATTGGTATATTATTTACACCTATAATATACTGTAATTTAAAAGTTACTTATGGAATTTTCCAGTACATATTTTTAGACCATAGTTGACATGAAACTGTGGAAAGCAAAACTGAAGCTAATGAGAGATCACTGTTCTCAAAGAGATGGTCAGTTCTCACCAGTCAGATGGTCAGAAATTTATCATCTACCCACAAAAAGCCATTTGCATTACCAGTTACCCCTAGTTCCCACTGGTAGCCCCAGGCAGCTTCCTACTGTGTTAGAGGTTTTTCATGTGTATTGTGTAAGTAGGATCTTACAGTATGTGATGATGGCTTCTTTCACCTAATGTGTTTTCAAGGTTCGTTATGCTATAGCAGGCTTAGTTTTCCATTCCTCTTCTTTACTGGGTAATATTCCATTCTATGGATTTGCTATATTTGTCAACTCATCAGTCAACAGACATTTTAGTTACATTTAATTTTTGACCACTAAGAATAATGCTATGAGCATTCATGGACAAACATTCTATACTCTTATTTTTTATTTCTTTTTAATATAGACTTGGGAATGGAGAGATTTTTTATTGGCATATACTTGGTTTCATGGGAACTTTTTCAGAAAAGTATGTAATATACTTTGATAATATTTCCTCAAGCCCTCCTAATCACCCCTTCCACTCATCCATCATCCATCAATCCCCTCCATTCCCCTGAACAGTTCTAATTCTGCTTTAATGACATATATAAACACACAATTTTGTGCATTTGTTTAAAATCTAGGATTCATAACTGAGAAAAAACAAGAGATGGTTGTCTGAGACTGGCCCTGTCATTTAACATGATGATCTCCAGTTGCATCCTCTTTTTGGCCACTGACATGACTTCACTATGTCTGAATAAATTATCATTGTGTAGTTATGCCACATTATATTTATCAAATTCCTATGTTGACCAGTGCCTAGGTAGATTCTGTAACTTTGCTATTATGAATAATTCTGCAATAAATGTTGATGCACAATTATTTCTTTAATGTGCTGACTTGTACTGCTTTGATAAAATCCAGGAGGTATAGCTGAGTTTTTAGGTAGATACATTTTAGTGTTAGGAGAACCTCCTACTGACTTCCACAATGCTGGACCAGTCTACATTCCTGCCAGCATGTGGATAAGAATTCCCCTTTGTCTACATGCTAATCAACATGTATTTGTGAGATGGACTCTTGGTGTGGTATAGATTTTTACTTCTCTGATGTCTGATGGGACTGAGCAGTTTTGTCTGCTGGGACTGAGTAGTTTTCATCTACTTATTGACTGATTTTGCTTCATCTTTTGAGAACTGTCTGCCCACTTCATTCATCCATTTATTTATTTGGGTTGTTCAATTTCTTGTTATTTAGTTTTCTGAGTTCTTTTTGTATATTAGATATTAATCCTCTGTCAGATGTGTAGTTAGTAAAGATTTGAGATAATTGCTTTTTGTCCCTTCTAAAATATGGATCTGTTTTGATTTTTTCTATGTTAATAGCTTTTTTCTCATCACATTCTATCTCTCTGTCTCTGTCTCTGTCTCCCCCCCACCGCCGCTATGCTAGTGCCTGTCCAGATGTCCAGATGTCCAGATGTGTGGGCTCTCAGCTGTGCTCCATCAGTCAGTCTTTTTACTGTCTTACAATCCTACTCTCTGTTAGTTGCTACAATATTGTTAAGTCTGGATGTATAATAGGTAGTATTAGAGCCTGAACTGTATTCTGCTTTTCTTGTTTTGTGGGGGGTATAGGTGCTAGAAATAGAACTTTAAGTCTTGCAAATGTTGACCATTGGCTCTGGCCACTAAGCTGTAGCTCCAGGTTTTGAAAGCAGGATCTTGCTACATAACTCAGATTGGTCAGGCTCTCCTCCTTGTTGGGGTTTTAGGCATGTGCCACCACACCCAGAGTCCCTTTTCTTTTATAGCTCACGCTGGCTTCAAATTCATGATTTTCTCATTTCCTGCTCACGTGTGTCTTGTCACCTATCTCAAAAACTTTTCTTTATGTTTTAACTGAACCTGGTGCTATAGTTCCATCAGGAGTGAACTGGTGGGCTTTGCCTCACTGCGGTGTTAGCTCAGATCCTCCTCAGTGACTTTCATAGGGGCTTACACTTTTAGAGTTGTGTAAATCTTTTCATGTACCTATTCTGAATAATTTTTATTGAATTTAATTTTTATTACCCTGGATTACATAAGGCCATTTCCATGAACTATAACATATTCTTTGAGCATATTTCTCTTTATACCCTACTCTGTGCTCTTTATCATTGTTCCTTCTTGATTTTAAAAAGACTATTTCAAAGCTTCACATGCAAAAAACAATGAAGTTTGTTAAAAATTGAATAAGTACCTATTAGCTAGTTGAGAACATTCTTTTAAATGCCTGCCTACTTAGCTGAGAATTTCTGTCACTAAACTTTTTAAAGTATTTTTTCATTGAAATAGTATAACCCTGGAAGTAATCAGTTTTATCAGATGCTTTTTCTGTTTATTGACATATACTTGCTGTTTTCTTTTAATCAGATAAAAAATATATTATACTTTGGGTTACTTTTGATATTTTAACCTTATGGTGATACATGTGTGTATATTTGCTTGTGTGTGTGTATGTGTGTTTATAGATACAGGAGCACATTGTGCCTATGCATGTAGACATAAAAGGCCGATATCAAGTGTTTTTCTCAATTGCACTTTGCCTTGTTTTTGAGACAGTCTATCGCTGTCTGAGTGCTCACCTGCCAGGCAGGCAGACTGACCAGCTGCTTCCAGAGACCCCTGCCTCCCCAGTTCTGAGGTGCAGGTGCATGCTACTGTGCTTGCCTCCTATGTGCGCTCTAGGGACCAGAACTCAGGCTTCATGCTTGCCCAGTAGGGCCTTTTCCCACTGAGTTACCTGGTCAGGCCTCCATTCAGTGTTAATAATGTTATATCATTGAATTCAGCTAACTAAAGACCATTGATGAGATAAAGACCTGAACATTGTGTAATAGATGTGGGGGTTCTCCAGTTAGCAAGCTTTTAAACTGGCTTAGCTAGTTTTATAAATTGAGTTCCTGAATGATTAATCTTCTGTTCTCTGAAAGGATGCAGTATGAAAGACTGAGTTACGTTTTTATTCTCTTAAATATTTAGTGGAACTGACCAGTAGAGCCAGAACTGATACTTCATTTCTGGAAATATATTTTATTATTGTTTCTATTTTTTAATGATTTTAGAGTGATTTACATCTTCTGGGTTTCTTTTTTGTTTTGGTTTGTTGGTCAGTTTTGATAAATTTTTACAGCTCAAACATTTTTTCTTTTCATTTAAATTTTACGTTGTTGACAGTTCTAAATTTTTATAAGTGTCAGACTGTCTTTCCATTCTCTAAACTCAGTGATTACATATTTTATTTTTATGCAGCGGTAGGTCTGCTTTACCTATAATTTATTTTAAGGCTTTTTTCCCCTGTATTTATAAATGAGTTTGCTTGGCAATTCTATTTCTCTTACTGTCCCTGTAATCTTTTATTAATGTTGTGCTAACATTTAATCTAATTTGTGAACAATTTTGTTTTTCTCTGTTTTCTGAGTTTATAGCTGGTAAATTGATATGTGCCTTCAAAAAAGAAATTTCAGAACTTACCTATGAAGTTATGAGTTCGGTGTTTTTTTTGTGAAAAAATCTGTAGGTATTACCTCATTTTTTTATTAAATTTGCTTAGTTTTCAATTTCTAATTCTGTTATTTTGTCTGTTCCAAGAAACGTGTTCATTTCATCTCAGTTCTCCAGTTGCTGGCATGGTGTTGTATTGCCTTCCGCTCGGTGGCTCCGCATCATCTCCTTCATTGCCATTTCAGTTACTAGCTTGTGGCTGTGTGGGCGACTTGTCATGGCTTTGTTTTACCTCTAGCGGTGCTCTTTTTGTGCTTCCCTTTTGTTTTGTTGATTAGTTTTGCCAGAACTTGATCTCCTTAACTAATTTATTAATCAGGTTACCAATATTATTAATAATTAGCATTTTAAATAAATAACACACACAAGACTCTTTTCCCTGATTGGGGTTTCATCTTTCAAGGTTAATAGGGCACATTGCAATTATCAGTCATTTATAAACCTATTCCTTAAATGTTATGCATTTGTTTGAGTTAGGAAGTAAGTAACATCAATCAGAATTTGTAAGCTACAAAAAATATATATAGTAATACTGACCACTTACCCCTGACCTGCTGTCAGCCACCCCTTTCATTCCTATCTAAAACAGTCCCAATGTGAGAAGAACCAGTGTCCTTCCACAAATCAGCTCTAGCTACTTTATATCCCTTTTAATTTTGTCTTGAACCCTGAGTTAAAGTGAGTGCTTTTAATTTCAAAGTGTATAGGGAACTATTTTCCTTTTGCACTCATTGGTCACTTCTTGACAGCTAATTCAGTTGCAGTGTTGTAGAGGATAGCCCTCGGAGGCCACCAATTTTTGGAAGGTCAGTGCTTTAATTTGACAAATACATCTAAGTACATTTGCATGATGAATACATGTGACCTTTCTCCCCATAGTTCCATTCCGTTTGTTGTGTCCTGTGCTTTGCACTTTTCTCCCATTCTGTGTATTATCTTGTCATGCTTTTAACATATCTTTCACAGGGTAGCTATTTAAATTTTTAAAATATTATTCCATGTATCAGTGTTTTATTTCATAATTATGCTGATGTACATAATAACGAGTAGTGAAGGCCTGATACATTTTCTCGTATTTTTTCCTTCTTTAAGTTTTTATGTTTTTTATTTTTCTGTTTATTTTCATAGCACTGAAGATCAAGTCCAGGGCTTTGTGATGCTAAGCAGTGATCAGTGATTTGTACCCCAGCCCTTCTGTTCTGAGGGTTTGTTGTTTACCTTTATATCCATAATCCATTTATAGCTGATTAATTTTTTATGAAAGGAGTGATATTTGTTTCTTTAGTTTTAATGAATATATAATTGTCCCAGAACCCTGAGTTTTAAAAGTTCTCATTGAATAGCCTTCCAGGCTTTGTAAAGACCGGCCAGCAGTTTGTGTGAGTCTTTCTGGGCTCCATGCTCTTCATCAGTCTGTAGATGTGGGCCTTGCTGGTTCTGCACTGTCTGCCACATTCACGTAGCTTTAGGAAGTCCTGAAATCACGTAGTATGAAGGCTTCAATTTCATTCTCTCTATTCCTAAGTCTGTTTTGAAAGTCAAGACTCTTTTAAAGGTACCAGTAAAAGTAAATCTAAGGTGAGGAATAAGAATGGAGTCTTAAATTCTATCAATGTACTATGTATGGAATAAAATTGAACTTTAGGAAAATGTGTTAGTAAGGGTTTTAAAGTACTTCTCCATGCTTATTTCCTTCTTCATCCCTTCAATCCCTCCTGTCCCCTTCATCTCTTCTTTTTAAAACTTTTTCATTAAGTCTAGTTAAAACAAACAAAATGATGTTGAAGGCTATGTATGGATAGGAAGATGACACTATACTGAAGTAAATTGTTGCATATAGTTGTCGTTTCTGTGGCAAGAAATCTAAACTCCCTTTGCCTATGAACCACAGCAGTTGGGTTGGGTCTTCTGCTGTACCTATGTAACTAAGCTTGTCCTCCGACCTTCCTGTCCCCATTTTCTTTTCCCATCCCTACCAACATCCCTGGTGACCACTGCTTTGTTCTATTATTGAAGTAATTTATATTTTTAGGTCTCACATAGAGTGATACTCTGTGTGCGGCTAGTCATTTAGCACCCTACCTCTTCTGGACACACGCTAGGACAGTGCGGCCAGCCCTCCTCGCTTGCTTCTCCCCCACTCGGCAGATCTTTTACTCCCTACTTCTCACTTTTCAAAATTCTCCTGTCACCTTAAATCTCCCTGTCACCCCCTTTCCTCTTCCTCAAGCTTTAATTAGGCATGTATTAGGGTCTCTCAGTTCCCTTCCGTAACCACCTCATTCCTTAGTTCTCTTTCTCTGGTTTACTCAGCTGTAGTGTGGGTGCTTTATTAAGTTACGGTCTACATTTAACTATTTGCTTCTGCTGTGTTTCAGCTGCCTTAATTTGCCGTCTTCCCTTCAGTAGGCATTGTCTTGGTAGCTGTGTCCTCAGCTCTTTAGCGTGTATTTTGTTTTGTCCTTACTCTGACTACTACAGAGCACAGGAGGATTAACTTGTTCATGGTGATTTGGGGATGGTTTTTTTCTATTCCCATTGTTAATATTAACTTAAGAAACATTTGAAGATATTACCTGAGAAAACTTCTTCAAAGAGGACTTGGTATTCGTTTCAGCTGAGGATAGAAAACACTTGCTCTGTAACCACTTTACCAGTTCTAGATTGTCTGGTGTTCTGCGGGACAGCTGCTCTGGAGCCACATGCTATGCCGGCTCCTTCCATGGTGCCTTGCCCTGGGTGTTCTTGTTCATTTCTCTGCTTTCAGCCATGAAATTCAACCTGGCGTGGTTTGCTTTGTTTTGTCCTTTGCATGTTTCAGTTATTTCTGTGAACAAAGACACATCAAAAAAGTCTCCTGCAAGATCTAGTTTTCACGTCCTGAGGGACTCTCAGAATACCTCAGTTCCAAAACCTGCTGAAGTCAGGATGCTGATAACTCAACGACCTTCCTCTTTCCTTCTCATCTTTAGCGAGCGATTACTTATTTAACCCTTACACTTCTGCTTCCAAAATTAGTTGTAGCCATTTAATTCTTAACTCAATGGGCCTTTCTGTCTCTTTTGAGGATTTTTAATCAATCTTATAGCATTCTGGGTTCTTTAATGTCTACACTTTTTTTTCATTTCTCTTTAATTTGCTGTCTCATTTATTTCATGATCTCACTCTTTGTATACCTGAAACATCCTGTCTGTGCCTACCTGCAGATGGCATTTCTTCACCTCTTAGGGACTAGCTGAGGTTATTTGGTTTTATTTAGTCTGGCAGAGTTTTTTCCAGAGAGAATTTCCTGCTTCCTCATCTGAACTCTCCTGATACTGTCTCAGCTGTTATGGTGTGGGAGTAGTTTATATTTTCTTCACAATATTCCTTAGGGAATTTTTTTCCTGCATTTCCTACATGATTGCTTTCACATAAGACATAAGTATTAGAAATATTAAAAATAGTAAATTATAAATTTAATGAGTAGTATTTAAAGGCTGAGCTTCTTGTGCTTGTTCATGAACTTTATGTAAATGATGACAGAGATTGCAAATTTAGCTTTGTGTGTCAGGATTTCATGGATGTGCCTTTATACCAAAAGGTCTGAAAATAATTTTCACCTTGGAAAATAATCCAACTGGTTAACTGATGGGGGATGTCCTTCTGTATTTGTGTTACTTTTATTGGTTGATAATTAAAGCTGTTCCTACAAGTGGCTTAGCAGAGTAAAGCCAGGTAGGAGAGAGAGAGAGAGAGAGAGAGAGAGAGAGAGAGAGAGAGAGAGAGAGAGAGAGAGAGAGAGAGAGAGAGAGGAATCAAGCTGATACCAGTCACCAAGGAGACAAGACATGTAGAAAATGAGGTAACACCACAGCCATGTGGATTTGTTTCTGCATTGATATTGTGTAGCCCAGAGCAACCTTGAACTCACAGAGATCCGTCTGCCTGTGTTTCCCAAATCCTGGGATTAAAGGTGGGTGTCACCATTGCCTGACCTCTAGTGGCTTTAGCTTTGCCTCTAGTCTTCAGAGAAGATTTATTTATTAAAATACAAATAACATACCATTATGGTTAACAACTTGTCCTCAATGTAAGTTACATTGTATTTTTATGAAGTATATTTATAAATTCTATTTGTGGCTATTTTGATGGTGATCATGGCAATTCATAATCATTTGTAGAGTGTTTGAACCTTGCCTTTTTGTTGCCACAACTTGTGAGATTCCAAATGGCTTTGAGATCATTAGCTTTCTAAGGAAACTGGTAGTATATTTTTAATTATTGATTGAAAGTCAGTTTGAAAACAGTTGTTGATGTGTTTGCTTATAGACACAGCCTTTAAAACCTGTGAAATTTTTGAATGATTTGTTTTGACTGCATGTGTGTATGTGTATCTCATATGGGCCTGCTGCATGAGGAAGGCAGAAGATGGTGTCAGATCCCTGGTTCTGGAGTGCAGAAGGTTGGGAACCACCATGTGGGTGATGAGAACCAAAACTGGATCCTGTGCCAGTGCTCTTAAGCACTGAGCCATCTCTCTATCCTGTCTGTGAAATTTTCAGTAATTCAGTTCCTTTTTATCGGTAGCATAGATGAAGTTTTCTACCGCATTATTTATAGTAGTAAGGCAACACAGCAGCACCTGTCTCCCACTGACACTGGTGCCCAAGTCGGTCTAGTTACCAGTACATACTATGACCTAAGTGGAGCCCTCACCCTTAAGTTCCTTCTTACCATTCCATTTCTTTTATGATTAATTGATGCACTTTCAGAACAGACTTTCATTTTGAAAATCACCATTAAATTTAAGCCAGTATGTGTGTCCATATTGTCAGAAATTAAATACTCCTTTTTCTAATTCAACATTGCATAACCAAGTCAGCTAATAGAATATACATTGTGCAGTGCAGCTCCGGGGAAGTGTGGAGTAAACTCTGCACATATGCAAGCTGTGGGCCATCCCCAAAGCGGGTTAGATTATTTCTCTAGAGAATTTGACTGGGTGGGAGTGTGGGCGGGGGCACATTATTGTATCTTTTGTGCAAATAATTTGGCCAATGTACCCTAAAGCAAAACTTCTTTGTAATTTGTTCACAAATTTATCATGTGGTTATCAATAATTTTCAATAAGACAAATTGATAAGAGTTGATCCTCTCATGACAACCTAAGGGAGAGGAACTTGTCAAAAGGACTCACATCAGCCTCCTTCTGTATTTTTCCATAGTCATAAGTTTTATGTTAGAACTGACTTGGCCTCTTCCTGGAGTTCGTTGGTACTTATTGACCTCTAAAGCCATGCTTCCTGAGGATGTCACAGTGTTGATTGGGCAGGACAGCCAGTTCTGATTTGTCACCTGGATATCATGGAACTTTTTAAAAGTATTTTGTCTCTAGAAGCATGTCTAGTGTTTCTGTTTGTCCAATCTTAGTGTTCTCATCTATTCTCAATTTAATTAAATGACTATTTGTTACTCTAATTATTAAGATTGGAGGAATCATTATAAAACACAGAACAAAAAGCAAGAGACTATTTTCAAAGGCAATTTATATGTTGTTATCTATTGATATGCAAATATATATATATATCCTTATGAAAGGCTAAAACAAGCTATAAAACATTCGATATATTTTCAGGAGGAAAAAAGACATTTCTAGCACACACTAGGAGAACTGGAGTTTTATGTGAAGTCCTACACACTTCTCTGAGGTCTGACATGTATATTCGGACACACCTGTGCCACAATGTGCATGTGGAGGTCAGAGGACAATTTGTTTTTATTCTCTCCTCTACCTTTACATGGGTTCTGGGGATTGAACTCAGAACATCAAGTCTGTGCAGCAAGCACTTTTCCCACCAAGCCATCTTGCTATCCCTAGCTTTGTGCATTTTCTTAGCATGGTACTAATACTTTGTTTTGCTGTCACTTTGGGGTTCTCTGAGTTCCAGTTAGGGAAATACTGTTTTTTTAAATGTTCATTTTCAACTACATCTTACATGGTGTATATTACCATTTACATTTCCATGGTGTTTTGAGAAATGTTGCATTCATAGCTAATAGTAGAAATTAAATGTTTTCTTTTCTTTTTACCTTTTCCATTTTGTATAATAAACTTTTATCTTATTTTCATAATGTGCATATATAATGTATTTTGATTATATTCTCCTATCCCATTTTAAAATTCATTTGGAACTACAAAAGACAGGGTAGCCAAAGCAATCCTAGGCAAAAATAAATGAAGCTGGAAGTATCACTGTGCTTGATTTCAAGGTAGATTGCAGAGCCAGAGTCACACAAACAGCACGGGACCAGCGCAGAAACAGACATGTGGATCAGTGGAACAGCAGATGCAGACACAAACACAGGCAGCTACAGGGTCCAAGAAGATTTCCTTAAGTTTTAACTAAGTATTTATCTGGTGCCATGGCAAACTAGGTTCCCTGGTCAACTCTCACTTTGCACAGTGCTGAAACTGCCACATACTTTTTATAAAGAACTTTTTGTTGTGCCCATAAGCTGTACTAATCAGGACAGTCAGATACCAACCACTGAGAGCAAACAGAAGCTATCAACAAAGGACTAAAGGAAGTGCTCACTTTGAAGGTATTTTTTAAACTGGATAAATTTTTGTTGAGAATATTTGTTTCGTTTTGTTTTCCTTCTTTTATGAGATACAGGGACCATTTATTTATAAAAAAAGAACATAGGAGGATCATTGTTTGATAGCAGAAAAGCCAGTGAACAATAGATGTCCCTTATAATCTCAAAATATATAAATGGAAACTTAGCAAAGAGAAACAGACAAATTTGTCAGTACAATGAGATTTTTTTTTTTCGTGCATCATTGGCTGATAGCTTACAGTTCCATCTATCAGCAGGTGATAGACTTCAGCAGCATCAATATTTCATCCAATGGGCTTTTGTAGAATATAGCACTCCACATACATACATAAAAGGTTTAGACCAACTTCTTAGCTGTCTTTTAAAGGTTTTAAAAACTTGACAGCATAGCTTACCATCAAACAACCTTAATTTTTAGTAGTGGAAGATATAGTACATTCTATTCTCCTAACCCCAATGTGGCCAGTGCCCTTAGGAAACAGAGAAACATAGAGGCACAGATATCCAGAGAGAGAAGAACCCTGGCAAGGTGGAAAAGAGGTTGAACTGCTGTGTCTACACACCGGGGAATACCAAGTGTGAATGGCAGATTCCAGCATCTAAGAAAGATGAGTGGAATGAGCTCTTCAGAGCCCAAGAAGAAGCCAACTCAGACAACACTTAGTATGGAGATTTCTATGCTCCAGAACTGTTGAAGGGAGACTGCTTATTAGTTCCCGGCTATTCAGCCCCAAAATAATCACACATAAACTATATTATTTAAATCACTGGTTGGCCCAATAGCTCTAGCTTCTTATTTACTAACTCTTACATCTTAATTTAACCCATCTCCATTAATCTGTGCATCACCACGAGGTTATGGCCTACCAGCAAAGTTTCAGAACGCCTGTCTCCGGCAGTGGCTCCATGGCTACTTCTCACTCTGCCTCCTTTCTCCCAGCATTCAGTTTGGTTTTCCCCGCCTATCTCTGTTTCCCTGTAGCTTGCTATAGGCACAAAGCAGTTCCTTTATTAACCAATGGTATTTCACAGCATACAGAGGGAAATCCCACATCACAAAACTGTGAAAGAATATATTTCTCTTATATTTTAATGATTTATTTATTTTATGTGTATGAATGTTTTGCATGTATGTATGTATGTATGCACACTGTGTGCTGGCCTGCTGCCCACAGAGGATGGAAAAGAACACGTGATCCTCCTTATAACAACAGCTATGAATGGTGGCAAGCTGCCACGTGGGTTCTGGGAACCAAACCTTGGTGTTCTTAAGTGTTCAGAGGGTTGCTGAGCCCTCTCCCAAGCTTCACATTAATGTTCTTTTAAACCACTCCACTTGGGGTACTTAATAAAGAGCTCTAATAAAAGCAGCCTTGGGAAACATAGTTCATGAGTTTTAGAGCTAAGAAGCATGGACGGGCTCTGTGGGAGCCTTCTCAGCTTGGTCGATCACCTTCCTGGACCTGGGGGGAGTTGGGAGGACCTTGGTCTTAGCATAGAGTGGGGAACCCTGATGGCTCCTTGGCCTTGAGAGGGAGGGAGGGGAGGTATGGGTGGAGGGGAGGGGAGGGAAGGGGGAGAAGGAGGGGAGAGAAGGGGGAGAAGGAGGGGAGGGAGGGGGGAGGAGGAGGGAAGGAGATGGAAATTTTTAAATATAAAAAAAATAAAAAAAAAAAGAAGCATACATCTAAATGATTCACATGTCAAAGGAAAGAATAAAGGAAGTTAAATGTGTATTGGACTAAGTGATAATAAAAACATCATATATCTAAAATAAACAAATGGAACACAACTTCAAATTTATAAATCAGAAAAGAAGGAATAAAAATGAGTTATATATCTAAAAAATAAAATACTAGAAGAAGGAATACAAAAGAAACTAAGATGATAGAAGGACATAATAAAATCAAAGCTAAAACCAGCAATACATAAACAAAAACAAAAATACAAAGACATTAGACGAATGCCAAGAACTTGATGCTGAATATTTGAAAACCAGTTTCAGAAGAACACTCCTGATAGTCCACCAACATAGGTATTACGAACAAGTAAGATTAGGCAATGTGCTGGCGTTTAATAAAACAGTGTGTAGGAAAATGTTTATCTCCACATGGTGTTTACCTCTGAGGGTGAGAAGGAACAGCATGGGATTGAAGGACACAAGAGAGCAAAAATGATCCTGAGTGGGGACATGAAGGGCAAGTGAACTTTAAGATGTTTACTTTTGGCCTTGTGTGGTTGTTCCTCTCTGACTTCTCCATTCATGTCTGTCTGTTTCTCCTAGATCATTGCTGACATGGAGGCCCAGGTCCATAAGTTGAGGGAAGAGCTGATTAACGTGAACTCTCAGCGGAAACAGCAGCTGGTAGAACTTGGTCTTCTTCGAGAAGAAGAAAAGCAAAGGGCTGCAAGGGACCATGAGACCGCTGTCAACAAACTGAAGGCTGAGTCAGAGAGGGTGAGAATGGAGCTGAAAAAGACGCATGCCGCAGAGACTGAGATGACCCTGGAGAAGGTGAGGAGCTGTTTGGAAGGCCTCTGGTTAGACTGTAGAGTGCAGACTTAAAATCTACTCTGAGGTTTAGTTTCTGAAAGGTGTTAGACATGGATCTGCTCTTCAGATTTAGATGAGCAGTTTGGGCATCTTGCTGTGTCTCATGTACTGCTAAAATGCTCTTAGGAAGTTAGGAAATGCCTAACTTCCCCTTGACAGTTGTGGAAGGGGTTCTTAGTCTAATGAAACACCGTGACAGGACAGTGTCATCACATTGTCACGAACCACGTAGTATGGGAATGCTTGGGCTGTAGTCCTGGATTTTTCGTAGGTTTAGAATGAGTTATATATTTTCCCTATGTTGTCTGATAATTATTTTTAGTCTTTATAATTTCCCTTTAATAACACTAACAAAAAAGATGGTGTATTTTCCTAGGTTGATATTTTAGCAGAAATAAGTTTATTTATAATATTATATTTTTAAGTAAATATCAATATTTTATTTACACATTTTGGCTTGTATTACATTCAAATTACAATCTAGAATATTCTTTCTAAGAATTTAAATATTTAATCAGGTGCTGAAAGAGATTTGTTGTTCATCTGCCAGCTGTAAGTTGTTCTTTGAGCTCTTTAATTAATGCCAGTCTGGATCTTTGGAATAGAACTTGGAAAGGGAAATTTAAGAATCATCTAATTCTGTTCAACTTTGCCTTCTCTTTTCCTTTTCCTTTTCATGTTGAGCCCCGAAAGACTACATACAATCACTCTACATATTATTGCACATACTTTACAGTGTGAGCCTAGGACATGAACTTAGTACCCTAATTCACACAGAAGTTAGATTTTTAATGTACTTTGTCCTTGACAGGGTAGCTCTTTACTCACCATTAAGTAATAAGGATGCTTCAAAGACCTGAAAGTGTGCCTGGACCCTTAGAAAACCAGTGTGGGCACTAGTGTGGCTGCAGACAGTGACCAAGGAGAATCCAGAAAGGAGCCCTCGGCCCCAGCCCAGGTGTGACACATGACTGTGTCTATGAGTAGAGGAGGTATCCATGGGTGAACAGAGCAGTGGCACTATCTGACTCGACACTGTAAAGTGGGATCTCTCCATGAAGAAAATGGACTAGCTGGAGGGCAGAAGACGAAGGGGGACCAGCCATGAAGGACTGTGGTAATGAAACAGACCATAAGGGACTTGGGCCTGGGCAGTAGAGCAGCAGCTGTGGTATTCTTCAAGGAAAAAAATCACAGGGGTGTGTTTGAAAGGTAGAGCTGGCAGGATTTGCTGTTAGTTTACATGTGGGGGACAAGAGAGCAAGCCTGGGAGCAGTTACGGTGATGCCAGGAGACAGATGGCGTTACTCTGTGCTGCAAAGAAGACTATGAGAGCAAGAGGTAAGGCCGTGCAGCACACGTTCAGGCTAAGGTGCCTTGTAAACATATAAGTGGGATGTTGTTGAGCCTGCCATCCAAACAGTACAACAAGCAGGGCCTTGAGAATTAGAAAGCACCCTCACACAGATAGCAACCTGATAATGCAGCAGGCTGTAGAAAGCATGAGGAACTGTGACTTAAAGCAAGAAAAAAAGGGCATCGGATATTATCCTCAAAAAGATCATTTTATAAGATAATGAAATAATAAACTGCAAGACAAAAACACATGTAGATGCATGACTATAAGTACTATAAGGGAACATGCAAAATTAAAGGGAATAATTTTCCATCGAGAGTAAGGAAAATTAGCAAGAATCAATTCCATTTAAATTAGGTGTAAAATGAACGGAGCACTTTTTGACAGGTAGATATGGAGCATGACATTCCAACCCACAGATGCTGAGGAATTAGCTGTCCAGATCTGGGAACTGTAATCTGAGACTGCGCATTTGTTTCCCAGCCACCCAGGCCCGAATAATCCCACAGAACTATATTAATTACAACACTGTTTGACCCATGGCTCTGGCATATTTCTAGCTAGCTCTTACATCTTAAATTAACCCGTTTCTATTAATCTATGTAACACCACAAGACTGTGGCCTACTGGTAAGTTTCCAGCATCTTTTTTGTTTGGCAGCTACATGGCATCTCTCTGACTCTGCCTACTTTTTCTATATATCTCTGTTCAGATTTCCCGCCTGGCTTTATTCTGTCCTGCCATAGGTAGCTTCTTTATTACCCAATGGTATTAAAACATATTCATAGCATACAGCAGGGAATCCCACATCAGGAGATCTTGAGAATCATTCTGTCAGCGTTCTTTTGATGGCATAGCCATAAATGGGTTGATGGGACAGGTCTAGGAGAGATGCATATGAGGTAGCAAAGTGTCTCAGTGGCAACAACAACAAAAAACATGCTTCAGGATCATTGCAGAGAGGGCACTGGTGAGTCTCATGAAAGTCACACTTACCTGTTAATCATTTGCAAACATAGAAGTCTCAGGGCTGAGGAAGAAGTTTATGAATTCAGTTAATAATGTACCGGGTTGAGAGTGTTGCCTGGACATGCTCTTTGGTTTTCATTTGCTATTGAAAGGATATTTCTGGATATTGGAGGAAAAGGTGGGCCTGGGGAAAACAGGCGTAGAAGTTGCCCACAGAGAATGCCTGGCTTCCGGCTTTAGGAGTGAGACTGCTGAAGAGGAGGAGGAGGAAGGAAGGAGAGGCAGACAGACAATGAGGTGGGGCCACAGACATCTCAGAGGTTAGGAGGTAACGGTCACAAGAGGGGTCATCGAGGTAGAAGAACTATGTACAGAATTTATTTTCATGAAACAGAAAAAGAGTCTTTGGAAAGCAGGACTGTCAAGAATGTGACAGAAAGTCAAGAAGGATGAGGGTTGAGGAAAGACCACTGATCTGAACTGAGACGTCACTGATGATCTTGGACGGCATACTGAAAATGATAGTGTAGACACAAACCACTTTTGCCAAAGCTGAGTGAGGGCATGCAGATGTGGGAGCCCTCTGCTGACTGGGAACTCTAGCAGTCAGGTTAGCAGGAGTCAAAGCAGAGTGTCCTTTCCACTCAACACCTCCCGAACATTTTGAAGCAGGAGAAAAGGGACTGCGAGAGGTAGTCCAGGCTGAAGCCTGGCCAAGGATGACTGGTGGCATGCCTGCTGGCTGCAGAGGGGTGTATAGCTGAGGGCAGCCTCCCTCAGCCCTTGCAGAAACGCGGGGTATCAGTCTCTTCCTTGAATATGCCAATCATTCCTGCTTCCAGGTCCTGATGCCTACTACCTTCTCATAATGTTGTATAGTGTCCTGCTGCCCTCCTCGGAGGATCCTTCTCCATATTCTCAGCTACAGACTGACTGACTTCACCACCTCTTTCAGGATGTCTCTCTAGCCCATCTCACAGTACAAAACCATCTTGTATTTGTGCATACTTGTTTATTCTCTAGCCCTCCCACCCACTAGAGTGTGAGTCCCACAAGCAGAGAGCCTCATCTGCAGTTCAGTTCTGTAACACTGATGCTACAGAACCCTGGTGCATGGAGATGCTCGCCTCTAGTGTATATTGTGTGCGGGACAGGAGACAGGCCTGCTATCCAGGAAAGAGACAGAAAGAAGGTTGGTAAACATAAAAAAAAGTCCATGATAGACCTTGAAAGAAACTTATAGGTACATATTTACCAGCTGATCTTGATGTAGAATCATACAGTCTGCTTGAGTCGGGAGTTTCAAGCAGTATGAAAGTAGGGTCCATGGACATACAGAAGGGTTGTGGGCTGTGCTCCTGTCCACAGGAGGGAGTGCGAGAGTGTGAGTGTGGAAGAACAGGGTTTCTAAAATGGACTAAGAAGGCAAGTCATACAGAAGACAGACGTGAGCACAATCATATTAGGCAACATGGGAGAAAGGCACTGAAGATTAGCCAGAATGCAGGAAAATGTGGGTAAAGAAAAGGGCAGTCTGAATAAATGGAAGAGAGCAGTACATAGGCTGACACTCAGGATACTGTGTGGCTTCTGATGAGTTGGTAGAGTATATCAACCTCAAAGTCTATGTGATAAATTCCAAGTACTAGGTTCTTGATACTAAGTTATTTGTGTTTCATATTGATAAGTGTTTTAGTTAACTAGTACAAACAAGAGTTTAGCAATTTCAGCTGCAGAAAATGCCTGGACTAAGTCAAAAGCATGCCTTGTGAATATTATTTTTTAAAGCTCCAGAATCAAATAATAGTGCTTTGCACAAAAGACATTCATTAAATGTTATGTGAGTGAATCAAAGAATTCAGTATATCCCTAGTGTATGACAGTGTGAATAAATAAATTATTATATGTCATCCAAATTTGATTTTATAGATACTTTGAATAGGGCAAAATTTATCTTTGTATTCAAATATTCATTTGTGTCTCATATAATTTCTTCCATATTAAATAAGTTAAACATAAAGCTTACTTTTAGATATAATTTTGATTTTTCTCTACAAATAAGCACTTTAGTTCCTTCTATGAAAATTTAAATTAATATCAATAAGCTGAAATTTAGTTGCTAATAATTATGCAAAATTGCTAAATTCTTCTCATCTGATTAGAGAGCTTAATATAGTACTAGGAAGATGATGCAGTGGTAAGAGCACTTGCACAAATGTGAGGACCTGAGTTCAAATCCTCAGCATCTTCCTGAAAACAATGGTACAGTGGCACATACTTATAATTTCACAGTTATAGAGTAGAGACAAATAATGAGCTGGGCCTCATTGGCTAGGATGCCAAACCATAAAAGGTTTAGTGAGAGGCACTGTCTGAAGGGAATAAGACAGACTTCCAAAACAAGACACCCAATGTTGTCCTGTTACCTAAGCACTTGCACCTGGCATGCACCTGCACCACACACACACATGTATATACTTTGTACAACTTAATATGTTGATACACCTATAAGTTAAAATGTTTGCTAGCAGCTCAGGATATAGTCAGGAACAAGGTCTTATTATTGAGTGTAAACTTAGGTTCAAAGAGAATATCATAACACTAGAATAAGAAGCGATCTAAGTAGAACCTTCCATGTATGCCTGGGACCCTTCAGTAGTGCAATGTTATGGTTAGAAAAGCCCTAAATCGGATCCTACCGGACTGGTTGTCAGCAGTGATTTAGACTAAGATGACATCTTCAGTGGGCTTGAGTTCTGGAAAACGTGAAGCGCCTCCACAAGGTCACGTCCTTGAAGCAGAGAATCCAAGAGAATCCATGAATGGCCTGTGCAAAGTGAAAGCTGCCTGTGCACTGTTAAGGTCCCCTCAAACAGAGCTGGAATAAAGTGCATGGCTTTTGGAGCTGCGAAAGGTTAAAGAGCATTGCTCTGTGCTGACAGTGAGTAATTCTCATGTCTGTTAGAAAACAAACTGTGGAGCTACTTAGAAGCAATCATTCTTTAAATAAAGGATGTTTAGAAAATATGAAAAATAATCGTTGAAACCTCCTGGGAATGCTGCCTTCAAATATAACCAGCGAGAACAGCTTAACATCTGTGCGAGTTACCAGTCTCTGATTAGCTGCCCGAGAGCATGTTGGGTAGCTTGTCTCTGCCTTTTCTACAAGTTATGCTAAAAATACTTCAATGTTGTTTGGAAATCTGTAAAACTATGGTTTCATTGTTTTGTGCTATTTTATTTGTAAACACAGCAATAATTTACTGTGTTATTTTACTATGAGAGATTTGGGCTTTAAAATTTTTAATATGACTATTAGCTTATTTCTTTATGACTTTTTATCAACTCTTCCTATTTCCCTTTCTCTTCAGTTAAATCCCCATGGAAGTGTGATGTCTAGCTGCATTTCTTAAAGCACAGACCACCCTACGTTTCCCCGTAGGGACGTTTGCTGTTCCTTCATATGCCTTGGGCATTTCTTACATTCTCCTTTAATGTTTGGTATTGTTCTGAAAATTGGGTCACGAGATTGGATATTTATACTAGATCTGTGACATACATTGTTCATTTTCTGTAACTTGTCTGTTGGTATTCTTTGCCGTCTCTCTTCCCTTAGGGTTCTGTTTCCTTCTTGAACCTATATGAACTCCTTTTACTTTTAGTGATAAAAGTCTTACTATTGTGGCAAATACTGTTGGGATGCACATTTCGGCTTTATGGTCACAAATGCTCTTATCTGTGCTCCATCTAGTGTGCCTGTCTTGCCCTTTGTAAATCCTCACCTATGAAGAACTGTTTTGAACTTAATATTTTGATATTCTAAAATATATGGGCAAATTATTTTCTGCGGTATACAAAGTGAAAAGCTTTTATGAATTTGACATATATTTGTTAACTTAGGTTCCCAGTCCACAATTTTAAGTGATATCTGAAAAATTATTCTGGAAATCTGCCAGCCTAAAGTCATTAAAAGACTCTGAGCAACAATTCAACATCTTTTTCAAATTTAAGAAATGCTGCATATGGCATAATTACCCAAAGCTAAGCTCATAGAGACTTCTCAGACCTCTGAAATTTATAATTAAAGGATTAATATTAACTTATGAAGACACTGTAATTTTTTGCTTTAAAGGGACTTATAATTTCAATTCTCTTCTCCCTTTGATCTTTTCCCTGACTTTTTCCTTTGATTAAAAAATACGGAGCTTAATATCCTTAAATTTTAAATTAAATATTGAGATTTATATAAATTGATTGACAAGTAACATCCAGTCTAATCTATATTATATCCTCCAAATTATGAATTTAAAGTTGTTATTTTCCTGTGGGTCTGTGAATTGTAGACAACTTTATTGGGTTAATGGGTACCTCTTAGCATAATAAGAATTTGAAAAAGAAAAATTGCACAATACCAACTTAGAAAGCCTAAAATAATACTGAGCTTGGATACAGTGAATCAGTATTCACTTATGGTGAGGCTTGGATTTATGTGTATGTGTGTGCACAAATGTGTGTGTGTGTGTGTGTACTCGTGTGGGGCCACATGTGCATATATACATGTATGTAAACTGCATTTAGAATTCAGACATTGAGGTCTGGTGACTTCTAGATTGTTCTCCACCTTGTATCTTGAGATGGCCTCTATCACCACACCTGAAGCTCTCAGCTTTGTCTAGTCCAGCTATTTTCTTTGCTCTAGAGATCCCCTGTCTCCTCCTCCTGCATGCTGGGATTACAGGCAAGCACCATCCCTCCCAGCTTTTTCTGGCTCCTAGGGATCCAAATTCAGGTCTTTATGTTTGTGTGGCAAATGCATTACCTGTGGAGGTTTAGAATTCTGATGTGTCAATGACCTCCATGGTAAACATCCTCTGTGTGGTGAAAGGGCTATTTTGTCTTACTAAACAGTAAGATTTTTTTTGACAGGATACCAAATCAAATATTTCAACTAAATTAGCTTATTATTTCCTCTGTAACAAGAGATAATGTATTCTTCTTGGAATCTTATTTCCTCTTCTTTTCTATCTTTTTAAAGCAATGGCCCTCACCCTCTCCCACTTTATCCAGGCTCTGTGAAGCACCTGTCCCATAGAAAGTCCCCTAAGTCAATACTGAAATCATGTCTAGAGTGTTTGTTTATTAAACTGAAAGAGGATGGTCTTTCATTTATGCTTGTATACAAATGATAAATATACTGAGAAGAAATCGGGGAAGCAATACCTTTCACAACAGCCTCAAAAAAAGTATCTTGGAATAACTCCAAGCAAATGACCTATATAGTAAAACGTTTACAACACTAAATGAGACATCAGAAGATGGAAGGATCTCCCATGTTCATGGATGCCATGTTCATGTATGCCATGTTCATGTATGTTCATGTATGTTCATGGATGCCATGTTCATGGATGCCATGTTCATGGATGTTCATGAATGCCATGTTCATGGATGTTCATGGATGTGACACTATGAAAATGGCCATCCTACCAGAAGCAGTCTACACATTCAATGCATCTATCAAAGTCCCAACATAATTCCACCCAGAAACTGCCAAATATAGTAAATTTTACATGGAAACACACACACATAAACAAAACAAAAAAATATGATATCTAAAAAAATCCTGATTAATAAAATATTTTAACTGCAAGAGGTATCGCTGTCCCTGGTTTCAGGTTGTGCCACAGAGTTATAGTCATAAAACACGAGGATGTTAGCATGAGAACAGTAAGGTTGATTGAAGGAGTAGAATTAAAGATCCAGACACAGCTCCATATAACCACAGGGAGCTGATGTTTTGTTTTCACAAAGAAAAAAAAAACTCATTGGAATAAAGACGGCATCTTCAACAATTGGTGCTGGTCAAACTGGATAGTTGCATGTAAAAGAATGAAAATAGATATATGTCTATCACCTCGCACAAAACTCCAAATGGATCAAGAACCTTAACATAAGACCAGATATTCAGAATCTAAAAGAAGAAAATGTAGAGAATATGCTTGAAAAACTCATTGGCACAGTAAGAGTCTTTCTAAACAGGACACAGAGAGCATAGGCACTAAGATGAGCAATTAATAAGTGGGACATCATGAAGCTAGAAGTTTTATGAACAACAAAGGAAATTGTCATTTAAGCAAAGAGGCAGCCTACAAAATGGAGAAAGATCTTCACCTATTCATTGGGCATCTAGCAGAGGGTTAGTACCTAGCATATACAAAGAGCTCCGATTGCTTGACTATTCATGCTGTGAAGGGCCTGTCTTAACATGGTAGGACTGCCCAGCTTATGCTCATGGGAAGTCTTGGGTGAAGCTAGAGCAACTGCTCCTTTTCACAGGGCTTGCACGTTCCTAATCTGCTCTCCCTCCCTCTGCTTCTGCAGGATGGTGAAGAGCACTCATTTTCTAGAAACTCGGGATAAATCAATAGTCCCAGCTTTTGGGGGGGGGTAGTCCAGAAGACCAGAAATTCAAGCTTATCCTTGTCTATATAAACAAGGACCAAGCAAGTCTGGCATACATGAGTCCTTATCTCAAAAAAAATTGTTTGAAAAGAAAATCTAGACGTATAAGTGAATGATTGTTTAATTTTAAAGTAAGCATTTGTAATTTGTGAATCAGAGAACCCTCATCATTCTCCAGCCCAGCTTTCTAATGTTCTAATAAAACCACTAAGAATGAGAATTTTGACATTCATTAAAACTCATTTTGTCTTTTTGGATGCTTATAAATGAAATACTTAATACCTAGAATAAATAAAAATCTCTTAGGTTTGTGTAGCAAAACATCTTGGTTTGTCTTGAGAACTTAAGTTCATCTGTTATCTTCAGATATTAGTGTTTGAATTGAAAGAGATGCTATTAAATAACAGAAATAAGCATTTGTGTCTCATACATGCAAGGTTTTTGATGTTTGTGAATGTTTCAGTTTAGTGATATAATTGTTTGTCTCTTACTCTTATGCATTGGACTTGAAGACTACTGTCTTTGCTAGGGCTTCTGTTCCTATGAAGAGACACCATGACCACAGCAACTCTCATAAAGAAAAAATTTAACTGGGGTGGCTCATTTACAGTTCAGAGGTGCAGTCCATTATCATCATGGTGGGACATGGCAGCATGCAGACATGGTGCTGGAGAAGTGGCTGAGAGTCCAACGGGAAGTGATCTGAGACAGCAGGCAGGATCTTGAGCACCTCCACAGTGGCGTGCCTACTTCATAAGGCCACATCTCCTAATAGAGCCTCTCCCTTTGGGGGCCATTTTCTTTCAAACCACCACAAGCACTCTTCTCTTGGACCAGTGATCTATTCCTTGGCTAATGTAGCATAGGTAGGCAACACTTCAAAATATATACCTCTAAAAATGATCTTACTTATGAACATTTTTGAAATTCAGCAGACAAAATTTACATTTTTTAGAACATTATATCCCACAGTCTCATGACTGTCATTTCAGGAATGGAAACCTGGCTTAACATCAGAAACACTGTTAGTGTAATTCACTGTATTATTGACTTTAAAGAGAAAAGTTCTGTATGGTTCCCTCTGTATTCGAGTAAGCACAGATTTGTTTGAAAAAAAAAGACCCTAAAATACAGTGACAGAGTAAAAGGTGAGTTCTATTTCTCTCTCAGGTAACAATCTGGAGTGGGGAGGAAGACTGCTGTGGGGACTGTTGGAGAAGGTCATGAAGAACCTAGTGTCTTGCTATAGCCCATTCTCAGTGTGGCCATTCCATCGAGGTGTTAAAGGTCACTGCCTCAGTGGACACTATTTTTCAGGTAATGAGGAAAAGGAGTGAAAAAATGAGGAAACGAGTCATTCCTTTTAAGGAAGTGCTCTGGAGGTCCCTACATAGTTCTCCTACGCCCAGCAGAGGAAGCACGGTCCTGTTGGCCTGCACACTGCTAAAAGGCAGAAAGAAAGTATCATCGGGAAGAGAGAGGAGGGAACGGGAGGGTTCCAAAGGGAGGAAATGAAGACAGCAGCTTACAAGCACACTCTGCACACTCATGCCTTTGTTGTATTCAGTCCAGGTCAGTTAGGACGAAGCAGTGTACAAAACAGAAGACTCATGTCAGAATCCAACCTAACATGAAGGTTGGCTGGACGCTGTGATCTGTATTTAGATAGGGAACATATAAACCATTTAAATGGCACAGCCAGATTTCACTTCACTGAGGTAAAGTTGCTACGGGCCATGGCAGTGTCTGGATGAAGGGATCACTAGTACCTGAGCAGTCAGTGTGAAGACTCCCAAGGCAGAAAGCAGAACTGCTGTGGCTAAGGAGCAGCTTGGAAGAAGTGTGTTGTGCAAGTAGAAAGGAGTAATTGAGAGGAGATGCCACCAGAGTCCCAGAGCTCCAATCTATGCGACACAAAGACAATAAAGGAAGACATGAGAACCTTTCTCTTTGAAGGGAAAGCCTAGTTGTCAGAGAGCAAAGTATGACGTCAGCTAAAAAGCTACCTTGGGTGTCCGGGTGAGAAGTAACTGGCTGAGACCAGAGTGTGACAGGAGGTGGTCGAATTTTGGATGTGTTTTGAAGTTAATCATGGTATAGTGAAGGACATGGAATGGAGAAGTAACCCACAGAGAGACCCACACACATAAAAATGTGGAAGGAAGCATGGAGCTTATAGTATGATTGGATGACCCTGTGGGTGATTTTTGAATTGTATTTTCTGTATTTCTAAATTCTCTGTATTAAAAGTTCTTAGTAAGCTGAACAGGGATACTTAGAAGCCACTGTCTGCCTATTCATATTGTCCCCGGTCTCTAAGCACTGGGATAGCACCCGACTTTCCACCCCAGAAGATCAAAATCACGAAGAGAGTGACCTGTCCCTTAGGTTCTAATATCTCATCAGCTGTGATCTGAAAACAAGCAGTGTGATTGTGATGTCACAGTCCCTCCTCATCCTTCCCTGGGAAATGAGGGGTTCCTCCATGGTAGATCGCATGGGCCCAAGTCACCTCTCAGGGCAGAGGCATCAAAACTTGGCACCGTGGCTTTGCCTGTCCTGTAGCCTGCATATGAAGTTCTTGTCACCTCTGGGATCCTAGTGGGGCTGCAGGAGATGTGGGCTTCTCTGAACTTAGACCTCCCATCTCCCAAGGAAAGACAGGTCCTGGAACTAATAGGGGTAAAAGAAAAGAAGTATAATGCCCCAACAGGTGAACAGGCTGCCAATATGAGACCCCTGAGGGACACAGGACCATCTGTCCCCAGAGAGAAAAAGGTAAGAATGAGACACAGAGAGATACCTCTATGTCTGAGTTGGAGATTAAAATACAAAACAAAACCTAATTCTCATTATAACCTAAATCTAGACACTGGCGATATGAACACAGGTCTTTCCATCAAGGAGATTAATTTTAGTGGGAGAGGGGACTTTGCATTGGAAACAGCTATCATTACATTTAGCTGACATTAAGGTCACCATCTAACTTTGCTAGACTGACAGCTTTGGAAACATCTAGGATGGGGGTTCTCAAAGTCAAGGGGAAATAGATGAAATTGACAAGAATTTTCTAGAAATAATAGACTGTGAGCTAAGTGTATTTAACCAAAACTTAAAATTTTACAAAGCACCGTTGCCCAAAACAAAGCTGTCAACAGTTTCATGGCTTTTTGGGGGAAAACATTTTTATAATCCCATTTCTTCTTTCTGCCTTTCCTTATTTTAGTTAAATTCATTAATGTTGAAGAATATTTAAATATGACATAAAACTTAACATCTTAAGATGTTTAGTTGTGTAATACAGCAGCATTAAGTGCACTGAGGTTGTGCAGCTGCGCGTTTTCATCTCCAAAACACTTGTAAACTCACAAACCCAGAATAGCACCTGCCCGCTAGTAACTCCACACTAACTCTCCCCGCCCTTGCCAACTGACACTCTGATTCCGTCTCTGTGTATTCAGCTGCTCTAGGTGTCTGGTACAGGGAATTACTTAGTAGATATCTTCTTGTGACTTTTTTATTTCACTTACTATTGGGGTACCTTAGCCTGTGTCACAATTTAATTTTTGTAAGATCAAAAAACATTTTATTGTGTGAATATACCACATTTTGTTTATCCTTATGGACACTTAGCAATTATTAATGGTTCTATAGTGAGCTTGAGTCTACAAGTGACTGCTATAGTTTGGGGATTTAGTTTGTTTTATTGTATAAGCAGAGGTACTATATGATAGAACAAGCTGAAGTGATAAGGATATAAAAATGGTAATGCACTTCTTGTGGTGATAGTCATTTTTACTATATTCTAGTCCATGAGCATAGGAACACTTTTTTATTTAAAGTTTTTCATACAATATGTATGTATCCATACAGTATATTTGACCATATTCTTTCTCTTTCCCCAAATCTTCCCAGATCTTCCTTATATCTCTACCAATCCAACATCATGTTCTTTTTCTCTTTTACTCTCTCTCAAAAAAAATCAAAGCAAAAGGCCAACAAGACAAAAAAAAAACAACAAAAGCCCCCCCCCCATGCACACACAGAAAAGCAAAAAATGCCAACCAACAAAAAAACATGGAGTCTATTTTTTGTGTTGGCCAACTACTCCTGGCCACGAGGACTGCCCTTCACTGTGGGTGATGCACCCACTGACACTTCACTGGAGAAAACTGATTTGTCCTTTCCCAGCAGAGGTGCAGATTGCCTAGAGCTTCTTGTTAAGAGTGAGACTGTGTGTCTGCTTCGCCTTCTCTGGGGTGGGATCTTTTCTGGCTTGAACTTGTGCAGGTTCTGTTCATGCCATACCCGTCTCTGCAAGTCCATATGTGTATTAGTTCTGTTGTGTCTAGAGGACACTATTTTCTTGGAATTATCTACCACCTCAACCTCTTGCAATATGTGTCATGTAGATCCCTGAGCCTTGAGGAGAGGGGTTTGGTTTAGATGTCCCACTTAGGGCTGAGTGCTCCAAAGTCCACTCTCTATGCACTGTCCAGTTGTGGATCTTTAGTGAATTCCTATCTGCTGCAAGAAGCTTCTCTGATACTTTGATCTATGGGTATAGCTATGTCATTAGGAGCCACTTTTTTCCTCTACCAGAACAATAATAGTAGATTTTCCTGTAGACTCATGACCTTTCTAGTCTTAGGTTCTTGTCCACTTTAGCACTTTAAGGCTCCATCTTATGCGATGACCCATAAATCCAACCAAAAGAGTGGCTGGTTCCTCCCATAATGTTTGTGCCACTACTCCACTAGTATATCTTGAAGGCAAATTGCTTTTGTGGGTCACAGGGTTTGTATCTGGGTGATATTTGTGATTACCTTTCTCCTCTGGTAGCACATAAGCCATGAGTGCTAGTCATTAGCGGTTAAGCTTCTAATTGGGCACTATCTCAATTTCTCCATGTTCAGTGACATAAGGAGGTAGTATCTTAGCAATAAGGCCTTACTATCAAGTTGTGGGGGATAGCTAGTAGCCTTTACAATAGCCTGTGATGTTGTCTGTGGGATGTGTCTATGGAACCCAGTTAGCCAATGACTCAGCAAGATATAACCCATGCCTGGAACCTGGAGGTTTTACTTGGTGGCTTAAGTTATCTAGTTGGGGCATTGTGATCCTTTTAATTGTTTTTCTTGTCTTATTTCTCTAGCTAAGACTTCAAAGACTATATTGGACAGGAGTGGAGAAAATAAACATTTGAGTCTTAGTCTTGATTTGAGAGAAAATGCTTAGAAGTTTTGTCATGTATAACCTTGACTGTGTGAGATTTTTTTTTTCTATCCCTGGTTTCTTCTGTGTGTGTAAAGGAATTATTGAATATATTTAGGATATCAGGTGATTTCAGTCCTTGAGATTATTAGTGTAATGCATTATATTCATTGATTTTCATATGTTAAAACATCCTTGCATCACTGGAGTGAAAATTATTTGGGTATGGTGACTGAACTGTTTTATTTGTAGTTGAATTATGTTTGCAAGTATTTTTCTACTTTTTAAAGATTTTTTTAATGTAAATTATAGAAATGGGTACGAACACATGAGTGCAGGTCTTCACAGAGGTTACAAGTGTTACAAAGGCTGGGGTTGCAAGTGGTTGTGAGTCACCAAACATAGACGATTGAACTGAACCATGTACCTTTGGTCCATGCTGCTACAGCAGGCAGTATTGATGTCCATGGCTGCCGCTGAGGGCCATGTTGATATCTGTGGTCCGAGGCCAAGCTGGGGGCCATGATCTATGCTGCTGCTGTGGGGCATGTTGATATCAATGGTCCATGTTGCCTCCAGAGATCATATTGATGCCTGTGATCATTGTTGCCATTGGCAACCATGTGGATGTCCATGATGCTGCCACCTGAAACCATGTGGAAGTCTGAGCTGCGACCCACTGATATAGGCAAGAAAGCTTCTTTTATAGTGGTATCTATGGCCGAAGAATCAAACTGAGAATGAGAGACATGGAAGGCTTCTAGGACAACCTCCCCCCCAACACACACACTCCAAAAAAGAATGAGTCCAGGTGGGAAGCTATTGAAGAGAGTCCTTAAAAACTGATAAAGATGCTGAAGTGTAGCTCTGCACATTTGATGACTTCTGGAGAAAGAAGGGGGACTGGAGGGTTGAGGGTGGGAAGGAGGGTTTGGACTATTTTTCTTAAGGGGCTTGCCACTGGGACTTTGAACATGCTCCAAGGAGTATATACGTAACACAATTTGGACTTGGTATTTCTTGGAGAGGGACACAGGAGTGAAAGGGTGGACCTGGGAGTAATGGGAAATGAGTATTATCAGAATGTATTGTACAAAATTCCCAAATAATTAATATTATGTTGGTAAAAATTTATAAAAGAAAATGTCATAAAATAAAATAATTTTATATATCTTCTAAATATTTCATTGTATTGTATTGATCTTGATTACTTGTAAAGTTTTGTAAATTATACTTTAGAAATCAAACTCAGAATATTTTTTTCTCTACCATCCAGCCAAATGTAGTAATTTCCCACATTTATAAAATTACTATGAATTTTTAAAGCATTTTTGTGATATTTGACATTCTAAGTTAATGATTCTTCTAAACATTTTTTTAATATTAGTTTATTTAAGGAGAATTCTCAAAAGTATTTGAGTCCCAAAATTGTAAGAAGTTCCTACTGTGCCTTGCTATATTTTTCTTAAAGTACTTTTCTTTTTGTTAGTTGTTTATAGTACTGAAGTATGTTTGGAACTTTATGTTCTTTTTTTAAAAAAAATCTTTGCAGTGTTGCAATGCTTTATCTACCCCCAACACAAAAAAAAAATTCAAAAATTTCTAATATTCACACACATGCCATCCATGCCCCACAGCTCAGACTGCATTAATCTGGTGAGTGCATGGCCTGTAGCACTGTATTACAATTAGCAGCTCACTCAGGTGTGCGATGCTGTATATCTTCTTTGTGTGTGTTTCAGAAGGTATGACAAATTAGTATTGAGAAAAGACCTGCACTTTAATTGTGTACAGATGTGAAATTTGGCCAGCAGGACTATATTTAATATTCATCTACGGTATTTTCTTGGCGAAGAAAATACATTTGTTTCCACTGCATGATTTTTAACAAATCAATAGACATCCTCAGAGTACTCCAAGGAAACGACCCAGGGTTATGGAAAATATCTCATAAAATGTCAGTATCTTTGAATCTGATTTGTGGCAGTTGCATATGTTACTGTTTTTCATGTTTTTGAATGAGGCATTTTAGCAGAGTTTTAAATGAGATTTTAAGGATTTGTAGGTTAGGTCTATATTTCTCAAAATTGTAATTCTATATAATATGGATTAAGGTGTTTTTTCAATCCTAGCTACTTTCTTAAATTGAAGGAAATATACATGTTAGAGACTTCCTGAATATAAGAAGTAATCTGAATTTCCATGTCTAGATTATAACTAGTGGTCAATTCGGTGTTATTGAATGCATAAGAGCGGAGAGGGGTCGTAAATATATGGTGTGAACTTTCAGATATCTATTTTCATGAACATATTTTAGCAGCATTTACTGTATACTTGGTTCAGTGCTGAAAAAGATCACAAAAGATAACTTTGTCACTGATTACTGGGAGCTTTCTTACTCTTGTGGATATAAAACATAAAAACTAGAAAACTATATAATGTGCAAGAAAACTCTATCAGAGTAAGAGCTAGGAATCAGAGGGAACCTGTAGTGATGCAGGGTGAGCACAGAGAGATGTGGACTTCGATGTGCAATATTTGAATGGCACCAGACTTTAGGTGTTTGCTGAGACAGTCATAGGAAAAAATGAGAATCCATGAGCCTAGAACTAATTGAGAGACTGCAAAAAGTAATTGTTTATGAAAACCACTTATTTTAAAGAATATTAAAGGTGACATAACTTTTGCTTTTACTTATTGTAAAGTTCCAAATTAGTACAAGACCTTCCTATATACTTTCATCGAGCTTCTCTTATCTCAGCATTGACATTGTGTTTGTGCATAATGTGATTACCCAAACCAGGAGATTGACACTGTGCTGTGTAAAGTTATTTGCTGTTTTAAGATGTGGTATTAGGTACTGTCTCACTGAAGGGACAAAATATTTGACAGAAGACATCAAATGGAAGGATGATTTATTTTGGCTCTGTTTCTAGTCCATCATAGCTACAGAGACACAAGTGAGAGGCCACAGGTCTGTAGTGTCTGCACTCAAGAATTAGAGAGATGGATGCTTGTCCTCCTCCTTTTCCTCTTTGTATTTGGTCCAGAAACAGGCCATGGGATGATGTCACCCTCACTCAAGGTGGGTTGTCTCTCCTCATTTTAACCTCTCTGTAAATTCCCTAAAATGTCTTCTTTGCAATTTTAAACTCAGTAAAGCTGGCAATGACGATTGGTCATCACCAGTCTACGCCTTCTTCGCTCGCCTCGCAGCACGTCATGTTTTAATCACAGCCTCCACCCTTGTCCTGAGACACTAGTGACTGCTTCATAAGGCAGAACGCCATTCGGCTCATTTATAAGAGTCCTCAGTATCATAACAGTTCTAACACTGCTCAGATTGTGGGCCTCAAGAGAGGGTTCAGTGCTTCAGCACATGTACTGCTCTTGCAGAGCACCCAAGTTTGGTTTCTAGCACCAAGTCAGGTGGCTTACAATTACTTGTAACTCCAGTCCCAGGGAGCTCTGACCTCCCAGGTACTTCTACTCACATGCACATACCCACCTACACACACATACACATAATTTAAAAATAAATATTTTTAAAAGAATAAAAGTCTGTTTAAAATTTTAATGCTCACGATGATTTCTTAAATGTAGGCCCCTATAAAATATTGGAACATTACTGGAAGTCTTTCAGTAGTATTCAGTTGTATGAAATAAACTTTCTCATTCCAAAGAAGAGGAATGAAGAATAACAACAACAAAATCTGATCAAAGCAAAACAGAAACTCATCAGGACAAACCAAACCAAACACTTTAGCTCTGTGTTTGAAATCCGTGGCTCAAGACAGAGGCTGCAGGTGGCCCTGTCCCTCTGCTGTCTTGCCTGCAGCACACATGACCTCTCTTGGTTCAGATTCTTTGGCAGATGACCTGTTTTACTGGCATTTCTAACATACAAGCATCCCCACTGCAACTTAGGCTTCACTCTTCCAGACGTCACACAATGGGACTCTCAGGGCCTCCTCTCGGTGAATCTGCAGCGTTCACACATTGCCTGGTCTCAGGTTTTCAGGCTCTTTGGTGCAAGCCTCCAGCACGCCTCCTCCTCTGGAGTTTGCAGGTGAAGATCCGCATCATGTTGATGGTTGGAACCTTCTGCCAGCTCAGGATGTAGCCTGAGTCCACAGCTGTCGTGGCCTCTGTGCCACACCTGGAAAAACTCTCCTAACTGCCGGCTTTTTTCAGTGGCATTCTCAGTCCAGTGTCTCCTTTCAAATTAGTTTGTGTTTATAATCTATGCTTTCTAGTGTCATTTGTAAAGAGAGCATACACTTAATGTAAGAGCTAGAGCAACCAAGTTTTAGAGGATATTACTTCTAATTCCTGGGCCTGAAAACTTTAGAGAAAAATATAAAAGGAAGTTTCCCAACGAGGACTAGGTATTTGCCTTCATTAAAGTCCTCACTGAGGAGCATTTATTTATTTGTTTGTTTGTTTGTTTGTTTGTTTATGATGTGGAAGCAGGGTAGGTATTGCTTTGGCCTTAACTGTTCTAAAAACACAGTGATCTTAGAAGTTATAAGGGTTGTGAAATTGTGTTGTATAAAAAACTTAATAAACAGATAGTACTTACTTAGATAAAAATTAAACTCCTGGGCCAGTGAGATGCCTCCGTGGGTAAGGGAAAGTTCCATCCACAGGACCCACCCTGTGGAAGGAAGGAACTAACTGCCACAAGTCATCTTCTGACCACCCTTGTATACATATATACACTCACACACATGCACACATAACACACACATGCATGTGAGTTAACACACACATGCATGTGAGTACACATGCACATAACACATCATACACATGGATGCAGCACAATATAACACACACATGCACACAATGATAATACCAGGAAGAAGATGAAGAACTCAGAACAAATTACATCTCTGCTATTTGAATGTTACTGTACAAAAGAGCTAAGGCCTTGTTGAGTAGCATTTTCTCAGCCGTAGATTTTAATTTTGTCTTAACTTACCCTAAAGATGGCTAGGCAGGGATACCCTCCAAATAACCTTGTTATAAGACGGTTCCATTTACCCTTGAGGAGAAAGGAATAACAAAATAGAGGTGTGTTTTATAGTTATAACTTTTAACAATTTTTTTGACTCACACTTTGCTTCTGACAACTATATCTAGAGAAGGGATAGGGGAGGAATGGAAGAGGAAACAGAGTGCTCAGTGTCCCACAACTCATTCTTTCTCAACTTTTTCCTATTAAAAAGCTAATGTTGACCTCTTTTTTTAAAAAAAAAAAAAATGCAGCTTTTGATCTTGGACAGTGAAAGCTTTACTACATTTAACAAAAAACTAAAATTTCAACAGCATTTAAATTAGTAGTTAGTTATATGACAAAGTTGTACAAAGTTGTACAGTGAGTGGAACTTGCTTGGTTAGCATCACCTCTGTTGAAGGAAAAAGAACGTGCAGTTACATCTTCCACTTGGTGTCTCAGTAATGTCTGATTTGATGGATATGTGATTTGCCATAACACAAATTTGACCAGGCTACTTTACATTTAAGTGAAACATGTAATAAGTGCTAAGTACATGAGCAGGGTATTCTGATCAAAAACAATATCTAAGTTCATACAAATTGGAAAATTAATTTGGGTTGGAGAGTTAGCTCAGTGGTTAAGAACACTGGCTGCTCTTCCAGAGGGCATGAGTTCAATTCCCAACAACCACATGGTGGCTCACATGGTGCCATCTTCTGACCAGTAAGCACACATGCAGGCAGAATACTGTACACATAATAAATAAATCTTTTAAGAAAAAAAAAGAAAATTAATTAAATATATGGACATACTTTACCAATTAGATGTTCAAAACAGTATTCTTAATTGACAGTAAAAGAGAAAGGTAAAATCTGTTTTTAGACATGTGTCAGTCTCTGTCTTCAAGCAATTGATATTATTCTTTTAAAGAATTATAAACTGTTTCCACACTCTTTATGGAATTATCCTAGGTATATAAATGATTAGATAGGCAAGTATGTTTTAAAGAAGATAACTATAATGGTATAGTCTATTAGTCATTCAAAGAAATCATGCTAATTCAACACAATCTGCTTCAGAAAATAGTAGAGAAACATTTTGCTACTTACCTTATGAAGCTCAGCATTATACCCTGATGTTAAAATTAGACTATGATGTTATAAGAAAAAAACATGTATAATGAAGGTACAATTAATCCTTAACAAAGTAGCACCAGTCAAATCCAACAGTATATAAAAGTGTATGTTGGTTTGAATGAGAATGACCCCTGTAGGCTTATATGTTTGAATGCTTGGTCCCCATTTGGTAGAACTGTTTGGGAAGGATTGGGAGGTGTGGCCTAATTGGAGGAGGTATGTCACAAGGTGTGCTTTAAGGTTTTAAAAATTGACCCCCCCCAACTTGCCAATAAGATGTAAGCTCTCAGCTACTGCTCCAGGGCCATGTCTGCCTGCCTGCTGCCACGTTCCCTACCATGATGGTCATGAGTCCCAATAAACATTTTCTTCTGTAAATTACCTTGGTCATGCTGTGTCTTCATGGCTATAAAGAAGCAATTAAGACAGAAGGATAGCAGACCAAGAGTGCAAAGTTGGTTCAACATTTAAAATTCTTTAATCAACTATGTTAATTTAAGATCACATTATTTCAAAATATGCAGGATATGCATTATAAGAAATATAGCATCCACTCAAAGAGAAAATAAAGAAGAGACAACTAGAAAAAATTCTACAATTAAAATGTTACTTAGTGGTAATAAAACTATATTATATATTATTTCTCCCATCTCGGCAACAGGGCAGAGATGTTGGCCCTCCATTGCTATTTTACATTTGTATTGAGAGTCTAGACAGTCTAGTGAGGGAAGAAAAAGAATTACACACAAATAAGAAAGGAAGAAGAGACTTTTCCTTATTCAAAGGCAAAATATCTAATATGAAATAAAAATCTAAAAATAGCCATCTGAACTAATGAGTAAATTATAAGATCATTAAAGTAGCCTGTCGATGCACATAATCCCTTCACTCCTGGGCACTGCATGAATGCTTTGAAGTAAATTTTTAAAAATCATTGTTTTTATTTACAGTGGCATCAAAAATTTGAAATATTTGCACAATAAGCTATTTGTGCCTGTAGATTGGCAACTACAGAACTTTCATGATATGAGTTAAAGAAGATCTAAATAAAAGAAAAAAATCAAGTTCTAGGTGGGAGATTCAGTTAGGAAGATTGTTATTTCTCCCATGTTGACTCTAACAGTAGCATGGGTCCAGTCTAATCTTCAGCATGTATACACACACACACGCGCACACACACACACACACACACACACACACACACACACACACACTGAAGCTGCTCTAAATTTCATTTGAGCATTTAGCATTTTTTTAAAGGCGCAAATTTGAGGGATCATACTTCCTGACATTGTGACTAACTGTAAGCCTATCTTCAAGAATTGGGGGATTGAGATAAAGGTAATGTATCAACGAAACAAGATGAAGTCCTGAAGTAGGCTTTCATACTTATAATCAACAGAGGGTTTTTTCCACTGTTGTTGTTTGCAACAAAAAAAAATTATAGAAAGGAAACGAACGGGGTAAGAAAAGGAAAAGTGAGACAGAGAGAATCTAAAATGATAGATGGAAGGACAGCCTTTCAACCGACAGATACACAACACCGGGCAAAGAGCCTTAACTGTTATCACAGGCTTACGTAGAAGTCAATTTAAAATGAACCATGTTCCTAAACATAGTACAAAATTCTTGGCGAAAACACAGGAAAATATGTTTGTGATAATTGGTTAAGGGAACACTTCTTAGGGTACATAACCTATGAAGCATGAAAGGAAAAGGGGACAGAGTAGACTTCATCAAAATGAATTTTTTTATTCTTCAAAGATATTCAAGAAGGGCTGTAATGATTACTTACCCATTAAGGGCTATGCCTGCTGTAAGAAGGCAAAGATACCCTCAAAGTCGTGGGCAGGAAGAGCAAGGTGCAGGCTGAGAGAAAACATAAAATGTGCACCTGGCAAAGGATGTACATTCCATGTGTATAAAGAGCTGCTGTAACTCAGTAAGACCTTTTCACGATCAGAAATTTTTTAAAAAAATAGTAAACTAAACTACAAAAAAAATACTGTGATAAATGAGATTTAAACAGTGTTGATTGGAAATTCAATTAATTGGACTAAATTATGAAAACTGAAGTTTGTGCAAGTTGGACCCCGCAAATCAAGGCCTGCCTCTAAGAAATGGAATCACAATTACTTCAAAGATGGTTAGCTAGGTAGGTGTGCAGTTCAACTAAGTTGTGCTCAGTATTTAGAGCTGAGGTCAATCTCAGTTTGCCACCAGACCCTGTGCCTTTAGCTAGTCTGTTAAACACATGGTACCAATATGCATGATGTCCATACTGAGAAGGGAAGTAGAGGACCCGTGAGAGCAGACCAGAGCAGATGGGTAGGGTCTGAAGCCTCAAAAGGCTTTCCTGAGGAAATTATGCTTAAGCTGCTTGTTAACATTGAACCCACGTGCAGGGAGAGGTGTGGGCTCCAGCAGAGCCTGTCTGTTACTAGTTCACAGCCTAGACAGGCCACTTCCCTAACAGGATCCTGTGTCTCTTCAAACTTCAGTCTTTCATGCTTTCTCATCCTGTTCTATTTTGAGAAAAGGCCTATTTGGTGGATACGGGGATTTATGATCTGACTATAAGTTCGCAAATACATTTTTATTACTCCTTTCTCCTTGCCATTTCCACCCCAACAATGTGGTCAATCATTTGGTACAAGATGTTTCTTAGAAGTTTTCTGTTTAGAAGCTGACAGTGTCAACAAGCGAATAACTGCATTTTTAAAGTCAGATAACCCAGGGCGTCAGTTTTGGACTTCGTTTGTTCATGGAAATTCTCAGAAAATGATTGATTTAAACTGAAACAACTGACAAAACCCTTACCAGAATCTATTGGCCTCCTGGAGTTTATTGTGTGCCCGTGTGTGTCAGGCACCTTCGTGTGTTGCCCCTTGAATTCCTCACAGCTCTTTGAAGGTATTACTCCTGAAAATGATTGCAGATACTGGGGCCCAGAGCCATTGGGCAGCTTGCTCAGTACAGGCAGCTACAAGAGGCTAATTCTTATCCTTCCTCTGGAAACCTTGTGAGGAATTGCTGGTGTCCCATGCCTTTACCCAGCTAACCCAGGCATCTGTTAGCTCCGTAGGCTGCTGTTAGCAAAGGCTAGACGCTGCTCTTGGCAAGATAGTGTGTTATGAACAAGTGTGTTCTTGTTGCCCATTCCTCAGTCCCCAACCGGACTGTGAGTGGGCTGCACCCCAGCAGTTTGTATGGTGCCTTTTATACACCAGCCAAGCCCCACCCTACTTCTTGTTTCTACCTTTATTGATCCTTGAGCTCTTTTTGATCACCCTAGACATGATCTAAGATCCTCTTAACTTAGGAGATTCTCTTTTCTAGACCTTACAGGTCCATATCCATAAACAAACTGTTAGCCTTTCATGGGCTTTTCTGTATATGAGAGCTAAGACTGTTCTGTAATGTGCTACAGACCACCTGGGTCCAGGGGAAATGCTCGCCCATGAACTATTTTAATCTTTATTTAAAATAGTATTTTGCAGTAGGTTTTTGCTTTGTGTTTTAGTTTACACTATGAGTTTGCCTTCTCTGTAACTTCTCTATGCCATAGCATTTGAAAAACAGTATTTGTTTTCATTTCCAATCCTAGCAATTTTTGAAACAAGCTTCTATTCCTTATAAATGCTAAAGAAATACATTTGTTTTTAGTGCATGCTCTTTTTAAATATCTCTCTGACATCTGTAGAAATCCCTCTCGGCTTAAGTAGCAATGCTTGCAAGTCACCGCCTTTGGAAAGCTGCTTGAGTGTCTTATCATTGTCTTTGATGGATTAGGGGTGTTTGTTTGAAAGGTTGCTTTTTTCCCCCTAAATAAAACTGTTTTTTTTTTTTTGTTCCATTGTAATATTTCATTTGAATCCAGTTGGGATTCGGGGGAAGTAATACGTATCAGGAACCAAAAATAGCTCAATAAAGCCTTCACTTAGAAATAGGGTAGCTGTTTTGTGGCTTTAACTGTCCTTGTCTGCCTCATTAGACTGCTGCTTTTGATAGCAATGGAAAATTTTTCTCTGGGCTATCTGGGTCTCTTTTGGTATAATGGGTATAAATCATTTCTTTTCTTTTTTTAACTTTGAATCATCTATTAGGGAAAAGGCCATTTTGAAACATTTAAATGTTCTGGAGAAAAGAGAAAATAAAAATCAAGAGAGATTAAGATAGTTTCAACAAGTAAAATCTCTTTTGTTACATATGGCTGTGATTTAAAACAAATGCAAAAAGTTATGCATTCATAATGAAAAGAAAACAGAAATGACTTCACATGTATTTTGTAGTAAAGTATTTCAATTCAGCGCTTTAGACCAAAAGGGAAGCATCCTATTGTTATAGAAAAATGCAAATCTCTTCATTTGATTTTCATTTTAAAAATAGAATATTGGGAAAGAAAAGCAATTAAAATTTTTTTCTCTCGAGTAAGTGAGAGTAAGTGAAAGCTAGTATTACTTCCCACACTTATTGCTAAGACTTCCGGGGCTATAACTTGTATGGGATGAATGTGGTGCCAAAAGACTATGACCACCACCATTCCTCAGCATCAGCTCTTGGGTGTGGCTGTGCACTAGAGTCCTTGAAAATTCCTATAACTGGGTCACTTTCCAGTCTTGGTTTCTCTACCCATCCTCTTTTTATCTTAACAACTTTGTGCCCTGTGGGGTATGCAACCCAGCAACCCTCCATTTCTCACTTCCATCACTTGTCTTTTCTCTACTGCCCAGTTTAGAGCCATGATCCATCAGTACAGTCCCGCCTTGACATGTGCTCAACTTCCTTGCCCTTCTTCTCTTCATTGCTAGCGAGACCCTAACCTTGGTTAAACCAAATCAATACTCAGGTTTTCTACCACTGTATCTGAGCAACTGAGAAAACATGTTAACTGTACTCAGTCAAGCTCAAGACCAAAAAGCTTAAATGGACTGTCCACCAGAGGAGTTGGTTCATTTTGCTAACTGGAACAATTCCATACCCCTTTCTAATTCTCAAACATGTTGCATTTGTATTCCTATTCTGAGATAATTACCTCAGTCTCATTGAAAAAGTGGAAGCAAGCCCGAGACACTGTTTTATCAGGCCAGCACAAATCCTACTACCCAATCACATGTTCCTCCATCTAGTCCACTTTCCCTCCTCCAGAGCCATAGTCACTCCACTGCACAGCAACACTGGTCTAACCAGCAGATGGCCTCTACACTAAACGGGATACTCAGTCTTCATCCTCATCTCAGTTGACCCCTCAGTGCCTTGGACCCTGCTGATCACCACCCTCTCTGATGAACTGCACCCTCTTCACCAGGTCAGTGTAGTGATGAGGCGAGTGGGCCACGTCTTGCCACCCGGCTAGCTTTACCCAAAATAATTACACGGAAAATGTATTCATTTAAACACTGCCTGGCCCATTAGTTCTAGCCTCTTATTGGCTAATTCTCACATCTTGATTAATCCATTTCTAATAATCTGTGTAGCACCACGAGGTGGTGGCTTACCGGGAAAGATCCTAACCTACGTCTGTCTCGGGTCGGAGAATCATGGTGTCTGTCTCATTCCCTTCTTCCCAGCATTCTGTTCTGTCTACCCCGCCCACCTAACTTTCTGCCCTATTAAAAGGCCAAGGCAGTCTCTTTATTAACCTATGAAAGTAACACATAGACAGATGACCCTCCTACATCAGGTCAGAGCAACATCATCCTCTTTACGGGCCTCTCAGTGATCGGGTTCACCTGCTCCATCAGCTTTCTGGCTGTACCTTATCTCTACACACCCCTAAGGCTCCTTTCCTCCCATGTTAAGGTACCATGCCCACAGATTTAAGTGCCATCTACAGACTGGAGCTCCCCTCCTCATGTCCTGTGTCTCCAATCCTGTTTCTTCCCTGAGCTCCAAACTTGTGTATCCAACCTTCTTCCTAAAACTCTGCTCTGAAATTCTACTAGGCCTCTCCCACTTAGTCTTTCTGAAAAAAAAACTATTGGTTCTCCACCGTCTTCCAGCTCTGTTAACAGATATTCATCCTTGGCATGGTTCTTGCAACCCCTCACTCCACCTAACAGAAGTTCTGCTCCTTCTTGACTGTATGTAACATCGCACCCCGCCACTTCCGATATCTGTGGCACTGTCACCCTGGTAGAAGCATCGTTGGCTTTTGATTGGACTGTTGAAGCAGTGCCTTCCTGGTTAACCTGTTTTCATGCTTAATCTCTCTGACAGCTTATTTGCACATCAACCAGATCCTTTGAAAAAATAGATGTGATCAAATTATTTCCCTGCTCCAAACCTTCCTATGACTTCTCTTCATTTTAAGATTAAAATGGAAATTGCTCTTTAACCTTTGTCCTCACCTCAAAGTGTTCAACTCTCCAACTCACCTCCTCCCCTTTTCCCTTTAGTTACAAAATTCTGGCAAGTGGTTCTGTTCCCATTTTTGACTGGGCCAAGCTAACCCCTACCTAAGTCCTTTCTGCTTCCTTTTCCTCTATCTGGAGTTCCACATCAGAAACCACTTCTGCACCGTAAATGCTGCACTGTGTCCTATCACTTGGTGTTTTGATAATCTGCCTTTTTATTCTACATGTTTCTTAATTACTTGAATGCTCTTGTTTGGGAACACGGTGTTTCTGTGTAGACCTACTGTCCTGTCACTGGCTTCTCAGTGCTGGGGTTAAAGGTCTGCCCCACCATGTCTGGCTACATTTCTCAAATCTTAAGTTTGACTGTTAAAACTACTTCTACATTTATTATTATTGTAGAGTGTCCTGTCCTTAGAGTGGTGCCTGGCATATGATAAAAAGCTGTTAATTAGATAGCTGACTACATCTTCAATGGTCTCCCTAAATTGAGACTGAAAATATTTCGACCTAATGTAGTTAGTGTCTCAGACCACCTGTGGGACACTCACCTGTAGTGAGAGAAGCTCAGAAGCATGGAGAAATACCATTTCTCTTCAAAGAAAAATTACTATGTCTGCTTATTTTGATTATTAACCATTAGTCTTTAATACATTATTGGAAAGCCAAAATATATAGATCATTGTGAGGGACTTAATCATGAAGCCAGTGCTACAGTCCATTTCCAGACAAAGCATCAGCTCCTGTGTCATAGAGAAGTTCATGTGGGGGCACATATGCGAATTTTAAAAATTTAGAAGCAGAGCCTGCATTGGGCTCCCACAGAAAGTCAGAACTAATATAGTATAGACAGTACGGTGGAACTTTAATTTTTAGCTAATTAACTATTTAAAAACAGGAAAAGCTTTCAGAGTTCTTTTCTAAAATCCAAGAAAAACTGTTTGCTGAAAGTTGGAGACAATTTTTACCTCATGCATTAGATCAGGATGTTAGTTAGGTTCCCTGAAAAAGCATTCATAAACATCTATAAATACAGACATTTCTCAGATCAAAACTGTCTACTTATGGAGTATTTGAACACTCATTCTCTTACCCTATGAGTCTGGCAAACTCCACTGTGACCAACTGTACCGACCCCTGTAGGAAACACATGCTTCCACCCAGAACTATATTTACCCATCTGTTATATATAACTACTTGAATAGAGCAAAGTTAGGAGGCTTGATCAATGCTAAGAATTTAGTACCACAGAAATGATTTATTTTCCCTATAGTCCACAATTAGTGACACAAATCCTATTTTTATTATTAACTGTGACATAATTTTGATGTCATATGTTGTCAGTCTGATGTGGCTCTTCCTAAGTAACCTGTCACTGCATTGATTGTATACTGACCTAGCCATGTGGTCTTGGAATGCTGAGCAAAATATGGATGGCTTGGCTGTAAATGTTTATAAATGTGCAGTACCTTTATATATACACGTGAGGTTCTGATTAGAGAAAGATCTGTAAATTGCTCATTGTTTTTATATAAATATTACAAAAGAAAAAATTAAAAAAAATTCAAAATGAATAATTCTGCAGCTTAAATTTCACAGGAGAATAATACTGTATAGAATTAAACAGTAAAACATCTTACCTCTTTTGAATACAATATGCAGCCTAAAATTCTGAAAACAATGCATAGCTGCTAAAAACATCTGGGACAGGGAACTGGTGCAGAGAAAGAGCCTTCTGCTACTCGAGGACTTCAGTTTTGATTTTAGGCAAATCAAAATCAGGTTCTCTAACATCATGTCTTGATTAATTCCAATTATTTTTTCAACAAGATATTGTTTGGATGAATTTCAAAGAGCTCACTTAAGCTAGGTAAAAGGAAGCACAGAAACACTTCATTTATCAGCTGTTTTCCAGGAATAAAATTCCCCACGTGCCATTTTCCCTGTTGTCTCTATATGCATGTCAGAGTTTTCCATCCTAAAAGATACACTTCTGACATGCTTTACATGCTAGTCCTGCTCTCCCAAACAAGACTGCTACACTTGTCGGCCCACAGTCAATAGTTTAGGGCAGCGCATGAGATTCCCTGTAACACATGTGACTTCTGTGGGCCCCTCAGCTCTTCCTCCTGCCATAACTCTCTCACCGCTTCACCTTCTCCTGCTGCATGCTGCTGACAGCTGCTTTCTACCTGATAGGTTTTTATAATCCATCTCCCTGGGCAAGGGCAACCCCTAATGTCACCAGAGTCTATAGAACTCTAGACCATGGCCAGAGTCTTTGTGCTGGTGACAGTGAGACGGAGTAAGGCGCAGAAAAGCGATAATGTTGGTGGGACTCTTGTAGCTCCTCCTCTTTAAGGATGGTGTGCACAGGACTTGTCATTTTCTGAGAGGGCTGGGGCTTCACATTGCTTAATAGTGTTGGCTGTGACTCTGTCAGCAGAGTTTGAAGATATGGCTCCTCTTTACGATGACTGTAGCTTCTAGTTTTAATAACTGCTTTTCAGTGTAGTGTGTGTATGTGTGTGTGTGTATGTGTGTGTGTGTGTGTGTATCCACACATGTGAGTGTGCACACACACAGGCCAGAGTATAAGCTCATTTATTTTTCTTCAGGCATCATCTGCCTTCTTTCAGACAGAGTCTCTCACTGGCCTGGAACTCACCAGATAGGCCGTGCTGGCTAGCCAAGGAGTCCCTGAAATCTGCCTGTCTCCCATTTCATGTGCTGGGTTTATAAACATACCTAGATATTTTTTTAATATGGATTCTGGGTAGCAAACACAGGTCCTCAATCTTGTGAGATAAACACTCTACTGATGGGGCTCACTCCAAGCTCCTCCACCCAATACTTTTTTTGAGAAGAGGCCTCATGTCTCCCATTAAACTCAGTATGTATCCTCAGATGATCTTGAACTTCTGATTCTCCTTATTCTCCCTTTGAGCACTAGCATTACAAGTGTAATGCCTAGTTTCATGCTGTTCTGAGCACTGAAACCAGAATTTGTGCAGGCTAGGCACAGTCTACTAACTAAGCTATATTTCTAGATCTTTTCACCCTTAATTCTTTATATTACCTTCATTCTCAAGTGTTATACAACTTTAATTATAAATTATATATTTATATATAAGTATATTTTAAATTATTTGTAAAGCACCAATAATTTTTTCACTTAGCCCAAAATGTAGCTCCTTGTAATTAGAAATTAAACTCAATATGGGATTTTTAAAATGATGTCATCAGGCATATACTTAGTAGAAAAATTAAATTCAGTATATTAAACAAACAAATATGAGTGAAGTATTTCCTCATGTCTCAGTGATCCAACATATGTGCTGAATGAATAAATTTATTTACCTATAACGTGAAAGATTCTCTGAATGCCCATTTGGTTTAAGATTTGGGGCTGGGATGTCTCAGTGCACTGTGGGACATGTGGTTAGCATGTGTGAGGCCATGGGTTGGAGTCTCAGCCTCAAACAAAACAAGCTTCAGGGACTTAGAATACAAAAGTATCACGAACATGGAGACATTCCGCTTGTTTTGTGAAACAAGTCAAGTACCTCTTATGTTTACTTAAGCTAGCATATATTTTGGCTTAGATAGACCAGATAAGGCACACTTTTAGAAGTTTTTGGTAATTAATCCAGCACTCTCTTAAGCCACTGTGCGGTTCAAAGGTGCAAATTCTTCTGCAGGATCCTTGGTTCTGTGCCTCTTTCATCTCTGCCGAGTAAGCAGCAAGGTATTACAGCTATCAGCTCAAGGTTGAACACTGAAACCAAAGTTTTTCTATCCTTGTGGATTAGCCTGCATCTGGGATATACTAAATAATCTGTAACAGTATTTAACTTCATTAAATTTCATTATGTAGAAATTCAGACTTAACATTTCTCAGAGTTTCATAAAAATGCTCTTTCAGTAGGAAAATAAGAAAAATAGACACTGAACTCAGTGGACATTGCCTAATAACAGACAGTGAGTGTACCTAGGAGCTGCTCATATGAATGGCCTGGAAATATCCTTTAAAAATGATTCTTTTAAAGATGATAGTGTGAGCAGGGTTTTTACTTCTTATGGTCCCATATGATGCTCAGTTCAATAGTGTAGTAAATTGTATTTTAAGCAAAGAATATAACCCCTCCAAGTATTGGGAGGAAGGACTGGTTTGCTAGATGCAAGTTCATTTTCCACCTGTCCTAGCTTCGTCTTGAAGCATCAATATGAGGCGCTTTTGCTCTAATCACTTATGACACTTTTTTCCCACAAGACAGTGTGGGAGAGACTCGGTTCGCACAAGCAGCACACAAACAGACACGACACACGCGACAGACAGAAGCACACAGGATTCGAACTCGCGAACACACGCACTCACTCGCACGTGTGACTGAGCGCCTTACACAATGAGCCAGTATGACACTTTTTTCTACTTAAAATGGTACATAGTCTGGATGTGATTGTGTATGCCCATAATCCCAGCACTTGGGAGGCAGAGGCAGGAGAATTGCCATTAGTTTGAGGACATCCAGGGCCACATAGGAAGATGAAAAGATGCACAGTAGGAAGAGGATGGTGATATTCCACACACACTAGGACACACCTCTACTATGATCTTCAGCACTTCATCTGTTGTTTCTCTTTTCACTGCATAGCAAAATCATCACAGAATAATCAATAGTCATGGTCGGCTATGGCTGTGGGCTTGGGCTTGGGGAGTGGGTTTGAAACCGATCTGTGATAAAGCTTGCATAAGGTATGTCATTGTTGCACTCAGAAATTAGCTGTTGCTCAAGTTATCTCAACAACTTCACCTGCATTCCTGGTATTTGGGCAAGGATGTGGTCCCTCCTGGTAGCTCTCAGATAGCTGAGTATCTCCCATGTTGGCTCACTACTCACAAGTTTCATGTCCTGGGACATAAAACTGCCTGGAGTCTATATCACCTTTTAAAATTGGCCTTTGAAATAAAGCTGCATTATTTCTGACGCTCTTTTAACCATGTTTTTTTTGTACCCAGACTCAAGCAATGAGAAGGCCTTATGGAGTATTGATGCCATGTATAAGGGGAAGTATGTGGTCATCTTTTGAGAGTATGATCTACTACATAGATCACTTAGGGATGCCTATGAAGCCAGGCATTGTGACAACTGCCTAACACCTGAGCATATTGGCTGAACGTGGACTGTAACTGCTACGTATAACAAAGGAAATGGACTTTCTAATACTAGTTCAGAAATGTCTCTAAATAAATAACAACACAGCATAATCCCCAGCGACAACAAATAATTCTAGTGGAGGGGAGAAAGAAACCACATTTCCAGGGTGATTGTGTTACAATATTTAAAATAGCTAGGTTTCAGTCAGTAAGTTATGAGGCATGTAAGCATCAAGTGTGAGCGCTGGGAGAGGAATATTGGAATCAGTAAGTCTTGTCCCTGAGGATCCTACGATCCTACTCCATGTGCAAAGAAACAAAAGGAATTTTCTGGAGAAATAGGGGACAGTTTAGCCTGCTAGTATAGGACTGTAACTCAAGCCACTCAGAAGGCTGAGGCAGGAGGATCACAGTCTGAGGCCTGATACCAACCTGAGCAACTTAGTGAGATGCTGCCCTAGGGTAAGACAGGCAGGGTCCAGTACAGCAACCACACTCTTGTTAGCATGCACAGCCCTAGATCAATCCTAGTACCTCCAAAACCTAAAATAGAAAAACTAACTTCTCATCAAAAAATAACCAAGATCTTGCATTCAACAAAATCTATCCTTTAAAATGCTAGATACATAAAATCATTTCCAACTTAAAAATGAATGTCAGTATTTGACCAGACTTGTCTATGAAATAAAATATGAAACTTTTCAAAATAAACATACATAAATCTTTTTACCTTGAACTAAGCAAGCTATTTAAATATTTCAGTAATTACAAAGGCAATGGAAAATAAATTAGACTTCATCAAAATGTAAACCCTCTTTGCTTCAGAGACCCGGTGTCTTAAAGAAGCTGCAACAGCTCACAAAATATACACAACACCTAAAAACTTTCTGATAAAAGTCTGATATATGCTGTACTTTTCCAACTGAAAAAAACAACATAGATACTCTAACTTAAAAATGAGCAGAGGGAAAAATAAATAAATAAATAAAAAATAAAAAAAAAAGAGCAGAGGGTTTGAGTAGACATCTTTCTAGGAAAGTGAGAAAGTGGGAAAAGGAGTATTACACCAGAGATGCTTAGTGTTCACGGTCACTATGAAATGCAGATCCAAACAGGAGGTGCTCATACTCACTGGGGTACAGATGGTCTATGCAGGGTTCTCAACCTTCCTAATGCTGCCACCCTTTAACACAGTTCCTCATGTTGTGGTGACCCCAACCATGAAGTTATTTTATTTGCTACTGTTATGGATTGTAATGTAAATGTGCAGGATATCTGATATGCGACTCCTGAGAAAGGGTCATTCAAACCCCCTCCCCCGAAGGGGTCACGACCCACAGGTTGAGAACCACTGGTCTATGGTACCGTCACAATGGAAAAGAGATGTGGAGATGTTAAGAAGACCCTAATACTTTGACAGCTATTTTATTAAATCGTTTAGCTACTTTGGAAATAGTTCAGCAGTTCCTCAAACAGAGACTTACGAGAGGACTCAGCACTTTGATTCATCAGTGTATTCCAAGGGAATCAAAAACATGTCTACACAAAGAAGTATATGTTCATGTTCACAGCAGCATGATTCATAATAGTAGAGAGCAGAGACAGCCCAAATATCCATGTTCTGATGAGTCCACAAAAATGTGATATCCCCATGCAGTGAAACGGTGTTCTGATATATACAAAGGAGCCAGAAGCTGATGTGTGCTGTGATGTGTGGGCATAAACCTTGATACTGTTATGGAAGTGAAATTAACTAGACACGAAAAGTCACGTGCCCTTTCTATGATATTCTGTAGACAGACAAATGCACAGCAACAGGAAGTGGGGTGGGAGCTTCTGGCAGATGCGGGCTCTGAGGAATGTGCTGGTTAGGGGTAGGCAATTTCATCTGGGGCGATGAAGAAGAGCTCTGGATAGTGGCGGTGGTGGCACGGCTTTGTGAATGAGCTTTGCTGTCTTAAAGAAATTTTGCAGGTGATAGTCAAAAATGGAAGAAACCGCCAGAGGACTTGTGAGACTGGTCTCATGTCCAAAAAAAGGCAACTTTAGATCCTCGCTTTCTGAAGAGCACAGATGGCTCCTCCTGTTCTCGTATCTGTTGGTACCTCTCTTTCCACCCAGTACTTTGACAGGGAATCCAGAGATAAAGCCCTGCAACGAGAATCACTGTGGGGGAGTGCACTCATGAGTCTGCCTGGATGCCAGTGTGGTGGGGTCAGACAGACAGAAAGGTGGATCATAGGCAAAGGGTTCAACATGCAGCTACTTCCTCTTCTGTATTTGCAGAAATGTGGATTTCTCTCAGACAGAGGCTTTAGGCAGGCCCAACTTTACTGTTCTTTTCTCCTAAGATAGTGGTTGCTTTAGGACTTTACAGCATCCTGGCTGCTGGCAGACGTTCTTTTTGACCCCTGCAGTTACCTGCTCTCTTTTCTGCTCCATTCCCCACAGTCCCAAGAAGTCATCTTCCCATTCATTATTTAAGTCCCTGCTCACAGATGTAGTGATTAGCTGCAGGCCATGTTCCCGCCGCCCCGCTCCCCGCCACCTGCTAGCTTGTGCCCCCAAATAACAACACACAAACTGTATTCTTTTAAATACTGCCTGGCCCATTATTTTCAGCCTCTTACTCACATCTTGACTAACCCATATCTAATAATCTGTGTAACACCACAAATGGTGTCTTACCAGGAAAAATTCAGCACACCTGACCTGGTGGCTGGCTTCATCGCATCTCTCTCAAAGGAGAGGCACGGCAGTCTGACTAACTTAGGAGAGGCGTGGCATCTGACTGAGCCTTCTACCTCACTTCCTTTTTCCTGTTCTGTCTACTCCACCCACCTAAGGGCTGGCCAAGGCAGTTTCTTTATTAAAACAGAAGACCCTCCCACATCATTTCCCCTTTTTCTGTTTAAACAAAAAAAGGAGGCTCTAACTTTAAGAGCAGAATTACATATAACAAAACAGTAATTTGGTATCAATTCACAGACCTCAACATCCGGCCATGTCCATGATAAAATCCAAATTCCTTGGCCCGAGACTCCTTGATTTTTGGCATGACCCCTGAATTGTTGGCCTTAATGCCAGAGAAAGGTGGGAGACAGGCAGGAGACTAGCTAGAACACTAACGACACCGGTACGTCTGGGGTGAAGTCGGGGTACTGCTGCCGCACCACATTCCCGGCTCCCTGTGGTGGAATTTGGAGTTTGTTGTCAGAACCATCACAGGGAAAACTGTTTTCTTAGCAGGTATGTACAAATGTCCTCTGTTGGCAGCAGAGGCTGTGGGAGTTGTGCTTAGAAAACATCTTCTCTTCTTTTCACTTCACATTAAAAGGAGTGACAGGAGAATGAGCTGCTGTATCATCACCGTCACCTTAAAATCTGGTTGAAGAGGCCGTCATCTGGGTTTCTTCAGGAGGAAGCATATAGCTTTGCCAGTTGAGTGGAGTTCAACAGTTCTGGCCTCCTCAGCAAGTAGACTGAAAAATAGAGGGGAAAATTGTCTGTGTTCCAGACTGTTTGCAAGTCAGATTCAGGTGAGCTTTCCACCTGTTGCCTTTAGGGCAAAATAGGAAAAAGAATGACGCAGAGTGAGAATCCATGAGATAAAAGTACAAGTTCTTGCAGGAATTCGTAACGAGATTTTTAAAAGGCACCTAGAGTGGAAAATTCCTTTGATAAAGGGAAAAATTGTATTTTCTGCCTGTTTCTTTAAAAGTCAAGTTGGTAAGACATATAGATAAGATTTGCCACCCTCAGCACCAGACCACTCTGGAGTGTGCATCCTGAACAGACCAGACTATAAGCACGGCTCAGAGATATTTTAGAACAGTTTCCAAACGCTGGCTGAGCATCAGAATAAAAAAGAAAACCAAGGGGTTTTCCCCCCAGGCCTGTTCTCCAGAAGTTTCTGGGGATGGGAGGTGCCAATGCACAGTCAGCTTTCAGAGCCACCGATCAGACGTATGCAGTAGGGACCAAAAAGTACAGGCTTACTTATTCTTTTCACTTGAAGTTCAGAGACCAGAATGAAAATGGATGGTCAGCTTCCCCATGCAGCCTGTCAGCTTTGTTAGAGAGGCTTGCCCTAGGAGGCAGGAGACTGGTCTAGTAGGGTGGTGTAGCCTCCTCTACTGAACCCATTAAATTTATAATCCTGCTCCTAGTGTAAAATTAGCTCCATTTTGGGGGGCAGACTTAGAAACTTTCTTCTATTAATTTTGTGAATTTATAATGCAATATTAAATTTCTCTATTTAGAAAGAAAATGAGTCTAGAGAGCTGACTCATTTAAGAGCCCTTGTTGCTCTTGCAGAGGACCGAAATTTAGTTCACAGCACCCACTGGATGGCTCAGAACTATCTGCAGCGCCTGGGGAAGTACCTCTGCTGATCCCACAGGCAACACGCATGGTGCACATTGCATACAAACATTCTTACACATAAGCCAAAAATAAGTAATTCAAAAAAATGTTAAAACTGACTTAAAAATAAGAAGAAAACTGTTAAAATTCCTAGAAGATCTCAAAGATCAGAGAAACTTCAAGTTGAAAGAGATCTAAGGGCCATCTGGCCTGATGTTTCCTGTCCTGACTGCAGATTTCTCATGGCGAGCCAGTGTCAGCAAGTCTGCAGCTAGTGACTCCTCAGGCGAGTCTTCGCCCTGTTCCGTTCTCTGAGCTATATATACAGTGCCGAATCATCTCATTTACTTCTTATGTAGGAGAGAATGGATGTGAGTGTACTTTGTAAAGATTTTCTGGAACCCATGTTTCATGATCCCTTATTTAGCTGAAATCCAATGGAGGAAATTGGTATTTTTCTCTGTGAAGGGGCATCAGCCTCTGACTGGTCCCACATTGTTTTAATGAGAACAAAAGCAAAATGTTCCAAAATTACTTGCTTGCAGCTACAAAGCATGTTTAAGGAATAAAAATCTCCTTCATAAGAACATTAGAAGAATTGTTTGGACGTTCCTCGGGCCGGCTGGCGCAGGCACCACTGTAAAGTGACACGAGAGCCCCCTGAGCTGCTGCTTCGGGGCCAGGAGGTTTCTTTCCTATGCTAAATTACTAACTTCTGTCAGCTGCTGGGCTGTCATAGAGAGATACAGTAAATCACATTACATTTTGTCATGGATTACACGGAGCAATAAATTTGGGAATAAAGATCAAAGCAGTTCCGCATCACATCTGAGTGCGGGAGGGATGTTTAGCTCGTAGAAAACTGATTTAGGTGAAACTGTTGCAGTTTTTGTGTGAATTGGGAATGAATTTAGATATTTGGTTGAAAATGAATGAGGATCAAATCCCAAAATGACTTTCCATTTTTGTAGTTAGAGAAGTTAGTTCTTAGTAGAACTGCATGATGTAAATTAGGTGAGTAATTACGTGCTGAGGGTGGGATTCAGTGAAAACTTTACCTTGAGATTGTGTTTGCTTTCCTGATTAAACAGTGTCCCCTTCCACTTGTGTTAGGGTTTGGGAGGAACGGGAGTTAAACTGACCGGCTTGATTCTTACCTCACAGAAACTATTTAAGGTAGATCAGTTCCTAGAGCAGTGGCAAAGAGATCGTTAATTTGTCTGTGCCACCACAGAAACTCTGGCAGGGCCATCAGAAGACCCAGGCTCAAGTGGCTCTTTTCAGAGAAGAATCATTGTACAGTGAGTTGATGCAGCAAAACCTGCAGGCGGAAGTCACAGCTTTGCGCATATTGTTGTTCTTATACTACTATTTAGAAAAGGAGTCTCAGTATCTACAGTTAGGAGATCAGTGGGTCCCTGCGTGGACTATCATCAGACACAGGTAAGGAACATTTATATAGTTTTCTGAACCAAGAAGCTTCATGATCCTAGTTCGTAGTTCAGAAACTCAATAGCATTTTACTCCTTTACCTGGGATCAAAATAGAATATGATTTGACGTAGATTTGACAGCCTGTGGTGCTGCTTTTGTTCTGAAAAGAAATAAAGGGACACTTGGTGTCTGTATGTGTCAGGTACACCCCTAAGGGATGTGTTGAACTAATACAGAAGACGATCAAGCAGTGTTGCTGCCAAGGCATAAAGGAAGAAACCTACCAATTTGGAGAACTCAGCAGAAGAGCATGGGGATTGCATTTGTAAGCCCTGAGTTCTCTAACATGCTTTTTGGGAGGGTCTTTGCATGACACTGTGATGCCTCCCAAATCCAATTGAGAACATCACTATAAAAACAAAAGTAGGTAGTGACCTGAATCCATGTGAATGGAAATTATGGGTCTTAATTCAGACTGCTTCTCACCAAGGAGTGAAAGAATCAGGAAGTAGAATGTTTCAGGGCATTCTGGAACTGCCCGGAGCAGACCATCAGTGAAGCCAGGTAGGCCGAGGCTGGTTGGTTCTGAGGGCAGCTTCCCTGAAGTCTGAAGATGTAGCTGCACACTTAGCACCAGCCAGGCCAGTCCCTTCGGGACCCTGTAGTCATGGTCGTGTCTTCGTTAGTCTTGCCCCATACACTTGCTCTGATCCCACTTCTTAGCATAAACACATGACGGATTTTGAAATGGTCCCTAATCTTTAGCCTAGTTTATCTGAAACCCTGATCATTTCCAACCCCTGCTTCTAATTCTTCTTCCAAAACTGAAACTGCTCTCTCCTTGAGGGTACATATATCAAGAACTTTCCTTGTCTGGTCTCTCCATTTCCCATGTCCTACAATGCATTCTCAAATCATACTCTTTAGGTAGCAAACTTTCTAATCTCTTTACTGGAATTCAAGCTGCCTGCCGGCTCCTCCTGCAGGCAGGGAAAGGGAGGTTCCTTTCTGTTTTCCTTAACCCTGTGGTCGGTTGAGGCACCCCGTGCCCCCTGTGGCAGCTGTGCCATGGAATGAGAGGAAAATGTGATCACAGTCCACTTTTTTTTCACTGGGAAGAAAATGTTGAATTTGAATTCTGTGCATTAAACTCTGGGAATTTTCTATTTAAATTTTCCCTGCCTGTAGGGAATTCTCAAACTAGTTGTACATAGTTTTAGTAAAATACAATAAGGGATAAAATGTTTGTGTGTACTGGCTGATAGGAAAATTTAACTTAATTTAAAACTGGTATTTCCTGAGGTTCTGTGACTTCCTGAAGGAGATGGTGTCTAAATGATCTGTAAAAGACAATTAGAATCTCACCAGGAACCAGAAGGATATAAATTTAATCAAAAATAGGCAGAAAATTCAGAGTGTGGAACAGCATATTCAGAGGACCATGGTATGATATTAGCAGAAGTCTAACAGGTAGCAGAGAAAGAGAAACAAGCAGCCAAAGAAATGAAAGCCTGCCCCTGAATGACACTGTCTGTCAGATTGAGGAACTTTCCTATTTGCTTAGAAGCAATTAAGGGTTTTTAATTATAAAGCAGTGTGTTCGTGTGTGGTAGAACTAAAGAGAGCACCAGGTGAAAGGTGGTGAGCTGGCTCATGGGAGGAGTCTGGAGGAAACAGGATGGCCAGTTCCAAGACTGCTGTGAAACTCGGGAGGGAAAAGGCAAGCACAAAGAGGTGAAAAGACTGTCAAGAGCGTGGGAAGGGCTTCTAAGACTTTCTTTGAAGTTTCTGATTTGTGTCTAAATGAAAATGCCAGACACCTGATGAGAAGATTCTGGTAGAAGTGCCACTGTTCGGTTTGAGTGACCGTGGACTTAGAGGAAGTACCTGTGCAACTTGTGGTCTGACATTGAGTTTGGCTCTAAACACTATGGACAGAGAAACTACAGCTACAGTTAGAAGCCCCATACACAAACCGATATGTTAAACCTGTAGAAGGAATGGTAAAATGGAGAGTGGTTACCGTAGGAAAGGGTCAGTAGCATACAGCAAATGGGACGATGCAATACTTACTTAAAATAAGTTGATATTAATAAGTTGTCATAAGAGTTCCTAGAGACTCAAGAAGCAATGATGTAGGTATTAGGATAATCTTTTTGTACATTGTGTGAAAGTGTGTCTTTGTTTAACCTCATATACCTCAGGCACCTTCTGATTGGTTTAATAAAGAGCTTAATGGCCAATAGCTAAGCAGGAGAGAATAGGTGGGACTTCCAGGCAGAGATAGTAACTCTGGGGAAAAATCTGAGACTGGAGATTTGCCAGCCAGATGCAGAAGAAGTCTGACATATGGTACTCATGTAGATTAATCTAGATGGGTTAATTTAAGTTTTAGATCTAGTTGGGAACAAGTCTAAGCTAAGATAAAACTTTTGTACATAAGTCTCCATGTCATTATTTGGAGCTGGCAGTTCAGAGAAAGACCTGCTACATATAGAAGTCATGGAAATTAGTATATGAATAAAAAATAAACTTAGCAAAAGCAGAATGCAGCCATTTGAAAAGACTAGTAAAATACTTTCTAGAAGACAGCTTAGAAAAATAGGGAAAAGACCTCAAAGAACAGGAGAGGGGAAGATAGTTGCTGTGACCAGCATTGTGAAAAACAGCAGAGTGCCCCAGTCCTAGGGACATGTCCTCAGTAAAGAAGCTGAGACAGAATCCTTTTCAGGACTCAAAATGGAAGGATAAACTGGAAAGGGGAAGTGAACTCAACCCCAAGACTGCCTGTAGTGCTCAGCCTTGCTCACAGGCCGACCTCCGGTTTTGAAAGCACATCTACTGTGGAGTAAGTTCTATCTTGCTTGGACTAAATTTATCCATGCAAATGCAGGCATGCCTTGGAGCTAACATTACTCAGCCATTCACCTCTAAATCTCAGTCTGTCAAATTCTCCTTTTGATCACTCTTGCCTAGCCTTTTCTGTTTTCCATTTTCTCACGCTTAAAGAACCTGGACTCAGTCCTCATTCCAGTGCCAACTCACCGTTCTCAGATCCCTTGCCATCTAGAACTTCTGCCGTCCCTGCGTTGCTACACCGCAGCCATGTTCAGTCACTATTGTCCACTTTATCTGCACATCCTAGAATAATGCCCAGGAAAGTTGTATAATTTGCCCATGGTCACACCACCCAGGTCGGTTGAACTTCAAAGTCAGCGCTGTTAACCACCGTCCATGCTTCACTGCTCCCCACTTGGCAGTGGATTTTGGTTTTAGCTACATCTGCTGGCTACACCTTTCGCTTGCATACTGAGTGGGGAATAGGGCAATTGTTGTCAAGCATCTCCCAAAATGGAGCAGCTCTCATGTTGAAATCTTCAGATTATCTTTGGAATGACTACAACTCTAACAGTGATTTGTAAGTATGTTATCTCACAGATTCTCCTTTTTTGTACAAATAGCCAAAAGTAGAGGATTCACAAAAAAGTGAAATATTCATAGAATTTTTTTAACATGCCAGATTGGGATATTTAAGACCCTTGATTCAGTGTTAACTTGACATAAGTTATATGGTCAATAATCAAATTGCTGTCACCTGATTGTTGAACCATTTTAAATTTTGAACTCAAAACTTGAGGAAAATATTCTGCTACTCAAACAGCTATACCACATAATGTCGCTCATTTGTAAATTATATTAAGTACATTTAAATGTATATTTGCTTACGTATTATGCGTGTGGATATTTGTTTGTGTGAATCTGCACACATAGTCACATGGACACCAGAAGTCAACATCAAATCCCTTTATACCTCAGCACATTTTTTTTGTTTTTGAGACAGAGCATCTCACTGTCCTGGAGCTTACCAGTTTTGTAGACTGACCAGCTACCACATTTCTGGGATCCTCTGTTCTCCGTCATCTCAGCACTGGTGTTATAGGAACAAGTCACCATACCTGGGTTTTTTTATGGATGCTAGAGATTCAAACTCAGGTGTCCATGCTTGCACAATAGGTACTTTACCAACTGAGCCCGCTCCCTAGCTGTATGCCTGTTAAAATTAGCTAACTAGAGCAGTTATCTTCTATGGACATTTGTCAAATCATTATATTTTGGTGTAAAGTATATAACAGTGTCAAAGACATGTAAAGACATTACAGGAGGTAGAGATTCTTAAAATTAATTGGCCCCATTTCCATTAGGTCTTTGATGATAAATTCTTTTTTGCACATCAGAGACTAGTTACTTCTTCCCTACAGCAAACTAAAGTTTCCTCTCCCTGCCCCTTATTCTTTAAGTTTGTATTCCTTCCCAACTAATAAATGAGTTCAGTTTCTGTGGCCTTTGCTTCAGTGAGCTTCTCTGAGGGTGAGCTTTGAAATATGATTAAATCTTAATTCCTTAACTGTTTCCATAAGCTTGTTTCACAGTTTGCTTTCTTTTCAATCAGTGGGGAAAGGAAACACACGAGTCTTATGTGATCGTGTATGAGTATTAGCCACCTAAATGTGAGCTCTAATGGTGAGAGAATTGGTCTTCAGTTAGCAGGGTCCCATGTTTTTCTTTAGGTTATCCACCATAAAATACACATTAGCTTAGCCCACAGTATTGGCCACAGTCACTAACTCTGTGTAGTCAAAAAATTCATCAAATACTGATTATTATATTGAGAAGTAGGGTTGTATTCAGTAACGGCACTTCTAAGAATGGAGCGTTACTATTTACAGAGTGTGCATTCAGTTGAGAGAGGTGTTGATGCAGCCCCTGCCCTTTCCAAACCCCAGTGTCCTCCTCCTTTGACAGAGGAGGACTCTTCACTGAGTCCTGCAAAATGAGTGCACAGTGACTCTTGGAGCCCGGTTGCCAGTTTCTGACTGTAGGCAAAGCAGCTAAAACAATTTAGTTCCCTGGAAATGAATCAGAATTGAAGAGTCATTGAGGATGGGAAATGGTGTTTTGATTAGCTTACCATTTCTCAAATGGAGCTTTAAATCTAAGGACAGAAAAAGATGACATTCTGCAATTCAGGTACCTTTAAATCTAAGGACAGAAAAAGATGACATTCTGCAATTCAGGTACCTTTTTGATAATTTTTGTATGTAATAACTTATCCTTGACTCAAAGTAATATTTTAAAATCTTAAGATTTATCCATGGAAAGTCTACTGTATTTTTATTTATGTCTTCATCTGAATTCAACAGTTTTTTCACTTCCTACCACTGTCTCTGTTACCAGTTTCAAGAAGGGTCTTCAAAATAAGAACTTGAGCCCCATAAATCTTGTGAATGACAGTCTGCCTGCTAATCAGCTAGTAACTGATCTTGAGGAAGGTCATATGCAAATTAGTATGAACAAGTCAATGATGAGTTAAACCTGTTTTCAATATTCATTTTAAAAATTAGTGGTTCATCATGCAAAGCATTATGGTTATTTGATAAAGCAATTTCGTTACATTAACTTTTTAATCTAAGTATAGTTTTTTAAAAATCATTTATATTGTTTGAAAGAAGCATAGTAGCCAGCAGAATATGTGTGTATGAATGTGTATATAGCTTTCATGTTTTTAGCTAAGTTAATAAATTTTATTTATATTTTAAAGTGTTTTTTTTTATAGTCAACTGCTCTTAAGTGACTTTGCCTGGAGAGACATAAACATCTATTTACCTAGATAGAGCACAGACAACAGATCAAAGAAACAATTCCATCCAAGTCTATCTTAGTGAAACAGTGGGTTTATTGGATTGGGGTGCTACAAGACTGTGAATGAAGGATTACTTCCAGCAGCATGGGAAACTCAAAGACAGTTGTCACTGAGAAGCCCACCCCAGCATGAGTGACACTGTATAAAAGCTGTGTCCCTGGGCTCCATGTACCACTCGCAGGCAGTACAATAGGTTGAGGATTCTCCTCTCCCACAGCAGTCGTTACTGCTTACAGAATCATGGGCAAGAGCCTTTTGAATCTTTTAAGTTGCAGGAGCTTTCTGAGACTTGTGAATTATTGGTTTCCTGAGCCCTGTAAGTTTTGTTTACCTCCTGTATCTTAAGGAACCTCTCCCTAGGACCAGACATTTAAATCTGGAGGAAGTTGCTACTCAACAATCACCTTTAAATATTTGCATTATTATTTTTTTTTTCGAGACAGGGTTTCTCTGCGGCTTTGGAGCCTGTCCTGGAACTAGCTCTTGTAGACCAGGCTGGTCTCGAACTCACAGAGATCCGCCTGCCTCTGCCTCCCGAGTGCTGGGATTAAAGGCGCGCGCCACCACCGCCCGGCTTATTTGCATTATTTTTAAATGTCTGACCTTTTCCATATGAAACCAATAATAGTTACCAAGAGGAAAGATAGCAGAGGTGCCTTTCCTCACATTTTTTGGCCCAGTTTCCATTTACCTCAGATTCTCTCTGATCTCCTCCTTTGCAAGAATCTTATCAAATATGCAGGGTAGAAATAAAGGACTAGCTCTTCTCCAAACACTATGTTTTAAAGTTTTATCAATTCAGCCCATCCATACTTCCTTTATCCATTAATTCATCAAACATAACCACTAATGGCAAAGTAATGAAGCCAAAATAGCTGTTTGGAACCTGGTCCCAAACAAAGTATGTCTCCTAAAGCCTACAGAAGAACCATTCATTGGACTTAACATAGTGAAGGGAACCCTGATGGCTCTTTGGCCTGGAGAGGGAGGGAGTGGAGGTATGGGTGGAAGGGAGGGGAAGGGAAGGGGGAGGAGGAGGGGAGGAGATGGAAATTTTTAATAAAAAAATGAGAAAAAAGAACCATATTGTCAGGACTCTGAATATTAAGCATACAAAAAAAATCACCTGCAAGAGATGCAAACAAAAATAATGTTGGTGTTCAAATTGGTCTTCATGAATTGGTAGGATTAGAAAAAAATGGCAGAAAGATTCAAAGTACGAAAATATTGTATGAAAAACTTATTAATCCATATTAGAAAATGGGTTTTTCTGGGTTCATAGGAGCTCACAGAGTCTAAACTAATAATCAGGGAGCCTGCATGGGATCAATCTAGGCCCTCTACAGTTTCATAGCTTGTCTTCTAGTGAGACTCCTAACAGTGGGAGCATGGGTCGCACCCTATGCTTTGGCTGGCTTTTGGGACTCTGTTCCTCATACTGGATTGTCTTGCTCAGCCTTAATACAGGGAGAGATGTTTAGTCTTATCCCAATTTGATGTGCTGTACTTTTGTTGATACCAGTAGAAGGCCTGTTCCTTCCTGAACAGAAACAGGAGTGGATTGCGGGCAGCAGGGGTTGGGGGCAGTCAGGATATAAAATAAGTAATTTAATTTTAAAAGAGGAAAGAAATGGTTTTTTGTTCATTCAATAACTCTTGGCTGAGGTTTGGCCTTGAGTTCTATCAGTAGCCAGACTAGACAATGATTCCTGTCCTTGAAGAATTTACGTTCCAGTAAGACAAAGGTAGTATTCGAGGATGTTAACAGAAAAATGGTGTGGGCTCCGTAGTGTGTCAGAATTGATTAGCAGTTCTTGTCATAGTGGCCCAGGGTGGGTTAGAGATTGGTTAAATATGAATTTGAGATGAGATTGGGGAAGAACAATATTGAATGAAATCGGGGGAATGTTAGAGAGCCGTTATGGAGAAAGGGAATGGTCTTAGTCCCAGGAGAGGATCGGAATGGAGGTTCTGTTCTCAGCACACAAGGAGCAATGCCATTTAAGCTTCATGCTATTTTCTTCTTTGAAAATATGTTGAAATATTTGGAGCCCCTTCTACAAAAAAATAGATCAGAAAATACTGCATAAAACATTAGGGAATTCCATGGATCCTTAAGGCTACCCATGGCCCCAGATTAAGAATGTTCAGGAAATGGGGTGAACTTCATCTCTAATTACATACTTCCGAGGGCACCTAGCCCTGGCCTGGGTGTGGAAAAGGGCAGGAGAATGATAAATGCCTATAGCACAATGCCTACTTTCAAACTTCACAGGACACAGAGATCTTTAATTTTGAGGTTACTTGAGGATGATGTAGATTGAAGGTTCTAGTTGTCAGGCAGACAATCAAAACAAAATGGGGCCAAGTAGGAATGGGTGGGGAGACCTTCAAATCTGTGACATCAGTGGAAGATGTGACAAGAAATAATATACTGGCAACCTTGGGTTTTGGGGAAAACTGAAAGTGAGCTATCATTGATTAATAGAGTGTGTTTACAACCATTCTGATAGCTACTCATTACTGTGGCTACAGTGAAATTGGTGTCATTCTAAATTTGTGAGGACATTTAGTTTTATTCTAAATATGTATGATGAACTAGTACACTTCTAAAGTAGATGTTGGAGTAATGGCTTTTGTGTGTAATCAAAGTGGTCTGTTGTCCTGTAGAGTACCTTTCTCCTGTCCCTTTCTTCTACTTCGGGTGGCAGCAACTAGTCCCTGTAAAGGTGCCACCCGGTCATACTTGCCTGTATGTCACTCTTACAGAGCACTGTCTTCGTGCTGTGTGGGAATGAGATGACTGGGCCAAGGCCATCTGCCTCCTGTCTCTTCTTAAGCCTAGCCAGCTCGCTGTCGCTTCAGATTCCCTGAGCCCTGTAGTTGACCAAAGGATGGTCAGATGTTAATTCAGGCTTGGGAGGAAGGAGTCTCAACCTCAGAGGCACAGCTCTTGTTCCCACCCACTTACCACATCAAGGGTACTGAGCACCCTCACAGCCTATAATAAAGTGGCTTTGTCCCTCAGTTGCTGCCGCTGCTCTCATTCATGTCTCCTCCCAGAGGAGGCGACATGACGGCAGGTTAGGACCTGGCCAAGCGCCAGGGCCGTAGCTCTTGGTAGTCTATCCCCATCGCAGGTCTCAGGACATCAGCTCAGATGCTAAAACCTTTCTGCAAATTCGGTTTCTGTTTGAGTCACTATTTGGCTGTATGGTGACAGAAGCTTAATACTCGTCCTCAGCCCTCTTGGAGCTCAGTCATTACCATGCTTCCCCAGGGTAGCACATAAGTTCCAGCAGCTCTGTCACAAATGTGATGGAGGAGGTGGAGCCTCTGACCCCAGGTATCACTGGCCTCCCGAGCATTCACTGTGAAATTGGATGTGACTTGGGCTACCAGCTTGGAGCCCTGGTAGCCCTTCTTTGAAAGCCTGTCGAGCCAGAATTCTCTTTGCTATGGCTGTGCGGCTTTCAGACACCTAGGATCTGAATGCTCTTCCTGCTTGGGAAGAGAGGTGAGCTCGTGGAGAGCTGTGTCCAGCAGTCTTACTGGCTTGCTGAAACACTATAGCAAGCCTCTGCCCATGAGGTTTACACCTGTGCCAGTGTCACTACAAACAGGCCAACAGCCTCGGCCTGCCTATGGCATGAGGACACAGGCCCCCTCTGTTCTTAGAGGAGCCCCTCCCTACATGGGATTTCTGGTCTTTCCTCCTCTCCCAGGCTTCTCCCTAGGGTGACCATGAGGCCTTCTCCTTCTCTCAAGAAAGGAGACCCACAGAGAGGCATCTCAGGCTGCACCCATTTTCCCAGCCTAGAGACTTTTTTCTAGGCTTAGGTTTGGGGAAGAAGTTGGAGAATCAGGATGGGTAAGACAACGTCTGGTAGAATTTTGTAGCAGGAACCCGGGGGGCACTGTTACAGTTAAAAACCCAGCTTGACTCCTGTGATTACACTGTAGCTTACTGTGACATTCTGTTCTGGGAGTCTGTGAAGACCCTCAACGTTAGAAGGGTTAAGACATGAAAATCTCCTGGAACATGCAGACCGGCATGGGTGAATTACTGGCAGTCCATGCAGTGAGCAGCAGCAGCTCTGTTCACCATGTCGGGTTTCTCAGTTTCTCACAATAACCATGCTTCCACGTTTTTAGAAAATAGCTTGCATTGTCACTCGTATACCCCAAATGTTTGTCTTAAAAGACAGCTTGATTGGTTTGTTTCGAACATTACATTTATTTTGTGGATTTTCTGTTTTCATGCCCTGCTGTATATCCTTGAACATACTTTCTCAATCATCTCTAGGTTTCAGTGAGGTAAGAACACCTACGCCAGAGATTTTGAAGAGGTTTCCCTTCTGTCTGTTAATATGTAGAAAGCGTTCAGACGATGTCCTCATAACATAAGGACAATTAGTGTTGTTTTGTGATGCTGTCAATCATCCTCATCCTTTAATGCTTGCTCCCTAACAAAGCCTTCTCTGTACGGGATTTCCTACATCTCCCATGGCACCCTTTCCACATCTCCTTCCTCGCACCGTGCTGCAGTTATTCACCAGCAAGCTTCTGGGACCCCTGTCTCCAAACACCGTGCCTAGTTTTTACATGGGTGCTGGGTGTTTAAACCCAGGTCCTTGTGTTTGCAGAGCGTGTGTTCTTATCCACCGAACCATCTCCCCAGCCCTTTTATGTACCATACACTATAAGTGATGAGTTCTCAGATTTGCTTTTGAGACCTATTTTTCAGTTTCAATGGGAAAGGTTATTTCCACTACATGTGCCGTTTTAGACAAATGGGTCTTTTCAGCTTTTGTTGCTCTCTGACTTGTATGGCTTAAATGAGAACTCTGTCATTATTATCTTTTAATGCATCTGTTTTCTCTGGCTGGTTTTAAGGTAATAGCTTTATTCCTTGTTCTTTACAATGTTATTATGCTATGCCTTGATGTGGTCTTCTGTGTTTATCTTCTGTTTTGTTCAGTGATCTTCTGGACTTGTGGTTTGGGGGTTTCTTTTTCAGTTTGGCAGTTTTTCTAGCCATAATATCTTCAAAAATATTTATCATTATTTCTCTACCTGTAATATAATAATTAAGAAGATGTGATAGTGTCTCTGAGATTATTAAGGCTGTTCCTTAAACTTGCCTTTTTGTCTATTAGAAATGCTACTTCTTGTTCTATTTACAGTTTCCTCTCAGGCACACAAGGTGGCTGAGGTACCAGTCAGTCTAATGAATTCAGACCTAGAAAACTGAAAAGTCAGCAACCTTCATTTCCGTGACAGACGTGAGCTCATAAGGGCAGTTCCTGGTCTAGAGTTTGAAGAGCAGTCGTGGGGAATCACAGCTTGTCAGAGAGAATCCTACTCAGAGAAAGCTCTGCAGGAGCCACTATCAGTGGACAGCCTGAACTGGGGCTGGGAAAGTCTAAGAGATAAAACGCTAGTGAGTTTACCTCCAAAACCCACCAGATTCTCACAATGAATACTAGAGAAAAATCCATGCATGTTCCTCACAGAGAAAGGGAGCAGTGGCCCTTCCGATACAGCATGGCATTCTGTTTGTTACCCTTAATCAGGCCTGCCTTCATCAGAGGCGTTTTACCAGAGCCTGACCTCCTGGAGACTTTTCCAAGTCCAAGGAACCTAGAAGAAGGGAAGTGATCGACACTAGCTCATTCAGACCTTCTGTGTGGAGAAAGGGAAGTGTGTAACTCCAGCTCCCTCCAGCTGTCCTGCCTGACCTAAGACAAGGAAGGGCTGAGAGACACCAGTTGGGTTCCTAGCTTAGTGACGCAGGCTCAGTAGAAGACTGACATAATCACAGGGAGTGGCAGATTCTCCAGTCCCCATCCAGGTCCTTATCTCACCCTCCCACAACTGCAGCGCTTATGCAGTGAGAGGGAAACAAACACGGAGAGCTCTGATTGGCCACACCATAGCAGTCTAGATGGGAGAGTGGAAATTTGAATAAAAAGTAGAAACGGATGCTGACCAATCACAGCTCTCAGTTCTCACAGGCTTCAGATGCCAACCAAGAGCCATCCCTGCAGAAAAGCTTAACAGTTAACAGATCACTGATGGCCCAGTAGCTGGGTAGCAGGGCTCGCCTCCTGAAGGCTGGAACAAGTTGCCCTGCTTGCAGCTGGAGCAACAGGCCTGGGCGAATGACTTGGTCGTATCTGTCTTCTGCATGCCTTGAGAACCGCCACAGCCTTCTTCACTTCCCTATTCAACTAGACATCCAGGAAGCCTGACTGAAACCTTCAGTCTTTCTCTGAAGAAAGTGTCTTAGAACCAGGACCTAAGCAGAGCCTGCTGAAGACGAAACTGCGACAGGAAATCAGACAGACAAACAAACTGGAGCGCACTTTTATGTAGAGCTTGCTAGGCCCTGATTGGTTGGGTGCATGTGCATTCAAATGAAGCCAAGACTAAAACAAATCAGGAATGAGCTGTCAAGCCTACATGGAGAAGGGAGTGACCAAAACCTGCCCAAAAGGTTCCCAACCAGATCTGGAGTGTGTGTCCCTCCATGCCTGTGCAGTGGTAGGGAAACCAAGTACCCAGCCATCCCATTGGTGGGGCCACAGAAGGTTTCACCCTGGGGTTTAAAACAGTTTCCAGTTAGCCATACGCTACTTCCCTTACCTTTGCACCCTCAATTACTTCTGCAATCTTTATCTGGAGGGTTCCAGCTGCTGCCACATCCCACTCCAATAGAAGATCTTCAGCTGTCAGTATGAGCTGTCAAATGCAGCCTGCTCCAGCCCTCATTGCATCTGGAGCTTCCCTTACCATCTTTGGTCTTCATTCCTGGCCACCATTTAATGGACAATGGGATCCCCTCTTATCCCTACCACTAGGACACCTCCTCCCCCAGCCCTACTTATACCATATTGTAAATGACTTTTTAAGAGATTTATTATTTATTTATTTATTTTTAGGTCTGGGGTCTTCCTGGAACTAAAGTTATCTTCGTTTGTGATCCACCCAGCATTGGTTCTGGGAACTGAATTTAGGTTATCTACAAGAGTAGTATGCGCTCTTAAACACCGAGTCATCTTTCCAGCCCCTATAAAAGACGTTTACTGAAGAAACTTACACCTAACATAAAGTATCTGGTTATCAAGAAATCAAAATATGTTTTAGGATGTGAGAGTGATCTGGCTGCAAAATGCCACATTGATCATCAGGGTTGGCTGACTGATCTGGCTTTCTATAAGAGTGCCCCTGCCTTCTCTCATTGGTCCATTGCTGTCTTTCCTAAAGCCACATGACCTAATACAAGAAGACCATTATTCTTTGGTCAATTGTATATGAATACTGAACTTCCCTGCTAAAATATCCTAACAAGTTCTCAAAATGTTTTAAAGATGCCAGAAGGTGGGAAATACCTTACTTATAAAGAGCAGAAATAGTAATTGTATCTACTTTCTAAAAAGCAATCAAGCATGAAGAATCTAGAGTAAAACATTTAGAGTAAAAAGTGTTGAGAGAAAAATTCCCCAGAAATCTGAAATTCTTTATTTTGAAAGTGGTGAAGAAATTGTTCCTCAGACAAAAATTGATGAAACATGCTGCTTCTTACAGTGGAGCCTTTCTGTAAGAGATGCTAAGGCATGTTCTCTATGGAGAAGAAAAGCCATGTGGGGCATAGGCTTGGATCCATATAAAGAAAGAGTATTAGTAGAAGAATAAATGAAATAATTCTTAACAGATTTTTGTTTTATTTTGTTTCCTCGAGACAGTTTCACTATGCAGCCCACCCAGATTGGCCTCAAATTCATGGTAGCTCTCTTGCCTTGTCCTTCCAAGTGCTGGGATTACAGATTTATGCTCGAATTCATGGTAGCTCTCTTGCCTTGTCCTTCCAAGTGTTGGGATTACAGACTTATGCTCGAATTCATGGTAGCTCTCTTGCCTTGTCCTTCCAAGTGTTAGGATTACAGACTTACACCATCATGCTCAGCATTTACCAGATGTCCTTAACAGATTCAAACAGTAATGGCTATAGGTACTCAGGAATTATGCAACCCAATTACATATAAAACAAATGGCAATTGCTTTTTAAGGGGACAGGCAGAAAAGGTTGGGATTATTTTGTTGTTGTATCTATGGAGTGATTTGACAGTAGAATATATTGTAAGCTCTAAGGCAGTGGTTCTCAAACTGTGGGTCTTGACTCCTTTGGGGTCAAATGACCTGTTCACAGGGTTCACCTAAGAATAATCAGAAAACACAGATGTTTATACTACAATTCATAACAGTAACAAAATCACACAAAGTAGCAATTAAAATAATTTTATGGTTGGGGGGTCACCACAACGTGAAGAACTATATTAAAGGGTCACAATATTGGGAAGGTTGTGCTCTAGGGTAACCACTAAAAATAAAATTCTAAAATATGATTGATATATAAAAAAGGAAAAAATATTGAATCATATAAGATGTTCAGTTAAAACCATAAAAGACAGAAAAAGGATGAAAGAAAAGAATATAAAGATAGGTATGAAATAGAAAAAATAACAAATATGTCTAATTATATCACTAATCACTTTAGATGTTAATGGCCTAAATATACTAATTAAAAAGCAGAAATTATCCATGTGAGTCAAAACTAAAATCCAATTAAATTCTTGCTGTCTACAAGAAACCTGCTTTGACTGTAATCCACATACAGACTAAAAGTAAAGCAGTGGAGGAAGATATGCCGTCCTCATTTAGTCAGAAGAAAGTTCCATTAAGTTTGGTTTCTTTTATTTACTCTTCAAATTTTTTTTAGCTTTTGTTGTTTATTTATAAATTTCACATCATGCATTCCCATCCCACTTATCTCCCCATCTTCTTGCATCTGCCCTCTGCCATTGCAACCTCTGTCCGAAAACAAAACCAAAACAAAGTAACAAAACAAGCAAGAAAGAGGTTTCAGGGAGAAAGAAAGAATATTGTGGAAGCTGTAGTGTGGCCTGTTGAGTCACACAGTTTATCCTTCGGGCCATTCATCTTTACTTACAAGTGTTCATTGCCAGGAATCTTTGGTCTGGCTTGAGGCCTCTGGCCTCTGCTCTGCCACCAATAGTGGGCTCTCACTGGGCTCCTCTTGGATATCCTATTGTTGTCCTGTGTCATGGAGATCCTGCTGTTTTGGATGTGTAGGTTCATCACCTTCACATGCTCCAACAGTTCATAGATTTGGTGGATGTTGGAGGAGGCCAACTCACAGCCTTGGTTCTGGGCCTGAGTGGTAGCTGGATCTGTCGGTCCTTGAGCTTACCCTCATGGTCACTACCCAAGTGAGGTCTCCAACACTTTTTGCCCAGCTCACCCACTGTGTCCTACAACAAGGAACAGGACCAGTTCTCCTGCTCTCAGGGCCTCAGATCGGGGTCACCCACACTTACACACTAGTGTTATGAGTGTGGGTGACCCATTAAGTTTTGAGTACACTTCAACACAAGGAAATTTAGCAGAAATAGAGGCATTGTATAAGTTTAAAGAATAAGTCTTCAAGAACATAGAACAATGGCTGGAGAGATGGCTCAGTGGTTAAGAGCACTGGCTGCTCTTCCAGAGGTTCTGAGTTCAATTCGCAGCAACCACATGGTGGCTCACAACCCTCTGTAATGAGATCTGGCACTTTCTTCTGGCATGTGGGCATACATGGAGGCAGAATGTTGTATACGTAAGAAATAAATAAATCTTTTAAAAAAAAAAACATAGAACAATCCTTAATGTGTATGCCCCTAAGGTAGATTATTAAAATATGTGAAGGAAAGGTGCTAAAACTCTGAGGTGGGATAGATGAATCCACATTATATTTGGAGACTTCAACACCAACTGTGAGTAACAGAAATATCCAGCACACAGGAAAATCAGTATATAATTGAACTTTACAAAACCATCAGTCAACTGGCTATAATGAACATCCCTAAACCACTTCTGTAGCATACTTGAAATCATAGCTTCTTAAACTGTGATCTGTGACTCTATATGAGGTCATATGACTAAATGACAGAGTCACTGAAAAATGGCAACAGTAAAAGGCTTCTAAACACACCAAAAAAAACTTAATTCAAAATTGTTTAATGGAAGGATGTTCCCAACAGCATTTGCATTTGTTGCTATGTTGCATGTGTTTGCATTTGTTTACATGTGTTCCTTTGTTTCATGTGTTTGCATGTGTTGCTGTGTTGCTTGGAACTGCTTCACTCAGCCTTGGTTCTGAACATTGAACATGGGCACTTTGTATGGTATCATACCACAGAACACCAATGAACATGCCTGACACACCTCAGCTCAGATTTGGCTGTTGTACTTTGTAAAGTTTAGTGACTTTTACTGCAACATTTTCTACTCTACTCCAAACATTATAAATTCTGGAGAACAAAAACAGTGTTTTCCTATTGTCATTCCTTATCATGCATCAAATTAGTATATCTTTGAATTAGTTTTTGAATGCTTTATTTGTAAAATTGCTATTTGAAAGCCAACTATAGTGGTACATGCCTGTAATCCTGATACTGAGGAGGATCAGAAGTTCAAGGTCATCTTTGGATACATAGAAAGTTCAAGGTCAACCTGGGTTCCATGAGATCCCAAAGAAATGCTATTTGAGTAGTTATTCTTTAGAGTTTTGTAAGGCTCAGTGGTTGCTTAACATGTAGAAGAGGTTCTCTTAACTGCTGCAAAAAAAGGAAAGGAAATCTCACATAAGATGAAATAGGCAATCTTAGTAGCCCTATAGCTTCTTTTTTTAATAAATTTTGAGACTATAATATAATTACATCATTTCCCCCTTCCCTTTCCTCCCTTCAAACCCTCCCATGTAAAACCTACCTCCTTGTTCACTTTCAAATTCATGGCCTTTTGTTCTTTAATTATTGATGTGTATGTGCAGCTAAATATAAAAATAGAACCTGTTCCATCTGTATACTGTTGCTTGTACTCATGCTTTCAGGGCTGGCCATTTGGTATTGGATGACCAATTGGTGCACCTCAGCCTGAGGAAGACTATTTCTCCTGATCTCAGCAATACTTAGTTGCCTGTAGTTGTCTAAGGTTGAGGATTTCTGAACTTGCCTCCATCCACATTAGCATGCCCACTGGTCTCTTCTTGTTCAAGTCGTTTCCAGACAGCCATGTTGGTGAGACTTCTTTGATGCCGCTTCTGTGATATTTCTAGGAGACACCATTTCACAGAAAACTTCTGTTCCTCTGGTCTTATACTCTTTCTGACTCTTTTTCTGAAAAGAGCCCTGAGCCTTAGATACAGGAGTTGTATAATATGTGCATCAGTTTGGACTGGGCTCCACAGTTCTTCATTTTGATCAGTTGTGGATGTCTGTAGTGGTCTCTGTCTGTTGTAAATACAATTTTCCTTGATGAGGGGTCAGAACTACACTTAGGTTTGGGTATAAGGACAAATACTTAAAATGTAGTTAGGGGTTGCATTGATTTGGTGAAGTGGCAGCTGTAGGTTTTTCTAAGATCCAGGACTTCACTAGCCCCATGTAACTGGCTAAGTTTCTGGTACCAAGCATGATTTCACTCTTGAGAGGAACTCTGTAGCTCTTAAAATGAGGACTCAGCAAGTAATAACCTTCCACTTCAAAACAGAAAGCATTAGGATGTCATATTTAATGATAAATTCTATCAACATGTGAAGAAGTTATATTGATCCTCTATAGTCTTTTTGTAAAATTAAAGAGAGGGAGACTATTTCCTAATGCATCCTGCTAAGTCAACAGGACCCTGCTAACAAAACTGGACAAAGACTCTACCAGAAAATGACAGGACATTATCTCTCAGGAACAGAGTTCCTAAATTTAAATAAAAGTAACAAATCAAATCCAAAATGTACAAAAACAAACACCATGATCAGATGGGTGTGCATGATCCAGGTTGTGCATGGCTGACTCAGCATTTAAAAACTAATTAATGCAATCCAAACTAAAGAAGAAAATCATATAAGTCATATTGACAGATGACAGAATTCAACATCTGTTCATGAAAAAAAATCCACAACCTTTTATGTGATGGTTCATCTCAGTTACCAGCTGGAGGGATCAGAAGTCAAGAGGCATGCCTCTGGTGGGTCTGTTGAGGCAATTTCAGGAAAGATGGTTGTCAAGGAGAGAAGACCCTCCCCTGGGCTGGGCAGCTCCTTCAGGTGGGTATTGCTTGTCTGCCTGGTGACTTTTGCTTCTTGCTGGTGAATGCATGTGTTCCATTACTGTGCTGCCATCCTTCAGTCACATCTGTATCCGCTTCTTTGTCCTTCAGCTATGAACTAAAGATTACTAAACTCATCGCCATTACTGAAGCATCCAGCTTTGTGGATGGAGCAGCTCCTGGGCTCCGCCCATCTGCAGCATGCTGTCGGCCACTCGGGACTACCTAGGACTAGTGGCCATAAGCTATTCTAGTAAATGTGCTCTGATAAAATATCTGAGTGTTTAATTCCCAAAAATTCTTTGGTTTTGTTTCCATTTTTCAGTCTCCTTGCTGAATTTGTCCTCTGTAATTTGGACTTTCTCCTCTAATTTGCTGTTTTCTTTACTTTAGAAACTACCTTTTCAAAGTCTCAACTAGAATCCCTTAACGGAGTCATCTGTGTCTATGAAGATTATTTGTGATCATTAATCCTCTCAAAAGCAAGATCCAGGGCCCATAATATGGCTCAGTGAGTAAAGGTGCTTGCTTCATAGTCTGAGGACCCGACGTGATCCCCAGAACTAGAGGAAGGAGAACATTAGTTCCCAAAGTTACCTTCTAACCCCTCCATGCCCACCATGACCTGTCTAACCTCAATAACACACACAGATGCTGAAACATGCATACACAAAATAATTTAAAAAGTACATTTAAAAATGTAAGATTCTGAATTCCTTCTCGGGTTCTTTCATCCATCTGGAGGATTTTGGTTTCCACTATAGGACAGAATATAATGGGTTGATAGCTTATATTCTTCATGTTTCTTGGTTGTGTTATTGTGTATCTTTTAGACTGGATATATCTTCCTATTTTAAATTCTCCTTTTCCCCCACTGTGTGGTTCTTTGTCTCATTTTCTGGGATTCCTCTAAAGGGACTCTGCTTGACACTGCACTTGCTGGAGCTGTTCAGGGGGAGGTACAGTGGCACTCCACTTGTTTATTCGCAGTACCGAGTTTGCATGGCTCTAAGAAATCCAGAGAGAATAGCATTGGGGTACTGGTGGGAAGCGTCCTACACAGACTTGTTTCTAAGAGTAGATGATGTCAGTATTTGAGTAGTGGAATGAAGAGGTTCTGCAGAAAGGAGAAATACAGTAAGAGATGGGCGCAATATGGGTTGGAAGTGGGAGTGCTTTAGATATGCAAATGTAGATTTTTGTGTAGAATAGTGGAGGACAGTCAGAAGAGTGAAATAGAGATAAAACAGTGGATTAACATTGTACAGTTGTAAAATCTAGTCAATTAGAACGAAATTAAAGGACTAAAATGTTAGACAAGGATGTCACAAGCTAAATGAAACACGGGCATTTATATTATGTACATATTATATACACGTAAAAGTAAAATGAGAACACATATACATGTAAACCATCCAACAATATCCAAAAAAATGATAAAACTCTTTCCTTCCAGTCTACACTTGTGTTTGATTTTTTATTCCCAATATGAAGGCGCGCTTCCGAGAGTCACAGCTTGGTGAAGTTCAGACATAGAGACAGTTGATGCTGCCTTTTGTTGGGGGTGGGGATAGCTTGTTATGCTTCATATGGAGTCATTGCAGGCAGGACTACAGTTGGTTGCAAGGGTGCAATACTCTGATTTGCATGATATCTGCATACCTCATCAGGTCTCCTCCTCTAGAGAGCCATTAGCATTACAGTCAAGCTGCAGGGAAACTTCAACTTGAGAAAGAGGGTCTACTAAAGGCCCATGGGTTAATAACATTTCACCTGTGATTTAACCTCTCCCTTTATGGCAAAGATCAATGCTAGGCTGTCTCCTCAGCACACTTTTTCAACATCATGCTGGTGGTTATTATAGGTGATGCAACCAGACAGGAAGAAGAAAGTTACACAGATGAGGGGGGAAGAGCTAGCACTAGTGTTTAAAGATGTTGTGATGGCCTCTGTAGAGAATCCAAATGAACTAGCAAAGTCCTGGGACTAATAAGCAAATACAGGAAGGTCTCAGGATGCAAGACGAATATACGAAAGTCATCTGCTTTCCTGGATATGGCAATGAGCAAATGGAATTTTAAATTGACAACATAACAGCATTTACAGAGTCTTTCTCCAGCATTAAACTCTTAAGTATAAATATAAGAAAATATGTAACAGATTTGCATGAGGGAAACCGCAAAGCTGATGATGAAAAGCAAAGAAGCAAATCAGTCAAAGGGACAGAGACAGTTTACGTCATTTGTTTCCTTTCTCTGTATTACATTCCTATGTTTATTGATGTCCAGTATCCTAAAACTATTTCTTCAAACGCTTGTCAGGTTTTATAACTCTATCATGGCACGTAAACTATCACCCTTGTTACCCCATCTTGGTCATAATAGAAACTGTGATTCTTATCTACGCCTCACAAATGAGCGCCTTTTTAAATTTTTCCATTTTTTGAGACATGGTCTCTCTAGACAGCTCTGGCTATACTGAAATTCACTATGTAGACTAGACTGGCCTTGAACTCAGAGATCCACCTGCCTGTGCCTCCCAGGTGCTGATATTAAAGGTATGTGCCACCATGCCTGGCTAAGTGTGCACCTTCATTTGGAAATAAAGTGCAGTGATTTTTGAAGCTCAAGTGGTCTGTAGATATTTTAAATTAAATATTTGTTAGGAATTCTCTCACCGTTTTTTGTTGGTAGAGTGGTGCAGTCCTACCCAGATGACCAGACCTGTCTTCAGGGTGTTTTACTGGGGTAATAGCCCAGTGGGCCAAAGCACTTACCAGACCCATGTAATGCAAACGAAGTCAAGTCTTGTCACCCCAGTGCTCCTATGATGACATGAGACATGGAGACAGCTGATTGTCTGGACGCCTGAGAGTCAACAATGCAGACAGTGGTGAGCAACATAAGACCCAGTCCCAAACAAGGTGGATGGTGAGGACCCTCTCTGTCCACCACTTGAACAGAACCCTGCAAGAAAGGGTAACACATTAACATGTCTGTGGCATCATCTATACCATTTTCTACTCTAATGCTAGTGTCATTCCATCTGTCTGCAGACACATGACTACCCTCATCTTACGGAAAATAAATCAGCACTCTCCTTACCTACCTCTGTAGTGCCCCTCCCCCATTTCTCTCCTTTGTAAAATAAAATCCTGAAACAACTATTTAGATTCTATGCCAATGCCTCCTCCTCCTTTCTCTTGAACTCCTTCTCATACTGCTTTTGTCCCTTGCATTATACCAAAATTTTCTTTTTCCAGGTCAGCAGTGACCACCATGATGCCAGTTCTAGGTGAACATTTCTCTGTCCTCACTAGACATGACCTCATGCAGTATTTGACACCAAACCCCAACCATGTCCTCCTTCCCCAACTTGGTGTAATGATTTCCTGTTCTGGTTGCTTATCTCCCTGGCCTTTTCTTCTATTTGCCTTTCTCCTCATTGTCTAGCCTCTGGACGTCTGCAGTCCCAGAACAGAATATTTGGAATGTACTCAGTGTATTACAAACTCATGTAACAGCATGATTTTATGCACTAGGTACACATTAGGAAGTTCTTGCTTTATATTTTTAACCTACACATCTCCCACAAACTTTAGACTCAAAAGCTCAAAAAAAAATGTTCACCTCAACCATGGATGAGCTTAATGTCTCCAACAGTTCTCACTTGATCTTCCTCCCAAAACCTGTTCCATCTGTGGCTTTTCCCATATCAATGATGACCTCATTTTCTAGTTACTCAGAACAAAAAAAAGTTTGTTTCTTTAATTTTGTGTGCATGAATGCATGTTAGTACATACGACTATGGTGTGCATGTACAGGTCAGAGGTCAACTTTGGGTGTCAGTCCTTACCTTCACCCTGTCTGAGACAGTCTCGTCTTGTTGACCACAATGTACAAGAAGCTAGTTGGTCTATAGATTTTCAGGGATTCACCTGTATCTCTTGCCATTTTTCTGCAGGGGTGCCAGATTTTAACTATCACACCATATATATATGAGGTCTGGGGAACTGAACTCGGGTCCTCACACTTACGCATCCAGTGTCTTCCCCACTGACTCACTTCTCCAGCCCCTGAAGTCATGCTTGCCGCATCTCTCCATATGGAGTGATGTATCCACTGGTCCTTCTTTCAGGTCTTTCCCGAAGCCTCCTGTGTCTCAAAACCCCTTTGCCAACCTGTATTATTTGCAGCTGCAGTCTAAGTGGCTTCTTTGTTTGATTCTTGCCCCGAATAAAATCTTGAGTGATCTTATTACTACTTAAAACAAATTACATTTTCTCTTTTACAGGAAATACTTCAGTAATTTCCCATGTTATTCATATTAAAAACAAATTCCTTACGCTTACCAACAGTGCCTCAGAGCTCAGCTCAGTCATTGCTAACTGCTTTGGTTACTAGTTTCCTGCACTGCCCTTTGTGTCCTGCGCTCCATCTGACTCAGAGCACTTGCACTTGGAGTTGCCCGTGGCTTCCTAATCTCCTGCAGGTATTTGCTCAAAGACCCCACCTAGGAAGTCTTCGAGAACTTGTGTGGTTTTTTTATTACAAACCTCCCTCTACCTTCATCCCCCTCCTCTTTTCCCTACTTTATCTTTCTTATTGACAATCATGCCATCTAGAACATCACTTTTAAAAAGTACCTTTTCACACTCAGGCAGAAGTGTACAGAGGTAAAGAGATATTCTTGTGTGTTTTGTGCAATTCTGTAGCCTTACACTTGATGGATGAGTTAGCTATTTATCAGTAAAGGAGCTTGTCTAGCTTGTTGGGGCCAGCTAGCCACAGGTTCCGCAGAGGAACCGCAGCCGAGACAGCCTTTCCTGGCTGACCAGCGTCTCTTCAGGACACTGCAGTTAAGTTTTAGGTTCTCTAGTGGGTAAATATTTTTAAAGCACTTAGAACAGTGCCTGGCACATGGTAAGAGCTCTGTAAGTGTTTATTTTAAAAGCAACAAATACTTCATCAAGCATTTTGTGATAAGTAACATTAGCAGGATGGGAACCAAAACCAATAAACCTCAAGAGGTTCAAAGTGGCCTAATTCAGTAATGGAGAGTTGCTGTATTTGTCACAGAGCTGGGACAGAGTCTGACAACTTCTTAAACTAATAGCAGTAGTCTCGTGCCCTTGCTAAACTTTAAGAAACAAAATCAGACTGTGGACTTGGTGGGCTCAGAGAGGCAGAGATCTATGGAATAAACTATACCAAGTTGTTTTGAACTTGAGTCCAGGAAAACGTGATTTTGAAAGGATTGCTTCAAAGGTAGGTCGCAGGCGATCACACAGGAGAAGGCTGGGCGCTATATATCTATCTGTTGATTGAACAAACACTTCTTATCAAGTACTTTGTTAGGGGTCAGACCAGCTTCCCAGGATCTCATGAGTATCACTTCAGACGCAGGGCTGGGATGAAGAACCCAGCCTGGGCTGCTTCCTCATCTCATCATGATATCCAAATAAAGAAATCGTTTGCTGACCTTAAACTTACTGATTTTTCTCCACTCCCTGAGGAAGTTCTATCAACGGGTAAGAAATAAAAGATTGGGATACAGCCTAGTGGTACAAGATGCACAAAGCCCTTGGGTTGTTTTGTGGGTTGGTTTGTTCTTAATGTAAGATTGTTTTCATTATTTGAGAATTTCATGCATGTATATAATGTGTTGCAATCCAGCCTTCCTTTTATTTTCTCCCCTGCAATGCTTCCTTGCTTTCTCCTTACCAGTAATCCCTCCCAATTTCATCTATTCTCTTAGTGCTACCAATATGTGCATGGATTTAGGGTTGTCACTAGGGCATGGCTAGCCATTCAAGTGTAGTGATGAAGCTGCGGGCAGGCCTGCTTTTTGTCCTGCCCGGCTCCCAGCCACCGGCTAGCTTATGCCCCGAAATAACAACACACAAATTGTATTCTTTTAAACACTGCCTGGCCTATTACTCACATCTTGACTAACCCATATCTAATAATCTGTGTAGCACCACAAAGTGGTGTCTTACCGGGGAAGGATTCTAGTGTATGTCCATCTTGGGCTGGAGCTTCGTCACATCTCTCTCTCTGAGGAGAGGCATGGCAGTCTGCCCCAGAGAGGAGAGGTGGGGAAATTGTCTGAGCCATCTACCTCACTTCCTTTTTCCTGTTCTGTCTACTCCACCTATCTAAATCTTGCCCTATCAAAAAGCCAAGGCAGTTGGTTTATTAGCCAATGAGAATCCTCCATCAATTCAAGGACCTCATCCCCAAAGAAAACAGATTTCCCCCTCTCTCAGCCATCAGTTGCCAATAGATTCTCACCTAGGGTTGGGACTCCCTGATACCTCCCCTCTCCGTGCTGGGATTCTGTCTGGCTTGATCCTGTGTGGATCTTGATCTTGTGTGTGCAGGCAAGACACTAGGAGTTCAACTGCCGAGTTGTGTCCAGAAAAGTTTTACTATAGTCATCCACCTCTTCTGATCTTTACAGTCTTCCTGCGCCCTCCCTCTAAATGATCCCTGGACCTTGGAGAGGGGACATGACATGGATGTCACATTTCGAATTCCTGGGTTTGATCCCAAGCACTACAAGAAGTAAAAAGAAACGGCATGGACTGTGACTTAGAGTTTTGACTGAATGTTAAAATAGCTGCAGGGTTGGGGGGGTGGAGTTGTTGTTGTGGTGGTGGTGGTGGTAACTAGAATGAAATTGGAACTTTGGAATGCAACTCAGGCATATGCATTTTTGTACAATAATTCTTTCAAAAAGACAGGAAAATGAAACAGAACATGTAACAGTCAACAAAATTTTAGAGTTTGAGAAAGGGCTGGACCAAAATGGTCTTGGAATACCAAAAGTACAAACAGCCTTCAGGAAAAGAAGTCTTGGAGAATGCCTTTAAAAGCAGTAGTATTTGTCTTGCTGCCCAAGTTGGGGAAGGATTCAGGAACTGCAGGCATCTGAGCAGGGATAGGGTGACAACTGGAAAATGGATTCAGATTTAAATAAGGAAGTAGCATGACTCAGAGCTGATGGGCTGGCTAATCACATGATCATTCCACGCCCACCCCTGGGACTCTCTAAAGAGATAGAATGAGAAATTACACTGGGTACAATTAGGATAAAATAAAGATGGCTTGTCTGTCCTCAGTGCGCAGGTGCTCATCTAAAGGCTTCCAGATCTGGGATATAAGTGCAATATTAGAGGATACACTCTGTGCAAATGTCTAGGAAGAAAGTCCAGTGGGAGCAGGACTCAGGGGAGACCAGGCTTCTGTGCCATAACCTAATGGGGACATCTATCCAACCAGAAGTCTGTACATATCCAACCTGTTTTCAGTAAACTGTAGAGGTTCTAAGAAAAAAAGACACCAAAGATCAGCAGATGTGTGGAAAGTTTCTAAAAAGAAAGACAAGAACCAAAATACTCACTAGTGTATATACAACCCTTTAATGGAGAGACACTTAGATAGTGCTTGACAGATGGGTATGTGGCTACATCTTCAGACACTAAATAACCTCAGGAGAATTCATAATGTCCTGTGTACATGTGGATGCTGTGCACGCTTGCAGAAGAGTAAGGAGTCCTCTGTTCTACTGCTGTTATTGTTGCTGTTGTTGCTGCTGCCACTACTGCTGGTGGTGATGGTGGTGGTGGTGGTGTGTGTGTGTGCGCATGCCTGTGTGTGTGTGTGTGTGTGTGTGTGTGTGTGTGTGTGTGTGTGTGTGTGTTGGGAGCAGGTGTGAATCTCAGCTCCATTATTTTCTAATCTATATTTCCTGGGCAGGTTATCAAAACTCTTTGTGCCTCTGTTTCCTCACTTGTAAAATGGAAGTTCATAATGATGCTGTTTTATAGAACAAGAAAGAACCCTTAGAAATTCTATCTATACCAGCAGTTGTCTCGAATCCCATAGAACATCTTAAAGTAAAAGTTGAAGAAACTCTAGGAGAAATCAAAAGACAGAGATATGAAAAAAGACGACAAAATAGAGGCAGGCAGATGGACAAGCAGACAAGAGTAGTGTCTGAGAAATGAGGGGTCTTTGTGGTTGACAGGGGAAGGGCCCTGTGGAGGGCTTGTCATTGGAACCTTTCTGAGCACGAAGAGAGTGAAGATCCCCAGCACTCCCAGAGAGCAGAAAGAGGGTCACATCTAAAGGACTAAGAAATGAGTGGCAGAAGGATAATCACGTTCTAAGCAATGTGGACTTATTCTGGGAAAGCTACCCTAGTTCCAGGACAGAAAACTGTTTGATTTAGATATATTTGTCACTTCAAAAGATTGTTCTTGTGTGTTCAGCCAAGTAGGGGCTCAACTCTGCTTAGTGGTCTGAACTTCTCACATCTGCCTTTGTCTAAGAGCTCCTGTTTCTCTTTTTAAACCAAGGTGAAAGAGTATTCAATTTGCCACCTTCCTTCCCTTCCTCCTCCTCCAGTTCCCTGTCCCATTTGTCTTCCTTTCCCTTCCTGTTCCTTCCCTCTCCCCCTTCCTTTACCTTTGAGCCGTCACACTTGCTGTCTATTTCTGTCTCTCCTTTTCCCCTTTTCTTTCTATCCACAGAAGTCTTGTGTTTGTCTAATAATTGGCAGGAGAGATCTCTTTTTTTTTTCTTGCTTCTTCAGTGATGAATAGTTGGCGTCAGATCAAAGACAAACCCTGTGGTTTTCTGGCTGCCCAGAAGGGCGGTGCATCTGGCAGGCATCCCAGCTGCCTGGTGATAGGCATGTGGAAGAGATACCAAGCTCACAGGTCACTGTGTGTGTGTTCGTGTACGTGTGTTTTGCAGGCCAACAGCAGGCTGAAGCAGATCGAGAAGGAATACACTCAGAAGCTTGCCAAATCTTCCCAGGTAAGCATGGGCCAAAGACACACACACAAAAAAAAAAAAAAAACAGTAAATCCAAAACAAAGAGCAGAAATGAGACCAACACAGCAAAGCCTTTGTACTTCAGAGTTAAATCAAATTCTTGTCAGTTTTTCATGGATTCGTATCATATTTTGATGGATTGATAAATAAATTAAAAATGTTTTTAATATTTCCATCTTACTAAAATCAGGAACAATTGTGCATATTGAGCCATTTGAACCAGCACACACACCTTCATGTTCACACACACACATACACACAGAGGAAGATGTTGTAAAACCAGCTGGCACGGTTGAACAAGCCCAGGCCGAAAGACATTTCACAAGGCAGGGGTACACACCTACATCTGTGATGTAAGCAGCCTGATAACATCTGTACCTTTTTTTCTTTTCAATATTCTAACTCATTGCACCCATGAGCTAGTTGACTGATTCAAAACAACAGAGTATTCTAGGTTAAATAGTCAGCTCAACAGTTGGCTTCTTCTGGAGGGTGGGAAAGAATCCCTTCACCCACCACTTGTTCATGGTTAACACTGCAGGTTTACTGTAAGAAAGGCTAACAGTTAAATGCCACCTCTGCTAGGATGACGCTTGCAGAACCTCTGCTTCATGAACTGTTCTTTCTCCCAATGGCTTCAGTTAGGGAGTCTCAAACCTCTGGAGTTCTGTAAGTTCTGCTAGATCAAGCATCGTTTAGCTTCATTTTGTAGATGGATAACTAAGCCATTTAATTCTACAGTTTCCATGTCTAATGATTTTAAGTTGGCTTTTGTATCATTGCCTGTATACAATGGCATGTAAACTGAAATCCATGTTCCATTTAATGAACTACCTGATAATAGTAGCAACAAAACAAATGGTAATATCCAACATTTCTGGGCGCAAGTCTGGTGACTTCATTCAGTTTTCTTAGTGGGCTCCATTTTTCCAGTTGAGAAAATGAGAGTTAAGGGCCGGGGATGCAGCTCAGCCGTAGAGGGCAGAAATCTGAGATCAGAGAGATGAGATCATAGGAGTTAGCAAGTGACTAAGCCAGGACTCAGCCTGGAGCTGACTTCAAAGTGGCAATCTTGACCTTTGACATACCAGCCTGGCCCAATGCTTTCCCTTCCTAATACAGCAAAACTTTGAATGTAGTTATCAGGAAATGTCAATTCTGTAATTATTTCTAAAATGGGCATGTTATATAATTCTCATGTCATTAAGAAAACCAGAAGTCTTGTTTAATTGAATAGTCATATGTGTTTATGAGAGAGATTACCGTGACTTGGTTACCATTATCCCAGTCCTTCAGGGAGAGATGTCCTTGTTAATCTACTGAACGATGCTTATAACCCCTGAAAGGAATCTTAACACTCCCAAGCTGAAGTTGAAACAGAAACAGGAAAAGCCACACCTCGGCACAGCGCTCCTTCTGCTTTATTTGGAGTGAAGGACACAGACAGTGAGAAGGAATCTAGCGAACAAAACTGCTTAGTTGACAAGACTGGAAACAGGAGCCTTAAGTTTACCTACAGGAATGTGTGAAGAAGCCTGATTAGGTGACATTAAAGCAAATTAAATGGTAGCATATAAGAAAGCCCAAGCTTGGAGTCCACAGAGTTGGAATACCAACCAGTCCTACCACGTGTGTGACCTGGAGCAAGTTTCCCTGCCGCCTTTGGAACTCAGTTTCCTCAGGAGTCAAATGGGAGATCAGTGCTATCATCTTAAGACAGTTTTAAGGAGTAAGTAAAACCAATGTCCAAAGCACGCAGTGCTTCGTATTACTAAAACATTTACTACCTGTTAGCAACCTTAGGTATATAAACAACGCACCAGGAAAAGGAATAAGAGAGCCAAGGAAAAGGTCTAGAAGAAAGATTAAATCTTTTCATCATACACTGTGCTTTGGGGTGCTCAAGAATTGATGAAATTTCGCCACAAAATTTGGAAATGTACAGCTTACTATTTCTCTCCAAGACATGAAGGAGAAGGACGTGGGAAACCACCAGAAGCTATCGTGCACTGTAATCATTCTATAGACGAAAGAGCAGTACTGTGCCAGAAAAATACATAGATGTCAAACGGAAGATAGCCTTATGCTGATAATAGTCTCCATACCCACCTCTGATGCGCTGAGTATTTATAGCCATGAACTGGCGTTTGAAAACATCAGTCTACAGTGCCAGTCACTGCTGAGAAACAGATTATTTTTAAATGAACATTAAAAAAAAAACCGAAACATGGGCTGTTTCTGCTTCCAGATGCGAGTTTTCTGGAATCGCTAATGCACATCTCATCAAGCTGGTGAGAGTGCCGGAAGCCAAGTTGCTTCACTGTGTTTATCAGGATTTAAAAATCTTCCTCTCAAGAACAGTGCTAGTATGAACAGATGAGGGATGGGTCCATTAACACTCAGGAGAGCAGCAACTTAAATTGGGAAAATATTTGACATCTTTCCTTCCCATGAGGGAAATTAGTTACTTGATCTTTAAGATCATATTAAGCTTTGGACCTCGTAGACCATGTGCACTTAACCCCAGGTACACTCAGAGACTGTGCCCCTTTTGAGCCTACACAGCCTTCCCCACAACAGCCAGGGAGGCATCAGCTCCAGGCGTGCTGTTTCTCTCCATCACAAAGGCGTTCTTTTTGTCTGAACATTAGTATTCACCTGGCCTTCTCAGTTTCAGCATAGTTTCTAAACTCAGGTCTCCTCCCTACTCTTCGTTTTCCAAAACAGAGCAGTACGCGTTTGCAGAGATCTCCCTAGCTGCAGAGGACCAGCTGCCAGATGGACCCACCCCCTGCCAAGCAGCCCTGCCACTACCCTGGCTAGCATACCTTCATGTGCATACCAGTGACTGTGAAGTATGGCACATGCCCCCACTTTGTCCAGGGGCCATGCTGAGGGGAGCAAAGGGCTCTACCTTCCTGTATTTTGTAAGGAACCCCAGGGCCTTCCTGTCCTTTCTAGGTAGGGTTTTTGTTGGCTATTGAACTTAGAGGAAGAATTTTAGAAAAGTCTCAAACTGTACCCACAATCTGAAAAATCAATAGAAATAAAAGGTGAAAATTTACCTCTATTTTAAATTCTGAAAGACTTCAAATAAGATCCTAATATCTACACAAAGTTTCATTGCTTAACAATCATTAGTAACCATTATTGCTTTCATGGGTCAGACTGCTCATAGCAACCTCCCAAAATAGCCCCTGTTGTTTGTCAGAGTGTTAATTTTTCATATCTACATGAAAATGTCCTAATCTGCTCCTCACCATGAAATAAATACATGGTAAGCATTTAGTGACATTTTAATTCATATTTTTTAATTATGATTCTCTTCAAACTGGAGCTTCCCAATTATGATTGTATATAACAGATTCTTTTTTTTCAAAAGTTTTTTACTATTACTTATGGAAAGGGTAGACTATGTTGTCTTAATTTTCCCAGTGGTGATTATTTCTTATTTACCATGATACTACACTACTTAATTTACCATTATAACTCATTACTTAAATACTTGCTAAGTGCTGGTGTTATGCACTGAGCTAAGGCAGAAGGTTTGTCTTCTTGTACTCCAAAGTCTACAATGAATAGACGTAAAGGCCCATGCTGTGTTCCTAATCCAAACCGTGCTTTCTAGCCTGGTATTCTGATGACTTTCTAATCTGGGATATTTGAAATATTAAATCTTTTTTTAGGTGACACAGTGCCATCTTGCCTCCTAATCAACGTACTCATCTAGCTGCGGTGCTTCACCCCAGTGTTTGGACATTCCCTGATGTCCCCTTTATACATCTAACGTAGCTTTCTAAATAGAATCTCATTTTTCCCCATAGAAGTCTCATTATCTCTCGCTCTAAAGACTATAAAAGCAAGTGTACCTTCCTTGAACATCATTTATTGTTCCAAAACCTATACTCCTTTTTGTATGCCTTGTCCAGAATATTCTAAACATGAGGAATATCCTGATCTTGAGCCCTTAAAATCATTTAAAATACCTCAGAATATTTTTATCTTAAATCCTAGCTGTACTAATCTCAATCTTACTTTTTTTTCCTGATGCAAGGTCTCACATAGCCCAAGTTAGTCCCAAACTCACCATGTAGTTGAAGCTGACCTGAACTCCTGATCCCCCGTTTCTACTCAATATTGATTTGCTCACTTCTAGTGTTTTTAAGAGGAAAACAAATACCTTGTACTTTCAAAGTAGATTCCATGACTGGTAGATCACCAAATCTACACTTGATAAAATTGTGGAGGACTAAACACACACTACGGAGTTCAGCTCCCACTTCTATGAAGCTCTGGCTTACTCAGCTTGAGACACTGAAATACTAAGCTGTGTTTACTGTTTGGCCCATGTTCCTATAAAATATCAATCTTCAATTTCATGGTAGGTTGAGGAAATCTGGCTTTCTTATCCCTAGCCCCTCTGGCCTGTGACTAGAAACTGGTTTCTCTGTGCTTCAGTTTTTGACATTCACTGTGAGAATTTAACCTTTACTGCTATGGACTAAAGTGCTATGGGCAGTAATTGAACGGATGTAACATTTGTTGCATGGAAGCAACATTTAATCAAAATTCTTAAAATAGATGAACAGTATTCTATTCTCAGTAAGTGAATTCCTCCACTCACAGCAGAGGGTCCATTTAATATTCTCATACTGCCCTTATGAATTTCTTCATTTCAAAATAATCTTAACATTTGATTAAATTTTAACCTTTGTTACAGCGAATTTGCATGCTGAGTGTAAACACTCCATATTTATCACAACAATGCTCTGTTTATGTCCATTGTGACAACTAATATTTCTATAGCACTTGACTTTTATGGCCTCCATATAGTTTCTATTGCTTTGTCTGTTGATGCTGTGCTCCTGTTTGTGGGAAACTGAGATCAAGAAAGCCCGCTAAGCCCAATGTTTCTCACCAACTGCATCCCGCTCCCAGAGCAGAGCTGTCTTGTAAGCGCTGATACTGTTTCAGAATTGTGGACACCGATACTGTTTCTTTTATTAGATAAACAACCATTTCCTGCTTTCAAAAGCAATCCTCACTGTTGAGACTAAAAGGCAATGGCTGCATCCAAACAAAGGAAGAGCAGCGCTCTCAGTGGGCCCATTGCGCTCCCCATCAGATGTTAATTTGAGAAGGTGGCGGGAACCCTGCCCAGGAGGGAACTAACTCCTGAATGTGGAAAGAGCTACAGGAGTCCCTATGAAAGGGACTGAGCCAGAATAAACTTTCATGAGTGTGTGCGCTTAGGAAGCCTATTTAGAAGTGTGAACTTTAATACCAAAATTTTGTTATAAAACAGAAGTGAAATTGGCTCGTTAGAAGATGAAACTGACTGTGGACTTCAACAATGTAAAATGTTTGACCTCTTTGTGTCTGTTTCCTCATTGTAAAGAGAGGATAATAATCATACTTATCTCACAGTAGCGAACAATATAAAAACTTCAGATCTCAACAGAGTACATAACATTAGTGAATACCCAAGACTTACTGTGTGGAATTGATGGTAAAGAGTGAGCATGACCACGAAGAATAAAGGTGCTGGTGGTAGTAGTGGTGGCAGTGGCAGTGGCAGTGGTGGTTCTGGTGGAGGTGGTGCTGGTGCTGGTGGTTGGTGGTGGTGGTAGTGGTTGGTGGTAGGTGGTGGGTGGTAGCGGGTTTGGCGGGGGGTGTGGTTGGTGGCGGTAGTGGTACAAATCTCACAAAAGTCAGACCAGCCTTGCTCACTCTTAAGAAGTTTATTTCTCAGTAAAATAGTCTGACGCTTTTCATTTTTTGAGCTCACAGATGTTCTTTCTCCCGATGAGTAAATACTGTGGAATGTTGGAGTGAAACGCCTTCCAGATATATGTGGTTGAGCAGTTGTCCGCCATTCACAGTTATTGTAGTCTTTTATTACGTGGAATTTCATGCATTATCCTGAGTGATATGTTAATTGAAAATGTTCAGTTTGTGAAATAGAGTTTTGGCAAATTCATTCTTTTGTTAAGCATAAATACATATAAAATAGATGCCTCTCGCTGGAGAATTTGAAGTTACAGCATGCTGTTTTCATTTTAGATCATAGCAGAACTTCAGACAACCATTTCCTCTCTGAAAGAGGAGAGCAGTCGGCAGCAGCTCGCTGCAGAAAGGCGGCTCCAGGATGTTGTACAAAAGTTTGAAGATGAGAAGCAGCAGCTGATTAGAGATAATGACCAAGCAATCAAGGTAATCTAAAGACTGCAGTAACCAGTGGTACCAGCTGCTTTAATGTAATTAAAAGGAGGCTGAAATCGCAGCAGTGGGCAGATGAACGCAGGTATCTGGCTTGCTCACACAGCCTGCAGTAATTCCATTCACTGGCCTCTCTGCCTTTGATGTGTCCAGTGACTCAGGCTGACTTCCCTCCAAGAGCTCGCATGCCAGCATAAAAAGTCATTTTTGGCAACCCCTCCCCATTCATATTGAACAAATATTTGAAAAATACCTCGTCCTTTCTCTTGAGAACTACTTTGGAATTGTCTCTTGAAATTAGACTGAGTGTTTCAGCCCAGGACTGCTGCCTAGCACATTCAGAAGTCAGCTTCCAATTTACATTCTGGTCTTTGCCCACATCCTTTCATTATGTGTTCGCATAATGAGCAATAGCGTTTGTTCCAGGCACGGAATGCCAGCCATCTGATGTGCTTTGACATAGCACAGGGTCGATTGTTGCTGCTGAGAACTTTGGTTGTTTCTAAATGGCTTCAGAGAACCATTCACACCGTAATAGCAACAGAAAACTCCCTGAACCTGATCCTCTAGGTGAGAGGCAGTTAGATCTCAAAGCAGCTCTTTCCTTGGCTTCATAGTAGCAGATGCTATTGTAAGTGTCTACACCACGCTGCGCTTCATCTATGAGGAGCAGCATCAGGAAACCTTTATAAATAAAGCTGAAAGAGAACAAAATCGTTTTAAAGAATGCCTAGCAAAAGGTTATTTTTCAGTGACTTTGCTATAACAATACTTAAAGCATGTAGAGTAATCATACAGAGCAAAGAAAAATAAGTGATATATACATGTATGTACATATGTGTGTGTGTGTGTGTGTGTGTGTGTGTGTGTGTGTGTACCACTAGGCATATATATTGATGGTATTGAATAAAATAAAAGGCTTTAAGAGATAAAAAACCCTTTGAGACCAGCACAACCAACCTCCTCACTTCACAGGTGAGGAGTTGGGTTTTGGTTAATGATGTTTGCCTATTTATTTCTATTTGTGAAATTTTGCCTCCTTAGGTTATAAGACAAAAACAAAGCAGCAACAACAAAACTCTTTCTTTTTCACGTTCTGGTCACTTAAGACTCTCTCTCAAGCCCTTTTACTTTTCACGTGCCCCTCTTCACTTACAGCTGCTGCCCCCGGCCTGCTAACCGGTTCCGTTGTATGAACTGAGCTGTGGAGTTTGTCTAAACTGTCAGTTACATAGAAGTTTCATTTTAAGTAGATATCTCCAAATAACCAAGTGGTTGGTAATTTCCAGTTTGCAAATGAGGTGTATTCCATTGTATAAGCAGGGGAAGACATGAGTTAGGTTACCCCTCGCATTGTTTCTAAAGGATTAAAATTACCTTGAAAGAATTGTAATTAGCACAATTACCTATTTTAAAATATTTATTCTTATAGTTTTAAACCATTTGTATGATAAAAGTGAAAGGCTCTTAAATCATAACTCCAGACCCACCCCAAATCACAGACAGAACTTAAGTGATGAGAGTTAGTATGTACATAACACGTGTGTAAACCGTGTGGACTGGGGCTAGCATGATGGCTCCACAGTTAAGAGCACTGACTGCTCTTCCACAGCACCTACATGGTGGCTCACAGCCATCAGTAACTCCAGTTCCAAGGGATCCGACTCCCTCACACAGACATACGTGCAGGCAAAACACCAATGCACATAAAGATAATTTTTTTTAAAAAGTATATAGCCTATTTTTCCTGATAGTAAGAAATTAAAGTCATAATACAGCTAAAAAGCCAAGTATATTGCCACATATCTGTAGTCTCAGCCCTTGGCTGAAGCAGAGGGATCATGAGTTCAAGGTCAGCCTGAACTTTATAGCAAAACCCTGTTGGGGGGGAAGCTTATTAATTAAAAATGGAAATGCAGTAATAGTTGAAATACAATTCAGTTTGGGTTCTGTTACTTAATGCATAAACTGAGTAGATTTTTTTCTATCGAAGTTGCTAAAATAATTGATTTGTTATCATTCATTTCCTTAGCTTTTTTCCCTAGCTCCCACCCCCCCACACACACACACACAGGAATAATAAGGTATAGTCATTCAATCTGCACTGTGTTCTGAGTTTTCTAACAAATATTTTAATTAATGTTCTATTACAATCCTTAGCCTTAACAACTTTTTTGTCTGCCACATGATCATTTTATCATCTGTAACTTTTTGGAATAAATCACATGAAACTACTAAATTAGCAAATGTCTTGACATCTGTATACGAAACCCAAATTACCTCCAGTTCATCTATTCATGTACTAGTCAAGTCTTTAAAAATAAAAAAGGAGAGGTACATCCAAAGATAGTCCTTCATTCTCTTGAAAGGGAAATGGCCCTTTAATTTCCCATTGACCTCAACCCCAGCTCCACACCCAGCACTTAACTCTCTTGGTCATAGACATTTCCTGGAGAGTTTTCTCTCCCTAACTGTGCTTCTGGCTCTCAGGAAGCCTGCCTGTCCCTCAGGGAGGAGGCAGGCACCTGTGGCACCAGTAGGAATCTGGTGCATTGTGGCGCTCTTCCTCGCCCTCACTTCCGGAGGCGTTTCTCCCGACTCACGGTCTCGCTATTCATCACAAGCCCCTGCTTCTGAGTGGGGTTTTGGAGCACAGGTTGGAAGAATTCCTTTCAATTTATCTCATCTGAGCTTGCTAGGTAGGTGAGGGTAAGCGCTGGGTCCATGGTGAGCACTGCCGCAGCTCTTGTGGGCTTCCCCAGCTCACCTCCAGTCATCCAGCATGGAGAGCCCTTGCGGCTGTCCAGCCTTCTTCTCTGCCTTCTCTCTTGCCCCCCCCACCCCAGCCTCAACTGCCCCAGCAGTTAAGGGAATCATTCTGAGAAAAGGATTTCCTGAACAGAGTGATGGGGGAACAAAGCTGAGATTGGACAAACAGTCCAACCCCAGGCTGCCTGGCTACTGGTATGCAAGGTTCAAGCCACAGTCTGTCTTCCTTGAGGGACCAAGCTGTTCCTTGTTAGGCTTCCTCCCTTGCTCCCTGTCAGGTGTCCTCACAGGGCATCTCTGAAGATGAATGAAATAACCGAATGTCCATTGGAGATCCTTGCTCCACCCTTCATCTGCCTGAATGACAGAACAAATCTAAGAGTTTTACATTCTAATTACGCTGAGGGGTCTACACATCCAGATGCAGATACAGGGACATGTGTAGATAATTAGAGAGAGGCAGAGTCACCATGAAGCTCAATTTTCTGGAACCAAATACATCTGTCCAAAGAAACAATCAATACTGGTGTATAAACAGACAGGATGCTAATTGTGAAACCTGCTTCCCACCACCACCACCCCCTCCCCGCTTTCCGATTGATGAGCTAAGCTCTCTCAAACTGAGGCCTGACATTAGAGATCATTAGTGAACCCAGTGCGTGTGCCCTCTGAGCTAACAGTGGGTTTCTCTGAGCGCTAAAGCCATGCTGTAGAGAACACGTGAGAGAGAGACCATCTACAGAATCCTCCGAGGGCACCCTTGTGCACACTGTAATGTGGGAAAATACATTGGCTGATGATTCGATAGTGCCCATCCCTTTTAAAAATGGCTTAAGAGGCCTGCTTAGCCTTTGACCCAGTTCTAGAGTTCACCCAATACACCGATTAAAGTATCATACTTTGCTTTAGTCATGAAATGCATGGTCACAGTATTGAGTTCTGTTCTGTGCCAGGTACCTGTGACACCAGCATTCTCTGCCTCCTTCCCATCTCTCACCATAGGAAGTGAGCTGAAACCCTGTCAGAGAATGCTGTGTATGCACATTGAAGATGTTCACAAGATGCTTTGCTAGGAAAATAAATACAAGAGAAAAATGCAATTACATATCAGAGTTCGACTTCTAGATGTCTCTGAGAAGTGGATTGGTGGTGAAGTCATTTTCTTTTACATGTATGGGTGTTTTCCATATGCATGTCTCTATGCAGCACATGCCTGTCGGTACCCACACAGGCCAGAAGAGGACAACAGATCCCCTAGGAGTGTGTACATGTGGGTGCTGGGAATCAAACCTGGATCCTCTGGAAAAACTAGGACACTTAACCACTTAGCCATCTCTCCAGCCTGTGAATTTTCTTGATATATTTGAATTATAGCATCACTACTTAGGAGCAATAAAATCTTTATCATTTATTGATTTATCTCATTTCTACATTTAAAGCTAAACTTGTAGAAAGGATTTTTCCCTGGAGCGAAGAGATGGGGCAGTGGATAAAGGCCCTCACACCACACCTAGCAACCTGAGTGCCATCCCCAGAACCCACACCATGAAGACTCATGCCAAGTGCATACTCTCGTTTCTACATGTGCACCATAGTACATGCCTCCCAAAATAAACAAATAAATATGTCTTTAAATAAAATATATTTAAAATATTTTAAAAAGAAAGTTCATCTGAGGTATCAGATGAGCACCCATATGCTCAACTTGATGGCTTAGAGCAGCAACTTTATTGTACGTTTGTAATTCTTGGAATGGAGAATTGGGCAGGGGGAGCTGAGTGGCTCTTTTGCATCCAATGCATCATTGGGTTTCACTTAGGAAAAAGTTTAACTGAGGCTGGAATATCTAAGATACAGAGCCTTCTTAATGAAGAGTAGCAGAGGGGCCTTCAAAAATGGGAGGAAAAGCCTGCGTTTGGCATGAGGCTACACTAGGAGAGTGTAGAAACACTCCCACCACATTCTGCTGGTCACCAGGCCAGTCTGAATCAAGTCAAAAGAAGTAAACCCTATTCCCAATGAGAATGGCAGAGATTGATGATCAAGGTAAATCCATTCCAGTCATCTATGGGGAGTGAACGAAGCTTTGGATGAGTATATATTGTTGACATGAGCACCACCATGTTACAGACCCAATGCCTCAGATCCATGGGAATGACAAGGGCTTCCACTGGTCCCAATGCAGATGTTAGCAGTGTGCACAGATAGCAGCAACCACTGCTTCCTCCTCCCAGTTGACTGCAGCCCAAGACTGTTCCCCTACAGAGCCCCCCTACCAAGACTGGCTAACCTGCCTCCTCTTCCAGCTGTATGATCAAGCCACCTGCTGGGTCAACTGTATGATAAACTCTGTGTTTCCAGGCTGCTGCTGCTCCTCCATCAAAGTGCACAGCCCACCCAACCCCAGCTCTTCAGTATGTCTGTCTGTCTCCTTTACCCATCACAAGTCAGGTCAGTGCCGAAACCGTTCAGGCAGCAGCCGTTCCTCAACTGTGTAATACTGAGAAAGCGCCTGTCCCACAATCTGGAGTCTATGTTGTTAATGTCACAATAAAGTTTCACCTTTCCTGATTTATTCTTAGACTAAATCTGTTCAGCAGCTCTGTAAATATGTAAGGTAATATATTCTCTTGACATCCTTTAGAATTTATTTTAAAAGATAAAAGTATTTCGAGTCAAATGTCACTAACCAGAAATAAGCGGCATAGAACCAATGTGGTTGTCATTTCAGATATCCTGTTACACATAAGGGAGGGATATACAACTGGAATCATAGGCTGAATCCTATTTTAAATGCTTTTGTTTGTTTAGGAAAACATTTTTCTTTAATTCCACAAATTAGAAAGCCAGGAGGAAAGGAGAATGGAGTGTTGAACTGTGGAAGAGTGGATTGGTCTGGGGCTGGGAAGTGAGTGCACCTGCACAGTTATCCTTCCTACTCCTGACCCTTCCCATGCTCCATTGGCAAGTGCTGCTATGTGCACGCTATTCAGGCTGGTGGTGGTCATGGTTAGCTGCACCCTTTAGCTTAATTCTTGTGTTGTATGGATGCAGTTGTACACTGTGCCCTTTACTCGGCATCTCCATCTCTAGGGCTTTACCTTGATTTGATGCTCAGTTGCCCAGGTGGTTCTCAGTGGTCCTCTCTACTCAGAGCTTTTGCTGACTGAACTATCTACTGGTTAAGCCTTGTACTAGTGACATGTGACATAAGCAGTGTTCTTGTTCACCTTTTCTTCCAGTGGGTACCTGTCGCTCATGGAATGTTTGAGGGATTTGGGGAAGGGAATGTTTGGTTGGTGTTGCTTTTGGTTTTTTTGAGACAGGGTTTTTCTAAGTAGCCCTACCTGGCCTGGAACTAACTCTGTAATTCAGGCTGGCCTCAAACTCAGAGATCCACCTTCTTCTGTCTCCCAAGTGCTGGGATTAAAGGCGTGTGCTATCATGCCCAGTTTCATGTGACTTTAATGTTGCTATGAGGAAAACTGGGAGGACCCAGTGTTCCTCCATATAAATGACCAAGTTTTTCTGAGGAATTTCTCATATAAGTTCAATAGATGAACAAGGGTCTATACAGCTATTAACCAGGTACCCCCAAGTGTTAGACTTGACCGCAGTTACTTTTAAAACACAGTGACCTCTGGGTACAGAAAATTGAGCTCTGGTGCTTTCTGCTTGTTCTGTAGTCTGAGGGAAAGGGAAGAGAGAATAGGAACAGGCTCAAGCATGCAATACTGTTGAGCTGGCTTCTCTCTTTGAGATTTAATTCAGGGTTTACATTAGCAAGCAAAGGGGTTGCTCTATATCCTTGAGCTCTTGCTTATCCACGCTCTTAACACCCATGAAGAATAGAGAAGGTCATTTCCCTCAAATACAGCTGGGCTCACCTGGTCTGAACTCTTGGACTTCCTACTCTAGTTCATGCTATTCACTGAGCTAAAGCCCCAGCATCTAGTTTTTGCTCCTACTTACTCACCCTCTTTGGTATTGGAAGGAAACTATCAGTGATCTGATTTTAAAATCCTGATTGATTTCTTTATAACATTAACAAGTAACTTGTGTTGGCCAGCAGCTGCCACAATGAAGCAGCCTAACAGTCTCCCGAATTCGGGGCTTTTGAATACCAAACTTTTGTTTTCATGTAGCATGTCTGTGGGTCAGTGATGGAGGGTCTGTGCACGTTAGTGATTTGACTCAGTCTTTCAACTGGATTTGACCCACTCTGCATGTCTGTACAATCTTTTTAGATTTGCAGCTGCCTGGGATGTCCTCTTCATGGTAGATCCTAGAGATGTAAGAGGATGGCTGGAAATAGCTCTGCTGCATCTGCTCATTTCTGCCTGCAACATTGGTGCAGAGAAATTACACGTCCATTTTCAGAACATCTGTGTACTGTGGTTTTGATGTACCAAAACTGGATTCTAAGCGCTTATATTTCCATAGCAACACCTTCCCAGGTCCTCCAACTGATGCAGCCCTCATTTCTAGTCTCCCTCTCTCTTCCTTATGCTCACCACATGTAGGCTCTTATCTATGCTGTCCCTAACAGTCTCAGCCCTTCATGGGGATTTCCACACCTAGGAATTTTCCATTTTTTTCTGCTTGAGCCTACAGCCTCTATGTAGTGAGGAGCTGCGGGCAGGCCTGCTTTTCATCCTGCCCGGCTCCCACATGGCCAGCTTTACACCTGAAATAATTACACGGAAACTGTATTCTTTTAAACACTGCCTGGCTCATTAGTTTCAGCCTCTTACTCACATCTTGACTAACCCATATCTAATAATCTATGTAACACCACGAGCGGTGTCTTACCAGGAAAGATTCAGCATGTCTGACCTGGCGGCTGGCTTCATGGCATCTCTCTCCCTGAGGAGCGGCAAGGCAGTCTGTCCCAGAGAGGAGAGGAGAGGCAATTGTCTGAGCCATCTACCTCACTTCCTTTTCCCTGTTCTGTCTACTCCACCTATCTAAATTTTGCCCTATCAAAAAGCCAAGGCAGTTTGTTTATTAGCCAATGAGAATCCTCCATCACCTCTATTTGTTTGTTTGTTTGCAATTTTGTTTTTCTGCCCTGAATCTATAGCCTCTCTTTTCTTGTTTGTTTGCTTCTTGTTAGTTTATTTGACCAGAGTCGTCTTAAGCAGCCTTCTGCCTCCGACTTCTAAGCCCTGGGATTAAAGTAGCATGCTGCCATACCCTGTTTCAGCCCCCATTTCTAGCCACCTTAAACATTTCCACTCGGATGGTCCCTGGGTGGCTTCAAGCAGACATCTCACAAGATGAAATTGTCTCTTCTTGCTTTTCCCAAGCCCAAGCTGTCCTCCTTCTATACCGGATATCAGAGTCAAATCGCCATCATTTACCTAGCTACTCAGGTGAGAGTCTTGGAAGCTCTCTTGAAGGACTTCTCTGCTCTTATCTCTCATAAGTCAGTCCTTGGGACAACTCCTAAATGTCTCTAGACACACACCTCATCCCCTGTCACTAGTTCCTACCCTTACTCAGAGCTGCATCCTCTCTAACCCCGCCTCATACAATTCCTCCTTTCTAGAATTACTGCCCATAGCTCTCTGCCCCTTACATGGAGGATAAGCGACAGTTCTAGAACACAAATAATAGCATATTGTTTGTAGCTTAAAATCTGTGGGTATCTTTCTACAGAAGAAATCTTAAATGAGACCCACTCACCTAAAACTGCATTTCTGGGATTTCCCGCCCCCCACTTTCATTCCTCGGGCTCCAACTGCCTTCATATAAGCACAGCTTCCTCATTGTGTGTGCATGCACCTCGCTGTTTGTGCAGCAGCAATGGGAGATGGTCCCAGGCAACCATCCTGGTAGCGATTTCTTCCTTCCACATACATGAGGTTGGAACAAAGAGGAAGCAACCAAATGCCTATTTATTAAATTTCAGGTCCTGAGACAATACTCTTCATAATAACAGGAAGTGCACATCAAACCCTTCTGCCACCTATTGAAGCCAGTCAGTTGTCTCAAGGAAAGGCAGTTCTGCAAGGTTGTGGGCCAAACTCTATTGTTCTGCAAGGATTGACAACCTGTGTTTATTCACACTCTAGTATCTGACAGGCACTTTCTTGAAAATAAATGAAGTGAGCCTGACATGTCAAGGATAACAACTGACTATATTGTTGCTAATAATAAAATTTGCCCTTTCAAGCAATAAGTTAGAATTTTGGAAAACTGGTATCACTGTTGTGAGCTTGACAGCTTGGCAATGCTTAAAGTTTTCTGATGAGCTCGGTGACATTGCAAGTGGGAAGAACGGGGCAGGAAGAGAATGAAGCATCTCTAGTTGAAAGACTTCTATGACTCATTATACCATGTTCTTCAAACGATCAGTGCCTGATGTTACATAGCCCTTCATGAGCAAAAGATCTATTCAATGCACAAAAGAGACTGAGGGATTTTAGTGTAACTGCATACAAGGTTCACACACGAGAGTTTCCTCTTCCACATTCCAGTTTGACATCAGAGGACATCTTTTCTCACCTTCCTCCGTGTGAGTTGGTGAGACTGAACTCCTCAGGCCTGGTGGAGGGCACCTCTTCCTACTGAGCCGTCTTGCTGGCCCTGGGTGGTTCCTTTTTAAGAATGAAGAGGGATTTTAAAACCAAACCCTTTGAGAATAGCCTGACTGGTATACTGTTTCTTCTCACCTCATTGGCTGGTGAATTTCAGCATCTGTGCCAAGCCACGATCTCCAGGACTGAGGAGCAAGCCATTGGGAGCAAACCAGTAAACAAGTTCCTGTTTCCAGGTCCCTCCTTGAATTCCTGCTCTGATGTCTTGCAGAGATGGACTGTGGCCTGAAGGTTGTGCGCCGAGATGAACCCCTTCCTCCCAAAGGTGCCTTTGGTCATGGTCTTTCTCACAGCAGTAGAAACCCTAACAAGGACAGTCAGGAAATGAACACTGAACAGTAAAAAGGAGGTCTTTCAGGTTCTGGAGGTTAACCAGAGACCAAGTTTCGATTACAGGGATGTCAGTTAGGTCATCACAGAATTGGGTCAGAAGATGAACTTATTATTAGGTCTTCTGTCAAGTAGGAGTGTACATAATACCGAGTTTATGACTATAAACGTTGTGCATGTACATGTAAGGATATGACAAGATTTATATATGTGTGTGTGTATATCACACACATGTCTATGTAAGAATATGATCAGAATTATATTTGTGTATATATGTTTATTCACACGTGGACACATAAGAATAGGATAGGAATTACATATGTATATATATCACATATATATGTAAGAATATAATAGAAATTATATATGTGTGTATATATTTACACATGGACATAAGAATAGGATAGGAATTATATATGTATATATGTCACATATATATGTAAGAATATAATAGAAATTATATATGTGTATAATATAGCCACACGCATGTATATATAAGAATATGACAGGGATTATTCACTAATTTTGGCTGTGAGGCTTAAATTTATATATTTTGGCAATCATTATGTTTATTATATTGCCTTTGAACTATCTCTAATATAGTTCATAATTATTAAAGTTGCAAAAATTTCAAACACCTATTACATTCTTAACTATTAAGTGAAATGATCCATATATTTTCTAGTTGTTGATTAACCACAAGCCATTATTTTTTGGACAATGCTGTAATAAAATTAGCTATACAGTCAGTCCAGGCTTATAGAGTACAGTGGACCAAGCCATGGATTCCGAGGAATCTGTTTCTCCTATTCTTGTAATTACTGTCCCTCACATCCTCCTCCATTTGCTCAGCAAAGCCTAATTTACTCTCTGGTTTAGTATATACAAAAGCAGTGTTTAAAAGGCTCAAAAATATTTTCCATACAACTTGAAAGATTTTGTCCACTGAATAAAGAATCTTTCTCGGTGAGTTTTGAAATTAAGTAAAAATTGCCAGAGGCTAGAACTGGAGGGAGCACGGTAAGCACTAGAGAGCCGCTCACCTCCCCTTGGCTCTTCTGTTGTCACTGCCTTCCCTCAGTCTGAAGCAAGGTCTTAGTGGAGTGAGAACTGCCCAAGCTTATGAAATATTCCTTTCCCCCTCTGAAGCCTTCTGGTAACACAGCTGATTTCTAGATGGTCTACTGGCAGCTGACCTTTCCTCGTGAACTCCAGCCAGTGGCCAAGACTTTAAAAGCCCTTTTCCGTGCCTGCAGCAACACTTTTTGCACCATTTCTCCTTGGTAGGGAATCTCTGCTTGGACATCTGGCCTCATGCTTAGGAACTTTGAATACTTGAGCTTCAAAGAAAGGACTTAGCTGTGGTGGTGCAGAGGGGCCATAGGAATGTCCACAATATCCTACAGGACAATTCCTAATGGAATGAATTTCTGTGAGCTAGGAGGATAATACTAACATTCAGGAGGTTGGCTTCCCAGGAGCATACAAGATGCTCTTCTCTTAGACTCTGTATAATAAGGTTCCTCACATGTGACATCTATGTTGAAAGAGGTCTGCTGGGATGGAAAAGTTCACGGGGGAGCCCATAAAGACAAATTATGTTTAAAATGCCATAATAAAGACATACTTCTTGAAAGATGAGCACTTCACCATATCTGTTATATTACCACAAACCTTTTCCAGCTCTCTGCCGTAGGTTAGAGCTGGGGCTCCAGTGACATCACTGGTCACTAGAGCCTTGGTCTGCAGGGAAGAGGCACTCGCTTGTCCAGCAGAATCCTAACACTTCCACAACAGCATACATGGTAAATTCTTGTTCCTGAAGCGCTTACAGTCAAAGTTATGAATCCAGAAAAGGGTGAATTAAATCATGGACCCACGTGTCCTGCTCTGCATTCCTGAAGTCTAGAAAGCCACAAATTCCTCTCAAAAGGTTATGGTTAGCCTGTTTACCTGATCTGCCTGATACTGACGGCATTTCTAATCTCTACTTGTGCTCTCTCTTAGAGATAGTTATGCATTTTGCTGTTCACTTTTGTTTCTATTTGAGGATTGTGTATTGTCCCAGTCTCCCCCTGTTGAAAAGCACCCTATCCCCTCCCTAGAATCTGCAGACTCTGGTTTCTACCCCAGGATCTGTGTGAGGGGCAGACTCAGTATTACCATGCTCCAAAAATGCCATAGGGGAGAGGAAGACAGTTCACATGGGCTTCTCCCTCTAAGGCCGATTTATCTTGTCTATTACCAGAGTACTTAAATGTATGTCTTATCTGATATAACCCTATTCAGAGCTTTTCCTGATTTGTAATTGATTCAAAAACTGCATCTCAGCTGATATCCTGACCAAAACTCTCAGTGCCATTCCAGGATGAGAAACTGTCAGGAAATTCTTAGACCACTGTGATATCCCACATTACAGAGAGGGCACAGAAGTCGGTAGAAAAACACCAAGAACCCTGCCCCAAAGGAGCAAAGACACAAAGATGGGATTCACATACAGAGCATCAGGATTTGGCAAACATGAGAAATGTGTTCATTCTCACTCAAGAGGAAAGAAATGGAAATCAAAAGTATGCTTTCAAAGGTCCAACTACCATCAGACTGTCATAAATTTTGAATTTGGAAGAAAACTGAAAGCAAAGGTGTGAGAGTTGCATGGTTTCATGTATCATTAATGGGAGGAAACTCAGTGCAGCCTAGATCCTTTGGTCCAGCAGGGCCACAGCCGGAATTCATCTTATAGAGATGTACTTACAGTTGTATTCAATGTCTTCAGGGTTCCTAGAGCAAAAAGCTGGGGAACAATTGATATACTTACACAGTGGGTGCCCATGCCACCGAAGCAAGCTTACCAGATGTGGTGGGTAAAAAGGCAGATGGTCATGCTTATACATGTAAATACATTCGAAATGTCCTGACTACACCTCAAATGGGGAATGAGAGCTGAGGGGCTGGGCTTTTGTTTGTTTGTTTGTTTTATGTCTTATGATGTTTTAATCTCTTAATAATAGTTACCAAACTATCAAACCTCAGGAACAAACTTTTCCCTGGCTGGCAAGCTACGCATTCTCCTCGGGGTCTCTCAATGCCCACGTTAGCCTAGTCAAGCTGCCTGGCTGCCCACAAGTACCTGCTGTGTTTCTACCACTGCCTCCCTCCTGCAGCTCTCTTCCTCCCCACTGCAGCCTCACCTGCTAGAGAACACCCGCCCGGCCCGTTGTTATATTAGCAGAGCTATTTCAAGGTCGCCTCCTCCTCCTCCGTGAAGGATTCCTTATGGACCAGTACTTGGAGACTCTACACATCATAAAATCCTGCTGCGCTTAGTCATGCTCCTGAGTTTCATCTCTCCTACCCCTGGTCTCTACCCAGCAACAGGCACTCAGAAAACGAGTCTAAGCTGACTCAGAATGCAGTCCTTGGCTAGTAAACATTTTATACCTACGGTTGACTCTTGCAACAGCAGCCGTAACTACAGCAGTCCCAGCTTTGGCATTAGTGGAAATGGGCAGGCTGGAACGATGGCTCATGGGTAAGAACACTTTCCACTAAGCCTGATGACTTGAGTTCAGGACTCCCATGGTAGGAGAAAACTGACTCCACCGGCAGTCTGCCAAGTTGGACGCACACTGTTGCGTGCACACATACTAATTCATTCAGTAATTAATTAAATGTAACACCATTTTAAGGACAAATTGAGGCCAGTGATACAGCTCAGCCCATAAAGGTGCCCGCTGTCAAGCTTAACAACCTGAGTTCAATCCCCGAGACATACAGGGTGTAAAGGAAGAACTGACTCCCACAAGTTGTTCTCAGACCTCCATATGTGAGCAAGTGGCCTCTCAGCCACATGTGTGCACATGTGTAAATGAAATGTTCTGATAAATTTTACAGAGAAACATACTGCCACACCTCCTTCACCCACAAGTTTTCAAATTCATGAGATTTAGGTTAGCAAACTAAGACGCAGACATCATTGATGTGTTGGCATTTTTAACTACTTGAAGTAATTCATATACTATAAATGTAAAGCTAATCGTAAGCTTCTCTTCCTAACAGTCTGATGAGACCCTCTCTCTTGAAGGACTAGGAGGTGGAATTTGGAGGGAGGTGAGAAGACCACGGAGGGAATGTGACAGCCTGAGGACTAGAGCATAAAGGTGGCGGGGGGGGGGGGGGGACGGGGGACAGCTTTGAGGACAGCGGGATCACCTCTGCAGGAGATATAAGGGGCTAGATTTGGCATGTGGAGAAAAACCCCTGGAGCAACTGGGCTGAGAGCCCATTGCCTGCTGGTGGACTTAGTTTCAGACCATCTTTGTTGCTACAGAGCTCAAACACTTGGCTCCAACAGGGTTAGGCTGAGATAGATGGATGCCTTTTTTAAAAAGGAAATGCAATGTACCTATATATGTAGGATATGTGTGTGTTCTTTTCCACCAAAAAGTAGAACAAATATATAGAGATGTATTAATTTGGAATATTGTAAAATATTAGAAAATGAGGGGGTTAATAAACAATTCTAGTACCATAAATAATTCTACATCAATGTGTTTTCTAAATCAGGAAAAACAGCTGACAATTTTAACTCATGCTTTTACACATAATCCAACATGAGAAGACGGAGCTTTATGTGAAAGTTCTAGGAACTAAGAGAGAATCAATAAAATAAGAAAATTGTATGTAATATTTGACATGGATCATTTTTTCCAAATGCCTTCCATTGGAAAAATCAGTGCAGTGAATTGTGCCATCCAAAAAGAGTGAGCTGTCATTCCCACGGGTATCAGGAGGAGGCTGTTGCCATTACAGCCGCTGTAGCAGAAACTAAAACTTTGGGGTGCTGGGTGGGGTGCAGGGAGGCATTAGTGTTGGAAGCACAGAGGAAAGAGTAGACTAAAACAAAGAAACAGCCCCCATTTTTTCAAGAGACTTAGAACCCTTTTCCTTTTATGTCTCTGTCACTTGCTCCAGGACTCTTCGTAAAGCCCTCCAACCACCTCCATAAATATTCATATAGCTGTTGAGCATCTCATTAATAAAACAAGATCTGCTGGTCCAATATTTCAGAGAAACAGATGATTTGCATCTCACCCTTGTTTAACTTTAAATCTCAAGCAATTAATAAATTAGACTCGAGAGCTTTTTAAGAAGTTACATTGTACATGCACCACAAATTGCATTATTTTTATGTGTAAATAATGATGAAAGGGGAGATTGTTCCTTTGATGTCTGTAACTACACTGTAAAATATGCAGAAACATTCTTGAGTTTAGTCGGAGCCAAAACAAATAGGCTAGTTCATCAAACAAGGCAGTGGCAGTCTTAGGAACAAGCCTTATTTTTCCTTCTCTCTGCAATTGCTCTTTTTCTGTCTTTTATTCTCTTGCCATTCCTAGTGGCAGATTCATTCCAAGTTCAAAAGTGATGTTAGCCTGCATTTCTTCATCCAGAGAACTGGTCTCTGCAAATTCCTCCTGGTAAAATTGGCTTCCTATACAAGATTCACCAGAGCTCAGCTGGGCCGCTGACTTTCCTGCAATGAATCATTTTTGTCGCTGGTAATTAACCCACCATTACTTAAAAACTGATTATTTCAGGTTTTAATGAGCACTAATGTTCCTGAGTGAAATGTTTACCTTTTCTTTTCCAAGCTGGCTCTTCCAATTTCAGTTTTAAAATTTTTATATTTGTTTTATTCTGCACACACACATTTCACACATTGGAGGCTAGGGGAGTAATTGGGAATAGTCAATTCTCTCCTTCCATGTGTGGGTCTTAGGACTCAGACTCAAGTCAAGCAAACTCGGGCAGCAAGCGTCCTTACGTGCTGAGCCATCTCACTGCGACCATTTTTAAATTGTGTCAGCAAACTTGTGTTTCCAGACTCATGGAGTTGGGCCTTGTCTTTTCTTTGGTGTGGTTAATAAACCAAGCCATTTCTTTGGTACACTGAGCAGTAAGTGTCTCCTTCAGTAATTGGCTGTGTGACTTCTTATGGTCCTTCTTCCTCAGCATCACCCTTCTCCCCCCCCCCATTCCTCTTTTCTTCCTCATAAACAAAATGTCGGAGACCAATTTAGGAAAGAGGTCATGATTTGAAAGGCAGTTCTCTGGACAGTTCACCTAATGTAAAGGCCATTCCCAAGGAAGGAAATGCTAATCAATAATGATCTCTTGCTGGCTTCCCAACGTGGACATTCCATAAAGACTTAATGCCAAGATTGATTTGCAAAGAGCCTGAGGAATTTGTTTTCTAAGAGGAAACCAATTATTCTGAGAATCCAATTAGTTCAAATGACAATTTCTATGATGTTAGAGGATCAGTGTATAAATAAAAGGATCAATAGAGCAGTGTTCTCTGTTTTCAGAAGGACACAGGCACAGTGGGCTGCTCATGGAAGCCAAGCACCTATTTGGGCAGTTCATCAACCTAAACAGATCGGATGTATTTGTAAAACCCAATCTTCTCACTGGTACTGCCCCTTCATCTTTCTTAAGGTTTAGAGGTTTAGATCACTTTGTATGTGTTGCACTAAAGAGAGGCATGGGGCCTTTATATCATGGAATCTGGAGCCAGACTACCTGGGTTCAAGTCTTGGCTCCCCCACTTAGAATCCATTGTCCTCAGATAGCTTACTTAATCTCTCAGTGTTGCCATCTCCAAAATGAGAATAATACTAAACTTGTCTCGTAGAAATTGTCAGAGTTAGAATTGAATGAGTTGGGACATCGTAACAGTGTCAACTAGTTAATAGGTCCTACATATATTTATTACCCCTCCCCCTATTTGGTAAGAGTTGGACTGTGTTCAGGTGCAACCCATATTGGGTTGCTACTGTTTCTTCTTCACCTTGACAGGCTTCTGACTTTCCTGAAACAGGGTCACAGGTGCTGCCTTCATCACTTCCAGCTCACTGCCAAGTTCACCCAGGTCTGGTGTCTTTTCTCCACTTGCCAGGCACATGGTTGGCAGGGTTTTGCTGAGTGTCATGTGGAACCATCTAAGGAAATTGGGATTAAGGGAGTGGTGGAGTGGCCAACCTTTCAGATTTCGCCTCAAGAAACCTGTAATCGTTTTCAACCCTCAGTCCCTACACCATCTAGAAGCTCTGCGGGACTGGAATGCCTGGCCCTGTCTTGTGATGTTTATCCAAGGTTTTAAAAATTATGTTGAAGCTATACTGTTTGATGATATAAAAAAAATTTTGTTTTCTCAGTAAACTCCCTAAAAGTCCTAAAATGTACAGACTTTTCGCTGAGCTCTATCCCCCAGAGAAGTTAAACTGCATTTTCCCCCTGAATAAGTCAGTGGAGTTTAATGCATGCTTGTCTACTCATTAAGGATTCAGGCTCTCAATAGGACGAGTTGAAAGAGCTCCTTTTCAAACTCATCACTGATTATATTCTATAGAAATGTAAATACTTGATTGACTATAAAATGTAAATGTAACTAACTTCCAGTTAAATGTGATAGCAAACTGAGCAGTGGTGGCGCACACCTTTAATTCCAGCACACAGGAGGCAGAGGCAGGCGGATCTCTGTGAGTTCAAGGCCAGCCTGGTCTACAAGAGCTAGTTCTGGGATAGGCTCCCAAGCTACAGTGAAGCCATGTCTTGAAAAACCAAAATAAAAAAAAATGTGATAGCAAATATCACAGTTCACTTGAGCTTAGCCTAAGCAAGGCTATGAGGTGATAAAATATCATATTTATACCCAGGAATTGCATTTACTTCTGTAGGACTTTTTGGAGAGAATTAAATATTAAATTAATAGAAAAACACAAGAAAAACTTATAGCTCAGAAGAGTTTTTGCTTCGTTTGTTTTTTAGAGTGTGAGCCTGTCACTTTAAATGACTGTCAGTAGACAAGACTGTTCAGTCAGCGCTCCTGCTTTTGATTTCTTCCTAACCAAGAGGTCAGTGTTTCACCTAGAGCCACCTGCAGCTGCACCAGCACAAACTCTCTGGCTGCTAGCTTCCCATGAAATCATATACAGGAAAATTAAAGCTCCTGAACTTGGAGAGTCTAGAAATAAGAATTCAAGTAAAAGAATGCAAATCAGTACTTTATATTTATTATATAGCATCTTTAATATGCCTAGTATGGTGGGGACATTGAATAAAAATATATACTTTCAAATGTCTGCCTTTCAATTAAAGCTGCAGCTGAGAGAAAGAACCAGAATGCAAAATCTCAGGGGGAGAAACTTCTTCAAAGGGAAAGAGAAAAGGTAAGGACAGTGATTATAATGTGGTTTTTCTGGAAATAAGCAAAGAAGTGTCGAAACCTGATGTTTGTTCTGTTTCCAGAGCCTTTGGTAGTTCTCCGTCCCGAGACTCCCTGGGCTTGTGTCTGTGAGATCATGGTGGATGAAAGGGAGTTGGTGCGTGTGCTGTGCAGCCCACCCAGCTGCTTGCCTGAGGCAGAGGACAGCCACTAAAGGGCTGCTTTGGGGGCACGGCCAGTTTTTAAATTCATAGCAAAGACTTCTAAGTGTGATGTGGTTACAAATCCTAAAATATAGCTTTTTTAAGCTGAGTACATTATATTCCCCACTGAGAGCCCAGGCATAAAGGTTAGCATTTTTCTAGGAATTGTGGCAGCTGAGAATGTCTCCAGGCTTGGGTAGTCTGCACTATTGTTTAGAGACTCCTGGCTTTTTAAGGTTCAATATTCAAATTTTTCTTTAAAGGTTGTAGCATAAGCATATAATAGATCATTTCTAGAAGTCAGACTCAATGAGTCTCCTAACCAGTACATTCCTAGCAAAGCTTCCCAGTCTCGCAGTTCCCTGGCCCCGCCTTTTACAGCATCATGCCTTCTTGCTGGGGTTTTGTTTATAATTATCTTTGTCACTGTCCTGTTACGGTGAAGAGACACCATGAGCACGGCAACTCTTAGAAGAGGAAGCATTTAATTGAGGGCTTGCTTACAATTTCAGAGGTGGGGGCATGGCAGGGAGCATGGCAGGGAGCATGGCAGGCAGGCCTGGTACTGGAGAAGCAGCTGAGAGCTACATCCTAATCACAGTTCCAGAAAGAGAATGAGCAGGGAGGGGAATCTGGACCAAGAATGGGTTTTTGAAACCTCAAAGCCCACCCCCAGTGACACACTTCCTCCAATAAGGCCACACCTCCTAATCCTTATAATCCTGTCAAACAGTTCCAGTCCTCAGTGACCAGGCATTCAAATATATGAGCCTATGGGAACCATTCTTATACAAACCAGCACAATAGTCTCAGGTCCTTCTCATGTCTGTCATTGTCCTCACCCTTTGGATTGGTTACCCAACCTAGACTGCTGCAGGGAGAAACGTGTACCTTGTATCCCAAACTCTGGCACATTTCCAACAGAAATAGCACTAGAAATGCTAGCTAGATCACACTGCACAATGACTGTAATATAATATTTGAGGCATCCAAATGTTAAATACTTTTTTCCACATGTATTTCTTCCCGAGAGAGCAAATGTTGACTTGACTCTGAGTACCCGCTTTGACTTCTTTCCCACCTCAGCCCCTTGAAAGACCAGGCTCATGCCTAACCCCTGTGGCACCTTCTCCCCACACATTTGTTTCTTGTTCTTTGCTTTTTTCTCTTTCCCAGTTTGATATTTGCCAAATACTACACACTCAATAAATTTTTGTTCAATGAAGAAATGGATTTGGCATTTCATCTGCCAACCATGAAACCACATTCTTAAAGTGAGCAACTTCCTCCTTCATATTTTGAGTGTTACTAGCAGCAGCAATAACTGGTAGTAGCCATCACTGTTGAAATGATGGCTATGCTGCTGCTGATGGTAGGGATGACATCAGTCATGAATTCCCTGAGCTGCATTCAATCCCCCTGCCGCCTCGAGCTGCTCCCCTCCTTCACTTGTCCCTGTCTACTACATTAAATTTTCTTCTATGATAACATTCCCTGTCTCACCTAGTTCTTCAGGGTCCCTACATATAGTATATTCTGCCTGTGAGTTCTACAATATTGCTCCCTGTTTTTCTGTTAGCAGACTCATTCACTCCTACTACTCACATGGGAACAATGGCAAAAGAATCACAGCTTTGAACCCCTGAACCAAAATGAATAGACAGCTCTGCATGGCTGATCTCTTGGTGCCTAGAACACAACACAGTTTTCTCTGCTCTTCCTACTCCTGACTTAAGTCCCAGCAGACTTCTGCCTCCGTCCCACCACTGCTCCTCTGCCTTAAGGAAGTAATCTTTTCCCTGTGGTTCCATTACCTCTACCCACTTCTTGCTCATTGACTTTTCTCCTGGACTCTTCTTGGGTCTCTTCCAACCTCTGGTTCTACTCCTTCATCTGTTCCCTATGCAAATTAATCACCTGCGTGTCTGCACAGACCCAAGTTCAAGTTTCCCCACTGTGCAAACAGCTCCACAGCTCCACCGGCCTGGCATCTTACCCCAAACTCTAAATGGACCATAAACATCAGCCAAAGTAGGTGCTTGCTGTTGTCAGTGTGAGCTCTACTTTCCTAATCTTTCTCTTTTTACAGTGTTTCATGTAGCTCGGGCTAGCCTTGTACCTTCTATTTCTGAGGATGACCATTAATTCTTGATCTTCCTGCCTTTACCTCCAGAGTGCTAGGATTGTGGATGTGCATTCTGTGCTCAGTTTTATGCAGTATTTGGGTGGAACCCAGGGTGTCATGCAAAGCAATCACTCTACCAACTGAGCCACATTCCCTCATACTGTTTCTTGAATATAAATCTTCCGTGGTGTGATACTTTCTTGTATAATTATTGGATTACTTGATTTAATATTTCAAAAATTCATCAATTTTAAGTAGTCATAGAATATAAAAGTAGACTAGGTTGCCAGGATGACAGGATTTATATGCATATAAAATATATATCTATTACATATGTGTATAAAAAAGAAGTATGCCTATGTATGTATTCATACATATCTTTGTATCTATGAGAGGAATTATGTTGAGGCTCAACGGTCAAAATTCTTGGGAAGTATCATCCGATCCATCCATGGCCTTCACCACCTCTGCGCTCACCTCTTGCATCTGCCTGTCAAGTATTGACAAGTGGGCTTGGAGAAAGTCTACCTTTTGGGTGCACTGGGACCAGGGAATGATTGGTTTTTTGAAGAGAACGTGTGGGCAGTTGGAGAATTTAGTCAAAGGGCGTATGATGCATGACCCTAACCAGTCACAACTATAAAAATCCACGACCAGGCGGTGGTGGCACACACTTTTAGTCTCAGCACTCTGGAGGCAGAGGCAGTCAGATCTCTGTGAGTTCAAGGCCAGTCTAGTCTACGTAGTGAGTTCCAGGACAGGCTCCAAAGCTACACAGAGAAACCCCGTCTTGAAAACAAAAATACCAATTTAAAAACCCGGAGTCAGATATTGAGGGTGAAAGGTTAAAGATTGGAGAAGCAGAATAGGCAGCCACTAGAGACTTCTTAGCGCTATGAACTCTTAGACTGAATGGAGGAAAGTCTCTACGAATCCTCAGACTGAATTGGTTGTGGAGGAGAGGGCTCAAATCTTCAAACAGAATGAGCCTAGAGGTTGTTTCCACAAACTTTAGTACTGGGATTAAAGGCATGTACCACCACCACCAGGCTCTGTTTCTTTTTTAGACTGGTTCAATCTTATGTAGCCCAGGGTGGGCTTGAACTCCTGATCATCCTGCTTCCTTTTCCCAAGTGCTGGGATTTAAGGTGTGTGCCACCACTGCCTGGGCTCTATAGTTAACTAGTGGTTTAGCTCTGCCCTCTGATCTCAAGGCAAGCTTTATTTGTCAGAACACAAACAAAATACCTTACAACAGGTATAGTTAGAGCTTTCTTTAGAAAGGTGACCAAGAAACTGTTTTGCACAAAGAGAAGTGGGCAATTTAGTTGTTCTTCAGCCCCTTGAAGATGGACTTGTGGAGGTAAAAAAGTAAATTGGTGAACATAGAAGAAAATAATAGCTTTAAAACAACATGGGAGCTGAGATGCTTGGGAGATGTTTGCAGTCGACTGCCCTCTTCCAGTTCCTGTGTCTCGTGTCTGGCTTTTCACCTGACCCAACCATACTTTCCACTCTTCCTGGCACGGATATCTCTCTGAAAATATAGCTAAAATAGTCATGCTTGAGTGTCCAGAGGAATTAGACAGCCCATTTGCTCCTCAGCAACAGTCCCTTTGAACTTTATGACCCTTAACCATATTGTTCACATATGGGGTGGCCAAGGATCTGAGACACATGGAGACCAAACCAAATATGAAAGACTACCTCCAACGTAAGCAGTTGCTAAAATGAAAGACTTGCTTGAAGGATTGAAATGTGGTAGCAATTCGAGCCTATGCCCCCAGGCAACCATGCACAAGTCTGGATGACCAAAGGCACAGTGAGCATCAGCAACACAGGTTGTCCCAGCATTGCTCTGAAGCTGAAGCTGTGACCTGTGTCATCTCCAGTCTTTAACTCACCATTCTGGTCACAGTGGAAGTTTTTGGGAAGTACAGCATGCATAACCCCAACAAGACCTTCAGTGTGATATCTCTGGATGGTATCAGAACAAATATTTATGGCAGATCGGCAGGGTTTGGATCCAGTTCCAGTTAATGTTCTTATAACTGGTAGCCATGCCTGGGAAGATGTACCCACAACTAAGGTAGACTTTGCCCCAAACCAGCTGGCCATGATCATTACAGATCTAGGCAGGGAGTTGGTTTAAGCCCAGTGCTGAAACAAGAGCTGCTGCCCTGCCCACAGCATATACCAGGACTCATTTGGTCGTTTCCCTAATGAATATAGTAAACAGAGAGGAAGGAAGGATGGAAGGAAGGAAGGAAGGAAGGAAGGAAGGAAGGAAGGAAGGAAGGAAGTTGTCATGTGCTCATTCCATTCTTAAGTCCCAAGAAGCAGGGTACCCTCTCTTCTCATTGTCACAGCGGTATACTAGATGCCTGGAGAAGGAGCTGGCCATCAGGAGGGGACTTCTGCAGGAATGTGAAGTGAGGTGTGGTTTGTGAGCAGAGCACTTCTTTAACGCACGCAGACACTCTGTCACTGTAGACCCTCATCCTAGCCGCATTCTTTAATTGGTTTTGAGGAGGGCACTGTATCAGGGTTATCACCCCTTCTAAATCATAGCTGGAACTGTTGATATAGCAATAAAAGCAGACTCAGAAGAAGAAATTAGATTAAAAGCAGCTAAATGAAATAGCTTAATTTTGCTGTTACCTGAGTCCATATTTAGGAGCCAGTCTGCAGCACAATTTGGTTTAGCTCCTAGAATAACTTCTAAATTGTTCTTTAGACAGTATAGGTTTTCCTAAAATAGCTATATTTAGATTTTCCTATGTTTTTGTTTCTAAAGTTAATATAATTTGCGTCCTTTGCAGACTTGGACTTGCAGTTGCCTAAAATGAAAACAACAATTTCAGAAGACTCTGTGATGATTCTAACTCTATTAGCAGGCTCTAGCGGTCTGCAGACCTGGTACACTCTGGGCAACACTATGTTCTGGAAAGGCATGCTGCCTGCAGCTCTCATTTCTTGCATTTCTTTAAAACTATCCAAACACTCGGCTGCCGGACTCAGGAAGAAGAAACACACAAGAAAAGTGCAAGCAGTTGGTGCTCGGAGATTACAGTGTGGTCTGGGTGGTCAACACTTGGTGTTTCCCGTTTATTGTGTGCCTCGTCCTGGTGTCTGCTGATTACAAATAAGAAAGGCTTGCTTAATGACCCAGGCTTTCCCCGCAACCCCGCCTCAGCCAGTTCACCCTGAGAAAGGTGACTTGGGGCATTCACTCACGTTCATTATGGTTCTGTACCATGCTTGCACACAGGTGCCCCATCCAGCCCTTGCTGGTGGGCACCTCCCTCGGCACCCACCTACACAGAGGACAAACTTGCTCACATCTTCTCATTAAAAGCAAAAATTAGAGCAGGACCCAGACAGCTCCAGCCCAGCTTTCTCTCTAGTACTATTCTGGTCACTATTTACATTTGCTGGTGGGAAAGCTGAAGGCTTTTTTTGTTGTTTAAAACTGTTTCGAAGCCCACAGCACAGCAGAAATTGCATGTTTGTCCGGGCTTTGCCAGTCAGATGGAAGAGGGCAGTCACAGCTATGGTGGTGCAGAGGTTCTGGTCCTGTTTGATGTTGTTCCCACCATCAACTTTAATATGCCATATTTCAACAGTCCTTAGGATTGTTCCTTCCCGAGATAGAAGCAATACTGGACAGCATTTCTTCGGGACGCTTCCCACCTTACCCATAAATAGAGTACTTCCGTCTCCTCCAAGACCTAAATGAAATGGATGAGGGGTACCTGTTTTTACCGTACCCTTCAACTTCTATATGCCCATGAATTATGAAAGAATTGCCGTAATTGGCTATGGAGGTAGGAACCATCCATTTCTTGCCTCGTTCCCCTTATTTTCAGTATCTCCAATGTTTCTCTGTTGCATTCTGTGGGCTTTGGGTACTTGCTATATGAGTGCAGAGTGGGTACTGAAGCTCCTTCCCAGTTCCGACTCTCCGATGTTGATGATGGGCGGCATTTTCCCTGCTGAAGGAAGAAGGTGGAAGGGCCCTAGGCACACAGCATTAAGCAGACTCTGGTGCAAATTAAATTGAGCAGTAGCATCTCTGTTTGTGGGGAAAACAGCTGTGTGGTTTTCTCTTGTTTTGCTTACGCCCTATTCTTTACTGTCAGGTATTCAGTGAGCACAGGTCATGAGGTGCAGGCAATGGCAGGTGATGGCAGTGGCACATGAGGCAAAGGGGAAGCTGTTTTTGATGGGAGGCTGTAGATGGGCTCTTGGCCCTTTTACACTTTGTTGCCATTTGTGCAATTTCATGACTACAGCAGAGGCAGAAAGTGAGGAATGGAAATTTATCTTGAAAAAATGTTCTGACTATATATATAATGTTCTGACTCCAGTATTTGATAAAAAACTGATGCATTTCCAGAGGCTTTAGAGTTCTCACTTCCCAATACTATATAATTAGATGGATCTAGTAGATACTGTTCATGAGAAATATAGTAACAAATACTTAACAGAAGAAAAGGGCAAGGTACAGCTACGAATATAGCCAACCACTTCTTATTGCCCCATGTTCATCAAATAACTGTTGAGCTCCTTTGTGTGTTAACACATGGCTTTCTGTGACAGTCCCCTTGATAACTCATGACATCATTACTGTTATTATTCCCTTACTTACAAGCCAACAAATGGATGTCCATGGACTTGTAAGCCAATTGTCCGAAGTCACATAAGTAAAAGAGGTGAACAGAGATGAGAACTCAGCCAGTCAGACTAGAAAATATGGATGTGTAATTACTGCAGTTCACACTGTTATGCCTCCCCACTGGCTTACAGAGCCTCTGTGGTCATGTGACAGCTGAATTTAGCGCTCGACAATTGGCAGGTCAGACATCTCACCGCCATGCGTGCAGAAACAGGTTCATGGAGCCAAAATGACCTGTGGTCACGCTCGCTGCTGTGAGAAAGCAGGGCTCCAGGTGCCCGTCCCACTCTTCACCAAGCCATGCTGTCTCATCCAGTGGTGTTTTTACAAGTCACCATTCGAGACTTTATTTTTCTTTTGTCTTGTTTTATGGCTTGAACTTGAATTAATTTTCAAACAATCCTTCCATTTTCACTTGTTAGTGCAAGGCTGCTGCTTTGAACCTGGCCCATGATTGGAAGAGCAGCCAGACAACATTCCTGGTTCAGAAAAGTACAGGGCCATAGAGGAAGGTGGGGCCAGGACAGCCGCACAGCTTAAATTGCAGAGAAATCTACACCTCATACTGAGTGAGCCATGGAGCTCCCAACAAGCTTGCGTCCCTCACCATCCTCAGTTTGTCCACACAAGCGTCTATTTACACTCTGGGTCCTGGCAAAAGCGTCTTATGCTGCAGTTCCACATGCACAGACAGGCAGGATCTGAAGGAAGCTGGGACTGGCATTATGGGTCTAAGGCAACTGAAGCCACAGGAACGAAACATTCATTGGCTCCATTGCTTCCTTGCTGCAATGCCCAAGTGTGAATGTTATCAACTCTACCTCTCCACATTCCAGTGAGTGTTTCAGATGTAGAGATGCTAATGATTCTACAGAAGTAAAAGTAATTAGTGTGAAAAATCAACATGAAACAAATATGGGACAATAATATGAAGTCAAGAGGGCTTTAATTAGCCAGTCTATCATGAAGTCGAAGGTTGCTGAGGAGGCCGTGCCCATCATATCTGAACTTCCCAGCAGCAGAAGAGAAAAGGGAGGAAGATTCAGCAGTTTGTGTCCTCACTAGAAGTCAAGTCGAGGTCTTAGGAGACACAGAAGCCCCTCTGTGGCTCCCGCTGTCCTTCAGTCCCACTCAGCAGAGGTGGCTCTCCTCTTGCCCCGTGGTGAAGACTCAGAAAGGTGCCCTGAGCTTTCAGGTCACTCTAGGCCTATGGTCGCTTTAAACTGCACACAGAGGCTGAATCCATTTAGAGCATTCTCAGAAACGTGAATGGTTCCTGGGAGCAATTTAATCTGGGGTGGAACATCCCTGAAGTATTCTGAAGCAGCATTCTGCAGCTTGTTATCTGGGGACTTCTGTCCAAGGCCAGCACCAAGGCCTCACAGCTGGGATTCAGGTACCTGGGTCACAGAACTTTTTTCCCAGCACTGGGAACTGAGAGGAGTTTTGCTTGTAGGACTTGCTGGGAGCGTGCCCTGGATGACCAGTGCTGCTCACATTTCATTGTGCCAGCAGGTCACCCGAGACCCTTTGGTTCTTACAACACACATTGAGTAACAGGGATATCATCTATGTGGGGAGCTTGAATCCCTCTATAGGTAAAGAAGAACTATGGCCATCTCAGAGAAGCCAGCTTAGGATTGTGTTTTGGAAAGACATTTAGCAATCATGTGTAAGAGCTTGGGAAGCAAAGGGAGGTGAATGAGGGAAACTTTGAGACAAAGCAGGTTTTCTCAGCTTAGAAAATCAGAATTGAGCTACTGAGAGCTGGGAAGGGTGTGGCTCAGGGGGCAAGACATTGCCTAGGACCAGTAGGACCTTAGTTCTGTCTCAACACTGGGTGTTGGGTGGTAGTGGGGGACCCCTCAAGGCTGTTTCTTATAGCCTTCTCCATGGAGACTGATGAGGTGCACCCAAGCATAGACTTTCTACCTAGGATGTTGTCTGTGAACACAATTTCAAAATTTAAGAATTGTGATATCAATCTTGCAAATACTTATGAACATTTTGTTCATTAATCACATTAGACACTTTTGCTGCAGAAGATGGAGTAGTTCACTGTCTTACAAGACCCTGAAGCCTATGTACCCCATCTCCCAATGCAGGGAGAGTGCTGTGATACAGGGCCTCCGTGCAGAAGGGCGAGAACGATGGGACTGTCATCCAGCAGGCAAAGAGCAGTTGACAGAGAACTGCGGTGATCTTGTGGAGTTTCTGGGAAGGCTGGGCAAAGAGAAACATAAGGGATAGTCCCAGGGAAGAATAAAATATATCTGTAGCACTGTCCCCACCCCCAAGGCTCAGGGGTCACCATAGAAGAGAGGATGAAAGACTGTAAAAGAGGTCAGGAAAGCCCAGGGGGAAAAGTGTCTGTGGACATGTCGGGAAACTGTGATTGCTCATTTAAGACCTCCACAAGATCAACAGCCAACAGCCCGCCATGTGTCAGCAAGGGGCTCCTGACACCCACCCCTAGCTGAGGAGTTATTGGCAGCTAATGGCCTGCTGGGTCAACCATATTCCAGCGGATGGCACCATACCCATGACTATATGGGCAGCAAAAAGTGAATTCAATGGATTATTCCTTTTTAAGAGTTAGAAGGGCGAGTGGGCCTGGGGGGAGTTGAGGGGAGTAATGGAGTATGACTATACTGTGTGAAATTCTACAAGAATTAAAAATACTATATTAAAAATACAAATAGGAGGGAGAAGTCTGTTGTTGGTTATTGTTTTACTCTTTTGGGGGGGCTGACAGACAGCTCTCAAAAAAAAATCACACAGAGTCTTATTCTTTCTTCTAAATGCCTGGCCTTAGTTTGACTTGTTTCTAGTCAGCTTTTGTTATCTTAAGTTATCCCATTTATCTTTCGCCTCTGGGCTTTTACCAATCTCTATTTCTGTATATCTTTGTTGCCGGAGCTCCTTCCACTCCTTCAGCCAATAGCCGCTGAGATACCAGCCCATTGGGGCGTGGTCTCTCTCTTTAAAAAAAAAAAAACGCGGCCACTTCCCTCCACTTGCTCTCTGGCTTCCGGCTCTGCTTCTGACGACTAGGCTCCCTTCCTGATTGCGCAGAGGGCTGTTGTCTGGGACGGTGATCTGTAAGTTTTTCCCCTTCAAATAAATAACCATTCTATTAATCATAATTCCAAACTGGTGTGGGATTGTTTGTGACTTACGCCTTCATATCTTTCTTTATTTCTTTCTTTATGGCTGGCTGGGTGGCTGGGCCCTGATGTCCTCCTCTCCTTGTTCTTTCTTGTTCCTTCTTCTTTCGGATTTCTCCTCCAATTCGTTCTCTCTGCCTGCCAGCCCTTTCTGTCCAGTCTCCTGCCTCACTATTGGCCAGTCAGCTTTTTACTAGACCATCAGGTGTTTTAGGCAGGCAAAGCATCACAGCTTCACAGAGCTGAACAAATGTAACATGAAAGAATGCAACACATCTTTACATCACTAAAACAAATGTTCCACAGCATAAACAAATATAACACATCTTAAAATAATATTCTACAACAGAGATCAGGAAACAGCCAGCCTCCATCTAATCTGTCATTAGGGACTGGTGTTAAGGCCAACACTTTGCCTTCCAGCAGAATTCAGATCCCTGGTCAAAGACAATTAGGACCCAAAGTGCCTCAACAATAAGTCACAGAATGGCAGTCTGGAATATTTTAGATATGTTAGGCCTTAGTATAAACTTCTGTTGAGAATGCTCTAAATGGATTCAGCCTCTGTGTGCAGTTTAAAGCGACCATAGGCTAGAGTGACCTGAAAGCTCAGGGCACCTTTCTGAGTCTTCACCACGGGGCAAGAGGAGAGCCACCTCTGCTGAGTGGGACTGAAGGACAGCGGGAGCCACAGAGGGGCTTCTGTGGTTATACTCTAACTTCTTGGTTCTTGTGGTTCATTATGCCAGCTTCATATGCATGGGGGAGACATGGGAAAGAAAGGCCTTGCACTAATAGCAGCATTATATTTGAATATAGAGATTAGGGAGCTTCTGATCCCTCTTGACGGTTTCTGTTTGGTTTTCTCCAATTCATATATAGTATTTTATCATCTAAAGTAAAACATGAATTTTTAAAGTGATATTAGTCCAGAAACAGATTTTATCCATCAGTGGTATACCAAATAGCCTCGACTATTGAGAGCTGGACTGACAAGCTGTGCTAATAGAATATTGATAAGGAAACATTGTAAAAAAATGAACTAGGAGCTGGCAAAAAATAGCTCAATGAGTAAGGATGCTTCCTACAAACCCTGATGACCTAAATTTAGTCCTTGGAATCCACATGATAGAAGGAAACCCGAGTCCTTCAAGTTATCTTCTGACCCCTACACATGCTCCACGGTGTGTACATAGACAATAAATAAATGCAATTTCAAAATTAGGTTAGTTAAAATCAGATTTCCTAGGTTGTGTCTACTTTAGGGCACCAAAATAAGTTTTGTCAGTTATAAGAGACACCACCATATTTTAAGTCTGAGATGTTTGGTTCAGGGTCATTAAATTCTTTTCAGAATTAAAAACACTGGCTTTATAACTTTGTAGCAGATAGTTTAGTAGTATAGAAAAACCTTTCCAAAGTTAAGGTTGAGCAAATATTGAACTGCATTCTTAAAACTTTGGTAATACTATTAAGAGCCAGTTGTATTTTTGCTTTAAATATGTTTCAAGCTAAGTGTAGTGGACTACTAGAATCCCAGCTGAGGCAGGAGGATCATCAATGAGAAATTAACTCAATCAGTGCCTCATCTCAAGAAAAGATCAGGTAAAGACTTTAAACAAACCATGTACCTTCCACACCACTGTGCGTGTTTATTCCAGCGGGTTCTTGTGCAGATCAGGATCTTAATTTACACTGCACATTAGCAGCTAGATTAAGGTTGCCTCAAAAAGGGCTAAAGCTTTACCTTTTTCTTTGTGAAAGACATTTTGATCGTTACATAGTGCTGAAGAGAAAAATGCTTGTATGTCCAACACTAGTTTATTAACCCAGTGATTTTCTTTCAAAATTCAGTTTTTCATCTTCACTGAGCAATACAAATCACGTTAGATGCCTCATAATTTCATCATTAATACAATTCTCGCTATGCGGTTAGGAACATAAGCACTCATGATCACTCTTGTATGTTTAGATTAGAACTCCTAGCCGGGCGGTGGTGGCGCACGCCTTTAATCCCAGCACTCGGGAGGCAGAGGCAGGCGGATCTCTGAGTTCGAGGCCAGCCTGGTCTACAAGAGCTAGTTCCAGAACAGGCTCTAGAAACTACCGGGAAACCCTGTCTCGAAAAACCAAAATAAAAAATAAAAAAATAGATTAGAACTCCTAAATAGACACATTTGCTCTACTCTCACTAAGTTTTGTATTCCAGAGGAGCTTTTGAAAGAGTTGCCTTAAAAGTCATTCAGTGCCAGGATACAGTGGGAGGAGCAACAGATGATGTGCCGTGACTGTAAATGCCCACTTGTCACAGCCTAGGATCACCTGGGGAAAGGGTCTCAGTTGAGGAATAGCTGGATCAGGTTGGCCTATGAATGTATCTATGAGGAACTGTCTTGATTACTAATTGTCTAAGCTCACTTTGGGCAGCACCATTCCCTAGGCTGAGCCCTAAACATTTGGAAGCAAAAAGAGCTAACTGAACAAACAAGCGAATAGACCTACATGCATTTATTTTCCTCTGCTCTTAACTATGGATGTGATGTGACTAGTTGTTTGAGTTCCTGCCTTGATTTCCCCTCAGGGATGGACTGTCATCTGGAATCATAAGCAGTACAAATCCTTCCCTCCCCTGTGTTGCTCTTTGTCAGGGTATCACAGCAACAGTAATAAAATTAGAACATACAGCAGTCATATGGAGGTCTGTAAGAACCAGAACAGACCTGACAGGAAAGGTTGCTCCACAAAGGGGATGGTGAAGGTGATTTGGGAAGAATGTATGAAGAGGAAGACTAAGTATAAAATGGCTAACTCATGCTGTAGATAGAACAGAATGTACAAGCTGCTCTCACTGAATGAAGGGCCGCTGGGCCTCCCTTTGCAGGGATACCCTAACTCCCCCTGTGCCATGAACTGTGCCATCTTTGCTCAGCACACTCCAGTTTTCCCCTTGTTGACCTTTGCAATGTTATTTCCTCAAAACTCTTCCTGAAGACTTTCTCAATATCATACCAAAAACCCTTGCCATCTTACTGTGGATAGGACTTTTCCTGTTTTACTATGAAAACTGTATACATTGTCTAAAGTAGAGACTAGCACCTGTCTTCAGCAGCTGCCAAGATATGACTGCACTGAAGCAAAGGCAGAAAGATTGTTAGGAGTTCAAGGCCAGCCTAGACTAACTGCTTAGAGAGTTCTAGAACAGCTTGACTTACAGAATAAGACCCTGTCTCCAACCCCACATTTGCTTTGTGTTTCCTCTCATTTTATGCTGAACTACATTGAAGCAAGTTTCAGACATATCACTTTGCCTTTTGTACCCCAGAATGCCTCTGAGCGAACACGGTCCTCGCAGGGTTCTGAGTGAACCCTGGTCTCATTGTCACACCTGGGAAAATTAGGCTGTCCTTTGGCCTTATTTACTGCCTGTTTTATAGTTAGACATCCCCATTGACTTCAAATTGCCACTTTATAGGCAACTTGTCTGAATCAAAATCCAAGCAAGATGCACACATTGCATTTGATCTTCATCTTTTATGCCTTTCTTAATCTAAAGCATGCCTTTCTTTGCTTTGGTGCCATGACATTGACTTCTTGCAGAAAGCAGGTCAGTTGCCCTGTAGATTGTTCCACATTCTGGATTTATCTGCTTCCTTCCTTGTGGTGTCTTTGAACTTCTTTCTCTGTTCTTCCCTGTTCCTTTTGTTCTCAATTGGCCGCTTAAGACACTTACTGTGCCCTCCTGCTTTTTGTCTTTATCACATGCCTTGTATGATAATGTCAGCGCCTAAACGATGCCACCAAGACTCACTTCGCTTTGTACCCCGCCCCTGTATGATGTTGAGCACATTGTCTATACTCAAAAAATATTTTACGTGTATTATCCTCTTGGATCAAAAATATGAACTTAATATATTCTTAGTGTGTTCTTGGAATATACTTCGTGTATTCCTAATCTGAAGAAATTTACATTAGGGACTAACTTGCCGAGAACTCGCCTCCATAATGTAGGTCACTGTTTCTTGGTTTGCACTGGAAGAATTCCTTTCTGGCTTAAAGTGGAACATTCTCAGAGCTGAACAGTCTTAGAATTTGGAGCATCATAAACACTTGAAAGAAATTTCCAAGTCCCTGGAATTCTTTCTGGGTCCATACAGAAGTGATTTTAAAAATCAGCTGCAGGGTGCTTTCGGCATGAAAACTAGGTCACTAATCACTTTTCTGATCAGAAGAAGTGAATTCTGCTTAGTAGTTCAGAAACCAAACCATTGACTATAAAAACTCTGTCACGTGTTTGCTTTGTTGTTGATAACTAACTGCAATCTGAGCTTTAATAACTAGAAAGGAGTGGAAGAAACTTCAAAAGGTTGCATGATAAATGTTTTTGACAACGTGTCAGCTGAACATTAAACAGGATCTTTGTAAATCCTCTCATTCTAAGTGGTTTAAATGGAAAGTTTTAAACTTCTTCCCTCGTAAGTATGGGCTCCAGATAGCCAGAATCCTAAGGTTAAAAAAAGAACAACCTTTTCCTGGCATAGCTGATTTGCATCCCCTGTGTAAATGTGGAGCTCACCTAAGGCTCTCTACCTTCCCATCCTGAGCAGTTCTCTTCATCTGAGCATGTGCCATACTAACCTGAGACAGCTTTCTCTGTAACCTGAAATGGCATGTATGCAAAACCAGAGAAACGCTAATGAATCAGTATGAAAATAATACAGTTCCCCTAGTGCTGGTCTCCCAATCTTCTCATCGTGTGGGTTCTGCTGGTCCTTGCGTTGGTAGAATGACCTCTAGTAGAGCTGGGTCTTATGAAAGCTTTAGGTTGTCAGGTTAGTCATAGAAAACAAATATAAATGGGAGGAAAACAACTTCCATTGCTGTGTATGTTTCCTCTGAAACACTAATACACACACACACACACACACACACACACACACACACACACACACATATACACGTACACGCTCTTCTTTCATATGACCTAGATGGGGGAGGCAAATCTGGGTCTGGTCTTTAGACTTCCATTTCTGTCCTCATAAAGATGCACTTCCACCTTTTCAGGGGGTGGGGGAAGCCACTCTTGTCTTCCATTCTCATTTGCTAACCTGGAGATGGAACTAATTTTATGATTCATGCAGGTACAAACACATGACTCAACCTGTCATCAAACCATCCATTCTTCTGTCCTTTGGGATAGGGGTAGGTGACCCTGTGAAGGCCAATGGATCTTTAAGATTTACTGGAGGTGGGAGAGAGTACGTGTATGTGTGTTTAGTGTTGCAGGAGAAAACACGCACAATGGAAGGATTTTCCTCCTATAGCTAATGTGACAACCAAAAGCTTAGACAACCTGAAACTAGAGAGAGCTGTTGTCTCAGAACTCGGGAGGTCAGAAGGCTAAGATGTGAGCAGCCCCAGCTCCCTCTGAATCCAGGCTGTCAAAAAGAATGTTTCCATGCCCTCTTCAGCTTTTACTGTTGCCCAGAGGTTCTTAATGTTCTTGGCTCATAGGTATCACTCCAGCCTCTGAGCAACCTCTCTCCCACATGTCCTGTGACCCCAAGATGGTGACCCATAACTGTGATCCCAGAACTGAGAAGACTAGGACAGAAAAATTGTGAATTTAAGGCCTGTCTGGATTACCTAGCAAGACTGTTAGCTGTGGTTTTGTTTTTTCTTTTAAAAAGGTATACTCTAGTATGGCTTCAGCTATTATGTCTGTAAGGACCTGTATTCACATAAAGCCACCATCACACATTTTTCAGTAGATATCTTTTCAGGGAAGGCTATCATTTAACCAAACCATAAGGAGAGTTGGCAGTGAAGTGAAGCTAGTTAAAGGGAAAGTTCATGAGCTTGACCTTGAACTTGATAAGTTTGAAATGATGCTGAGGCGACTGACCATGTACCCATGGGGGAGACAGTTGCAGCTGTCAAATGTGAGGCAGTGTGTGTGGAGATGGACATTAGGAATCAGTGACAGGCAGACCTAGTTAACACTGCCCATCACACCGGGATCTGCTGATGTGTGTTCCACTGCAATTTATAAAATTGGTTTCTTACCCAAAGGAAATGGTATATAGACAAAGAGTAGAGATACAAGACCCTATTGGGAAAATACTCACCATTCAAAGGGAAGGGGAAAAAGTGGCATGGGGGAGCAAGAGAAGTTGGAGGAAGATCATCCCAATTTCATGGTATGAAAGAAACGGATGTCTGGGAGGAGGGTGACCCAACAGTGTCCAGGCCAGCAGAGAGACTCTGGACTGTAGAGAGGTGGGAAAGGCACTGGATTGGCAGTAGAAACATTCACGGCTCACCTGGCAGAGAACAAGCTCCAGACATCACTGAAAATGGAATCAGGTTACAAAAGAGGAAGTTAGCTGACGGTACGGGTATATGGGGAATGGAATGACAGCCATTGAAAACAGAAACAAAGATATGTGACCATCAGAGAATAAGAGTGCCTCAGGATGACTCACAGCCCATGCATATAACACATGAAAGCACAGGGCAGCAGCGAAGATGGGCCTGCCAATGAGCTCATGAAGGAACTCAACTGTGATTGACCCTTGGAATTTGAGAAGAAAGACACTGATGCCTGTTGTCTTGAAACCAGAAGAGATTGCACCATGGACACTTGAGGGCACAGTCTGGGTGATCAGAACATACAACTGTTTTATTACTTCTTTAGTGTGTGTGTTCCTGCATTTGAGTGTGTATGCACATGCTATGGCCTGTGTCAGTCCCTGACTTCAGCCTTGTTTGAAGGCTGTTTGCTACTACACACATGGGCTAGCTGGCCCCTGAGCTTCCAGGGATTGTCCTGTCTCAACCTCCCATCTCCCTGCAGGAGCATTGGCATTACAAAATTGCCAACACACCCAGATTTCTGTGGCTTCTGGGTTTTCAAAGTCAGGTCCTCACACTTGCCCAATAAGCCCTGTACCCACTGAACCATTTCCCCAACCTACAAACCTGTTTTAGATAAAAAGCTACTTGGTCTTTATGAAACTGGTTCATATGACCAGCACAAAACTGCTACTACAGCGTAAATAACAATTTACCAACAATCTCAGAGGTCACTCTAAAGAGCAGGGGAGAGAGTTCTTACCCTTATGAAGCATAGTCTAAAATGAGGGGAAAGCAGACGAAATCATAGTAGGAACAGAACATGAGTGTGCTGTAGAGGATGTAAGAACTTGATGAGAAATGGAACTTTCTGGAATCTAGATTTGAAATGTTTTATGGAAAAAGTCTTGAATGAGGGGATTTGAGGTTGAATGTGTGAATGGTTAACACTATAAAAAAAATAAATTGAAACGAATGGCTGATGGGTCCACTCCCTTCCCGGGCTTGTGCAAGAGAGTGGTGGTCTGTAGGGATCTGACATTTTTACTGATTTGCACCCTGTCCCGCAATGACTGAACCCATTGTGTTGGTTAACACACTGGCCAGAGGAAGAAATCCCCTTATGCTCCTGAAAATTCCCGAGCTGTGGTTCTTAAACTTGGTCCTGGATGTCTACACCCGAGATAAGAACTTGTTCACACGTGAGACTGCTGCCTGAGAAGGTGGGGAGGGCAGATGTGCTGCGAATTTCCTCCGTGGAAATAGCTAGGCTACCGTGAGAAACTTGAGAACTGGCTGTCGGATGGTCTGTGTGACAAGGGGGCGTCAGTGAGGTGCATTGGGGGATTCCAGCTTCCTTAGATCATCAAAGTCTTGAGTAACATGATTTCTTTCCGGGAACCTCTATGCAGACCAGGAAACACTCAGCTTTTTGAAAAGTGCATTTTTAGAGGACATCCTTAAAGAATTTTAAAGAACTAAAAATAGATATGAGAAAGAAAGGAAAAAATGAAATTTGTCTTATTCTTTCAAGGAAGCACCTCCTTGTTTTTCACATTGTCCATGATGCTTTTGTTTTTATGTTGAATCAGAAGCTTAGCAAGTTCACACTCAAATGCTGTTTCTCATGCATGTAGCTTATTCCGACAACACTAAAGTTTTTGCCTGAAAGGAGATTTGATTTATGTCCAAAGTAGCATATGTGTTGGGTTAAAATCCCCAAAGGTCCCCTTTTATTCACACTAATATCACAAGGCAGAATGGTTATGAAAGGTTTTTAGAAGATGATTTCTTGGAATGCAGGAGTATGCGACCAATGCCTAAAAGTCACCACTATAGGAAAAAATGATAGCAAGCCCTGGGAATGGGCCAGTGGTCTCTGCAGAAGCTCCCTCCGGCTCGTAGATCTGCAGCTGAGTGCTGCTCCGCTCCTCACTACTAAGCGGTTCATCTACTCATCCTGGGTAGCTATGAATGAAGTGACTCTTGTTTAGCCAGCCAAGATGTGTTCCTTTTGTACCTTGACGTGGCCAATTTAAAAACATGTCGTGGCCTCCATCGGCAGTAGAACCACCCCATAGAGATGGCGCGCTGTCATCATGTCATCTTTAGTAACTCTAGATGTGTGTCTCCCTGCATGAGTGACACGCCTTGGCCTTCTTTGTCCTAGTTGTTTGTTTATTTAATTAAAAATAAACTTAAAATGAAGTCAAGTGTAATCTTATAACTTTTACTTGCATTTTTATCTTAGCCTGAAGTTAGCAGTACTAGAAAGAAAAGTATCATTTCTATGTCAATTTATGTGTCAAAGAAAGCCTGCTCATAGGCGATCTTACCAGCCCATTTATAACTGAATTGGACTGGTGCTGCATCAGCAAATGTGGGCATCATCAAACAGCAGCTAAGTTGAAATGAGGGTCATCTTAGTCCACCTTTGTGACCGGGTTTCTACATAGTGTTGTCTAATGGAGCAAAACCAAAGGAGGATGTTTACAGACTTTTAAAAATATTTTTATTTTATATGCATTGATATTTTGCCTGCATGTATGTCTGTATGAGGGTGCTTTTGTTTTTATGTTGTGAGCTGCCATGTGGGTGCTGGGAATTGAACCCGCATCCTCTGGGAGAACAGCCAGTGCCCTTAACCACTGATCCATCTCTCCAGCCCCCTGTTTACAGACTTTATGATAAACTCTAAAAATTATCTTACTTATTTAAAAACTAAAGCCTAAATTTTATTGTATAAAAGTTTACCCAATAAGAATACAGACAGACCTCCTCACAGGGTAAAGCACGGTCTGCAGTACACAGAGGCTGTACCCCTGCTGTGGTATCTTCTAGCCCCTCACTTCTAGAGCTGTGTGTGTAGAACATATTATGTCGTTTACATTTTTCTTCTGGAACCTGTCCTTTGTTCCCTATCACAAAATACCAGAAACTCAAGAACAGCCCAGCTCTCGGCAAACTGACCTGTGTAGTATTCAAAGGCAGATATAATTAGAGAAAAGAACTGGCTTTTCAGAAATGATACACATTGATGCAATAGAGCCAAGACAGAAGGAACAATCTTTTAGAATAAAAACTGAAATGTCCAAAATCAGGATTGGTTTCATATTTTTGACCTACAGGGACATTCTGTTCTTCAATTTTGGGGGCTTTCCTCAAGAATACGCTTAAAGTTTGTGTGTGTGTGTGTGTGTGTGTGTGTGAGAGAGAGAGAGAGAGAGAGAGAGAGAGATCACATCTGATTGTTTTTCAAAAAAAAAAAACCACAATTTAAACGAAAGCCCACTGGTTGTGCATGCTGAGTTGTGGTCATTTTCCCACAGTCTTTATGTCAAAGTGTGAGGTTCCAATTCAAATAACATAATAATTATTTTAGAATATAAATCCGGGAACATTTGCCAGCAGAAACTATCATTTTCTTTTTATGCACTACACTTTAATTGAGAAAGTAGAATTTTTGGTTACTTTTCAATTTTTTTACACTGATTTTTAATAGATAATAAAAGTCATTTCTAGATACAACTTTCTCTAATTAGGCTCTAAGAAAATAGTATTTTACATTTTTAAACTATGAGCAAGTTTGAAGTACTACTTTTTTGAAAAGCAAGTATAATTTGAATTCTATCTTGATCATAATGATAAAATATGGTAGACTGAATAGTCTTACTATGCGGAATATGAAGACAAGATGACATCTGATTTTGCTTCCCTGGAAACTTTTGTCTCCCCTGGAAACGTTCTTTCGTTGGTCTCTACCACTGCCTCCCGCCCCTCCAGATTCCCGAAGCTCTCCGGCCTCCTCTTCGCATCTGCATCTCTGCCTGGCCTGCTCGGGGCCATCACAAGGGCAGGTTTCAGACCCTTCCTTACTTTGCTCATTTCCCTAGACAAGTGGAAAGGGCTCCAAGAAGCCCTCTGCCCTGTTCAGACCCAGCTTAGCTCGGGGCTGCAACGCTGTAAACATCACTGATTCCTCCATTCCAGAGGCTGAGACTACAGTCTCAAGGCATCTGCAGTCTGGCTGTCTGGTAATAGTGTGACTCGTGGCTCCGAGATGACTGTCTTGACTCGCCCCTTTTCTAGGGGCACTGATCCCAGTCAGTAAGCACACGGGGCTATAGCCATGCCAGTTTTCAAGGACCCTTGAGTAACATTGAGGAACTTAACACTGGCACCGTGGCCTTGGGTGTTAGGATTTTAACATATGAATTTGTTGGATATAAATATTAATGTCACAGTCCTGCCCCAACACTTCTCACTTGCTGGTCCCAATCCCCAGCTCTCATTGTCAAACTCAGTCCTGTCTTTTCTCCCAAACATCCACTCCTGACTCCACTACCAAAGTCCACTTCCCCACAGCAACCGCTCCCACTCACGGCCTCCTCATATTTGACTTTCCATCTGAAGCAGCCTTCTGTCTTAGACGGTTGCTTTCATTGGAACAATTAATTCCTCAGAAATCAAGAGAAAAACACAAGTAGCTATGAAATGCTGTCACCAAGTAAAGCAACAAATCAGCTTCTGACTTTGGCATTTGGAGGTAGCAAGTGATTGGTGGAGTGAAACTCAGGAGACTGGTGAGGAGCCCAGAGGAGAACGACAGGAGGAGTTGGTATGTGGAGTGTGGGGGGCCTCTAGTGAGGGGAGATGGGGGGCAGCCAGGAGGTTTTTGTTTACGACAAGGGAGAGGTACACTTTGTATTTTTCTGTGAATAAAATCAAAAATTAAAAAAACAAAATATTATGGCAGGAACCAGACAGCATATTATTTTAATAACCATTATATACGTGTGTGTATGTATGTATGTATACATAGATGGCTAGGCATATTACAAGATATAGTCTCTATTTCAAAACACGAGACTACCAGTGGTTAAATGCACCATATTAAGGACCACCAGAAGCCCTAATGGTCGAGAGAGACATCCTCAGGGACTAGAACCCCACCATCTGTGAGTCAGTTCCCTTCAGTTGCGATTTGAGACTCACCTGTGCCAGTCATCGAGCCTGCAGAAGTAGCAGTGAACCCACAGCTGCAGTCATTTACAGCGTCAGGCAGACATGCGCATTAGGTCTCCTCAACACTAAATGGAAAAGAACCCAGAGGAGTCCGGTGAGCTTGCCCTGAGTTTCAGAACAGGGGGTAGGTAGGATAAAGAGAAGAGAAACTGGGCTCAAAGGAGAAGGAAGCTGCAGAGCACAGCCCAAGTGTTGAGTTTGAAGTTAGAGAAACATTAATGCCAGCCCAGTGCCCACTACTGACCACATGAACCTAAGCATGTGGAGCCCCCACTATCTCCTTTCCAACAAAGTCAGAATATGACCTGCTACAAGGACTGACCATGAGAGCTAGAAATACAGTCCGTGCTCTCTTAGCTTGTTACCAATGGGAACAATGGCTCCAGCTCCACACACAAGCCCACAGGTGCTTCCTCCATGCCCCTAGTCCACGGTCCTTTCATGCTGTTCTGAAGAGCTCAAGCCACATTTCAGGGGTGCTGGAGAGTGAGTGGCTCCAAATTTCCGCAGGGAGATAGCATCACTGGATCTGGGTTTCGGGTGTTCGCTGACTGCGGTAGGATGACTTAGAGAGCTGCACAGACAGAGCTGGACCAAAAAGTACACATGGATTCTCTCCCCAGCAATGGTCATTACTCTCCACAGCCATGCTATTTTTAAAAAGAGGCCATAGCATCCTGTTTACTGAGCACTATCACAAGCAAAAGAAGGCTCCATAACTGACAGGAATGGGAACAATCACATCCATCTTTGTGGAACCAGACCACAATAGTATTAAAAAGAGGTAAGATCTTGATTTCCAAGCTCATTCCCAGACCTAGTCAGATTGGAGATTTATAATGTTTAATATCAAAGAGACCCTAAAGCATAAAGTTCATATTACTCTGTAAATTAAAAGTTCTTAGCAGGAGGTCTACCCATGAATGGACTTCAAACAGCCCCCAAAATCAGAAACAAAACCATAATCATGCTTTTCCCCTTTTGGAGAGTGACCATGTAGCTTTCACTAAATGCTCAAAGAGATCTGAGATTCAACCCCCAAATTAAAATTGATTCTCGCTCTCTCTCTCTCTCTCTCTCTCTCTCTCTCTCCCTCTCTCTCTGTCCCTCTCTCTGTCCCTCTCTCTCCCTCCCTCTCTCTCTCTCTCTCTCTCTCTCTCTCTCTCTCTCTCTCTCTCTCTCTCTCTCTCTCTCTCTCTCTCTCTCTCTCTCTCTCTCTCTCTCTCTTGTGTGTGTGTAAGATTGACCTTGTATTGAAATTTTTGTCTGTTTTAGTTTGCTGTTTTTATTGTTGTTGCTGTTTTTGTTGTTTTGGGGGATTTGTTTGTTTGTTTGGATTTTTTTTTTTTGTTTGGCTGGTTGGTTTTTTGAGGCAGTGTTTCTCTGTGTAGCCCTGGGTGTCGTGGAATGTTGTTCTTAACACAGCATCTCACTATGTATCCCAGGCATCCTTGAACTTATGATCCTCTTGCCCCAGCTTCATGGAGGCTACAATTACGGGCAGGTGCCGCCTGGCCTCACACATTGAATTTTTACCGAACCCGATCTTAGACATTGCTCCCGAGCCTGTGGCGCTTGGCTATGCGGTAGGCGTCTTAGACTTGTGTCCCAGGCTGAGCTCCGGGGCTTCTCCCAGAACACCTGCCCCATCTCTTAGAATAAACTGTGCAGACTCCTTGGTAGGGGGGGTCCTCTTTTTGTCTCATGCCCTGCATCTAACCCTTCCGGGCAGAGTCTACAAGAAGGCCAGCATTCACTCACGGCTTCCACCCTGATAAAAGTCTCCATCACTGCTGCCCCTGTCGAGACTGTGACTGAAGCACTGCCTGCTCGAGCCCTCCAGCAGCTCCCCATTCTATGCGCTCGACCACTGCACCAACCCGTGACCTCCACACAGCCTGAGACCTCGTTGTGCCCTCTCTGTTCCATCTCCACCGTAACCTTTGTGGCTTCCCGAGGCCTCGGTACATTCGGTGTCCTCTGCCTGGAAGGCCGGCTCTCCTGATGGTTCACGTGGCCTGCACTCTCCTCTGCTGCCAAAATTTGCTCAGATAACCCTTCTTGAGTCATTTGTTTTAGAACTGTAACCTTTTCCCCAGGATAGCCTCCCACCCCGGGTCTCTCTCCTGCACTGACCAAGGATCTGTATCACACTCATTGTTTGCTTGCTGCCCGACCATTATAACGTAGGCCTGGGGACTTCGGAGAGCCCTTTGGTGTCCCTTCTCATGACCTGTAGGGATCCTGTCACAGTCTCAGCATAATGCAGTCATACTGGCTGAATGAGGTTCACTCCGAGACTGGTCATTGCTGTTACCACCCCATGCTTCTGTCCACTGTAACTTTTTGTGTCTCATTTCTGTAATGATACCAGGTTACCGTAGTGTATTTTGCATCTTTTCTACCTTAATTTTTACTTAAAATGGTAACTGACAAGATGAAAATTGTAGACTTTTGTGGCTTCCAAGCTCCCCATAGTGACCTGGAATCTACTTCTAACAGCTACTTGACAGCTGCAAGGCCACCTCTGTCCACGTCGTAGAGGTTCTTCAAATTCCACACTATCCTGAGTTGCTGTGGAGATTCCTTTAGGTTTGCTATGAATTGATCATTATAATTAGATATCACAATACCTATAGATTCCAACACTTCATTCTTTGACTGGTAAGGCTGCTCTAACTAACAATAACTTCATTCTTTGGTACATGGTCATAGCCCTATGCTGGAAATATGAGACATTTTAATAATAATCGACATTTGCTAACTTATCTCTTTTATACCTTAGGGCTTATTTTCTATGACTTTTTGGTATCTTGACACAGGGTCTTTCCATGTAGCCTAGACTCGCCTCAGTGTTCCGAGGGCTGGGACTGCAGTCGTGTGCCGGCACACTCCTTCGCAGGTTTTTATTCCAGCACGAACGATGTGGACCTAGCACACAAAACCTGGGCTTGCTCGCTGAAACTCTTTGAAACAACAGTAAAAAGCCACCATCCAACGCCTTGATAATACCAATTCATGTGGCAAGGCTACTTTTTTGAGTACACGAGTTTCTGATGTAGCCGTATTTCTTTACACTGTTGCAGGCTTTACAAGATGAACTGGAAGCCCGCTCTAATCAGGTGCGGAGTGCAGAGAAGAAGCTACAGCACAAAGAGCTGGAGGCACAGGAACAGGTACGTCCTCTCTGGTTGATTTGTTCTGTCCTTCTCCAGCCCAGTGGCTGCTTCACTGTGTCAGCTAGGATCCGCTTGTTTTGAGAGCAGAGTGCCCCACTGGGCCATCAGAAACAAGGACGAGCATTGGCACACAGAAGAGGCGGTCTAGAGATAGTGAAGGTACTGGAGCTGCATCTCTGACATTCTGCTGGCTCTACCCCCTTTGGTGGCTTCATTCTCAAAGCAATTCCAGGATGGCTACAGCACTGCCACATATCCCACCCACATCTGAGCTTTCTGGAGGCTGAGGGTAGCGGGTTTCCAGTCTCTCCTGGGAATGAGGAGCTCTGGACTCACTCCTCTGCCAGGTGATGATGGGGCTGCTCAAGAAAGGGGGAAAAAACAAAGAAGCAGAGAAATAGATGTTGGGTAGGCAGCCAACAGTGTCTTCTACACCATCATTTAAAAATAAGTGGACATATATTCTGACTGTATAAACCCCATAAAATCAATGGACATTATTTAGTTAACAGGCATAAATCCTGTTTTCTTTTGAGTTTTAATGTTCTCTTTCTTTCTATTCTTTTAATAAAATAAGCTGACTATGACAATAGCTAATAACCTATTTTATTTCGAAATGACAGGCTTATTTTTACTCAACTCTTAGTTTTCATGAATTATAACAAGTGGCAATTTTGACACTTTAAAACCTTTACCAGTGGACCAACAGAGACCAATGAGTGTTAGTGAAATCCTGGGTGAGTCATTGTCCTCAGTCACTGAGTATAGTCTTGCCACCACCTCCTCGGTGTCACAAGTCACCAGGAGTGTCCCCAGATACGGGGCCCTCAGCTGGGTCAGTGAACAGAGCACAGGGTCTCACTTAGGACGGGTCACTTGACTTTTGAAAAACGTAAGCATTCAGGTCTGGTCACAGGCTCTGTGCATCTCTGGAGATATTGACAGAGGGCCTCACGGCAGGCGTGAGACAAAATGGTGCTGAGTTCTCACAGTTGCTGCACTGTGCAGTTGTCAAATGTGTCCGCACGTTAACAGACTCGCTAACCAAAGGGTTTTAATGAGGTCAGTGTATCAGCATTTCCTCTTAGGGATCAGGTTCTTAGTGTCAAGCCAAGAACTTTGTCCTAGCACTAAGTTCCAGATTGTCTCCTTTTTCCCTGAAAGTTTTGTGGCTTTATGATTTATATTCACGTGTGCAATACATTCTGAGTTAATTTTTATTTAAATATGTGGAACTTAAAAAGTTAAAACTTACTTGACTCCTGTAACTGCTAGCCATATCATGGTGTGTTCCCTGTAGAATCTATTTCACATAGATAGTTCTGCTTTCACACATACATATGCATGTATTTGTGTGCTGTGTGTTACATAGTGTCCATGTCATAGAGTTGAAAACAGTGGAAATACTCGATAAAAAAAAAAAAGCACCCGTACTTTCCAAATGTCTGCAAGGGAACAGACATTGTACAGAAGTATTTAATCCTCTGTGACCGTCAAAGTCAGCATGGCCATCTTTGTTTTCCAGGTGGTCACATAAGACCACACCTAACAGAGGCGTGTCAGACACAAGTCATCTATCTGGATTCTAGACCTTGTTCCTCTGTGACAACCTCAAGGTTCATTTCTAGTAAGACGCAAACTGGTGCGAGGTTCAAATCCCAGGCTTACAATGAATGACAAGAAAGTAACCCTGCAGCTCTGAATGCCTGGACAGCTAGTCCCACTGACCTTCCCAGGCAGAGAAACGCTTAGGGCAAAGGGAATGAGCACAGGGCAGGTTTGACCACAGCAGAAAACGCATGCTTAGGTGGGAGTGTGGTGGCGTGCAGTCCCCAGCAGCATGAGTGTAATTATCAGGAAGGTCACCTGAGCACCATCCCCTGTCCAGGACACGTGTAACTAAAAGAATTAAAAAACAAGCTTTTCAAAAGCAGAGAATCTCCTGGGGCTCCCTGGAGGGCTGCAGCTTCTCAGTGTTGTGGTAAAATGTGACTTAAGGTAAAACTTTGTTGACACCACTTAAATTCATGGCAAAACTTCACACAGAAAATTCCATAATATGTGGAGAGTTGGGAAATCAAGAAATCCCAAATGAACAATAGGGAAGGATTCAGGAACTACTTTCAGCCTTTTTTGTTGTTGACTTCTTTTTGATCATCAAAGTTGCTTTCATGTTTGCGGTGACAATAGCTCTTTAGAGCACTTCTTACACTAATTCCTGATATCTTCTACTAGGCCACAGTTTACCAAAGAAACATCAGGAAATACCCATGGGTGAAGCTGAGTGTGTCTTAGTCATTGCCACCGTGAGCTGTTAGGTGTTTGCACAAGATCCTAGGATGTAGCTAGAACAGAAAGGTCAGTTGTTTCTACAGGAACAAGCAGCAAGGAATCTGTACTTAATAAATTAATAATGTTCACCTATAACCTAATTTACCTTTTATCTAAATTTGACTTGTGTTCCCCCTTTCATTTTGTTTTGGTTTTGTTTTTTTGTTTTGTTTTGTTTCGAGACAGGGTTTCCCTGTATATCTTTGGAGCCTGTCCTGGAACTCACTCTGTAGACCAGGCTGGCCTCCAACTCAGAGATCCACCTGCCTCTGCCTCCCGAGTGCTGGGATTACAGGTGTGCACCACCTGCCTCTGCCTCCTGAGTGCTGGGGTTACAGGTGTACGCCACCGTGCCCAGTTCCCCCTTTCATTTTATGACCCTAAGAGAAATAGTCAAAAAGGATTAGGACTGCTGTGGTGAGGGTTTCTTAGGGCCTCCGTTTGCATGGACTTGGGCTATCTAAAATGTTGACAGCATTGTAATATGACTTTCCTTTCGAGCGCTCATCAAAGTGTCTCCAGTAACAGTAGTAACAGTAGCCAGCCTCACATCACCAAGCCGCACAACTCAAGTGAATGCAAAACAGCTACTTAGAACTCTCTTCTCTTCCTTGTCAACTAAATATTATTATCCTGATACTAGCTGCATAAAAAGCCAAAAAAAAAAATTGAAACTGGCAGAATTACAGAAGACAATTTCCTAGGCTGCTTTTTATAACTTACTTGCTTAAAAAAAAAAGTTTAAACTGTCTCTGGTTTTCATTTAAGACAAATTCCTGTGTTTTGATTTTACAAAAACAAAAAATGAATGAGGCATTTTAAAAGTTATGCTTTTAATTAAAAACAAAAGGCTCCTTCTCATCAGGTCTTGATGGGTGGTATCCTTTCTGCCCACTTGCCTCGGTACCATCAGCTCCACTGTCTCCATTGGCAGATCACCAAGCCAGGCAGAGCCGCAGAGAACACATCTCCACCACTGGCCCTTATGTGTGGATTCAGAGAACTGAAATGAGAAAATAACTAGTTTCCTAAATTAATCTTACTAAAACATGATTCTTCCTATAATCCCCAAATAGTAATAAGCATAATCACCATTATATTGATCCACATTGGAGTTATATATTTCCTATTCCAGATAAGATCTGGGTAAGAAACCCAAACCTGCAGGAAAGGGTGAGGGCTCAGAGCTCTAACCAGACTTCCTCCTTGTGCACAGAAACAGTCCTCCAGAAAGGCTATGCCACCTCTGATGCACGGCCTGAAAGTCGCTGACCCAGGCTAGGATGGGGCTGGGTATGCTCTGCTCTCTCCCCACACGTTAACTTCCATCTTGGTAATGCAGTGTAGAATAGATAGACGCTGTCTGTCACCTGAGTTCAGGTGCGGAGCAGAACATCAGGGCTAAACTAAGATTCACCTTTGGGACCAAATGCTGTGTAAGCCACAAGGAGAATAGGTTATTTATCTGGCACTTTATAGAGAAAAAAAAAAAGGGAAAAAGAAATAACCTGAACTTTTACTTGGTAACTTTTTAAATATTTTTATTATTTATTTATTTATATGTAGATGTGTGTATGTGTGTCCATGTATCTGAGGTTAGGGTCATTCATTCCCTGGAGCTGGAGTTACAAGCAGTTGTAAGCTACCTGATGTGGGTGCTGGGAATTGAACTCAGGTCCTCTGCAAGAACAATATGCGTTCTTAACCACTGAGCCATCGCTCCAGCCCCATACTTGATATATTTCATGCTGTATGAATGATATTTTGATAACAGTGTCACTAAACAGAGTCAGGTTCTGGTCTATACAGTGTGGGAACTAAATCACATGCACAAAGCTCCCCATTTCAGACTGGTGATCTAAAAGTTAAAAGCATGGCTAGCTTTCATACGGATTTAACTGATGTTGCTGGTGGCTAAGGAAAGATTTTATTAAGTCTGGTGGGCTCTATTGATATATTGAATAAAATATAAAAGAATATATATATTCTTTTTTCATATTTGATTACATTGATCACTTTGTTTCTCAGAAAAATTATGCTAAATAAGTAAATTTTTTAAAACCAACACTTCAGAGACTTCCTAATAAGTAACTTACAGTGCTGACCATTTCGTGAAGTAGGTACTTTTTTTTCCTACTAGTTGTTTTATATTTTCTCCCCATCTGGTGCCGATAATAGAACCTACAGCCTCCTACACGCTAGGCTAGTGATCTACCAGACCTATCCTCGTTTCAGTCCTCACGAGCTCTGTGCAGACAGTGCTGGCCAGGAGAAGACACCAAGGTAAATGGCTGTAGGTCCTGCTGTCAAGACAGTGCTGGCCAGGAGAAGACACCAAGGTAAATGGCTGTAGGTCCTGCTGTCAAGACAGTGCTGGCCAGGAGAAGACACCAAGGTAAATGGCTGTAGGTCCTGCTGTCAAGACAGTGCTGGCCAGGAGAAGACACCAAGGTAAATGGCTGTAGGTCCTGCTGTCAAGACAGTGCTGGCCAGGAGAAGACACCAAGGTAAATGGCTGTAGGTCCTGCTGTCAAGACAGTGCTGGCCAGGAGAAGACACCAAGGTAAATGGCTGTAGGTCCTGCTGTCAAGGGTTTTTCAGGCTCACAACACCATGAAACCAGCCAGGTTTTGATGTAGACTTCAGGCAGGGAGTGAGAGCGGCCTTTCCTTCTGCAAGTCTCAGAGATGCAGTCTAAGTCACAGAAAGAACAAAAGCCTTGATGCTCCCTCACATCTTCCTGGTTTGAGGAGATAAGGGTGAGGGGTCAGTCAGAAGGTTGTGTTCGCTGTGCCCTATGTGGGGTTGGCCATGTTGACAGGGAGTCATTACAAGAGCATAGGTGCCCAGGTAAAGCAGCTCCTTCCATGGCTAGTCAGGAAAGAGCTGCCACTTCCACTTCCGGCAACCTACCCCACCACCTCAGGCTACCCTGGGGACCACTGCAGCTTTCTGGCCAGGGGTTTTTGTAGCCCACTGCTTTAGCTCCTAATAGTGTGTGATGTGTCCTGGTCTAGACTGTACAGACACAGGTAGCCCATAGTTGTCTTAAAATATATCGTTTCTGAAAGTCACTCGCCCCTCTCACTTGAGTCACAGCTTTGTAGCCCCAACTTCATGACTAAGGCCTAAACACGTTGGTTAATTTAAGAGAAAATCTGGTGACCAGTCTCTGTGGCCGCTGTGTGCTTAGGTCTGAGGTTGTCCCAGAGACCCCATCAAGACCCAAGGAGAGGAAAGTGAGGAGGTTTCCTGGGTGTCATCCAGCATCGTGGTTCTAAATCCACCCTTGTCACTACTAGTCATGTGATATAATCATGTGATCTTGGTAAACTTAGTAAAACCTTCCCACAGGGCTCTTTGGAACATCAAAACAAGACAGTGTATGTAGAAATACTTTAAGCACTATGAAACATGCAGCTGCAGTGTGTGTAATTAGTTATTCATCATGGGGAAGGGACTCTGAGCTGAGCATTAAACGAACGGGGGAAAGGCACAGGGACAGAACCAGGGAGCTGCGAAGCAGAGCTGCCCTGAAGGTCAGGGGAGGTTAAGCAGTGACTTGGCGAGAGGCAACATCAGCAAAGAGGAAAACAAGACCAGAAAATTGGTTTCATTCATTTTGTCCATTAAAAAAGAAAAGAAATATTGCTTTGTTACTGAGGATCCGTCTGCTCTTTACTAAGCAGGGATGGGGGAATGTGTCAGGGCAATGGGTGGTCAGTCTCAGGTGCAGGGCTTGGGAGTTAGAGTCTTTGTCAGAATGTTGTCAGCAACTGGAAACTTCTTTCAGATAGGGAGTGCTACATGGTCTAGTTTATCCTTTGCAAAGAGTAGTCGGCAGCAGTAGTCAGAGCATCGAAATAAAACTTGAATTTGGTGTTGTCAAAGAGAATAGAAGGGTACATAGATTTACTCACAAGGAAAATTTCACAAAACATAGATGTGGAAGCAAGAATACGTAAGGAATGTATCAAAACTGGCAGAATTTTTTAAATGAGATGATGATGCACAGGAGACATTACTACAGTGTTTTCTTAGATGGGGCATATAAGATGTTTAGAAGTGACGCTCCCTTGGGAACACGGAACTGAAGATCTGAATGATCAGCTCCAGAAAGAATCCTCAGGCTGTGAGAACTCGTTCAGAGGGGCTACAGCAGAAGCCCACAACAAAAAAGGTGGACACCAAGATGTTGGGGCAGCTGGCCCAATCCCTGCGTTCAGGGGCGTGGCTGCCCCAGGGAAGTAGGATACCCTTAAATAGGATCGGGGCGCCGGAAGGAGCCCCGTTTTGCTCTCCCCCGCGTACCTTCTGCTCCGCTGGACCCTTGGTTCTGTAAGTTCCCTTATTTCCCCTTGTATTAAAACTGATTAATTATAAAAGGACTATCGTGGTTATTCCCTAACCCCTACAACCGCCGGTACCGCCGGCACTTGCCGGTACATTTGCCGGTACACCAAGAGGCCATGAGCGGCATAGTCAGGGCCAACTCAGGGAATCCAAAAGTTAGAGGCAGATACGAAGGAATCAAATGGGTATAGGAAGGTAAGAGCGGAGCCAGAACTGAATGCTGTAGGAGCAGGAGAATGCCCCTAGCAGTCTGTGCCTTATGAGATAAGGACCCCCACCTTCAGGACACCTCTGAGCCCTGTGAGTCTCCCTGGGAAGGCTTGGCTGTCTCAGTCCCATATGGAACCTTCCCCTTCCCTCTGTTATCTGTGCTTTGTGACACTTCCTGTGATCTCCACTGAAAACTTGCCCCCTAACTGCCCTGGTTACTGACTGCTCTGAGGGCAGGACTGGAACTGTGTTAGGTCTGTGTATAGGCGCTTAGCCCTGTCCCCCCCCCTCCCCCGCCGCCCTTTGCGGTGCTAAGAGAGTATAGAGGGAGAAAGGAAGAGGGAGAAGTGACAGGGCAGAGAGAGAGGCTAGGGAAGAGAGAGCAGGGAGGAACGTTGACAGCATCAGTATCACAAGCTACAGGGAGTCTGAGGTTGAAGATTTGCTCAGAAGCCACTGAACTTGGCTCATGGATACAGGCCTTTGGGGATAACCTCCTAAATATAGTCTAAGTGGCCTTCTAGTCGTAAATTTGTCTAGACTTTTATGAAAATAAGACTCCAGCTATACATCTGAGGTGGTCATTTCATTTGGCAAGATCGTTCATGGCTTCTCACAGCCTTGGTGGCCCTTAGCTATTCCCTAGACATTATAGCACCCAAAGCACTGGGAACCAGGGAAATCTAAGACAAAGAGGGGTGCCAGCACCTGCTCCACACAGCTCTTCTTTCTGCTCACTTCTAAGTCGGGCAGATTTCCCATCTGAGTTTCTCTTAAAAGATCTCAGACCGGTGCTCCTATGTGGGGCTCTGTCATTTTCTCCATCCAATGCCAGGTGAAGGTTCTATGGTGCAAGATATTCATGAGTATGGCAATAGGATCTGGACATTTCTGGCTCCCTCTCCTCATCTGCCCAAGGAACTAGCTTCTTCCTGGACACCTGGGAACCCCTCTAGAGTCAAGTCTCTGCCAACCCTAGAATGGCTCCCTTAATTAAGATATATAATTCCTTGTTCCCATATCCACCCTTCCTATATCCCAACCATCCTATTCCCCCAAGCTCTTCCCATCCTCCACTTCACACTTTTCTCTCCCCATCCCCCCATCCCCCCATCCCACCCCACCCCCAAGTTCCCACATAGGAGCACCAGACTGAGCTCCCAAGGTCCTGATGAGGAGCAAAAGGAGGGAGATCATGAACAAGGAAGTCAGGACCATGAGGAGTGCATTTACCCATTGAGATGGTGGGACAGATCTAACGGGAGACCACCAAGTTCAGTTGGAATAGGACTGATGGAACAGGGGACCAAACCGGACTCTCTGAATGTGGCTGACGGTGGAGGAGAACTGAGAAACCAAGAACAACGGCAATGAGCATGAACTCTACAGCATGGATGGGCTCACTGTGAGCCTTGTCAGTTGGGTTGCTCACCTTCCTGGACTTAGGGGGAGCTGGGAGGACCTTGGACTTAACATAGTGAAGGGAACCCTGATGGCTCTTTGGCTTGGAAAGGGGTGGAGTGGGGGTATGGGTGGAAGGGAGGGGATGGAAGGGGGAGGAAGAGGGAAGGAGATGGAAATTTTTAATAAAAAAATGAGAAAAAAAAGAAAAAAAATAAAACAATTAACACCAAAAAAAAAAAAAAAATATCTCAGAGCTGGGCAGTTGTGGTGCACGCTTTTAATCCCAGCACCTGGGAGGCAGAGGCAGGCAGATCTCTGTGAGTTAGAGAGCAGCCTGGTATACAAAAGCTGGACAAGCACCAAAGCTACACAGAGAAACCCTGTCTCAAAAAAACAAACAAAAAAAAACCTCCCCAGGGACCAATGAGTCAACAAGCATTTGGTGGTCCACCCTGATGACCTGAGCTCACAACAGAAGCAGAGAAGTGACTTCAAAAAGTTGTCCTCTGATTTACAACACACACAGATACACGCACGCATGCACACACACACACACAGACACACACACACACACACACACACACACACCCCTCATGGCAGACCCATACACACATCATACATGCCCAATAATAGGGGATCTTTTTTTTAATGCCCTGAGAAGGCCAGAGTGGAAGGATATCCAAGTAGTTCTCTCTTGTCTCCCCAGATAGACTGAGTATTCTTCCTCTTCCTTCCTAGTCCTGGAGACCAAGAAAGTTTGGGGCCTTTAGTGTTAAGTGGCTTTCTGGTAGTACCAGCATGACAGTCCCCCACTGTGCCTCATGCCCTTCAGCTTGTTGCACCCGTCAACTACCAGCATCTGTTTTCCCAAAGAGTCTGCTTGCCTCCCACAGTGCTCAGTGATCTGCCAGGGAGTAACATGGATAGAGCAGAACCCAAATCGATGTGTTCAAAGCTTGTATTTTATAACATTGCTTCAGGTTGAAATACCTGAGTCATCACCAAGGGCAGCCAGCAAATCCATGGAGTCCTGGGCAGCCTTAAAGAACATGATGCTGAGAAGACAGAAAATCAATTCAGCAATAATCGTGACAATTGTTAAAAGGAAGAATTGGTTCTACAGATTTCCAAGCCTTTAATTTCCCCATTTTCCATAATGGATTTTAAGACTTCCCTGCCCAGGCTGCTGTGGGCTAACCCATCTGCAGTGAACTCTATTTGAAAGTACTAACAACTCGAAACTGTGCTTTCTCCCAGAGAACATTATGAAAACAGGAATAATAATTGCAACAGAAATATAATTCAAAGACTTTTATTGACTTTTCATGTTTAATGGTTATTATTCTAGCTTGTTTCAAGCAATTTTAATAACCACAGTTTATTTACAAAATTCAGACTGATTCTTCTGTTCCCGTGCCAACAAAACACATTTGTCCCCAGACAGCTGGCACGATGCATCATCCTAAGGCTGGAATTGTTACGAAGGACAAAAATGCATTTCATTTTGGCCCACCTCTTCTTCTCAGTGAGCTCGTCTGCGTGTGTCTGTTTTCTGAAACACTTGAACTCCATGTCAGGGACAATATATTTTATTGCAATACACATCGCAGCATGTTCCTTATAAAGCAGTTAGTGGGGTGACATTAGAAGCGAGGCAAGTCAAGCGCTTGTCCCCGAGCCCCTCACTAAAAGGTTCACAACATCACAGCACTGTTGCGGCAAACCGCGAGCTCTCTCTAGTGTGAATGTGCTCTGTGTTTCGTCCTTGCCCTCTTCCGAGTCTCTTTGTTTTGACTGTCACTGGACTTACTGTGCTGGGGAGGAGAAGGAGGCAGGATTCCCCCAGTGTGCCTGCTGCACGGTTTTAATCCTGTGCTTTGCTGACATATCAGATGCAAATATCAGCCAGGCACCCACCGCTCCATTGCAGCTGTCTGTGCAGAGAGCATTTTCTGCATTGCTGAAGTGGCTCTCTGTCCTTGTGGCAAACACTGAGTGAGGATGTTTGGAGCAAGCCCAGGATATAAGGGCTCCCACACAGCACTGGAAGCCAGGCTGTGCCTGCCTTAGGCTGAGACTCATCTTATGCGCCTCTGACGAAGTAATTAATAACATTTTCTTATTTATTTCAGTTGATTTTTAAAGACAGTTTGGATCTAATTTTAGAACTTTTAAGATATCTTTTCTTTTAATCCTCAAATGATTTACTTCAAACCAATAAATCATAGAGGCTTTAAAAACTAGACAGACACAGAGCCAGGTTGCTTCTTTACCACCTTTTAAAGTCAATGGGTGAAACTTGTGCAGCGTTAACCTTGGTGATGGAATGGGAGAGGAGAGGAAAAGGAGCCTGTGTCCCTGAGCAGTATCCTATGAGGCTTGCTTTTCTAGCAGCCGCTAAGCACTGAATTCCTGGAATCGAGTGAACAGCTGGAAGGAGGGAGTGAAGGGAGAGATAAACACAGACTGTAGAAGAGACTGGGTGAAGCAGCACGGTGACAAGAAAGAGTCTAATGACGACTTACCCTGCTTGACATGTCCCAAAGAGACCCCAGCATTCAAAAATGCCACTCGCTACCTCTAGTTTCCTTTTCACTTTGGTCCAGCTGAAAAGATTTCCTTTTTCTGTTGAAAAAAAAATCAGAAAGGGTTGGTTGTGGCAGTGCACGCCTTTAATCAGGAAGTAGAGTCAGGCAGAACTCTATGAGTTCAAGGACAGCCTGATGACACAGCAAGTTCTAGGCCAGACATAATGAGATCCTGCCTCAAAATAATCAAAAAGGATGGAAGGGAAAGTGGAGAGAAGACTCAATGGGTAAGAGCATATGCTACTCCTTTGTTTCTTTAATATTTATTGTTTGGGATGGGAGTGGAAAGTGTGTCTGAATGTCCATAAAAGTCAGAAGAGAGTATTGGATGGATCTCCTGGAATGGAGTTACAGAAGTTGTGAGCTGCCATGTGGGTGCTAGGAACTGAACCTGAGTCCTCTGGAAGAACAGCCAGTGCTCTTAACCGTTGAGCTATCTCTCCAGCCCCAGCATATACTACTATTACAGAGGACCTACACCCATGGCCGGTGGCTCACAGCCACCTATAACTCCAGCTCCAGGGGAAATCTAATACCTCTGGCCTCCAAGGACACCTGCACTTACATGTACATACTGCTTCATACACACACACACACGTGCACACATACACAAACACACACATACACACTTATAGACAGAGATTGCTCTTTCGTTTCCCAGCCTCCCAGACCTTAATAATCACACAGAAACTATATTAATTACAACACTGTTTGGCCTATAGCTTAGGGATCTTTCTAGCTAGCTCTTACATCTTAAATTAACCCATTTCTATTAATCTGTATATCACCATGAGGCTGTGGCCTGCCAGTAAGGTTCCAGCGTCTGTCTCTTTCAGCAGTTACATGGAGTATCCTTGACTCCACTTACTATTTTTCTATATCTTTGTTGGGTTTTCCCTCCTAGTTCTATTCTGCCCTGCCATAGGCCAAAGCGGGTTCTTTATTAACCAATAGTAATAAAACATATTCACAGCATACAGTGGGGAATCCCACATCACACAATTAATTAAAAATAAAACAATATCTTTTTTAAAATCAGAATAATTCTAAGTAAGAAAAAATTATCACAAATATTCAAACTCTAAAGATAACACTGAATGAAATGGGGGAAAAACAGAGCTAATAAACTGGGTGGTGGTGGCGCACACTTTTAATCTCAGCACTAGGGAGGCAGAGGCAAGCTGATCTCTAAATTCAAGGCCAGCCAGGTATGCAGAGTGAGTTTCAGGACAGCCAGGGCTGTCACGCAAAGAAACACTGTCTTGAAAAGCAAACATACAAACATACAACAGCAACAACAACCAAAAAAAAAAGAATACAGCATAGTAGACATAATTAAAATGCTAGGAGTGGGCCTGTTTTGAATGAGATAGCCTAGTACTTAGCTTTCTACATACAGACCTGGCAAGGACACTTGGTTATCCTGTAAGGGGTCCTATTGTCAGGATACAGGAAAACAGGTAGTTAAGGTCTGTGCATACTTGCGGCACATGAAGGGGCGAGGAGCTCTGCAGGGACAGAGGACATTCTCTAGGACCTGATGATAAAGAGAAAGAAGACATCTTCAGCCTCTTGGTACTGACCTGTCAAAGCTGACAGTGGGAAAGGCACAGACACGGCCTTCTGACCTTGTTCTCACAGAAGCCACAGCAAGACTTCTTCATCTTACTGCTCTGCCCTTGAGCTTCACAGTCCTGAAGAAAGGGAAAACAGAAGTGGGAAAACTAATCTGAAGGATGGCCGACATTCCCTTGAGAACCTAAGATTTCCAGGTTCTGTGTGATTTGATAAACAGGGGAAAGTAAGACAGGCAACTCTTGGCATGGAACTCTTGCTATGTAAACTGAAGGACAGATAAGAGTGAACTACAGACCTCCCAAACTTTACCAAAGTTCACCAAGCGCCTGCTCTGTGACTGACATATGTACTTCTGAGCCAGTCAAACAACCCCTTGTCTTTGTGATGTTCATTTTCATGGTAGGCTCGCTCAGCCTTTTGCATTTATATATATACCTTAGACTTGAGGGCTGGGGAGGTGTTTGCTGTCCAAGCATGCGTTCACATCCCCAGCATCCGCATGTAGTGCCATGCACTACAATGCACATCTGTAATTACAGCACCTGGAGGCTGAGACCTGGGTTCAGTCCTCAGAATCACATGGAGGCTCATAACTATCTATAATTCTGTTGCCCGAGTATCCAGTGCTCTCTTCCTGCCTCCAGGGGCGCACACGTGGTACTCAGGCATACATACAAGGCAAAATACTCATATACAAAAAATAACAAAATAAAATAATTTTTAGATGTATTTGGTAGAGAGCTTAGAAAGTAGTTCAGAAATAAAATACCTGTCTAGTATGCACAAGGCCTGGGTTCATCCAACAGTTCCAAAAAAAATTTTTTTTGATAGAATTCATGTGAACCATTCTGGGTTTGTAATATTTTTAACAAATTGTAAATATTTGGAACGACTGTAGTATTAATGTGTGTGTGTGCGTGCACCTGAGCATGAACCTATACACATGTGTATGTGTGCTTGTGTTCTGGGAGGAAACCTAACCCTGTTCTCTGTGTCTGTATTCTGAATATTTTCTCATTGTCTAGCTTCTAGTTCACTAATTTTTTTCCTTAATTGTATCGAATCTTCTATTAGGCCAGTCTTAAATATTGATTATATTTTTCACTTAGAATTTCTGCTTAGTTCTTTTAATTCTTTTTATTTTATACCAAAGTTCACAATTGTTTTCCTAATTTTGTTGCACATATATCTCGATTCTTTTAAAACATATGTGTGATGGCTATAATCTAAAGCAAGTGTGTTTGGGACTTTGAGTACCTTTCTTTCTTTTGAACTGGCTCTGCTGAGTGTAGACACTTCGTAGGGAATGTTCTAGAAATGACGTCAGTTCCAGGATGATGAGAATGTCTTCCAGACAGCATTTACATTTGTAGTCAGGTAGTGGCATTTGCAGCCTGGACTGATTCCAGCTGATTTTCAGGGACCGAGGTGATCTAAGACCAGACTTCATCGCTGGCAAGAGCTGGTCCATTTCCAAGCCTGTCACGCCTCCTCGCAGAATGTAACCTGATTGGCGTGTGCCCAAAGCATGGGGTTTACCAGACACTCCCCCTTAGAAAGTCCCAGACTGCAATTCCGTGTGTGAGGGACTATTAAACCATCTGTTCAGCTTCCGATAACTCCTCTAGACATTGGCAGAGCCCACCACATTCTCTGCTCTTCTACCGTGCCCTCAGCCCTGATCCTCTCTGTCCAGTCAGTCCTCTGGCGCTCTGGCACAACTGCTGCTGGGAGTGGGGGTCCAACACGTGCTTCTCCATGAGCCACTGTGCCCCTTTATTGTTCTGATTTGAATGATAGGTGTTTCGAAGATGCCTTCTGTATATTACGGATTTGTTAATTAAGCAAATTGCAAATACTCCTACTTGCTTTTCTTTTAATTTTTTTTTATTCAGTATTTTAGAGTTTGGGTACTATTATGTGCCTGGGCGGTTTGTTTGGTTTTGGGGTTGAGATTGAACCTAGTCTTTATGCATGTTCAGCAAACATTCTTCTACTGAGCTGTATTCCCACCTCCCTCCTTTTGTCTGAGAAGGGTCTTGCTAAATTGACCTGGCTAGCCTAAAACTGACTCTGTAACCTAGGCAGGCCTTGAGTTTCCTGTCATCCTGCCTCACCCTCGTGAGCCATGAGTAACTGGGGTTTTGACACAAGACTCACAACTGTCTTTTTCTAGATTATTTACAAATTTACCTGAGAAAGCCATCCCGATCCAGGCTATGAAGTACAGAGTTCTGTTCTGTTTGTTCACCATTAATCATATATCCTGTGAGATAAGGGTTTGGATAGACCCAATGACTTCCAATGGAGAGCTGTAATCTAATCTCTGGACTCTGTGGGTATGTTACTTTATTAGTTTTCCTTCAAAATAGATAGTAATTGCTCGGCAGTGGTGGCACATACCTTTAATTCCATGAAGAGGCAAGTGGATCTCTGAGTTCAAGGCCAGCCTGGTCTACAGAGTGAGTTCCAGGACAGCCAGGGCTACACAGAGAAACCCTGTCTTGGAAAAAAATAATTACTATCATTTCTGACTGAAACATACTTCCCATGTTTAAGAAAAAAGCCACCTTTGCCAAAAATCAAATTTTCCATATAGATGTGAATCTGTTTGGAACTCTTTTCTCCTTTCTTCCATGTGTGTCTAGAGCAGATCCCAGTTATACATTACAAGCGCTGAAGAACGCTGCCTTGGTTCTAATCCCGCTCTGTCATTCCCACTTAACTATAAATCTCCAGCGAATTGGTTTCCATGTTGCTTCCATGTCCCTATCCTGAAAGGGTTAATACCTTCCTCATAAAGTTGCCTTGTGGATCTAATCAGTTACTGCAGGTGCTGGGGTTAGGAGAGGACTGACTGCTCCAGCCCTCACCTGTGGAGCAGGCCCCTCCCACCCCAATTTGATTATTTTCAGGCCTTCCTCTCTCATGTCCGTCGTGTCCTGAGCCTGAAGATTTTTCTCTTTAGAGTCAGACTGACTGGCTGGCTGGGATTTCACTGAATGTATGGGTTGTTTTAGGATAACATGCAATGTTGAGTCTTCCTGTCACACACATCACAGCTCTGCGTTTCCTGAGCTGCTCTTCCATCTGCTTCAGGCCAGCAGACCTGCTCCTCCATGTGGGTGTGTGGCATAAGTCGACTCTGGATTTATTATGTGTTTTTTTATTCTTTTGTGAATTTCCCCTGTATTTTCTGCATGATTACCGCTTATGTTTGTGGGAAGTATTCATAATTTTGTAATGTATGTATTACAGAGAAAGAGAAATGGGGGCAGACAAACAGACCTGTGTTATAAGCAGAACCAGTCTGATATTAGGTCTAATGAGTTTACACTCTTGTCTCCTGGGTTTCCTAAGAAAACAGTTACATTGTTCCTAGAGATAAGGCTTTGTCTTTCCTTGCCTTTTTCATCCCTGTTTGTGTTGTTGTACAGCCTAGGCCTGTAGTGAGTGTGGCATCAAGTTTATCTTTCATTGGGAGTTTCCTTCCTGAGGCTTCCTCCTGTTGTAAAGACTTTATTTATTAGGGCTGGAAAGATGGTTCAGTGGTTCAGTACTTGCTGCTCTTCCTGAGGACCCACATGAAATCCTCAGCCCACATGGTGGCTCCCAACCTTCTCTGGCTGCAGTTCCGCAGAATCTAGCACCTGTGTCTGGTCTCCATGGATACTACACACACATGGTACATAGATATACATGCAAGTAAAGCATCCATACACATAAAATAAAATAATAAAAATTAAGATCTTATTTCTTTCTGTTTGTGTGTGGGTATGTCAGTGTTTTTGCCTGCATGTGTGTCTATACACTCCATGTGTGCAGTGTCCTTGGGGGTCAGAAGAGGCCATTGGATCCCCTGGAACTGGAGTTACAGCCAGTTGTGGGTGCTAGGAAACAAACCCTGGTGGTTGGGAAGAGCAGCCCATGCTGTTAACTACTGAGTCCCCTTCCTATGGGTTTCAAATAGTTCTGGTTTGGGATTTAAAAACATCATTTTTGTTATAACTACTTGTAAGCATATTTTCTCATTTCCACTAAAGTAAAATTTCTTTTGGTACAGAGAATGTATTATAATAAAAATAAACATTTCACATATATATTGGGTCTACAAGTATATCATAAATATGTTGGCCTCACTGTCCACTTTAGCCATATAAGAGATGAACAGATCAACCCCACTGATGCAGGGAGCTCCTACCAACTAGCTAAAGACACAGAAAGCCATGGCATATGCAAGACAGAGACATCATTTCCTTGAGTTATCCTTTGACATTGTGATTTTTTTGGTCCCTCCTTCTTATGCCCATCATGGAGTCTCATAGATACTGAGCAAAATTCTATCTCCAAAGTGTAAGAGTCTCCCTACTTGGGAGCCAAGAAGCATCCTTCCTCACTGCATAACCATATACTTGCCCATCTTCCCCTCAGGAGCTGTTGGGCTATAGCACTGGGGGTTTGTTTGTCTGTGATAGGGTTTCTCTTGCTGTGATTAAACAAATGACCAAAGCCAACCTGGGCAGAAAAGGTTTGTTTCATCACAGAGTTTGTAGTTGTTGATCATTGAGGGAAAACAGGCCAGGAATTCAAGTCAAGAAGTGAAGGCAGAAACTGATGCAGAGGTCTTGGAGGAATGTTTTTCACTGCCGTGCTCCCATGACTTGCTCAGTCTGCTTTCTTATAACACCCGGGACCACCAGCCCAGGAGTGGCCTTCCCCACACGCCAACCTAGTTGGGGGCATTTTCTCAATTGAGAATCCCTCTTCCAAAATTACTCTAGCGTGTGTCACATTGACATAAAACTAGCCAGCCCATTGTCTGTGTGCCACCAGTGGGCTGACCTTTAGATTCCTAGCTCATGACTCCTGGTCTCCCTTTTGCCACCTAGATTCAGTATTTCCCCTTCCAACCAGCTGCACACTGCTTGGGACCCCTCTCCTCAGCCAGCCAAGCCAGCAGAGTGTAAGGAAGCAGTTCCCTTTAGAGCTGGTAGGCATTTCTCTATACATGGTATCATTGTTTGCTTCTTTATAACAGAACTTTATTTCTTTCAAGGGTGCCACCGTGAGTTAATCTCCCAAGCAATTGTATTGAGTATAATATCTGTCCCACCCGCCCCCGCCCGCACCAGCCTCCACAGCAGCATACCGTGTCCCAGGAAGCTGCTGCTCTGCATGTCCCACGAAGTGCTCACCTGCTCTGCTAGTGAGCACACGAATCTTCATTCCCTGAGCGACCAGACGTGGTGGACAATCAGATTTTTAATTCTGAAGTAGGCTCTACTGAATTTTCATTAGTATTTAAAGTATTTAAAGATCTGAACTGACCTTTCAATGAAGCTTGCTAGAAACTGACTGTTAAAGATATAAGAATTGCGTTGCTTCAACCCCTCTTAACACTGAGATAGAATTCAGCGCTGTGGTGGTCAGTTATTACCACTTCTTCCCAGCCGTGACATTTAGGAAAGTCTGTGCTGGGGAGAGAAGGTGAGGTCAAGTTGAAGCTTGAAGAACACATCCAGTGTTATGAACTTGGCACTTTTTGAAATTCCATTTTTAGATGGTTGACACGTCATGATGAAACCGTTTACAGTTATGTAGAAGATCCTGCCACAAATAGAAAAGCACCTGGGAATTTCAGTTGGGAGGAATTTTAAAAATTACAACCATTACAAAACAGACAGAAAGTAGCAAGACACCATGGTGAGTTGTGATCTTGCCTGTTAGAAAGCACTTCAGTGTCAGCCCTGCCACCATTAGAGTCTAGTGAAAAGACATCTTGAATGGACAGAATGCAGGTTTGGGATCCTCTTCTAAGCATCAATAACCTTCAGAGGACATACACCTCACTGGTGGGAAAACCCAGGGAAACCCCTCACAAACATCTACTGAATGCCTACTATGTACCAGATGCCATTAACCTGTTACAAACATTTCCTGAATGCCTACTGTTATCAGACACCATTAACCTGTTACAGACATTTCCTGAATGCCTACTATGTGCCAGCCACCATTAACCTGTTGTACATGATGAGTGGGAGAGTCTTCCCCTAAGGGGCATCGGAGTGACATGGAAGAGATTCTTCTAAGGCAAGATACCTCCTCCCTACTTCTTTATTGCTGCGGTCTTTGCCTTCTCCCCTCGTCTCTGTTCCCTACTTCTTCCAGCTGCTTATCCTCTCTGCCTTGGTGATGTCGCCTGTCTTCCTTGGACAATTTAACATTGTTTGAATCATGTGTCCTCCTTAACCTCAGCTCTCATTCACTGTGATGATTGACACATATCTATTCCCAAGCCAGACAGGCCTCTTTCCCCTTCCCAGGGCTTTCACTGACACCAGCGTTACTAGTACTCAGGCTGGTACTTTAGATTTAAGTTTAATCCCTTCCCACAACATCTAGGTTTCCAGGTAGGCCCGTGTGTAGAGGCTCGGTGTCATGATACCTTTTTTAAAAAGAAAAGAGACTAATCAGTAGTGTGAGCAATAGTAATAAAGTTAGTCTTAGCACCGTCGTGTGATTTCAAGGGAGACAGATGGAAGGGCCACTGCCTTTTTCCCAAAATGTTTGCCTTGACTCCTGCTGAAAACTGGAATTATAGTGTATACTATTAATATCAGAGACCAGAACTTTTATTTTTCAATTGGGTTTTCTATCACAATTTACCCCTTGAGATGTTTAAGCATCAGACCTTCCCTGAAGAGTTTGCTAGGAGGAAATGGATTGAAAATGTAAGAATATTGGGTATCAGAACAGGCTAGAGAAGAGGCCCAGATCCTGCAAGGCTAAGCCCTTAGGGCTCAAGAAGAACATCACTTGACAGTTAGCACAGTGCTGGCCTAGCAGAAAGAACCTGTCCAAATCTGTTGTTGTCTGAAAGGGTGGCATAGACTTACAGGGACTCAGTAATGGTGAGCTAAGAATAAAAACCCTCCATATTGTTCCAGACACAGGAACGGACGCTCCTCCAGTTCCACCCAGGGCAGATGGGGAAATGAACCTGTGTTGCCAAAGGGGCCTCTACTCTCTCCGATAGGTGATCCCAGGAATGTCGATTCTAAAGAGCTCCATTAGGCCAGGTAGCGTTAGAGTGTTTTCTGCCTTTCTCTGTGTTTGTGGTTATGAATTATATAAACGGCTAGGACTACAGAGCTTTCCCAGGTGGGAGATATCAAATTGTTAAAGAAAAGTGCTGGAGTCCAAGCCCCTGTGGTGCTAAGGGCCCCTGGGTGGGTAGACAGTCCCTGGCTTAGCTCTGGAGGCTCAGCTACCATGAGTATTGTTGGGGTGAGCATACTTAAGGTAGCTGGGACTTAGTCAAAGGACAAGGCATAGGTGTTCCCAGGGAATGATTTGTTGACAAACTAAACACACAATACAAGGCAAAAGGTGGCCTTTTCACTGACGTTGGTTTATTAGAATGGAGTGCCTCCCTCAGAATGCACATGGAGAGGGCCACAGGCTGGCCCCACTCTGCCAGGCAATGCAGCTTTGCTCTTGCACCCCCAGCTGAACTGCCAGACTCCTGTGTGATACCACATCTCTGTGTATTTTGTTCCTCTGGGTTCTGGAAGTTCAAGTTTATCCTGTATATACAAACCTTATACTCTGATCTTAATCCTGTCTCCATTTTTAGCTAACTAAATGTGAGAAATTTAAAATGTTCTCAGACCTAAAATTGTTGACCACCGAAAATGTCACTGCTACATTTTAGCCTCTCAGAGATTCCTCTCAATAAACATACATGTGTGTGCATTTGTGAGAGGAATGTGTTTAAAGCCCATAGCCTTGATGTAATAAATTATAGATGTGCAAGTAAAAGGAACATAAGATGTTCCCTTCTAGGACACCATAAAGGATGCATAGCAGTGACCATCCCTTTAACGGACACCAACTCAGAAAGTGCCATTTTCTTCCATCACCCATTCATTGCCCATTGCTATTGCTCTCAGTAATTCATCGGGATTCTCTTTGGTTCCCTGGACATTTTCCCAAGCTTGTTCAGCCATTAGCCTTCTGGACTTTTGAGTTTAAGTACTGTCAGATCAGATTTAAATCACGTGTTAAGGCTTGGTGGGTCCATCATTGTCCTCATTTAAGAAGCATTATAGAGGTCACGACATTGCTACAAAGAGGGTGGCATTAATCCTTACCCTTATAAAAGGGAGAGCCATGGTGTGTATTACACCAAAGGACGCAGCCCCACCAGCATGGAGCCCAGGGCCAGCAACATGCTCTTTCCCTGTCCTCAGTACCAGCCTTCCTCGGATGGGGCGTAGAGAACCAGATGTAAACTATCTCTCAAATCCTCCTCTGACTTAGCATTAAATTTCCCTTAGACCAGATGTCAGTGTTCAGATAAGATCCTGAAGGACCCAAGAGAAGGATTAGTCATCATGTTCCATCCGTATAAAATCTCGTAGAGGAGAAGAACAAAGAAGCCAGAGTACCTTGCGTGTGCCTTGCCAGACTACCATGATTTAAAAAGAACGTTGTCTCGGTTACAAAAGCTCAAAGTTCAGTGCACCTCTCTTTAATTATGAATTGACATCCCCATTTATTAGTGCTTTTTAGGAAAAACAAAAGCAAACTATTAGCATTTCTTTTGCAAAGCAGTTTGGTTTTGTTTTCGGGAGATTGAGCAACTCTTGCTTTAAAGTGGCTCGCCCTTTAATCACTTCCATTTGCTGATTTTATTGATTTATACCTTATCCCCACAATTAATGCTTTGATGGCTTGCATCGGTTAAGACACATAGCAAATAGCTAAACCGAGTTTCATCTTTGCATCAACCTATTTTCTGTGGTGTTCTCTGGGTGCTTCCAGAAGCTTCACAAAATGTAGACATGACTGGGCCCTAAATGGTACCAGTCATTAGCAGACCAATTATTAGCAGTATTAGCTTGCCAGATACATGGGTGTCCTGCAAGATACGTATGCGTACAGTTAACCCAGAGGCAGTAGAATGTCCCCTCGGTAGAAAAGAGCCATTGAGCTTAAGTAGCCTGGATTTTCTGGTGAATACCCAGAGTTGGAATTGGACCAGAAGACTTTAGTGTGCACAGCCTAGATGAAGGCAAACAGAGTCTTTAGGAGGAAACCTAGTTCATTAGTTCCAACCCCTGAGAGGCCTTGAGTGGCAGAGATGAACCATGAGAGAGGCAGGGCAGTTGAAGATGCGGATATTGGCTCAGAGGTCCAGCCATTAGGGTATGGAGCATTACACTGAGAGGTTCTCATTACCTCACTGAAGGGTTAGTTGGGTCAGCCCACAGGGTGCGAAGTCTAGGATCTCACAGAGAACCTTGGCCCCAGTCAGACAGTTCACTAGAAATAACTGCTTGAAATTAGAACTGCTTTAAACAATGGAGAGAAAATTTTGACTCATGTAACTGTGGAGTCCTGTTGGCTTCAGGGGAAGTCTGAGGCAGCAGTTCAAATCCTGTGACTAAGAGCCACTTTTTCTTCATTCCTCAGCTTTATGGCCTTTTTTCTTTTCTTGCTTTTTCTACATTCTCTCCCGCCACCCCCACCCCCCCCACTGAAAAAGACAACTCAGTTCCTGGGCCTGTTTCCCCAGGTTCATATCAGCGGAAGAGAGAAGCTCCGCTCCACAAAAGCTCCTACAGACCTGCTGGGCTCCTAGTTCCCTTCCCTGTGCTCTGCCCCTCACAGGACCTGGGTACTAAGAAGGGAAGCAGAAGTCCAGTCATGGAAACTGCACTAAGGGAGCACGTGAGTCCTGAGACCACCACGTCTACAGTCATGAGAATCCAGTGCTCCCAGCAGCAGGATAGAGACTGTTAGTGCCCATCCTTACTACATCATCTCAGTAGCTCAGTATGGCTGGACTTGAAAAAGATGAGGGAGCTGGAAGTCTCTATAGCCTGTGCAAGGAGTCATTAAGATTTAGGTAACAGTGTGGTGATGATGATGGTAGTGTGGGCTGAACAACGTGTGTCCCTACCCCACGAAAAAGAAAAGAAGAAAAAAGAAGAGAAGAGAAAAGAAAAAGTAACCATATATATATGTTGAATCCCGAATCTCCGATACAGAATTTGGAAATGGGACCTTTGGAGGAGATTGGGTTATGAAAGTGGGTTCTTCACTGTGACATTTGAGCTTTATCAGACAAGATTTGAGAGGATTCTCTTTGACTTGAGAGGACCCAGGAAGAAGACAGCTTGCAAGTCTGAACCCTGCCCCCTATCTGGTGTCCTGTCCTGGGACTTGCAACCTCTAGAACTGTAGAGAAACAGTTTTATGTTTAATCTGCCTCAGTTTGTGGCATTTTATTACAGCCAAAAATAGATAGATTGATAGATAGACAGACTGACTGACAGACAGACAGATAGAGAGATGGAAGGTGTGCTGTTTAGACTTTTGTCAGCTTGGCACAAGTTGCAGTCATCTGGGAAGAGGAACCCCAGCTTAGGAAATGTGTCCATCAGGTGGCCTATAGGCAAGTCTCTGCGGAATTTTCCCTCTTTTGGGGGGGGTGGTTTTTTGTTTTGTTTTGTTTTTGTTAAGCTATATATTTCTCTCCACTCAACATTTTCTTGATTATCAACTGATATGGGGGGGGCTGGCCCACTGTAAGTCGTATCACTTCCAGGTACATGGTCCTGGGTTGTATAAGAAAGCTGAGCAAGCCAAAAAGTATTGTTTATTTGTGGTGCCTGCCTCTTCTCCTGCTTTTGAGTTCCAGCCCTGACTTTCCTGTTACCTGGAAACGTAAGAAGAAATAAACCATTTCCTCCCCACAAGTTGTTTTGGTCAGTGTTTTACATGGCACAGATGAAAACCAATGTGCAAAGGCATGGAGATGGTTCCGTCAGGGCTCTGGTTTCTGCTGGTGTGAGGAGACCTGAGGGAAGCACTTCTAGAAGCCTTGACATTGCCTTGGACGCTGCCCTCAGCGCCACTCACGCCCTGTAACTATTATATCATCTAGTTCTGTATTTACCAAACTCTCACTGCTCATCTCTCCCTTCCCACTGCCATCTGTGACCCCTAAACTCCTTGTGTTCAGTGAAATGGCATCTTTCCGGCTGCCTCTAGTGTCTGAGAGACCTTCCTAACCCAAAACGACTATCCTCTCGCTGCTCTGCGCCATACCAACTCCAACATGTTCATCTGAGCTCTTTGCCACACCTCCAGATTCTTTTCATGCGGCACTGGTATAAGGACCCTGGGCAGCCCTCAGCTGAGAGAGCTCTGGGGTCCTGTGCCAGCCACATTCGCTGCCCCTCAGTTCACACCTGTTTTTTTCTCCCAGAATTCTCTTTGTCATCCAATGCTACTCACTCTTGGGAGCACACCTCAAGAGTCATCACTTCCTGCAGACTTTCCAGGCCACTCTTGATCCAAAGAGCACTTTCTTCACCCAAATTTCTCTCCTACTGACATTGTTTCCCCAGAGCTGGATGTGTGGTATTTGTGCATTCCTTGAAGAGACGATCTAATTTTCTCTTTGTTTTCTATGCATAGTCCAGTCTAGGTCTCCTCAACCCAGCTGTGTAGCATTGATGGGGGAGATAAGCGGGGCACACTCTCGTGAAATGCAGTCTCCAGTTCCAGGCCTATCAGGTGGGGCCTCCTCTGTTCCGCTTGACTGTCCTAGCCATTTCCCAGCAGACGGCCCACCGGTCTCTACCATCACACTGGCCTGGAATACTTTAGATCAAGAAGAAGTGCACATCCCCAAAGCCCAGAGACATGTTCACAGGCCTCCATGCCTGACGCCAACCAGCATACCCACCCTGCCATATTTCCCACTTGATCCTGATCCAGCCACCCTGGCCTCCTTGTTCCTCTCCCTCACTTCTTCCAGCTACCATATGTGATCCACAAACTAACTCAAGCTGTACCATGTGTAGACTAAATGAGACACCTCAGACGAGTCTAAAGAGTTACAGTTCTTTCAAACATTTACTTCGCCTTCAGGGGCATTTAAAGTACAGATGCAGTGGTTCGTATTTCCAAGATCGCTGGACATGACAAACATCACATAAGCAACTTTTGGTACAGGGACGTCAGCTCACCTGTCTTAGTTTTAAGACAAGGTGTCTTCCTTGGGCTAAGAGGAAATAAAATTGATTTCAGCTCATCAAAAGGAAGGAGGAAAAAAACCAGTTTTTCTCAAAACTAAAGTAAGGAAAGTTAGTATAATGCCAGATAAAATGCTACCCTATCCCCCACGTCTTAGAGTTTCTGCTGCCAGTGTTGGCTTGAAATGCATGTGCGAGATGAAGAGAAAGAATCAAACACTCACCGGTTCCCACACTCCGGCCCACCTGCTGGTAAACATGGAGAATGACAATATCTAGAACTTTTTCTTCCTCTAGTTTTAAATAGTGACTCTTTCGTGCCATTGAAGTCAAGAAAAAAAAAGCTGTCCCACTGAGGCTTCCACAGCCCTTGCCTCTGCTGGCCCGTGAGAGCTTTTTGCTTTGTCGACTCTGTTAAAATTCAGACATCATTAAAATATGTTTCTAGATTTCACCACATTTTTAATACTAAAGAAATGCCTTCAACTGAAAGAGCAAACTCTGCCTGCTCTTCATGTGACCTTTGTTGGTCTGATATGTTTTGAAAGGATCTGGGCGGTTATACAGAGAATGCAGAAACGTTCCTGAAAGGGCACGAGTAGGCAGGGTCAGGAAAAGAGATTAGCCAGGGAAGCCTGTCTCCCTGTGTAGTACTGAGAATGTTCTTCCCCTGGGTAAGCTCTTGAGACTCCACGATTTTCTCCAAATCAAAAGCAATGCGCTTGTCATTATATTTTATGTTCATCTTTGGCTTCTTGAGACATCTTCCACTCTGTAGCACAGGCTAGCCTAGAACTCACTGGGTAGCCCCAGATGACCTCTAGCTCATGATCACCCCAACCCAGCTTTCCAATACTGGGTTTACAGGCATGAACCACCACTCCCAGCTCACATTTCCTTTTAGAAGTAAGTTCCTAGCTGGGCTGTGGTGGCCCAAGCCTTTAATCCCAGCATTCAGAAGGAAGAGGCAGGCAGATCTCTGTAAGTTCGAGGCTAGCCTGGTCTACAGAGTGAGTTCCAGGACAGTCAGGGCAATACAAAGAAAGCCAAACCTGTCTCCAAAAATAAAAGCAAAGTAAATTCCTAATACTGGTTCGTACTGTAAATCATACTTCTAATCTAAGTTGACCAAGCCAAGTTAATATTCATTACCAGTTGATCTAATTTTCAAAAATATACATCTCTCTCTCTTTAAAGAGATTCCACCTCACCTAGACCAGGTGGTTCAAGGGGCCAGATGCTGAGGATATTCTGCTCTGAGTGCACTCTATCCTATAGAAGGTAAAATGCCTCTGTTCTGGCAAAAACAATCCATAGAATTCTTTCAGACTTCAAAGAAATAATGATTTAATCTTATTTACTTCTTAAATACCATTGATCTCCAGTTAAACAGAGAACTTCGCCTTAGGGAACTCCGATTTCTAGTAGAAGAAAGAAGTATGCAAATCAATCATTATCATACTATGTGGCAATGAAGGAAAAACAGGGGCTTTAGGGTAAAGAAGACCTAGTTAGTCCCAGCACGGGTACCAAGTGTCTGTTTGACTTTGGATGAAACAGTAACTGCTCTAAGCCTGTTTGTTACTTAATAAATAGCTGTCAATGCATCCTTGGGAGTTTTTAGGAAGATTCCGTGAAGTATAATGTCTCCATGAGAATGCAGTTTGGTGCCTAGGACTTAGAAAAACAATGCGTGTCAACCATCTTCATCTTAACAACGATAGCTGTGAGATGCTCCAGACAGCAAGGCATCATAGCAGAGGATACAGGACCTGCGCATGGAGCGTTCCCTGCGACCTGAGAAGTAGGAAAGGCCTAGAGGACACAGAATAATGCAGAGAAAAGCTTGAGACTTGCATAGGAAACACCATTGCTTGAACATGAGGCTGGAAAGGTAAGTTCAGGTCATGACAGCAGGTCCTAGATGATGTGTACAAATCATCTACAAATTAAGCCGTCCTTAATCCGGAGGTAGAAGGAAGCATTGTAGTGTTTTTACTGGAGTGTGAAGGCCAAGGTGACCAGATCTATATCCGACAGATCAGTTGAAGGAGACAAAGCAAGAGAGGGTTTCTGTCCCTTTACTGGGGATCAGCACGTGTTCATCCCCAATCAGAAATCATGAGTTCCTCCGTTCTCTTGGAACAAGGCCAAAGGCCTGGGTGTGAGCCTCCAAGTCCCCACTACCTCATCGCCACCTGCCCACTCCTACCTCCCCCATCCCACGCAAGTTAAGGTCCTGAGGATGCGTGCCCTGTCACCTCCACACTTCCCCCCCCACTGGCAGTTTCACCTGCGCCCTATCCATCTGGAAGGTCTACTTATTCTTCTGGGTCCAGAGCAGCTATCACCTCTTGGGGCTTTTCAGTATCCCTGTTAGGAGTCCGTGATTGTGCCTGTTTCAGGAAGCCTAAATGAAGCCTTTTGAAAACGTTGTGCTCCCAAACTTTTAATTGAAGGAAAATCCTCTTCCCTCTGTTGTGCAAAGGTGAATAGCCCATGCATTTAGTCAGCGAGTGTTTACAATGGTATTTTGAAGTTTTCTGCTGTGAGGTTGTGGGGTCTGTGTTCCCTTTAGTCAGGAGGGAAGGGGATTCATGCACAAAATCCTCATTAGCGTTAATTGGAGCTGCCTAAGTAAGTCCTGGGCGCATCAGTGAGACAATGGCTGCCTTTGTATTCCTGGTTTGTGTTTTGTATAGGATACCATATCTGGCAAGACATGCCTTCTCAAACATAAGGAGATAATTGGTACTTTGAGGGAGAGGTTTAACTTATTTATAACTGTCAAGAGCTTAAATATGCAGAAAAGAAAGAGCAGTCATAGTTTGCCTCTTTTGAAAAATGCCTTCAAACCAGGTCAGAAATCTCTGACTAAATCAGATATTTGGAGGAGAGTTGACTTGCATTTAGACGTAGACCTTTTGTTGTAAGTTTTGCTTCACAACAGGAAATACTCCATTTATCAGAACTGATGCATCTCGGACTCTTTATTTCTAGCATCACTGCTCCCCAAGCTCTCCCGGGAGCAATGTAGTCGTGAGTCACTCTGCTTCTTCTGCGCTGATGACGGTCAAGGCTCATGAGAGACAATCACCTGGGGGTTTGGTTCGTTTGTTTGGGGGGGGGTGTCTTTTTTTGTTTTGCTTTGCTTTGCTTCTTCCCTTTGATCTTTCCACCTGCCTTCTGTCTTTTATGAGACCCGAATCTATGCACCTCACTCTAGACACATAGACCATCTCCCCACTCTAGCCATTCCTGATCTCTCTTTGAACCCACTTTCTTCTTCATTCCCAGTGTCGAAGTCTCTGTGGAGTCTTGTATTGTCCTTCCCCATTCAGAAAAGCTCTTCCGTACTTACAGTGCCAACTTCCTCTTCTAGCTTGTAATTATTAAGTCTTCCCTTCTGGCCTTCCCCATGACTTCTGCTCACATACTCGCTCACAAACATCTCTCTGGCATATCACAGGAAGGGCAGGCAACCCCAAATATATCATTTCCTCTGCCTATTTCCAGGCCAACTCCATCTACCCATCACCCTGTCCCATAGTAGGTGCACAGTAGGCACTGACTGAGGTGTAAACTCCCTGGTCACTCTCCTCATGCTTCTGTTCTCAAAGCCAGCTGTCGACTTCTAATCTGTGACCTCAGAGGTGACATCTTAGGGGAGTCCCTCACCTTCTTCTGTCACTGTAGTAGCTATCCCTGGAACCCCAGGCTAGCCCTGCTGTGAGATGTCTTCACCTTGTTTCCAGCTGCATCTTCCCTTTTCTTCCCCTTCCCAGTTGGAGGAGGGACAGTGTGAGGCTGGACGTCCAGTTTCCTTCCTGATTCTCACAGCTAGTCACTTGCTATGAGCTATTTCCTTGTTGGCTGGGATAATATCTTATCTTTCAGATTTTATGCAAAGATTTAAAAATGGCATTTGGGCTTTTTTTTTACAATGTGTGAAAGAATATATGTCAGGTGCTTCATATGGCATCTGGCATGTATCAGATATCCGTGAATGTGAAGTTCCTTCACTTGCTGAGCTTTGTCTGCTTCATTAAATCTAACCCTGTTGCCATGACCTTAACTGCCCATCACAATTTCGAGGTCCCACGTATGTATTCATACCATATTGTAATTCTGTTCAGCCAGTGACTCTCTTGCACTTTTACTGTATATCAAATGTTCCGACCATATTTAGTGTCCCAGAATCAATAGGATTCCACACTGAATGCGAGCTCCAGCCTGCCAGTCTTTTGGGGTCCTTTATAAAAATCAGTTATGAAGTTGAGGAGCCTTATTCCCTCTACCCCTCACATGCTTTGGGGCTTAGGTATAGAAGCTGCCTTTACAGGAGTCTAGTCTCCACCAAATAGGACTAGCACTCTCTAAGAAGTCCAGACCCTGAAAACAGACGTAAAAGTCACCATGTCCCTCCTCCAAAGTTTATTGTCCCCAAACCCTTTCTGAGCTGTTTCTTAGAAAACAGAGAGGTCACTACCCTCTAGCTCACATAGATTCACCTCCCCAGTGCACAAGTCCTCAGTGTCTACCTCCTCCCAGACTCCCTCTTGTTCCCTCTGCAGACAGAGCTGCCTTGCAGAGCCAGGACCCTGAAGACCCCAGCCTGCCTTCCTCGGACGGAGGAAAGTGCTCACAGTCTTTGTCAACCTGAGCAAAGAAAAACATTGAGAGTGATATTATTAGAAAGAGGAGCTTGAGAAATGAGAACAGGAGGGAGAGTTCTAGGCAGGAAGGCTCTGGCACTTTGTCACAAAGCAGGAGGCCTGGGCCATTCCCCTGCACCAGTGTGGAAGGCCTGGCAGTGGTGAAGGCCCTGTGGAAGGAAGCAGTAAGGGCGAAGCTAAGGCCCGCCTTACCGTGAATCTCCAAGATCCCTTTTGATCTCAGCAGCTCTGTAGGCCTGGGTGTTTGCCTCCAACTTTCTCAGCTTTGAAGCTGGCCTACTTATTAATAGCCCCTGTGCTGGCTAGGAACTGCAGTTCCGTGATGACAGAATCTGCTCTTTGTGTTTAGGGAAAGCTTTTGTGATTAATTTACTCTAGACTTTCTGAGGATCCTGTCATTTTAAGATAAAGACCGACTTAACACCAGCAGTTGTGGGAACTGAGGTTTGGATTCATTGAGCAGCAAATATTTATTGAGTTTCCACCATATGCCAGGCACCATGCTAAGCCGTGGGGCTTCAGCCATCAGCAAAATTAACACAGCCTCTACCCTGTGTCACTGACAGCTCATACAGTTCGGGGAGTAGCCAACTTTGTATAAAGAGCAAAGCTGAGAATATTTTAGGGCTTAGGAGCCGTAAGGGTCCTGCCGTGACTATTAAATTCTGCCATGGTCCCTCAGAAATAGCCTGTGTCCCAGGAAAACTTTGTTTACAAAACTGGCAGGTGGCCAGCTTGGTCTGCAGACTAAAGGATCTGTTGTTGTTTGTTTCAATTTGGAGGACTTTGTTGAGTTTTTGATTTTTATACATTTGTTAAGACAGGGTCTCTGTGTATAGGCCAGGCTGACCTTGAAGTCTTGGTGATCCTGTCTCAGTCTCTCTGGGCTGGAATTAAAGGCATGCACTACCACACTGGTGAACTAGCAGCCTGACAGTCACAGGCCTTTGGTCTAATGGATGCAACACACATGAATGCAAGTTAATATTTTGCTTGTTCTGCATTTTTTTATCTAGCCTGCTGTGTTCACAGCTGACAAAAACTAGAAAATCTCAGAGAAGGCTAACTTTGGGAATAGTCTGCTAAGGTCCAGTTTCTCTCTGGTTCCCAGCCCTTCTTCCTCTGAAGTGGCTTTACTGTCTGTCTGTGTGTTCACTCCACTGTAGCAAGACAGCAGGAACATTAACGACATCGCCTAGGGAAAAGTCCGGGGATGAGATCAGAGAGCAGAGGTCTTGTGATGTTCATGAGCTTGGGTGCCCAGACTCACATCATGTGCCCAGGCCTTAATCAGTGATTGGCGACATCATGATTAAGTTAGGTCCTGTCACACTCTTTACCCCAGCCTTGAGTGGGACGGAGAGGAGGAAAGATGAATTCCAGTTACCAGAGGGCTGATGACAAGTGTGGGGTGACACAGTGCTCATATCATCCATCAGGGGTGCTGAAAGTCCCTCCTGATGCCACACCTACGTACAGGCTCTAGTGATGCTGCTAAGCCTTTCTGTCTCCATCAAGAAGTGTACAGCTTGTATGCAAATGCCCCAGATTTTAGTATTCATGTGCTGTATTTCCCGTTACAACCTCCCTGTTTATTATGTGTTTGAGTCTTTGGTTTATGAACAGACTTGAGCAGTTCCTCGTCATTTTCTCCTTGAGTATCTTGCCGCTTGCCCATTCTTCCAAGTGTGTTAGCATTCTGAGTAGTCTTAGCAGACCTCTCCTTTCTGTTTAATGATGGGGAATCACTTGATTCCCCAAAGCTGGGCTTAGAGCATCGAATAGGAATCAAAGCACTGGGTCCAAATGGTTTTGTTACTTTGAAGCTATCGTTCTTTCCACAGGACCAGAACACTGAAAAAGTCACCATTTCCCAAAGCTCATCCACGCCACCTTTGAAACTATAGAGGCTGGCAGCTTCTTAGCTCCTCCACCACCCACTTGCCTGGGGTGGGGGGTGGGGGTGGGGGGTGGCCCACCCAGGAACCACTTCCGTCTCTCCTGCTGGAAACTGGCCTATGTACACAGGCAAAGGAGAACTTCCAACAATCTGCACTCTACAAAGAGCTAAGAGAAGACTATGCTGAAGGAAGAGCAGGGAATGAATATTTAAAGGATGTTCAGAAAATTATGGCTACTTTACATTTTCACTTTATATTTGAGACTTCAACCATACAAGCTGTGCTGCAGAGAGAGCACCCTTCCTAAAATGGATCTTCCTTGGCAGTTGCTGTGGCAACACGGAACACCTTAACCCTGATAATGATGACATTTCTTAGAAGGCCGTGCATTTTCTCAGCTGCTCTGCAGATTTTTTTGCATCATATTTTACCACTGTTTCTTTCATTTTTATTCTTCAAACCAGAAAGTCAGGCATGTACGTTCTAAATTCTCACTCCTCTAAAGGGCCAATGCAGAAACTTTTTGCTATGCAAAGGCAAAAGCCCTCTGCATTTCTGTTTATATTAGCCCTGGTAGTAGAGAGCTAACCTCCCTTCCTGTGTCCTGCTCCTGCCGATGTCCTCTAACCTGCCCTTAAAAACGCTTGAGAAGTCCATCCACCACAGTGCTCACCCGTGCCCCCACCCGCCACAGTGCTCACCCGTGCCCCCACCCACCCCAGTGCTCACCTGTGCCCCCACCCACCACAGTGCTCACCCATGCTCCCACCTGCCACAGTGCTCACCTGTGCCCTCTCTATAAATGAACAGTATATACCATGAACCCAACTCTCCTCCTCCTCTTCTCTTCTCTTCTCTCCCTCTGCTTACTGTGATCCACACACCAGTCACACTCCATTTGCTTTACAGGCTTCCAATAAGCCAGGTATTAGAAGGACACATTGTGAGTAAATCAGTCCACAGTGACTAGAAGCATCAGGTAAATCTCACTTAGCCTCCCCTATGTTTCTAGTTGGTAGAAATCCAGGGATCGAATTTTAAGCTGACATTCTTCCCTTAAATTCAAGAACTAGATGCAGTATAATAGCTTCCCACTTATAGGCCCAAGTTGTAGGCAGAGACTGGTGACTGTCTGTCTGTCTGTCTGTCTGGACTGAGTGCCTGCTTACACACCCCGTTCATGTTATGAGCCCTCAGTCCCCAGTGAATTTGTATATGGGACCTTTGGGAGCTAATTAAGTCAGGGTAAGGGCCATGTTCTAAGAACAAGAAGAGACCAGTTCACTGTTGTGCACACAGCAAGGAAAGACATGCATGGATATCACCAGGGGACCCTCGCAGGCACTGGGTCATACAGCCTTTTATCTTGGACCTCCTGCCCCATGACAAGCTTCTCTGTCATCAGCCTAGAATGGGACCTTCGGGATCCAGAGGTGTAGATGGGTGCAGTGTCAGTCCCACCAGGTGAGAAAGGCTCTAGAGCAGCAGGGATGTCTCAGTAGGTAAAAGTGCTGGCAACACAAGCCTGATGACGTGAGTTCGGTCCCTGCTACTCATGTTTCAAAATAAAAGGCTTAATTCAGTGGTGTACCTCTGTAATCTCAGAACTCCTTCTTGAGATGGGAGACAGGGACAGAATCACCCAGAAGCTCACAGACCAGCTAGCCTGGGGTGCACAGCACAGCAGCAATGCCAACAATATAGACCGCCTCGACAAGGGTGGAAAGAAAGAACTCCCGAGAGTTGTCCTCTGAACTCCGCGTGTGTGCCATGGCACCTGCTGGCAAGCCAACGCTTGTGCTAGTTGATCTTTTAAAAAAAATTAAAAATGGAAGATAAAAAATAGCAATTAGTTTATGAAAAGAGAAGGAAAGAAGAATGCTAAGGCCTGTGTTGGGGAAGCACACAGGGCCCTTGACAAGCTGAAAGAACGCAAGCGCAGCGGGAGCTCAGGAGCTTGGGTACCAGCGAGAGGCGGAAGCGGCCACGGGCACAAGGCCTTCTTGATAACAGAGAGGATCTGAATCTTGACTCTGTTTGAAAAACAAACTCAACTACTGCAGTGTAAGATAAATACCTTCCAGACTAAGATGGTACCAGTGGTGACAGAGATGAAGAGAAACTGTCAATGGAATTCCTGCCTCGTGCCCCTTCCTCTCTGCTGAACTTCAGTGTGACAGGAACCTCTAGGTTCTTCACAGGGCTTTCTGAAAAAAAGTTCTTGCTGGTGTCATGCCCTTGTGGGAGGAGCAGGCTGTCCTGGTCCTGCAGTGGGGTCAGGTGTTAACCATATATACACCCCATTTTTACTCAGCTTCCAGGGGAGCTTTCTTCATTACAAAATACCATTGTTTGTTATGATGCTCTAGTTCCCAGTGGGACCGTGATAGAGAAAATCAGATGAAGGGAAGTGGAAAGATGAATAATCACAGTGGACCGAGCCTCTTATTAGCTGAGATGTGGCTGAGGAATGTGGAAGAACAGACGATTACACGTGCTGCTTTCAGAAACTGGTGGGTGTGGGGGTAAGATGGAAATGAGGCTGACAGCCCTGGAAATTCCCTTCCAGAGTTCTTGAGCCAACACAGCCATCAAATGCTTTGGTATTTAGTACATTTGCTCACTGGTATAATAGGATACTATATACAAATGATTTTAATCATTTTAAAATTTTTATTCATGGGGTCAAGGCAGGGCACACCACAACACGTGTGGAGATTGGAGGACAATTTGCCAGAAGTCTGCTCTCTCTGCTATATGAGGTCATAGGAATCAATTCAGGTCATCAGACTTGGTGGCAAACACCTTTGCCCCTTAACACGCTGAGCCATTCTGCTAACCCACACTATATAATTAAATACTAACACTTTATAGTAAAGCTATATGCACCAGTTTTACTCTTTCATCAAAGAAATGTTTGCCCAAGCCCTCTGATTAGACCAGTTCTATCCTCTTGCTTCTTGATCTGCTGTAACGCTAGTTTATCCCATAATCACCACTGAAAGAATGTCAGGAGGCAAAAGGAAGAAGAGAGTGGTATAGCCGCAGTTAATGTCTCAAGCTTGGTCTTTAGGTGGAGATTGTCTCCCCTCCTTTTTCATATCAAATGCATTGTGGTGTTTAGCTTTAAGTCTAAACTTGACACAACTTAGAACCACCTGTGAACAGACTCTCAATGGAGGGCTGCCTAAATCAGTTGGCCTGTGGGCATGCCTCTGGGGGACTGTCTTAAGTTAAATGATGTGGAAAGAAGCAGTCCACTGTGGGTGGCACATTCCCTAAACAGGGGTTATTAAGCAGTGGAGAAAGTGAACTGAGCACCAGCAAGCAAGAGAACATGGCTGCACTCTTTTCTCTGCCCGTGACTATGGATGTGTTGTAACTAGCTATTTGTCTTCTAAGTCCCTGCCACCTTGACTTCCATCGGTGAACTATACCCTGGAATTGTGAGCTCAAATAAACTCTTTCTATCCTAAGTTCTTAGATTTGTTTGAGGGGGATGGTTTGGTTTTAGTTAGTTAGTTTGTTTCTGAATTCAGACATCTTATCACAGCAACAGAAATGAACTAGAACACACTTCCTGGGTCAGAGGTGGAGGCAACTCATCCACAGCTTAGCTTACTAGAAGAGAAAAGTTGCAAACAAACAGAAGAAAACACAGACAGATGGAAGGGCAGTGTGCAAGATGAGAGGCTGTATGAGAACGTGGTGAAAAGACCACGACAGTGTCAGGGGAAAAGGTACAGAAGGCACTGCCTACCTGCACTCTCTGAGCAAGACAACTAGCAACTTCCTCCCGGACAGTGACTGACCAATGGTGCTTATTCTTTCAAGGGCATTATCCTGGTGGTCCGGTGGTGGCTGACTGAACCAGGAACACCTCTCTATGGTGCTCCTTTGTGTACCCGATTATCAGAGAGCAAGTTCAAAAAATTAAACTACATAATGGTGGCATTGGCTTAGTTTACTTTGTCCTTTGTGACCAGTATTCAATTGAACGGCTAAGGGAGTGGCAACAGGAAACAGGTTCTGTTCTATATCAGATGACTTTGCCTCAGTTCCTACTGTGCAAGAGATGGAGTCATGGCTCCATATATCCCTTACCCAAACCAGTCTTTGGTGAGCCTTCATCATCCCTTCCCGACGATGTTAGGATGCTCTGTTTTCCTCAAGAAACATGTTGGGGTGGGAAGAGCACTTGACTGCTCTTCCAGTGGACCCAGGTTTCATTCCCAGCACCCACATGTTGGCTCGGTACAATCTATAACTCCAGTTCCAGATGATCTGATACCCTCTTCTGCCTCCTTAGGCACTGAATGCACATGGGGCACAGACATACATGCAGGCAAACATCATAGAAATCAATAGCCTTTTGTAAAAAGAGAAAGAAGGAAAAATAATCATACAGGGAAGAGCAATAGCAGCAAGGGCTCCTTCGCCTGTGACATACACTCACTGATACACAGATACACACTTCACTGAGTGGTTCCTTTACCTGTGATATACACTCACTGATACACACTTCACTGAGTGGTTCCTTTACCTGTGGCATACACTCACTGGTACACAGAAACACACTTCACTGAGTGGGCTACATTTATTTGGGAGAATTTATAAATCTCTTGTTTTATATTAAGAAGTACAGTACATTTATATAGATTTTGTTTTATGATTAAATCTTTAATATGTTAACATTTTAAAGCAATGGGAAAGGAAGAGAATGACTGAGAACCAAATGTGGTCCTATAGAGATTGCTCAGTGGTTAGAGCACTGACTGCTCTTCCAGAAGAGCTCAGTCCATGCAAATTTTCCAAAGGTGTCACTTCCACTACCTTCACTTACCCGTTAAGATCTTAGAAGCAATATAGCCACCAAAATGCCCAGTGATAGCGCACACCACCTGTCCACCTGTGTTGGAGGCTTGGGGACACAACTGTGCAGATCCCCCAGCACCATATCTTTGTCACCATATGAATCCTACCAGGCACTTCAGTAGTCCGCACGAGTGTCAGTCAAACCAGAGGCATGCTATGAGTTGTCCCCAACAATAGTCTGTCCCTGTCATAATCTGCATAGTCTATCCCTGTCATAATCTGCATAGTCTGTCCCTGTCGTAATCTGCATCTTGGTGCAGAAAAGGCCTCAGAGTTGGCACAGAGGTCTTCCCCGTAAGCAGGGATGAAAGAATGGTGTTTATTTAATAAGATGGTCAAAGTGTGTTAACAGGGATTTTTCTTTAAAATTTATTTACTTTTTTTCATGTATGAGTGTTTTGCCCTCATGCTATGTATATGCACCATGTGTGTGCCTGGCACCTGAGGGGGCAGAAGAGGGCATCATATCCACTGTAACTGGAGCTAGGGGCAGTTGTGAGTTGTCACATCAGTGATGGGTCCAAAGCAAGAGCAGCAAGCTGAGTCCTCTCTCCAGCCCCGGTGAACAGGGACCATCTGTTCAGGCTGAGGAACTTATCACTATATATAGTTCTTCACTTTAATGTCATTTATTATATTCTTTCTGACAATAAATATAGAAAACTGTTTGTGAGTGAATAGATGGTTTTCGATGACTTCTTATATCCAAAACAGACATTTCTAGGGTATAAAAGTTTTTTTTTCTTATTTTAGATAACATACATACGACAAGAATATGAAACAAAATTCAAAGGGTTAATGCCTGCATCTCTGAGACAAGAACTTGAGGACACCATTTCCTCCCTGAAGTCACAGGTAACTCCTAGAGCTGAGCATGCTCGAAGATGTAGGAGTGGCATAGGTGGGCATGGCTTCTAAAAAGAAACTGACAACTAGCCTGATTCTTCCTCGTTCCAGAAGTCACTGTGAGGCCCACACTTGCCCATCACCAGTGTGAACTGGGTTAGTCCCCTGAAACTGGGTCAGCCATGGCAACTTAGATTCATTCACAATCCACTGCAATTTCACCGTTCCCTCCTGGTTCGGGCTCTAAAGTGCCTTTCTGCACACACTGCTGCTTCCTCGCTGTACTAAAACACAGAGGAACGAAACGTCTTTAGAAGCAGGTTTTTCTGATATGTTTTATATGATTTTCAAAGATATATATTTTAAGTCCAAGGCAAAATAGTGTTGATATTCAAGCAATTAGGTTTGATGTTTCTTATTAAAGTATGTGGTTCCTAAAATGTAAGGTGAGAGATGCATACTTGGGAAACTGAGGCAGGAGGATCACGAATTCAGGATATAGCCTGAACTACATAGCAAAATCCTCTCTCAAAACAAACAAACAGACTTTTGTTTTAAATGTTGTTTTAAGGGATTTTGGGGGAGGGGTTGAAATGGTGTTTTACCCTGTGGCACTAGCTGTCCTGGAACTCACTGTGTAGACCAGGCTGGCCTGGAACTCACAGAGATCTGCCTGCCCCTGACTCTTCAGTATTAGGATTAAAGTTGTGTGCCATCATGTATTGAATGTTTCATTCATTGTCAACCTGTGAGGTTTTTTTATGTGTTTTGGGGTATTTGTTGTTTTGGGGTGGGTTTATTTTTATTTTTTATTGTTGTTGTTCTAGAAAATGTCTCTACATAGTTCTGACTGTCCTGGAACTCACTGTGTAGACCAGGCTGGCCTTGAACTCACAGAGATCTGCCTATCTCTGCCTCAGGGATGAAAGGTGAGCGCCATCACACCTGACACCTATGAGTTTTGAACTCCCACATGAGGAGTCTGCGTAGTCTTATTTCCAACACTCAGACTCTAAAATGTCTGAGTTTCTATAATGGTTCTACAAGGGAAAGGCTTCTGAATTCTGAATGCTAAGGACTGTACTTGGTACATAGCAGGTGCTCATTAAATAATAAAATAACCAATGTAGTTTGACAATACTAACATGATATGCTTATTATAATATGTAAAATGACTTGTGACGCCAAACATGGTGATGTATGCACCTTTAATCCTAGCACTTGGAAGGCAAAAGCAAGTGGATCTCTGTAAATTCAAAGCCAGCTTGGTTTATATAGAAAATTCCTGGCCATCCAGGGCTACACAGTGGTGGGGAGGAGAAAACAAGATTGTGACGTTTGCTTGGGTCAGACTGACCTAGAACTTGCTAGGAAATGCAGACTGGCCTCCAACTTCTGAGAGCCCTGCCTCAGCTTCCAGGTCTTGAGCCATCATGCCAACCTGAAGCGGATGTTAGCTGATGCTTTCCTGTTTCCCTCGACAAGAAGGCTGAAGTGAAGGGTCCTTTCCATCAGTCCTCTTCCTACTGTCCTCTGCTGCCTTGGCGGCTACTAATAGGTTCTCTGTGCTGGCCTCTGCATATGAAGACAAATGGCTGAAGAAGAGAGCAGAGCGCAAAGGGCACGCAGATTTTTTATTTATTTTTTTTAATGTGAAAAGCACTCAGAGGTGTGGGTTACACATCAGCTTCTCGGAGTGGCCATGGGGTCAGCTACAAGGGTCTGACGCCCTCAAAGGAGATTCTTATTTTGGAGGCAGGGGGGCGGGGCAAGAAACCCAATACCCACCTGCATGGCTTCTGTTATCGTTCATATCATCTCACTGTGACAAAAGCCACTTCAACCTCCTGCAACTGGATGTTGACCCAGAGAAAGCATGCTGCCAGCTGCATGAGGGCCTCGGAGTTGGCAGCTGCGCGGAGGAGTCGAAGGCCTTAGAGTGCGCAGATTCAGTTGGAAGGCACAGGTGCCTGTGTTTTTGAAAATTGTTGGAATTCCAATCGATCGCAATGCAGGGTGGGGGAGGAGAGTTAAAGCAGTGCACTCTGCATCTGTCAGAATTATCAATTGTCCTGTAGGTCATCTGAGCAATCAGATAAAAGGAAGCGCGGGCACTGTTCCGGATAAGCAACCCAGGGACCGCTGTGACGCACACCCACTTGGGCAGCCTGTGCTTTCTCTCTTTCAGGCACATTTTTGGTTCTGCCAGCTGTACTCTTGCATAACTATGCCTCAGAACCAGCCGTTGCCATGGTTTCAACTCAGACCAAAGAAGCAAGAGTAAACAGTTCTGAGCAGATCAAATGCCGCTGACTCTTGATTACATTAAACCATAGTTTAAGCTGTCCCCAAACTGTGTTTTATGTGGTTGGATAAGGTGTCTTTAATCGATGCCTGATATATAGGTGTTATTGATCCCATAGACATTTATATTTCAAAGAAGTCAAATGTATGATAAAGACCTCATTGGAGAAGTCATGCTGGGCAACAGCTTCTTCTAACCCCAAGCCCTCCACTCCATGGAGGTACCTACTGTGAAGTCCATTCTGGACATTTACTATGAGGTATACCTCATCATACTTATGGCCCTGGGAAGCAGCTTCATGAACTCCATTTCACAGATGACACAGCAAGAGCTGAGTAACCTTCCTAGAGTCTTTAGAGGCCAAGCCAGGGATGGAGCTCAAGTTGGCCCAACTCCAGGAAAAGCCCAGCTCTTTCCACTCCAAAAGCCTGTCTCTAACCTCAGGGAATCCCCAGAATGGATTTGAGGTTTCCAGAAAGCAGTAATTTTCTTTTCACTTGCTCTCTCGCTCATTGAACAGCTTGTGCATACCAGCTACATGCCCAGCCCTGTAAAAGAAGCCGGGGACTGGGAGACAGACAGAGTCACCCCTCTGCAGAAAGCCCTTAGGTTTGGGAACAGATGTGAAAACATAACCACAAGGCAGTGTGAGAAGGCATAGAGCCCAGGATGCAGACGAGGGACTGCTGCCTTGGGACAGGACTAGGTGGCAAGTGTTCCAAAGTGAGAGCCCCGGCCAAAGGGCGACAGAGTGAACAGCATGGTGTAAGGTGTCAGTGTGGGAAGGTCATGAGGACAGAGGGAGCCACCAAGATAGATTGGCACCAGATCAAGATGGCCCCTGGACTAGTTTATGGTTGGTTCTGTGGCCTCTGATGGATTTTTGGTAGGGACAGGGTGTGACCAGATGTAGGAAAGTGCATTATTAATATTTACTTCCTCTGAGTTTTATCCAGAGAATTATCTGAGTTGAAGAGAATGCCAGCATACTGTGTGTGCAATGTTGACATAAGTACTTACCTTTCTCATACAAGATGTCTTTCTAGGTCATCTTTCTGCAAAAGAGAGCATCCATCCTTCAAGAAGAGCTGACCACCTACCAAGGCAGAAGGTATGAGCAGTGAATAAAATGCCTTCCCATTAATTTGTTCTCTGTATCCCTGGAGTCTTTAGCTTGACATGCAAGTCTTCACTGAAATGTCTAGACACGAGATAAGTCTGGAAAGGAAGACATTCTTAATGAACAGCTTGTCTTTGAGCAGTCACCCACCTCTTTAATCACAGGACTTAGATTCATCAGAACAAGATTTGGGAATCTCAGGGTGTGGCAAGTAGGGACCTCACCTGGGCAGTCAGGCAAGGTGTGGTCTTGAAGCCCAGCTGTGGACTGAAGGAGACACCATCTTCCTTTAAACTGCGGCATGATGCAGTTCTCTGTGATAGCTCACATCTTCAAAGTCCCTATCCCTGGGGCGTTGGCACTGTTCTCCAGACCAGAATAAGTCAATGGCTTTGTGGTGTTAAACATTCACAGAGATGGGGTATCCTGGTGTGCAGGACTGTGGGATACAGGAGCCCCTTTTTTTTAAAAAAGGTTCCCAGTGATATCACCAACCAAGGTGTTGTTTGCTGATGGTCCAGGTCAGTCAGGCAACTTTGCTTTCAAGTGCAGTTACAGGCCGGACTGCTTACTTGGCATCGAAATAAAAGGAATGAGCTTGTGAATCATTTACTTTTCAAAAGATTCTTTGTGCCTGATGATGATAAGATCAGTTGCTTATAGGCATACGTGATGAAATTTTGATAGCAAATACCCTTTTGAACCTCCAGCTCCTTCAGAATTGTAACACATTTTTACCATTGACAGACCTAATCAGGCTAAAAATCCTAACATGAGTTTTGATTTGCAGGTAACTGCATGGGAGAGCGTGACAGGTGAGATTGTCTGAGCTGCACCGTGGACTTCGTCCAGCAGGTTTGAAGATTTGGATATTGTGAACTGTGAGATCAGTGACTTTTTTAATGCTTAAGTATAATTGAGATCATAAAAACATGCATCACCCATGCGCTGGGTCAGCTTTATCTGTGTCTGCCTAAGTTATTTTACCACTCTCTCTTTCTGACCCCATGTTTGTATTAGAGTAGATGCTGAAGACGTAACTGCCTATGTGAGCCTTGGAAATGCTTTACAAGGAGCTCGCAAGTTAGGCATGATTGGAATCATGATTATAGTATCATATCAAAACCCTTAACCTGTTAAAGCTGTTCCCATGTTCATGTTCATATGTTAAAATGGCATGTTGTACTATTCTGTTTTCTTTCAACATTTCATCACACCCCTCTGCTAAGCAGGACATATACATGGTATTTTCCCCCAGCAAATATTGACTACCTCAATTTCTGCTTTGAAGGAAGATACCTTGTATCATGTCAAAGATCAACTCATAATTTCAGCATGAAACTGCTGTCCAGAGTCAAATCACTGGGTCATGCTTGTCCTGTGGGTCTCCAGCCCGATCCTGGGGCTGCAGGGTTGCAGGGTGGGAACACTGCGCAGGCGGCTCTGGTTTTCCTGTTACTTTCTTGATGTCTCCTGTGTGGTTGTTGCTTTGATTGTCACATTGGTCTGTGATCCTAAGAAAGCCTGACAGCATTTGGCCGTGTTTTGAGGACACAGCCTATTGACAAGCAACTGAGCCTGTCCATTGGTCTTGTCTGCAATGTGTTTGCTCTTTATGAACGGTGGTTAAGCCTGGATTGCTTTTCCCACACCAGCTCTGTGCTGATTGGTCAGCTAGAGCTGCAGTTGCAAAGATGCTCCAATACTCCAGTTTCATTTGAGTGGTCCTGGGCTGAGCCATGGGCCTTTTGAGACCTCTAAAAATGTAGTGAGTGGGAGGGGCAGGGCCTGTAATCATCTGGTTTACCGTGAAAGGAAAGGAGAGATCGTTTATTTACACTTATTCAAAATTCTTTTCTCTCTCCCATGCTCAAAGTTGCCTGTCACTTGCTGTCCAAGAATTAGTTATCCTTACTTGTACTTTGTCTGAGACATGGGGTAGATAAGAAAAACTAGGTTTTACAACCATTTCCAAAGCCAGGGCAGGTCAGTCTGTGTGGTGGCCATCCATAGGAGGTTGGCATCTTACACAAAGTAATCTTTGGGGAGCCACCACCTTCCTGGTGCCTCCCAAGTGTCCTCTTCCCCAGAAGTATAAATTTGTGTCCTATGAATGATCGAGAACATTCGCAAAAACACAAACTCATAGCAGCTGCTATTAAAGCCACCTAACCCAATGACAACAGTTGACACTCACGTGGTAACTTAGCACTCGGAACAAAGGCTGTGTGGCTGGTATGTGCTTCTGTGAGGACCATGAAAAGCAGGTTGAGGTCAGAGGATTTCAAGGTTATCATCGGCCTGCACTGAAAATATTTAATGAGTTGTTTTGTTTGCTGGAGTTGGAACTCCCACCCAGGGATATTTGTTTCCCATGAGTAAATATCAGTAGGTGTTTTGGAAACTTGCCTGCTATTCTTTCTCTTCTTTATTCCAAAGGTTATGGAATTACCAACACTGATGAACCTTTGACATGAATCAGATCCCATTTCCCTTCGGCAGTGCGCCGAGCATGTCTGGGAGTAAATCGAGTAAGACGTTGGGTCTGTTTGATTGGATATGATAGGAAGGGGTAGAGGACACTCAAGTTTTTGTAAACGTTCTCTGATAAAGGAAGTGAGAAGAAAATTGCTCTTGGCATGTTTGAAGTTCCTCGCTGAGTGTATATGTGACTACTGGGACAAAACACCAGTGCTCAGGAAATAAATTATCAACACCGTGCCTTACTATAAAATCCTCTAGGGTTGCATCCTTGCTTTTATCTGAGGGAGGATCAATTGTTCATCGCAAGTGCCTAATTTATTTACAGCTCCAGGTATCGTTGCTGGCTACCATGCCCGCTCCATCTGTGCCTTTTCTAGTCCAACATGTAATTGTCAACAGTGGCGGCTGATCGGGCATTCGGAACACTGAGAAAGGGAAGCTCATCAAGGCGCTGTGGCTGGGTTTGAGTGCTAGACATTCTGCAGGAGTCAGGCCAGGGGAGAGCCCAAGGGAAGCCAGCAGTTCAGTCACCTGCCTGGATGATACTCCCTATCAGTCCACTTCTGCCTCCCCAGCAGTCGGACCTTTTGGGAGTCTGACCACTGATTCTGCAACCTCCCCACTCACCAAAGAACTCTACAGAGGACCCCTATCAAGGGATGCAGTGGAGAAGGAGGAAATCTGAGAGGGAACAGAGGACTGATTTGCTTCATAGACCGCACGAAAGTCTTGGCGGCAAGGTGGCTGGAAGGGACTTGCTTGTGTGCTGAGGCCATTCTGTAAATGCTGCATATTAACGGATTCTTCAGAAACTGGCATGCGCTTCTGATGGTGAGCAACCTCATTAAAGGGGTCTGCAGAGAAAAGTGCCGAAGGAAGGAACTGGGAGTTTGAATTAACAATTAACAGCGTCCTCATTGAAGTGCATCACCAGCCAGGGAAGGCAGCGGCGTTTGTGCTTTCTGTCGAAGGGTGAAAGGAAAGGTAAAACATCAAAAATGGTGGGAGAAAAGTTTCAGAACACAAGGTCATTTGAATTCATAGTTTCCTTAAAAGAGCTCTCTCTTCAGAGCTTTCATATGCTGTTCAGAAAGGTCGCCTCTTTTAAGCCTTGTCATTAAAGACAGTTTGCTCTTTAAAGTGAATTATCAAAGGGTCTAGAAATTGCGAGTTACTGAACTAAAATGCATGATCAATTTGAAGTGCGCTAACTAAAGCCTGCTTAGCTGTGGATGTGCTTTTGTGCCGGCAGCCGCTTTGATAAAGCCAGGGGAAGGTACATGGTTGGCCAATTCAAAGTAGGGAAAGGAGATAATTAGATAAAACTTTCTCAACTCTCCGAGTGGGTCTTAACTTTCGAGGCTTGATTAGGAAGCTATGGCAGAGGCCCTAAGTGGTATGTGAGGAGTGGAGTGGAATGTCCCAGGTCCTGATGGGGTGAGCGTGAACCTTCACTGTATTGTTTTAAAATCTGGATCAAACTCCAGGTCATATTGTTTGCCTCACACAGAGGAAGAGAATTAAGAATGGTGTCATGAAACCAAAGAATTGTTAAATCTGGTTCCCACCCCAGTATCAAGACCCTATTCCCCCAGGCATCTCAGTTCGAAGGCAAGGTTTTTATTGACAAACATTTTTACACCGGAGACCTAAATACTGCTGTGGGTGTTGCCGTCTAGAGAGGATGTAAGGCTGGCCAGTAGTGTGACATCCTCCTGGGCAGTCTGCCACCTGATGTGAGGTCTCATGGAGCATGGTGAGATGCTCACAGAGACCTCATCGTGGGACAGAGCAAGGATAACTCCTGAGGAGCAGCTTTCATCTGACTAGCTGAAATGTAATTACATGGATAAAGCCATTTGGCCCACTCTGTCCCTTTAGCTAGGAAAGGAATTTAGCAGATAGGCGGCGTCTGCTGTTTCTGTTTCCTTGGTGATTCTCTTCACCCACTTGGGCCTCTCTTCTCTAGTCTGCCACACAAACCATTATGTTTGTTTCCAGCAGAATCACGTCAATCCTTTCATTGGTGTTTCTCAAACTAGCAGGGCATGATAACGCACTTAATCCTGGAGGCAGTGGATCTCTGTGAGATGTATGCTAGCCTGGTCACATAGTGAGTTCTAGGACAGCCAGAACTACATAATGAGACTCTGTCTCAAAAACAGAAACAAAACACAAAACAGTCTTTCTCAAACCAGTGTCCATCAAGGTCTTTTTGTCTGGTGGGACTTACTCAGAATGTTCTGATGTCCCACTTTGATGATCCACATATGTTAGTTCATCCTTTATTCATTCATTGGTTACAGATTATCAGCTGTGTTCAAGCCAACAGAGTAACCCAAGCCTACCGGCATTAATTCTAACACACTGGTGTGATCTCTGTCTTGAGAGTACTGACGACTGGTGCACTCGGGTGGGCTGCTCTCACTTAGGTCCCCAGGAATGCCATCTGATGGGGCTTGTGGGGCAGTCACAGGAAACATGAATGTAAGCCCACGGTGCTACCTCATGTTCAGAATCCTCATGCTCCCAACAGCTAGGTGAGACAGCTGATTAGGGGCCTTCTAATCAAATTCAGGAGAGGCCAGACATAGACACGAGAAGCCATATAAGTCCTGAGCCCCAGCACCAACAACACTTCTGCTGTATTCTATTAATGGAAGAACCTGTCTAGAGTAAAGTGTAAAGGACAGAAGTTAAGCAAAGTCAGAGCCTCTGTGCTGCCTTGACCCTGCCATAACCTTCCATAAGAAAAAAAACTGTTTAGCTTTAACCTGTGTCTTAGTTAGGGTTTCTGTTGCTGTATAGAGACACCATGACCATGGCAACTCTTACAAAGAAAAAATATTTAATTGGGGTGACTCATGATGTGAAATGGTGGCATAAAGGCAGACATGGTGCTAGAGAAATAGCTGAGAATCTAATGTCTTGACAACAGGAAGTGGTCTGAGATACTGAGCATAGCTTGAGCATATATGAGACTTCACAACCCACCTCCACAGTGACACACTTCCTCCAACAGGCCATACCTACTCAAATAAAGTCACACCTCCTCTAATAGTGCCACTCCCTTTGGGGGCCATTTTATTTCAAATCACCACAACCTGGAATTCACTAAGACGATTTGACCTATACCATTTTGTTTTGATTTTTGTTTAAGCTTCTTCTGGGACCTTGTATTTTATTGTAGAGTTCTATGAGATATTGATGAGAGAAATACCAACCAAATTGATTAGATTTTTAAAAAAAAAATTCCTTTGTTGTAGGGGAGAGGCTTCTTGTTTGTTCCTGACTGCCCAGACCCAAAATAATTATTCAGAAACTATATCATTTGAATCACCTCTTGGCCAATAGCTTAAGCATATTTTTAGCTAGCTCTTACATCTTAATTTAACCCATTTCTATTAATCTGTGTATCACCACATGGATATGGCTTACCAGCAAAGTTTTGGCTGTCTGTCTCTGGCGGCGGCTCCATGGCTTCTCTCTAACTCTGCCTCCTTTCTCCCACATTCACCTTAGTTTCCCCTGCCTAGCTCTATTCTACCCTATCACGGGCTCAAGACAGTTTCTTTATTAACCAATGGTATTCACAGCATACAGAGGGAAATTCCACATCACCTCCCCTTTTCTGTTTAAATAAAAAGGAAGGTTTTAACTTTAACATAGTAAAATTACATATAACAAAATGGGTATCAAGCAAGAATTATAGTTACAATATTTATATCTATCTTTTATCATAACTAAGGGAAACTATAACCATCAATTCTTCAATTCCATCAAAGACCACAGAAGGATTTAATATTACCTAAGTAAACAGGAAGTACTTTGTAAGCAACTTTCAAAACTCTAGAATTGACAGAGACATCTCAATGCATGGACAGTCACCCAAAGTTCTTCTGTATCACTAGAGCATCTATCTTCAGCCCACAGGCCCATAGTATCCAGCAGACTTTTCCATGAAGCAAGAAATTTCAAAAACAGTTCCACATATATTGACATTTTTCAGTCACTTTCTTCTGTGTCCTGCAGAATGTCTGGCAGACTATTTCATGAAGCAGGAACCCTGAAGGACCTTATCATGTTTAAGCAAGTTCATAGGTCATTTCTCTGTGGGTCCTGCATGTCCAATGCATATAGCATAGCAACAAGCAGTCCAGGCAAGAGCAGTTTCTTGCCCAAATTGCTAACAAACTCCACAAGGCGACTCTTCGATGCCCATCTTCCTCTTGAAGTAGATTAGTGCTGCCAGGAACAGATGTGTCTCAGTGTCATGAAAAGTCCTAAGTTATTAAAACATTTTAATGTCATATTCTGTAGGTCTCTGGAAGATTTGAAGAATACCTATACAACTGAAATAAATCTTTATATATCTAGAAAACCTAACTAACATGACTGCAAGCTTGCCTATTATAGATGATTATCTATTAACTTGAATTTTTAATTATACATTATATTTTTAAATGAGCTACACAAACACAATATCTTAATCAAGAGAAGAAATACATAATTAACATTAAATTTGTATCAATAAAGCAAGATCCATACCAATGCCAAGTATCCATCTCTATAGCATATCCCCCTTTAAATGTAAACAAGCATTTATAAATAACATTTGGGAATTTGGGCATAGTTTTCTCCAAACTACCTTCTGCTGTTTATTGGGCAAAGTAATTTTTGGAGGTGTTCATGGTGACCTTTCCTGGGGTCTTGGTCCATCAAGCACATTAGTCTATAAGGATTCCACAGGTTCTCATCCTCTGTGGAAACAAAAGAAGAACCTCTTTTCCAAAGCAACATATCCTTAGACCCAAATTTTAAAGACAAGATACTATTAAAGTATGTTGGTTACTTAGTTCCTTAATCATCAAAATTTTTAAAGAAAACACAAGAATATACATAACCCAGACTCTGTGTATATTGTCTTTATGTGGCTTATTTGTTTTTACTCTATTACTTTTTAATATTTATTTTATTATCTATATTCCTTTAATCTATGACTATCTGTACTCTTTCTCTTTAAAAACTTTGTTTTGTTTTTTAAACCATTTTTATAACTCACTATACTCTTTTTCTTCTCTCTCCCAAGCCTGTGTACATTTATCCAACACTTGACTCAATTAGAGGTCTTTTATATCTGAATCTGTCCTATTGTGTATCTGTAATTCTTTTCTGTCCAGGAGTGTTTCTTAAAATGATAAGTGCATCTAAGGCTTCTTTGCCTTTTGGCTCTGCCCAATCAAATATGGCGGGGTGGAGGTCTGTTTAGCATGAGCCACGCTCATAACCCCATTTTCAGGCACACAGCTGGTCTATGTTTCCATTAAGCAGTTTGTAGCACTCTGCTCACAAACCCTATTTAAATGCTTGGCCTCCTGAAAGAGCCAGAGTTTGTGCTGGCAGCATATCCCAGGAAGCCACCATTTTGAAACTGTGCAATTTTTACTGCTACCACTGAGTCAGGAAACCTTCTCTTAAAAGAATGCACCTGAGAAAATGCTTAACTTTGTGTGTGTGTGTGTGTGTGTGTGTGTGTGTGTGTGTGTCTAGAATTCCTCTCCAAGCCCCACAGGTTTTACATGGATTTAGTCAATCCCACATTGGTATGCCAATTTGTTGTAGGAGAGGCTGCTTGTTTGTTCCGGGCTGCCCAGACCCAAAATAATCACTCAGAAACTGTATCATTGGAATCACTGCTTGTCCTTTCCGGATAGTCTGCATTTTGTCAGTGGTCGATGCATCATTTTTTCTTGTTTGAAAATCCTGTTGATCTGCATTATACTTGTACAGTCATAGGCTAAACTGAGGATTTAGAAGTGCATTCTAAATTCTAATTCAGGGAAGCCCTGAGTTAGAAATGTTCAGTAAGGGCCTGTCATCTGTGAGCCTTTTCCAAGATGGAAGCAACCATAGTTTTTTGGGTTTTGTTTCATTTGTCTGTTTGTTTCCCAGCTATTCTCTGTTTGGGACTTGGTATGCATTGTTTATTGTAATTATCTTAGCGAGTGTATTATTTTAAGGATCTACTAGAGCCCCACTCCCTGTGCCCAGGAGGTTTCCCCTTCTTCCGGGGAATTCTCAGGCACTTGGAAGGATGTGGATTTGATGAGACTGAGTGGGAAATTTCCTGAACCACAGAACTTAAAAACTACCCAGCTAAATTGAGCTTAATCCTCTAGATAAATAAATGACTCAGCCTCCTAATGGCCCCGTTAGCTTTCTCTCCATGGCAGTGGAGTTCTTTCTGCTTGTGCTGCTGGGCCTATCTCCTGGACCTCACCTCTCAGCTGAGCCTGGGTGGGAAATGTAAATATATAAACAGAGCCAAGTACAAGAAGCTAGGCTGCCTCTACTGGCTAACTCCCATCTTCCCACATGCTGCAAAGCATTGGGTGGCTCCTGGTTGAAGAATCGACTTAGTGAAGTTTTGAGACCATCAGAGGGTTGATTTGGCAGGCATTCACATCTGTTTAACCAGTGAAGCTAGAGAGTTTGGGGGTGAAAGGAAAAGTGGGGGGTGGGGGACAGGGGAATCATCATTTCCTTTGGAAGAGGGAATATTTTCCTGGCAGGATAATGAAGAGTACTGAAACTTTTTAAATAAATGTGCTGAGATCCACCAAGATCTCACTGGTTTTTGCATCTTGCCAAGTGACCAAGGCTGTCATTTGCCTGCCATCAAGCCTGATGTTACTTCTCACGTTGCATGTAAACTGGTCTTACCCTGGATTCCCTTGAACACCTCGGTGTTTCCCAGAGACTGCGGTGTCACAGCTGTGTGGGAAACCCTCTCCAGAACTGGTCGTTTGGCCCATCAGTTACCATTGTGTCTGCAACGAAAATATTTATCCAGGCCGGCCACCGTGGTGACTGTGTGAAGCCTGGCAGTGCTGCCCTGTCATGTCTCCACCTGCCCCTTCTGAGTTAAGGATCTGGGAGCAGTTGGCTGCCTAGGGTGACATTTCCTGCAGTGTCAGGGAACCTTTCTCCGACAGAGTTCCCACTTGCATTATCTTACTGTCCTCAGCATTTCTGTTTATGTCTTTGAGCATGGGAATTTGGAAGCTGCTAGAATTTACATGGAGTATACATATGCTATCTGAGATCTTATTTGGATTCTCTGTGTGTGTCTCTGTGTATGTGCACATGTATACACAAATTTTTAAATCTGCACTTTCAAAGGCAAATTTTCTTTATGATGCCCCAAATCTTTTTTTAAATAGGCCAATTAAGATAGCAAACCTAACTAGCTGTCCCACTGCTGGCCCCTGCTGTTAGATACTTTGCCTAAAACCATATCATGTTCACTCTCTGCCTTTTTATTGATAGAAGAAGAAGATTAATTGGCCTTATCTCCCTCTCGCAGTGTAATCATAGCTTTGCCTGTGAGAACACCTCTCACTGCGGGTTGGGCTCAACTCTTCAAAACTTGAATAATTTGTTCAAATGCTTCAATCTTCTGCGGACCTTTGCTTGAAGCCTCAGCAGCTCAGAGGCTGAGCCTCAGTGAAAGAGGCATGCAAGAATGAATACCACCTTGCCAGTCAACTACTTGCCCAGAAGGCATCGGTGATCCAGTGGGGAAGATAAAGTATATAACACCCAAGAAAAAGAAAGCCATCACACAGCATGGACAGGACCCAATCTGCTGGACTCTGAAGGGCACATATGAAGCCAGCCCCATGGAGGTGGCACCTGGGCTGGGCGTGGCTTCAGAAGTTTTGCTGTCCTTCCAGGTGCAGCCACAGCCAGGGCAGAGGCAGGGCCTGATGCCCAGGTCACCTCAATTACAGTTGCCGGGAGGGGGAAAGCACTTTAATGTAGACATTAAAAGGTATGTTTGGGGTACATGACAGAAGACAGAGAATGGATTAGCTCACAGCCCTCTGTATAGGTCAGAGCAGTCACCCAGGTCCTTTAAGGACCCAGAACTCAGTAGTTAGCTTAACTTCTCTTCCCCATTATTAAAAACTGGAGGAGAGCCTGACAAGAGAACTCAGCTGGTAGAGTGCATGCCACCAAACTTGACACCCGAATTCAATTCCTTGAACTCACGTGGTAGGAGAGAACCCTACTACAACTTGTCCTCTGATCTCCACACAAACATTGTGGCATGAGCTCACCAGTGTATGTACATACACACACACACACACACACACACACACACACACACACACACACTAAACATTGTTAAACTAATAGAAGAATTAGTAGAACATGAAGATGAAATGAGCTAGGCAAGATTGAAAGTTAAGGCCAGCTTATGGTAAGACCGTGTCTCAAAAATGAAGGCAGAGGGAGGACTGGGGAGTTATCTTACTCCATAAAGTACTTAGAGAACCTGAGTTCAACCACAGACTCTTGGAGGGAGTGCCAGATGTGGTGACAGCGCTTGTAATTCCAGGACCAGTGAGGCAGAAGCCTCTGGGAGTCTCGGTCTAGCTACTCCAAGAGTTTCAAACCAATTAGAGACCCTGTCTCGAAACAAACAAACTCCAAGTGGAATGAACCCTGAAGTTGTCCTCTGGCTTCTGCACGCATTCCCGTATGCACCCCCTGTTGTAATGGGCCCATGGGGCCATGCGGCAGAGGAGAGCCATACAGGCAGAGCTTAAGCGAGGAGTTTATTGAGAGAAGGGTAAAGGAGAAAGAAGAAGCTACAAGAAACACAGAGAAGAAAGAAGAGGCAAGGAGCAGCCTGCCTCTTCAGAAGAGCAGCAGGAAAAAGGGTGGGAATGGGCGGAGCTTGTCTCTTTTTTTTATTGTTTCTGTTGAGCTATATTTTTTTCTCCACTCCTCTCCCTTTCTACCCTCTCCCGTGTCCCCACGCTCCCAATTTACTCAGGAGATTTTGTCTTTTTTCTACTTTCCATGTACAATAGATCCATGTATGTCTCTCTCTTAGGGTAGTCTGTGTTGTCTAGGTTCTCAGGGGTTGTGAACTGTAGGCTGGTTTTTCTTTGCTTTATGTCTAAAAGTCACTTATGAGTGAGTACATATTATATTTGTCTCCCTGGGTCTGGGTTACCTCACTCAATATGGTGTTTTCTAGATTCATCCATTTGCATGAAAATTTCAAGATGTCATTATTTTTCCCGCTGTATAATACTCCATTGTGTAAATGTTGGAGCTTGTCTCTTAAAGGCACCTTTTGCACCTGTGACATATGTAGTGATGTAGCAGCCTTAGGACCCTGGGCTAGCCAGGGTACTGCCTGGGCTCATCCTGCCAGGTGACAGGGGCTAACATAATGCCTGAATCCTAGCACCTCCATACACATGAACTTGCACACACACACACACACACACACACAGAGAGAGAGAGAAAAGATTAAATGAAATGATCTATCTTTAGATGTCTAGCATGTAATAAATCTTCAGTAAATGAAGGCTATTTATACTTTATGATGCTCTCCAATTTCATAATTAGTATTTATATACGAGGAAGCTGGAGCAAAGAAAAATCTGGAAATTTGCCCAAGGCTGCTTACCTAATATGTGGTAGAAGCAACAAGTGGCCTCCTGCGTCCTCAGTCACTCGTTTCTGCTCTTTCCACTAGAATGCACTGCCCATGTGGTTAAGGGAAAGTTCAGGGTTTTACAAGCGACAGGAGCAATTAAGGGACTTTAAATGACTCCATGAGGAGGTGTTAGGAGCCAGCCTGGCAGCAGCCTGAGGTGGACAGGAGGAGGGAGACAAGAGGCTGGAGACAGAGGAAACCTTGGAAATGCCCATAGTGTTCCATAAATAGGCCCAGGTCTCCAGGGTGAGAAAGGTCACAGGTGCCATGGCACATGAAGGAATGAGATGGTTGTGACAGACAAAGAAATACACGTGAGGCAAGGTTTCCACCTTTCAGATGTGTGGCACAGACTGGAGAAAAGGAAGAAATGGCTTTGGAGTAAGCGTCCTCAGGGGGCAGGAGTCCTGAGTTGGGCCCAGGAGTGTGCCAAGTACAGCCGTCTGAGTCCGACTGAATCAGAAAGCCATGGTTTCATCTAGAAGTAGGAGGGGGTGGATGGTTTGGAGAGACTGGAAGAGAGACCTGGGGTGTGGCTTAGTAGGTAGAGTGCTTGCGTGGTTTGCACCAAGTGCTCGGTTCAATCCTTGGCATTACCTAAACCCATCTGGACCCACTGGGGAGGTAGGAGGAGGAGGTCCTCTTTGACCACACTGTAAGTTCAAGACTAGCCTGGGCTACATGGGAATGGAGGGGGTGGAGAAGAGGAGAGAGGGGAAGAAGAGATTCTGCCTGTGGGCAGTGTCACAGTGATGAGGTCTGTAAAAGAAAGGCACTGGCAAAGGCGGGGGTGGTGGGCAGGTCGGATAAGGGCACTTCAAAGAGGATGAAACCCTTTGAACCTGCCTTGAGGAAGCAGGCGGGCCAGTGTGGAGGACAGCTATCTGAACCCAAGGACTCACAGCGAAGGGTGTGGCATCCACCACTCGCGTGTCTGCCGCGCCTGCCATCCTGAGATTGCTGGGGAGTGGGATAGACTTCTAGGGGTTGGGGGCAGGTTCCCTTCCTTTGACTCTGGATGCCAATGGTTCCGTTCTGCTCTGGAGCTTTGTACAGGCCTCCTGCATTATTTATCAGAGTTCAAGGAAGTGTTTGTAAAAGCGCAGCGCTGCCTTCACCGTGTGCTCTGCACCAAACCGGCCTCTCTGTAGAGTGCCCGCACAACCAGCCACTCTGCAGACCAGCCCTCAGGATACACTGCGATAAATGAAATTGACCCTCTGTGAAGGAAGTTCCTCTACATGGCTCAGTCAAATATTTTTGTTTCTGATCCTTACTGATAGGAAACTCTGGAATTTTCATTGTTTTGGAGATATTTTTTATTCTTAACAACAAATGTCAACACTAACTTAACATTTAGGTAGAACTCAACCTTGACGTAGTATACTTAACAACAAAATCACACTCTTTCCGGGCCAGCACCCTTCTCAGAGAACACAGGCAGATAATAGTGAGCACATATTTATGATAGAAAAGATAGCATTAAAAACAATAATTTGGGGTCACAAGATGGCTTAGCCAGTAAAGGTGCTTGTGGCCAAAGCTGACAACCCGAGTGGGATCCCCAAGCCCCACATGGTAGAAGAAAAAAGGCTTCCACGATTTCTTCTCTCATCACCACACCTCACACACATGCCATTGGATGCACACACACGAGCGTGCACGCACACACACAAGCGTGCACGCACACACACAAGCGTACACTAAATAAATGTTAATAAATAAGTTTTATTAAAACCTGTGTAAAAATAGAGAACAGCAAGGCCAGTTTTACTACTGAATACCAAGAGGCTAAACAACATTTTGAAAATGAAAATTGGTAGGTGTATAACTCAGTGGTAGGGTGCTTGCTTAAAATATACAAAGCCCCAAATTAGCTCCCCAGCAAGAAGGACGTGGGGACGGAAAGTAGAGAAGAGGCTTAAACTTAGCAAATTTTGGAAACACAGGCAAGATTGTCAGTACATACTAGCATTTGGTTCCCTGAACTTCCTGGGTAGCTTCTGTGAAGGCTTAGAGAATTTAGCTTACAATGTCTGGAAGCCCCAAATGTCTTCCTTTCCTTACTTTGTAAAAATTTGGCACCAACATTCCTTTGATGCTAACACTTAAAGTTACTAATATTTACTTAGCAAGAAAATGAAGGAAGATGTGGCATACAGTCAAGTATCTTCGATTATGGGCTCTTTCCAGAAGAGAAAGGGGCAATGGCTTTTTTTACCTAGAAAAACTAGTAATTTGAGTCAGGTTGAGATGAAAGCAAAGAATCAGTGATTGTTTTTGATTTGCTGAGCGTTCCTCCCTGACAGAGGGAGTCTTGCTTTTCCTGATGTCTAGGCTGTAGGGAGGAGCTAGTCAATCCAGACAGCCCCGGAACATGACTTTTGAAGGCTGTTGAGGCAGGGCTCCCAGCCGGGATTGTCTGTTGTTCAGCAAAGACAGTGGCAAGTAGCTGGCAAGGACTGAGGGGATATGTCACCCCCAGTATAGCAGTGTGGGTGGTTCCTTTTCAGTAATAGGACATGAACCTCCTAGCCAGGAGAAAGCAAGGCAGAACCTCATGACAAACGTAGAGCATGTCTTATGTAGGCATTCAGCTCAGGGGTCCCTTTGCAGGGAGGGACTGGCGAGAAGGCTGGGCAGGCATGGACCAGGACTTTCCTGCAGATGGACAGCACCTGCCGAAAGCAAACCGAGAGATGCCGTGATAATCATGAACTTGACTGAATTCTTAATGCTCACTGCTGAGCAGAACTCCGCGCACTTCAAGAACAAATGGAGAGGATTCCAATCCAGGAAAGCTATGACACGGAGAAGTTCTGAGTTCCGCTCCTGGCTTTAGCGGAGAGTATATTTCTCATCCTCTGAAGAAAGTTTAGACAGAAGAAGTACTGTCTGATTTCACATTCAGCTGACTAGAATACAATTTAAGTAATTCTAATATATATATACATACCCACACAAACACAGGCATACACACACATACTTAGGCTAGGCTCTAACTTTGGCTTGATCATAATGGTGTTCTCTGTGTTGATAAAGTGGCTGTGTCTCTAAGGGTGGCGGAACCTTGCTTCATGCCTTCTGAGCACTGAGAAGAGGAAGGATAATTCTACTGTGTCTTGAGGTGCATCATCAAATCTTTTGTTATAGAAGCATAGGTCATGTGACTTGATTTAAGCAAGAGTGTGTGGCGAGAGCCAGATTCAATTGCTAACACTTTGGTTCAGTTAGCTTCCTCCGTAGCCACTTAAACCATACCTTGGGCTCACCATGCAGATGGTAGGCAAGAAATGATGATGACGACGGTACGCCAAACCAGCAATGTGCTCACAGTGCAGAAGCTGCAGCACGCAGGCTGTCCTGAAAGGGAAATGTCACCTGCAGCAGACACTACATAAACAGCCCTTGCTGCTCCACAGTTGGAGTTGTTTTGCTCCCCGTTTTAGGGTCTTTTTTATGTTCCCTGGTCCTGCACTTTCATGTATGTCTGTATGGGGGTGTCAGATCCCCTGGAACAGGAGTTACACAGTTATGAACTACTGTATGGGTGCTGGGAATTGAACCCAGGTCTTTTTGAAGGCAGGCCTGTATTTACTGTGGTCTGTAATATTCCTTTGTTCACTCAAGGAGAAGTGAGTACTAAGTCACATAAATCTTGGGGATAGGGAAGGTACTTTTTTTTCAAAAATCCATTTATTTATTATTTATTTATTGGTTTTTTGAGACAGAGTTTCTCTGTAGCCCTGGCTATCCTGGAGCCCAACTGTAGACCAGGCTGGCCTCTAACTCACGGAGATTTACCTGCCTCTGTCCCCCGAGTGCTGGGATTAAAGGCATGCACCACCACCACCCGGCATCATTATTTACTTTTAAGTACTAAAGTGGTTTTCTACCTCACCACATCTAAGGAAAGTAAATATGGTGTGTATGGATTCTTAAATCTACAAAAGGATCAAGAAAAAAACCACAGTCTGGGAAAGAAATCAGTCAAACGAAAGATTCCTCACTTGATCTTGAGCACAATTTTGAAGGACACTAGAAAGCCACGTGAAGACAGGAGAGGGCCAGTTCTTGGTGAGCAGAGAATGTGACTGGCATATTTGTGAAGTTGGAAAGCATTGGTCATTGAGGGCAATCTCCATATGCCACGAGTCAAGCAGCGGCCGGAGCTGGGGAGCCAGTTCTCTGCTGAACACACGGAACATGAAGGCAGGTCACAGCACAAAGCGGTGTTTCATCTCCTCCAGAAATGAGCCTGTTGTTTTGATGTCAAAGGACAAAAGAAGGCCGAAGGACCTGTTGAGAAGTTCAAAGAGTAAGAGTCAATGAAAGGGCGCAAAGCGCTCCTCTGTGGCAGGTGCCGCTGGGCGGCCTGCTGCAGTACCTGCTCACCTCAAATCCACGGGAACTGTTTGCTAAAGGGGACTAATTTGGAGCAGAGTTTCAAGGCTCTAGGGACCATGAAAAAGGAGACAAAGGGACTGTTTTCTGTCCCACGTCCCTGGACTCGTATTTTTAGAAAACTTGGTCAGCTCAGCTCATAAAGGAAAACCTTCAAAAAGAAACATAAATAAATTGGGTTTTAATTCAGTTGTTGCTTTTGCATAGTTAGTTAGTGTGCTTTGACATTCATTTTTGAGGCCACTTTTTTTTCTCTTAATGTTACAATTTAAGTTCACACAAAGGAAGTATTCAGTTCGAGGAAGGTGCTTATGACGGGACTAGGCTGGTGGCTCCGTGGTAGAGAGCATCTTGGTACAAATAACACCTTGGGTTCAACCTCCAGGACCACAAAGCCAGAGGAGTGAGTTAGTTTAGGTCCAGGATCACTTGGCTTTCTAGTGAATTTGAGACCAAAAATTATCATACATACTTCTTCCAACTTAAGACCCAACACACAGATCTTTTAGCCCAATAATTCAAGTGGAAATTTACCAGAAATGGAAAAAGAGCAGTATCATTGGCTAGCCCAGGCAAATGGCTTTTCTGAATTTCCTAAGAACTTGCAAATTCCAAAGAATCTCTAAGAACATCTTCAGAGGATTGATTACCTAAAACTGAGTTATCAAATGGCCCCTGCACCTGCCCCTGGGTTTTCAGAGTGAAGAATGATTCATCTGAGGAGACTGGTTTGATAATTCAAAGTGCTCTACTATATCCAAGGATAAAGGACCTTAGGCTGTCTACAGTCCCAGGGTATCGCAGTCAACGACTTCCCAAGCAGTAGCACACCTATGTCTCGTCACCAGGACCAAGGAAAACCAGATGCCAGTCCTAGCACAGACTGACGAGAAGTTGAGAGACAAGACTAGACCGCCCACCCAGACAGGCGCAGCCACCTTCCTCATCCACTGTGGAAGCAGAGCCTTCAGGGGAACATGGCTTGCCCCAGGCGCTCAGGCCATCGCTAGTGCCCGTGCTCTTTCACCTACATGACCTGCTCATGTTCGCACCCTTCATTCCTTTCCTTGGCTTTATAAGAATATCATACCGTGCATAGTTGCATCCAAGATCCATCCTGCAGCAGGGAGGAATGTGGAACCTCTGCCTAGGGTTGCCAAATAGGCCGGTCCCAAATTTGGGCATGATCATAATTACCTAATGGGAAGGGTTTCTCCTCACCCCACTGTGGAATGATTGATTCCACTTGAGTGCCATTCTTTCCTTTGGGATAGCCTAACCTAGAAACCACTACATACCAGGCTTTAAGATTAAGTAGTTTATACCATGTACATCTAAGACATAGCCTCTGTAGGTTGGCCCTATGCCTAAGATGGTCACTATCTAGTAGAGAAAATTAAAGCAGTATATAAATACCCACAATATGTACTGTCTGGCTTTTTTCCATACAAAGGTCCTAAATAAAAACCAGGAAAACGTTCTCAACTGAGAGTCTTGGGAGAGAAGTAGCGGAGCTCCGGGTCTCAGGCCATGGGACACTGTCCGGGAGCAGTGACTTCCACTGAAGAAGGTCAACACCTGCCTCTTCCCAACTCCGTCTAAGGACAAGTCCACTGCAATCATTTAAGGCCAGCTCCATGCTCTCAAACCCTAGGATCTCAGAGGGATAGAGCGGGAGGAAAGGAGGACCGGGGCTCTTGGAGCAGCCTGTCTGAGACTTCCTGAGAGGGAAAACTACCTCAGGGAGGCTACCACTGACCATTTACACACACCGTCTAGGAGGTGCTGGCTGCAGAGGCTCTCATCTGCTTCCAACGACAGATATATGACACTGTGCAAACAATCATGTCCCCTTTACTGTTGTTAGCTGTGCAATAGATGCTGCAAAGAAGTCCTCTAACTTAGAGGGACCTGCATCCCATCAGTCTACCTAAAGCATTTTGGTTTTTCTTCTTTTAAAGCAGGGAGGATCAGAAAGTCCATCTGCAAGGGGCTTTTGGATCTCTTCAGGTATCTCCACTGCTCTACTGGGAGAGTGTCAGCCTGTCCCCGTGCGTGCCATTGGCTTGTGTGAACCAACCTGGACCAAGTCAAATGGGCAGCTGTAGCTGGGTGTGTACCATAGTGTCAGGCTGGAGACTCAGCTTGCCTTTTCTTCCCCCTGCAAACCAGACTGCTAAAGAAATTGGATACTAGATCTAAGATAAGCTGTAGGTGTTTCAACTAGATACATAGCTTCCCAGAGATAGGGCCAATCATTCTGTCTGTAGGCAGGATTGTAGCAGATTTTCCCTGTGAAGGCTAGGTTTAAATGTTTTTGACCTCAGAACATAGTCTCTGTTATGACCACTTACATCTACGGTTGTAGTGTAGAAAGAGTCATGGAGCTTGTATGTCTGCATTCCAATAAAACTTTATTTACAAAACCATGTACTTTGCAGGCTTTGCCCCACAGGCAACAGCTGCCCTCTTTATGTGCCTTTAGTTAAAAACTTCTTCTGTTCGTAGAATCTCTTGGTTACTAGGAACATCTGGGGTCACTTCTGGCTCCTGTCCCTTATGGAATAGAACCCTGAGTGGTTGGTTGGAAGGTCAGGGACATCTTAGTGCAGCCACATAATTCTCTGTATCTCCATGTTCTGAGCTTGAGTCATCTAAATGCTTCAACTGGAAGTCAGGTTTTATAGTGAGGAGCTGCGGGCAGGCCTGCTTTTCATCCCGCCCGGCTCCCGCATGGTTAGCTTTACACCTGAAATAATTACATGGAAACTGTATTCTTTTAAACACTGCCTGGCCCATTATTTTCAGCCTCTTATTCACATCTTGACTAACCCATATCTAATAATCTGTGTAACACCACGAGCGGTGTCTTACTGGGAAAGATTCAGCATGTCTGACCTGGCGGCTGGCTTCATCGCATCTCTCTCTCTCTGAGGAGAGGCTCGGCAGTCTAGCTCAGAGAGGAGAGGCGGGGCAACTGTCTGAGCCATCTACCTCACTTCCTTTTTTCTGTTCTGTCTACTCCACCTATCTAAATTTTGCCCTATCAAAAAGCCAAGGCAGTTTGTTTATTAGCCAATGAGAATCCTCCATCAAGGTTTTAGGGGAAAGGCCTTAGTGGGTGAGAGAGCTTGCTGTGCAGGCATGAGGAGCTCAGTTTGACTGACATCACATCCACAAATTTTATATATAAAAGGGCTGTAACCTAGTCCTGCCTCCCATCTCACCCAGTCTATCTGCTGGGATTACAGGGGCTCACCACTTCACCTGGCTTTTTATGTGGGTTCTGGGGATCCAAACTCAGGTCCTCACACTTAATGGAAGCAGCTTGCTGACTGAGCCATCTCCCCATCTTCCTCTCTACTTCCTTTTATTTGGCAGGGCTAGGGAAGGGGCTTTCAAGACAGGGTTTCTCTGTGTAGCCCTGGCTGTCCTAGAACTCTCTCTGTAGACCAGGCTGGCCCTGGATTCACAGAACTCTGCCTGTGTCTGCCTCCCAAGTGCTGGGATTGAAGAAGTGTGCTGGCAGGCCTGGCTCCTCTCCACTTCCTCGACCTCTTCTTCATTGACAGGTTTCCACGCTCCATCTCAGCCACTGCAGTCTTCCTTATGGGTCCTGTAAGGCCAGGAGATATTGTTTCCATCTTTACATTGCCAGCCAGGACCCCAGAAGGGGCTACCTACCATCAGTATGTCTTGGAAAAGGAAATGCCCCAACCCTACAGCCATTCTGAAGCCTCCTGACTGGACCATGGGGTCTTCTTATTTCTTCAGCTAGAGCTCTCTTTTCCAAACAACTCCCTGTTCCTCATGACTCAGCTTGTGTCAGCTTTCCCTGTCAGGAGACAGTGTCTGCTTGGACTCCTTGTGCCCTTTCTCATGTGACTCTCACTGCACTGTGAGAAAAGTACCAGTTGATTTGTGTCTCACTGGCTTTTGTGCTCCTTGAAAGCATAGGTATAGAAGTTGAGGTGACAAACAGTCTACTCTAGATAAACACTTCTTGAGAAATGAATGAGTGGGTTCTAGACATATTCCTGCAGCCTAGGGTTGTTCTCCCAGTTGCTCCATTTGGTCAAATGTCAAAATAAAACACCTGCCACAGGCACAGCCTCCTCTTGAGGGCACCTGCCCTCCCCATAGCACTTCCTGCCACCACAGCCAATCCACTTAGCCCCTTCCCTGCACGTAGCCAGTGACCTGCAGCCCAGTCTCACCCTTGGAGATCCCCTGATTCACATGTGAGCTCCCGAGGGATAGGGCTGCTGTGGGCAGGCGGCATGCCCCTTTGGCCTTTGAAACCCATTAATTCCATTGTCATGACTTCTGCTGACCTGTGGCCATCCAGAGAAAGCCTCTCCCTCCTTGTACTTTCTTTTTCTTTTAGTTTTTAAAGAAACCCATGTGAGCCAGGCAGTGATGGCGCACGCCTTTAATCCCAGCACTCAGGAGGCAGAAGCAGGCAGATTTCTGTGAGTTTGAGGCCAGCCTGGTCTACAGAGAAAGTTCCAGGATGGTCAGGGTTACACAGGGAAACTCTGTCTCAGGGAAAAAAGAAAAAGAAAAGAAAGAAAGAAACGAAACCCATGTGGCTTCTTTATTATTTTGTTTGTTTGTTTGTTTGTTTGTTTGTTTGTTTGTTTGTTTTTCAAGACAGGGTTCTCTGTATAGCCCTGGCTGTCCTGGAAGTCACTCTGTACACCAGGCTGGCCTCGAACTCACAGAAATGTGCTTGCCTCTGCCTTCCAAGTACTGAGATGAAAGGTGTGCACCACCACTAACCAGATGTCTCCTTTTTTTTTAAACTGATGAGGAAGCTGAGACTTTTTCTGAAATCAAAGACCAGGCTATCTGCCTGTCTAATTCAGTCTTCACCATGCCTCATCTCAGGTTCTTCACCATACTCTTTGTCCCACGGCACACAGCAGACACACCAACCTCACAATAGGAAGGACTATGCCTCCCTCGACCCTTTCTTGTATAATAGTCACTCAGCTCCCTGTCCATTTACAAGTTAATTTCTTCAGCATTTGATGTGCCTTCTGATATAGTAAGGCTCAAAGGCTTCACCCTTAGCAGCCCTGGAAACTGTGTTTGTTTGGAAATATGCTATATGGCAACAAAGCCTAATTTCATAAACCATCTGATAAGACATTTATAGGGGAACAACACTTGGCAAGCATCCCAAAGAGTCGTATGTGCAAGAGCCTGGTATTGGGCAAGAGTTTGAAAAATGGGGTGGGAATTGCAAGTGGGGAGTCCTGGCCTCCCTTCCAAACGGTTTATGTCCCTGGTCACAATCAGTCCCCTTTGGTGCCCAGACTCTGGGTTTCCTCCCTGTTCTCTGGAGGGAGGGTCTTCTAGACTGTGGAGAAAGGATCCAGGAAACAGCTGCCACATTCCACCCTCAGCCACGGCTGCAGCCGGATGAGGAAATTCTTTCTCTTTGGAATTTTACCTTGTTGCTATTATTTTACCAGGTAAGAATGGCCATCTAGGAAGCTCATCCTTTCTCTGGATGGTGGCAGCGTCTCCTTCCTACAAGTCTCTAGGTGCTGGTGTCAGAGGCAACCAGGGAGATGAGAGGTGGCAGGCTGCATTGTGTAAGCTCTTTATCTCTATCTCTCAGTGCTGCATAGCTCTAAGAGTGGTGGAGAAATCTTAGGCAACCAGTAAGTAGCTAATCTTCGGCAACTGCGGGGTAAAATGTGAAGCAAGCAACAGATTCTTGATGCCCAGCCAGTGACACTCAGTGTCTTACACGGGGACATTACTGAGACAGGATTCCTCTGTGATGCCATGGACACAGAGGAGCTACCCTGCACATGCTGAAGCCTCTCCATTTCCATTTGGAGATGACTGATGGAAAAACAACGGAGGAAGGATGGGAATGGGACATCACTCGCTCCTGGAGTCTCCTGAGCTGGAGCTTCAGAGGGAGGCAGAGCTGCCTGCTTTCCAAGTGGGGTTGTCCCTGTCACAGAAAACTGAGTCAACTACTGGTTTTTCCTTTTTCACCTGAAAAATAAAATGTTCCAAGATAGCAGCATGGCCAAGTCATATTCCCAGCTAGTGGCTTCAATATCCCTTACCGGTCTGCAGAAGGTAGGGTGACTTCAGAATAAACTTGGGGTCCTCTGTCACTTACATAGGCAAAAATGGGGTTCAAACCATTGTTGAGAGAGCCTAACCTCAGACACTGGCTGAGTTTACTCTCCACTAACACAAAACATAAAAACTTTGGACCAGAAAATATTCACTTGTTGAACAGTTATGATGGTAAATAATCCATTTTCAGAGGGCAAGTCCTGTAACAGGCATGGCTTCCTGCATCCTCACTGTGGCTGTTCTGGAAGACAGAGCCCACTAACACCCAACATGGTCCTCTGACCTCCACACACGTGCCACGACACGAGTGTATGTGCACACACACACCACATACTCTTTCTCTCTCTCTCTCTCTCTGTCTCTCTCTCTGTCTCTCTCTCTCTCTCTCTCTCTCTCACACACACACACACAAACACACACCCCTTTGATGGGGAGGAGTGCCCTCTGTGTAACACGTCTGTCATCTGTCTCAGCATGAGAATAAGCAATAGAACCTGACCTGTCCAGTGCCTGTGCCAATGCCAGGTACCTGACCCTTCCACAGTGACTCTCAACCCTCCCCACACTGCCACCCTTTAATGCAGGTCCTCGTGTTGTGGTGACCTCCGCAATCATAGTATTATTTTGTTGTTACTTCGTATCTGTAATCTTGCTAGTGTTATGAGTTGTAATGTAAATATCTGATATGCAATCCTGTGGAGATCATGACCCACACATTGAGAACGACCGCACTACCAAGCTCTGTCATCTTCCCCGTCGATATTTATTGATATTTATCGCTCTCTTTGCCCCTTGCTTTGGAAACAGATCAAACACATCGTTAACACCACCCCCTCTCTCTCTTTCTCTCTCTCCTTGAAAGTTCTCCTATCGAAACAAAAAATTTGCTTCATGTGGATGCTGGAAGACTGAATGCAATACTTACATGTACTATGCTGGGAAGGGTCAAAGACTTGGAAGCCCACCAGAAATGGTGACAGGAGTGATTGACACAGGGGGTGTGTTAGTTGCTTTCTTGTTGCTATGGACTGAGGATGAGGCAGACTGCTGGACTGGCATGCACAGAGCTGTTACTGTGGACTGGGGATGAGCAGACTGCTGGACTCGCATGCACAGAGCTGTTGCTGGGGACTGGGGATGAGCAGGCTGCTGGACTGGCATGCACAGAGCAAACCCCACCCCACAGAAAACCAAGTGTGGTGGTGCACATCTGCAATCCCAGCACACTGGAGGCAAAAGGGCAGGAAGCACAAGGCTATCCCAGGCAACATGGCAAATGCAGGCTGGTCTTGAACACATAAGACCCTGTCTCAAAACAAATAAGAAAGAGAGCGTTTGCTTTGGCTCTCAGCTGGAGTTTATAGTCTGTGATGGTGGGGAGGGGTCAGCGAGTGGCAGGAGCGTGAGGCAGTGTGAGGTCACACTGGTCACACTGATCACCTGGTCTCAGGAAGCAGAGCATTGAATGCCTATGTTCAGCTGGCCTTCTTCTTTGTATTCAGCCCAAATACAAATGAATGTATTTGGAGAATGGAACCCCAACTCAGCATGCAGCGTCCCTCTTCAGGGGAATCTTTCTGGAAACACCCTCATAAACACGACCAGAAGTGTGTCTCCATGGCGATCCTAACTTCAGTCACGTGACAGTGACAATGAACCTTCACAGGGAGCCATTTACTTTTCATATCCTCCCTGTGCTCTGACTCCAGCCTGCTAGCAAACTTTGACTCTTTCTACGTTGTCTTACTAATAGCCAGGCAAGGCCTGAATCCAAGCCCCACCCCCCATGCATTCCCACCACTTGGGCTTGTCTGATCACTGGGGTTGCTCCCAGCTCAACCTGGGACTGGTTCATCCATGACCAGGGCATAGTAGGTGCTGAGGAACCTGAGGCACCCACTCTCCTTACCTGCATGCCTGACCATATGACTGAAGCCAGGGCAGCCTATGGATCTGGGCGCAGCTTCTACCAGCCCTGCAACCTCATGCGGTGACTTAGTCCCACTGTAGTTAGTCACCTCCTGATGTGGGGACAGAACATCTTCCTGACATGGAACAGCACTTAGCTAGCCCTGCTCTGTCCCCCTAGTATGATACACTACCTCAGTTTTGACGATTACACCCACGTTTAAAGATGAGGAAAGGTTAGGTCTGCTAAGTAACTATGTCTTGCCTCAAAACCCCCCAAACTGAGTGCCATTGACAGTCCCCTACCAGGCTCTCACCCCAACCTCTGTCTGTCTTCATGTCTACTCTAGAACTCATTTTCCAAATGTAAAGAGTCACTCCCTGGCCCCAAGAATGTTGTGTAACTGGCCTCATTGAAATAAGAATCACATTATAGCAGTTGGGAGTGGCACTGCACACCTGTGGTCCCAGCGCTCAGAATGCAGAGGCAGGAGGATGACCATAAGGCAGAGGCAACCTGGCAAGGCTACATACCCTGTCTCAAACAACAACAACCCATTATACCATTCCAGTGTATTGTGTCTTTGAATTGACCAAAGGGAGATAAGAGGTTACGTTGAAGCTTTTCTAATTAAAAACCAATAGTTTTTAAATTTTTTGTTTTGTAGAGCAACAAATACTGCATTAGACCAACACCATGTGTAGGTAATTGAAATGCCTCCCCTTCAGTGGGAACATGGTCATGGGTGATGCAAGAATTATAGCGGGCGCCCTTTGTTCCTGTGGAACTGTCCAGTGTGGACATAGGAGTTCACTGCCCTCCAAAGCCCCTCCATGAGTTAGTTAATCCCCACTGTCTGATCCCTTGGGTAACACAGAGATGCTGCTCCCAAAAGCCATGGAAACCAGGGTTGAAGGATCCTATCCAAAGGGACCACAAAATTCCAAGCATCCCCAAGTGTTTCTGTGGGAGGGAGAAGTGATATCATATTTGCAGACAGAAGCAAAGTCGAGCTGGCAGCCTCTCCAGACATCCTCAGGCCTGAGCTAGTCGGGATGGCTAGTAAGTGGTGGCCTCTTATCCTCCTGTTCTCACTGTCGCTCCCCTGCCACCTTGACTCCAACAGGGATTAGATCTTATCCTAATGATGGGCACCAGGGAAGTCCAGGAGTCCCCTTCCCCGGGGGACCTCAGATCCCGCTGAGCTGCAGCTGATTAACTGGCAATTCCCTATGCCAGTACCCTGTTGTGTGACCAGGACTCTAGTCTAAATAGGATTTAACTCAGGCCAAGGTCACTCTGCCACCTCAAGCTTCAATTCAGGACCCTGCAGGAGGACTCACAGGGACCCTCTTGCTCTCTATCAACCAAAACAAGTTCAAGTTCTTAACAGTGATGGAGCTTGGAACCACCAAGGATCTTAATGATACATGTGAGACCGCAGCCATTTGAAGTTGGAGAAACTGAGGCCAAATTATGAGACTTACCTAAGACCACACAACTGGAGTAGATGTACGTCTTGTTTTGTGTATGCAGAACTAAGGATTGTAAACAGGGTTTTACAGATGTTAGACATGAACTTTTGTCCCTGACGACATCTTCAGTCCTAGGTGCTGTTTTCAATGTGCAGGTCATTCCAATCACACAGCTGTTTTCCATTGAGGCTGAATCGTTCGTCATAGGTGGCTGTGGTGTTTCTGGATGAAATGTTGTTGCTGCTGTTTTTATGAGTGTGTCGTCTTGTAAGCTCTTTGGGGGCAGGGACGTGAGCTGGATTCAGGTCAAGTCAACAGCTATTGATCTTTCACTCCACGCAACTTGTTTCTTGGCCCTGGTAGCTGTGGATGGGTGACGTGGTCTCTGCCGTGAAGGGTCCCTTGTGTTTAGCCCGGTACTATTTCCCCACAAATGCTTAGGACATTTCAAATAGAGGCTAGGGAGATGGTTCGTTTGGCTAAATGCTTACAATGCAAACATGAGGACATTGGGTTGTCCTGGAAAACCCACTTGAAACAAAAAAGCCGAGCATGGTGATAGATGCTGTATCCCCAGCTCTGAGATGGCAGTAAAAGATCCCCAGGGCTTGCAAGTCAGCAAAAATCATGAGTTCCAGTCCAAGTGAGAGACACTGCCTCACAATAAGGTGTTCACAGCAAAGGAATGGCGCCCAAAGTTGACCTCTGGCCTACACACTTGTTAAGAAATGTACATATACCCACTGTCTTAGGGTTTCTTCTATCGCCATGAAGACACCATGACTACAGCAACTCTTACAAAGGAAAACATTTAACTGTGCTGGCTGGTTTACAGTTCAGAGATTTAGTCTATTATCATCACAGCAAGAAGGAAGGCAGCATGCAGGCAGACATGGTACTGGAGCTAAGAGTCCTTACATCTTGATCCAAAGGTAACAGGAAGTAAACTGTCTCCCTGGGTGTGACTTGAGCACATATGAGACTTCAAAGCCTGCCTCCGTGATGGCACACTTCCTCCAACAAGACCATACCTATTCCAACAACATCACACCTCCTAATAGCGCCATTCCCTTTGGGGCCATTTTCTTTCAAACCACTACACCCACCCCCAAAAAAATGTGTACCCAGGAGTCTCTTTGGATGCCAGTTTCCTCACCTCCACATATGTACAAATAGGCATACACCAAGTCCAGCTGTTCCAAGGCATGAGAATCACCTGCATGTCACAACTTGCGCTATTCTCTCCAGTAAAAGGAAGACACTCATTATATAAAAGATTAAGAGTCCAAGACCATGAAGATGGCATCAAGTTCTACTTCCAATAGTGGTAAAGTGCTGTGTGTTGAGTTACTTATCTAACATAACAATAATAAGCTTGACCAAAAAATCATTTTAAAAAACCCACAGGAGGGGCTGGAGAGATGTCTCAGAGTTAGTTAAGAGCACTTGCAGAGGTCCTGAGTTCAATTCCCAGCAACCACATGGTGGCTCACAAACATTTGTAATGAAATCTAGGGTCATCTTCTGGAGTGCAAGCATACAAGCCAGCAGAACACTGTATACATAATACATATATTACATACATACATTCATCTTTAAAAAAAACACCACAGGGGAGAGGCTAAAGTGGATCACACCCATCCTTTGAAAGCGGGGAACTTCACTGAGAGCCATATTTACATAATCTTTCCTTTGAGAACAATTTCCACTGCAGGATGCAGGGAGAATAAGAACTCAAGGCACCATAAACAGGGAGCTGCTAAACCTATGTGTGAACCTCGTTTAACTCCTTGGGTGACCCCTAAGCTGTTATCCTATGAACTGCCGATATATAATAATGGAACCCCACACCACAGGTATCCTTCTGTGCCTGTCTGTTTTGTTCAACATAGCAGCTATGAGTTTTATCTATATGTTCTATATTAGTAGCTCATTCCATTTATTGCTATGTAGTATTCTATTGTATAAGTATCCATAATTTATATTGCTCTTAATTATACATAATTACTTGTATACATTTACCCCTGATGAATATTTGAGTTGTTTTCAGTTTGAAACTTTTATGAATATTATTGTACATGTCTTTTGGTGAACATGGGCAGTCATTTCTCCTGAAAATAGTTTTAAAAGTAGAACTACTGGGACCTAGTACACGTGTATATAGTTTTAGTAGATATTACTAAACAAGTTTCTAAAGTAGTTGAACCAATATAGATTCCTATCAACAGTGTATTGTGGGTTCCTCTCGCCTTAAGTCCTTGTCAACATGTGCTATTGTTGTCTTTTCAAATTTAAGCCCTTCTGGTGGGTGTCCAGGATTAGATCGTTGTGGCATTAATTCACATTCCCTCGCTGAGGAATCATATTGGATGTGTGTTCCAGCACCTGGTGTAGACTCCGTGTGTGGCAGATACTTGGTGTCTGTTGGATTTGAGGGAGTCTACTTTCTTCCTTGAAGTTCAGTTTTGCAAGAACGTGGCATAGATCTGGAGTCAGAATTGGAAACGGGGTAAAAATGGGATTATCCAAAAAACTACAAAGAAACAAATAAATAATCATGTAAATGAACGAATACATAAATAATGTCTTAAAGAAATGGAGCTGCCCCCACCATAAAGCTCTCTGTCTTTGAAACAGAGGCATGCTGTCTCTATCTTTAATCCTGGGGACAGAGGACTGAACGCTGTCCAACTGCCCTTCACCGTTTCTCAGTGCGAAATGGCCAGCTGCTCAGAGCTGTCCTCATACACTGGCTCTGAGAAGGGAAGCGGCTGTCCATGGTCATTAAACCAGGATAGTAGCACAACTAACCCAGGGCATGCGGCTGATTCCAGTCAATGGCAAACCTAAGAGGCAGACTCCAGGGCATGCTGCACTCAGCACCATGGGCTCTGGACTCACTGGGTTGGAGGACAGGACCATGGGCTCTGGACTCACTGGGTTGGAGGACAGTAGCTTATTGACAGGTGGCAGATTTGTGGGAGGATTTGCCTTGGGCCATGGATTGGAAGGACCGCTTTTCATCCCCACCTCAATATTAATCACTTTGCAAACTGCCAGCCTATTAGGAGCTGCATTCCTTGGCAGCTGGTGTTTGAATCAGGCCTGTGCACTCCTGGAAGGCTGGAAGACAATGCGCGGCTTCACCAGACAGGATTACAGGGGGCTTTTCTTCCCTGCACTGGGCCAAGGGGTTTATGTGCATTTCTGCTCCAGTGCAGCATCTCCAAGGATGTTTTCACCTTCTAAGAAGGATGCTACCCACTGAGCTATTCAGAGTGGGTAAATGAGAAAATGAGTTAATAAAATTCATGCCGGAGAAAAAGAAAATAAGATTAGGGGCTGCTGTCTGCAGCGAGATGCTTCACTGGGCCCCAGAAAAAAAAATAGAACAAGACAATTTTTTTTGACCCAAAGGACACCATGCTCAGAATATCACCACTAATCCAATTTCCCTATTCTAACAAGTGTTCTACCAGGACCTCTTCACAAATTCACTCCTTAGACCAGCTATTTCCACTTCATACATGTATTTTCATCCTCACAGGTAGGGCTTGACTGCACAGCACCCATCTGTCCTAACACGAGTGGACTGTGCTGTGTTCAGTGTTGTGTTTCTGGCATAACCGTGGTTTTAGGGCCCCTCACGTCTAATGGCCTCAGACCTATGAGAAAGTTCTCAACCTGTGGGTCTCAACCCCTCCCCAACCATCAGAAAACACAGATATTTACGTTACGATTCATAAGAGTAGCAACATTACATTTATGAAGTAGCAATGAAAATAATTTTATGGTTGGGTCAGCACAACATGAGGAACTATATTAAAGGATTGCAGCCTGAGGAAGGTTGAGAGCCGCTGCCTTAGAGAAACACTGGGAGCAGGATATACTGGTGCATGCGTGTAATTCCAGGGCGCTTAGGGTGGTGCCAACCTGTGCTTGGGGTAGGAGGCGAGAATTCATCATCCAGGTACTATGTATGTTCAAGTCAGCAGCCAACACCACATGTCTGGCCCTTTTCCATGCCGGCTTCTTTGGCGAGCAGGCGATGATAATAATCTTTCTCCCTAACACAGGGCGGGCAAAGGAAGCTACAGGGAAGCTGAGAACTAAGGGTTTCATCCACTAAGACTTTTCCCCTAAACTTTCAAACTGGAAGGTTTTTGAAGAGTTCCAAGCATGTTTTTGCAAAGACGTTAAAAAAGAAGAAAGGTTAAATATAAAAATTGAAGCTTGGCAGGCAGAATTCCCCGAACTCAATGCATTGCTTGTGGTATTTTGAAAAAAAGAAAAGAATTCTGCTTTGAAAATGTCATACTCTAAAGAAGTTTGGGAAGTTTTTTCTGGGGGAGCTGACTCCGATTTAGCTGAATAGATGGTTTGACTGTTCTTTCGAGCCATTTCCAACCGCTCCAAAGGCTGCCTCTTTTTGAGAACAACAGAAGACCTACCCTACAGGACGTTCCAGTAAAACAGGGTAGGTGGGAAGACATTTCCATTTCAATGAAAAAGCGAGATAATAATTACAAAAAAAAAAAAAAATGCCAAGACGCTAAGGTTCAAACCCAATCACCTCCTCCAAAGATGTGGGGACAGATGCCCTTCTGCTGCTCCCAGAAAACTCCCCAGTGACATCAGATGACTCACAGGAGCCCCACAGAGGCAAGGGTCTTCTGGCTAGCTTTGCCATTGTCCAGTCAGGGACAGCACATAGCCTGTCTTTCATCTCCCTCCTCACGTGGCCACACTTCCTCCTTCCACGTACCCGACTTTGTCTCCCTTGGTGTCAGGGGACAGGCGTGGCATCAAAGCCTTGGTGTGCTGGCAGCTCTACTAAGTTGCCTGCCAGAAGGGGATGGCACTAGCTGTGGCAAGGCATGGGGGATGCAGGAGCAGGCTTCTGATAGGCAAGAGGGAGGACGTGGCAAGAAGGATGGTGGCGGTGACAAGACTCATCTCTGCTCTTTGGCAGTGTGGCTTATACCCCGCAACAACACCTGCCCATCCCTTTCCAGATGGATCCGGATGCCTGGAAGATCTTTGACCAAAGGGGCTTTGGAGATGATCTAGTCCTCCTTCCTCACCTTAGAGAAAAATCTGGTTGCCCAAGAATTTAAATGGCAGCCACGTAGTGCTCGTGCACGCCTTTAGTCCCAGCACCCGGGAGGCAGAGGGAGATGAATCTGAGTTGGAGGCCAGCATAGTCTAAAGAGCAAGTTCCAGGATAAACAAGGCTACACAGAGAAACCCTGTCTCAAAAACAAACAACAGAATTGAAATGACCTGGCCAACACCTGGCAGGTAACCAGTGGTGACGTCTACTACTGAACTGCTGGGGTGGCCCTGACACCCAGTGGCTGTGCACGATGGCAGGTGTGTCTGCTGAGACACCCCCTTCGCTTTAACGGTGCTTCCGTCCTTAGCATAGCCCTTCACACACACACACGAGCCGTTCCCTGACCAGCAGCAGAAGCAAGTAGACAGATGGAACACTGTCTGCATAGCTTTTCCCTTCCAACACCAAGGCTAAGACGGAAGCATGACATGTACAGGATCCAGCCGCAGCAATGCAAAGTGAATCCTGTCTTCCCAGGGTAGTTACTATTGCAAGGCCAGATCCATTCTTTGCTTGTGGGGACCTCTCTGACTAGCTGACTCTACTGGAGAATATGTCAAACCCATTTTTTTTTAGCATGTCCTATTTCCCACGTCCTACCATGAGCTAGTAAGCCCAACCTGCCATTTCATGGATCTGTGAAAGGTCACGGGGTTCTGAACTTCTGGCTAGGACAAATGGAAGCACATTGATGGGCACCTGCCTGGCTAGTCAGATCCCTGGGGCAGGTAGCCCGTGGCACCTTCTGTCAGAAGTTGAGAATCTCACAGCATTTGCCTTGTCCCAAGTAGAAATGTCTCTTTCACTTTCATTTCCTGTTCTGTTGGTTGTAGGGTCATAATCCACCCACCCAGCCTGAACCAGCTTTTCCTCTTCCTTTGGGCTAGTAGTAGCAATGCCTAATAGAATTGGGTCGCATTTCTGGGCTCAGCCAGGAGGTGTCGCTATTTAATATGGCCCCCTTGAGTTTGGTACCTCTCTCTGCTTAATAAAACTCAATATTCCATTTAACAATGCTATTTTTTAGCAATCCTATGAGACACTGAAGTTCTGTTTCCCCCACCTTCTGTGGCTAACAGCAATTCTTCAATGGTCTGTTACCATAACTATGTGTTTGTGCCTCGTGTTCCTAGCTTCATGCTAGAACTGAGGCAACAATGTGAGCTACTCCTGCTCTCAGAGAACCCACAGTCTCCAGAAATCCAATCTGACCCATTCTGTTCTCAGAGGAGAGTTGGTAGAAAAACAATAATGAGTGTACTCGTTGCCCGACTGTGTGCCAGAGATGGTACACCTTTCTAAGACAGAAGTTGTCGCCTCTCCCCTACAGCCTGTTAGCTGGAGGCCCGGAGAAGCTGAGTGACCCGTCTAAGTAAAGTCACCTTCAGGCAGTCTGGGGCAGAGTCAAGCCTCTGGCTCAGATTACACTTGATAGATAAACCGCTGGCCCCAGCCAGGCAAGAGAGCGAGCGCTGTCCAGGGCCCATTTTTGCTTCTGGCCTTGGACAGTTATAGGCCTCTAGCAAAGCCACCCTGACGGGAGGGAGCCTGCCTCTCACACCTCCTCTCATCTCACACAAAGCTTGCTTCTGAAAGCAACAAGAAAGATAAGCCTTTTTTCTGGTTCCTACGGGAAATTTTCTTTTTGGCCTGCAGCTCCTTCTGGAAAAAAAATCTCTTGGTAAATTCAGGTTTAGCTCCAAGTAGTAATCAAGAAATATGTCATATAAACAAACAAACCCCTCCAAGATGCAAAGCATGTATTCCCAAAGAAACGTATGGTCAGTGATATTCAAACCTCGAGTTCCTAACCCACAACGTGGTCAAGGTCCCCCTCCTGGGTTCCCCTCCTCTACAAGCCTAGCGCACTGTTCTCCACAAAGCTTACTGTCCAGCCAGGCCCATAATTGCACATCAGAAGGCAGGCTTAGCCTTTCCTGAGCCGATAATTAAAAATAGTCTTCTGTCCTATCTTCTTGTTGGGAGGAGTGAACACCAAAGCATTATCAGAAGCATTTTAGAATAACCCAAGGCGTTTTTCAAACCTTTTTTTTAAAAATCAGTCCCTCCATAATGGTTTCTCCCCCTCCTAATGTAAACATCCCCCAGGCATCATATTTTCCAATGTGCAAATATTCGGAAAGCCCTCTCAAGTGGAAAAGGGTGCAATGAAGAGAGATTATGATTATGCCCAATGTGGGCCAACTCAGGCTGACAGTGCCTTTTATATCTTTCATTTCTTCCCAGAATGTTGAGCGCTTGGACTCTTGGCAGGAAAGCCAATGAAACCCTCGGGTCCAACTCAAAGCTCCTCCAGGGCCTACACAAATCATATTATGAAGCGGTTTTTATAGATCTACAATAATTACGCTTAATTCGAAGATGTTTGTTTTCTGTTAAGCTAACGTTAGCCTTCACGTTAATTGAGAGCAGACGCATCCCAGACTCCTAAGCACCTTGGACTCACAGGTTATTCCTGAGCATCTCTGTATCGAGAGGGAAATCCTCAAGGCCCGGGACACCCATACCCTCCCACCCCAACATTTGTCCCAGCCTTTTACATTCCTGAGGCTTCTCATTGGCTGGACCTGAGCACGTGAAGCTTCTCAGCTGGCGAGCGCTTCTCAGTCTGTTCCAGTCCTCACTTGGATGGGCGCATCCCGTGGTTCGCTTTGAGTGGCATGCCCACATCTCTGACCCCTCTGCCTCCTTTAAATCCAAGAAATGGAAGAGTGACCTAAAAGAAATGAGGGCTGGGGCTTTAAAGAATTACGTTCTCGGAGAAAAAGTTCAGTCCCTGGGAGAAAAGAGCCCTAGGCCTTTGGAGAAACTATGAGAAACATTTTGATCTTTTCACATAAACCTCTCTACTTTTCCAAGCCCGCTGCCTTCGCCCCGCCCCCCTCGCCAGAGTGCTAGCTAGCTCAGTGTGTGGATGATAAATAAAACCTCAAGACTGGGGCCATTTGGAAGCAAAACCCTAACAGTTTCCAATCGGATATCCTAAGACTAAGCCTTAGGGTCTCAAAAGCAGTCTGGCCTTCCCAGTGCGGACTAGAGGGCCTATTTCAAGTAAGTCCCAGAACAGGACCCTCTTCCACAGAGTCCTAGAAAGCCTAGGCACCAGGACCTAGACAGGGACTCTGGATTCCCAGTTCCCACATCCAGCAGACCTGGGTAGTCCTGTCTGTCTGACTCCTCCCAAATCTCCTGGACTGGACATTCAGAGGCCCTAGCTCGGTGACACACTGCCGGAGGAAGCTCGGTCTTTGTGGTCAAAAGCCCTGTCAGGGTCCAGAGCCGATGGAGAAGGGTGCTTTCCAGATGTTACGCACAATAAAAGGAGTTTTTATTTTATTCTTTCTTTTTATTTTTTTAATGAGGAGTGGGGGAGTCGTAACAGGGCAAAACGTGAGTTTGGCAGCCCTCCTCCGGGCTGGCGTGTAGGATGTGTGTGCGGTGTGGAGGTACGGGGGTGCCAAGCGAGGGGCTGCGGGGCGCCTGGGCAGCTGCACCTCCTTACTGAGAGGGTTCCTTTCCCCTTCCAATGCCACTGCAAAACTGCAGAGAAAGGCTCCTTCCCCGGCGTTTTCATCTTCCCTGTGTAGACAAGCGTTCCAAAAGGGATTAAATAAAAGGGAGAAATGAAACACATTTCCAACGTTAGTTAGCGCGCGTGAACCGTTTTTTCTCACCCCCCCCCCTTTTTTTTTAACAGAGAAGCAGGAAGCATAATGATCCTGAAACAGCCGCTGCCTCCGGGAACCCAGACTTTGGGAGGCGAGAAAGGGAGGTTGCGATGTTTTCCCTTCTAGCTAGGCTCCATGTGAGTCGGACTTATCTTTCTGGTGGGAGAGACCAGGATGAAAGTTCCTCCTTCTCACACTGCCTCTTGGGGGACAGGTCGTTTTAACAAGCCATTTCCTGGTGCGTGAGCACTGTAGTCCCTTGCCCCCTTGAAGTGTCATGCACCATGTCAGACATCAAAGCCCTAATTAAATCCATTCTTTAATTGTGTCTTTTGCTTCATTAACTTTCTCTCCTCCTTTGATGAGGGCTGCACCTCTCTGATGGGGGGTGCAAATTATCGCTTTCTCTTCATTTTCCAAAAGATCTGAAAATTACTTGCTGGATGGTTGTTGTTACACACTCACACACCTCCATTTTTTGCCTTCTTTAAGTTGAGGACACAGCCTCTTCTGCCCCACCCCACCCCCCATCTGCCCCAGTCGGCCCCCTGTTAAAACGGTATTCACACCTTTTCCCACTCCTGGCTCTTCTACTCTTAACGAAGTTTCCATTGATTATTGTCCTGAAGTTCCTTGGTCCAGTCATAGATAAAAGGATAATGACTTCAAAGGGAAGAGTTAAGAGTTTAACCCCAAGCTAAGAGAATGGACAACTAGGTAATTGAGGGTAATAACCCTTCACAGACTTGCTTTCAAAGGATCGCCAGGCTGAACTCTCAGGTGGCTTTAATTTTATTAACATTTGTAGCCACCAACTTGAGAAGCCGGTCTGGAGTCATTACGAGCTTCAGGGCTCCAGGTAACAAGCGCTCCGCCCGGCCCGAACCTGCCAGCAATCTGGGTCCGAGTGTGGGTCCGAGTGGGCGCTTCCCGGATGCACAAAGCAGCGACGGGATCTCGCCCCAAACTTAAGGGTGGAACCACAGGCCCTAGGCTTCTGGGGGAGGGGAGGAGATCTAAGGTTCCGCTGAGCCCCACCCCTTGGGGGGATGGCAATCTATGAAGAGGCATTCGAAACACAAGCTCTGGGAGGGAAAAGCATAGATTCTTGTTCCGTGGGTGTGGGAGGCCCTCGGTCGTCAGGAAAACCCCCACCCAAGTCCACCCTTTACCCATCTGGGGACAGAAGTGGGAAGAGGAGTTCCCCTCTGCACCCTCCTGCACCTTTGAGGTTCCCTTCATAGAGCAGCAGACCAGGTGAGCAGGCCCAACATCTTTTTCCTAAGGATGAGAAGATAGCCAGCAGGCCAAAATCTTTATCTTATGAATGAAAGATAGTGTTTCAAACAACAGGTGAGAGGACTTGCCTGGAGCCCCAAAATCGTCAGCAAATTGATTGCCGTACAATTCTTACTCCCACAGCAGATAAGGTTGTGGGGAGGGGTGCAGAGGGCTGCATTGAACTAGAAAATCGCCCCCAGGGAGACCCGACACTCTTGAAACAAAGGCAGCATCCTGGTGAGCCAGTCGGCCGCTTTCCTGCTCTACACACCTGTATGTGACCCTTCAATAAAGGGTGGAGGGATCCTCCCCTTTGTCATCAGGGCTCTTCAGGACCCAGCCCTTGATTTATCGCATTGCGCATTCACTGCGATCCCCATTCTCCTGGGCTGGAGGGCTTGAGAGTCTTCCAGGTCACTGGAATTGCCCGGCCTTCCCAGTGAATGGCTTCGGGCAGTCCTTTTGGCTGTTAAAAGTTTAACAAAAGGCCTTTGAAATGGACTCCACACTTGAACAGCTGCCCAGGGCAGTTACAGCCTTATCCCCGCGCAAGCTGCCGGGCAGGACTCTCTGACCTCCTTCCTGGCTTTTCTGCTAAGGGAGGGGCTGTTCCTAGAGCTCTTCACCCCTGCCAGCACACCTCTGCCCTCCCATCCTGGGCTTCTGCTGAGCCCTTCCTGAGTCCTCGGGGATCAAGCAGGGCTGGCCCAGTGCAGAACATGTAGCAAGGCTTCATAAATGTTTGCAGAGGGCAGGGGTCTGTTCTCAGAGGCACGGATCCCTTGTAGGGCTGAGACTACTTTGTAGCCTGGTCCACCTGCAGTACCTCCTCCCTCCTCCTGTTCTTTGCCCAAAATCTTCCTTCCTTCATTAAATAATATGAGGGCTGCCCTGGCCAAAGGTTTTTGCAGCCCTTCAAGCCACAATGGACTTGTAAATAGAAAACCATACTTGGGCCCAAGGGCGAGAGAGGGCCATGAGCCCTCCAGAGACCTCCGCAGCCTCCCCTCCTGTCAAGGTATACAGCATCCAGTTCTATGCTGAATAATGTCCTGGGAAGCTAGTGACTCTTTGGTTTCAGCACTTTCCAGCACCTGGGATCTAATCAGCTGGTCACACTTGCTTCTTGTCTTTCTTCTTGCTCTTCTTTCTTCTTCCTCCTCCTCCTCTTCTTCCTTCTCCTCTCTCTCCTTCTCTTCTCCTGTCTTCTGTTGTGGTGCTGGGGGTTCTTCTGCATTCTAGGCCACTGTCCTAGACGTCCCCAATCCTCGTGGAGTTGTCTAGGTGACTGCCTTGCGGTCTTCTTCCCCAATAGCTGGGATTGCAGATTTGTATCACCAGGCCCAGGATTTTATTATTGTTCAGGAAAGGGCATTTTAACAACTGTTTCTGGGTTATCAGAGATCACAGTGTCCCCTGAAAAAGGACTGGTACTCTGTAGCTGGAGAAAGGACTGCCTGGGGGCTGGAGAGCTGGCTCCACAGTTAAGAGCACAGACATACTCCTCTTTCAGAGGACCCAAGCTTAGTTCCCGGTACCCATGACAGTCCATTCACACCATGACAGTCCATTCACACCGTGACAGTCAGTTCACACCATAACAGTCCGTTCACACCATGACAGTCCGTTCACAAGCTACTGTCACTCCAGCTCTCCAGGATCTGCTGGCCTCTGGACTCCTTGGGCACTGCACTCCTGTACACAAACCTATACTCACACACACACACAATTTACAAAATTACAATATAAAAAATTATGGCAAACTATCTGAAGTCACTTGTGCTGTGTGTATGCAATACAGAACATAACCCTCCTTGGTTAGTCACATGCCATGCATCTTCCAAAAATTTTTGTGTGTGTGTGTGTGTATGTGCACAAGTGTACGTGTTTGTGCACATGTATATGTTTATGTGTGTGTGCCTGTATGCATAACCATGTGTATGTGGAGGTCAGAGGACAATCTCAGGTACCATCTGCCTAAGAGATCTGCTTGTCTCTGTCTCCCAGACAGCAAGACTGTGAGCACAGCACTGTGCCTACCTTTAAAAAACAAAACATGGGTTCTGGGTGTTGATCAGGTCCTCGTGCTTGAAAAGCAAGCTCTTTACCAGCTGCCGTCTCCCGGTCACCACACCTTCCAAATCACGCCAGTCACGTTTGTTTGGCCAGTTCCCGGCATTTGGTTTGATTATGAAAATTTATGATGGAGAGTCAGTAGAGCCCAGCAGGGGAATGCGGTGTGATTTGTTCTAGAAGCAAATGTGACTTTTGAAAACCCCATCTGATGAGTTATATAAGCACAGAAGCCTATGGTACTCGGAGAAGAGACAGCATGGAAGTAACCAGAAACGTGCTTAGCATAGCATAGTCTGCCCATGTTTGCATACATGTGTGTACATGCACACGGAAGCCAGCGGTCAACTTCAGGTGACTTCCTCATTTACTCTCCGCCATCATTTTTTGAGGCAGCATCCCTCACCGACTCTAGAGCTCACTGATTTGGCTAGGCCCTCTGGCCAGCATCTCCCCTCTGCCTCTCCCGTGCCATGCAGGCTGCTGTGCCTGACCTTTTGTGTGTGTACCGAGATCTGAACTTGGGTCTCATGATTGTGCAGCAAGCAAGCACTTTAGAGACTGAACCATGTCCCCAGCCCTCACATCTTTTTCCCTTTGGAGACAGATCTTGGCTGGTCTTTAATTCATCATCCTTCTGCCTTATCCTCCTAGGCACTGAGACTATCTGTCAACTTGAGCCACCATGCTGGGTCGGACTGTGCCGTCTTCGCTGACGAACTCAGCTTGGCCACACTTCAGAGCCTTTAGGTTCCAGCTTGCTCAGGAGATGTGTACTGAAACACAGCCAGCCGTCACTAATCTGACACCAAGACACCTGCTGGTACTGACCCATTTGGCATGGTGTTCTAAGAAAGGCAGTTAAACTTTGCCCTTGAAGGTTTTAGGGACTCAAGCTTTTGGCAAAAACAGCTTTGCCATCCAACCAGATGAGAACTTCAACATAGACCCAGGGGAAATCCCAGACAACCTGGAGCCAACCACAAGCCCCCAAGCCCCTCACTCAGTTCCCGCTGGGGCTTGAGACTTCTCAAGCTGACAGAGGAGCCGACAGGTGACAGAGATCCCCTGGACAATTCAGGGGCCACAGTTAGAGTTCTGATTTTTCTGTTGTAAGACAAAATCTTGCAACAAAGGTAAACAAAATGTGACGAGGTCATAGATTTGGATGTCTAAAGGGATGTGTCACATCTGAGGGCCCACAAGAGTGAGATCTGGTAGGTGGGAGGAGTTGCCTTAAGTCACATCCCCCAAAGTGCTTCTTTTCCAAGAGCAAAATGGTAGCTTCCTATTCCACGGTAACAGGAACGAGATTAACTTGGAAACCAAATGGTGCTGGCTGGCCCAGCCCTGGAGGGTGGGGTGGGACTCATGGTGAGCACACTGTGTGCGACGTGCTGAGCTGGGTGGACAGGGAGCGAGCTGGCTCTTTGAACAGTTTGCCTTTGATCTCTATCCTCCAGTCTGAAGCATAACTCACATGCCTGTGATTAATTGCATTTTGGGTGGAGACCCCGTGCCTTCCTGATATCTGTGGCTACAGAGAACTGAGGTCTCTGTCACCACGGGGCCTTCAAACCCAAAGTCCAGTTGTGTCACTTCCCATCCTGTGCACGAAGCGTGCCGCGGCATCTCCGACCTGCAGAGAGTGGGAAGCGAACATCACTTTTCCTCCCTGCTCGCCCTAGCCTGACATTACTCATGTAGGATGTGGGGTATGATCTAGGTTTACAACATGCCTTGCACATTCTTGGAGAACTTGCCTAGACTGGAGTCCCACTTTCATCCTTGTAACAGTCACAGAGATGAGTGGGATGGGCAGAGTCATCCTGGTTGTGGAGATGAGGAACCCTGAGTCACAGAGGACTGGGATTGGACCTTGCCCTCTGAGCACTTAGCCAGTCAGCGGTAGCCTCTGGTTCTCAGTGCAAAGCACTACTGTCGCTATTGATGTGGTCCCCAGTTAACTGGTGAGGTCAGTGTGCGGCCAGCATTCCCCTCTTCACAGAGGTCCTTGCCCCTTTTCACCGTGGAAGAGGCTGGAGAGCCACAAGGTCACCCTAGCCCTGGAAATGGAGCTGGTGTAAAAATCCCATTTGGGTGATTTCTTGACTATCCAGAAATGAACCATTCAAGCTCTTCCCAAGTACCCATTCCTGGCTGGGTAAGTGTGGCTGTGGCTGATGTTCGTGAGCCATCCTGAGAGGCCCCTCGAGTTTCCTCAGGGTAGTAGACACCTGCAGGGCTCTGCTTACGGAGAGCCCCACCCCACCCCCATCTCACCGTCATGCTTGGCTCCTGGCTTCTCTCCTACATCTCTGGTGGAAGCACCTAGAATCCACTTAGCCTGCAACTTAGAGAACACCGAGTATCTGTGCTCTATCATCTCCTCAGGGCGGCAACCAGCAGCTGATAGATGCTAGTACGTGAAGCCTCTAGCTCCCTCATCCCCTGAAGGAGTATGATGGGAGGCATTGCTTGTGAGATGCCATGTCTTCTTGGTCTCCTTCTGGGTTTCCTTTTTTTTTCTTTATTCCTCTACAGGTCCTCCCCCACCCCAAAAAGTATTTTCTGCAAATTCACATGATATCAAACCCCACAGTGAGTTTCTGGGGAACCCAAGTTGCTGCAGTCAAATGTAAATATCTGAATGGCACCCCTTAGAGCAGGGTTCTCCACCTTCCCAATGCTGCAGTCCTTTAATACAGTTCCTCATGTTGTGACAACCCTAACCATAAAATTATTTCATTGCTACTTTATAAGCTGTAATGTTGCTACTGTTATGAGTGCAATATAAATATCTAATATGCTACCCCAAAAGAGTCACTGCCCACAGATTGAGAAATGTTGCTTAGATTGTGGTAATGGACTCCCCTGGGGTCCCTGCTCCCTAAATCCTGCTCTCATTTAAGTCCACAATAGATAGCTTTCTAAAACACACCTCTTAGCAGGTAGCACCACACAGCCAAGTGCAAAGTATGCTATCTGTAAAGTCAAGGCCCTGCATGCACACACTCATGCCAACCTCCTCTCCTTGCCTCTTTTTGTTTGTTTGTTTGTTCTTGTTTTTGTTTTTCAAGACAGGGTTTCTCTGTAGCTTTCAAGCCTGTCCTGGAACTAGCTCTTGTAGACTAGGCTGGCTTTGAACTCAGAGATCCACCTGCCTCTGCCTCCTGAGTGCTGGGATTAAAGGTGCGCTCCACCACCTATACACTGTGTTAGCCCCTGAAGTTTGGCTGTCTGGCAGTTGCCCCCTTCCCGCCCCAAGACTGTTTCTAGATGCTGAGGCTTTGCCCAGGTCTAACACCATCCAGAGATGCCCCTGGGCTGGTCTTGTCCCTTCGTCACCTTATCCAGGGTAGACTGAGGCACATCTCACTCCCTGGTGCCTAGAACCCATCTCTACATGAACCCTTTCTCTCCTGCTACCCGTCTGTTTTCCTGGGCTCATCCCCTGCACGAGGAGGACTCCTGTAGGTCATAGCCCACATCTGACCACCGTGTCACCACCCCTGAGCCGAGGCCAGTGCACACACGAGGTAGACACCTACAGATGTGAGTCGAGTGAAACATGGGGCTGTGGGTTGAATTGTGTCTCCTAAATCCAGACGGTGGAGCTCCAGTCCTCCATATTTGCTAGACGAGACCTTTGAGGGGTAATTAGCTTTAAGTGAGAACAGGAGGGTGAGGCCCACACAATGGGTCTGTGCCCTTACGAGGAGCAGGATTGGAAGTAGCTCTGTGTCTACCATGTGAAGACTTGGCCAGAAGACGGCTGTCTCCACACCAGGGAGAAAGCTCCCACTTGGAGCCGAATTGGCCAACACCTTCATTTTAGACTCCCAGCTTCCAAACTGTGAGAAATAAATTCCAACTGTTTAACCCAGCTAGGCTATGACATTTTGTTATGGCGCCACAGGCTGACTAGTACAGACGGGCATGAACAGCTCTGATATAGCTACACCAACACACCTCTGCTAAAATCCTTCCTCAGGATGTGCCCGACGCATTTCTGTTGTTGTTGTGTTGTGTGATACGAGAGAAGGAACCGAGATGTTTCTGTCCCTTAATTTTATCTATCTGTATCGACAATCCCACCATCCAACTGTCTTAAGATACATCAATCCAGGCTAGTCTAACACCCATTGGGCTGAGTTGCCAACCTCTAAAACTGACCTGCTGGGCTTCAAGACCAGCATTCTAGACTCTGGACTTACTGAGGCCCCAAGACCTCCAGGACAGGTGGTAAGTGCTGCCCACGGCTCAGGCTTGCATCATGGAACCGGGCTGCAGACACTCACACTCCACCATCCCACCTTATGCCTGTTTGGTGTCTGGATTTTATGCATCATTTGTGTGCGGCGTGTGAAGTCTGTAGGGAAGGCAGGCATCCCACAAGCAGTATGGTGTGCTCAGCAGAGAAGAAGGCAGTGAGACTTTGCAGGCTGGGGACACTAGCTTTACTACACACATCTTTTTCTGTCCTGGGTAAAGAGATCTGATAAAGTGGGATGTCTTGGCCCCTAGCCTGCTCCATCTGCAATCCCATAGCCAGCATCTCCTGGGGCCCACAGACTCCCTGGTGGCGCCACCCGCCCTCTTTAGCAGCAGCACGCTGGCCTTGCTTTTGCTGCCCCTGCCAGCAGCTGGCACTGTCTTTGCCAGGAACTCTTAACTGTGGTCCCCCAGCCAAGGCTCTGTAGCCTCTTCGCAGAGAAGGGAGGAGGGGCTCTACAGTTTCCTCTGCAGAGAGGCCCGGAGGGCTCCCCTTCTCCCCAAGACCATTGTTCCCTAAAAGACACAGGCTCAGCTCATGATCCTCACAGGGAGCTCCCAGAGTCCCCTCAAGGAAGGACTAGATAGGCAGAGACCTCTTCATGCAGGAAGCTCCTCAGTCTTCCATGCAGAAGAACTGGGAGATAAACAGGAGAAGGGTTAAATTCTGGGCTGAGGCTTCGGCATTCAATCGCTGTGTTTCCTGTTGATGACATTATTGCCTTCCTACAACCATTGACACATGTTGCTTTCATCTGTTTCATTTCAAGACATGAGAACACTCACTGGAAACTATGCTTAATAGCTAAACTCAAAACATTTGCATCTCCTTCTGTGACTCTCCGCTGGCATGCTATGGTCTCTAGTGAGGCTGGTAGTGGTGATGCATACTTTCTCAGCCACCATTTTCAACCCAGAGATTGGCTCCCTGGCTAACTGCCCCAGGCCTGTCTACCACAAGGGCACAGGTCTTTTCCCTGAGGCTGATAGTTCACACCAAGTAAGGGTGACTGGAAGTGTCTCCCCACCCTCTGCTCTGTCCAGCTCCTTCCCCATCCTCGCAGGATGGGGTGGGAAGGGAGGATGCCTGGTCTAACCACTAGATGGTCCACTGAGCCCACACCTATCCTGCTCATGCCCAGTGGTGCCAGGCTCTTTCACTTGTGGCTGGAGCTTCTGAATGGAGCCTCTGGAATAGAGAGATGAGCTTTTTAGGTGAGTCTAAGTGCCCTGGGCAGCACACAAGCCTGGCTACTATGGAAAGGATGTGAGCCACGTTGTCCTGGCCCAGACCATGTATGGGAAGCCAGTTGATGATACTATGGCCATCACCACTTCCCTGGGCCAGAGCAGCACTAACAGTTGACACTGTCTGCAGAATAACATAGCCTCCTGTCCCCCAGGCCCATGGGCCGTTTACCCATAAAGAGATGGAAGTCGGTGTGAAAGAACTGCACAGCCTAGTTCTATAAGACAAAAAGGAACACACATTTACAAGACACTTTCTGTACCAATTTCCTTATTTCATTTAAAAAAAAACAGAGTAATTTATTCCCAATTAATAGTTAGAAAAACTGAGATTTAGAAAGGGTGAGAAAGTTTGGCAAAGCTCATACAACATTTTGGTGGTGACATTGGACCTAAAATAAATCCAAGCTTGAGGTCTCCAATGCCAGTTTTCTCCGGCTACAGAAGAAAGCAAATCCTCTTCCCAGAAGTCAGGGGGAGACCTGGGAAGAGGGACAAGGTGCACGCACCTGGTTGACCTGCACCTACTACAGACTCCCTTCCCCCTCGTCAGTTCCTCCCCTCATTTGGTTCATGCTCAGGGCAGTTAGGAATAAAGCTCTCACGGTCTAATGGGCAAGGCTGGCAAGATGGTCCAGCAGGTAACGGTGTTTGCCACCAAGCCTGACCCCTTGACCCCCATCCCTAACGCTCCTATGCTGAAAGGAGAAATATGACTCCTGCCTGTTGTCCTTTGACCTCTGCCCACATTCTCCACACAGACGTCATCGTGCCCACACACACACAGGAATGCACACACTCGACATGAATGAATGAAATTCCCAAAATAGCCTGGCTCTGTGTGCTCAATCTGGAGGAAGAATGTTCAAGGCCACATTCTGCCTCTTTTAAATCCCTCAATGAGGCCAAGAATCTGAGATAGCACACGTGGGGAAAACACGTGCTTCAAACAGGGAAGATGGCCCAGGGGATGGCAATTCTGAGGCGTAGGAAGTTTCGTGCTATCTGTCCAGGCTGCGTCTGTCCTGGTTTGAGTACATATGTGTACGTGTGTGGGTGTGTGTACTAGAGAGTAGATGAGACCCACGTATAAACACAGGCTCACCAACAGCAGCCTAAGAATGCAGTCAGTGCAAGGCAAGGGACACCAAGCTGCCCTTCAAAGACAGCAATTTCAAGTGGGGAGACAGTGACTCATGCCTTTAATCCCACCACTCAAGAAGCAGAAGCAGGTGGATCTCTGAGTTCAAGAGCAGCCTGGTCTACCGAGCAAGTTCCTGGACAGCCAGAGCAACACAGAGAAACCCTGTCTTGAAAAACAGGCAGAAAAACAACCACAATAACAACAACTCCAAGACAGACAGGGCCCCGTTGTCAGGTGAGCACTGCCTGGGAGTCTCGATGCCAATACCCTAAAGAGAGGCAGTGGGCTGTGCGCCTCTACACGGCCCTTCAACTGGAGCTCCTCTGAAAGCCTGGCTGAAAATCAATAAACAAATAAAGCAGAGCTGATTTTAAACACAGACCACGCCAGACTCACAAGAGTGGCTTTTCAGCTTTACCGTGGTGTGAAAGTAAACTCATATAACCACCGCTTTTCACGGTGAGCGCAGTGTCCCATGGACCAAGGGAGGCACTCAGAGGTACACACTACAGACAGGCTTTGTGTGTTCCATGATTCTGAGCCACGCCTGGCTGATGGAAGTTGCGAGCACACATAAAAAAAGCCAAAGCTACCATATTGGTAGTCAGATACAACCTGACATGGCAACACACGCCTATAATTCTACTACCACTGAAAGGAGGGATCGCAAGTTCAACCCCTGCCTGACTGTGTAATGTTACAGGTATTTGATGTATTTTTGACTTAGCATATTTTCAGTTTAGGACAAGCTTATTGTGCTAGAATTCCATTGAAAGTTAAGGAGCAGTCGTATGAGCGTATGTGAAAACATCCCTGAGATTGGAGAGACAGCTCGGTAGGCAAGGGTTCACATCGCTCTTTGAGAGGACCCAAGTTCCGTTCCCTGAATCCATATGAGGCAGCTCACAGCTGCCTATAACTCCAGTTCCCAGGAGATCTGGCCTCCGGCCTCCGACCTCCGAAGGTTCCTTCACTCACATATGCAATACCTCCACATGCATACACAAAATTAAAAACAACGGAAATATTTTAGACTGGAGAGATGGCTCCGCAGTTAAGAGCACTGACTATGCCTCCAGAGCCAGTGCCCACATGGAGTTCACAACTGTCTGTAACTCTAGTTCCAGGGGACCTGGCACCCTCACCCACACACTGGCAGGCAAAACACCAATGCACATAAAATAAAAATAAATAAATATTTTTTAAATAATAGAAATGAATTTTTTTAATTCAAAAGAACATCACCAATGGTAGGGCCCCCTGGAGGTGTGGTGGAGTCCCGTCTTTCATCATTTCTTATTAAAAATGACATAGACATCTTGGAAAGTGTAAGGGGCCATATTTCTCACCCGCAAGAATGTACGTCACTTACTAACTGTTCAGCAAGGGAGAATGGAGTGCATTGTAGGAATCGGGCCCCTCAGGGGGAAGGGGGAAACCCAGAAAGACTGAGCGAGGCAGTGCAGTCATCCTTGGTTTCTCTGTCCACAGGGGCATGGCTCCCTCCCTCTCCCCCCGTCTCTCTCTCTCTCTCTCTCTCTCTCTCTCTCTCTCTCTCTCTCTCTCTCTCTCTCTCTTTCCCTGTTTCTCTTAGCTCCTGTTCCATCCTAACCTCTCCAAAACCCTCATCCACTACCCTTATGCAGGCCCCGGGAGCAGCATCTTTATTTGCTTTTAAAGTATTCAACGTTCTGAGTTCCAGAGGAAAAGGCCATCAAATCCGATCATACCCACAGGCTCAGCTTCTCAGTGCTATGTTCCTGGCCAGCTTGGGGTGGACTGCTTGTGGGTGACATGGCTAAATGTAGTCCCATGGGTTGAGTCTGAGCGGTGGCGGGGGTGGGGGGACCACAGTGAACAATGTAACCGTCATCTCTCCGGAAGGGTGCCGTTATCTCCCCATCTGTCTTCGTCGGACCCTCATTTCTGTATGTCTTACTTGCTTCGATATAGAGCAGCTCTAATCTACATCCTGCAGTTTGGAGTAGATCTCAGGGCATTTCCTGCATCACGGCTCTATCACCTGACCAGTCACTGTAGAACATTCCACCCCGCTACCTAGAAGTCTACGTGATTTACTCAGACAACCCTTGCGTGTCTACATGCAAGATGATCCTGGACTCACTTTTAACTATATTCTGGGAGCCTGGTCCTTTTCATGGGGCAATTATAATGGTTCCTTGGGAGAGGTCATAGAGTGATTGGTCCCTGACTAAATTTACACCCACCATTGTTTGGTTGGGTGGTTGAGTGATCAGATTATTTGGAGACAAGGTCTTACTTTTTGGAGCCCAGGTTGGCCTGGAACTCATGGTGGTCTTACCTCTGCCTGGCAAGTGTTTGCATTACGGGCACAACCTCCACACTTACACGGTTATTCCTAAATCCTGGAACTGAAAGCTAGTCCTAAGGCTACAGACTATCACTGCTCCCGTCCTGGCCAGTCTCAGGGGACACCAGGGACAGCTCGGGCTACACAACTCATGTAGACATGGGCAGGTCTGCCTCCTCGTGACCTTTCTTCTCCCACCCAGTGAACGTGGAAGTCTCAAAGCCAAGCTCCACTCCACAAAGGAGGAGCATGAGGAGACAAGCAGTTCACGGTCAATCCCTTCCTTGTGTGCATGAGGACCTGGGTGGCCTAAGGGGCCTGACTCACAGAGGAAGCTGGAGCCAGAGCTGGAATACAGGCCTCTGAGCCCAAGCTGGGTAGTCACCGAGGTTCTCCTGATTATACACTCCGATGGTAGGAACTGGAAAAAGTAATAAAACACCTCCTTACTTTTTTGGCCCTGGTCCTTAAATATAGCAGCACCGGGGCTAGGGTTGTAACTCATTTGGTAGAATGCTTGCCTAGCATGCCCAAAGCCCTGGGTCCCAGCCCTAGAATGACATCAACCGTGTGTTGTAGGATATTGTTTTAAGCTGTGTTGCTTTTGTTTATGCTGCATTTGTTTAACTCTGTGAAGCTGTGATTCTTTGCCTGTCTAAAAACACCTGATGGGCCTAATAAAGAGCTGAACAGCCAATAGCGAGGCAGGAGGAAGGACAGGCAGGGCTGGCAGGCAGAGAGGATAAATAGAGGGAGACCCAAGGAGCAATGAGAGAACAAGGGGAGGAGGATGTGAGGGCCCAGCCACCCACCCAGCCAGCTACACACCCAGACGCAGAGTAAGAAGGAAAGAAAAGGTATACAGGAACAGAGAAAGATAAAAACCCCTAAGACCAAACATAGATGGAATAATATAAGAAAAGCTGACAAGAAACAAGCCAAGCTAAGGCTGAGTATTCATAACTAAGAATAAGCCTCCGTGTGTGATTTATTTGGTAGGTAGGTCGTGGGCCCCTCAAAAAGCCAAAAGAGTAAAACATTGCACTACAACCTGTGAAGGCAGGAAGCTCAAGAAGTTCTAGGTCATCATTGTCCTAGGCTTATACATGAATTTGAGGTCAACCTGGGATATACTACCAGCTTCGTAGATTTGCGTCTATTACTCAGAGTAGAACCCTAAGGCTGCAGCAGGGTCTATGAAAGGGGACCTAAGACGGGCAGCGCTGAGCCCTAGACTTCGAGGCAGATGAGCTCTGGGTGGCAGAACTCATCCGTCCATCCACCCATCCAGGAAAGGACATTTGTGTGGTAGCTCTTCCAGTCCTGAATGCTTGCCCCGCCCAAGACGACATCAGTTCATTTTTCATTCCCTGACTTAGGGGAGGCAGTTGGGGAACCTTGAACTGCTCATGTCCCCTCTCCTAATCCTTCAGCTTTGGTCAGTGGCTGTTGTCAAACTTGTACAAGTACGGAGAGTAGCTGAGCAACCTACACAGGGTTCTTCGCTTTTCCCTCACATCTGGCCCACTCTCTTCCAGTACCTCAGCTTTGCCAAATGGGGCCTCTGCCTGGCACAAGGTGTGAGCAATCACTCCAGCTCCCTGTCACCAACCCATTCAGAGGGCACTCTGCTGGGTTTAGTATGCCACAGCCACCATCTTGACATTCCTAACGCTGAGCCAGGCAGCCCACGCTGTACAATCGGCACTGCATAGTGGACCATACCAGGCAGACTGCAGCTAGGCAGTATAGCCTGGGCTACAGCTCTGAAATGTTACTTGACAGTAATAGTGTCTACCTCGGGGAGTGGCTGAGTGGGCAAGAGAATGAGGTGACGGGGTGTGGCCAGCCCACAGGAAGCGCCTCCTCACTGGAGCTGTCCCAATTGGACTATTATCTGGAACCTCCGGAAGCCTGTCTCTGCCCTTGATCAGTGCACCTCTGTTCTTTCTTCCACCCCACCCCTCCCCCACTCCTCTTCCTTGATCCTCCTCCCTGGTGAGCTCTGAAGCAAGGATTCAAATATCTTGGTTGGGGGGGGGGGGGGATAGGGACCAGGCTGTCTGCTGGAAGCCCTTGAAGCTCTTATCAGAGACGAACTGTTAATGACTCTGTCTCCGGTTTATGGCAGCTCTTCCCACTCCTTTATGGCCTCTTTTACTGCTCCCTTGGTCCTGCAGGTTCAGACAGGGCCGCCGTTTGTGAGGGAAGATGGCGCCAAGGACAGAGCAAAGATGGCATCAAGGACAGAGGGTCTGTGCTGGTGGATGTGGGTTAGGAGCCTCAGACTCACTTCCCGCTGAGAACCAGATCTGGGGTTGCCTGTGGCTTCAGACAGGTCAGCCTAGAAGACGCTGGCTATACCGGCTCTACCCAATACCACACTTACGGGGCTGCATTTGATCACTGTGCCCAGGGCTCCAGGTAGCTTCCTAGGGTCTACTCTGATACGATGCATGTCTCTTATGACTGTTTTCAGTGCCAGCAACTGGGTGGGCACTATTCCTACTGTATAATCTCCATACCCTGGTCAGCTTGGAGGTGAGCCAGGTGTGCACGCAGGAAACGTAAGAAGGTTAAGGGTCATTTCATATAGGCAACCCTTTTTACAAAACAGTTATTGGTCCTTACTGGTATTTTATGGACTGAGAAATGAATGTTTAAGAGGCCATACAACTAGGCTTGGGTTTAACTCGGTTGGTGTGGTGATTGCTTAATTTGAACAAAGCCCTGAACTCCACCCTCTAGCACCAGTTAAACCATTTGTGATTGGAATCTCGGTGTAGTCTCAACCCCCAGGAGGTGGAAACAGGGGGGAGTCAGAAGTTCAAGGTCATTATTCCTGAGCAACTATTCCTAAATCAAGGCCGCCCTAGGGTACGTGGAGACCCTGTCTCGAATTATTATTATTAATAATAAAGCGGACATGCCACTTAATACAATGCAAACGGCATTGCCATGATTACCATTCTGTGGGGCTTGGGAGAGGGGGTGTGGGGAATGAGTACAAGAAAAAGATCTTCATCTTTAACACAGACACAACCTTGGTTCCGCCCTGGAATATTTTCCACCTGAGACTGGCTGCATCCAGAGTCCAGAATTTAGGCACACTGAGGACTAAAATGTCTAACCTGAGGGACCCTAATGAAGTGGCCGGTGGCCATAACACCTTTGCTCGCGGAAGACTGGCTGCGAACCACAGAAAGATAAAATGAAAGCCAAGATCTTCCCTGTTCTGCCTTAGGAAGACATTTGTTACCAGGAAGCTGAGAATTTACTGCTTTCAAAAATGAAAATCCTTCCAGGCAGTGGTAATGCCCGCTTTTAGTCCCAGCACTCTGGAAGCAGAGGCAAACGGATCTCTATGAGTTCGAGGCCAGCCTGGTCTACAGAGTGAGTTCCAGGACAACCAGGACTGTAGAGAAACCCTGTTTCTAAACACACACAGTTCCGGGGAGCATTGGTATCCATTTGGACACCAGTTTCATCACCTTAGGCTACCTATTTTTATCCCCACTTGAAGGAAAGGAGGCGATAAAATAAGCAGCCCTGCCCCCCCACACCCTGAGGGGGGAAACATGCAAGGAAGACCCCTAGTGGGAAATGGGACCTTGCCAGGATGACTCCCTTAGTTTGGGGTTTTTGTTTTGTTTTGTTTTCTAAAACAGCTAACCCTACCCTAGTGTTTCCAGGGCCCCAGCTGCGTCCTAGGCCTTTCAGAGCAGCACCCAATCTAATCCCAACAGCTATGTGCCCAAGCATTTTACGCCCGGGGAAACCAAGGCACAAAGGAAGGAAGGAATGATGGCTCTGCAGGGGGTGGGGGGATGGGGGCCTCGGCTCCCCCCCCCCCCGAGCATCCAAGTTTAACCTTTAAGCCCCTCTCCTGGGCATAGTGTTAAACTTTCAGATTAAGAAAGTACCTCCTGCCAAGTGTGGCGCTGCAATGTGCTGGCTGAGGCAAGAGGATCGGAGCCCCCTAACCTCTACAAGGAAAAGAAGGAAAGGAGGGAGGGGAGGGGAAGACCACCTTCTGGGTTCACATTCTCTAAACCTTCCTGAGCCAGTGTGGCGCCCTCTCTCTCTCTCTCTCTCTCTCTCTCTCTCTCTCTCTAATTCTGGAAAGGGCAGCACTTCTTCTGACCTGGGCTCTATGGTCTCTCCTTAGCGTCTCAAGACCATATTGGTGCCCTCCTTGATCACCTACACCCACACCGCCCCCCCCTACACCTCAAATTTGATCGCCTGGCTATTGGTACCCTCTTCCCCACTTTGACCCTCCCCCACGTGGCAGGCTGCAGAGGGTAGGGCTCTACCCTTCTACCACGTGCACGCCTGGCACCCATAACATCAGACTGCATCCGCTTTGCTCCCAGCCCCACAGGATCCTTGGGAAATGACCAGGCCTCTGCTTGGTAGAGCTACCATCTCAGGAATGTGCAGATCCTCCACCTGGGGTTTAAGGCCGACTTCTTCACACCTGCACGTCCAGAGGAGGGGATCCCCTAGGCATGGTTGGGGGAAGGGAGTAAGCAGGAAGCCTGTTTTTGTTAGGAAAGAAAAAAGCAAGACTCGAGGGGTAGGGAGGGTCAAGTCAGTGAAAGATGAGGCCAATTTGGGTGAAGCAGGTGCACGACCTACACCAAGTGGGTGGCCTCCAGCGCAAGCGGAAATGGACAAAAGACCTCCAACATCCCACCCAGTTCACACACACACACACCCCACCGGGTGGTGGGGCTTTACTGACGAGCGTCTTCCTCGGTCTTGACCTCTCGAAGCGATTCAGCAGCTGGGGGTGTCCCCAGGGTGCCCTCCTAGTATCCACCACCTGGACACGGGTCCGCCCCTCCCCCACCTCCTGGGCAGGCTGCCGTCTGACACTTGGGCCTCTCACCTCTCGGTTTCAGGAAAGGCCTTGCCAACTCTGATCCCACCCTGGACCAGACACGCCCATAGGGAGGAAACTTTCTCGCCACACCCCCGGACCCCCTGTGACTGTGTTTTCTGACTCACAGACCCTGATCTTCTGAGCTGTGAACTAAACGGAGGATTCTGGGTTTTACCAAGCTAGGCAGAGGTAGCGCACTGGGAAGTCAATTTCGAGGTGTGCAGCAAGAGTCTTCCCCGGGGACAGGAGGACCCCAGCTAAGCTTCGTTCCTACCTCACCTTCCTCCGAGGTCAGATTCCAGAACTCCTTTCCTGAAAAGCTGGGCACACTTGTTTATGCTACTTAATTTACCGCCCCCCCCCCCCGTCTCTTTAGTGCTGGGACGACTCGTTGAGCAGGGTTTTACAGTTTCAATAATTAGTCTATCTTTTTTTTAATGCCCTAAAGTTATCTGTGAAAGTATTTTTCCAAGGAAGTCCAGGAGGATGCTCAGTGCATACCTTTGTAAAGCTAATGTTTTTGCTGAGAAAACCAGTATCTCAACCCCAATGATCTTGGGACTGTTTCTCCGTTCAGAGGACACAATCTCAGGGAACTTTCTCCTCTAAAAAAAAAAAAAAAAATCATCAAGACTTCCGCGGGCCGCTCCCCGGTATTTGACTGGCATTCGGAAGCGCCTTCCCTAAGACCGTCATTCCAGGCGCTAGCCGCCCCCACCCTCCAGCCCTGGTTTTAACACTGCATTTAAATCAGAGCTACTCTCCTCGGCATCTTTTGTTCGGGTCTACCACCCCTCCAGTGAAATCGGTTTCCCTCCTTGTAATCTGTCAAGAGTAGCTGGCCAATATTATCCACCTTCTGAAACAGTAAATCCCTACCTCTTCATTTAGTGCGGCTGGGGAAGCAACGTGGGCAAAGGTGGCATTTGAGTGTGATCCCGCCCGCTCTGTAATCAGTGCAATCTCATAATGACTCGGTTTTCTTCTCATAATCTCTTTGGAGAGTTTTGATATATTTTTATAAAGGTCCAGAAGCCTTTGAAGAGCTTCAAACGTGCTCTAATTGTGGCCAGGTCACGCTGCCGCCACCCCCCCCCCTCGCTTCCCACCCCCAGTGTGCTCTTATCTAATGAAATACAAGGAGGGTTCACGCCCCCAGTGTGCCTTGCAACCTGGTTCTTAGCTTTTGCAAGAGGAGCTGACAGGGCAAAAGTGTTATCTGAGGGATCTGAGTTTGCTGCTCCCCTCCCTGAGGGATGGGTCTTAATCTGTGGCTTCAGAATCTGGGTTTGGCCTGCGCGCTCAGGGTTTCCTGTGACTTCGCAGGTAAACTAGGCCCTGGGCCCTCGGGGCCTTTGCAAGATTTAGCTGGGGACTGGCTTCCAGATCTCTCACCTGGTTGGTGTGAGGGCTGTTTCATAATCCCAGTGAAAACATTGCAGACAGAAGTTAGTTTTGAGCAAGACACAGTCGGGGGGGGGGGGGGGTGCGCATGCGCGTGCACGCCTGCGGGCTGCTGCTACTTTTAATCCCAGCATTCAGGAGGCAGCATTGGGTGAATTTCTGTGAGTTTTATACCAGGTCTGGTCTACACAGAGTTCTAAGCTAGTCAAGTCTACACAGTGAGACTGTCAAAAAAAAAAAAAAAAAAAAAAAAAAGAGCCAGACCAGGCAGTGATGGTACAAGCCTTTAGTCCCAGCCCTTGGGAAGCAGAGGCAGGTGGATCTCAGTGAGTTTGAGGCCAGCCTGGTCTACAAAGCAAATTCCAGGACAGTCAGGGCTGCAGAGAAACCCTGTCTTGGGAAGAAAAAAAAAAAAAAGCCATCACAACCTTTTAAAACCTAATCCCAGATGGGACACCCCAACACCTCTTCTCCATTCTTCTCATCAGAAGGCTGCGGATCAGTTCCACCTGGACGGGACCTGCACAGGGCTTGGATGCTAACTAAGTAGGGCTCCTAGAAACAACCTAGGGTGGATCCTAAGGAACAGCCACTAAAGGCTTGGCTTTGGCGGGCAAACACACACACACACACACACACACACACACCCAAGACTATTCCAGCACATAGGCCAACGTCAGTTCATCACCAGCTGCTAAGTATTTCCCATAATACTCTTGCCCACAATCTACCTCTGCCATTCCCTGAACCAATGCCAGGCACCGAACTAAGAATCCAAGTTCATAAAGCACGGTCGGTTCCTAACTTGAGAGGGGCCCCGACTCAAAAGGACAGAAAAATACAGGGCCCAAGTGCTGCAGGAGTTTAGAGGGCAGGAGCCTCTCCACGCCCATGGGAGCCAGCCCAGGACATGAGCAGAGAAGCTGGAGAGTAGAGAGTAGCGGGCACCCAGGGGATCCTGCAAAGGAGGGGAGGGGAGATATGAGCCGCCATGTGGGGTTGTTTGGGGTGAGGATGGGTAAAGAACAGAACGAAGCTGGAGATTGCGCAGAAAGGCCATCTGATGGGTCATGCTCAGGTCTAGCCCTCATGGAAAGTCTGTGGACGGTCAGGGGAGGATTGAAAACCAAAAACTGACCAGGGCGGCTTTGGGTTGTGGATGTGCTCTAGGATGACAGTGTGGAAGGGGGAGCCGGACCGTAGGCGTGGAGAGCGGGACCACAGGTGTGGAGAGCCGGACCGCAGGGCTGCCCACGCTGGAAATGTTGAGAGCTGTGGAGCGGCTGTGGGTTTGGGAAGAAGGGTGACGCCAGAGTTCTTAGGATGTAGGGTCAACAGCATTGGGAGAATGAACGGAGTGTTCCAAGGAGAAAGACGGGCCAAGACTTGGTCCAGGTTTGTAAAGTAGATAGCAGGAGGATGGTGAAGCCATTGCCTTCCAGAAAGATGCCTGTCCCCCACCCCCACCTCCGTGAGGGACACCTTGGTACAGTGGCTTTGGGTTTGGTGTTCTTTGTTGTGCTGCCAGATGGGTTATACAGTGTGAAGTACTGAACCCAGGTCTCCTGAGGGCTAGGCGAGCACTCCGCTAGCTAAGCTACACACAGATCCTAGCATGTTTTAAGCATGTTTAAATGGGAGGGACCTATGGCTGGCTTAGCGAAATGTGACTGCAAAAGAGGCTGGAGTTACAACTTTAGGAGACCCTGGGCTTCATACAGTTCAAGGAATTCCCTGGAGAAGAAGCCAGAGGACAGAGCATCCCCCACCCATGAAAGGAAGGTGAGGGATTCTCAGCTAAGGGAGGAGGAACCAAGGACAGAGCTGCTATCCTGTAGGCTCCATGGCTTCACAAGTAGGGTTTTTTCTTTTCTGTTTTTAAAAGACAGTCTCACTAGCTGGGACTGCTGTGTACACCGGGCTGGCCTTGAACTCACAGAGATGCCCCTGTCTCTGCTTCCTGAGGCCTGCGCCACCATACTCCAGCCAGATTTTTTTTTTTTTAAACCAGCTTGGAAATGGTATGCTTGTGAGAGAGACTGTAATGGGTCCCTGAAAGTTAGTCAGACTAGGGGTGGGGGCACAGCTGCAGCTCTGGCAGGTTATGTAACAAGGCAGAACACTTGGGGATCTGATGTAGAGAACTTTCTGCAACATGGAACAACATCTAGAAGGTTCTAGGGGAGGCTGGAATTCTGTAGAGCAGTCAACACTTCCATGATGACAAATCCTCCAGCACCCCAGCATGCCGCAACGCTCCCAGAGAATCAAGAAACAAGGAAGAAAGAAAGGAAATGGTTTCAAGCTCAGCTTCTTTTTCCATTCTCCAGGAAGTCAGTTTTTTGTTTTGTTTTTCACTTAGCAAATGGGGCCAGGTGTGGTGGCACATACCTTTAGCCCCAGTACTTGGGAGGCAGAGGCGGGCAGATCTAAGTTCAAGACCTGCCTAGTCTACAAAGAGTTTCAGGACAGCCAGGACTACACAGAGAAACCCTGTCTACGGGTCAGGGAAAGCAAACAAAGGCTAGAGGAGGGGCTCAGGTCACCTAGAGTTGGAGCTGCAGGCAGTTGCAATTCACCTTACATGGGCGGTAGGAACTGAACTTGCCTCTTCTGCAAGAGCACATGGGCTCTTAAGTGCCAAGCCATCTCTCCAGCCCTTTTCCTGCTTGGTTTTTGATACCGTTGACCTCTCCTGCTTACAAGTTCAGGCCAACTGAAAAAAAAAGCCAGACTCTAAAGCCATGATCAAAAAGCTGCTGAGAACACCCAGCAGTTTGTAGCTGATAGTGTACTGTGAAGGCCTTTCCTAATCAATTCGATTAGAATTGGGGAGTTTTAAAGTATCATCTTCCATGGTTTTCAACCTAACTAACGTACCAATGACAAACTTCTCCAGCTTTCTCAGAGCAACCTCTCACCTTCCCGTGTGGCTTCAAAGGCCTCGGTATCTGTATTTTATCTTCTGCATGAAGAGGTACTTACTTAGGAAGAGTGACAGGAAGTTGAGTCCAAGTACCGAGATGCCCATGGACATGACTGCTTCCATGAAAGACTGGGAGTTATCCGGGAGAGGCTGAAAGAGCTGAGCTCCCAGGGTCAAGGAGCTGAATGAACTGTGCTTTGGAGGGATTTCAGACTGTCTTTTGGGAAAATATCTCATTTTAGGGTTTCTATTGCTATGAAGAGACACCATGACTACGGCAGGCAACTCTTACCAAGGGAAACCTTTCTCCGGGCTGGCTTGCAGTTCCAGAGGTTTAGTCCATGATCTCCATGGCAGGAAGCATGGCAGTGTGCAGGCAGACATGGTGTCTAGATGAACAATAAATGACACCCAACAGTGGTCAGGTGACCTTCAGTCTCAGCAATAGTTAGCCACATCTCCCTCTTCTCCCTCTCAACAAAGGAACATTGCTTAGGGTGGCATTTTCCCCCAAGAAGGAAAAGCCAGAATTCCTTAATCTTAGAGAAATATCCTGGATCTCAGCAACTCTGGAGTCCCAGCTGGCGTGACTTCCCCTCCACAGTGTTTTTTATGGAAGTTGCCTGGGTCTGAGATCTGGCCCAATGCCTCCCATGGAGCCTTTAGCCTTGTGTTCTGGTATTCTAGGATGTCAGCCCATGACTGAATTCCAGAAAAGGACCCCTCTCTGCTTTATTAAACTTGTCTCCCCTTGGCAGAGGGTACTGTCTATCCTCCGTAGGGCTGCACTTTAAAGGCCGGAGGGCGAGTGAGCATGTGCAGAAACCCATCACCTTGCTTTCCAGTTTCCAGGCAACCATGCAGGATTACAACAAGTCACATGATAATGCTGCTCCCAGGGAGAAGAGGAAAATGGCAAACTGCTATCTTGAGAAAGGTTGGGAATAAACGAAGGCTTTCGCCTGCTCCTCCAGTTACATCAACAAGTAGTCGAAGACCCAATGCTAGAGAGGGCTTTGGCTTCTCAGCAATCCTCCAGCCTCCTGCTGGATGTAAAGTGTTCCCCTGAACATGAAGTTGGGGGAGGAAGGGGACTGGGCAGGGGTGAGCCGGCAGAGATGGGGGAGCGGTTGGCCTGAGGTGACCCTGACACCTGCTGTGGAAGCCCAGCTCCCACAGGGGTTGTTAAGAAGAAGATCCAAGCCACAAGGGACTCCCCAGGCTGCACTGGGTTAATGAAGGAGCAGGAGCACTCTCTGGTTTAAAGGCAGCGTGTGCTGATTGTGAAGAACTGAGGGGCAGTGAGGGGTCAATGGGGACAACCAGGAGGGGAAAGGAAAACCACCCAGGAAGGCCTAGTTTCCACTTCCTTTCTGAAAGTCTCCTCTTTTCTGAACCTTGTTTAGTTTGATTTGGGATGGCTTGACTTTTCTTATGTCCCCTCCCCCACCCCCAGAGATGTGTATGTGTGTGTGTGTGTGTGTGTGTGTGTGTGTGTGTGTGTGTGATATACATGAATACCCCTGGCTGTTTGCACTGTAGCTGCATCTATGGTAGTCAGGGCTTCTCTCTACCTTGCTGCTTCAGGAACAACACCTCTGTGGTTCAGGGCCCCCAGGAGGCACAGGTTTGCTGGGGTTGATTAAGGAGGTGTGTGTTCCTAGAGTTGGGTCTAGGGTTCCATAATACCATTTCAGGGCCAGCGGCCGAGGGCAGTCAGGAGCAATGGACCCTGCAGGATTCTGGAAGGCAGACAGACTTTCCAGCTACCCAGTTTCCCCATACCTAGAACTTAAGTTATCTCAGTGCCCAGATGCATCATGAGAACATGCTTTCTCTGGTCTTTCTGGGAAGGACCACATTTCACAGCCTACACTGTTGGCTCTCTACAGGTGAGCTCCTGGTTGCAGGGCAAGCTGGTGTATTGACCATGGACACAGAGGAGGGTCTCTCTCATTTCTAGGCTATTGACTTTGGAGGCTTGAGCCGTGGAGTTTCTCTTGTCCCTTGTCACAGCCCCAGTTTCTTCTCCAGTAGAACCTGGGTGGCACTTACTCGTTCCCTTTGGACAGTCATGTTTCTCACCTATTTCTAAGTTCCCAAAGCCGAGTGATTATCCTTCATTCATTTTTAAGTTAACAGGACAGACAAAATGAGTGGTTTGCGAGCAAAACCCCCGCACAGCAGGGTAGTGCCAGGGCCCTGGCTTTCACTTCTTTCCTCTTTTTGGATTACTTTTCTGTGGGTTTTGTTGTTGTTATTTTGTTAGCGCTGTTGTTTTGAGAGAGTCTTAAATAGCCCAGGCTGGCTTCAAATTTACTACGTTGGTCTTGGAATTCTCATTCTGTTGGTTCTATCTTTGAGGTGACAGCCAGTTGTCATCAACTCTGGTTTACTTGGTGTGGGGTGGGAGGGGCAGGGGTGGAACCCAGGGCTTCCAGAGTTGTGTGCATTCAAGGTAATAACTATACCAGGCTACATCCTCACCTCTTATTTCCCCCCATAGGATGAAAAGATCATTAGCTCACCCATGAGGAAATGTTTCCATGAGGAAACATTCTACAATAGATATGTAAATAAATGCTCTGGGCTTATGACACATTTTTAAGGGCTCTGCCTTATAAACATTTTGGGGAGAAGATGGGACGGAATCCAAAGGTGACAATGGGGTGAATTTTTATACTTTAACATTGCATGCGTGTGTGTGAGGCATTCCACGGCCGTTTAATATGTAACATATGGGATGGTGGCAACCTTTTTGGAAGAGCGTGGTGGGCACGAATTTGTTGAGAAGTCAATGTGTGTACAAGGAAGGCTCTGACTGCCATGCAAGGTTGCAAACTGGGGAACTGAGGGGTGTTCCCTGACTACAAAGCAGGTCTCCCCACTTTCACACAAACACGACTGCAAATCGTCCACAAACTGTTCCTATATTAACTTAGATACTAGAACACAAGAGGGCACGCGCGCGCGTGACACACACACACACACACACACACAAACGCACGCACACACGTGCCATGCCTTATGGGTCCCAGCCAGAGTATGCCCTAAGACACTTGGCCAGCGGATCCTAGGGCTACAGTTCCTTCCAGAAGGCCCTCCCAATCCAAATTTCCAGGGAAACTTGAATAAAGGTAGGAAAGTATTTGATGATGGGGGGTGGGCACGCTCTGCTTGCTTGCAGTTCTTGCGATGACCAGAGAGCTACAAGGAACTGGCATTCCGTAGCTGAGAGCTCCAGGGCAGGCAGGGGGAGGAGGCTTGAGCAAAGAGGCCGGAGAACTTGAAAGATGAAATCAGAACTCTGGCCGAGAGAGCCCCGGGGCCGCCGGGAGCCGGCGGGGGGCGGACAAGGACTGCGGAAGGGTTAACGCGGGAGCGGAGTGTGAGACGGGGGCCGGGGCGGGGCGGGGCAGAGCGGGCGCGCGCTGTCCCTTTAAGGCGGGCGGCGCGGGCCGGCCGAGCGCCGCTGTGATTGGCGCGGCGGGATCACTGGCTCCCTGAGCCCGGCCCGGGGGAGTCGGCTGGAGCCGGCTGTGCTTTGATAAGGTCCTGGCAACTGAATAACGGCCCAAGAACGGGGAAATTAAAAATAAGCCCCCGATCGCGATGGATTCCGGGGCCACCCGGAGGCCGAGGCGCCCGCCTCCCCAACGGAGAGCTCAGCTGTAAAAGGTGGGGTCGGAGGTTCTGTCCCGGAGCAGCTGCTTGCAAGAAAGCCTGGGGCGACTGGGGGCGGCTGGCAGCGGGGTACGGGGCCACGGAAGGGGGCAGGAGGGTGCAAGTCGTGGGTAGCAGAGAGGTGTGCGGACTGCATGGCCCCCAGAGGGGCGCAGGAGCGTGCTGGGCTGGCCCGGGTGCGGCTCGCGTACCTCCCTTCCAGGACCGTGCGCTCGGCTCGCGCCTTTGAAGTGCACAGTTAAATCCACAGCGCAGTTTTTGTTGGAAGCGCCCGGAGGACATTTGGTGCGCCTAGTGACTGCTGGAAACAGGACCTGGGTTGAAAGCCGGCCGGGCGGGGGCCGGAGGGGCCGAGGGGCGGCCGCGGCGGGGGCGGAGGCCCACTCGGATCTTTTGCATAAAAGGGGCAGCGGGGCGCACGCTCCCCTCCCCGGTGCGGAGCTAGCTCTCGCCTCGGGATCGTTGTTTTCTGCGCACCCCCTCCTCCGCCTCCGCGAGATTCCCCATGTTCCCCTTGCCCGGGCGGGTCCGGGGGGGGCCCGGGGCTGCCTCTGCGAGTCCAGCGGGGGACCCGGGCCGGGGCCCTGCCCGCGGCGCCTGCGAGGTCTCGACGAGGAGTGCGCCAGCGGATCAATGGTGAGTGCGGAGGCCGCGGCGGTCTGGCGGCCCGCGCGCTTTGATGTGCGGGGCGGCGCTTTGAAGTTGGCAGGCCGGCTATTTCGGGGCGCGCTCCGGGCCGGCGCGGAGGGGAAGCTGCGGGCTCGGCGCCCAGCGCTCCGGGGGGTTTGGCCGGGCGGCCCAGCGAACGATGCGTCGGAGTCCCCCTCCCCAACGCGGGGCCCGGGGTGTCGGGGGGGCCGGTCAGGGAGACTTCTCCAAGTGGCGTCGGGGTCTGAGGCGGAGACGGGCAGCTCGCCCTCGGGGGTCGAGTCGCCGTGGGTGTGGATGAGTCGGGGTGTGCGTACGCACGCGAGTGCCTTTGGAAGGTGGGATGAAAGGGTAGCGGCGCCCCCTCTTGCCCTCCCGCCCCCTCCCCGCCTCCTCCCACTTCTTTCCTCTCTCGTCTCCCCCCCTCCCAGCCGCGGGTCCGCGCTTAGGTGCCCCGAGCGCTGGTAGAGGCTCAGTCTGAGCGCTGGACCGGCCGGAGTCCGGGGCGCTCGCGCCCCCCGCGTTCCTCCTCGCCGCCCCTTTTGCGGAGAGGCCGAGACTCCGCGCGTCGCCATTTCTGGACTAGGCGGCTGCTTTCCGTGCCTTTTCTCCGGGAGCCTCTAAGAGGCTTGACGCCTGGGAGCGACCCCCTACCCGGGCTCTCTAGTCTCCGGCCTCGCTCCTGGTGACTGCGCATCGGGACACTGGAGGCGTTCGTTTGCAGTTGGGCCGGGGAGGGACGGGACCGGAGGGACTCAGAGGAGATGAGAGCCCGGCCTTGGCGGCCTTCATCTTCCAGGTAACGGCGTCTCAACACCTCCTCTGCGCCCGGGTGCCCGGCGCTACCCGCGGCCCCGCCACTTCGCGGGTTTGTGCTCAGCCTGGCTGCCGGACATCCAGGACTGGGGCGGGGTGCTTCCACCCAGGCCCGGGGTCTAGAGCAGCTGGCCCGGCGTTCCTCCGGGTTCCCCAGCCCGCCCCTGCCCTTCTTAGTTTGATCCTTCCCTGGCTAGAGAGAGCAGCTTGTTTATTGGTTAGATAAGACTTCTTTTCTTTTGGAGAAAGAATGGCTTGGGATCAGTGGAGTTTGGGATTCTTGGCACTGGCTGTAGTAGCGTGAGACGCCTTCTGATCCGGTTTTGTTGGGTTCGCGGCTCCAGGAGGTGGATTGGGGGAGCCGGGGGCGGCGGGTCTCGAGGTTTCTCTTTTCTCTTTCAAAGTTTGAAGATCAAAGCCTATTACATAGTGAACTGGTTTCTGCTTTGGGGAAGCGTAGAAGACAAGGGATGTAGACTGAGCCAGGTTCTTGGTGGAGAGTCTTGAGTTCAGGCAATATTTTCATCAGGAATATGGGGGTGCGTGTTGAATTCAGGAGTCCCTGAGCCCCTTTCCGCCGATGTTGGGCGGGCTTTTTTTTTCAGGCGAGGATCTTCTCTAAGAAGTGGGACGAGGGAGTGCAGAGGGAGGAGGTGGTGGGGGGAATGGGAACCAGATGCCGGGGAAGGGCACTTTGAGAGCTTGAGTTATCTATGCAGAGCAGAGTGGGGAAGTTTACAGAAATTGGTTTCACCTGCACTCAGCCGGGTTGTGGGAGTGGGTCCAGCTGGGCTACCCTGAGTGTCCCTGGGACCCGCGGTTGTGAGGAAGGTTGTGTTTTACACCTCCCGCGTCCCTCTGCTTTTTCCTCACCTTCCCCCTCTCATTCTTCACCCCTCCCCGGAAAAAAGTGTGTGGGGAGCTCAGATTTCGCCTTTGAAAAAGCTGCGTCGGATACTTGAGATGAGCACTTCGCGGATAGCTGGGTTGCTTGATTTGAATTTGAGGAGTTGAAAAGCCTGTTTACTTTCTTGCTTTGATGTTGGGTAGATCTGGTTTTGATTAGATCAATACCCTTTTCTCTCTCCCACCTCCCCCTCCCTTCCTTTTCTTTCCAGAGAGGAGGCTCAGATGAGCCCCTGCTGACTTGAGAGAGACCAAGCCGATTGCTGAGAGGAACTGGAAGAAGAAAGAGGAGGAGAAAAAAAACAAAACAAAACCTAAACTCAGTGAGACGCTTTCCCTCACCATGAGTAGTGCTGTGTTAGTGACTCTCCTTCCAGATCCCAGCAGCAGCTTCCGTGAGGATGCTCCGCGGCCCCCGGTTCCGGGAGAAGAAGGGGAGACCCCACCGTGCCAGCCCAGTGTGGGCAAGGGCCAGTCCACCAAACCTATGCCTGTCTCCTCTAATGCTAGGCGGAATGAGGATGGGCTGGGGGAGCCCGAGGGGCGGGCCTCCCCTGATTCCCCTCTGACCAGGTGGACCAAGTCCTTGCACTCCTTGTTGGGCGACCAGGATGGTGCTTACCTCTTCCGGACTTTCCTGGAGAGGGAGAAATGTGTGGATACCCTGGACTTCTGGTTTGCCTGCAATGGATTCAGGCAGATGAACTTGAAGGATACCAAAACTCTGCGAGTAGCCAAAGCAATCTATAAGAGGTACATTGAAAACAACAGCATCGTCTCCAAGCAGCTGAAACCTGCCACCAAGACCTACATCCGGGATGGCATCAAGAAGCAACAGATCGACTCCATCATGTTTGACCAGGCGCAGACTGAGGTCCAGGCTGTGATGGAGGAAAATGCCTACCAGATGTTTTTGACTTCGGACATATACCTCGAATATGTGAGGAGTGGGGGAGAGAACACAGCTTACATGAGCAATGCGGGACTGGGGAGCCTTAAGGTCCTGTGCGGCTACCTCCCCACCTTGAACGAAGAAGAGGAGTGGACTTGTGCCGACTTGAAGTGCAAACTTTCGCCCACCGTGGTTGGCTTGTCCAGCAAAACTCTGCGGGCCACAGCGAGCGTGAGGTCCACGGAAACCGTTGAGAATGCATTCAGGTAAGGCTTTTGGTTGGGGAGTGGGGTGGGGCGGGGCGGTGGGGCCCCGGTTTGGAGGATTGAGTTAGCTTTGCAAATATTTTCAGTTAAGGTAGGTGGGCGGGTGGCTAGGCTTTGGAAGCTGGTAAAGGTTGGTTGAGAGCTGGGACTTCTAGCTAGTAGAAACCCTTTGATCTCGTGTTTTGTGTGGGGGGGGGGGCAATGTACGCACAGCTGAGTACCTGTAGCCCTTCCAGTGCTAACTTCAAACAGTGGAAAGCAGTATTTATTAAGGTGGTTACTTATTATCCTGGACTACTGGGAGGGAAAGAGAAGAGAAGAGAAAGAAAATAAGAATATAGTAGCTTTTGATGCCCGTGAGTTGTGAGTCACTAGACCCACCGAGCGCCAGTTTGGGAAGGGGTCATTTGACCGCTGGTCATCAAAGTAGAATCACTGGCTGGGGGCGGGGCAGCGGGGTTGTGGAGACACGGGAAATAAACGTGTGCACCTGCGAAGGGGTAGGTGGGATCTTTTGAACTTTCTGTTAAGATAAGAGCTAGCGATTGGCTTAGCCACCTAGTTGGTGGTTCCCTTTGTAGAATTAGGTATTTCCCAGCAAGGAAGACTTCTAACTAACTTGGGGAAAGTCCTGTGACTTCCTCACGCGAAGGAGCCTTTGCTTTAGAGTCTGCTGGGCTATTCATCCAGCTTTGAAATGTTTTGGAGCCCCAGGGTCAGACCTCAGTTGATGGCTTGTTGTTTAGTGCTGATACAGAAGTGTGAGAGGACCGGCCCCTCCTGAGCACTTTCTCTTTTTCAATACTTCAAAGACAAACAGACCATTATAGATTGGCCAAGTCTCAAGATTCTTGGCCTTTGCAGGCAACTTCAGACCTCCTGTTGGAATGAGTTTTTCTGTCCCTTCGCCTCTCCAGAGAGCCCAAAAGAGAACACACCTTTTAATTCTAGGCTTGTGCTTATGATGTGCAGGGAGAGTGGTGGGCTGACACTGGATTGCTATCTGCAGGCAGGCTTTATTCTGCCTCTGTGTCAGGGACTGTGGACGCAGTCTACGTCTGTTTTCTTGCTATCTTTGTGGGGCGTGGTCTCCATTGTCCCCCAGCAGGAGGGGGTATGCCCCTGATTGCTGCCACGGAGCACTTGGGATCCCATAGTTAGTCCTGCTTGTTGTAGGTAGGCACGCTCTTGGGTTTTGACTGCTTGTAAGAAGGGGGAGGGCCTGCTCTTCAGCCACCAGAGGGCGCTCTTGCAGCTTTGGGAGTGAATTTAACACTTCAGACTATCTGGTCTACACCTAAAGGGAACTGGCTTGGCTTTTGCAGGCAAGTGTAGGCTCTCAGGAGGGGGTTGTTGCAGTGGCTCTGAGCTTGTAGCGAGCTAGGCTGTTGGCATGAAGCTGTTGGGGCCCGCTGTAGCTGGTTGCACCCAGGCACCTGCATCTGTTGCCCTGCTCCATTGCAAGGACATGTAGGTAAACTTTGCTCTTGGCCTCCTTACCCTCCAGCTTTGGCAGGCAGCGATGAGACTCCTTAAGGCCTGTGGTAAGGCTGCCTCTCCAGCAGCCTTTTGACAGTGGGTCTTCTGTGTCAGCCCAGAGTGTCACCTTTGTAAATAGCACAGTGTGGTTTCGGAGGCTGGCAGTAAGAAAGCGCTCTCCAGGCAAGACTCTCTGCTTTGGCTTCTCCTTGTGGGTGGGCAGCCTAGGCGAAACCTTGGCTTGCCTCTTCCCAGAGGCTTCATATTTAGGATATAATCAGTGTTAAGTTTGCAAAGCACTTGAGATTCGGGAGCCCTGTCTTCCTGGCTGGGGACTGTGGATGTCATTGATAGCAGCACAGAGCAAGTGGATTTTCTCCCACTGCTAAGTTGGAATGAAATGTTTTACCAGCATTCCACAAAGCCCATATGTCTTTTTTTTTGGGGGGGGGGGGGGGCTTCCGAGACAGGTTTGTCTGTAGCTTTGGAGCCTGTCCTGGAACTTGCTCTGTAGACCAGGCTGGCCTCGAACTCACAGAGATCCACCTGTCTCTGCCTCCCCAGTGCTAGGGTTAAAGGCGTGCGCCACCGCCGCCCAGCCAAAGGGCAAACGTCTTAACAAGGGCATCCTAAAAGATAATCTAAGACACACCCAGATGGTCTTTTTAAGACGCAAGGTTTCCTAGTCTGTGTGCAGTGTCTCTGAAAGAACGAGTTTCAGCCCTGGCCAATGGCCTTACTTGGTTTGAAACTTTCTAAACTTCATGGTCCCATCTGTGGGCACTGTCTCTCCTGTCTATGTTCTAAAGTTCTTCTTAGGATCAAAATAATAAACTTGAAAGCCTTTTGTGAAGGGAAGCATTTTGAAAAAGATGTTAAGTGTTATAATTAGTATAATTAACCGTAATGAGTGGCTCTCTGGAAAGGGCAGCAGAGTCAACACATAGCCTTTTAAATAGCAAGTCTGGGGCTTCAGCCCGTTTGTCACTGTACTATTTTAGAGGAGCCCCTCTTCCCGTGCCTCAACATCCTCTCCCCTTTGAACCTTTTCAAGTCTGCCTCTCAGCCTGTTCATGGAACACAGAGACCAACCGGCCTTACTGTCAGAGTTGAGCCTTCCTCATCAGCTAGCTCCCCCATCCTGCCTGGCTTAGGGGATGGGCTGAGGAAGTGACCCAGTAAAGGAGCTGAAGCAGCTGGTACCTGCAGAGGGCCTGTCTGCCTCCGCTGCTGGGAGTCCTCCCGGCCGCTGGGTGCCCAAGGCACCGGCTGGTCTTCCAAGCCCTGTGTTTATGTGGGCACTCAGAGGAGCCTGGTTCCTAAGGACTCGTTTGTAGTCTTACCGATTTGGTGTCGGGTTTAATATAAATAGTTGAGACGGAAGAGCAGAAATTATCCTCGGAGGGAAGGGCTCTGGTTTGTGCGTGGTTGGTCGAGTGGGATGCTTGGACTTTTGATGGTCTCTATAAATAACCAAGGGCATAAGTGACCTGGTGGTGGGAGCGTGTGTCCTAACCCCTCACACAAACAACACTCCCCTTCCCCCTCCCAGTGTGGAGGTGTGTGGAGCCAGGGGCTGTGATCTCAGGCGCTAGGCCCACACTTATTTTAAGAGGGAGGATACAGTGTTGGGCGTACAGAAAGATCCTTTTCTGCCCTGACTCTGGGCAGGGGTTCATCTGCCTCCCCTTGGGCCCTCTGCTCTGGCCTGGCTTAAAATCCTAGGGGCCCGGCAGATGGCCCTGTGCTGGCTGCAAAGGCTTCCTGTTCTCTGCAAGAACTCGCTGATGAGGCCCATTTTTGTGAGAAGCCATTGGAATCAAGTTTGGCTTCAATTATCAAAGAAAGTGATGCCATAGGAAAGATATGCCGGGAGCATTGGTCAGTAATTGGAGGACAGAACGCTAGTGACCGCAGCTGGCTAAGATAACACTTGTCAAACTTCGCCTGGTTACAGAAGACGCTGACCCCTTACTGGCCAGCCATCCCTTGATCTCGCCTTCCAAAATGCTAGTTGAAGGGAGGGTGTTGACCTTACGGTAAAATGTCAAAGGCTCATGCAGAGTCCCAAGCTCAGCTTCAAAATCGGTTCCTTTTGTTGTACTGTTGGGAGAGGGCCCCCAGAATGAGGTCCTTGGATAGGATTCTCTTGAGGAACAGAGGTGGCCCCAACATCTAGAGATAAGAGGTAGACACTTCATTCCCTCAAGGACCCAGAGGGCTGTGTTACTTGTTAGCGGAAAGCCCCATGCCTGCTCAATGGCAGAGTGGCCCATGGGTGCACCCCTCACACAGAACGTACCCCAAGCCTGCACACTCCCCAGGAATGCAAAGTTCCTGCCCAGTTGGGAGTACAGCCCTCCCGAAGGAAGAAGTCCTCATCTGGGTGCAATTAAGGTGGCACGCTCCAGTCCCCCTCCCCCCCTTTTAAGCAATCACAAGAAGACAGCTCTGATCTATTTTCCTAAAATTACGTGGCACTTTGGAGAAAGTTCCGAGCACTTAAAAGGTGAGTTTCTGTGTCTCCCCACCACCCTGCTGCCGCCGTGTTGTGATTGGAGGAAAACCCGGGTGCTCGATTGCAGTCAGTTGAGTTTAAGAGCAGCGGATTCCGGTTTTAATTGTTGATCACACAGTAGCCCTCTATTTTGGAACTGGAGGGAGATTAAGTTTATTTTGGGAGCCATGTGCAAAAGGAGCATGTGCAGGCACACACGTGCGCACACCCTTTTGACTTAGGTATCCTCTTTGGTTGCCGTGGTGAGGAAGGAATTTCTATTGAGTCATTTTCTCCCTGTGGAGGCTGAAGTATAAGTCTTAGATCTAAAACATAGCTGATGTGTTAATACCACCAAGATAGCAAGACCGAGGGGAGGGAAGGTGTTGGAACGCTGTTTCAGGCCGCCTTGGCTGTTGTGATCCTGTGCCATGCCTCTTCAGAACCTTTTCAGCAACCCATTTGATGGATGTAGGTCTTTGAAGGAGCCTCAGCCAAGTTTGGAGCTCCTGCCCAGCCCCCACCTACCCCCCACTTTTGGTGTTGGGGATACACATGTGCAGATGGATTATGCCCCCACAGACCACACAGTTTGGGGCTCAGAATAGGTTTCAGCTGTGAATCCATGCTAAAGACTACAGGAGAAAATAGAAGAGGTTTCAGGAACACAGGTCTCTCCACTTTTGCTGGCAGTTGGGTCCTGGGAATGTTTTTGGGGTTAATCCCCCCAAATTTCAGTGCCCTTGCCCAGGCCTTTAGAGGCTTTGGCCATGTTTTTCATGGGGAGCCCCACACCTAGGGGGGATGTGTGTTGGTCCAGCAAAGCCAAGCCAACTCCAGGAGCCTTCTGCTCCTATCTTGAGTGTACAGGCTGTACAGACCGCTGGATTCCCAAGGACAGGAGGGAACAGGAGTGGTTACCTTGCCAGTCTTCTCTGAGGCGGCTGGCCCATCACAGTAGGGGACTACTAGTCTGTTTTAAAGTTTTGGTCTATCTCTGTCCCTTCCCACCTGGTGATCTCTATTGGCCTCATCTTCATTCTGATTTGTGTGTCCTGTTGCCTCTGGTTCGGCCTCTAGAGGCGCTGGTGAGCAGAGAGCCTTTCTTTTCTAATCAGACCCCATTGGCCAGGATGCTAGAACAACTGGTCACCCCGCAGTCTTCTCTGCCTCCCTTTGGTCTCAGTCCCTGCCACTTTGGGTGCCTGGGAACCCCAGATTGAGCACATACAGATGAGGCACAGGCAAGGATGGTTTAGCAGTCAAAGTTCTCATTAAAAAGCATTGAGAGGCAATGATCTCCTGCCCTCAGCGATTTAGGGCAGGGCCAGTGGCCAAGGGCCGGTTTGGAGTCACTTGTCAAAAGCGTACGGCTGGTTTGCACACGGCACCCCTGGCGTGCACTTGTAGGCATTTCTGTTTCTAAGGGACACATCCAGACTGGCGCAGTGGCACAGAACCCTGTCCCAGCTCGTGTCCGTCGGTCGGTTCTCACTGACGCTCCAGTCTCGATGCTTAGCTCTCTCACCCCCTCATAGGATGAACTCTTAACAGTGGGGCTTCCTCCCACACTCTATTCCAGCTCCACTGTCACCAAAGTGGACAACAGGTCCATCCCTACTGGGCCCCGTGTCTGCGCCTGCCCCTCCTCTCAGTCCTCTTAGGTCTGTGCTGCTAGTAACTACTGTCCATAGTGCTATCCCCCAGACTCCTGTCGCTCTCTGCCCTGTTAGGATAGACCCTGGCCTTACAGGACAGTTGGTGGCCCTTGTGCCAGTCTCAGTAGTGTAGCTCGTTAGAGTCCACTCTCTTAGTCAGAAGAAGGCTTTCTGCAGTCTCTCCTGCCCACTGTACTCTCTCTGGAGTCTTCTCATATTCCGGCTCGTGTGCCGTGATATACCCGGTTCCCTCCGTCTTAGGGGGTCCTTCCCAGCTAGCCTTGCTAGAAACCTCTCCATCATATCCTGCCTCCAATTCTAGAACTTTCTAAAGTGTCTTGTGATAGGAGGCAGAAAGAGACTGATAGCAAGGTGCACCCTTGCCATGCCCACCGGGTTCAGCTCTACAGCGTGATGACCGTGCTGGGGACCACTAATGGACTTCTCCAGAAAATGGACACAGCACCCCAGGCCTTCTGCCTAAGATAATGCTTGTGGTTTGGTAGGCTTTCAGTAGCTCCCACATACCTCCCTGATGACAACTCCTTACGTTATGGTGATGTGTCCTGACCAGAACCTGGGTACCAGAAGACCAGAGCCCAGCATAGTGCAAGGACAGGAACTCAGCAAGCAAGAGCAGATGGCTGGTCATGACCTTTCCTCGGGCCCTGTCCGCTGCCAGCCTCACGGCTATCTTTACAGAGCAGCTGCTGTGGGCTGGTGGAGTGGGGCTCCTCTCGGAGCCTCTTCCCTCTGCTCCTGTCTCTTGCCAGCTGAGCCCCAGGAGGACTATGCCAGGGGCTTGGTAAATGAAGCCTCCTGCAACTTCAGGCGGACTGACCCCTGGAAGGGATCCTTCCTGCAGCCCGCTGACCTGTGTCCCCTCCCCCTCACAGAAGTCCTTGGCTGATGACCCAAGTGGAATGCAGCCCAGCAGGAGACAGGCACACTGGTTGTTCTGGAGGGACCTACAGGCCACTAAGACAAAGGGGCTGGAGACCCTTGGAGGAGGGGTCCAGGCCTGCCTCTGACACAGCTGCTCATTTCAGTCCTGGTGCCTCAGCCAGCCCTAAGGGAAGCCATGGTGGGGGGAAGGGTGCCGCAGGCACTGTGCGGGCCACCTAGACATTATCTGTCCCATCTGCCTGGCTAATGCAGGCCTCGGTCAAAGTGGGAATGTTACCCTGACTCCTAGATGTTAGTCTTTCTGGAGTAGGCTGGCAGACCTCGGACACCGGAGTTAGGACCTCACAAGTTGTTGGTCTGGGAATTGGCTTATTCCATCAGGCTTGGATGTAGAGACCAGGAGAAAAAAAGACACCTGTCTAGAGGCTGCTTTTAGTTAGCTCTTACCCTGTCTCAGTCCTAGAATCCAGTCCTAGGAGTCGGTAACATTCATTCCCTGGCAGTCGCTGCAGCAATGCTGTGGTGGACCCCTCATCTTCTAAGGTTCGGGGAACCCAGCCCGCCTTCCCTCCAAGGGGAGTCAGTGACGACCAGTCTTCTCTTTGTGGCCATCTGCTCAGGCTTGCAGCTAGACCTGAGCAACCAAGTGACATGAACCAGATGTGGAATTGTGCACTGTATCATTCTGGGGTCCCCTGATGAGACCTGGGTTTCTGGTGGGCAATAGTGACCACGCTCCTCTTGTACTTTCCCCATAGGTCCTTCAAGAGAAACGACCCCGTTAACCCTTACCACGTAGGTTCCGGCTATGTCTTTGCACCAGCCACCAGCGCCAACGACAGTGAGATCTCCAGCGACGCTTTGACCGACGATTCCATGTCCATGACGGACAGTAGCGTGTAAGTACCCTGTCTCCCTTCTCCACGTGGGACTGGGGGTGTGGTACCCGAGGGATGGGGGCCTGCCTCTCGCGCTCCCCCAGCTTCGCGGGAGCCCCGAGTGGACATTGGTCTTCTGGGGTGGGAATATGACGGGCATGTGGCTGGTGGGGGAGAGTGGTATCATGGTCTGGGTGGGGTTCAGTGAGGGCCTGGAAAGGGAAGCTGGGGTGGTGTCGTCACAGAAAGAAGCTAGAGTGTACGGTGAGAGGGTAAGGCGAGTGTCTGTGGACTTCCTAAGTTTAAAAACCATCTCCTGGCTGTGCTTATGGGAGAATCACTTGACTGGTCCCAAAACCAAGTTCACCTGCTGCGGAACCAGCAGGTGAAAGGTTTTCCTTTCACTCTTGCTCTTTGAGAAAAAGGCCTTTAAAGGCAAGGAACAGAAAACCAGGCCTCTCTGAAGGACCATTACATGCTATTTGCCGACATGCATACGATTCAGTGGCCATCACTCAGGCCTTAATGTTGGTGGAGTCCCGAGTCTGTGCCAGATGCCGGGGACCCTAGGTAGGGGCCTTCCATGGTCCTATCTGGTCTCAGATCTTTGGCCAACAGATGACTTTGACAGATATTTTTTTAAAGCAATCCAAGTCATTGAAGTAGTCGATAAGGTCAGTCGACTGTCAGGTAAGGTCATGCTTTGAGTGTTTGGTCATTTGAAGTGAAGTCAGGGATCTCTGGATGGCCAGAGTCAACTCTCCATGAGTCTCATAGTGGGGTGTGGATGTAGTTGGGGCCTCGAGTCCCAGTTTTCTGCCATTCTTTGGGGTTTGATAGAAGTCAGGTATGGGTGAAAACCACCCAAGACTTTTCTCACCCAGCACCCAGTTGAGAATCAGCATTTCAGGAAGGCCTTTCGAGGCTTTCTTCCAGCAAGCATTTTTAGAGTTAGGGTTTCTCCTGCTGAGGGAATGATCTTGAAAGACAACCCATTAAGCTAGCAGTGTTAGGTTCTGGGATGCTCTCTTAGACTTTATTTCTTTTAGCCTCTTAAAACCCAACCGTCTATTCTTCCCATGTTTGAAACTGTCTGGCTTCTGTTGGCCGCTGTCCTGTAGCCTGGCAGGCTGAGCAGAACTATTTGGAAAGACAGTGGCAGAGGTTAGTTTGGGACTCTGCTGCCTGCTTTTTTTTTTAAACTCCTCCTGGAAGTTTTTATTATGTTGCCTCAGTTTCCCCAAAGTGACAGATATTTTTTAGGAAAAAAGTCAGAGTTTAAGGAAAAACCCATCATATCCAGGCATTGGTGGCACATGCCTTTAATCGCAGCAGAGGCAGACAGATCACTGTGAGTTCGAGGTCAGCCTAGTCTACAAAGTGACTTCCAGGACAGGCTCCAAAGCTACACAGAGGAACCCTGTTTTGGAAAAAACAAAAAACCCAGAATATCATTTTGGCATTAGTGAGGGTAGGGTACACATCCTTTATCCACCAGGAATGAAAGGTTTCAGAGAACTGGTTCCATTTTCATAATTGGCTGAGGTCTTTAACTGCCCACACAGGGTAGGGGAGCAGGAATCTTTCTTACTTATGTATTTGAGTGTTTTACCTGAACATATATATGCATGCTACATGTGTGCCCAGTGCCACCCTCAAAGAACCCTCCCAAAAACTCACATTATTCCTTAATAGACCTAGTTTTTTGTTTGGTTTTGGTTTTAGGTTTTGTTGAGACTGAATCTCAACTATGTAGACCAGGCTGGCCCCAAATTCACAGCACTCTGCCTCCCAAGTACTGAGATTAGAGGCATATATGACCCTAGTTTGTTTCTTGATAGTCCAGAATATTAATAATCAAGGTGAATTTTCATAGTGTGTTGTAGGCTGCGGGATGTGAGCTTGTGTGGAACTTCTGTCCTCCTGTCTCCTGCCCCATCATATGGCTGGTTGGTTTCCTCTCTGGTTGTCCCAGCTGTCCTGTTTGGGTCTCACGCCTGGGCTTGGTATCTTGGAAGCTTTACTCCTTCAGAGCACAGTAATTACGGATTGTGTAGGAGCCTCATTGCTATGTGTAAAATAAGAGCAAGCTACTTCTGAATGGAGGCATTGAGTGAATCTCTGAAGCCCGGTGCCCTTTTCGGAAGACTTCTGTGAGGCTTCTGTTTAGGTTTCTTAGAGGCTATGTTTGGCCCTTGTCCTGGCGCTTGGCTGAGTTTCAGTCCCGTCATGGAGGCGTTATTCTAGGTTCAGGATGAGATAACTCGGGTGTGGCCCCATGCGTGTGTTTCTATTTGTCCTCACAGGACCCAATCAGCAAGGTAGGCAGTGACTGGTGACTGTAATACAAGAAGGAAGTAGCCTCACGTGTCCCTAAGCCATGGCAGAGGCAGAACTCAGACCCAGGCCAGACATGACACCTGCCCCGCCACATGCATCTTTTGTGTTCACCGTGAGATGTTATCGGGACCAGTTGCCTTTGAGCTTCTTTGAGTTTTTCTTTTTGTTTACTACTGCTCATAACTCTCCTGAATCCTCATTTATTTTCCCCCTTTAATCTTTTCTTAGAATGAAAAGGTCTTGCATAGCCCAGGCTGGTCCTCACATAGCCCAGGCTGGTCTTGCATTCATTCTGTAGCCAGAGATGCTTATGGATATCTGGTCCATCAGCCTCTGTCTCCCGAGTGCTGGCACCAAAGTTAGGTGCCACCATACTTGAGTTGCCAGGCACAGACTCTAGGAAGCAGTCTAGGGGCCAATAAGGGCTACTTTAAGGGCCAGCAACTCATCCCTTGGCAGTTTTCCTTCAGGTTCCTGGCGGCATAGTCTGTGGGCCATGTAACGGAGTCTTGTTGTGGCTAGATATTGAGGAACCAAAACACCAAGAAATGGTACCTGCGAGACTTAGAGTTTGGGGGTTCAGAGCCTCCCGGCCAAGTGGTCATTCTACTGGGCTCCTCATCACAGATGTGCCCACAAGCATGGTTAGACAGACTTAAAGGGCAGCTGGCATTGACTTCCCCCAAGGGCTCCTGGGAATTATCTTGGTGGGGGTTGGAAGGGTGTCCAGGAACAAGAGCCCACTTATGGGACTTGCTCATACTTAGAGGCTCCTGTGGGTGTCCGGCTACCATGCACTGCCAAGCATAGGATGCCCCCCCAACCTGGAGTGGGGTGATCCCCAGTCTCCTGCTTGGACAGACTTGGCTTGAACTAAAAGCTCGGGCAGTGTGAAGCACTTTCTGGCCAGCCAGCCATGGGTGTGTGCATCTACCCTGTGTTGGGCGGTCACCCGGGGATTCCCAGGGCTGGGATTAGACCCCCTCTCCAGAGCTCTGCCAGTTGTGGGCCTCGTGCAGATGAGAGCACCATGTGAGAAATAAAGTGTGTGTGTGTGTGTGTGTGTGTGTGTGTGTGTGTGTGTGTGTGTGTGTGTGTGTGTGTTGGGGAGCGGGGATGAAAAGCAAGGCTGAATCGCTTTCAGCTCATTGTTCATCTAGGGGAGCTTAGGGGGGGATAAGAGGGTAGCAGGCCCCTTTGAAATGTGCTTGAACAAGTGAATAGGAGCGCCCCATAAAGCATGAAAAGAACCCTGGCTGCTTCTCCTCTTCACAATAGCCTGCCTGGGCTGCTGGAGGCTGGGGGGCTGAGGGGCTGGGGAACAGGGCTGGCTGCCCTGCTGGGAGTTGGGAGGGGACAGGGATGAGGGGGGAGGGGGGCCAGAGGCAGCTTTCAATAGACTCTAGAAGGTTGGAGTTCATTAGACACAAGTGCAGGGAAGCAATCATCTCATTTGCGACAGAACCAATTAAGTCCCCTGGGCCTTTGCAAGAGGCTTGAGTAGAAGGTGGGCAGGGCTGGGCCAGGCCTTGGTTCTTCTTCCTAGGACCTGCACGCAGTGGCCTAGGTGTGTGTGGGGGGCAGGCAAGTCACATAGGCCACCTCCCAGAGCCCAGTACTGACTTCTAAAAAAAATCACTCCTAAAGATGTTGAGGTATTTGAGTCTCCATCTTAGGCCCCTGAGAAGGCTGTTTTATGAGCTTGTTACTCCAAAACCTCCATTCTCGGGAGAAGTGGCTCTAATTTTTTCTCCCTTTTTTGAAAGTTAACTGCTAGACTTCCAGCAAAATCCTAAACTCCAATCCTGGGAGGGTTAGGAACGAGAGGGGCATGGGGCTGGGCCCGAACAAAAGTGATGCAGAGCCCCAGGCTCAGGAAGGCTGAGCGTGGTGGGAGCAGCTGGTGCTTCAGGACCGTCAGGTGAGGGTACCAGAGTTCTCTGCCTTTACTTTTTGTGAGGAGTTGTTCCTGTCATCAAGATTGGCCACATTTGACGGTAGCTTGCTTTTGCTCTCTGTGTCCCCCTACATCCACACAAGATGACCTTTCTCTGTTCCACAGAGTGGGTGGCGGGAGTCATCTTACTTAATTATTTTTATTTCTTCATATCTTACATATGGTGGGGGGGGGGGTTGGTCTGGACACTGGGGAGTGCCTCTGAGGGAACTTCAAATATTACCTTATCTTACAAACCAGGCTTTTGATGTTGGCTGTGATCGGTGGCTGCTTCAGAGTGGCTGCCAAATGTGGGCACGCGTATGCTCGCGCCTGCTATTTCAAAGCCACCGGAAAAAGTGACATTCAGGTTAGGTCAGGCCCAGTGGAGTCAAAGGGCTAAGCTAATTGGCTCGGCTTAAATGGCAGCTAAGTGGAGTCTACACTTCAAAATCCGTGCGCCCCAGAAACAGCTGGGCCCGGCAGCAGGCTCGTTAGCTAAAATGTTTATAATTAAAGGAGACCGTAGAAGGACCAGACTCCGGTTATGAGCAGCCAGGATGCTGGTCATAAACTTCTGGAGCCCGAATAGAAGAAAGAAAGGAGAGGCCCCCGTTAGGAATGAGGGGCTGTTTTGGAAGAAGATTCCTGGCTAGGGGGAATTAAAGCCATATTTCCAGAAAGGCGCCTCTGAGCCTCTTTGACTTCTCCAAGCTAAAATTCCGCCTTTTGGCACTGGCTGAGCCCAAGTTGCCTTTCCTATGGTTGTGTCCTTCACCTGCCCTGGATGTTGTGGAAAGTACTGAGGAAATCATCTATTCCCTTGCCCAGTGCTCTGGCTGTCACCTGCCGCGCCCCCCACCCCCACTTCCTACTCTCCTCTTTCCTACCTTATATGGAGAAAGCATACAAGGTATGAAAGTCTCGCCTGCCATTGATTTCTGCCCCAGAGGAAAGTATAGGTAAGGTCTGCTGGTGGAGAAAGAAGGGCAGAGTCTGGAAAGGGGTGTCTGGGGTACTCTCCTAGGGCTCCAGTTCTGTGTGCTACAGCATACCTGTAGTGGTCAGGGGTGCAGCCTCTGCTATCTTTATATGAGCTCTGGGGACCAGACTCAGCTCTCCAGCTTTCTTACCTACCGCGCCTTCTCACTGGCCCTCCCTAGGACTCTTATTGCTCCAAGGTGTGTAGCCACCTCTCACTATTAGGACCCCAGAGGAAGAGTTGGTCAGGAGACGAGTGTCGTCTTTTACGCAGACCAGGGGCACTAACCCAATGTGAGCCCCACTCCACCTGGCACTTCCATAGCCACCGAGTACCAGTGGTAGAAGATGACTTCACATTTCCTGGTTGTCCTTATCACGTGACCTCTTGGAGCTTCGGGGATGGGCCCCCAGGTTTAAATCATCAGGGTACTTGGGAGCTTGAAGGCAGGCTTCTGAGTCGAGGACATCTGTTCTGCAGTTCATCAGTGACTGAGGTTGGGAGTCTGAGGTACCATTTCTGGCCACCTATAAAATGCAGTTCCTTGAACAAAAGGTGTCTGAAGTAGCACCTGAACTTGCTTTGTGTGGGAGCCAGTGGCCTCGGGCTGCAGTTGCTGGCTGTCTAGACAGCAGTTCCAGGGTGAGAGCAATGGCACCTTCTTATTAATTTGCTGGACGTAAAACCTGTATACTCTTCACCATCAAGAGAAGCCCTTGGTGAGTTAGATATTTAACCTTGTGCCTGCTGCTTCTGACCTCCCCTCTCCCACCTCCCAGCGCCCCTCAGTGTAGTTAGACCTCCTATGCTCTTCAGTCAAAGTGGGAGTTAGTCATACTGTTGTCCTGGATGTCTTCATCATCCCCTCAGGGACCCTGTTCTATGACCTAGGTCAGCCGCCTTCCAGCAGACAGTTAAGATCCTGGAGCACACGGTAATGGTCAGCCGTCACTCCTGGCCATTCTTTAGACACAGATGGACAGTTCTGATGAGATGAAGGGAAGGGAACAGAGAGCTTATCTCGGCGACACTGAGACTCATCAGGGAAGCATGTGACCCAGTGGTCCCTGGAAGGGACATCCGCAGGGAGAAGTCTTACCTTGGCCATTGTGCTCCTAAGACTGAAATTCATTTTTGGTTTTGTTTTTAAGTGACCTCGGCCCCTTATTCTTCCTTCCAGTTGCTAGTTTGGGTTTGTTCAGATTTTTGAGGCAGGGTCTCACTGAAGAGTAGGCCTGGAACTCAGTGATCAGCCTTGGGTTAAAGCCTTGGGCCCCCATACCTGGCCCATGTTTTCTTTTTTACATAGCTTGAAAGATATGAACATGGGAAAAACTCACCCAGATCCGGTTGGCCACACACCAATTTTAAATTTCAGCCTCTTCCTCCTCAGTGACCCTCTTCCCTGCTCTTATTTGTGCTTTGTCAGATGCTTGCTACTTTTTTGTTGTTTTGTTTTTTGTTTTTGAGACAAAGTTTCTCTGTGTAACAGCCCTGGCTGTCCTGGAACTCCCTGGACCAGGCTGGCCTTGAACTCATAGAGATCTGCTTGCCTCTGCCTCCCAGGTGCTGGGATTAAAGGCCTACAGCACTGCCACCTCTTGGTGCTTACCACTTATGAACATTGGTTTTTGTTTGTTTTGCCTTATTTTTGTGTAGGTCCCTGAGACTCTTAGGGTGTCCGCTTCCTAAGAGGAGCGGAACCTTTTGTCCCGTCTCTCCACTGACCTCTTACAGAGGGAAGGTATCTAGGTACGGTCTGGTGTGGTGTAGATACTTGGATGTATTGATGAGTTCATAGCGTGCCTAGGAGGGACTTTACTCTTAATGTCCCTTCTGTGTCTTTGAGTCTCTGATGACTAGGGAAGAGCGCCACAAGGCGCTTTATAAAAGCACCTTCAAAGACAGTTGGTCATGATTGGCTGTTAGAACTTACAGGCATCTTTATGCAAAGGGGGGGGGGGCGAGCCCTTAGGTTTGGTTCTTAACATGACCTGACAGCCTTTTGTCTTGGCACCGTTCTCCCAACTTAGATACCAGGCTGCCAGAGGACCAAAGGAGTTCAAGGCTACTTGGGGACACAAGCTCCTCCTAAGCTGATGTCCCTGTGGCTGACAGAAAGCCAAGTTGCCATAGATGACAAATGGGCAGGATTTGATATTTGGTCTTGAGATGGGCCCTTCCCCGTGGGGATACTAATTGCGCTGAAGATGTGTGGCCCCTTCCCACGGAGGCGTGTGGCTGTTCCTGTTGGCCGACTCTCCAGAGGCATGTGTGAGTGATGTCTGTGTATTTTGTCTTTTCTCTTAGAGATGGAATCCCTCCGTATCGCATGGGGAGTAAGAAGCAGCTCCAGAGAGAGATGCACCGCAGTGTGAAGGCCAATGGCCAAGTGTCTCTACCTCATTTTCCGGTGAGTCTAGATGGCATGGGTAGTGCTGTTTCCTCAGGTCCTGACTCATGAAAAGAGCTGGGAGGTGGAGAACAGCATGCCTGAGATTGGTGGGGTAAAGGGAGAGAAAAGAATTACTTATGTGATCTGGGGAGCGTGGTATTAACAGAAGGACACTTGATAGTTCCTGAATTGAAGAATGGAAAGTTCTCTGAAAAAGAAACCACGTGTCCCTAGGTGATGAGGTGATGGGCTCCCTGCATTCCTGCTGAACTGGAAGTCCCCTCAAGGCAGGGAGCCTCAAAAGAATTGTGGGGGGGGGCGCATTTGTATGCTTGTCCATGTACCTTGTGAATGCAGTACTCACAGAGGCCAGAAGAGGGCAGTAGAGCCTCTGAAACCGGAGTTATAGATGGTTGTGAGCTGTCATGTGGATGCTGGGAATTAAGCCTGGGTCCTCTAAAAAAGCAACGAGGGCTCTTAACCTCTGACCCCTCTCTGCAGCTCCAGTTTTATCTGTTAGCGTCTGTGTGCGGATCTGGCACCGTTCCTGTCACACAGATAGTTCATCAAACCTGAAGTGGATGAGGCTGATAGAAGCTCTGTGTGTTGTGTCCCCTGCTCTGCCCACCACGGAAGGAAAGTCACCTCCCTAGGACTCCGCTCCTTCTGTACAGCTCAGTCACTGTCTGTCTGTCTGTCTGTCTGTCTGTCTGTCTGTCTACAGGACTGTTTTACTAATCTCGTGTCCCCAGAGGGCAGCTATACAGTCCTAACCTTTCTCGTGATTCCAGAGCTGGGCTCTCATGAGTCTGTGTCCGAGGAGTGCTGATGGGTGGGGTCTGAAAGTGAGGCTTCCTGGGGGAAGCATCCTCCCTCAAGGATGAAGGAGGGTAACAGGTTGCTCTGGGACCCTCATACACTTCCTTGAAGGCAGTGATCACAGGGTTCACTAGGCTCAAGCACCCATAAGCCAGTTCCCAGGCTGTGGTCTTTCTCCGGTAGCCTGCTATCCGGGGGACAGGGAGAAAGCAGGGGCATCCAATGTAGAGCAGGTCTTCTGATCTGTCGTTCTTCCTGGCAGCTTCCGAGAGTCCGGCTGATCCATTTGGTTATAGGCTATTCAGAAAACTAACACATGGGACTGCAACTTCCGGGTCACCTGAATAAGGTTGCTCTCCTCAGAAACTTCTGGCACAGATGACAGTCATCTTGTCTTAAAATGAGCATATTAAGATTGCTTTAGGGAGTGACTTCTCTGATCCTCCCCCCCTATATAATATAGATGACAAAGATATTTGAATGGGAGTGGGGGTGGGAATATTAACTAGAATTCTTTTCTCCAAGCTTATAAATCAACTGATTTTTGTCCTGGGGTATGCAAGTCAATTTTGGGGTGCAGGTTCATGGAGCCAGCCTTCCTAAGAACCGCCATCCACAAGGGCCCTTCCTTCCCCTGCTCACGTTTCTGCAGCTAAGTGGTTGCCCTGGTGAGGCTGGCTGGCTCTTCAGCTAGGGAGAGCAAGTTGGCTTTCTGCTCTCCCTACCCCAAAAGAAAAAAGGCAAAGCAAGAGAGAGAGGAGGAGGAAGAGGAAGGAGGAGGAACAAGTGGAGCCGTGGGGGATGGGGGGAGATGACAGGGCAAGGACAGAAAGCCGGGCGGTGGGGGTTCTCCCCGTTTGCTGCTCTTGGCAGGCTTTCTCGACTCCTCTTTTTATATTCCACACTTGGTTTGGAGATGTTCCGTTTTCCCTTGATAGAGCGGCTTCAGGCAGCCAAGCTCAGCAGTGTTCTGCTACTAGCCCGCAGCAGCTTTCTTCATTTTCTGTACAAAGAGAGCAGGAGGAGGGGAGGAGGAGAACGAGGGAGGTGGAGGACGGTGTTGAGACAACACTACCTCAAAGGTGCGCAGTGTGCGGCCAGGAAATAAATTACCACTTCTTCTCTGATCTGGGGCCGGTGACTTCCCTCCCCTTCCCTCCCCCCTGCCTCTTTTCCAATCTTATTTTTTTTAATTTCCAACTCCTTTTCTGTTTAGACTCTACTTTTTATTCCTTGAGTTGGTTTCTCTCCCCTCCCCATCTCAGAGGGCTGCCTTTTTTTTTTTGATGTTTGACAACAGTCTTTGAAGATTTTCTACTTCAGAGTAGCTACTGATGGGCTGGTTGTACTACAGAGAGAACAAGCAGGGCCTCTCGGAGTGCGACCAACTGCTCCTGCCCAAGGCAAATGCTGGTGGGGACCATGGCTCTCCATGAGGCCACGGAGCCCGCGCATAAAAGTCCTGAGCCGTGCAGCCCGTTTCGCCATCTACTTTCCACCCAAACACTGGGACTCGAGAGCGCACACTGATGGGCCTCACAAGCTCCATCCATGCTGCTGTGGCCAGCGCCTGCCTGGCCTGCTAATGGTGCCTCCTTCCTTCCCACACCCTCAGAGAACCCACCGGCTGCCCAAGGAGATGGCGCCTGTGGAGCCCGCCGCCTTCGCTGCAGAGCTCATCTCCAGGCTGGAGAAGCTAAAGCTGGAGCTGGAGAGCCGCCACAGCTTAGAGGAGCGGCTGCAGCAGATCCGGGAGGTAGGGCCGGCCGCAGCATCCTCCCGACCCCTGTGCATGAGCGTGCATGTGTACATGCGTGTGCCAACCTGTGCGTGCATGAACTCAGGGTGTGGAAGGGTTGCTTCCTTGTTCACTTCCCCTTGGGGCCTCTCTTGCCAGGATGAAGAAAAGGAGGGGTCTGAACAAGCACTGAGCTCACGGGATGGAGCCCCGGCACAGCACCCTTTGGCCCTCCTACCCTCTGGCAGCTATGAAGAGGACCCACAGACCATCCTGGATGACCACCTGTCCAGGGTCCTCAAGACCCCTGGCTGCCAGTCACCTGGCGTGGGCCGCTATAGCCCCCGTTCCCGCTCCCCGGACCACCACCACCATCACCGTCAGCCGTACCACTCCCCGCTACCGATTGGGGGTAAGCTGCCCCCGGTGGCTGCTTGTCCACTCCTCGGAGGCAAGAGCTTCCTGACCAAGCAGACAACGAAGCATGTTCACCACCACTATATCCATCACCACGCTGTTCCCAAGACCAAGGAGGAGATAGAGGCAGAAGCCACGCAGAGAGTACGCTGCCTTTGTCCTGGGGGTACCGAGTATTACTGTTATTCCAAATGCAAGAGTCATCCCAAGGCTGCAGAGCCCCTGCCTGGCGAGCAGTTTTGGTAAGTGGCTAGCACCCCTGTCCCCCAGGATAGGGCTTTTCTCCCTGCCTGAGTCCTGAACAGGTGTGAAGTGGGGCCAGGGTCACAGTTTAGCTTCCTGGAGGGGCCTGGGCATGTGTTTAAGTATGGGAGGTGACATCCTGCCCTCCCTGTACCCTTGCGGGATGGCCATACTCCAGGAGTCTTGGAGTTCTGATGAGATGTCTGGATCTGTGTTCTTGGTTCCCTACAGTAGCAGCAGAGGCAGTACCTTACCGAAACGAAATCCGAAAGGCACAGAACCGGGTCTGGCCCTGCCGGCCAGGGAAGGAGGGCTGTCCAGTGGGCCTGGGGCCCCTCAGCTCCCTGGGGAGGAAGGAGACCGTTCACAGGATGTCTGGCAGTGGATGCTGGAGAGCGAAAGGCAGAGCAAGTCCAAGCCCCATAGGTAAATACCACGCCCTGGGGCTTCGACACAGAGGATGTGTGGGGATGGCTATTTCTGCAGTTTGTGGAAAGCCAATGTGACTGCCATCTTAGTATTAGACACTGGGCTGAGGAGACCGCAGAAATGTCATGTTTTGGCATTGACCCCTGCTCATGTTATGGTAGAGTTATTTTCTTTTCTCTCTCTCTCAGAATAGACAAGTTTCTACTGAAGTCACATTTTCCAGTTTTTCTAACCCAGTTTCTCTCCTGCTCTTCATGTCCCGTTCAGTGCCCAAAGCCTAAGAAAGAGCTACCCATTGGAGTCTGCCCGCACATCCCCAGGCGAACGAGTCAGCCGGCACCATCTGTTGGGGGCCAACGGACACCCTCGCTCAGTGACCCGGACTCACCCGTTTACCCAGGACCCTGCAATGCCTCCCCTAACCCCACCCAACACTTTGGCGCAGCTGGAGGAAGCCTGCCGCAGGCTGGCAGAGGTGTCAAAGCCCCAGAAGCAGCGGTGAGTGGCAGTGTGGAAGGCACTCAGCAGGGGGGTGGGGTGGAGAGACTCCCCTTGTCTCTGGCTGAATAAGTCTCCTTTTCAGCCTCTGGAAGTCATTCTCTTTGGTTCGGTTCATTTGTCAGAGTTCAAGCAGGGTAGGGTCTTTGAGGCAACTTATTCCTCCTACAAGTGGGATGGTTCCATGTAAATCCTTACGAGTGTCTGTACTTCATGTGAGGCAGGTTAGATGAGCATATGAGTAGCCATGACCAGGGGAGAATCAAGAGCCTTGAGCCCTTTGCCGGCGTTGAGATGGCCCTGTTGTGGGCTTTTCCAGAATGTCCGTGAACACGAGGCCTTGGGTTTCTGCAGGAATGGAGGTTAGGTTGGGTCTCCATCTCTTTAGGAGGCCAGAGTGGTTTTCTCTGCTTCCCCAATGCCATGGGGGATGTGAGCTTATTCTAACGTCTAAGCCAGTGGTCCTCAACCTGCAGATCATGACCCCATTGGAGGGTCAAACAACCCTTTCACGGGGGTCGCCTAAGACCATTGGAAAAGACAGATATTCACATTGTGATTCATAACAGTAACAAAATTACCGTTATGAAGTAGCAGCAAAGAGAATTTCATGGTGGGGGGGTCACCACAACATGAGGAACTGTGTTTAAGTGCGCGGTGTTAGGAAGGTTGAGAACCGCTACTCTAAGTCCGTGACTCTGTTTTGTCCCCAGGTGCTGTGTGGCCAGTCAGCAGAGGGACAGGAACCACTCAACCACTGGTCAGGCAGGAGCCACACCCTTCTCCAACCCAAGCCTGGCTCCAGCAGAGTGAGTGTCCCCTCTCAGGCATGGCGGGGATACTTGGAATGGCTTACACTTCAGGGCACATCATTGTCTGGAGTGACGTGTATGTGGAACTCCATGTTGGAAGTGGTCTTGGTAGAAGCAGATGTTGCCATTAGCAAGGATCATGGGAAATCTGCCTAGTGAAAATGCTGCACCCCAACCCAGGGTTTCCGGGGCTCACAGGAATCAAAAGCTGGTGCAGAAGCCATTGTCAGAAGGGTAGGAGGGTTGACTCCAGATGCCCAAGTTGTAGGACTTGGAAGCTCGCAGGCCTGGACAAGTCTTTGTGTCTGTCACCCCGAGCAGGCTCTACTCAGAGAAGATAAAACCTTGTCCCAAACTGGGCCAAACTTGTTGAAAATGTGTACTTGGGAGACTGGACTTTGAACCCTAGACAGAATTCCAAATGTGCCAGTTCTAGAATGCCCTAGGTAACATTTTCTTAGCATTTTCATCCTGAGCGGTGACTAACGTCTGAGGTCCCGAATAAGCCGCCTTCTTGAACCTTTTCCTTGTTTTAACTGGCTAACCTCAAGTTTGCTATCCTGGTGACTCGTATAGCCACTCTCCAGACAGAATGCATGGAACAGTTAAAATGATGGTGGGACTGGGGGTGTAACTCACTGGTAGGGTGCTTGCCTAGCAAGCAGAAAGCCCTGGACTAGCTCCTCCTCAGCACCACATAAACTGAGGCAGGGTGAGTAAACACCAGCTATTTCCCCTCTCTGGAGCTACAGAAAGGAAGATTGGAAGTTCAAGGTCAGCTTTGGCTGCCCAGCAAGCTTGGGGCCAGCCTGGCATATATGAAACAGTGGGCTATTATCCCCCTGTGGATGTGGTTCTGTGGGCATGATGGGGAGGCCTCTCAGGTATTCGAGCTCCCTCTGGCCGTGGAGGAGCCCTGGCTGGCAATTAGCCTGCACTGGGCCTCGTGCAGGCAGTTCCTTAATACTGTCTCTTCTCTGGTCTTCACTGTCAAGTGCTCTGTTGTGTTAGCTTCTGAGAGAACCCCAGTTTGAAGGCATTTGAGGGATACGGTATCAATTTCCAGTCAGGACAACCACCCCTTTCCTCATGCTCTGCCCATTTCTTTAGAGGTTGCTACCTCTGTCATATGAGGGTTTCCCCCCACATCCTTTGTAGACCCCATCTATATGGTTATGAGTGTGTATCTGCTTTGAGATGCTGAATTTGTGGTGTCCTGTCTTCTTTTCAGTCACAAAGAGCCAAAGAAACTGGCAAGTGTCCACACGCTCCAGGCCAGCGAGCTGGTTGTCACCTACTTTTTCTGTGGAGAAGAAATCCCATACAGGAGGGTGCTGAAGGCCCAAACCTTGACACTGGGCTACTTCAAGGAGCAGCTCAGCAAAAAGGGAAATTATAGGTAAGGATCCCACCGCCTTTCCTGCTCTGGAGTTTGCCCAGAGCGCCTCAGTTTTTGTAGGCCTCGGGTGGATTTTGGGAGTGCTGTGGGAACAGCACTGAGTGGGCTGCTGGACGTCTGGGGTCCTTCTGTTGACTCTCTCCCCTCAACTCTAACAAGAGCAGCCATGGGGGAGCTGCCGAGAGGGGCTGGTTCTCTGGAGGACAAGGAGTTCCAGTTTGTTTAACCAGGAAGCAGGGATCTGCTCTGTGATAGAGGCTCTGCCTGAAATTGGAGGCACCCTTGTCTATTGTCGTGGAGACTGATTAGGGAGAGCCCAGCGCCACTCAGGGGCCACCATGTTGGAGGCTCAGAAAAGTAGACACCAGGCTTTCGGGAGCCACCAGCCTCTTCCTTGCTCTGCCTGGTGAGCATGCCTCCCTGGGTTTGATAGGCTACCTGTAGTAGCCGTGTTTGACTAAGAGAGAGCTGGGCCTGTAGGCAGTCAAGAGGGTGAATAGGCTGGCCAGTCTCCTGCTTGGCCCTAGGCTTCTCTGTCCCCTCCCTGCCGCCTGGCCTCTTTGCCTCCCTGGCAGAGTGGAGGAACCCTTAACAAGGCCCACGCTGACCTTGACACGTCCTTGAGAGGAACCCAGGAGCTAAGGATGATGAAGGCCAGCTCAGAAACCTTTCTTGGCCTTCTGAAAGGCAGGAGATGGATATGTCCGTTCATTTAGCGCTAGACCTGCTGGGTCTCCCCCTGGAGGGAATGCAGTGTTGTGTCCCAGGGGCAGAGCACCAAGCCTGGGCAAAGTGAGGCAGAGAAGGCACTCAGGGAGGTCCCCCTTCTTCACTCCCCAGTTGAATGTAGAGGCTCAGCCCATGCGGACCTCCAGAGCCCAGGTGTGAGTTGGGAGCCTGAAGGATGCTCAGCTTCCGGGATGAGCAAGCCTGTGGCAGGATGCTGAGTTGCCCCACCTTCCCTGCTGGATCCTATCCTGTGTGGCTGCACCAGCCATTCTGTTAGGGAGTTCTTTTGGTGGTCCCAACAGTGACCTTTAGCCGGGAGAAGGACCAAGACCCTGCAGGTGACAGCTTACTGGGGTTGGCAGGCGTGTGGTTGAGCCTAGGCTATTCCCTGTCCTACCTGAGGAAGGAACCATTCTCAGTGTTATCCAAGGGTCTGGGGAGCAGGCCTGGCTGCCGCCTTTAATCTTGACGGAGACACAGGTGAAGCTAATTACACCAGTGTGCCCCTCCAGGGATTCATTCTGATCTTGGCTTTGACTCTGCTGGACTTGGAGGGGAACCGCAGGTGACCTTCAGAGGGCGAAAGTGTCACAGCACATCGCGTAAGGGGCCCACAGGGAAGGGCCTCACTCAACCACTCCGGCCACATCTGGCTCTGATTTTTTTCCCCCTAAGGCACATTTAATAAGCCTGGCTTTGAAGCTCTGGCCTCCCCTTTAATGCACAAAGACGTGCACAAATGGTCCCCTCTCAAATTCTTTCCTGATTGGATCAGGCTGTGGCAAGGCCCTCCCACCCTCCTTATCTCCACTGTTGGGCTTGGTGTGTCCTCCTGGAGGTGGGGGTTGGGCAAGAGAGTTCTGAGCCTCCCTCCCCAAACCAGGGCCTTGCAGTTTGCACCCCTAACCCCCACCCTGATGAAAGAGAGCCCAGTGAGGCTGGGGTTGGGGAGCTGGGACCTGGGCCGTGTTGAGTAATCTCACCATGGCAGGAGATCAGAAAGCAAACAGCTCTCCAGACATGCCAGGCGCCATTGGTGCCAGATGTCGGGAGAAGGCAGAGTTTGCCACATGAAGCCTGGTGCTGTGGAAAACCCGGTTCTTGGAGAAAACGAGGGTGAGGCAGTGTGTTTGAAGTCCTGGTGGTGGTGGTGGTGGTGGTGGTTGGGGGGGGGGGGCTCGGGAATGTTGCCTCTCTCCCTGCTGGAAGAGGTTGTAATTATGGAAAAGGTCAGCGCGTGTTTGCCCAGAGGTGCCATGAAAGGCCCAGCGTGGTAAATGCTAGAGAGGGTTCAGAGCTGGAGGCTGGGAGGTATTGGTGGTCCAGGCCCTCTTGTTTGGGAAAAGGACTCCCCCTTGCTGTCTCGACTCCCTTCCCCCTTTTCTTTCCCCTAAGGCTTCACTTAGCATTTTGATTCCTGTGCAGTATTGCACCCCTTAAATGGCCGTGGCCCTAGACAGCCAGCTCAGCCACAAACGCCCTGGCTAGACCTGGCTTCCTTGAGCTTAGCCTGCCCCTTAATTCAGTTCACCTGCTCTAACAAGGGAACGCCACAGTTAACTGAGGAGGGGTCATTTTTATTCATTTATTTTCAAGAGAAGGTACCTCAGCCCTAAACATGAGGCAGAATTTTATGTTTTAGTGGCTCCCCCTTGCCTGAGATTGGCCTTTAGCAAGGACCAATTCATAGGAAAAGCTTAATCCCCTTGAGGGGGTTCTCTGTTGCTGGGGACAAGGAAGAGGCTTTGTTAAGGGTCCTCTTCAAGGCTAGGGGCAGGTCTGACCCAGGATGGTTGGTTGTACAGAGTATGAGGGCCTGAGAGAGGCTGTCATTTGTGTCTGTCCAGTTAGACAGTCTGAGAAGAGGGAATGTTGGCGAGGGAGAAGATGAGCCTTTAATTAAAGGCAGCAGGAGGGAAGGCTTTAGTGTTGGGTCCTAGCGAGGTGGGGAAAGTGGAGGGAAGGATCCAGGGACAAAAAGGGTTCCATGTCCAGCTTGGAACAGGTGAGTCGTCTTAGGGTTGACTTGCCTTTTATGCTTGGCCAAAGACTTGGGTGAATGGCTGCTGACTGATGCTAACAGCCAGTCAACCTTCTTCTCCAGGCTGAGCTGAGTCCTGGGTCCCTGAAGGCTCTCCCTGCCCTGCCATCACAAATGAAGCCCCAGTGCTTGCGCTTCCCCTTCTCCTCCCTCAGAAAGAGGTGGGGGGAAGGAGAGTGTCCATGTTGGGCGGGCAGATGGCAGCAGTTCTGGCTAGAGGCTGAAGGCAGAAAGAGCCTGGCCTTCCCACCCGCACAGTGCGTCTGCCTGGCCCATCCGGCAAAGTGGGCTGCCCTCATTCAGCTGGTACGAACCGCGATTTTTGGGCGTACTTACCAGTCAGCACAGATGCCCAGCCTGGTTCTCTGCTGGCAAGACCACGCCGTCTCACCAAGCCTTCCCGTCTTCTCTTAAGGTATTACTTCAAAAAAGCCAGTGATGAGTTTGCCTGTGGAGCAGTCTTCGAGGAGATCTGGGACGACGAGACGGTGCTCCCCATGTACGAAGGCAGGATCCTGGGTAAAGTGGAGAGGATCGATTGAGCCCCGTGGACCCGAAGCTCAGAGACCTGGCTCAGCCCTGCGCCACAGCCACAGAGTATTTTGAAGGAAAATGAAACCAACGAAGAAGACGAAGTCGAGGGAAGAACTGGCCCCTGGGCCTCCAGGAGGGGTGGGGCGGTGGCTCCTTTTCAGTGTCCAGGAGCTGGGGACTGAGATCAGAAAAACCCGAACTATTTATTCCAAACATGACCACTCTGGGCTATTGAAGAGGCTGACCGTGTTTGAGAGACTGCCATACATAATATATGACTTCCTAGGGATCTGAAATTCATAGGCTAAGAGAAAACTGTGTATAGCTTGCCCAAACAGGAGTCCTTATTGATATTTATTGAACAGTCGATACCCCCTCCTCCCCCCCCCCCCCCCCCCCCCCCCCCCCCCCCCCCCGTTTATGCTGCTTTAAACATGGAAGTGGAAGAGAGAAGTTTGGAATGCTGTCTACACTTAGGAGCCGTGCACTAACCGTTCTTCATGAACAGACTCTGCTCTGCATGGCATTTCTCCAAGTGAAGACGGGCTTCTTAAAAAATAAAAATGGTGCCCACATGCAGAAATCAGTCCTACCCCCACCCCCGCCGTGCTGCTCTGCTCGTCACAGAGGTCTTGAGGGTGGGTTGTGACAGATTCCTCACCGCTTTGGAAATGTCATGTTGGGTAGGGGCCATCCAGAGTGGAAAGAGCGGGGAGCCTTACCCCCGGGGACCAGAGATTAGACCATCTGTGTACCTTCCCCTCTGAGTCCTGGAAGCCCTGTGGCTGAGGCTGCTGACCTTCATGGCCTTGTGGTTCAGGCTGGCTTTTTTTAAGGAAGCAAGAGTCGCTTTTCCCTTTGGCTAGTCTCTGGACCACGGCCATCAGGACCCCACCCTTGTCTATCCGACCGTGCGAGGACATGGGCACCTAGCAGCACCTCTCCTCCGTTACCTTCCCCTCGGCGCTCGGGTTTGTGTTCAGTTAACCTGTACATCCTGTTCGCCGTCCTTACTGTACTATAGGCCTGTGTATAGTGTAGGGCAGAGTGTTAACCCACTGGCTCGTGTTTGACTTGGGAATCGGTACAGTACCTGTACAGACACGGGGACCCGCTCCGTGCACCGCCCTATATTCAGGGCTCAAGCTCTCCCTTGGTTTTTGAAAGGGGTTTATGTATAAATATATTTTATGCCTTTTTATTACAAGTCTTGTTACTCAGTGACTTTTGTCATGGCATTTTGTTCTACTTAGACTGTAAATTATGCATTATAAAGAGTGCATTTAAAGAAAATTACTTGGTACAATAATTATTGTAATTAAGAGATGTAGCCTATATTAAAATTTTATATTTTTCAAAACGTCAGCCTCATCATTGGATTCCCCCAGGGTGGGAGTGGGATCAGGGACCATTTTGCACAGGAATGTCTGGATGTGGCTTCCCCTTGCTTAAGCCATGTTCTACCTGCAGTTACATGACCTGACTGAGTGGTTTTCTTAGTCTCGGGTGAAAAGCTTCTGGAAGTGGGTTTGTAGCTAAGGGATAGCCAGTCGAGGCCAGTGGGCTTTGAGGCTAATGCCATCCACTCTTTCTGTCCTGGGATCTGGCTTTAGATCATCTACAGCCATCATCCACGCTCCAGGCAGGTCAAGTGTCAGGAACAAACCTTGGATCCTCAGATGGTGTGTGTGACATGACCTTAGACATCAGCTAGCAGTTGCTCACTCTGTCATGTGTGCCTCACATGTCAACTCAGGAAGCCAGACTGAGGTATGGACAGAGCGTCCACTTGAAGTCCTATGAGGGAAACTTTGTAGAAGTCTGGTGATGGGTGAGGTTTATGGGTGGTCGTTTCTTTTCATCTTAAAGCCTTTTGATTCAGAGGCAAGGAGGGCTTACCACCCAGGTTTGAAGCCAGACAGTGGTGGCGTACGCCTTTAAACCCAGCACTTGTGAGGCAGAAACAGGCAGATCTCTGTGAGTTCGAGGCCAGCCTGGTCTACAAAGTGAGTTCCAGGACAACCAGGGCTGTCACACAGAGAAATACCATTTCGGGGGGGAAAAAAAAAAGTCCCAGGTTTGAGTCCCAGCACTACCACGTTCTGTGTGAGTACCTGGCCTGGCCCTTGTGGTATGGAGGGATATAGCTGGAATAAAGAATCACTTAGGTGTATTTATTGTGGTAAGAATATTAATACAGCCTCCATTTTTTAAGAATACAAGATTAACTACATTAGTGACACTAATATTGTACAATTAGAACTCTGTGTGTGTGTGTGTGTGTTACATTGTACTTGAATGTGCCAAGGTGTACCTGCCTGTGAAGGCCAGAAGTCAGGTGTTTTGCTTCTCTTGCGACAGTATCTTACTGAACTTGGAGCTCGACCGGAAGCCAGCAAGTCCCAGTGATCCTCCCATCTCTGTCTCTCATAGCATTAGGGTTACACGCAAATGTGCAGCCATGCTTGTCTTTTTCCCTGGGATCTGGGATCTGAATTCAAGTCTTCATGCTGTACAGCAAGAGCGTTTACCCACCGAGCCATCTCCCCAGCTCTGGAATTCCTCACCCTGCAGAATGATTTACATTGACTGGATGATAAATCATTTTGTCCCCCTCTCTGACTATCAACTACCATGTTGCACTCTATGACTATTTTTGGGGAGTATTTTATGTGTGTGTATTGCCTGCATGTGTGTATATGCACTACATACATGTCTGGTGCCAAGAGGTCAGAAGAAGACATCAAATCTCTGGGTACCAAACCTGGGCCCTTTGTAGGAGCAACAAATGCTCTTAAACACCGAGCTGTGACCTCTCCAGCTCTATGACTATTTTAAATACGTAAAAACATTTTTTTAATTTAACTTATTATTTTATGTGCATTGATGTTTTGCTGTGGGTGTCATATCCCCTGGAACTGGAGTCACAGACAGTTGTCAGCTGCCATGTGGGTGCTGGGAACTGAACCCAGGTCCTCTGGAAGAACAGTCAGTGCTCTTAACCACGGCACCATCTCTCCAGTTCCTACTTTAAATTCTTCTGAGTGGAGTCATGCAATTGTATTTATCCTTCTGTGACTAAAACTGCTTAGCATGTAGGTGCGGGGTTTATTTATGTCACAACACAGGTTGCGGTTTTCAAGGCTGAGCCGTAGCCCATTGTATATACATACCACATTTGCTTTAGCTCTTCATCCAGCAGCCGGCATTTAGGTGAATTCCGCATCCTGGCTCCTGTGAACAGTGCAGCAGTAAACACGGGAAAGCAGATAATTCACTGAGATCTCGATTTTAGTACTTGATAAATCTCCAGAGTTGAAATTGCTTTTTTAAAAATATGTCTTTGGAGAACTTTCTTTGTCTTTAGTACAGTTTTATTTTTAGTTTTTTTTTCTATTATTTTTTATATGTATGGGTGTTTTGCCTGCACATACGTATGGGCACCACGTGTGTGCCTTTGCCTGTAGAAGAGGCACTGGATGCCCTGGCGCTGGAGTTACAGACAGTTGTGAGTCACCATGTATTATGGGAGCTTCAGGGTGGAGGCTTTCGGGTCAGTTCCAGCTGGAATCCTCCAAATCCTGTATTCAGAGTGTGTGGTGTCTTCAGCAATATAGTTTTACCTTCAAGTCATGGGAGGCTGCCAAGGGCAGTGACAATAGCCTGTATGGTTCTGGGGCTCCCCTGAACCTCTCCACCATGACCAACACCTCAAAGGGAGGCGCTCTGTGCCTGTCACTGGCGGGTTTGTGAGGCTGTGGCTTTTGTGGGAGTTTTTACACTCTGTGGTGTAGCTCTTCACACTGGGTTTATACACACATATATTTTTAAGGGCAAGCTTATAAAAGGATGTTTCTCTGCAGCTTTCTTCAACATCCATAATGTCACCTTGTAGAAGGAGCAGCGGGGTTCGCGTCCCGCCACCCGGCTAGCTTTACCCAAAATAATTACACGGAAACTGTATTCTTTTAAAACACTGCCTGGTCCATAGTTTCAGCCTCTTATTGGCTAATTCTCACATCTTCCTTTAACCCATATTAGTGATCTGCATAGCACCACGAGGGGTGGCTTACCAGGAGAGATCTTAACCTGCGTCCATCTCGGAGAGGAGAAGCATGGCAACTGCATATGGTGACTGCCTGAAGCGTCTCCCCACTCCTGCTACCCAGCATTCTGTTCTGTCTACTCCGCCTACCTAATTTTCTGTTCTCTTAAAGGGCCAAGGCAGTATCTTTATTAATAAGGAAAGTAACACATAGACACTCCTCCATCATCACCTCTCCCAAAAAATTCTGTCAGAAAACTTCTAGAAATTATCACACTTCCAGCAAAGTTGCAAGAGGCAAAACTTTAAAAAGAAATGACTGTTCTATAAAAGCAGTTTACAGACTTAAGGAAGGTAATTCCAATGGAAATCCTTAAGATATTCTCCAGAGAAATAGAAAAAGCCATCCTAAAGTTCATATTGGAAGCACAGAAGACCCCACAGGCAGTCAATATTCTGAGCAAAAAGAACAATCCTAGAGGAATTACCACACCAGATTTCAGGCTATATTACTGAGCTATGGTAACAAAAACAGCATGGTATTGGCACAAAAACAGATACATAGATCAGTGTGACAAAGCAGGTCAAACATGATTGCAGGAAATTACAGACAATAGATATTTGACAAAGACACCAGAACTTCAAAATAGAGGACAGACAGCATCTTCAACAAATGATGCTGGGGAAACTGGGTGTAAAGATGTAGAAAAATGAAATTAGATTCTTATCTATCACATTTCATGAAAACGAACTCCAGCCTGGCAGTGGTGGTGCAGACCTTTAATTCCAGCACTCTGGAGGCAGAGGTAGGCGGATCACTGAGGACTATCTGGTCTATGAGAATGAGTTCCAGGACAAGCTAGAGGTAAACCCTGTCTCAAAAAACAAAGCAAAGCAAACAAACAAAATTTAACTCCAAATGGGCCAAAGACCTTGAAAGACCTGGATAAATCCAGACCCCTCTAGCAGGAAAAATAGAGCCAAAAATCTAGCAGGAAGAGAAGAGCCAAAATCTGTTTCAGGAACTAGCTAAAGATAAAGTTAGATTATCTTGAGAATAATCTTGAGAAACAGGGAGTTACCCCTTGTGATTATCACTGGTATTTTTGGAATTTTCCAATGACACCCTCCCTACCCCCTTTGGATTATTGGGTTATGGTTTCTTCCCTTAAATACCCCTTCTCCCAGCTACGTGGGGTCGAACTCTCTACCCCTCATTCTGAAGCCGGAAATGACGAAACTGTTAGAAGAAAGCACAGGGAGCAGCGACATGACACAGGCGTGGATGAGCCCCTTCTGAACGTGGCACAGGCGTGGACGAGCCCCTTCTGAACGTGGCACAGGCGTGGAAGGTCACTTTCTGAACATGGCGCCAACAGTTGACAGATGGGCCGCACAAAACTGAAATGCTTCTGTGCAGCGAAGGAAGCAGAAATGAAGTGGAAACCCACAGAATGGGGAAGAATTTTTTTCCAGCCATGTATCTGGTGGAGATCAATGCCTAGAATATACAAATAACTAAAATAAATAAATAAAAAACCAAGGGGGATGGGAAGGACTGAATTTGAAAAACGAGCTATAGATCTGAATAGAGTTCTCCAAAGAAGCAGCAAAACTGACTACAAAAATAAAAAATAAAAATAAAAAATAAAAAAATAAAAGTGCCCAAATTGTTAGCAATTAGGGAACTAAAACCCAAACAACTGAGTTTTTATCTTACCCTAGTCAAAATGGCAAAGATCAACAAAACAACAGAAACCAAAAGCTGGAGGGTGGTGAGGGATTAGGGGAAGCTTCCTTCGCTGTTGGTGGGATTGCAAACCTGTGCAATCACTTTGGGTATCAATTTGGAGAACGCTCACAAAATTAAAGGAGACCTACTCCATCACCCAGCTATACCATTACCTGGCACACGCCCAAAGGACTGGACATCCTACTCCATAAATGCTTGCTTAGCCATGTCTATTGCTGCTCCAGTCACAGTAGCTAGGAGAGGGAAAAGCAACCCGAATGTCCTTTAACCAAGGGCAAACATGGCACACATACATTACAGAATACAGAAATAGAATGTAGAAAAATTTGCAGATAAATGGAAACAACTAGAAAGTATTATACTGAGTGAGCTGACCCAGACCCAGAAAGACAAATGCCACATGTCCTCTCATTTGTGGATCCTAATTCTGAACCATTATATATAATTATATGACCTGGAGGAACAGCAAAAGCTAGGAAATTAGGAAGGGACCATAGCGGCGGAGAGACAGGGCTGTGGAGGGAGAGGTGGTAGGACGTGGATTCCATGAAGTAAGAGGGAGGAGGAAGGGGGCAGCTTTCTTAATTTCCGCCCTGCATATTTTAGTGTGTAACTCAATTGTAATTACTTAGTTTCTTATTAATGCATCTACTTAGCCTGAAATAAATGTCTTGTTCGCTATTGTACATAGAATACTTAACATGACACCCACCACCTCAGAGGCACTCCTTCAGTTAATACTGAGGAAACAGAAACAAAACAAATTGTCTATAGCGCTAGCACCTTGGCATCTCCCTTTTGAGGTAAACATATACCATATGTTTGAATTATCTTGTAGCGTGGCATTTTCATTCAATAAAGTCATTGGGCACATTCCCATAGCAAGAGGAATTTTTCTGGATCCTTCACAGGAAAAATTAAATGTATTTATTTAATCATTTCTAACTTGACATTCGCATAGTTTCTAGTTTTTTTTTCTATGAGTATAACTTAATTGCCAAGGCTAGATCTTCATAAATGTCACCATGGCTCCTGGCATACTCATGCTAAGTAGTCTCTAACCGCTGGCATGAAGGTTTGCCACAGAGCATTGTCAAATCAGAGGTCTTTTGAGAACTTTGGCTGCATCCTGCCAGGCTGAGGTGGTGACTCTGAATCTCCAGTGCCTTATGCATGGGTGACCCTTAATCTAGTCTCTCCCATGAGTTAGAGTGTCCAGCCTGATAGTCCAGGCTCTGCCGTCTGGGCCAAGCTCCTCTCTGGGACATAGTCTGACAGTGGATTTCTATTCCCTCTCATCCCCTTAAGTTGTTTCAGTCAAGAATGTGTTTAACGGACCTCACCAGCTGACCAGGCGCTCTGCAGGGGTCCGGTGCTCCCTCTGTGCTTGTGTGACTCCCAGTTGGGAATTCTAAGTTCATCTCACCAGCCCCCAAAAACACAAGTCAGAATTATGAAGTAGTTTTACTGAATGTGGACCACGTCTGTAGCCTGCTAAAGTGAATCAACAAGCTTAAAACAAGCCTGGGCTGTATGGCAAGACATGTCAGAAAAAGAAGAAGAAGAAGGAAAAAAAAGAGGGAGGAGGAGGGGAGGAGCAAAAGGAAGAGGATGAGGAGGAAGAAGAGGAGGAGGAAGAGGAGGAGGAAGAGGAAGAGGATGAGGAGGAGGAAGAGGAGAAGGAGGAAGAGGAGGAGGAGGAAGAGGATGAGGAGGAGGAAGAGGAGAAGGAGGAAGAGGAGGAGGAGGAAGAGGAGGAGGAGGAAGAGGAGGAGGAGGAAGAGGAGGAAGAGGATGAGGAGGAGGAAGAGGAGAAGGAGGAGGAGGAGGAGGAGGAAGAAGAAGAGGAGGAGGAAGAAGAGGAGAAGGAAGAAGAAGAGGAAGAAGAAGAAGAAGAAGAAGAAGAAGAAGAAGAAGAAGAAGAAGAAGAAGAACAACAACAACAACAACAACAACAACAACAACAACAAAAGCAACAACAACAACAACCAAGGTCAAAGTGTAAACAGGATTGTGTTCCCAAAAAGGTTCAGAGGAAGGACCATCTGGAAGGACCCTCTTTGCTTTGTCCAGCTTCTCCCAGCACCTTGATCTGTGGCGATGCAACTCACCCTCGTGTTTCTTCACATTTTCTCATCTTCCTTCTGTGCAGGAGCCCTCTGAAGTCAGAGGAGGGAGTCAGATCCGCCTAAAAATGGAGTTCCAGAGGTCTGTGAGCCTCCATGAAGAATCTGGGAACTGAACCCAGGTCCTCCGCAAGAGCAGCCAGTGCGCTTAGCTGCTGAGCCATTTCTGCAGCCCAGCAGTTCTTGTAGAGGAAGACAAGTCATTAAACCACAGCCCATCCTGATGCCCCATCTCAACTTGAGTTCATAAATAGTTGACTTCCAAATGAGGTCACATTCTGAGAGAGAGGGAGTTAGACCTCACTGTATCCTTCCAATAGACAGTTTCCACTGTGACAAGTAGCCACAGTGTTGTTTGTCCCCTTGCTGTTTTATCCTCAGAGGGGGGAAAACATTACAAAAAGTCCACTGTGATCCCACATAACTGTCATTCTGTAATCGTATTCACAAGGCTGAGGCAGAAGGATTGCTGTGAGTTCAGGGTCAGTATGAGATACACAGTCAATTCTGGGATTTCTCCCGGGACCTTTCCCTGTTAATGGAGTCTCAATTCTCAGCTTCCTCCAGCCAGGCAATGGGCGTGTGGCATTGTTTCCACCCGTGCCAAGTCCTTTTGTGGGAGTCCATGGTGGAAGTGTTCTGTGAATCCTTCCTGAGCACTTGGTCGACTGCAGACAGTGAGAAGCAATTAGTCTTTCCCTCGACCTAGTTTGTCAGCATGAAAGGTTGGGGGGCAGGGGGCTGGCACAGCTTCCAGATGACACCCATTTCTTGGCATGGCTGAGATGGCCACAAGGCCTTTGTTGCCCAGCCTGGAATGCCCGGGAGGTGAGGGAAGGGGAGGGGTCTGGGCTGGGAGAAGGCCACAGCTGTCAGGCACCTGAGCCCTGGGCCAACCCAGTGGGATACAAAACTGGAGCCACTGCCTTGCCCATGCTGTCTGTAGCTGCAGGGCTGCAGCAGCCACCTGCTTCCAACTGGTCCAGGGGCCGATTGTCCCGACTGAGGGACAGCCAGGTCCTTCCTACCCCCACCCAGAGAATTGGTAAGACAGCAAAGTAAATGGAAACCAGTTACATTAGAAAATTTGTCTCAAGTGTGTTCTACACAGGGCATTTGGAGATTTTGATTCTGTAGTTTTTATTTTTCCTTGACTACCCCCAACTACATGACTGTGGTAGAGACTTAGAAAAAGCACACAGAATTAGGGTTTTTTTTTTATTTATTTATTTTGTTTTGTTTTTTAGGTCAAAGAACTCTACCTGTGACCAAATGGTAATGATGTTCGCATTTCCTCCCAGTGTGTGGCTTACTTGATTGCTCAGAAAAGTCTATTAAGATATCCACAGAGCTGGGCGGTGGTGGCGCACGCCTTTAATCCCAGCACTCCGGAGGCAGAGGCAGGCGGATCTCTGAGTTCAAGGCCACCCTTGACTACAAGAGCTAGTTCCAGGACAGGCTCTAGAAACTACAGGGAAACCCTGTCTCGAAAAACCAAAAAAAAAAAAAAAAAAAGATTTTCAAATTTCCAGGACGACTCTGTCCCATGGGAAAAGATTCTGCTTAAGGTAAGTGGGCATTGTGGCCTTTGCACTGTGGCCTTGTGTTGTTGCTGTTGGTCTTTTGTGATTTCCCCCACCACCATTCCAGAGCTGGGACTAAACATAGAGCCTGTGCACACGAGGTGAGTGCTTTACCACTGAGCTAAGTTCCCATCCCTCCTTGTGGCCATTCCTGGGCACAGTCTTTATCATGGTCCAGACCTGCCTAGATCCCTCCCTCCTTTTCAAGTAAGAGGCAGAACAAAGCCCCTCCTACTCAGAGGCAGAAAGCAGGTTAGACCACAGTGCACTCCAGGTTCTGTAGAGGCTATGGACCAAACCTCTGGGCGGAGAAGGAATCAGCTTGGGAATTCTGCCTGCCTTGCCTGATCCTTCTGGCTAGGATGTCCTGCTGCTTGGTCCCCTTTTGGTTTGTTTGCTACCTTCCTTGTGTTCTAGTTTCCTTTCTGTTGCTGTGACAAGCACCATGCCTAAAAAGCAGCCTTGGGAGGGAAGGGTCCGCCCACCATTGGGGGAAGTCAAGGCAGGAACCTGGAGTAGAATTTGTGGAGGAATGGTATGTGCTGGCTCAGTCCCAGGCTTATGCTTCCCTAGCTTCTTTGTGTATCCCAGGATGGTGTCCCCACCCCCACCCCCACCCCCGGGCCCTCCTATGTCAATCAGCCAGCAATCAAGACAATCTCCTCAGACATGACCACTGGCCAATCCAATCTGGGCAATCCCTCAGTCGAGACTCCCTTCTCAGGTGAGTCTAGGCTCTGTCAAGTGGACAGTTAGCATTAGCTAGCACAGCTGGCTCTGCTGAGACATGACCTCCCAGCTGTGTACAAGACTGGCCAAGGTCTTGTTTCCGATCCCTTGTTTATCTCCAGCAGGCAATCTTCCCAGCCACTTTCTCCTGAGAGACGTCATAAGAGACACCATCGTTACCCAGTGTTTCAGGACTCCAACATGCAGTTCTCAGTGTGTGATAATGGCACCTCTGTTTTCCTTTGGAGAACACTTCTCAGCTCCAAAAATGGACATGTGGCCAGTTAGTACAGAGCATTAATTTGGCTACTGCTATTGGCTCATAGATGGACGTGTGACTTAAGCTAGTCCAATGAGAGTCAGCCCTGAGACTTTTGTAGGAATTCCAAGGATGAAGTCGTAAATTTTTTATTAGATTTATTTGTTTGTGCATGTGGGGCTCTCTCTCTCTCTCTCTCTCTCTCTCTCTTTCTGTGTGTGTGTGCGTGTGTGTGCGTGTGTGTGTGTGCATGCATGCCTGTGGACGGGTGTGCTCTGTGGAGACCAGAGGAAAACTTATAGAACTCTTTTTCTCTCATTCCACTGTATGAGTCACAAGGATCAAACTCAAGCCATCAGGTTTGGCCGCAAATGCTTTACCCAATGAGCCAGTCCCCCTCCCCTTTTTCTTTAAATTTTTGAGACAGAGTCTTACTCTATAGTCCAGGCTGGACTCAAATTCATTATATAACCTAGGTCAACCTCAACCTCATGGCAATCCTCCTGCCTCAGCCTCCAAAATGCTGGTCTACAGTGGTGTGCCACAGCATCTGGCTCCTGAAGTGACCTTTCTCCTGGGGTTCCTAAAGTGTAGAATAGAGTCTGGAGTTCCTGGGGCAGCCCCTTGAGGTTGACATGAACAGAGGCCCACAAAGAAGGTAGATGGGGCAGAGGACATGAACAACCCCTTCCCCATGGCATTTGAATCCTTGGTTTCAACTGTTCTGAGAGCCCAGTCTTGGGAGCCAATGAATCTTACCTTCTTCTAAGTCAACTTGGTGTGGGTTTGTTGTTGTATGTCTTAGCCACTATTCTCTTGCTGTGAAGAGACACCATGACCACAGCAACTCTTATAAAAGAAAGCATTTAATTGGGGCTCGCTTATGGTTTCAGAGGCTTAGTCCAATATCATCATGGCAGGGAGCATGGTGGAACAAAGGCAGACATGGTGCTGGAGAAGTGGCTGAAAGTTCTGCATACAGATCCACAGGCAGCAGGAAGAGAGAGACACACTGGGCCTGCCACTTTGAAACTTCAAAGCTCACCCCCAGTGACACACTTCCTCCAATGAGGTCACACTCCCTAATCCTTCTCAAGTAGTGCCTCTCCCTGATGACCAAGCATTCAAATATGCAAGCCTATGGAGCCACTCTCATCCAAACTACCACATTGTTTGATCATGCCCAACCAAAAAGAATTACAACATTATGACTCTACTCCCTAAGGTGGGCTCTGTTTTCACGGCTACACTGAATGTCACAGAACCCTGCCCCTGGGGGTTCAGGGTTGCTTATTGAGTGCTCCAAAAGTGGAGAGGAAGAGGGGACACTAGCCACTTTGGAAGACAAGATGGGAATGATAAAGGGTTAGACACCTCAAGTTTGAGTAGAGGGGGCCATGTTTACTCAGAGGTAGACAACCAAAGCCTAGGATGCATCATAGACTATATTTTTTAAATATTCATTTATTATGTATACAATATTCTGTCTGTGTGTATTTCTGCAGGCCAGAAGAGGGCACCAGACCCCATTACAGATGGTTGTGAGCCACCATGTGGTTGCTGGGAGTTGAACTCAGGACCTTTGGAAGAGCAGGCAATGCTCTTAACCTCTGAGCCATCTCTCCAGCCCATCATAGGCTATATTTAAAGAGTCTTGGGAGCTGGGCTGGAGAGATGACTCAGTGGTTAAGAGTACTGGTTGCTCTTCTTAGGAACCTGGGTTCAATTCCCAGCACCCACGTGGCGGCTCACAACTGTAACTCAAGTTCCAGTGGATCCAACACTGTCATTCGACATACACGCAGGCCAAACACCAGAGCGTTTAATTTAAATAAAGAAAAAATAAATAAAAAGGAGTCTTGGGACGGGCGGTGGTGGCGCACGCCTTTAATCCCAGCACTCGGGAGGCAGAGGCAGGCGGATCTCTGAGTTCAAGGCCAGCCTGGTCTACAAGAGCTAGTTTCAGGACAGGCTCTAGAAACTACAGGGAAACCCTGTCTCGAAAAACCAAAAAAAAAAAAAAAAAAAAAAAAAAAAAAAAAGGAGTCTTGGGAGCCAAGCCTGTGCATGATTCTCTGGGTACCATACTAACAGCCAGCATCAACCTCTCCTTCTAAGAGCTACTGTGTACCTGGAGGGTGGAGATACAATCCCGGACTAGCAGGGAACCAGTGAGAGATCCTGATCGCGCGTGGGCAAAGCTACATGATGGAGAGTCCAAGGCCTGTGCCTCTGCCTGGGCTCCCCAGGAGAAGGGACTTTTAAGTCTTGAGCATTCTGGAAGTGGTCAAGCTAGCCTGGACAGAGCCAAGAGAGTGGGAAACACCAGTGGTCGCCAAGGTTCTGACTCCTAGGCTCTACCAGGCTAGGATCCCCACCCCAACAGAAGGAGCCCTCAGCTTTGTTCTGGAGGTGCTCAGTCCTGGAGAAGGCTTGGCAGACAGAGAGAGGAGAAACCAGTGGCTGCCAACTCCACATTTCACCCTTTGCCCTCCCTCTTCCCTTCTTCCTCCTCCCTCCTTGCTTCTTCCTTCTCCTTTTCCTGTTTGCCTTCCTCTCCATCTTTTCCCCCACTTCCTCTCAATTTCCCTATCTCTACTTCCTTCTCTCCATTTCTTCTTCTCCCCAATCCCCCACCTCTCCTTCACCCATGCTCCCCACCCTTCCCCCCATTTCCTCCTCTTTCTCCCTTCTCTCTCCTTTTTATCCCCATTCTCCCCGCAACTTTTCTTTCTGCCCTTCCCTTTTGCCTTGCTCAGGGTGGATGCCCAGGGAGAGGGCATAGCTCTGGCGAGGTGCCCAAGCCACACAACCTCATTCACTTCACAGCCCCAGAAGGACCCTCATGGCAGAGAGGCCTCCCCTGTAGCCCAAGGTGGGGACCCTGAGACCCGAGAGTCCAGAAGGAAGGGAAGCGGCACATCAGAACTGGAGTGTGGGACCAGCTGACTTTCCTGCTATTATTTTTCTCCCTTGGGGGCCACAAGCAAAGACTTCTGGGCTTGGAGCCTTATAGATTCTCGCTCCCCTGGCAACCCAGTGCTCCCGTCCAACCTGGAGTGATTAATTACCAAGGAAAAGAATGATTTTTTTTTTTCTCTGAGAATCCATTTAATTATTTGATTGCACAGTAACCAGAGAGTGTGAGAGGCCTGTAGCCAGAAGGGACTTCAAAGCAATACCTTGATGTTGCTGAGAGGGGCATTAATGGGTTCTGAAGGCAGGAGGCTGCTAAACAGCCGGGAAGTATTCAAAGCCCACGATCCTGCCAGCAATCTCGAAAAATGCATAAACACAGGAATGCCGAGCCGGAGAGGGAAGGAGAGTTCAAAGGGACTGCGAGAGTTTTCATGTAAAGTTTAGAGTTTAAGGCGTGACTGTTGGCTACGGAGACTCAGCGTTTGAACTCTTGTTTATTAAAAACAGTTTCCCAGCCATTCAGTGGCTTCCCAGAGACGGCGGAGCGAGGCAGAGCCTTTCAGTGGGGAAGGTTTAAAGGCAGCATTGATTTCTACCTGGGGTTTGCCCCTCCTGTTCTTTTGTGTCTTCTTTCTTTCTTTTTTCTTTTTCTTTTTGGATCAAGTTTTTAGAAATCCCACTAGCAGAGGGAAACAGCAGAGGAAGGGGAGAGAGGGAGGGGGAGGAAGAGAGGGGAGGGGGGGAGAGGGAGGAAGGGAGATGACAGATGCTCCTGCTACCCTTCTTTTCTGGGGTGACCAGGCTATGCCGATGGTCATCCTCCCTCCCTCAGGTCCCACAGGAGTTCTAGGGGCTGGAGCCCGGAGTCTGGATCCCAGGCCTTGCTCCGGCTGACCCAGCAGGACTGCTGGCTGTGGGCCTTTGTAGCTGGCTGTTCTTTCGTGTTTCCTGGGGTTCATGGAGAAGGCCTATGTGGGTTCAAAATGTCCCTTCAGCTATCCAAATGTGTTCAAGGACATGGGGGCACTTTTGTGGTGATCCAACACTGTCTTTTTTCTTTTTAGACAGGTTTTTCCTATGTATCCCAGGCTAGCCTTGAACTCACTGTCTAGCCCAGGCTGGAATCCTCTTGCATTAGATACCAGTACTAGTTCCCAGGTACTAGAATTATAGGTGTACACCACTACTACACACTCAGTTCAACACTGCCCTGATGAGGTGGGAAAAGATCACATTTGAAAGATATGTTAGATCATTCTAGAAGAGCCCTTAAGTGTAGTGAGGAGCTGCGGGCTGCGTTCCTGCCGCCCTGCTCCCGGTCACCAGCTAGCTTATACCCCGAAATAACAACACACAAATTGTATTCTTTTAAATACTGCCTGGCCCATTATTTTCTGCCTCTTACTCACATCTTGATTAACCCATATCTAATAATCTGTGTAGCACCACAAAGTGGTGCCTTACCGGGAAGTTTCTAGCATACATCCATCTTGGGCTGGAGCTTCATTGCGTCTGGCATCTCTCCGAGGAGAGGCACAGCGGTCTGTCTCACTTAGGAGAGGCGTAGCATCTGACTGAGCCATCTACCTCACTTCCTTCTTCCTGTTCTGTCTACTCCGCCCACCTAAGAGCTGGCCAATCAAATGGGCCAGACAGTTTCTTTATTAGCCAATGAAATCAACTCAAACAGAAGACTCTCCCACATCACTTAAGCCCTGGAATGGGTCATGACTCCCTCCTATCTTTATCTAAAGCCTCGGTTTTGCTGGTACGGATGGAGCCACATTTGGTGTACATAGGTCTTAATCCCATGGTCAGAGTACAGTTTGCCCTTAGTGCAGGCTAAGCTGGTTGCCAGAGAACAGGAGATGCCAGGGTAGAGCCAGTACTCACAGGGAGCCCCGAGCCCTTGCCTTGGTCCCCTAAAAACAAGGCCAGAGAATATGCTGCAACAAGTCATGCTGGGGAATGGGGGTTGGAGCTTTGCTGGGGCTGCCATGGAGGTCTTTAGGCAAGGTCCTGAGACATCTCTGCATGTCCCACAGAAGCTGTGCCAGGCTGGCTTTTTACACCAGGCCTGGCCTCCTTCCTTTGAGAACACGGCTAAGATCAAACCCACTTCTTTCCTTCTACTAGGTTTTACCGAAGACAAAGAACAGATTTTTGTTTTTTTTTCCACATTTTTTTGTGACAGGGTTTCATGTAGTCCAGGCTACCCCTCACTTTCCATGTAGCTAAGGATAACCTTGAACGTCTTCCACCTCTACTTCCTGGGAACTAGGATTCTAGGTCTGGACCCCCAATCCCAGTTGACGTTGGAGATCTAACCTAGGACTGTCTGTGTGTAAGCACTCCACCCACTGAGTTACATCACCAAACGACCCATCAATCCATTGATTAAGTAGTGCCACCTCTTGTGTGTGGGCAGAGGACCACTTCTGGGAGCTGCTTCTGGCCTCTGCCTTGCTGAGACAGGGTCACTGTGGACTCCAGGCCAGCTGACCGCCAGGCTTCTGGGTGGTTGCCCAGTGTCCGCCGGTCTCACACCAGGAGTGCTGACGTCACAAACGCATATGACCACCTCCGACCTTGAGCTTTCAGGGTTCTCTCCCTTAACCACATCTGCCTTCCTCTGAGAGCAGGTTTCTAAAGTAAACATTTTTCTTTTATTTAAACTGAAGGCCCAGGATTACCAATTACTATTTTCTTTTAAACTGCTCCATGGAGTTCTGCCAGGCTACCACCATCCCCTTGCTCCCCTTCTCCCTTGGCCCGGCCCTGTTTCTTTTTTTAATAGGAAGATGGATCTTCAGGGTAGTGGCAACTGTCTTTATGACCTAAGAGGAAAACTCATAAATTCCAAACCACACTGTCTCTGTTCACACCCATGCCTGTTCTTTTTGGGGTATGAGTTTCCTTTCCCTCTGAGTCAGAGTGGCTGGATGCTGGCGACCTTGACCAAGCTGGTCTCCAAGGAACTCTCCTGTCTTGGGAGCATCTCCTGATCGCCACAGTGTAAACATTCCCACCATCATCAGTTCCAGGCTACCGGACTCAGGCGGCTTGGATGAGATGTTCACCAAGGCCTTCCCTCGGGAATGACTTGTTCCAGCGCACGATAGAACAGGATTATAAAACTCTCGTTTCCCAGTCGCGTCTTCTCTTCTCCATACCTCTGTCCCCAACTTTGCTGTGTCTTTGGAAAGGCGAAGAGTCTCTGGGCTCTGCTGGAGGACCAGTGAATGAAAGCACAAAGGCAGAGGACACGGAGGGCTGGTCAGTGGTTGTTTACACTGGCGCTTTCTTGGCTCCATGTACATGGCATGAAATCGCTGTGTGCTCACACATGGACATGTGTATGTGCTATTGCTTGAGCAGGAGCATTCGCTTCTTGCTTCTAGTTCCATCCTCTCCCGATTCCAATTAGGAAACATGGATTCAATCTTATGTGACGTGCAGGCTTTCCCCACTGTAACCAAGTTCGCAGCCAAGTGAAAGACAGTTTTCCTCCTTAGAATTCAAGGGGCACAGGGAAAGTTCTCGGTTGGTAGGATGTTTGCCTTGCATGCACAAAACTCTGGGTTCAATCCCCACCACTGCATGAAACAGCTATGGCGGTGATCCCAGCATTCCCATGGTCCTAGTCCTTGAGAAGTGGAGGCAAGAAGGTCAGAAATTCAGAGTTACTACAGACGACATAACCTGGGATCCCTGGGACCCTGTCTAAAAATAGACTTCGCCTTAAGATAATTTATAATCATGGCCTTTTTGTTACCAGCTGGATGGGAGTAGCAAAGCATATATTTTAAATCAGCATCCAGAGTTATTTTTTTTCTAAACGTTGGTTTTATTGAGATAAAATTTGCATGAAATACGAAACTACCCTTAGGGGTGGAGAAATGACTCCAAGGGTAAAAGCATTAGCCATGCAGCCCCTGTAAGCCTGGCAGGCCAGGTTCTGTCCCTGGTGGTGTGTGTCTGTAATCCCAGATGGGAGGTGGCAACAGGGGAATTGCTTGGGAGCTGTAGTACTCAGGGGTAGTAGCCACTCAGGAGTAGAAGCAAGAGAGACCTTGTCTCAACACACAGGAACTGACCGAGTCCTGAGAGTTAGCCTTCAGACTCCACGCACGCTGTAGCTGTGGCACGGGGGCATCTGTGAGCACAAGCACTCACTCTCCAAATATTAAACACATTTTAAAATGGTGTGTCCTTCCACCACAATCCAGGCATAACATTCTCCTTTCACTCATGTTCCCTGGTAATCCACCCATCCCAAGCCAGAAGCGATCACCAAGTTGCCCGGTGACTAGCATCATTTATCACTGGGTTTCTAGTCTTACTGTTGACTCCTTGCTGTGGGGTCCACCATGTGTAGTGATCAGTAATAGCCTCTCTGGCCTTTATTCCCACAAGGAGTAACTGTCCCCACCTGTGTCAACCGAAAAAAGTTCCAGACTTTTCCAAATACTACCCTTGAGGAGGGACAAACCATCCGTTGATGAGAACTGTAGAATTTCCTGTACATGAATCATCCGATACATGTGTCTCCTGGCCAGCTTGTTTTGCTCAGCATGCACCAAGGGTCTCATCTAGTTCCTCACATATACATATTTTCCCTTTTGATTATCAAGTATTAGTCCATTGTAAGGATATACCGTGATTGATTTACTTGTTCCTTTCCTGATGGGTCAACTTTTGGGGAGTTGATCCCGTCTCTCCGTTAAATTCTGCCGTTGGTTCTGCAGATTGAATTCAGGTCATTAGACTAGTTTGGCAAATGCTTTGAGCCACTGAGGTGTCTCACTGACCCCCATGAAAATTTTCTTTGAATAAATTATCGACTGGGACGTGCTATAAGATGAAAGCTTAGATTTCATTGCCCATTCCCAATCTTTTTTTTTTTTTTTTTAAAGTTCCTTCCTTCGTCATAAAAGTTTGTAGCTTCAGGTAAGAAGCCGCAGGCAGCCTTTTTCTGTTTAAAGATACGCCTGACCATTTCTGGCTTCCTGAGAGGTTTTACCACGAAAGAAAATTGTACTTGTCAAGTCCTTTTTCTGTAACTATCAAGTTGACTACATGTTTTTATCTCTTTTTATTTGTAATATGATAGTATACATTTATTCATTCTTTTATAATTATTTTTATTTATTTTTCTTTTATTTCTTTTGTATTCCTGGTTGACCTAGAGCTATCTTGGTAAATCAGGATGGCCTTGAGCTCAGAGATCTGTTTGTCCCTGCTTCTGTTCCCTACGTGCTGTTATTAAAGGTGTGTACCACTTACTTGCTAGGTGGTGACAGCATGCCTTTAAACCCACTACTTGGGAGACAAGACAGGCAGATCTCTGTGAGTTCCAGGCCGGATTGGTCTACAGAGTGAGTTCCAGGACAGCCAGGGCTGTTATTTAGAGAAAAAACAAAACAAAGCAAAAATGTGTGCATCATCCTGCCTGGCCCCTGATTGATTAAGAATAAATGACCTTAGTAGTCCTTAGTATTCCTGTCTTGATCTATTTAAATTATTATGAGGCTTGTTTGCTAAGATTTTGATGTGGAAAATTTCACCCATTTTGTCCTGTGAACTAGTATTTTCTTCTGAACGAAATCATGGAAGACTGACATTATATCCCCTTAAGTGCTACATAGAACTTGCTGATGTAGTTTCCTGGCCTAGGTAAAATGTGGGTGAAAATTTGACTTTCAAATTAATTTTTCCTATTACATTTATTTAAATAGTCTGTTTGTGTGTGTATATGTATATATATGCATTTATATGTGTATGAGCATACACACCATATACCATACACACACATCATATACCACACACCCACACCATACACCACACACCCACACCACACACCACACACCCACACCATACACCACACACATATCACACACACACACACCACATACACACCACACACACACACACACACACCACATATACACACATCATACACAAACCATACACACACCACACACTGCTGTGGGAGCTCCTTCCACTCCTTCAGCCAATAGCCTTTAAGAAGCCCATTTGGGTGTGGTCTCTTATACTATAAATACAGCTGTAAAGTGTATGCTGGCGCTCTTGCTTGTGGATCTTGCTTCCAGCAGCTAGACTCTGTTGTTGTTCCCTGTCCATGCAGAGGACTGTTAACTAGGACAGTGATCTGTAAGTCTCCCCTAAATAAATAACCCTTTATTATTCATAATTCTGAACTAGTATGGGATTATTTTGTGACTTCTGCCATCAACACACACACTGTACACCACACACGTACGCACATCATACACACACTGCACAAACACACCATATGCCACACATACACATACACACATATACACATACCACATACACCACACACACACATATACACACACCACACCCATACACCCATATAAACAACATACACATTCATACCACTTAACACACACACACACACACACACACACACACCACACACACACACACTCACACACACAGGCTTTTGAAAATTCTGCTCAGAAGTCAGGATGGGACTCCCTGGTGGTGGCAGGCAGCTCCAGGTACATGTGTCCTGACATACAGGCTGCTGAGCAAAAGCTAAGTCCTCTCTCACCTTAGTTTTAGTTTTTCAACTTAAAACTTATTTTTATGGGCTGGGGAGTTTTGCCTGCTTGTAAGTCTGTGTACCGTATGCATGCAGTGCCTGCAGAGGCCAGAAGAGGGTGTCAGACCCACCCCGGGACTTCAGTTACAGACAGTTGTGAGCTGCCATGTGGGTGCTGAAAATCAAACCGTGGTCCTCTGGAAGAGTACACAGTGCTCTTCACGGCTGAGCCATCTCTTCAGCTGTGCTCCCCCTTCCAAGGAAGTGAAGGATAACCCTAACTACAGGGGAAAGTTTTGAAGACAAAATGAGGCCCCAGGTGGAAAGCCATGGTTCAGATCTGAGCGCCCACACACCCTGATGTAGGTCGTGTAAGTTTTTGTACATCCTGCCTGGTTCCTGTTACTACCTTTTCCCCCAAACCACCAACACCTCCACCCGCTACCACCCCACCCACATCGTCTAACCAATCCCATCAGTTGTACAGGTGGTTGATGGTGCTGATCTTTCCTGGCCCCTCCCTTGGGAAGCTTTGCTGTCTCACTCCAGGTGACTCCTATGAGCTGTAGTCCTGAGCCCTCCCTCTCCCACCAGAGTGTGGGCAAGTGATCAAGGCAGTGCGCTCAAGCACTGTATGGCTCTCCCCATGCGCTTGGCTCCAGAACCGACACAGTTTGCCAAGCTTCTTTAGCTTTGTTTATATAATAAAAAAGTGAATTTCCAATGCGTCAAAGACTTTTCGTTTTATTTTGCTTCTCTCACTTAATATTACAGGGTGAGCATTTCTTTGTGTTATTACATATTCTTTGAAATGATCACTTTTATTGGCTATAGAGTATTCCATCCAATGTATTCATGCCAAACTATATTAAATTTATTTCCTATTTCCAAATGTTTGGGCTGTTCTTAATTTAAAAATCACTATGAAAAACTCAGTGATGAATATCTTTACCTCCAAATAGTTATGTAGTGTTTCAATTATTTTCTTACTGATGTCCCTTACATAGGACGTTCACACTACTGTGTCAGGTCCCTACTCCCTCATTTTTTATATTTTCACACGTTTCAAGTCAGGGTTTGCTTCTTCCAAATCTTAACAACATTTAGCATTTTTTTCAATTATTTAAAATTTTGAAATATTTAAGGGGCTAAAGGGATAGCATAGAGGTTAAGAGCACTGGCTGCTCTTGCAGAGGACACAGGTTCGATTCCCAGCCCCTACATGGATGCTCACAACTGTCTGTAACTCCGGTTTCAGGGGAAGTCTATGTCCTTTTCTGATTCTGCAGGCACTGCACATGCATGGTACACAAACATCCCTGCAAGCAAAGTTTCTCATAATTAAAACTATGTATTTAGCCATTGCTTTCTTCTTTCATATGCATTTATCCAGGTGGCTAGCTACCTCTAAGACTATATGTATGTTCTCAAACTTAAATAATAGTTGGGGATCTGGCGAGATGGCTCAGTTGTTAGGAGAGCTTAGTGCTCCTGCAAAAGACTGGCATTCAAACCCAAGCATTCATGGCTCACAACTGCTTGAAACTCTATCTCCAGGGGATCTGATTCCCTTTTTATAGGCCTGTGAGGGCACTGTGCTTACATGTACATACCAACCCCACCCCACCCCACCCCCACATACACATTAAAAAATAATAAAGTCTTAGCTGGGCAGTAGTAGTGCATACCTTTAATCCTGGTACTCAGGGGTGGGGGTGGGCAGAGGCAGACAGATCTCTGTGAGTTTGAGGCCAGCCTAGCCTACAAAGTGAGTTCCAGGCCAGCCAGGTAATGAGACCCTTGGGAGTCCAGCCCCAAGACTCTCTTTCGGGCTCAGATTGGACACAACAGCAAGAGAAAAGGACTTTTTCTGAGGGTGAACTCTCCTCTCTCACGTACTTTTCTGAATCAGTCTCTTTATTGTTCTGCTTCTATTCTAAATCTCCTGTCCTCATTCTGATTCCTCCTGGCTTCTCCTAGCTTCCTCTGCCCTAGACTACAAACTCTTCTTACAGGAGTCTCAAAGCAATGAAAAAATTATAAGAGTCACTCTCATTGGTCAAAAACACATTTCTAGGGTAAGTGATAGGAGCCGAGCCTTTGCCAGGGCAACACAAGGTTCCAAGGTTACAGGAGTAAGACTGTGACCAGACTGGGGGGCTCAATGCCCAGCGACAAACTTTGAGACATAGGCCTATTGTTAGCAGACTGGCAAATGAAGAACTGGCATATTTTCCTTTGTGTAGTCACCTCGTTAGACACCTGCGACTCTGACCTTGTACATAGCTGTAAGGTTTTAAACTTATGATCTATTTACAAAAAGCCTTTAGTCTAGTTTAAATTTGCTTTGAGGTAAAAGTGAGCTAATTGTTTGCAGTCAGTCTTGGCAAAAAGGAACAAAGCAGGCTTTTAAGTGTCTACAGTCCTTGTGGGACAAATAGATCTAGTTATGAAGCATGCCCCGGTATATATCCTATCAAAACTATATAGCTAAATGAAAAGTCATTTTCCTGCCCACCCACAGAAATATGTGCCCATAAGATTGCGATGCAATCATTAGATTACATATGCATATTACACAAAAATGTGTGGTAATGGACAGATATCATAGCTGTTATTGCACAAGTGAAACTATAGATGAAAGCAACAGTTTTCAGAGTCAGTGGTCTGTACGCCTTACTGACGGGGTACCCATTGTCGGGGTTGACATTTGATTTATCAATTGCTATAAGCTGTAATTGTGTCATGGCCTATGATAGCTCATGATAAATGTTCCTGACAGCCAGGACTGTTATGTAGAGAAACCCTGTCTCGAAAAACAAATGTCTTGAAATAATAGTTGGGTACAAGTTTCTTTGCAAATTAAACCAAAACCTTTAAAAAAAAAAAAAGGAAGGAAGGGTTGTCTGCTCATTAGCACAGAGGAAGGTGGGTACCAAGGTTACTTCCATCTTGGAACTCACACATCCCCACTCCTGGTCATTTTCCATTGGAAAGAGAGAGAAGGAGAAAACTTCACCATCTCTCCCCACCTAAGAAATGACGACCCTCAAGGAGAGCAGTTTAAGCATCTCAGGGATGGCTACCTCTGCCAGACCTCAAACCAGACCCTTCGTTCCCTTCTCTTTCTCTTTCCTTCCCAGTCACTGATAAACTCTGGGAATGAGTCTCCAAGGTCTTTCCAGAGTGGCAGCAGGGAGTGGTGGGGGGGGCGGATGATGAAGAGAATTCACACATCAAACCTACACACACACACACACACACACACACACACACACACACAATTTAACCCCACTGCTTCATTGCAACCACCATAGGACAGTGGCCAGTCACATCCAAGGCTGTTAAGATGTTGGGCTAGAAGGTGGGAATCAGGAGACACCTGACAGAGCTACCTTCATAGAAAGAGTGCCTCTGAGTGACTCAGGACTTGTAAAGAAGTGAGGAGGACACGGCGTAGGGTCCAGGTCAGCAAAGCTCATGCCTGGAAGTGATTGCCAAGGACCAGGCAGGAGTGTGATGTTTCCTAAAATAGGGCTTGGAAAAGTTAACCCAACAGCCTCCTTTCCTCTTGCCCCCCTTCTTCTTCTTTTTCTTTTTCTTTCTTTTTCTTTCTCTTCTCTTCCTCCTCCTCTTCCTCCTCCTCCTCTTCCTCCTCCTCCTCCTCCTCCTCCTCTTCTTCCTCTTTTTCTTCCTCTTCTCCTTCTTCTTCTTCTTCTTCTTCTTCTTCTTCTTCTTCTTCTTCTTCTTCTTCTTCTTCTTCTTCTCCTTCTCCTTCTCCTCCTCCTCCTCCTCCTCCTCCTCCTCCTCCTCCTCCTCCTCCTTCTCCTTCTTCTTCTTTTCCTTCTCTTTCTTGTTTTTAAGATAGGGTCTAATACTGTAGCCTGGAATTCACAATTCACTATGTGGTTCGGGCTAATCTTGAACTCAGTCTCCCGAATGCTGAAATTACAGTCATGAGCCACCTCACTCAAGTTCGCCTCTCTCCTTTCCTTTCCTCTCCCCTCCCCTTCTCTCCTCTCTATCCGCTTTCTTCTCCCTTTCCTCCCATTCATCCTCTTTCTACTCCTCCCTTCCCCTCCTTTCCTCTTCTCTCCTATTCCCTCCTCTCCTGTCCCTTCCTTTCCCATCCCCATCCCTGCCCTTTCCTCCCCTCATCTCCTCCCTCCCCTCCCCTCCCCTCCCCTTCCCTCCCCTCCCCTCCCCTCCCCTCCCCTCATCCCCCCTCCCCTCCTCCCCCCTCCTCCCCCCCCCTCCCCTCTCCTCTCCTCTCCTCCCCTCTCCTCCCCTCCCCTCCCCTCTCCTCTCCTCCCCTCCCCTCCTCTTCTAGCTAGCACTAACTGTCAACTTGACACAGTTTAGAATTACCTGGGGTAGAAAGGATTCTCAGGGGAGTAAGTGTTGCTGGGTCAGCCTGTGGGCACCATCTGTGAAGGATTGTCTCAATTATCTTCATTGATATAGGTGGGCCCAGCCCACTGAGGTTAATACCATTTCCTGGGCAGTATGAGAAGGCTAGCTAAGCCAGCAAGAGGTGCTTCCTGCTCCCTCTGTCTCCTCCATCAGTGAGAGACTGTGACCGGGCTTCTGTCTCCTTGGAGGAGTACTCCCCAAGCAACCGGATTAGAGCAGGAGACCAGGCATATCTGTGAGGGTCCCAGTCACCCATCAAACTTAAGCTGGCTTTCCTGTAGCGAAAGGGGCCGCAAGCCACTACCTGAATCCCAGCACAGTGCTGGAGTTCCTGGGCAAGCCTCTGGCTTTCATTCACTTTATGAGCGTCTAGGGCCAGATCAAGGGTGGCCAGAGGGACTGCCTTTAGGATGGACTCACTGCAGCCCTGTCCACTCCAAGGCTCCGTTTGTGCTGGGTGGGGCATCTAGGCCTTCCCTGGAGATCTTAGCAGTCCAGGGCCAGAGAGCCATGCAGCCTCTTGTGAAACCTCAAAGCGTTCTTTGTTCTACAGCCGAGGACCCAACCTTTGGCTGGTTGCTTGGAGGTTGCTGGGAGATTCCCTCAGCAAGAGAAAATGAGGTTTTTAGATGAAGATCACAAAGAGAAGTGAGCTCTTTTCTGCTCTCTGTTTCTCTCCTGGAGAGAGGCTCTGGCCACTTCCAGTGGGCTACAGTTCTTGGAAGCTGGATTTTGGTGTTAGCCAGCATAGTTGCCTCAGGGAACCTTGAACTCTGTGATACCTGGGCCCGCCCAACAGAGACCGACTGACAGGGCAGGTGGACTCCAAGGGGTTTCAATGTGTCATCAAGTTTCAGGACCACTGGCTTATATGCCTGAACTTTACATGGTGACCTTTTCCCACAGTAGCAGGGCATGGAACCTTCTCCTCCCTGACAGGGAACTCAAGAATCTTCAGTTAGTGTGAGGTTATACGATTGCTGGAGTTGACTCTGAGCCTCTATTTCCTCATCTAGGGCCAATATTGGCAGGTGGACTTTTCTGTTCCACCAATCAGCTCCCAAATAACCACACTAGAGATTTATCATTAATTATAAATGCTTGGCCGATGGCTTAGGTTTGTTTCTAATGAGCTCTTTTAACTGAAATGAACCCATTTCTATTAATTTACTTGCTGCCTTCTGTCTTTATTACCTCTGTCTCATTTTGTGTGTCTGACTCTGGCTGGCTTCAACCTACCACTCTTCTGGAAACTCCACCCTTCTTCATCCCTGTGCTCACTTCCTGTCCGCAAGTCCAGCCTAACCTCTTCCTGCCTAGCTGTTGGCCATTTAGCTCTTTATTAAACAGCAAGAGCAGCACATATTCACAGTGTACAAAAAGATTATCCCATAACAAATATTCTTTCCGAAGCGCTGTTCTGTTCAGAGCTGCTGTCGAAGGGCTTTGTCTGAATTAAGCCACGGGGTCCTAAGCCCTTGGAGACAGGTACAGTTACTGCCCCCACATGCCAGCCAAGGAGTAATAACACAGAGGAATGGGCATGGGGGTGTGGGAGGCCGGGGAAGCCCAGGATCCTGAAATTGAGACTGGCAGGGGAGATCCAGCACCTGGTCTGATGCTCTCCACCTGCTGGTGGACGACATGGAACCCAGCCTCACACCCGGCGGGACTGCCTTCTCCCTGCCGCCTTCTCCCTGTCTAGCTGCTAACGTTGCTGTTAGCTCCCCACTCCGCCCTTTGACCCCAGCCTCCACCGTCTTCCTTCCATTCCCCAAACAACACTGTGTACTACAGACAAGAGTGACAGATAGGTGGGGGGGGGGGGCGCTCTGTAAATTCAAGGTCAGGTATGACTCCTTCAGTTATAGTTCCCCTTACAGGGTCATGTCTTTCTTCTAGGACTCCTGCCTATCCCAATTGAGGCCATCTTCTTTCTCATTCCTGCCCTCCTGGACAAATCCCACAGGCCTTCCTTTCTTCTTCCCACGAGGCCCACTGGCGTCCCTTTCATCTGGCAGGAATCCTCACGCTGGAGTGCAGTTAGAAATGAGGATGAGAAACCTTAGCTTTGGGGACATTGACCATCCAGAAAGGCTCACAGCCTAATGCCCGCTGTTGGCCACAACTGGGCTGCTTAGTGAAAGCAGTTTTTTTTTTTTTTTTTTTCCCACTGGTGGCCTTTATGAACCAGGAAGCTAGGGACAATATTAGAGGTAGTCACAGTTGTGGAAAGACTTTGGGAGCAGGGGAAGAGGCATCCAGGCTGAGGGAGGAGTTTGGTGACAGCTAAGGTGTGGAGGAACTAAGGTATCCAAAAGCTCAGGATGATTGTTGGAGGGTGGGGCCTGAGCAGGGAGCAGAGCTGATGGGGTGGCAGAGCCTGGGCCAGGATCTCACATGGCTTGAGGACTTGGTGTCTCCATCTCTCACAGACTGGGGTTTCAAAGTGAAGCTGGAGCTTCCTTAGTGAGTCTGGAAACGAAGAGCCAAACCTGTGACCTGAATTTAAATAGGGTAGAAAAAGGGCTGGGAGATGGCTCAGTGGGAAACGTGTTTGCATGCAAGTACAAGGACCTGAATTCAATCCTAGAATGGACACAGAGAGAGGTAGGACCCAGCTGCAGGAGCTTATAATTCCAGCACTGGGGAGGTGAAGCAGGAGGACTCTGGGACCAGGCAGTTTATCCTTACTTAGAGAGCCAGGGATAGTGAGAGACTTTGCCTTTAAAAGGTGAATGCCACCAACAAACAACACTTGCAGATTGTCCCTAAGCTTCCACACGCATGTGTACACATGTGTGTACCACCTGTACACATACACAGTAGAAAACACGAGCCCACTGCACACGATGGTGGGAAGAATGGTCTTGTGAGATTCGATCCTAATTCTCCCGTACTGATGTCTTCAGAACTACGCAGGACCCCCACAGAGGATGCCTTTCTTATATGAGGGTGGCTCTGCCAAGGGTCCCTGCACGGAGGAGGTCCTGGGCATGCTCCGGAGACCCTCCCTAGGCATCTCATGATGGTCTGTCTGGTCCGGGCACAGAGTGGGAGGGGCTGGAGCTTGCACCTGTGGGCTGCTGGCATTTCCCGGAGGCTGCCTGTCGTTTGAAGGCTTAACTGCGACCTGCTGAGGTGGCTCTTGCTGAGTTGCAAAGCGTTTGAGGGGTGGGGGTAGGCGTGAGGACTCTCTGCTTAATTAAAACAGGGAGAAGTTGACTTGAGGGACCTTTAGTGGGTTTTGATCTGGGCTCCTGCTTGCTCTGCCGGCTTTCTAACTTGACGGGGGAAGAAAGCTTTTTCCTGTTCTTTCTTCTTCAACCCTTTCCTTCGTTCATAGCCCTGGCAGGTGCTGTTGGGCGTTCTGCCCTCCCTGGGGTCCCTCCTCCTCTATCTCACAAGGGCTGGACTCAGGGTCAGTTTACACACAGGGTGCTGTTCCTTGAAAGGTGAAGATCATCTGGTCATCGACTTCAATGACCCAGACCCTTCAAGGGTTTTTCAAACCATAACAAGTGTCCCTATAGAATGAGATGGCAGGCTGTCATGGCAAGCCCAGAACGTCTCTGTGTTTCTTGGCATACAAAATGAAAGACACGCACACGTGTTGGAACCCAGAGGACCAAGGTTCAATCTGGCAGTGTTTTGTTAACATTGGCTTGTGAATAAGTTCTCCAGAACCTGGTTCCTCACCTGTAAAACAAGATATCATGGGGAAGCAGGAGAGGACTCCCACTGAGGGCTGGGCTCTCTGATGAGGGCAGTTTAGCTGACTAGAGAGACTACCTGGGTCTCTAGACGTAGTTAAGTCTCTCAAATATAATATAGCCACAGAAAGAGTCAAAACCATCTGCTGACTTATATGGGGATGCCCTGAGTGACTCACTCACATCAGTGACAAGTAGATCAAGCTATGTCTGAGCTGAGCTGCCTGGCTGGATTACAGCTGAGTTAGTTCTCCAGAAGGGAGCTTTAGGAACATCCTAAGGCTGGGTTCTTCCCTGCCCCGCAATCCACAGAACGTGGAGTGTGTTCATAGTCAGCAGTCCTAGGGCTGCAGGCTTGGGGCACAGCAGAGAGCCCTTTCTCAAGTCCTCCCATTTTTACCCTTCCGTCTTTACTCTAGTGGCAAGCAGGACAGCCTACAAAAGCTTCATTCCTAGTTTTCAGGAAGGGAAACTGAGGTTCAGAGTATTGAGGGCATCACAATGCAGGTTTGTGGAACTGATAAATGCGGTGGGTTCCATTCCCGTGCCTGCCCGTGATGATAGCTGACCTGGCAGGTATCACCACTAGGGAGATAGGAGCCATCTGTTAAACAAGGGGCGGGAGGTTATCAGTTAAACCCAGGACCTAGCTTACAGTCACGTGGGAAGGCAGCAGTCATATGCAGAACACCTCAATGAGTGCAGGCAGGGGAATGCCACAGTAAGCTGCGGACTGGTGGTATCCAATGAGAAGCAAGCATTATTGACAAAGCTCTCCATAAACCTCAGCTTGAGCTGCCACCTAAGCAAGAGTTCCCTGTGAGGCACCAATCTGGATGAAGTAAGACCAGCAAACTCACCCGACATTTGGCCACACCCCTGTCTGTGAGTCAGGGTGTTAGGATAAACTTACCCATCACTCCCCTCTATGGAGTGAGTGTCACTGGGGAATGTCTAACTCGGGCTGCCACGCTGATCCACGTGGTCCTTAGATGTTGGCCCTATAGTGGAAGGTTCTGGAAACTTTAGGAGGTGGGGCCCAATTAGAGAAAGTGGGTCACTGGAATAGTGTCTTTGGGATTCTATCTTGCCAAGTTCCCATCCACCACCCCCCATATATTTCTTGTCCACCACCAGGTAAGTACCTCTCTGTACATATACAGCTGCCATAATAGGTCACCTTATTTCAGGCCTCCAATGAATGGAGGATTATGGACTGGAACCTTTAAACTGTAAGCCAAATAAACTTCTCCTCTTTTCAAGTTCTTCTGTCAAGTATATTGCCATGGCAACCAAACATATATAACCCAGGGAGACGCAGGTCAGCTCCTCTGTAATTGCTGCCCTTGGTGTGTCCCCACTTTCTCATAAACTTTGTGGGTTCCTTCCTCTGGGGCTATTCCACCGTGGCCATGTGAACTGGGAGTGGGTCCTAGGAAGGATGACCCTAACAAGCCCAAGTGCTTTGGGCTTGTCTGTGCCCAGGCCCTCGAGGCTGGTTTTCATCTTAACCTACAATTGTCTACAAGCCAAGCTTGGTTTCCCAGAGTCTTCCAGTGGACAAAGCCTGTTGCTTACCAAGAATCCCTTAGGGTCTGATACATTGTTTGGGCAACCATGAACAGGTTTATCCCTTCTCACAATGTTAGGTCACCTTTTCCACAAGAGTCTCTGAGGCCCAGAAATGGGAAGGCAGCCATCACCTGAGGTTCACAGAGTTGACACGTTGATACAGGCAGGACTCACGGAGCAGCGTGGGGCAAAGGTTGTAAGAAAACATCCCCTTGTTTCTGGCTGTTTCCTGGCAGTTAAGCGGTAAGTAGGTCTGTTGAGAGGGTCTACAGGTCCATGGGGAGTAATGGTCCAATTAAGCTGGTGGTCAAATCCAGGGAAGATGAAGAAGGCCCAGGGACTTCTTCCAAACAGATTGCAGGCTATCTAAGAGCAGGGAATCCCACCCCCCCGAACCTGGTATCATGCTTGGCATAGGGGTCGGGGAGGGCCCTTGAAGTGCTTGTTGAAGAAAATTCCCTTTAATCTCCCGGTGCTGGCATCAAGAGTAGCCAGCGCGGAGGACCGTGTTGCTGGAAGTGGTTTCTAACCCTGACCCCCATGGGAAACAGGTCCTGGGCTAAGACACTATTTATTTTTCCCCCTGCATCTCAGATCCCACATCCCACTCCTCCTGCATCCCATCTGTGTCTTTCCCTGCATCCCCAGGCAGCCCACACGCCACATGTGGCCATCCTCCGAGTTGGAGTCCTTATCATATCCCCCTTTTATGTCGGTGCCAAGCTAAACATACTTGGGGACTGTTATGCTTTTTTTTTCATATTTCCTCATGAGTCAGTCTCTCTGGCTTTTTAATCATCTTCCCCCCCTTGTGAATGGTTGGCAAGAAGCAGGGGCCCAGTTCTCAGTTTGGAGACACAAATGCGCTTGGCACTCAGGAGGGCTGGGGTAGATGGCCTCCCACCCACCTCTCCTGGAGCTTGGGCCTTGGCTGGGGACAGCAGGCTCAGGGCCACCTGCTGGGTCAGAGTGCCTTCCCCCTCTGGTAAGAGCTTCCGCTCCTGGCTTGTGCAGCTTTTCTGGAGGGTTCTCCCGCTGACTTAAAAATAAACTACAATGCATCCTATCCTTCAAAATAGCTAGACATGGGATGTTCTCTTTGTGAAGAACTGTAAATGTCAGTGGTGACAAAATGATTATTCAGATTCGACCAGTGTATGCTGCATGCATCTCTCAAAGGGTTGCACTGTATGATTGATTATGTGTTCATTAAAAATGACATGCCCATGCCTTCTCTCAGATGATTCACTCAGCAAATATCCACAAGAACATCTTGGTTGGAGCCAGTCTGTTCATACTGAGGCTGTAGAAATGACCAAGAGACATCCTTCCACTCAAGTTTAACTTACATCACCTGTGGAAGCCGCCATCACTATGATTCCTGTTGCCAGGGTGACAGGACTTGGTAACCATCTTCTGCACAGAAATATCTTGGTGCCAATGCAGTGGATTGCTGCTTTATGAATGGATCTAGTTGGGCTTTCCCGTACGTTTTTTATAAACCTTCCATGGACTGTCCTGCTGGGAAGAAGACAATAAAAACATGGAGAGAAGGAAAGAAAACTCTATTTCAGACTGGTTTGAGAGATGGTGGCCCAGTTCTGCAAGGCAGGAGAGAAGTTCAGTCACTTCAGTACTAGCTGAGAATCTACTGTGTTCCAGGCATGGGCCTGAGAGCTGGTGCTCAAAGAGATGGAAACATAAAGACATGGTTAAGATTGAAACAGCCGGGTGCTTTTAAAGACATTCTTGGTGTGGGCAGTCAAGAAGGGGACAGATTAAGGAGTGACAGAGAGGGCAGGGTTTATGGGCCATTTTACTGTAAGGAACAAGAATGTTAGTGACAGGGGGTGTAGCTGGCTTCCTTGGACCACCAGTCTGAGATCACGACAAGGAGACTCGTTATTAGTTATGAATGCTTGGCCTTTGCTTACGCTTGTCCACTAGCTCTTACAACTTAAACTGGCTTGTTCCTCTTTATCTATGTTTTCCTCGGGGCTTTTTTTTCTTTTTCTTTTTCTTTTTTTTTTTTTTACCTTTCTTTATTCTGTCTGTCCAACTCTGTGTCTGTCTGGCGGTGGCCTGGCTGGCTGGGCCCAGGCATCTCCCTTTTTCTCCCTCGTTCTCTCCCCACAAGCCTAGATTTCTCCTCCCACTTATTCTCTCTGCCTGCCAGCCTCTCTCCTGCCTAGCGATTGGCTGCTCAGCTTTTTATTAGACCGTTCAGGTGCCTTAGGCAGGCAAGGTAAACCAAATGCAACACATCTTTACAAAGTTAAGCAAATGCAGCATAAACAAACGTAACACATCCTTACATAGCTAAAGTAATATTACGCAGCATAAACACATGTAACACATCTTTACATAGTTAAACTAGTAGTCCACAACACAGGGCTGGGGCTGGGGTGGAGCTCAGCGGGTAGAGTCTTAGCTCTCTGCCAACTGGGTTGGATCTTCAGTGCTGTGTAAAGTGAGCACGGTGGTACAGACTTGTGATCCTAACACTCAGGAGATGGAGGCAGGAGGATCAGAAGTTCAAAATCATCCCGAACTATACAGTGAGTTGAAGGCTAGCCTGGGCTAAACGTGACCCTGTTTAAAAGCTGGTGAGTGACAGACATGACTTCTGGCTCATCGTCTCCCTACCCACAGTGCAGCCTTGGTTAATTACCCTGTCTCAACTTTAGACTTTTTACCTATAAAAGGGAACTGGTCATGCCAGCCTCGTCTCATACTACTATTCCAAGTGTGATCTAGCAGACTGGCAGCATCTACCGCACCTGGAGTCGTAGGCCAGTGCCAACCCCTCCGAAACACTTAAGATTCCTGGAGGGATTGGAGGGCTGAGGAGCCTCGGTAGGGAATTGTGGCATTTTATTTTTATTTTTGGCTCTTCGAGACAGTTTTATCTTTGTAGCCCTTGCTGTCCTGGAACTCGCTCTATAGCTCAAACTGGCCTTAAACTCAGAGATCTGCTTGCCTCCGCCGCCTGAATACCAGGATTAAAGGTGTGCGCCACCATGGATCGACTGGATTGTGGCAAGTTAGAAGTCTTGGGGATTCCGTGTGGGGCCTTGGGATAGGCACCTAACCACAGTTTTTAAGGGATCTTCTGTGGTCCCTGGGGAGGGTTCTGGTTGCTCATGTGCTCTGGATAATTCCAGGGTACTGATAGGATGGGGCATCTTCACGGTAGTCCGATAGATTACGATGGGTATGTAGGGCAGAAAGGAGCGCTGGCAGAGAGGAAGACATGAGAACAAACAGGGAGGTGAGGGTATGGTGTTACCAGCAGTGGTGGGGGAGGGAGGATCGGCTTTAGGGTCTGCAGCTGTGAGTGACTGTGGAGGCCTGGTTACACTTGTCACTGATTTAGGGATGAGGACGTTTCTTTAGGAGGAGAGAGCCTTACAGATATGGGTGAACATTTAGACAGAAACAGGAACATCAGATGCTGCTGACTGAAGTTTGCCTTCTGCCACGGGTTGCGTGTTCCTAGTCTAAGTCTCTACAGCTTTGACCAGGATGCACCTTCCGGCACTGTTGTGCTGAGGAACCCATTTCGTCACAGGTTTTGGAGAGAGGAGAGCACTCAAATCATGGCTGATTCCCAGGCCTTCTCTAAGAAGTTACCAACCACAAGGTAGCCTAAAGTTTCAGAACTGGGCTGGTGAGTTGGTTTAGGGGACAAAGGCTAAACCTTGCAAACCCAAGTTTGATCCCCAGAACTCATGTAAAAAGGGAAAGAACCAACTCAACAAAGTTGTCCTCTGACCTCCTCTAGTCCACCATGAATACCCATACATAGTTGATGTGGGATTCCCCTCTGTATCTGTAAATGCTTTTTACTACCATTGGTTAATAAAGAAGCTGCTTTGGGCCTATAGACAGGACAGAATAGTGCTGGGTGGGAAAACTAAACTGAATGCTGGGAGAATGTAGGCGGAGTCAGGGAGATACCATGTAGCCGCTGTAGGAGACAGATGCTGGAACGTTACTGGTAAGCCACGAGCCTCGTGGTAAATATAAAATAATGGAAATGGGTTAATTTAAGATATAAGAGCTAGCTAGCAATACACCTAAATGATTGGTCAAGCAGTATTGTAATTAATATAGTTTCTGTGTGATTATTTTGGGTCTGGGTGGCCTGGAAATGAATAAGTAACCTTTGCCTACACATACTAAATTTGTGTAAGTGCACTTACATATACACACACAATTAAATGAAAAAATATAAAAAAGATTTGCTTCTGTAAGAGTCCCCCCGTGTGTGTATGTGTATGCATATATATACATATACATATATGCATATGCATATGTATGTATGTATGTATGTATATGCATTGCTACATGTGTGCAGACACCTAAGGAAGCCAGAAGAGGTATTGGATAGCTTGGAGCTGGAGTTAAAGGCAGTTGTGAGATACCTGAGGAGTAAATTCAAGTCCCTTGGAAGAACAAGAAGTGCTTTTAATCCCTGAGCCATCTCCCAACTACCACCTTATTTTCTAAGACAGGGTCTCTCACAGAGTCTGGAACTTATCAATTCAGCTAGGCTGACTGCAAAGCAAGGCCCATGGGTCCTCAGTGCTGGGATAATAGGCACACTCCTCCATGCCTGACTTGACATAAGTGTTAGTGATCCAGCTCTGCCTATGCAGCCAGCACCTTGCCAGCAGAGTCATCTCTCCAGACTCCTGGATACGTCTTTTTAGAGGTCCCACTCTGACCCCTGTGAAGCCCTAACTAGGGAATTTGTACTGATAGTTGTCAGACACTTGGAATGCTGGCTGTGGTGTTTCTCGGGGGGGGCGGGTAGGGGGAGGCTGGGCTCTCCTCATGGTGAAACCTCCTCACAGTGTCCCTAAGTGGTGGCATTCTCCTTGGTACCTCATGTGGATGTGTAATGTGCCCCACAGGCATGATGTTTGACTAGCTGGTCTCCCTGTTGGTGGTACTGTTTTGGAATGTTATGGAACCATGAGGAGGTGGAGCCTCATTGGAGGAGGGTGTCACTGGGGGCAGGCTTTGAGGTTTGCTAGTTCAGCCTTCTTCCTGTCTACTCTGTTTTGTGACTGTGGCCACAATATGACACAATCCTCACACTCCTGCCAACATGCGTTTTCCACCATGATGACCATATACTTTCTCGAATAAACTGCTCCTCCATGAGGCTGCTTCCTGCCAGGCACAATAGTCACAGAAATGGGAAAAGTGACTAATGCCTGAGTGGCTGCAACAAAACATCAGAGGTTGGTTCGATTTTAATTTCTCATAGCCCTGGAGCTGTCGAGTTTTGACCACTGTCAGAACCCTAGCACTGTATAGCTCTATATTTCAGGGAAACAGCCACCATCTCCATCAGATCAGTGTGCCTACTTGTAAAAATTCTTCACAATGAGACCTGAGGACTGCGGTTATGCCCCTGGGAGAAGGAGAGATCGTGAGGGATCACTGGGGACTGTGGATAATCTCAGAGGAGGAAGTGTGAAGGGTCATCAGACCCTTGCCTGATATTCTGATTTTCTTTCTTTCTTTGCCCCCAAGACAGGGTTTTTCTGTGTAGTCCTGGGTCCTGGAACTGGCTATGTAGACCTGACTGGACTTAAAATGCCTCTGCCTCCCAAGTGCTGGAACTAAAGGTGTGCACTACCATTGCCTGGTTCCACCTTATTTCTGAAGATAGGGTTTCTCACATTACGTTGAGTTTACCCAGTCAGCTATACTGATTGTCCAGAAAGCTCAGGGTCCCCTCTGTCCACTGTCCCTTTGCTGGGCACACGACTGAACCTGGCTTTTTTACAAATTGCCTTTATTGAGTATATATTTTCTCTGCTCCCCTCCTTTCCTCCCCCCTCCACTTCTACCCTCTCCCATGATCCCCACACTCACAATTTACTAAAAAGATCCTGTATTTTTCTACTTTCCATGTAGATTAGATCCATGTATGTCTCTCTTAGGGTCCTTTTTGTTGTCTAGGTTCTCTGGGATTGTGAAGTGTAGGCTGGTTTTTCTTTGCTTTATGTCTAAAAGCCACTAGTGAGTGAGTACATATTATATTTGTTTTTCTGGGTCTGGGTTACCTCACTCCATATGATGTTTTCTAACTCCATCCATTTGTCTACAAATTTCAAGATGTCATTTTTTCTGCTGTATAGTAGTCCATTGTGTAAATGTACCACATTTTCCTTATCCATTCTTCTGTCGAGGAGCATTTAGGATGTTTCCAGGTTCTGGCTATGACAAACAATGCTGCTATGAACATAATAGAGCACATGTCCTTGTGGTATGATTGAGCATCCTTTGGATATATACCCAAATAATGTGATATTGCTGGGTCTTGAGGAAGGTTGTTTCCTAATTTTCTGAGAAATCGCCAGACTGATATCCAAAGCGGCTGTACCAGTTTGCACTCCCACCAGCAATGCGGGAGTGTTCCCTTTAGCCCACATCCTCTCCAGCATAAGTTGTCACCAGTGTTTTTGATCTTGCTGTGCCTGGCTTTACAAGTGGATGCTAGGCAATGAGTAAGGTCTTCAGGTTTGTGTGGCAAGCACTGTACTAACTGAGCCATGCCCCTGGTCCCTGGAAATCTTTGAATTGTCTGTGCCCTGGGTCTTTACAGGGCTTATGACTTCATTTCCTTACCCGATCCCCAGGTCACTGGGAGAGCAGCCGAGAAAGGCAGGGAACCCTCTAAAGGATGCAGCAGCACCTGGTTCATGTAGGGCAGATGGGACAAATAGCAGTTGATCGGTCACACAGACTTATCGCCTGAGGGAGGGGACACTGCCAGTTCTGTGGCGTCACATGAGGGTTGTATCCAGGTGGCAAAGAATGAACAAACAGGGGTGTGGGAGGCAGACTTTTAGTAGCAAGAGGGTGAGGAGGCCTGGTTCCCATGGGAGGGTGTGATCAGATTGTTTGGATAATCACAGAGATAGCACTGAAACCCTCTGCTCAGGGTTAAGCAGGGAACGCACCTGGTCCCCTCAGCACATGAGATCATGGGTGAGAGCCAAATGCATGATGGGAGCAATGTTGGGAAGAGTACCCAGTGTTTAGACTTCTCAGTGCCTTCCTGATCTTTCTGGATATCACTTGAGCCTGGCTTTTCAGCCCTTTTTCTACCGCAGGGACAGGATGCGGTACCAGGACATTGGTTCTACACTGGAAACCATATAGTGTCAAGTCTCATTGTTACACACTCCAAGATCCTGCTGCAACTCATGGGTCCTGTGGAATTCAATGTGCGCTTTCCAGGCCCTTGGGCATCCCCCTGTGACACAGATTTCTGTCAGAGGTTTGTGGTAACCATGGGGGACAAACATTTCTTCATGGGCTAGGATCACTCCAGTGCAGTTTCACTCCTGATGCGGAGCCCAAGTCACTGTGACTGATGGCCAGGCTTCCCAGTTGTCCCTGCAGTGGTCCTGGCTCCAGCCTTGGGTGGTGCAGTGAGCTATTATCACCCAAATATTTGGATAGTTGTTCTCTCTTCTGCGTAAATTGATGGCTGAAGTGTGGGTCTCAGGAGAGCAGCTGTATCAAGAAGGATTCTTGCTCTGAATTGAAGAGTTTGTTGGCCTTGCAGGCACTGGATGGTAAATGCCTATCTTTGGACATGGATGCACGCTATATGTAAAGTCCTATCGCTGGGGGCTGGTGAGATGGCTCAGTGCATAAAGGCCCCTGCCGCTAAGTTTGGCAACCAGAGTTCGATCCCCAGAAAGAAGAGCTCTGACTATTATTAGTTGTTCTCTGACCTCTATATGGGCGCTTGATACATGGCTCCATCCATAAACATATAAATAAGTGTTTTACAAAAAGACCCAGCACTGGTCCATTGAGTGAGGGAAAACTGAAAAGTCCTGTACAAATAAATACACACATGCATGTGAAAAAGACCCAGGCCTCTTGTCTGCCCGCACAGAAAGTGGTGTAGGACCTGAACAGCAGCCTTAATTTCCTACCCGCTTCTGTTTAATGTGAGAAAAGAGGCCTTGAATAGTTTCCCCTACTGAGTTGCAGGTCAAATAAACACGTGTGCGCTGGCTTACGCCTGGAGGAGGGCTGTCTTTGGGAAGGAAGACAGGGTCAGCTTTGTTCTCCCAATCTCCCTCTGCTGAGCAAAACGAACCTAATGGTTTTAAATGACACCAATCATGTATGGCTTCTGGACTTGCAATCTGCGTGGGGCTCAGTGGGAAAGTCTGGAGTTTGAGCCCTGCTCCATGGATCATCTCTTGGTTTGTTGGGGCGGAGACTGGATGCTTTCAAGGTGGCTGTCAGGTGGGTATTGAATACCTCTGCCTTTCCCGTCACCCCCACAGGCTCCATAAACTCCATATCTCCTTAGTGCATGGTGGTTGTGTGTGTCGTGAGACAGAGCCGTGCAAAAGTGACATGGCATCGGTGAACAAGCCTTAGATATCAAACAGCATGATTTCTGCTACATTCTAATTGCATAGGTAGACACAGAAATTCATATGTGTTTGAGGGGAGAGGGTATGGTCTCTGTCTCTTGATGGAACAGCAAGGCTCTGGAAGGGTATGAGGGATGGGAAATACTATAACTGCCCTGAGAGATACCAAGGGCCATGTTGGGCATGCCTTGGAGCCTGGGAGGGTTGGTGGTGAGGTTCATTCTCTCTCTGGTCGCTTGCTTCCAGTTTCCCTGGATAACGTTTTTCTTTCTTTTCTAGCCTTTCCTGCTCTTTGGTTCCCATGGCAGTTTTTTTGATGAGTGTTCATGTCACAGTTCTGGGTTTTGCTGAGAGGGACGTCTCTTGAGCACAGTTCCCATGAGAGGGAGCTAGTACTGAGAAGATGGCTTGGTTGGCAAAGTGCCTGTCTGGCAAGCATGAGGTCCCATGTTTGATCCTGGCACTCTTATAAAAACCTAGATGTGCCTGCAGTCCTATGGGGTAGGGAGGTGAAGGTGGATGATTCCTGGAACTCAGCTAGCTTTGCAAAACTGGTAAGCTCCAGGTTCAGTGAGAGACCCTGTCTCAAAAAATAAGGTGGAAAGTGAGCAAGGAAGACATGCACTGTCAACCTCTGGGCTCCACATGAATGCACACACACGCACACACACATGCAGACCACTCACGTATATGTAAGGGGCAGAGGGAGAAAGCATGCTTACTGGATTGACTCAGATCTGACTAAGAATTGGTTCCTAGACCAGATATAGTTAGGGTCACTGTCATGAAGCAGAAAGCAGGCCTGTCAGGAGCATTTCTGTGAGATGGGCAGGCATTTTGACTGGTCTTGGTAATTTAACAGGGACCTATGGGAAGGACAAGCCACAGACTCTCAGTGTTGTTGACCTCCCTAGGACAGCTGGGAAAGGAGTGCTTTGGTATGGGTCAAACAGAAATGAGGGTGTGTGTGTGTGTGTGTGTGTGTTTTATGGGGAGAGCATATGTTGTTCATTGCCCTTATGAGATCAAACAAGAAGAAATGGCCTTAATTAAAATAGAAGAATCTTTGACTAGACTTTGATGGATCTGGGTGAGACCATCTGGTCTACCCCTTCTGTCTTCAGTCAGTAAAATAGTTATATCCTCAGCTGAGAAGATTGAGCTATAATTAGCAACTGGCTGAGACCAGACAAGAAACAAGGTCTTTTGCTGCTTGGTATGAATTTATTTCACTCCATGGTCAAGTATGAGTGTTTTAAACAGATAGCAGCATAATGCAAGAATTGGTGAGGGTTTATGTGACAGAAACAACTCAAACTTAAGAGAAAAAAAACAAAGCAAAGGAAATAAATACTTGCTGTGGTCTCGCTCAGGCATAGCCATTTCTGGGTCAGGGGGTTCAAGAGATCTTTTTCTTATCCAAGTACTAAGCAGGCCAGGCAGTGCTGAGTCTCCAAGAAGGAGGCCAGCATGTTCAGGGTGGTATGGCCATAGACTCAATTCAACTCTCTATGAGAGTGGTTTTCTACTGGATCTGTGCCATGCAGAACAAGAGCCATTAGCCCATGCATGGTTGGGGAACAGAGTCAGGACCTCACGCGGTGTGACAGGCACTTTACCAGCAGAATTCTAGATCCCTGTCTTGTCTTGGGAATTGTCAAGAGACTCCCACTGAGGCTGGAGAGGTGGCTCAATGAGTAAAGGCACATGCTACCAAGCCTGGCAACCTGAGTTTAATTCTCAGGACGCACATGGTAGAAGGAGACTAAAATTGTTCTTGGATCCCTTCATGCTCCCCCTACCCCTGCACTAAAAAGAAAAATGTAATGAAAGAGTCTCTCTCATGACAAACCACAGCTATAACTGAGCTAAGGACAAAGGTTGGTGGTAGAGTGCTTACCTTGGAATGGTAGAGCAAGACCTTAGGACGGACTCTATTTTTAAAAGTTTATTAACTTTATTATGACAAACAAACTTGCAAATAAGTAAAAAAAATTCTCATGCTCAAATTAACCAGACCCAAGGTCTATATAACTCAGTGAACTTCTATACAGTTAGTATAGGCATTTAGAATGGAAGTTGAGTTTTGCACTTTCAGGATTGAATGCATTTTATGCCCTTATCCACTCCCTCAAAATGTACGACAGTGTTAAAGCTTGAAAAACAATTAGCTTTATATCCTCTTCATAACTTATGTCCAAAGCCTGCTTCTAGTCATTACTCCTCCCCTTATATTTACCCTTTATTGTTCTCTTTCCGTTATGTTGTACTGTAACACACGTGTACATTTGTTCACATACACACATATAGTATTGGCTAGAAGATTCCACGGATGAAAGAGAGCATGAGTGTTCTTCTTTCTGAGATTGTGTGACCTCACTTAGTATAATAACGGATAAAATATGTGTTTGCTGCATACATGCTCTGGTCTACCCACCTAGCGAGGCAGCTGTGTTATCATCAGCACGTGTAATGTTATCTGTATTCTACAGATGAGTGTGGTCACAGCTCACCAAGGCCATAGCCAAAGAACAGAACTCAAATGACCTGCATCTGGTCATCCCCTCACCTTTTTTTTAGACAGAACTTGTCTGAGTAGCCTTGGCCATCCTGGAATCTACTCTGTAGACCAGGCTGGCTTCGGGCTCCCAGAGATCCCCCTGCCTGCTGGGATTAAAGGTGTGCACCACTACTGCCCAGCTTGGTCCCGTTTCTTGCACATTTATAACCTTCATACCAAGAAATGACCATCTGTGATAATGACAGCTGTAGGCGATCCCTAAGAGTCTCATCTTTTGGAGTCTGAGCTGGCGACATGGAAATGGTATGTGAAGCAGCTAGTAGGAGAACAGAATTACATTGTAACCAAGTGCTAGAGAGGATGCAAAAGCAGCTTGGTTGCTTATGAGGTCCAGGGCCTGGTCTTTCCTTTAGTTACCAAATTACATGACCTCAGAAATAGGACTGGGTTGCTCTAGAGTTCTTGTGGGAATCCTCTTTCCCACTCACTCAACTTCTTTGAGTAAATCCCTCTTGTTTAAGGTAGCTGAAGTGAGTCTGGATCCTTGCCAGTGTTATCAAAGAAAATCAGTTAGGGTGCAGGCAGATAAGAAAGAATTGACTGCTGGGCAGAAATAAAGATAATTAAGGAAGGGCATGTTTAAATTCAGCATTCCAGGTAAGAGAGCTCTATCTATCTATAATCTATGTATGTATGTATGTATGTATGTATGTATGTATGTATGTATGTATCTATCTATCTATCTATCTATCTATCTATCTATCTATCATCTATTATCTACTATCTATCTATCTAGCCATCCATCCATCTATCATCTTTCTATCTATCCATTCATCATCTCTCTATAATCTATCTGTCTGTCTAGCTATCATTCATCTATCTATCTATCTATCTATCTATCTATCTATCTATCTACTATCTACTATCTATCTATCTATCTATGTATCTATCTATCTATCTATGTATCTATCTATCTATTTATATATCTATCTACTATCTATCTATCTGTTATTTATCTATCATCTATCTATCACCTATCTATCTATCTAGCCAGCCTTCTATCTATAAAATTCATCAATAACTGGATATAGGAAACATATTTGCCTCACTGAAGGTGGAGGATGAGCTAGCTGATCCTATTAGATATGGTACTCAGTGATCCGTGTGCTGACAGGTGCTTGACTAGGAATAAAATGACTACAGGAGTCTAAGTGACCCCATTTAGATGTCCTTCAGCGCCCATGGGTGCTGGACAAAGTGTAACTTGTCTTGTATTTGTTAAGATTCTTTCGTTTCTGTGTGAGAGAAACTCAAATAAATTTGGGCAAAGGACAACAAAATGAGAAGAAAATCTGTTGTGGTCTGGGTCAAGAATGGCCATACATGGGTCAGGTGGCTCAACAGAATTATCTAAGTTATGAATTCCCTACTGGCTCAGTCTAGGACAGTAACCACTAACCACGTGTGGCTATTGAACACTGAGATATGGTTAGTATGACTGAAGCCAAATCATAATTTTGTTTAGTTTTTAACTAATTTAAATTTACATTTGAGTAGCTACTTGTGGTGAATGACTATTGCATTAGATGACACAGACTTAGATGCCCAAATCATGTTGGCTCAACCTCTAGGATGTGCTCTGATTGGCTTTCACTCCTATGCCTAGGTTTGAAGCAATCTTTAGTTGTGTGTGTTTACCTCTGAGAGTGCAGGTGCTTTCCGGGGCCAGAAGAGGGCCTCAGATCCCCTGGAACTGGGATTACAAGCAATTGTGAGCTGCCAGACTTGGATGTTGGGGGCTGAACTTGGGTCCTCTGGAAAAGCAGCACCTGTTATTAACTGCTGAGTTGTTCTCTAACACCCCAGCTTTTATCGTTATTGCTAATCACCACCATCATCATAATTATTGTCATCATTATCAATCTTTTTTGTTTGTTTGTTTTATTTTTTTTTTGAGACAGGGTTTCTCTGTGTAGCTTTGGAGCTTGTCCTGGAACTAGCTCTTGTAGACCAGGTTGGCCTCAAACTCATGGAGATCTACCTGCCTCTGCTTCACAAATGAGTGCTGGGATTAAAGGTGTGCACCACCGCTGCCTGGTTTATCATTCTCAATATTAATGAGAAAGTTAGCTGTGACTATCCATGCTGAGATGCTGAGTAGAGACTTCTGTATGTCTTCCTTGCCTGAAGACATTGTTTCAGTTTGGGGAGAGAGAGAGAGAGAGAGAGAGAGAGAGAGAGAGAGAGAGAGAGAGAGAGAGAGAGAGAGAGATTGATTTAAAAAAATCAGAGTCCAGTCTTGGAGAAAGGCCAGAGGAGCCTGGCAGATGGCTAGGCATGAGATATCTAAAAATAGAGTGGTGGCTGATTAATGACCGTCTTGAAAATAGAGATCAAACCCAGAGGTTGTACGGACAAGGCTAGTGTGCTCTCCTCAGGGACCTTGTGATCCTTTAGAGACTTGCTCAAAAGTGAGTTACCCAAGAGTTTGGCCAAAGTGACTGTCTCGCTGATGGCTGGCTACAGGCACAGGGGACTGAAGGGCTGTCTGTCTTCTGTCTGGTCAGTGCCTATAAGTAACTGTCCTCAATTTACCAACCTCCCTTGAAGGCCAGAACAGGATAGGCCAGGTTTTTCTACTCCTGGGAAGCCTGTCCCATGTGTGATTAGCCTAGGGCTTAGACAAGGTTGCCCCAGGCAGTAGGATGTGAGATTACTGTAATCCTTTATTAGCTATTAGCCCTTGTCATCATTCTGAGAAGTAGACCTTTAGCAGGTCAAAACAGAAGTACAGAGGCACCTGATTGACTGAGGTTTCTGTCCTGCCTGGTCCTACAGCCATTCAGTCCCAAAGAAACACACAGAGGTCTACATTAATCATAAACTGGTTGGCCTATTAGCTCAGGCTTCTTATTGACTCTTACAACTTATTCTTGTCTGTGTTAGTAACGTGGGTTGATACCTTTTTTGGCAAGGCAGTCACATCTTGCTAGCTCTGTCTGGCTTCCTCTGTTTTTGGGTGACGACTGTAGACTGAATTTTCCTCTTCCCAGAATTCTCTTGTTCTCGCCACCCTGCCTATACTTCCTGCCTGCCTACTGGCCAATCAGTGTTTTATTAAAATACAATTGACAGGGTACAGATCACTGTCCCACAGCACCTGATACTGACAGTTTAAAAGAAGTCACAGAGTTTACAGATGAATACTGGAGATTTGAACCCTGACATTCAGTGACTTGTCTTCTGCCCATATTGTTGTCATTATTGCTGTAGTCACCCTGCCCATAGACACTTCCCTAACTCCATTTTTTTTCATGTTAGGTTGGAAATATCTAACCACAAGGTATGTGGGAATCTGGAACCCTAGGTCCTTGCCTGGGCTCTGAACCCAGTATACTCTGTGACCTTGGTACTATTCATCATCCTCTCTGGGTTTTGTATTTTCATTTTTGAGAGTGGTAGCATATTTAGCTTGCCTTACTGTAGTTATTGTTTTTGAGCTTCTGGTACATGCTGGGCCATATAGTGGCTGCTCTATATACATTTCCCTTTCTCCCTTCCTCCCTCCCTCCCTTCCTCCTTCCCTTCCTCCCTTCCTTCTTCCCTCCTTCCTTCTTCCCTTCCTCCCTTCCTTCTTCCCTCTCTCCCTCCCTTCCTCCCTTCTTCCCTTTCTTCCTTTCTCTCTTCCTCCCTCCCTCCCTTCCTCCTTCCCTTCCTCCCTTCCTTCTTCCCTCCCTCCCTCCCTCCTTCCCTCCCTCCCTTCTTCCCTTTCTTCCTTTCTCTCTCCCTCCCTCCCTCCCTCCCTTCCTCCTTCCCTTCCTCCCTCCCTCCCTTCCTCCTTCCCTTCCTCCCTCCCTCCCTTCCTCCTTCCCTTCCTCCCTCCCTCCCTTCCTCCTTCCCTTCCTCCCTTCCTTCTTCCCTCCCTCCCTCCCTCCCTCCCTCCCTCCTTCCCTCCCTCCCTTCTTCCCTTTCTTCCTTTCTCTCTTCCTCCCTCCCTCCCTCCCTCCCTCCCTCCTTCCCTTCCTCTCTCCCTCCCTCCCTTCCTCCTTTCCTTCCTCCCTTCCTTCTTCCCTCCCTCCCTCCCTCCCTTCCTCCCTTCTTCCCTTTCTTCTTTTCTCTCTTCCTCCCTCCCTTCCTCCCTCCCTACCCTCACCTTCTCCGTCTTCTCTTTCTTCTTTCGTCGCTTCCTCCCCTCCCTCCCCGTCTCTCTCTCCCTTCCTTCTTCCTTCCGCCCTCCCTTCCTCCCCCGTCCCCGCTTCCTCGCCCTCTCCCTTCGTCCCTCCTTCCTCCCTTCTTCCCTTCTTCCTCTCTCTTCCTCCTTCCCTCTCATAAACGGTGACGCTCTCCTCCACTCCTTCCTCCTTCCGTATCCTCCGCGTTCACTTCTTCCTCCCTCGCATCCCTCCCTTCCTCCCTTCTTCCCTTTCTTCCTTTCTCTCTTCCTCCCTCCCTCCCTCTCTTCCTCCCTTCCTTCTTTCCTTCCTCCCTCCCTTCCTCCCTCCCTCTGCCCTCCCTCCCTTCTTCCCTCCTTCCTTCTTTCCTTCCTCCCTCCCTTCCTCCCTCCCTTCTTCCCTCCCTCCCTCCCTTCCTCCCTTCTTCCCTTTCTTCCTTTCTCTCTTCCTCCCTTCCTCTCTCCTTCCTTCCCTCCCTCCCTCCTTCCTTCCCTCCCTCCCTTCCTTTCCTTTTTGAGACAGGTTCTTGTGTAGCCAAGAGAAGACTCAAATATGCCAAGGATATACTTGAATGCCTAATCCTCTAGCCTCCACTTGCCAAGCATTGGACTCACAGATGTGCACTGCAGTCTGGCTTACATTTTCTCAGTCTGAGGAATTCACCGGGAATCACCTCGACTACTTACAAAGTAGCAGAGTCTGAATTCAAAGCCAGGCCTTTGGTTACAAAGCTCTCCCACCCCCAGGTTCCCTCTACTTAACAGTGTGGTGTTCATATAAAGTAACAGGTCTGAAAGTCTCAGGGATTATCCTTGGGGGAGGACTCTGGGGGACCCAGAGTATTGTCATTATAACTTCTAGGTCTTGTCTTCCAGAAAACACTCAAGAAAGGTCTCTATAGATGGAAGGATACACGGGTAAGAGAAACTCACTGTAGCCGAGTAAGCTGGTGAAGGGAGAGCCGAGGTTTCGCCAGGCTCTGCACACCATCTCTTGCCACCCCCAGTCCCCACTGGAATTGGATGGATAAGGAAGTTCGTGTTGTTCTCCAGCGTGACTGAAGCCACTGTGGAGATTTATGATCTCTCTTTCACTCACGGGTCATAGAAGGTTGCTTTCTGGTCCTCACCTACCCCACCCTTTAATTTTCTATTTTGAGGTTCCCTCTGCTGCAGAGAGAATTTGCTTTGTCTCTTGAGGACACTAACCCTGGTATAAACCGTCTTTGGTAATGAATGCTCCTTTTCTTTTCAGGGGATAAAAATCTCCCCAGCCACTTTCCAAGTGAGAAGGGTGTTTTGTGGACATTGTGCAACCTGGGATTCTAAACAGTCAGAAGGAAGAAATTCCAAGGGGCTTCCAGGACCTTCTGGAGGCTCCCAGGGCCTGTTGAACAGGGGCAAGTGGGAACAGAGAGGAAAGGGATTTAAGTACCGACTCAGCTTTTGGGATGGGAGAGGCCATTTTTTCCTCCCTTCCGCAGTTCTTAGGGGACATGCCCAGCAGCTGGGGTGGTTCTACCTGGAGCTTGTGGGCAGACTGAATTGGGTATGGCATATTTAGAGAGTCTTAGCTGGTGATTTGGGTAAGTCCGAGCACGGAAAGGAAGCAAGCTCTGAGTGCTGAGACCTGTCATGATCACCGGCCTGAGTTGGAGTCTTCCAAACAGGATGAATATGTCCTTCCTCTGAAAATGAGAAGGCGGCAGCCAGCTGCTTGTAACCCATCAATAGGCAGCCTGCAGTTCTGAATTGGTTTGACTCTGGCTTTCACATCCTGTGCTGTGTCTTCACAGGCCACAATTCCCCCCGCCAGCTGGAGACAGTGGGTGGGGCTGGTGGGAAGAAGAGATGGGCAACTCAAAAGTATCACTCCCCTTCTGTATGCCTGGAAGCCACTCTTAAGCATGCTGTGGTCCCTAAGAGCATGGACTTTGAAACCTGGACTTGCACCTTGTTCTTTTGGGACGAGTTCTTCTTGGCTGTAGTTGTGTGCCATATAACACTTGGAATCCTGAGGAAGATGCATTGCCTCCCAGTATCTGTGAGTCAGGAATTCGGGGCAGTCCCTTTGGGTGGGACCGATTCAAGTCTGTTATAAGAAGGTGAAGGAGCTGCTGGCTGTGGCCCAGTCGCTGTTGGTAAATCAGTGCTAACCATTGACAAGAGGCCTCTGGCTCTCCATCACATCACCCTTCCCAAAGCATAGTGTGAGTGTCCTCCTCACAGAGCAAGTGACTTTTCCAAAGTTGGCCATCTCTGAAAGCAAGGTAGAAGCTGCCACGTCTTTTATGATCTGTCTCTGAGATCAGACTCAGTTCCACAGTATTTCACTGGCTAGCTAGACCATCCATATTTGATGTGGGCAGTGGCTACATGGACATCACAAATGCCAGGGAACTGAGGACTACCCGGGGCTATCTTGGAATCTAGCTGTTTCATCCTTTCCGAGTTTTAGCTTCCTCAGTACTGTAGTTCAGAGAGTCGAAAATGCAAACAAAATCTTCACCAGAAGTTCCTGCCATGCAATAGATGCTACCTGTTTCCAGTTCCCAGTAGGAGTCTTAAGGGGAATTAGCTGTATGGGAGGGGTGACTAGGCTGCAGTTGTTCCAGGTGCTTTGCATTTACTAACCTATTGCTTTTCATAACAATCCCACGAAGCAGACATTATGGGTGTATCTACTTTACAAGAGGAAGCCGAGGATACTGAGTCTCGAGGAGTGATAGCAATCCTTTGGCCTGACTTCCCAGCCAAAGGAGAATTAGCCCAAAGCCGAGAGGCTCCTACTCTGGAAAGTCATTCTGGAGGTCTGGATCTCCTCTCTCTATGCTGTGTGCATCTAGATGGAGAAATGAGCCACGATAGGAACGTCTCGCTTGCCTACCTCCTCACTTTGTGACCTCAACAAGCGTCTCTCCCTCTTGAATGTCAGACTTTGGTAGGGTTTGGATCTGCAATGTCCCCTGAAGGTTTGTGTATTAAAGGCTTGAGTATTAGCCAATGGGTTTTGGGGGGAAGTGATTGGACCCCGAGGGCTCTGATTTAGTCAATTCATGAATCCTTTGATGGACTTGTAAAATGGCAGCATTATTGGGAGGTGAGGGCTCGTTGAAAGAAATAGGTCACCACTGAAGGCAGGCCCTACAAAAACATGATTTGTCCTATCCCCTTCCTGTCTCTCTGTCTCCCGGATGCCATGAGGTGAACCCCTTTTCTCCACCTCACGGTGCCACCATGACACTGCCTCATCACAATTTGCACCAGAAGCAAGAAAGCCAAGTGAGTAAGGATCCAGACCTCTAGAGTCATTCGCCAGGCATCCTGTCACAGGGACAAAAGATGACCAACACAAATCCCTTGTCACTGAAGTGAAGACTTGGAGCCACATCCAATATATTGAAAGGACGGAAAAAGAACCCACAAAGCCACCAATCAAATGAAGCGAGTCAAGGCACTTCAGCCCTCATTTGTTCGGGATGGCAGGTCTTTTTGCCATCTTTCCCTGTAACAAGAACTGCTGCGCACCGCGGCCCCGGTCTGCGCTCTATGCGCTAGACCCCAGTTTGCGAGCTTCGGGCAAGGGGCTGGAGGTTGAGAATACACACACAGAGACAGACCGACATGCAGACCTTTATACACTGATATCAAAGCCCCACTTTATTAGCACCATGTAGGCTTAAATACACTGCAGTCAATGGCCAACAGGTGAAAATCCCATCCTCTGATCCTCTAAGCTAGGCACAGCTTCTAGTAACTTCAATTAGAAGGTTCTCGGAGGGAAAAGCAGCTGAAGGCCAGGACTCATTAGTCCCACCAAAGACCCCCACCCTGTTTTCTTCAGGTCATTTAGAGATAGGGTGCCATGAAAATTCTCACTACTCATTACCTAGGATTGCAAAACTTGACCTTGGGGCACAGTGGTCAACCTGGACAAGCAGCTAAATGTAGGGAAGGGGACAAGAGATGAAGGAGACCCTCTCCCAAATTTCTAGAGTTTGTTTTTGTTGTTGTTGATTTGTGGATGATAGCTGCCTAGAACAAGTTGGGTTAATGCTTGGCATAGGAGATAGGTATATGCCCTCTACACACAATTTCTCTTCCTGTTTAACCCTTGCTTCTCCCTGGCCTGTGAGCTAGGGGTCTCACTGGGGTCATTTCTCAGTCTCCCCTACCATGGGCTAAGATGTCTGTACTTACCTATGGAATGCAGTTCTCAGGATTATACTCTGGAGTCAGCCGGGGTAACACGTCTAAACTCAGTGGCCAGGTCATCCTGGCATCTACCCAATGAGATAGTGCTTACTTAGCAAAGTATTCAAAGCTAACTCATCACAAAAATGACAGACACCATTGAGTTCTACCCAGTGTCCAGGGTGTTAGGGAGCCTGGGGGTGCCGTGGGCTGGACTGGGGAGAGACTCAGGCAACCTCACTCTCTCTCACCCTCCTCCTCCTCTTCTTTCTTTCCCCCTTGAGTCTCAGAAAACAAAGTATCCTTTTCTTTGGTTAGACAGCCAGTTGCTCCAGGCCTCAGCAAGGGCAGCTAGTCCCCAGGCCTCCCAGTAGGAATTGCCCTGGAAGACAAGGCCTCACTGTGACCTTTCACCTTTTGACCTCTGGGTGAAGGACCATTAACCAAACTGTTTTCCACAGTCTTTTGTAGAGGTTAGTCCTTTGTCCAGCTGTCCCCTAAAAAGAAAACGTGGGGAGTGATGGCTTCTATCCCCAGGCTGTGCGTAAGCCTGGGCAGCCATCTTTGTTTGCACAGTCTTTTATAATTTATAAATTCCTTTCATGTGTGGGATCTCATTAGGTCTGCAGAGAGGTTATATTTCTGGCTCAAGGTCACCCAGCTGGCGAATGGCCAGACAGGACCGGCTCCCAGGACTTTTGATTTCCTCACTTGCCTTCATCTCCTTCTGACCGCTATGTCAGTGGCAGAAGGAGTTTGGAGCTGGCACACAAGGACAATTTTGAATTGTCCCGTTTCTGTCCCTACATTCCTTACTGGGCAGGCTTTCTATCTAAAACAAGGAAAGAACATTGCTATTTCTTTTCAGCCAGCACTTTCACTTGCTGTGTTACGTAAGTTATCAGCTAGCTTTCAATGTGGTTCCCATGGGAAACTCTTGAAAGGGGCATTCTTGCTGTTTTATGAAGAAATCTATGTCTGGTGGCCGGGAATGCACCTACAGTTACACAGCCGTTGCTGGGGGGAAGGGGAGCAGGGACTGGTACCTCAATCTCCTTGATGTCACGAAGCATATTCTTTTCTTATCACTTTGGTTGTCTTAGGTTGTGGGGGGCTCTTAGAGACACAACTCAGAACAGCTTGGGTGTGGCCCTGGGGTTTCATAATTTTTCTACAATTGCAAGAGGAACACAGGGTTTGGAGGAGTTGAATATAGACCAGCCAACATCTTCTCAAAGCCCTTTCTCCATAGCTGAGAAACACCAGTGAGGAGTGGGAGGGATGGCCCTTAGCCAGCAGGTTACTAGCCCTGTGCTAGCCATGGGCGTGTCACAGAAGTTACCTTTTGGTTTAAGACGGCAGCTGTAGCTCCAGCCATCCTGTCCGTTGTCATCAGGAAGGCAGAAGAGATGTAGAAGAAAGGCAGAGATGGCACACCAGTGTTTTCTTGGCAAAGATTTCTGCATGGTGTGTATGCACAGGTGCCTTGGGGACCTTGAACATAACCACACTTAGCAGCAGGGGGAAACTGTTGACTAAGAAGGTGTAAATGTGTCCTTATTTGGAAGTAGAGTAACTGTATTAATTAATGTAATTAATTAAGTCAAGATCCTATTAGAGTAGGAGGGACAATGAGTCCAGCATGACTGGCTGTGTGAGGGACAGTGACATGCATGGAAGATGTGATGTCAGAGACTGGGGTAATGCTGGCAGAATCAAGGTGCGTGTAAGACCCGGGAGCTAGGCAAGTGATATGAAGGTCCATTATATACTGGCCAAACAGATACCTTGAGGTTGGATATCTTCTCTTCGGCACTGGAACAATACATTTGTGCTATTTAAGTGATATTTTGCTATAGTGGTCCTAGCAAGCAAACACAGATGCAACGGTCTTCTACAGTTCTGCCGTAGAAATGCCTTTCAATGGCTGGAAGGTGAGTCTGATTCTCAGGAAGATGCATGCCTTGATTTCCCTTACAAAGGAAGTGAATTAATGCCTAGTGGTGGCTGTTCCCAGGTTTTATTCAAGATCATGAAGTTCAGGGCAACTTTTATCACCCCCCCCCTTCCAGTGTTCCAGGCACCAAGCCAGATGCATGACCCAAAGAAACCAGACAAGACAGAGAAGAAATTAGAGTGTGTGTGTGTGTGTGTGTGTGTGTGTGTGTGTGTGTGTGTGGTATCGTCTTAGTGTCGGGCTTCTCAAGCTGAGATATGTCTGGTCACTGGCTAGCTCAGTGCCTTGGCACTGGGAAGAGCAAGAAAGGCAGCCCCAGATTCTCAGTTGCTCTGCCAGGAGAGAGTCCAGACCAGAGGCTGATGTGCAGAGATCAAGTCTTCTCCCAGTGGGGGCTGAGCCAAGTTGTCTTGGTATTTGAGTTGCTCCATCTGTGGCTGCTTATCTTACTGGGTCAGAGCATGCAACAGTCCCAAAGCCAAGGCCCAGCGTACTCAGGGGGATGGCTGGAGCATCTCGTTCACAGTCTCCTGACTCCACTGGCGGATGACCAGCAAGTCTGTGCCGTGCTAGTGAACTTTCTTCTTTCGTCGTTCAGGAATCTGTCCTGTCACCCCAGTTCCATGGTTATCTCCACCTACGGTATGTGGGTAGCTGTCGGGAGGATACAGATTGTCTTTCCTCTTCTAAGGACAGTTTGTTCTAGCATCACCCAGTTACAAGATCCAAACTGCTCAGCTGAGCAGTGAATAATGACTCAAATGACCCTTTCTCTGTTCTTTCTTTCTTTCTTTCTTTCTTTCTTTCTTTCTCTCTCTCTCTCTCTCTCTCTCTCTCTCTCTCTCTTTCTTTCTTTCTCTCTTCCTTCCTTCCTTCCTTCCTTCCTTCCTTCTTTCCTTTCCCATTATAGTGCTTCCCCTCCCCCACCCAGCGACTGTCATTAAGTTTGTGTAATTTCTGAGTCTAGCATGACACAAAAGATGTATTTTCCGATTCATCCATTTAAGCATGACTACATTACTAAAAGCTTTACTACATACTCCATTAGCATGGCATACCTCCTGGATGTCACAAGCCAGATTTTACACATGTGCACCGTTGATGACATGGGTTAAGATGAAATGATGGGACCGTGTGGCATCTTCACACCACCACTGGCTGAGGGACATATTATATGTATAGGGGAACTGGGGTAAATTTTGGGGGCCCTGGCTGTGATAAGGAGATACATAAACAGGAAACAGGTCAGTTTCACCTGAGTCAAGGTCCTCAAAGATTAAGGGAACAATTCCTTTTACAACATGGAGCGGTGTCTCTGTCCTTGCCAGTGTTGACAGGGACAGCAGTTGCTGATCTTGATGTCCCTCACTGAGAATTGCATGACATTGAAGGAAACTGCCCCCAACCACATGTCCCTTCCTCTTCCACCCTTGATGGTCTTGAGCAGGTAATCTCAGATATGGTCTCTCGCCTTAATTTGGGACAATCCTGGGGATCTGCTCAGGTTCGAGAGCTTTCTATAAGCTGGGTAGAAGCCTGGGCAGCAACTCTACTTGGCCTTTTCTTCCTTGCTCCATCCATCCTTCCTGTCTGTCTTAGTTTGGGTTCTATTGTTGCGAAGAGACACCATGGTCATGCAACTCCTATAAAGGACAGCATGTAATTGGGGCTGGCTTACAGTTCAGAAGGTTAATCCATTATTATCCATGGCAGGAAGCATGGCAGCATACAGGCAGACATGGTACAGGAGAGGTAGCCGAGAGCTCTCCATCTGGATCCACAGGCAACAGGAAGTGACTGTGGCATGCTGGGCTTGGCTTGAACATCTGACTTCCCTCCAACAAGGCCACACCTCCTAAGGGCCTGTGGGAGGCCATTTTCATCCAAACCACCACACTGTCCTCTTTCTAGGAAAATCTTCTGATGGTACCCCAGGTCTCCCTTCGCATGTAACACTTTTCTCAGCATCTGTGTTTGCCAAAGCCCATCTATGCATTGAGACTTTTAGTAAGAGGCTGTTTCTTTGTTCCCAGCTGCTCAGCCCTGAAATAACCACACAGAAACTGTATTAATTAAATCATTGCTTGTCCCATTAGCTCTAGCTAATTATTGGCTAGTTCTTACATCCCATCTTAATTTAACCCATTTCTATTAATCTATGTATTGCCACATGGCTGTGGCTTACCGGCAAGGTTCTGTCTAGCATCTGTCTTTGGCAGGGCTACATGGCTTCTCCCTGACTGTGCCTACTCTATCTATCTTTTCTTGCCTGGCTACACTCTGTTGGCTGAAAGTACCTTCTTTATTCATTAACCAATAAAAGCAATACATATACAGAGGAACTTCCCACACCATTTCCTCTTTTCTGTTTAAATAAAAAGGAAGGTTTTAACTTTAACATAGTAAAATTATATATAACAAAACAGGTATCAAGTAAGAATTATAGTTACAATATTTATATCTGTGGTATCTTTTATCATAACTAAGGAAAACCATAACTATTTATTCTTCAACTCCATCAAAGACTACAGAAGGGTATAATATTACCTAAGTAAACAGTTAGTACATTGTAAGCAACTTTCAAAATTCTAGAATTGACAGACACATCTTGCTGCCTGGACAGTCACCCAAAGTTTTTCTGTACCATTGGGGCAGATGTTCAGCCTACAGACCCATAGTATCCAGCAGACTTTTTCACAAAGCAGGAAGTTTCAAAGAAAGTTTTGCTTATATTGGCAGTTTGTCAGTCATTTTCTTCTGTGTCCTGCAGAAAGTCTGGCAGACTCTTTCATGAAGAAGGAACCCCGAAGGATTGTCTCACCTTTAGGCAAGTTCAGCCGTCATGTCTCTGTGGGTCCTGCATGTCCAGTTCATACAGCATAGCATCAAGCAGTCCAGGCAAGAGCAGTTTCTTGCCCAAAAGGCCAACAAACTCCATAAGGAGCCTCTTCGATACCCATCATCCTCTTTAAGTAGATTAGTGCTGCCAGGAGCAGATGTGTCTCACTGCCATGAAAAGTCCTAACTTCTTAAAACATTTAAATGCCATATTCTGAAGGTCAGTGAAAGATTTGAAGAATACCTATGTAACGGAAATAAATTTCTATATATCTAGAAAACCTAACTAACATGACTACAAGTTTGACTATTATGGATGATTGTCTATTAACTTGTATTTCTTAATTATACATTATATTTTTAAATGAGCTGCACAAACACAATACCTTAATCAAGAGCAGAAATATACATATAACAAAACTGATTTTAAATTTGTATCAATAAACCAAGATCCATACCAATACAAAGTATTCATATTTATAGCATAACCCCCTTTAAATGTAAACAAACATTTATGAGCAATCATTTAGCGAATTTGGGCATAGTTCTCTCCAAACTGCTTCCTGCTTTATGTTGGATGAAGTAATTTTTGGGGGGCTGTTCACAGTGACCTTTTGGAGGATCTTAGTTCACCAAATCACATTAGCCTGGAATTAATCCACAGGTTCTTATCTTCTGTGTAAACAAAAGCAGAACCTCTTTTCCAAAGCAACAAATCCTTAGACCCAAATTTTGGCGTCATGATACCTTTAAAATATATATACTGTTTTAGCTTAGCAGTCCATACAATGAACTGTCTCTCTGTACTTAGCTCCTTCACAGCCAAAAAAATTAAAAGAAAACACAATAGTATACATAATCCAAACCCTTTGTGTATATTCCATCTTTATGTGGCTTATTTTTCTTACTCTATTGCTTTTTCTACAAGTTTAATATTTATTTTATTATCTTTACTCCTTTAATCTATGACTGTCTGTACTCTTTTATATTACATTCACTGTCTCTTTACTCTTTTTTTCTCTCCCAAGTCTATATTTTTTAAACACATCATGTCTCATTTATAGGTCTTTTATGTCTGAATCTGTCCTATATGTATCTGAAATCCTTTTCTGTCCAGGAGTGCTTCTTAAAATTCTATGTGACATTACTAGGACTAAGACTGCTTTGCCTTTTGGCTCTGCCCAGTCCAACATGTTGAAGGCATGTTCAGTGCCTCTGCAAGCCACACACACCTCCCAATTCCAAGTATGCAGTGGGTCTATGTTGCGCCATTAAGCAGTTTGTAACACGTTGCTCACAAACCCATTTAAATGCTTGGTCTCCTGAAAGAGCCAGAGTTTGTGCTGGCAGCACAACCTAGGAAGCTGCTGTTCCAAAACTGCATGGTTTTTTTTTTGTTTGTTTGTTTTTTCTGCTACTGCTGAATCAGGAAGAATTCTCTTAAAGGAGCTGCAGTATGCTGCCAGCAAGCAGAACCCATTCGGAAAAAAATAATGTGACCAAACTTTGTTTTTTAGTGTCTAGAATTCCTTTCCAGACCCTCTCAGGTTTTACATAGATTTAGCTAGCACACATTGGAGTGCAATTTTGTAGCAAGAGGCTGCTTGTTTGTTCCCAGATGCTCAGCCCCGAAATAACCACACAGAAACTGTATTAATTTAAATCATTGCTTGTCCCATTAGCTCTAGCTTCATATTGGCTAGCTCTTACATCTTAATTTAACCCATTTCTATAATCTATTTACTTCTACATGGCTGTGGCTTACTGGCAAGGTTCTGTCCAGCATCTGTCTTTGGTGGGGCTACATGGCTTAGTTAACTTAGGATGCCATGGAAAGGACACAAAGATGTCCTTTAACCTCATTTCCAAATTTGTGGATTTAAAATTGTGTGTGTGCATGTGTGCATGTTTGTATGTGTGTCTGTGTTCACATCTGTGCACATACAGGTACATAGACATGCATATGGAAGCAAGAGGTCAATCTTGAGTTTCTTTCCTCAGGTGCTATCCATCTTGTTTTTCTTTAGTCCCGAGCTCACCAGGTAGGCTAAACAGGCTGGTTGGCCTGTCCCCAGGACTCTCCAGTCTCCCTCTTTCCAATGTTGAGATTACAGGTTCATGCTACTGCATACCGCTGTTTACATGGGTGCTGGAGGTTGAACCCATGTCTTCCTGCTTAGACACAAATGCTTCGGTGATGGAACCATCTCCCCCACCCTAACTCCTCCTCAGGAATTCAAGACCAGCTTCTTGCTTGATACAAAGAACATCCTGTCCCATCTTACGATCTGGTAGGAGGGCTAAAATGTCCCCAAACACATGGGTAGAAATCCATAAGTAAATGCATGAATGTGTGTATGTACATGCATGTTTGTGAATAGATACTTATGCACATGTGTGTGTATGTTTGTAGATGCTATAGTCAGCCTAAGGTATCATTCTTCAGATGATACCCTCCTTGGTTTTCTTTTGAGACAGGGTCTCTCACTGGGCCCAGATTAGTTGATTAGACTGTGGGTGGCCTAGGACCACCCTTATCCCCATTTCTGTTCCGGGTTGGCAAATGTGTGATACCACACCTGGCTTTTAAAGATGTCTATGCATTTTTAAATATATAAAAATCATTTTATTAGTTATTTGATAATTTCATACATTCTGATCACATTCATACCCTTCCCCGGTTTCTCCCAAATCTACCTCCCCTTTTTACCCACCTAACCTTATGTCATGTTTTTAAGAAAAACCCAGCAAATCCAATTTGCACAGCCTAAATGGTCTTGGATGTGTGGCCTTCCACTGCAGTGTAGTTGGTTTACCAGGGGCTACATTCTTAGAGGAAGCCAGCTCTCCCTCTCCCAGTAGCTAATAATTGCCAACAGCTCCTTGGTGAGGCCCATGATAGGTGCCCAACTCCATGCTGCGATTTACTCTGGTTTGGGTTCGCACAGGTCTTGTGGGTACTGCCACAACCACTGAGTTCATTTGAGTATCTGCCCGGCTGTACACAGAAGGCTGTTTTCTTGTAGCCGCCCACTGCTTCTGGTTCTGTCTCTTCAGCAATGATCCCTGAGCCTTGGGAGGAGACAGTGTTGTATAGATGTTCCATTAAGGGCTGGGCAACTCCCAGTATCTTATTCTCTGCACCACGACCATCTGTGAATCTATGCATTAATTTCCATTGACTGCAGAAACTTCTCTGATGGGGGTTGAGATGCATTAACCTGTGGGTATAATGATATGCCATTAGGAGTCAGTTTAATATCATGTCATTGAGCAGAATAATAGTACTAGGCTCTCCCCTAGGGCTATGGCCTGTCTAGCCATAGGTCCTTGGCTTGATAATGATGCCAGCTATGGGTTTCATCTGGACTTAAACCTGGACAGAAAGTGGTTAGTCACTCCCATGATGTCCATGGCACTACTGCACAGTGGGAATATTTGACTAGGCCACTCATGATTGTACCTCACAGGGTTCACGGTGGCTTAGATTGCGACTATTTCTCTCCTCCTACAGCGTGTATAGCACCCTCTAGTGCTATGAAAGCTAGCCAGTAGAAATGGAGCTTCTGGGTGAGCAACAGCTTGATTTTTTTTCCATGGTCTGTGACTCGAGATTATGATGTTTGAAGTAAGAAGGTCTTACTGTCAGGTTCTGGAGCATAACCAAACGCACTGACAATAGTCTGTAATATTTGGGAGTCTATGGGATCCTAATAACCAAAAACTTCAAAAGAAGTAACCCATTCCTGGCATTTTTTTTTACTTTTTTGCCTGTGGTGTCTAGTAGGGGTATTGTTACCACCCTCCATTTAGCTCTGTTTTAGCTCTTTTTATGTGTTTATGTATAGATACATATATATTATATATATGTGTGTGTGTATATACACATATATCTGCCCCTGCCACACACACAATTTCTACACTAGTAGGTTGCCATTTAACTTTTTCAGAAAGACTTTAGTGTTATTTATCTCTTCCCATACTCTTTCTCTCTTCTACCCTGCCCTCCCTCCCCTCACCCCTGTTTAACCCATTGTGTTTATTATTCTTACATGCTCTCTACTGATCCCGCTATCTCCCCAGTCCTGGGTATTTTTCTTAAGCAGAAATTGGTAACAGATTTTGGGGTGAAAAGACTCAGTTAGACTTCCCCCATCACCTAGAGAAACAACTTGATTTTGCTGGCTGAAGCCAGAACTGGCCTCCAGGCCCACGTACAATAAATACATGGGGATCTCCAAGGGAGAATCTCACTGGGCAGCAGCTGGTGCCTGCTATGCTTGATCCACAGGATGGGGGTAGGGAGGGAGTTGCTTTTAGTCCAACCATACAATCTTGATGGGCAGTGTTCTGCAAAGCCAATATCCTCTATGTTCAGCCTCCCTATCCCAGAAGAGCCAAGACAGGACCTTTGGGAATCAGAGATGTTCCTTCTGCCCTCCTGCCTCTCCCTTACAAAAAGAAGAAGAAAAGAAAAGTTCTGGATGGTATCACTTAAAACAGATCTTGCATAAGAAGATGCGTTCCTGAGCAAAAATACCCCGAAGAGGCAATTTGAAGTAGGCCTCACTCTGAAGCATACTTGAAGTAATTGGCTATGGTGATTTCTGAACAGGGCCCTATGGAAGGGGCTTTTCGATTGCAGGAGAACAAGAAGGTGATCTAACGTGAGAGTTTACAGAAGTCTTTATTATGGGGATTCAAGGGAAATACTGACTCACAAAATACAGGATAAGGCAGAAGCCGCCACTGAAACCATGCTGCCTCTCTGGCGCTTTGGTCTCCCCTCACGCCAAGCAGGAGCCAGAGCAAAAGGGGCAAGCAAGACCCCTCCTTTTCCTTATAAGAGATCATGCCTGCAGACAGAAGCCATGCCCTAAGTCAGATACCCCAAAAACTATTGCCAGACTGAATTCCCACAACAGTGTGATCAGGCCAGAGAGTTTCTTCATTGGAAGTTTCAAGTTTTAAATACGAATCTAAACTTTCACACTTAAAAATAGTTCTTTCCTTTCTTTCCTTCTTTCTTTCTTTTTTGGAGTGGTTTTCAAATTTTAGATACTGTTCTAAGGAATTTTTTTAAATCCTTAATTTTGTCTATGTATGCTCTGTGTGTGTGTGTGTGAGAGAGAGAGAGAGAGCGAGAGAGAGCGAGAGAGAGAGAGAGAGAGAGAGAGAGAGAGAGAGAGAGAGAGAGAGAGAGAGAGCGAGCATGCACGCACATATGCCACAGTGTGCATGTGGAGGTCAGAGGATAGCTTGCTGAGCCAGATCTCTTGATAGAACTCTGGGTGTCAGTCTTGGCAGGAAGTGCTTTACCCTGATCAGAGGCGTTTTGGGGGAATATGCATGAGTGTTCAGCAGCCTTTAGTTTAGTTTTGGTTGTTCATTTTGTTTCTAAAACCTATTAAAGAGCTACTGTAGCAAAATGCCGGAAAAAACAGAGACTCCGACTTACGCCCCAAAGGTGGTGTCTCCATTGCAGCCTTATTGGGGCTAGGGTGCGGACAGTGCTGGGTCTGTATTTGGGAAGGGGCTCCAGTTTCACCCTTCTGGGGGGGGGGGAGCCTTGCCTTCTCTGCAACGAATCCATCAGCAGATTGATCTAAGTTGACGGGAGCAGCTGCTCCCAGCAGCCACCTGTCCTTTTCTCCCTTTGGGTTTCCTTTCCAGAACAATTTACCTCTAGCAAGGCTGGGAATGGGATGGGCTCCTCGCTGCCTTTCCCGGGGTTTGTCATGGAATCAGGAGAGTAAGTTATTCTTCTAGGCTTGTTGCGTTTCTTCTGCAGAGGGCTCTATCTTCCTCACCCCACTGTGGGATTTACTTCTTGGGGGTCCCTGTACCCGGCATCAGTGCTATGCCTCAAGTAGTAAGCCTGGGCCCCAGTAGATGATTGATTCCCCTGGGGGCTCAAGTTGTTTGCTTCTAGAATAAAGGCACATTTGACATATTTGAAAGTAGCCCAGTGGTCCACGGAGCCCTTCCTTATAACTCTTGCAGGCCAGAGAAAATAAAACTAATTCCCAAGCGCTTGAAGTGGTTATGGTCTGAACAATTCACAATAGCCCCAGGTTTTCCTTCTGGTCCTTTACGGCTGATGGCTGATAATGTTAATTGCTACTTTCCTGCACAGGTGTGCTTTTCTGGAAGGTTGGGGTGTGTGTGTATGTGTGAAGAATGCTGATAAGGCCTCAGTGTTTGGCATTGTGGTACCTTCCCCAGGAGATGTGAAGCCCCAGCAATGCACAGATGACTCTGGCCCTGTGCCCACATGCCTGTAGAAGTCAGAGCAGACAGAGCAGGCCTTGTGTGGCACAGAGGGATGTCACTTCCTTCTCCCTTAGAGTGGGATTTCTTACAGTGAAGAATCATGCGGGCAGTGGGGCTCAGGTTGGAGGATCCACCTGCTGGTTGTTCTGGAACCTTCTGGGTTTCTGTACTAAGCATCTGCCCCAACCCTTCCCCCTTGGTCCTGGGCAATAAGGCCACTTGTTCACTTTCTCACTAGCTGTATCTTCCACTTCTGTCTGCAGGTAAATCCAGAGAGGCAGCTCTTCCCCCGAGGAGGCTTATGGAGCCCCGGGTTATTTTATACCACCTGGACCAAGTGGGATAGGTATGTTACAGTGGAACTGAGATTTGGCTCCATTCGAGAGAGGAGAAAACAAAATCTCTATACTGATGCTTCGAGTGTGTGTGTGTGTCTGTGTGTGTGTGAGCACGTGTGTGTGCGTGTGTGTGCACGCACGTGTATATACAGGTAAGTGAGCAGGTACAAATGTATGTGTAGAGACCAGATGTTGACGTCAGGTTTCTTCTTAGATATTGAGGCAGGATCTCTCACCTGAACCAGAGCTTGACATTCATTTAGTGTAGTTAGCCAGTTTGCCCCGGGGATGCCCCCGTTTCTGCTTCCTGAAAATGAAGATTATAGCTGTGCTGCCATGCATGATGCCCAGTATTTGCTGGGATCCGAACTGGTACCTCACACTCATGTAGCAAGCACTTTATCCTCTAAACTGTCTCCTCAAATTCTACTCTTAAGCACATCCGCCACCCAGGCCCAACCAATGTGCTTCTCTAATGCCCCGGTCACTGCTGACTAGTGATGGCAATACCAACGGGCTGACCACTGTTGCAGGGACATGGCCACGTTTACTTTTCAAAACCCTGTCATGAGCTGAGTACGGTAATAAAAACCCATCTTCCAGCTGGATCTCAGATGAGTTAAGACATGCCTCACCAGCAAGTGGTGCAGGTTTAAGCAGAGGAGGGCAAAGACGACCTGAGGTACACAGAGCCACAAACGGGGTACCAACTGTCGTGTTCAGGAAACCTGAGGTACACAGAGCTGCAAATGCCGGGGGAGGTATTGGCTGCCGTGAGCAGGGTAGAGCACCCCGGCATTTGTGAAGGATACGTGTTATGCTATCCTCAGGTGAGGTGCCAGGGTGGGTAGCAGGGTACTTTATCATCTATTTAACCCACCTCAGGGTTCCAACCTCGTGGGGTTCTGTTTCCAAATTCATGACTATTTTAAGTGTATTTATTTAATCCTCATCATTTCCCCTATCCACCCCCCCCCCCAAAAAAAAACCCAGGCAGGCGTTATGTAACCCAAGCTGTCCTTGAATTTCTTAAGTAGGTGGGAATGACCTTGGATTCCTGAGCCATCTGCTGCCACCTTCTGAGGGCTGGGATTACAGGTGAATGTCATCAGGCAGGGCTTTACCTTCCTCCTTGAATGGTTCTCAACTGGAGGCAATTTGTCTCCCCCAGCCCCTCACCAAGCTAAGGAATTGTTATCAAGATCTAGTGGTGGTTTTGCAACCACTGCAGAAGTGAAGGTGGAATCCCTGGTCCCAGGAGATGGTGCACTCTTGGATTCAGGCTCTTTCTTATAGAAGAAAGGCCCCAGGTGGTGGAGATCTAGGCTCCTGCTAAATCGTAATTAAACAATACATCCTCCCCTCCAGCACAGGACTATCTGACCACCAGTCATTGATGCCAGGGTTGAGGAGTTCTAATGGTGACCCTCCACGCCCCGGGATGCTCAACCTGAAAATACTGGTCTCAGCTACATCCCGCTCCCTCAGCCCCCCATCAGGCTGGTGTCACTTTTCTGCAGTGGCGGCATGCTTTGTTCTTAAGGGTTCGTCCAGAGATTTAGATCTTCTTCCTGCCTATACACTGTCACGGGCAGCTGCATGCCTCTGGCAACGCCACCCCACTTGGTTCTGGTTTGTTAAGACAGGGAACAGGATTTTACAGTTATCACCCTTGAAAGCCCCATAAATGGCATCTTCAGGCATTAGCGGACTGGGCTTAGCCAGTCAGTAAAGTTCAACGTAGTTGGATGAGGAATACACACACCCTCTACAGTGCGGGCATCCAGTTGCTGAGCAGGCCACTCCTCTGGCAGACTGCAGAGACTTTGAAAGACTCAACCAGTCAAACAGGCATGATGTGGTTCCTGGGAACAACTTATCTTGTGCTAGCTGGTTCTGGAGGAGGGCTGCCACCTGCTCTGGGGCCCAAGACGTCACAGCACTCAAAGGGCCTGGGGCAAAATGAGAATATGGAGGGCTGGAGAGAAGACTTAGTGGTTAAGAGCACTGGCTGCTCTGGCAGAGGACCTGGGTTTCATTCACATCACCCACATGGCTATAATTCCAATTCTAGGAGATCTGATGTTCTCTTCTGACTTCCTTGGGCACCAGGCATTCATGTGATAGGCACCAGGTACCCATGTGGTACACAGATAAGACATTGGCACACGTAAAATAATAATAGTAATGATAGATGATACTACAGGGCTCCATATGTAAAGGTTATTGATGTCCAGATGACTGGAGAAAGGCAATTAAAAACTACTTTTCAGTTCTACCTCACCCCAGTCAGAATGCCTGACATCAAGGAAACCAAGGGCCACAAAGGCTGGAGGGGATGTGGGAGAAGGAGCCTGTGTTCACTGTTAGTGGGACTATAAACTCGCACAGCCACCAAGGAATCAGTCTGGGGGTTCCCCTGTAAGACCCAAGAGTGAGATGGCAATGGTATAAACCTGAAGGACTAAGTGCATGCTTTATAGAGATGTATGCACGACTGTGTGTGTTCTAGGAAGTAGAGTGGCCTAGATATCCATCAGAGGTTGGATGGATTTTTTTATATTTATTTATTTATTATGTATACAATATTCTGTCTGTGTGTATGTCTGTAGGCCAGAAGAGGGCACCAGACCCCATTACAGATGGTTGTGAGCCACCACGTGGTTGCTGGGAATTGAACTCATGACCTTTGGAAGAGCAGGCAATGCTCTTAACCACCGAGCCATCTCTCCAGCCCTGGATTATTTTTTTAAAAGTATATATACATAATGAAATTTTATGCGGTTGTGAAGAAAAATGAAATCATGACATATGAAGGAAAATGGCTGCAGCTAGCGATTATTATATTAAGTAAAATAACCTGGTCCCAGAAATGGCCCAGACACAGAAAGACAAACACTGCACGTATCTTCTCTTACATGCAGGTCCTAGGTCTTCATTTCCATGTGTGTGTTCGGGATGGCCGTAGGTCCGGAGACTAGAAAGGGAGTCATGAGGAGGAGGAGGAGGAGGGTGATGGGATACATACACGTGGCATGAAAACAGGAAGGAGGAACCCGCAGAGGATGGACAGGGAGATGGGGGACCAGCAACAGCAAAGGGTGAGAATGCCAAAGTGAAGCCTGCTACTCTGTGTGCCAAGTTAAAAAGAGAGAACTCTTTGCCACGGTGCCACCCTGGCAGTCAGTCATGTCAGGACGGAGCTGGATATCTCCTTCCCAGCCATTGGCTGTCAGAAACTCTCTCAAGTGCGCGATGAACTCAAGCTTCACGCTTTCTCTGAGAAGTGCCTGGCCCCAGAAGTAGCGGATGTTCTGGGTGAAGAGTGCAGAGCCGTGTGGTCTGAATCGGTGGCAGTGCCAAACAAGGTTTGCCCATGAAGCAAGTTATCTTGACCCATGGCAGAGTGTGCCTGCTGTTGAGTAAGGGGCATTCTTGTTATAGACCAAGGGAGGCAGAAGTCTGTTAGAGCATGCACTGTGGATGCCAACCTAAGTGTTCTCAACTTGGTAAAAAAGGAGAGAAGAATATTCCTGGACTGGCAGATACTACTGCACCTTGGCAGTTGGGGCCCCAAAGAGCTAACAGAATCTGAAAGCTTTTCAATATTTGTAAGGACAATGATGTACCCCAATATGCAATCAGAAAGACCTTAAATGAAGAAGGTGAGAAACCCAAGAGTCAGTGTCTTGTTACTCCACATGTCCTGCAACACACATGATGATGAAATGTACTGGAAACCAACACACTAAGGAAAATGAGGAGGTTGCAGAATATACTAAACTTCTGGCCGAGAGAATGAAGGAAGCCAAAGAAAAATGCCAGGAACAGACTGCCAAGAAACATAGACTGCCCTAGCCGAGAGATTCTACTCCTGAGTCCAGCCAAAAATAAATCTTTAAGAGCAACAAATAAATGATCAGACCTTGAAAAAAAGGGCACTTATTTATTTTTCTGTAACTTAAAGATTAAGTTTCCTTTCTCTTTATTTTGACTGAGTTTTCTGTAATGCCCCAAACTATTTCTGTAGTGTTGTCAACTGGCCGATTGTTTTAGAAGTGGCACAAAAAGCTGACAGAATGGAATATGAATGTCTATCGCCACCAAAAGAAATGACCGTGAGATGCAATTACACTGGCTTTTGGAACCAGAGCCAAGCAAAGGCATGCCACTTTAGAAGCGAGAACAGAACGGATGAAATAGTATTTGTAAATGGCGTTACCATTCTCAGAACGGTGACTCAGAAGTGATTAAGACGTTTCGCAATGTTAGGGGCAGTGCTGGGGAGATGGCTCAGTGGTAAAAAGCCCATGCAAGTGTGTTTGAGTTCAAATCTCTAGCACCTATGTAAAGAGCCAGCACGACCGTGCACGTGCCTGAAACCCAAACACTGGAAAGAACAAAGACAGGAGGATTGCTTGGATTTGCTGGCCACCAGCCTGGCTCCAGAGCTGGTGAAAGACTTGTCTCAAAGAAATAGGGTAGAGAGCAGTGGGGAATGGTGCTATGCCCCTTCTGTGACCTCCAAGGGATGTGCACATGTGTGTGAACCTGCAAAATGTGCATGCACTGTACACACACTCATGAAGCCACCCTTGCTTTCATATCATTTTGTGGCCCAGGATCATATGTCCAGGGTTTACTACTAATATCTCACTACAACACACAACACACACACACACACACACACACACACACACACACACACAGACAGAGGTCTGGGGGTCATTCCTGTAGTTCAGACTGGCCTTAAACTCCATATGACCTCAAACTTCCAATCCTCCTATCTCTACCTCTCAAGTGTGGGGGTTACGGGCATGCACTGACATGCCCAGGTTTACGTGCTGCTGGGAACTGAACTCAGTGCTTCATGTCTGCTCTATCAGCTGATCCACTCCCCTAACATCTCAGTGTGATTATTATAGAGTTGCTTTTCCATTATCAACGCTATTCTGGTTTGGGGAAAGTTGCTTCACAATTGTTCAGTAACCTTTCTAGGTATCTATTCTGCTGTAATGTCACACAAAGACTAGCTACTTATGTAATTTTATTTGGGGAAATAAAATGGCAATACTTTTTCTTGTTAACTATTTCAGTTAATTGAGCTTGAGTTCAGATCCATCTCAACCCTTGATCTCTGTACCAGGTCTGCTGTGGGGCTCAGTGGACCTTGGAGGATGTACAATATCTTCTCAAGGGCATCTGAAGGTCAGCGAGTTGCAGGTTCAGGAGATTCAAGATGGAATGGTTAGGTTTCTACCTGAGGATCCGTAGTCACAGTTTTTTTTTTCTTTCTGGAGACAGAACATTCTTTAGGTGCGAGACCTCTCACTTTAAAACTGGAGTGTCAAGTGGATGGTCAGACACCCTCCAATTCGAGTACTCAGGAGATAAAAACGGAAAGACTACTGCTGGGTCAAGGGCAGCCTGGTCTACATAGCAAGTTTCAGGCCAGTTGGGGTTCCACGGAGAGACTAAGCTTAAAAGCAAAACCAAAAACGGGCATAAAAATAAAGTCCACAAGCTAGGAATGAAAGAGTCTTCAAATTTGGTAAATACAATCTCCCAAACCATGCAGGATTCGTGAATATTTTTTAATTAATAACTTATGTGATTTATTGCAATCCTTTGTGGGGTTAGACTATCCCTTGAATACTAAAGGATTTCATCATGACTAAGGGGTAAAGACAATAGACTCATAGCAAGAAAGATTCTTATATAGCATTTTCTAAATATCCACTCGAGGAGATGAAGCACTACTCTACTGACCAAAAGCAATGCACAGTTCCTGCCCAAATGCAGGAGGGACCCAGAGCAGGGACCACAGGACCTCCAGCATCTGTCTTCTGCCTAGTCTTGGGGCAGCCAAGTTTTCCTTTTGACACACTGCATCATCTGTTTCCATGATGCCCGTGCACTGTAGTGTGCCACCCCTAAGCGGTTCTCTCGGAATGAGAACCTCCGCCCTTCCCTGACTCCATCCCAGGTACCCCATTGCCTAGAAAAAATATGGAGGCTCCACTAGGACCTGGCTTCCTGCAGTGGAAGGAAGACTCTAATGACATCAAACTGCTCATCATCTTCATCACCTCTCTGTCACAGCTGATGGCTGCTCCAGGGTTCTGGGTGTGTCATTTTGTCTACTCTACGTTCCTCGGTCTTGCAGCTGTCTGCCGTGGTAGATGACTCACAGAACAATGCAGCCGCCGTCTTCCCCGATTGCTTCTGCCTCTGAGCCTCTTCCCCTTCACAGTTAAGTTATCGCAGTGTTGAGCACTTCACTCCCGCTGGAGGCTAAGGGCCAGAACAACAGCAGTGACTTCATGGACACTGAGAGTCAGTCAAACACCACGGGCTTTCTATCCTGGCTCCGCCCTCTGCTGGCTGTGCAGCCTAGGACAGACCACTCCCCTTTATCTCCAATGTCATAGTGACAGCAATGGCCTGCAGCCTTTTCTGCAATTTCGGTGGACAGAACCTTTAATGAACGCCAGGTCCTGTTCATATGGCTAGCCAAGTGCCTGCCAGATGGCAACGAACCTCATCAGTTTCTCCATCTAGGAAGACAATTTTCTCCCTACCTGACCCACCCCCCCCCCTGTAAAATGCTCTCCTATGGGCTGACATGGCCAGCCTTGGCCATCCTTGGCCACCCTCTTCATCCTTCCCTGGTGTGGGTCTGTATTGGGATTAGAGGGACATGGACAGCAACACTGACTGTGGCCCCAGGTTGGAGGTTCAGATGCAGCGCACCATGCTGCTGGCACACTGCATGACGCTTGGCTTTTCCAGTATACTGTGCGGTTCCAGGTTCCATGCATTCGTTTCCTTTAACAAAAAGATTTATTTTTTATTTATGTCTGTGCATCTGTATGCATGTATGTGTACATGTGTGTGTATCAGGAGGGCCCAGAAGAGGGCGTTCGATCTCCAGAAGCTGGACTGACAGGCTGTTGGGAGCCACTTAGGATGGGTGCTGGGAACTGAAATCATGAAACACTCTTCACCCCTGAGCCATCTCTCCCTCCCGGCATCGATTTTCTTAATGAAAAATTCCATCGACTGTGAAAGTAAGTCCCTTTATTCAGTCAGAATTGTTGAATTAGGATCCATTTAGGAAGGTTTTACTTCCACAAGGCTTTTGGTGACTCAAGCCAGGCTACCAAATGCTGTCAAGGAGAAATTCTGCAGATCTGCCTCTGTGACCGGATCAGCATCCTTTTATATAATGTCATCACGGGGACTGTAGACAGATCCAGGAAAAATGTTTGAAAAGTCTGTTCCCTGGAGTAGATTAAATATTCCTCTTTGTTCTTATTTTATTATATTCGTTGGCTTAGCTCATTTTTTTTTCTTCCTGAACAAAGTATTTCAGCTCAGTCTCTCTTGACCTCACCATGAATTCTAGACCAGATTTGAAGCCCACACAGCTTGGCTGCTATGAGCCCATGGAGACTTTGAGACTCACAGCTCAGTGTCGCCAACACGCTCATCAACCTTGAACGTTCCCTGCCAAGGGAACTCAGAACCACCCAGGCATGTCCAGCCCTCAGCCTTGTAGGTCACAAATGGCCAGGGATAGCTGTGGATGTAGCCCAACACAGTGTCACAAACTAAAATCATTCATGATGGATATCTCCTTAAAAACAACTCCATGGAGTGCTTCTCAGACATGATTTTGTAGACCCAGACCCGTCGCCTCACTTCAGGCAAATGACACCCATTCTGTCCTCCGCATTCTTGAGAAAATCCAGGTTGTCTGTCTGACCTCTCTTGATATCTTGGGTCACACAGGCACACTTCCCTAACCTTTGTCCCCTTCCTTCCTTTCCTCTAGTCTCCCAGAGTCCTCTGCCTCCCTCAGAACCCTAGGCCAGTCTTGCCCACCTGCTGGGAGGCCGCAAGCATCACACAAACACAGCTAAACCTTTTAGTCTTTTAAAATAACAGCAGTCTGAACTAAGCCCCAGCTCATCCCTCCATCCTAATGCCTGTATCTCTCTCCACCACTGTCTTGCCAAACTTCATAAAAGAGTTGTCTTTAGCCACAGAGGCCATGTCATCACTTCCCCTTCATCTGTCCAGCGATCGTTTGCTGGCTGCTGGTCGCACCGTCTCGCTGACTTGCTTGCCAACCAGGCCAAGGACATCTCTGTTGTGAAATCCAGTCAATACTGCTCAGCCCTTATCTCTCCAGGTTTCCTTGCAGGCTCTGATAAATTAGTTTCCTCTAAAAAGCTTTCCCTCTCTTGCTCCTCAGACATCCTCTCCCCTGCTCTCTTCACACCTCTTTCTTGTTCTATGAACTGCTCCCTGAGAGATGTGTTCAATCCCCCAGCTCCAACGGCTTCCCACGTTCACTTTCATGGGAAATGCGGGGTGATTCCTGGCTCACTTGCCAACCTGGGCTGCTCCCAAAGACTTGCTCTCTTGGAAGTTTCAGGCTACCGACATCTCCTCTTGTATTCCTGTGTCCCCTGAGTCTCAGCTCAAAATAGCTCAATATCTCATCCCAGGTCCTTTGTCCTTTTTTTAAATGTCTGTCCAAGTCCCCCTCACACCCGAGCATTTCTTTTTATGTCCATCCTTACTCTCTCTTGTCACCATAGATTCATGGATGACTTGAGCAGCATCCTAGTAATGCTGCCTTCAGGCTGACTCACCCGCAGGCATTGACTGTAGGGCAACCTGTGGACATTAAGACCAAGTCCACATCCACTTTGGAGCCCCATCACACTGCAGGGAAAGATGTGCGGACCCTCTCTCTGTACCCATTCAAGACTTTCTGGACTCACAAACTTTACCTGCTGGAGTCTTTTCCTTTGCCTGAGTTCAAGAAAACTCTCCCCATACTCAGCTGGATCCACCCCTCCCTGGAAGCCTTTAGCTTCACGCCAGACTTGAATGTGTAGCTCTGGTGGCAGGGAACTCTTTCTTCTAGGTCAGGTCCTGGGATTGGCAAGTTTAGGGAGGCCCTGGCATCCGGGAAACAGGACAGCAAATAAACATAAACTATCGATTGAATAAGTTCAATGGTAGGAAGGTTTACAGTTGTAAACATTGGCTTAAGTCATACAGAGTGTGAGATAACCCCAGTCTCAAATGGTTTCAAGTTATTCAATCTTGGGACAGTCTTGTTGTAGGATTCTCGTGGCCCAGCATGAGCAAAACAAAATTTTATTTTGTGTGTTTATTTTGTCTGCATATGTATGTGCACTACATATGTTCCTGTGCCTGAGGAGGTCAGAAGAAGACATCAGATTGTCTAGAACTGGAGTTGTGGATAGCTGTAAGCCACTATGCAGGTTCTGGGAACCAAACCTAAGTTCTCTGCAAGAATATCAAGTGCTCTTACCTTCTGAGGCCATCTCTCCAACCCACAGGCACACAATTCTTTTTAATTTCATTTTATATATCTGTTCTTTGAGAGTTTCATACATTATATGATGCATTTTTATGTTTATTGACTTTAAAATTATTTTTATTCAATGTATTTTGACCATGTTCTTTCTGCTCCCATAACTTCTCTCAGATTCACACCTCTCTATTCACCCAACCTCATGTTCTCTCTATCTCTCAAAAAATAAAACAACAAACTCAAATCAAAAGAAACAAGAAACCAAAAAAACTCCCCACCAAAACTAACCAACCAAACAAACAAACACAAAACAAATAAAAAATACCAAGACAAATAATAACAAAAGAAAGCACACAAAACATGAAGTCTGGTTTGTGTGGGCCAACTATGTCACAGTATTGAAGAAAACCAGTTTTTCTCTTCACCTAGCAGGTATCACATGCACATTGAAAATAGCTTTTTGGTCAGGGTGGGATTTTGTGCTCATCCCCCCTTCTCCACGCTGGGTTTTGTCTGACTTGAACTTTTGTAGATTTTGTGCTTCTTGTCAGAACCCCTGTGAGTTCATGTGTGCATCAGCTCCGATGTGTCTGGAAGACACTGTTTCCTTGGTCACCCACCCACCAGCTCTGGCTCTTACAGTCATTGCAACTCCTCTTTCACTTGGATCCTGATCTTTATGGGGAGGGGTTGATAAAGACAACGTCTTTCCCTCTTTGCATATTTTTCAGTTGAGGGTCTTTGTCTTCCCATCTACTGCAAAAAGAAGCTTCTCTGATAAAGGCTGAGTGAGTCACTGTTCTATAAGTATAGCAAAATTTTATTAGGAGTAATTTTATTGTTATGTTCCTTTGGTAATAGGTTATCCCCTCAGGCCCGCGAACTATCTAGTCTCAGGTTCTTATATATTTAGGAGTATCAGGTATGAGTTACAACATAGAGTGAGCACTAAAAAAAACAAAGAAGTGATTGGTTACTTCCATATTACTTGTGCCACTATTGCACCAGTATATTTTGCATATCGGTTTCAGGGTCCCACCCTCTCCCCATTTAATCCTCCTAGTTTCAACTTTATCTCTTTATAACACCGTGTTCTACTTCCCTTTCACTGGAAGATCTCCTTCTTCATCCTGGTCCTTTATTAGCTACCTAACCTCTGTGGTTATTCTAAATGAAATACACACACACATCTAAAGCTTCAAAGCTAACATTTGCATTTAAGACTAAACATGTGATGTTTGTCTTTCAGGGTCAGGGTTACCTCACTCAGAATGATTTTTTTCTTGCTGTATCCATTTACTTTCAGTTTTCACTTTTTAAAAAATAGTTATTTATTTATTATGTATACAATATTCTGTCTGTGTGTAAGCCTGCAGGCCAGAAAAGGGCACCAGACCCCACTACAGATGGCTGTGAGCCACCATGTGGTTGCTGGGAATTGAACTCAGGACCTTTGAAAGAGCAGGCAGTGCTCTTAACCTCTGAGCCATCTCTCCAGCCCCCAGTTTTCACTTTTAATAATAGCTGGATAATATTCCATTGTGTAAACATACCGTATTTCCATTATCCATTCATCAGTTGGTGAACATCTAGGCTATTCCCAGTTTCTGGCTATTCAGACTAAAGCAACAATAAACATGGATAAGCCAGTATCTCCATGGTAGAATGTAGAGTCCTTTGGGTGTATGTCCAAGACTGATATGGCTGGATCTTATGTTGGATCAGTTTTCAGCTTTTTGAGGAACTTCAATAGTGGCTTTACAGTTCAGGTTCCTGCCAGCAAGAAAATGAGTGTCCCTTTTCTTCTGTATTCTCACCAACATGTGCTGATGAGTTCAAACCTATTCCCTACGTTTTTTTTCTGTCAGATTTGGGATATCTAGTCTTATTTTGAGGTCTTTGATCCATTTGGAGTTGAGTGTGTGCAGGGTGATAGATATGGATTAGTTTTCATTCTTCTCCATGCTCTATCCAGTTTGACCACGCCAATTGATTAAGATTATGTCTTTTCTCCAGTGTGTGTGTGGTGTGTGTGTGTGTGTGTGTGTGTGTGTGTTTGCTTTGTTATCAAAAGTCAGGCATCTGTAGATGTATAGAGTTGTGTTCAGGTCTCCAGTTCTATTCATTTGCTCAGCTTGTCAGTTTTATGTTAATATCATGCGATTTTTATTACTGTAGCTCTGAAGTACAGGTGAGACCTCCAGAAGTCCTTCTCTTATTTGTTTTAACTAACCTTGTTTATGTGCCTGTGTGTTTCCATATGAAACTGAAGATTGTTTTTTCCCCCAATTTCTATTTTTATCAGCTTTTTATCAAAGTTTCCTGGTAGAGTCTTTAGGGCAGTGATTCTCAACCTGTGGGATATGACCTCTTTGGGGGTCACATATCAGATATCCTGAATATCAGAAATTTTCATTACAATTTATAACAGTAGCAAAATTACAGTTAAGAGGTAGCAACATAATAATTTTATGGCTAGAGGTCACTACAACATGAGGAATTGCATTAAAGGGTTGCAACAGTAGGAAGGTTGAGAACCACTGCGTTAGGGTCTTTTATGCATAAATCATATCATCTGCAAATAAAGATACTTTGGCTTTTTCCTTTCCTATTTTTGTCCCCTTGGTCTCCAGTTGTCTTGTTATTTTAGCTTAGACTTAAAGTACAATATTAAATAGATAAGGAGAGAGTGGGCATCCTTTCTTAGTCCTATTTTGTGGAAATGCTTTGAATGTTTGTTTAGGTTGCTATTGGCTGTGGGCTTGTTGTAAATTGTCTTTATTGTGTTGAGGTATGTTCTGTATATTCCTAATCTCTCCAGGACTTTAATCATGAAGGGATGTTGGACTTTTTCAAAGGCCTTTTCTGCATCTAATGCAATGATCATATGGTTTTTGTCTTTTAGTATGTTTATGTGGTGAATTGCATTTATTGATTTATGTATGTTGGATCATCTTTGCATCCCTGGGATGAAGCCAACTAGATCATGGCAGAGAACATTATTTATGTGTTCTCTAATTTGGTTTGCAAGTATTTTGTTGAGAATTTTTGCATGTGTGTTCATAAAGGAGACTAGTCTATAATTTTCCTTTTCCGTTGAGTCTTTGTGTGGTTTTGGTATTGGGGTAATAGCAGTTTCATAAAAAGAATTTGGAGATGTTCCCTCAGTTTCTATTTTTTTGGAAAAGTTTGAGGAGTATTGGCATGAGTTATTCTTTGAAGAACTGATAGAATTCTATGCTGAATCCATCTGGCCCTGAAATTGTTTTTTGTTGGGAGACTTTAAATTACTGCTTCTATTCAGTTGTGGATCTGTTTAAATTGTTTATTTTGTCTTGATTCTATTTTTGTAGGTCGTATATATCAAGAAATTCATTCGCTCCTTTTAAGTTCTCCAGTTTGTTACAACACATATTTTTGAAGTACGTCCTTATGATTCCCTGAATTTCTAAACACTATTGGACTGTTTCCCTTCATCCCCAATTTTATTAATTTGGATCCTCTCTCTCTTCTTTTGCTTATCTTGGATAAAAGTTTGCCAATATTGTTGATTTTCTCAAAGAACAACTCTTTGATTTATTTTTTGTATTGTTTTTGTTTTCTATTTCATGGATTTCAGCTTCAGGTTTGGTTATTTCTTCCCACATACTCCTTTTGGGTGTTATTTCTTTCTTGTTTTTTCTAGCACTTTCAAGCATAGTATGAAATGTCTGAAGGTCTTTCGTGTATTTTTTTTCTTTTGGGTTTTGAGATAGTGTCTCACTATGTAGCTCTGGCTGTCATGGAACTCACTATGTAGACCAGCTGGCCTCAAACTCACAGAATTCTACCTTCCTCTGCCTTCTGAGTACGGGATTAAGGACATGCACCATCATACCTGGTATTCCGGGTTTTGGATGTTGGTATTCAATGATATGAACTTGCCTCTTAGAATTGCCTTCATTATGCCTCATATGAAAATATGCCATGTTTTCATTTTCACTGAGCTCTAAAAAATTTAATTTCATTCTTTTTTAAAAAAGATTTGTTTATACCATTTTGTAGCTGTGTGTGTTTGTGCTGTTATGTGCATGTGAGTGCCTGCCCACAAAGGTCAGTAGAGAGTGTCAGATCCTCTGTAGCTAGAGTTAGTGGGGGGTTGTGAACCACAATATGGGAACTGGGAATCAAGCCCAAGTCTTTAGAAAGAGTAGCGAGTGCTCCTAACCACTGGGCAATCTCTCCAGCCCTAATTTCTTTTTTAAAATTTATGCCTTGACCCAATAGGCATTCATGAGTGAGTTGTTCAGCTTCTGTGAGTCTGTATACTTTCTATCTATTGTTGTTGATACCCAGCTTGACAGAAAAAGAAAAATTACCAAATAGAATGTAGACACTAACTCAATTCTATTGTATTTGTTAAAAAGATGTGCTTTGTGGCTTAACATGTGACCAGTGTTAGGGAACCATCAGCTGTTGAGAAGAAAGTGAACTCCCGAGTGTTTGGGTGGAAGGCTATGCGGGTGCCTGTCAGGTTCATCTATTTTATGACATTATTTAATTCCAACACTTCCATTTAGTTTTTCTCTGGATGACTCGTCTGTTGGTGAGAGTGGGGTATTAATGTCACTTGCTATCACTGTGTTAGGATCACTATGTGATTTTAGCTGCATTTAGAGTTTCTTTGATGAACTTAAGTGCACTTGTGTTTGGGGGGGCCATGCATTTTCAGAATTATAATATTCTCTTTGTGAATTTTCCACTTAATGATTATGGAGTGTCCTTCACTACCTCTTCTGACTAGTTTTGACTTGAAGTCTATTTTGTCAGATGTTAGAATAGTTGTGCCTGCTTTCTCTTGTTTCCATTTTCTTGGAATAAGCCTTTCCATCCTTTTACCATAAAGTGATATCTGTCCTTGATGGTGAGGTGTGTTTCTTGGATGCATCAGAAAGATGGACCTTATTTTCTAATTCAATATTTTAGTTTGTGTCTTTTTACTGGGGAATTGAGATCATTAGTGTTGAGGGTTATTATTGAACAATATTATTAATTTATGTTATTGTGTTTTCCCTCCCTTTTGATGAACTGTTCTGGAATTATTTATTCTTTGTATCTTCTTGGGTATAGTTAACCTCTTCATTCTGAAGTTTTCCTTCTAGTACCTTTTGTAGAATTGGATTGGTGAAAAGAAATTGTCTAATTTTTTTTATCATAAAATGTTTTTCTTTTTCTGTCAACTGTGATTGATAGTTTTGTTGGATATAGTTATTTGGACTGGTGATATGGGATTCACCTCTGTATGCTGTGAATATGTTTTATTTCTACTGGCTAATAAAGAAGTTACTTTAGCCTATGGCAGGGTAGAATATAGCAAGGCTGGAAATCCAAGCAATGATAGGAGAGGAAAGAAGGTGGAGTTAGGCCAACCTCATGTAGCTGCCAAAGGAGAAAGATGCCAGGACCTTAACCAGTAAGTCACAGCCTCATGACAATACACAGATTAATAGAAATGGGTTAATTTAAGATATAAGGGCTAGGTAGGAATAAGCCTCAGCTATTTGGCCAAGCAATGTTATAATTTATATAGTTTCTGTGTGATTATTTGGGTTTGGGTGGCCAGGAAATGAAGGTACAGATTCTGTTTACAGACTGGCATCTGTGTTCTTTTAGAATGTGTAGAACATCCATCCAGGTCCTTCTAGTTTTCAGTCTCCACTGAAAGTCTGTTGTTATTCTAATAAACCTGCCTTTATATGTGGCTTGGTCTTTCCCCTTTGCTGCTTTTTAATATACTTTCTTTGTTCTATATATTTAGTGTTTTGATTATTCTGTGTGGTGTGGAGTTTCCTCACCCTCTGGTCCTTTCTATTTGGTGTTCTGTAAATCTTGTGTGTCTTGATAGGCATCTCTTTCTTCAGTTTAGTGAAATTTTATTCTATTATTTTGTTAAAAATATTTTCTGTGCCTTTGGTCTTTGTTTCTTCTCCTTCCTCTATACCTATTATTTGTAATTTTGGAATTTTCATAGTGTCCCATATTTCCTGGTATTTTGTGCCTGGATTATTTTTTTTTAAGATTTAACATTTTTATTTGATTGGGTTACCCAGTTTTTTTAAGACCCGAAATTCTCTATTCCATGTCATAGTAGTTTGAATGAGAATGACCTCCATGAGTTCATATATTTGAATACTTGAGCTCTAATTGGTGAAACTGCTTGGGAAGGATTAGGAGGCATGGCCTTGTTATAGGAGGTGTGTCTCTGGGGGTTTTGAAGTTTCAAAAGCCCATTCCACTTCCAGTTAGCTTTCTCTGGTTCCTGCCTGTGGACTGGAATGTAAGTTCTCAGCCACTGTTTCAGCACACTGTGCCTGTTGCCATCCTCCCCCTTGCACGATGGTCAGCACACTGTGCCTGCCTGTTACCGTCCTCCTGCTTCCACCATGGCCACAGACTCTAACCCTCTGGAACTGTGAGCCCCAAGTTAAACGTTTACTTTTAGAAGTTGCTTTGGTCCTGGAGTTTTGTCATGGCAATAGAGAAGAAACTACGACACATGCCTTTTACCCTATTGTTGAGGCTTACCTCTGAGTTTTGTTGTTTGACTTCCTGATTTATTATTTTGTTTTGGCTTTTCTTTAGTGATTCTATTTCTTTGTTAAATTCTACTTTTATATCTTGAAAAGATCTCACTATTTCAATCAGTCTTTTTTGTGTTTTTGCATTCTTCATTGAGGCATTTATTCATATCCTTGAGCATATTAATAATTGATATTTTGAAGTTCTGTCTTGAGGCTCAGCTGAACTGCTTTTCTCTGGGTTTATTATAAGAAGGTTGCTGGCTTCCGGAGGACGCACATTATCTTGTGTTTTTATGCTTGGATCTAGGCCTCTGGAGCGATGACGTTTGTGGTGTTGCTTGGTGTAGATATCTGGTTTCGCCTTCATTGGGTGGGTATCTTGTTATTTGGTTACGGTTGCCTCAGTTTGACAGATGGTAAACCAGAAGAACAATGCTTTGCTTTCAGTCTTGGGTTCACTCTGGGTTTTAGGGTTCAGGCTCTGACTAGTCTCAGATCTGAGGTTCTGGATGGAGCTCTGGGTTCAGACGCCAAGCAGTCCAAGATGGATGCAGTGGTTGGCTGACTGATGGGCTATCAGTCTGGCTCCATGAAGGGTGGTGGAGACAGAACTAGAGGTTCCCTAGCTCTGGTCACAGTTGGCAACAAATCCGAAGGGGACTGAGATAGGCTGGAAGGAGAGGCTGAGGAAGGCAGACAGCTGTGTGGCCCCTGGCAGAGAACAGTTGTGCAGGTTAGTAGTGAATCCCAGATGAGTGGAGATAGCCTAGGAAGAGTGAGTGGCCCTGGGTAGTGAAGTAGACAATATATTTTGATTATACCCACCCCTGTCCTCCTTGCAACTTCTCCCAGATCCCCAGCTCTCCCCATCTTCTTTTTCTTTTTCTTTTTCTTTATAATAACACACCAAGTCCAATTCGTGTTTCTTAAATATGTATGTGTTCAGGGCCACTTCCTAGAGCATAAGCAGTCTAGGAGAAGCCACACCCCTGAAGCAAGCAGACTCTTTCTTTCCTAGGAGCCATTAGCTGCCAATGGCTCTCAGCTCTATGAGCCCCCATCCATCCATGCTGGAAATTTGGCTGGGTTGATTCTGTGTAGGCAACCACACCTGCAGTGAGTTCTTTAGTGTAACAGCCTCATTATGTCCACAGGCCACTGTCTTGTCCCTGTCCTCCCTGACTTCCAGCTCTTCAGCCTTTTGGCGTCCTCCTCACCAAGAGTCCCCAAGCCTGAGTGGCATAGTTTTCAACTTCTGGTAGGTTCATGGCTTGAAGGGAAGACAGGGAACTAGATATCAAGTCTGCCTACAGCAATAACTAGATGCAACTCCGTGCAAGTGACTCAACCACTTTGACTCTTTGCTTCTGCATTATAAAATGCCAATTAATAATAGAAGCAGCCTTCCACAGCTTTGAATGCAGAAAATAAACACAACAATATTTTGTGACCTGTAAAGCCATTGGTCAAAATGGGGGAAATGGTATGGTGGCAGGTCTCTTCTTGAGAGCATTAAGAAGCAGCATACTCATGAGATATCTGAGTCATATTTTTCTCTTTCCTAAATCTTAATGAAGTGTGTAGTTCTCAGTGATAGCAGCCAGGTCTTGTAAACTCTTATGTCCTTCCTTTTCTGAAACACCAAATGGTCAAAAGGAGATGTCTCTTATTTTAAAATGTCTTTTGCAAATAAAGAATAAGAAAAATTAAAATTTATATTTTACGAAATAAATATAAAATAACTTGGGAATCATTATTACTATTATTATCACTACTATTATTACTATGAGTTCTCACTCTATAGCCCTGACTAATTAAACTTGCTGTGTAGACCATCCTGGCCTCAAACTCCCAGAGGCCCACCTTCTTTGCTTTCTGAGGGCTGAGATTAAAGACATGCACCGCCATGCCCAGCTATTTTTAAATTTTATTATAAGTTATGTGTGTGCTTTTGGGAGGGACAGTGTGTAGATGCCACCATGGGTGTCCGGAAGTCAAAGGACTGTTTGTTAGAATAGAATCTCTCCTTTCACCACATGGGTTCTGGAGGTCAGACTCAGGTCACCAGGCTGGGCAGCTCCTTTACGCGCTGAACTGTCTCCCTGACCCATGGGCTTTACTTTACAACAGGCAGGGAACAATTGCATATGCTTTTGATATCTAGTGTCTGTGATGGTGTTTACAACTTTCTCCAAAGGGTGAACGTGGCAAAGGAGAGTCTGGCCTATAAGACTGAGCTGGGGTGGAGGGAAGATTAAAGGAGATGGGAATGGCCGAGCTGGGTCGGGTCTTTTGATTTCTAGCATCCATTTCCATTCTCCAAAGACACACGTTTGTTTCTTCTGTGGGAGAACACCTGTCTTCCACTCTCAGTTCCCAATCTGGAGATGATGCATTCTGGTATAGGCATGTGGCTCAACCTGCCAATCAAAGCATCCTATTCTGCTCTCTAGGATGGGCAGATGACCTGATGAGGGCCAATGGATATTTTAGATTGTGTGTGTGCACGCACACACACACACATGCACACACACACATGCATACATACACATACATATGATACACATACATATGAGCTTGTGTACCATGGATAGTGGGTAGATGTTAGAAGATAGATTTTAGGAGTCAGTGCTCCCTCCACCACGTTCTGGGGGTCGACCTCAGGCAATCAGATTGCTGCCTGGTACCTTACAAGCAGAGCTGTCTCGTCAGTCCTGTTACGTCCTGAGTTAAGTCCTGTATGATCTGAACTGAGTGATGGGGAGGGCTCTGAATGTAGGGCTGTAGCCAGGGCAACCAAACTGCCTTACATCATTGTTTGCTGACTTGCCTGATATTTGTGGAGAAAACTGAGAATCAAAGAACCACCGTAGATTCGGACACTATCTCCAAGAGTATTTAAAAGTGGGGACAGGCCTGGGAGACTCTTGGGAAATCCTTTTAACCCTGAGGTCCCAGAAATGTACACATGCACTCAAGGACTGTAACCCCATACCTCCAGTAATGCTGAAAAAAAAAAAAATCCTCATCTGGATGTGAGTCAACCACCAGCCAAACCTTCACCGCTGGCTCTGCTTTTGGTGTCAAATTGTAGCCCTCCTCTTTCATCTTCCCCAGCAATTCCTTCTGTTTTTCATTTCTCTTGATTTCTTTCTTTGGGCTTTTGATCTGTTTTCTATTGTTATCATCCAGGCATTTCATGCCTGAACTTTCCAAGTCCCTGTAATCCAACCATAACAACATCTGGGATTTGTGGTTGTGTGTTAGCATTAGCTCCTCTTGATGCATCGGGAGCAGGCTGATTCTTTTATATCTTGTTCCATGAAGCTGATTTTCCTCCAACCCTTAGCCTCGGGATTTTCCAAGGAACTTTCCAAGGTGGGCAGGATACAAGGCAAGCTCTTGGGGGAACTGGCTTTGCCATTTTATCTTGCTTGTTTTCCACTGCTGGTGGGTTTCACATGGCTTACCCTTTGACAGCTGACTCCTTGGGATGCTACTTCTACATCTCAGAGTCTCCTTCAAGGGATTGGTTAGGTCCTCTAGACATAGCTTCAAGGAAAGCTCTGCTCTTCTTATTTTGCAATTTAATTAATCAATTAATGTGTGTGTGTATGTGCGCACGCACGCACGCACATTGTATGCATGTTTGAGTGTGTGAGTGGAAATGTGTCCATGTATGCATGTGGAAGTCAGAGGTCAATGACTAGCATCTCCCTCTATCTCTCAACATTATTATTTAAAAAATAATGATTTTTTAGTGATTGATTAATTAAATAATTAATGTGTCTGTGTCTGTGTGTGGTGTGATGTGGTTGTGGTGGAGTTTCAGGTGGTTGTGAGCTGCCTGACTTGGGTATTAGGAACTGAACTTGGGCCTTCTGGAAGGGTTCTTAATCACCGAGCCACCTCTCTACCTTCTGTTTTGAATCAGACTCTCACTGAATCTGGAGCTTACCATTTCAGCTAGCCTGGCCATTCACCAAGCTCCCAAGACTTCTCTTGTCTCTGCCCACTGTACCCAGCTTTTGCATGGGTTTGGGGGATCCAAGCTCAAGCCCTCATGTTTGCGCAGTGTGCTGGCGAGTTTCATGTCAACTTGACACAGTTAGAGTCATTCTGTAAGAGGGAACCTTGACTGGGAAAATGCTCCCAAAGCCTGCGGTGCATTTTCTTAATTGATTGATATGGAAGGGTCCATCTCATTGTGGGTGGTGTCACCTCTGGGCTGGTGGTCCTGGGTGCTATAAGAAAGCAAGTTGAGTAAGCCATGAGGAGCAAGCCAGTAAGCAGCGTTCCCCCATGGTCTCTGCTTCAGGCCCTGCCTCCAGGTTCCTGCCCTATTTGGGTTCCTGCCTTGTCTTCCCTCAGTAAAGAACTGTGATGTGAGACTATAAACTGGATTCAATCCTTTCTTCCCCAAGTTTTTTTTGGTCAAGGTGTTTTATCACAGCAAGAGACATACTAAGTAAGACACTCAGCAAGCATTTACCCTTTGAGTAATCTCTCCAGTCCCCAAATCTCCGCTCTGTACCAGCTATTTGTGTGTAGACAGTCCCCTGAGCTCCCCGACTCCCAGTTTCTCTGGAATAGGGTAAAGACATTGACTTTTATAGGATTTGCACAAGGGTCATATTGAAGCACATCAGTTCATGGAAAGCATCAGCATGGTGCAGCACAATACGTGGCCATGGATTCCTCATCTGGGAAGTCAACCAACCGTGCATGGAAAATAATTTCAAAATGAAATCACATCTGTCCCATAGTCATTTATGCACCTTGATCATCTGTGGGTCTCTGTAGCTCCTTCTACTGCAAAAAGAAGCTTCCCTCATGGCGGCTAACTGGTGCACTAACCTATGAGTATAATAAAAAGTCACTAAGAGTTGATTTAATACCATGTCCATTTAGTACGTCGACTAGAGCCTATGCCTTATCTAGCCACAGGTTCCTGGCCCAATAATGGTGGTAGGTATAGATTTCAATTTGTGCAGCAGGCTGTATATCTGGCCAGGAAGTGGTTTGTTGGTCCCCTTTGTCACGGCACTGCTGCACCATTGGGCATGTCTTACTGGCTGTGAACAACGACCAGGGGACTGTTTTCTGGAAACATTGGGGCAGTCAGCGGTGCGTGAAATTCATAGCAATTGTACAAGCCCCGGGCAAGCTCAATACAGGCAAAATTATAGTGTGGAGAGGAAAGATAGGCATGAAGTCCCGCCCCCACCTAGCTAACAGCTGCTGAGACAGGGGGAGTTTTCCTGGTGGATAGACCACTCTGCAGGAAAGAACACACAGCCAAGGGTATGTGGGCAGCACAAACTATGCTTGATGAGTTTAAAAGGGAGGGCACCCAACGTTGAGTGGGTAGGGAAATGGGGAAATGGGTCTAGGAGGAGCGAAGTGAAGGATGAGTCTGATCAAAATGTATTGTATAAAACTCTCAAGGAACTGATAAAAGATGAGCAGAAATCAATTTTAGAAATGAGAAAAAAGACATTTAATCTGTACTGGAAATATACTTTCCCCGTCATTATTCCTCCAAACAGTACAATAAGAAATATATATATTGTTTATATATGTATACATACACATATATAAATTATATTGGGTCAGGCATTATAAGCAATACAAATGTCACTGAAAATATACAGAAAGATGTATGTAGGTTTTATCCAGTTATGATATCATTTCATATAAGGGACTTTAATATCTGTGGACTATGGTGTTCTTGGGAGACCTATAGATGTCATCACTTTAGGACAGTTATAGTGGCCGGACCTGGCTCAAAGTTTACCTTGGCATGAAGGAATAGAGTCACCTCCACCTCAGTCATCTTGATTTGGGCAGCATGGAAACGACACAGCCAGGGAAATGGTCATATCTTCTGCTGTGCGGTCCTGTGCATCCAGAACTTGGTTCTAAGCTATGACGCTATGACCCAGTTTGGCTTGGTCCTAAGCTCTACTAGCCCCATTTTCAAAGGTCTGGGGGTTATATATGTAGAAAGGATGTATGTAAACGTGTGTGTGTGTGTGTAGAAAGGATATGTATATAAAGATATAGATAGTTATAGATGATATACATTATATATAGTTTCTACATATATGTCTATATATGTATTCTTTCTAGTATTCACGGAAATAAGCGGATAATGATAAAAAACATCTGTCCTCATTTGTTACCTACAGCAATTCTCATGGCAACAGCAGCTGGCCCACAGTTTGGTAGCTATTGATCTCATTGATCTCACTTAATCTCACTCTTTTATAGCAAAGCTAAGCAGTTCATGCAAGGGCAATTTGAAAGCAACAGAGATGGGACAAACAACCTGATTCTACCTTGTCAGCCATTCATTTTGATTTCCTCAAAGTAACATGGTATTGTCGCAGCTCTGTCTCTTGCCAGCTCTATGTCCTTGGCTGTGTTATTTCCCTTCACTTGTGTTCCCACTCCTATAATGAGGGTGGAGGATGGAGAGCAGTCATGTCTCCTTCATAGAAGTGTTATCCGGATTAAATGAATTCATATATGCTGTTTAGGCCAACGCCTGGTAGGTAAGTAGGTAGTGATAGAAAGATAGATGGATGGATGGATAGATAGATAGATGGATTGATAGATCCTGGGTAATAGATGATTGATGGATAAGGAGATGATTGCAGATAATCAATGGATGAATAGATGATATATATTACACACAATAGATTATGACAGGTGGATCTATAGATAGATGGTATGGAAGTGATGAGCAGACAGAGCATAGACGTTTTGTTAAACAACAGGATATGACATGTTTTATCAGGAAGTGTGTGTTTATAGTTCATAGTCTCTGGGGGAGGAATTCAGACGTTCAGAGGAGGGGCACTCCTGAACCAATCATCTGTGGCCATGGGGTGGGGTCAGATGTTGGGAAAATGGCTCTACCTACAAGAATGACGTGTAAGGGTGTGGGCAGCATAGGGGAAGGGAGGAAAGGGGGAAAGCTGAGGATCCTGGCCCCTCGGACTTACAGAATTTTCTCTCTTTGACACTGGAAACAGCATCTATTCTGCTAATGTTTAATCTTGAATTCTGTATATGTGTGTGTAGGTACATGTGTATGTGGGCATATGTGTGTATGTATGTGTGTGTGTGTGTGTGTGTGTGTGTGCGCATGCACGTGTGCATGTGTAGGTCAGAGAATAACCTCAGGTGCTGTCCCTCAGGTATTATCTACCTTGTTTCCTGATACAGGGTCTCTCATCAACCTAGGGTTCACCGATTAGGCTAGACAGCTCTTGGAACCCATCTGCCTCCTCCTGCCCAGTACTGAGGATTACAAGAGTGGGAAACCCATGCTTAGTACTCAGTCTTGTTTGGCAGTGGCTCAGAGAGTTAAACTAGGCTGAGATCTGTCCCTGCCTCTAAGCTTGAATTTGTTATATTTTTCATTGATTTTTATTAAGCTCTATATTTTTCTCTGCTCTCTTCCCTGCCTCTCTTCTCCCCTTCAACCCTCCCCCAAGGTTCCCATGCTCCCTATTTACTCAGGAGATCTTGTCTTTTTCTACTTCCCATGTAGATCAGATCCATGTATGTCTTTCTTAGAGTCCTCATTGTTGTCTAGGTTCTCTGGGATTGTGAATTGTAGGCTGGTTTTCTTTGCTTTATGTTTAAAAACCACCACTTCTGAGTGAGTACATATGATAATTGCCTTTCTGGGTCTGGGTTACATCATTCAAAATGATGTTTTTTAGCTCTACCCATTTGCCTGCAAATTTCAAGATATTGTTATTTTTTGTGCTGTGTAGTACTTCATTGTGTAGATTACCACATTTTCCTTATCCAGTCTTTGGCCAAGGGGTTTTAGGTTGTTTCCAGGTTCTGGCTATGATAAACAATGCTGCTATGAACATAGTAGAGCACATGTCCTTGAGGCACTGTTGAGCATCCTTTGAATATATACCTAAAAGTAGTATTGCTGGGTCTTGAGAAAGGTTGTTTCCTAATTTTCTGAGAAATTGCCACACTGATATCCAAAGGGGTTGTACCGGCTTGCACTCCCACCAGCAATGCAGAAGTGTTCCCTTTACCCCACAACCTCTCCAGCATAAGTTGTCATCAATGTTTTTGATCTTGGCCATTCTTACAGATGTAAGATGGAATCTCAGAGTTGTTTTGATTTTCATATTTTCTGATGACTAAGAATGTTGAACATTTCCTTAAGTGTCTTTCAGCCATTTTAGATTGATTACTCTGTTGAGAGTTCTCTGTTTAGGTCTGTATTCCGTTTTTTTATTGGCTTATTTGTTCTTTTGATGACCAATTTTTCGAATTCTTTGTATATTTCAGAGATCAGACCTCTGTCTAATGTGGGGTTAGTAAAGATCTTTTCCCATTCTGTAGGCTGTTGTTTTGTCTTGTTGACCGTGTCCTTTGCCTTACAGAAGTTTTTCAGTTTTAGGAAGTCCCATTTATTGTTTCTCTCAGTGTCTGTGCTGCTGGGGTTATATTTAGGAAGTGGTCTCCTGTGCCAATGTGTTCAAGTGTACTTCCTACTTTCTCTTGTATGAAGTTCAGGGTGGCTGGCTTTATGTTGAGGTCTTGAGTTGTGTGCATGGTGGTAGATACGGGTCTATTTTCATTCTTCTACATGTTGATATCCAGTTATGCCAGCACCGTTTGTTAAATATGCTTTCTTTTTTTCCATTTGATATTTTTTGCTTCTCTGTCAAAAATCAGGTGTTCAAAAGTATGTGGATTAATATCTGGGCCTTCGATTCAGTTCCATTGGTCCTCCTGTCTGTTTTTATGCCAATACCAGGCTGTTTTCAGTTCTGTAGCTCTGTAGTAGAGTTTGGAGTCAGGGATTGTGATACCTCCAGAAGTTCTTTTATTGTACAGGATTGTTTTGACTACCCTAGGTTTTTTGCTTTTCCATATGAAGTTGAGTACCGTCCTTTTGAGGTCTGTGAAGAATTTTGCTGGGATTTTGATGGGCATTGCATTGAATCTGTAGATTGCTTTTGGTAAGATTGCTATTTTTACTATGTTAATTCTACCTACCCAAGAGCATGGGAGATCTTTCTACTTTCTGGTGTCTTCTTCAACTTCTTTCTTCAAAGATTTAAAGTTCTTGTCATACAAGTCTCCCACTAGTTTGGTTTGACTTACTCCAAGATATCTTATGCTAAGCTTGAATTTTTGAGTTCCCGGAGGCAACTGGGGGCAACTGAGGCAAGCGATCAATAGTGAAGGTTTTTTTCTCCATCTGTTGAGGAATGGCAGCAGTATTGAGGAATGGACCCAGCTCTGCAGATCTAAACACATGAAGAGGAAAGAGTTTCGTTTTTTTCCCTGTTGTCTTTCACCAAAATGAAGGAGTGGAAGCCTGCAGATTCTGGGGTCTTTGCTTAGTGGATATGGACACAGGGAAGAGGAGGAGGAGGAGGAAGAGGAGGAGGAAGAAGAAGAGAAATACTCCTGGAGAATGAAAGAAACACAAGACATCATCAAAGCCGAGTGCGATGTCTAAGGAGAGCTTAGAACTGATAGAGCCTTGATTGCTTCCTGCTGCCCAGTGTGAGGCGACCCATATCTGACTAAAGAGCCCGTCTTCCAGGATGCCGCCTTTGGTTTGCTCTTCTGATTCGGAGCCATGTTCAGTGCCTGGCTGACATTCTGTATCGCCCGAAGCACATGCATCCTGTCTCTCCAAACAGACGGGACATCAACTGTTTCCGTTTATTGTTCCGACTTAGTGTGCAGGTCAGGGCCAGGCGGTGTCTGCTAGGCAAAGTACAGCAAAGCGACTGAATATCTGAGACTTTTAATACTCATTCTCGCTCCCTTATGAAACAATGACCCGTGCCGATTCTGCACACAGAAGTCACGCACCAGAGGTAATGTCATCCACTGTAATGCAATAGTCTTACAAGTTTTTCTGTGACCCAGACAGGCTGTGTGGTTACTGGGACCAAGTGCGACTGAATTCTAAGGCCGGGATGGGGAGGTCTTTGCCAGGAGCTGAGGCTTGATGTTCTTAAAAAACATCTCCATGTTTGTTCTGTTGTGTGAATTTGCTAGCATAGTTAATGATTCAAGGCCCATTTTATGAGCAGGGCTGGAGAGGTGGCTCGGTGGTTAACAGCACTGGCAGCTCTTCCAGAGGACCCAGGTTAGATTTTCAGTACACATATTACAATTACAGCTCACAACTCCAGTTCCAGGGGAAATCCAATGCCCTCTTCTGGCCTCTGCAGGTACTGCATACATGTGGTGCGCAGACATGCACATTGGCAAAAACAAACAAACCAAAAACACATACACATAAATAAAAAATAAAGGGAAATTTTCTTTTGAAAAGAAGGGACATTTTGACACACCTGTGTTCTAATTAGCGTTCTTCTATCACTGCGATAAAGGCCGTGACCAAAAGAAACTTGAGGAGCTCAGGGTTTGTTTTCCCTTATATGTCCATCAAAGGAAAGTGAGGGCAGGAACTCAAGTCAGCAACCGAAGCAGAGGCCTTGGAAGGACGCTGCTTACTGACTTGTTCCTTCTGGCCTGTTCAGGTTGCTTCCTTATACAAGCCCTGACCACCTGCCCAGGGGTGGAACCACTTAGGGTGAGCTGGGCCTTCCTATGTCAAGCACTGGTCAGAGAAGTGTCCACAGTCCAATCTGATGGGGACATTTTTTCATCTCAGGTTCCCTCTTCTCAGATGACTCCACATTGTGTCAAACTGACAAAACTCTAAGGAGCACGTCATGTGGCGAGCATTTAATGGCATCTCCTTTTTCAGTGACTTCTCTCTAGACCTGAAGTCACTTAGAAACTTTGGTGTCCTGTTCAGGGTCCCCACTGAAAGTATAGCAACAACACACCCATAGTGATCTGCTGGTGAGCAGGCAAGGCTATTTCTCTTTGGATCAAAACACCCCCTTCGATTTAGACTGTAATTTAGACCCTCTAAATCACAGGTCTCAGGGGGTGGGGAGGGTGGTGTCTTTAATGGACACTTGATAATGTCTAACTTGCAGGCTTGTCCTATATTTTCCATCTCTCTCTCTCTCTCTCTCTCTCTCTCTCTCTCTCTCTCTGTGTGTGTGTGTGTGTGTGTGTATGCATGCATGTGGGCATGTGTGTAAGAAAGAAAGAGAGAGGGTAGATAAAAGAGAGGAGACAGAAAGGAAAGAGGAGAGATAGTAGAGAGAAAAAGGAGAGAGCGAGAGGAGAGAATGAGAGAGCATGTGGTGGTCAGGGATCAACCTTGGGTGTTATTTCTTAGCCATTGTCCTCGTTTTCTTTCTTCTGAGGAGCGGTTTTGTTTGCCAGGAACTTGGCAGTAAGCTCTGGCAACACGTACCTCTCCATCTCCTCTGAGCGGGGGTTATAAATGCATCCCACCACATCCAGCTTTTGAAACATGGGTTCTGGGCACAGAATTCAGCCTTTGTGGTGGCAAGCTGTGCACTCCATAGACTGATCCAGCTCCTTAGCCTGTGTCCATCCTTTGGCGATCACGATGCAATGTTGTCACTGATGAAATGTCACCCTTGAGAACTGCACACATCAATTGAAAGGAGTGTCATAAGAGTATCGCATCATGTTTTAATTGCATCTATGACTGTATGTTGCGCTCAGTTTCGTGCCTGAGCTAGGCTATTTGCAACTTCACACAGGTTGGACACATGACAGAGGCATCTCTGATTATCATGGGTGAAGGGGTGATACTGTCCTCTAGTAAGGGACCGAGAATACTGCCCAGCATTTTATAAAGCACAGTTCCCAGGATGAAGATAATTTCAGTCCCTGGTGTCACATCATCGAGCAGGGTCAAGCAGCCCTGGCTTAGCTGAGAGCAGCAGCAGGAAGATGCCCCACTGTGTTAGAGCATGTAGGTCCAGGGAATTGAACTCAGGTCATCAATCAGGCTTGGCAGCAAGCGCCTTCTCCCACTGAGCCATCTTGCCCTCCCTCAAGTAAGAAGTCTAAAACTGCTCTCTTGTTCTTAAATGCCCCGCCCCCATCCCCACCCCCAGAACTCGGGTGGAATTCCTGCTGTACAAGCTACAGGCAGAAACATATTTTTCCCAACATCCTTGAAGAGGCATCCTTGCTACCTTATCCTGGATTAGTCTGATTTGATTTACCTTTGGGCCTGAAAGTTGCAATCGCATTTAAGAAGACACCATTTATAATATCTTCCTGTTAATGAATTCCGGCCTCTCTTCCCCGAGTTTCTTCCTGAGCAGATTTGCCCATGGTCTCTGGGACAGAGGACACCTGCCAAGAGAGGAAAGGCTAAGAGCAATCATTGTGATTTGGAGTTACCCAGTTGCAAACTCCTTTGAGTCCGGTGCCAGCCTTGGCTAAATCACTGTCCCCTGAACAAATGCTGTTTAAAAACCCAAAGGCAGCTGCGTGGGAGTGAAGTCCAAGATGGCAGCAAGGACAATGGGCTCCTGCTGGCTTCCCGCCCGCTGTGTTTTGATCAGCCAAAGGCTTGATTCTCTGTCCCTTCTGTGTGGAGCCAGATGAAAGCCACTGTCGGCAACCATCCTGCCTGTGATAAAGGGGTGTTTACTCACAGAATGTCACTGTGGACAGCCTCACCCAGGCCTCCAGCAAACGGCCAGATCTGGAATTGCTCAGAGAGGACAAAATGGATGAAGCCAACTCGGCATCTGCAAGGCTCATCTGAATGAATCAGTCTTGGTGGTGCTGGGTCCCGGTGCCCTTGGATTGTGTCATTGACAGACCTCAGGTCAGGTCGGGGTGCAGGGAAGGAGGTATAAATAGGACAGGGGCGGGGTGCAAGAGAGAAAGGAGTGGAGGGTTGGGGAGATGGTTTAGCCAGTCACGTGCTGGCCAGGCATGCATGAGGACCTGAGTTATCCCTAGATCCCATGCACAAAAGCTAGGCTTGGGGCTAGCAGAATGGCTCCATGGGCACTTGCTGTCAAGCCCCAAGGCCTGAGTTCAAGCTCTGGGCTTGAACCCACATGATAAAAGGAAAGATCTAGCTCTGCAAGTCTTTTGAGCTCCACATGTGTGCACAGGCACATACATGCACACACGCATGTACATAACACTAACATGCAATTAAACAAAGCTGGGTTTAGTGGTACCCATTTGTAACTCAGTGTGGGGAGGCAGAGACAGGAGGATTCTTGGCTTCACTTCACTGGTCTAGGTGAATCAATGAAGCCAGGCCAATAAGAGACTGTGTCTCACAAGCATGGTGGATGGCACGTGAGGAGCAGCAACTGAGATTGGCCTCTGAATTCCTCTGTACACATCTATACATATGAACATGCACACATACATGTATCACACACATACACATACACATGCATGCACGCATGCACAAGGTGGGCTGGGGGGGAAGGAGACTGTGGTATGCAGAAGGTTGAGTGGGGCTCAGCTGAAGAGCACCTAGGTGGTGTTAGTATCTAGGTACACCTTGGCCCTGCCCCCTGGGAACCTGGCACCTCACCTCTCTGTGTATGGCAAGCAGGAAGATGGCTTGGTGGTTAAGAGTACTGCCTGCTCTTCCAAAGGTCCTGAGTTCAATTCTCAGCAACCGCATGGTGGTTCACAACCATTGGTAATGAGAAAATTAATTATACAGGTACAAAGGTCCCTTCAAGAGTCAAGCTCCACCCACTTCCAATCCCCCCTTCTGAAGAGGCAAGCAGACCTTTGCCTCTCTCTCTCTCTCTCTCTCTCTCTCTCCCTCCCTCCCTCCCTCTCTCTCTCTCTCCTTTCCCTTCCTTCCCCTCTATCCTTTATCTCAATAAACTCCACACTCTGTCTGTGTAGTGTGTTTGTCTCTCCCTCACCCACTGCAGTTTGGACCCACCTGCCGTGGGACCTGCCGCCAAGGTCCCAACTCATGCCATATCATAACAGGTGGGGCACATAAGGTTGGACTTGTCACCTGCCAATCGTAAGTGGGCAGTGAAGTTAGACTCAAGCCTAGTGGGCCCAAAGAAAGAGAATGCTGTCCATGAGAGCTTCCTGGAACAGCTGTTATCACCCACCTGCCCTTGCCAGAATCTGTAGGGATCTCCCAGGCCGGACCATGTTTCTGCTTGCTGTTTGGACCACGGGTATGTTTTACTCCTTCAGAAAGGGCATGTGCTACATTCCTAACTAACCCAGGTAAAATGAGAGCACTGAGACCATCACATGTTCTCAGGGGCCCAGAGCCCAGAGCTGCCTTCTTCAGGGGCCCAATAGTACATTCTTCATCTATGCTTGTGAATGAGGTGCCCGCCTGGGATGGAAAGCCTCCAAAAAAAAGGTTCTGCCAGCCATCCAGAAGTAGGGCAGCCATGGCTTCAGTGTGAGGAGCTGGCCAGCCGCCATGGGCAGAGCAGAACCTTGCAGAACACCCCCTCCCTGCAAGCCTGTGGCTGGAGTTCCCGCTCACCTCCTCACTAGAGAGCCTCAAATGGGCTTTTGAAACATTTCCTTCCAACTCAAAAGCATCAAAGAGGGCATGTCCATAATCCCACCAATCAATCACACGCATTATTTACATTCCTCCAGAGCTCCTTCCATTTTTCATCTGTACAAATATATGTTTTATGTATTTGTAATGGGGGGCATATATACTTCAATCGACACTACTTCCTCTATACCCCCCTCAAATTATTACCTAAGTTTTCAGTTGTCCAATATAACATTGAGGTAATCACCAACGTTTTCTTTACTGTCCCAGTAGAATTCAATATTTCTTTTGCTTTTAGATTCCTGTTATTCTAAAGACGTAATAAGCATCTAAATACAGCTAAGTTTTTTTCTACTTATTTTGAGTTATTTCCCTGGCACAAATTCCTAGGAGTGGGAGTATTAGGTGAAAGGGAATGACTGTTTTTATAGCTGTTAATATATATGGCCAAATTATTTTCCAAAAGGGTTGTATCAGTTTTCATAGCTATAAGAGATGTAACAGTCTGTTTCAGTAGGATGGAGACAGGACTTAAAACTTTTGAAATAGATTGCAATAGATTTGCCATTTCCCACTCATAATGAATTTCCAACACAAAGGGACTCATTTTTTTTGGCTTGTTTTATTTTAATGATTTACCCACCCAGGCCACAGGCAGCCTACTATGTACAGACAGAGGGGAGCTTTCTTTCTTGGTCTCTTCCTCCTTGGATAGAGTGTTGATGGTTTCCTCTTTCTTGGCCTGGAGGTGCTCCTAGACCCGTGAGCCTCAGCCTGGTCAGCCAGGAGCTTCTTGCAGAATCCATGAGTGCTCCATGAGAACCCACTTGTTTTTGAAGACATTGCCTTTGACCCTCAGGTACAGGCTGTGATGCATAAGGTGAATGGAGACTGTGCTTTCATTTCCTGGCTGCCCAGACCCAAATAATCCCACAGGAACTGTATTAATTACAACACTGATTAGCCAATAATTTAGGCATATCTGTAGCTAGCTCTTAGATCTTAAATTACTGCATTTCTACTATTTTATATTTTACCACGAGGCTTGTGGTTTCTTACCCCACATCTTGCTTTCTTGGGTGGCTACATGGCGTCTACCTGACTCTGCCTTCTTTCTCCCTGCATTCAGTTTAGTTTTCCCACCTAGTTATACTCTGCCCTGCCATAGGCCAAAGCAGTTTCTTTATTAACCAATGGCAATAAAGCATATTCAAAGCATATAGAGGGTAATCCCATATCAACATATGGCAGTCAGTCTTCTTAGATCCACGGTCAGCACAAGGATCTGCATCCTTCTCATCCAGGTCACCTTGTTGGGCATTCAAGCATTGGCACTACTCTTCCGCTTCCCTATACCCAGATGCCTGCCCTTCTGTCAAGCCCATGTTTTTTCAGCATCAAGCCTGGGAATGGACTGTCACAGGCTTCCAGATGATCAGCCTACCTTTGATCAGCTTCCGGATCTTCTGAGAGTTGACATTGGCAATTTCATTGGTCTTACTGGAGTCCCACCAGACATTTTTACCACAGTGGAGAACACTAGAGGCAAGTCCCTTCTGCAGCCTGAACATACTCATGGCTGCGGATACAGCAGTGAAAGCCACAAAGCAACTTTTTAGCCGAGCTTCGCATGGTTTTCATGAACAAATACTGGTTTTTGTTTGTCTGTTTGGTGGTGTCGGGGAGACAAAGTCTTGCTATATAGACCAGGCTGACCTTAAATGTATAGTCTTCTTCCTGCATCAGCCTCTGTAGTGCTTGGATTATAAATACACTGCCACGTGTAGTTACCACGCTATTTTGAACCAATCAATCAATCTCGCTCTACATCTGTCTGTCTCCTTCCCTCTCTCACTTTCTTTCTTTCCTCCTTCCCTTACTTCTCCTCTTATCACTCTGTCCCTCTCTTCCTCCCTTCCTCCTTTTTTTTCCCCTGTAAAGACAGGATCCCTGGTCAAGTCTAAGCTGGTCTTAAATTTGCTGTATAGTTGAAAATGACCTTGAATTTTTTTTTATCCTCCTCCTTTCCCCGCTCCACCTCCCGTGTGCTGGGATTGTAGACACACACCACCACACATAATTTATGAGGCGCTTGGATGGATCCCAGGGATTTGTGCATACTAGGCAAGCAGGCTACCAGCAACATCCTCACCCATATTTTGAATGTTTGTAATTCTTCCTTTGCTAGTGTCTTTGCACTTCTATAGACCATTATTGGAAGAGGCAGACTAAAGCACCGGTAAATAATAAAGGAGTCAGAGAGGCTGTGAATTTGGTACTGATTAATGTGGGTGCCACCAGATGTTGAGAAGGCAAGAAAGGATTCAAGTCTCTCTCTCTCTCTCTCTCTCTCTCTCTCTCTCTCTCTCTCTCTCTCTGTCTCTCTCTGTGTGTGTGTGTGTGTGTGTGTGTGCCCATGTACTCTCATATTCATGTGTGCACATGTGTGCCTGCACATACAGGGTCTACCTGAAATATTATTCCTCTGGAGTTGTCCACTGCATTTTTTAAACAGACAGGGTCTCTCATGAAACCTGAGGCTTGCTTATTAAGCAAATCTGTCTGGTCAGTGAATGCCAGGACTGGGATTGCAGATACACACCACGCACCATGCCTGGCTTTTCACACGGGTACTGAGGAGCCCATGCCTGGGCAGCAATTACTTGACTGACTGAGCTATCTCCCCTACCCCAGGATTTCAGGTTTCTGACGGGGTGCTTGATGGTGGAGTCTAACAGAAGACCGGGGCATGGGAGAAAATGAGGTTGGTCATTAGGGAACTGTCGCTGTGTCCACAGGGAAGAGGGAGAGGTGGGAACCCTGGATTCACACAGTCCAATTCTACCACTGAGAGCTGCACAGGCCTGGCATACTTCACAACCTGGATTCTAGTCTCTTTTCCTAAAAAACTAGCTGAAGGCACATGCTTTGTAGAGATTTCGTGAGCGTCAGAGAGGATGACATAGGCAACAAGAGAATACAGGCTGGCGACACCATGCCCCTGTGTGATGGCTAAGCCTTGTCAGCTTGAAGAGGGACACTCAACTGAAGAGTTGCCGCCCTCAGATTAGTCTGGGGGTGTGTCTGGGGGCGTTTTTTTTTTTTTTTTGATTGATGGTAGCTGTATGAGGGCCCAGTGCATTGTGGGTGGTAGAACCCCTAGCCAGGTGAGCTGAGCTGAGGGAGAAAGGCAGCCGAGCCCAAGAGAGGGAGAAAGTCAGCATACAGCATTCCTCGCTGGTTCGCTTGACTGTAGGTTGATCAAAGGGAAAACAACAAGGCAAGATTTTGTCTTTTTCAGATGTGTGTGGTGTGGGAGAAAGTGTGGGAGCCCGTGGAGGCCGGCGGTTAGTCTCGGGTACCGTACAGAATGCCATCCGCCTCCTTTAATACAAGGTCTCTCACTGGCTTGGCATTTGCCAATTGGGCTAGATTGACCAACTAGGGTTCCTCTAGTCTATGTCTCCCCCGGTGCTGTGAATACCGAAGAGTGTCACCATGCCGGAATTTTCCACTCAGGCTCTGGGGAGTCCAGCCTTTGTCCTGTGCTCACAAGATAAGCCCTTTCCCGTCTGAGCTACCTCTCCAGCCCCAAGTGGTTATTTTAAGTAAATTTCCCCTTCCAGAGTCTGCGCAAGATCACAGGCTCTAGAATATTAGTCAGTGCCACCCTTGCTCTGCTGACTTGAAGACTCAAATCCCCGGCATTGGACACCTGATCAACTATGTCCGGAGAGGCCGGTTGGGCGGCTGATGGAAAGAGCATGCACTGGGGGTTTGGGAGAAGGGAGGTCCAAATGCAGCTCTGTCGTTCCCTGGCTAAGTGATGGTACATAATCATTCGACCGCTCCAAGTCCCAATTTCTTCATCCGTCAAATGGGCTAGTAAGGTACCCACCTTCCTCCCTGGGTGGTTCTGAGATATGAAAGTCTTATACAAAAAGCTCTCAGTAAGTGCCTGACCTACTAGGAGGAGCTAGAGGGGATGAGCAAGCAGGGCTGCATGCGTGCTTTCAAAACATGATTCCTGGCCTTGGGAAAAAAAAAATAATGTATTTAATTTTACATGCATTGGTGTGAGGGTGTCGGATTCCCTGGGACTGAGTTACAGACAGGTGCGAGCTATCATGTGGGTGCTGGGAATTGAACTCAGGTCCTACTGGAAGGGCAACTCATGCTCTTAACCACCAAGCCATCTCTCCAGCCCTGATTCTCAGCTTTTTGAAGCTAAGGCACCTCCCTGCTTACACGTGAATTGAGTGGATGCTGAAATCACTTGGTATCTAAGGCACCCTCTTTGATGGGTGTCAAAGACTGTCCTGGTGAGTGTGGCTTTCCCTTTGCAATGACTAGCTTAGCAAGGGGCACCTTATCTTGGGCTTTTTCCTTCCTGCTCTTCTGATGAGCAAGGACTCTGGAGTGAAGAATGTCGACAGGCACCTGGGATGGCCACACTTAAGTGTTTAACACACCATTTAGCTCTTTACATTAGCACTCACCTTAGGGAGCTGTTGGTAGTTAGAAGGACCACCCAGGTGGCTCCTCCCCCAGTGTTGCCACCTGCTCAGTCACACCTGTCCAACATCCTCCTTCCAGCGGAGCTGGGTCTTAGGTAGTGAGGCCCTTCTTAGATTCCCTACGAGAAGTGTGGGAAATCATTGGAATAGCCACTGAAGGATCAGAATGGGACTCTGTTTGTCAAGGGCTTGCCCTGCAAGCATGAGGACCCGAGTGGGATCTCTAGCACCCACATAATAAAAGGAAAGTTGGATGTATGCTTGTGATTCCAGCGCTGGGGTGGATGGAGGAGGCAGGCAGACTCCTGGGGCTTGCTGGCCTGCCAGCCTACGGGTCTAATCCACAGTGAGAGATTCTGGCTCAAAACAACAATGGATTTTGCTTGAGGAGGAACAGCACTCTACAAGGCTGTTCCCTGGTCTCTGCATGCTACACCCTTGCACATTCAATACACGTGTGTGAGCACTCACGCGTGCGCTCCCCCCCCACACACGTGGGACTGAGCTGATACAGTGTTTTGGCTTTTGAACCTGCTGCTGTCTTTCCACCTCTCCTTTCCCCAGCCTCTAATCTCAGATTCCAGCAAGAATGGACTTGATGGCTCTAAGCCAGTTAAAATGTCAGGTCAGAGTTTCTTTTGAGGCTAGGGGAGAGTCACTGCCTTCCATGTCTCCTCTTGGATGGGGTTGCTCCTGAGGCGTTAGTGGACTGTGTGTGCAGCTTCTGTGCCGGTCTCAGCCGCACTCCTAATTAATCCCCTGGAATCTTGGGCACTTTTTCCTTCTGTCCTCGGCTCAGATGAAGGTGTACTAACGACTCCCAGCCTCTGAGCTTCCAAATGAGACCCACTTCCTCTTCTAGCGCTGCTATAATGTTACTGGAATGGGCCCGTTCCCTTTGATCTCCTATGGTTCTTAAACCCAGCAGTTGTGTGTCCGAACATCAATAGAATCAGGGCTTCAAGCCCCCTCTTTCATTATCTTTCTCAAAGATTAAAAAGGAAAAGAAAAAAAAAAGAGCAAAAGAGGGGAGGAAATTTCCTAGGCTTTGTAGATGAGGTAATGTGTTTTTCAGTAATTTCTTTATCTGATTTCAGAGGATCAACAAAGCTGTTTATTAATACAGACCTACTTGGACACCCCCCCCCCCATTTTAAAAATGGCTTTTATTTTGTGGGAGAAAATGAAACAGGGTTTCAGGTACCTAGGATGGCTGCGAACTTCCTGTGTAACTGAAGCTGACCTTGAACTCCTGACCCTCCCGTCTCTACCTCCAGAGTGCTGAAGTTACAGGCGTGTACAACCGTGCCTGTTCCTGACGGTGACTTGTTCTAAAAATAAAATACACCTCAAACCGTCCTGCTCTCTCTCTGCTATGAACATGGCAGGGATGTGTGTGTGTGTGTGTGCGCGTGCGTGTGTGTGTGTGTGTGTGCGTGTGGTGTGTTCCTGTCTTGTCTATGTTGTGGGTAAGGAGCCGCATCTCTAGTTACAAGCTTTGGAAACCTTGAAGGGTCTGAGCACTTTGTGGATCAAGGATAAGACCCCACCTTTCCAGAGGTCTACCCTAATATTCCAACAGGAACTTTCTGTTCTTGGCAAAGCGAGAAGAGCAGACTTCTAGATTAGAATAATTAAATATCTGACCCGTGACTCCTCGGATGCCTGCGGCTTCACAGGCTTTGATGTGGGCAGCTCACTGTAGGATGGAAAAGTTCAGCTTCTTCCCAAAGGCCCTCAGCGATGGAGACGACAGGCTAGCAGGGTCTTGAAAACAAGCAGCCAGGGACCCCAGGCAGAGCGAGGGGCAGGAGGAACGGGAGCCAGCATGAATCCTGTCAGCCCATCGTCATTTGGCTAGTGCACGAGTCACGGACTGGCTACCACCAGCCTCTGCCGTCTTATCTTGAGTCTTCCAGACCCACACTGTCTACACTCGTGGGCCTTTCCCACCTCCTCCCTGTTCCCCATCTCGTCGCGTGGGCTTTGGCCAGGACCACTCTCACGGTGGTTTCCATTCTTCTTTTGTATTTAACTCCCAACCATTCTTCAGCTCTGTTGCATAGCTGGATCGGAGGAGCAAACCTGCAACAAAAGCCCTTGGGAGCTCCAAGCTTGATACCACGAGTCTCTTTTCTGCTACTATCCCCAGAACCCTCCCATTACACGGCTCTGCCTTCCTGAAACCAGGAAGGTGAACATGGAGGTGTGTGCTGGCCAAGCCTAGAAGAGGCTTGCCTCATGTCTTTCTTAATCCCATTGGCTAATACTAGGCTCTGTATCCTGATACAGTGTTCAAACGACATGATACTGTCCGTTCTTTGGGACATGGCTAGACAGAGCTGGGACCCTAAAGCTCCCACAGCCTCCGCTTCTGGATGCTCAGCGTTGCCACAGAAAGCCAGGTGTTTAGCTAGCCGTCCTTTATGTAGTGGATTCTATGCCACGGCCCCTCTTGCGTCAGCCGCTCACCTGTGCCCCGTGAAGGTGCTTCGGACGAGCTAAGCGAAGATTGTAGGACTTCGCCTGCACTGCAAAGCAGTATGGGAAAGTACGTTTAAGACCACCGAAGGGGAAAACAACCCAAGCGTAATGAATGTTGTCAAAGGTTTGTGTGGCTTAAAAAGAGCGATTGTCCCCGGAGGAAGCTGCTGGTCTGTTAGGAGACCCGGCAGGATTTAGGATGATGTTAAGGGGACAAGAAGGGACTAAAGAGAGATCCCCGGATTCCACGCCAAGTGTGTTAAAGGAATACTGCCATTTGTTGTTTTCAAAGTTTGATGAAAACCGTTGGATTATGAAACTCAAGATGATAAAAATACACTTTTTCTCTTGGCCAAACTCTAAATATAAATTCTTTCAACCCTTCACATTGTTTTCTACAAGTTTGCTTTGTTTTCCCCTTGAACTTATTTAAAAAAAAAAAAAAAAAAAAAAAAAAAAAAAAAAAAAAAAAAAAGAATCAGACAGCCATAGGAGCTCTGAGCAGCAGATGGCGGGGTAGGGAGTTTCGGATAAGCTCTGGCCACCTCCTGCTGCCCAGGCGTGGAGCCCAGCTGCTTCTGCCAGAACTGGGGGCCTCTGTTCCTATCAGGCAAGACAATGGTCTGAACAAGGCCCCTTGGTTGTTGGTGGGGTGCTGTGAGCTGGGAAGCCAGCAGCATGAAGATTTCCTCTTCTTCCTGCCTGGCAGGATATACGTTCAGGGATGCCTCAAATGCTGTCAGCCCCAGGCGTCTTCCAAAGACTCTCAGTCAGTGGTGGTAGCAGCGGCAGGGGAGGGGGGCAGCAATACTTCATGCCCCATACTGACAAAGCATTGGCATCTTTACCAGCCTGCGGGAGACAGAGGATGTTGCCTAGTGAGTGTTGTTAGCATTCAGACTGAGGGGTGACGTTGGGGAGGGGCTCCTAAATACAGCAGACTTGAATCTGGCTGCAGGGTGTTGTTTCTAAGTCACTCTTCAGATGTTTGCGGAGAGAGAATGGGTCCAGCTGAAATACATTGGAGGCGAAGTCGCGGGGGTAGAGAGAGAGAGAGAGACAGGAATTTGAGGCCCAAGTCAGAAGAGTCTTGTCATAAGGTCATGAGACTTCAGGAGGCCAGAGAAGGGAGCAAAGTGTTGACATAATTTTCCCAACTGCTCTTCCTTCAGTCTTTCATGATGCCCGAATGTTCCGTCTGTTTTCTCTCCTGGGTTGCTTGCTGAGTTTAGGCTAATGATACTGTGGTAATGACGCTTCCTCAAATTATGATGGCTCGACAGAGTGAAATTCATGCTCTCCTTTCCACTCCCCATGCCTCCTCAGCGGCTGCCAGGTATTGTGAACCATTTTCACCAAACTGAGACCTTCTTGGAGGATGTTAGCTCATAAGACTAAGGATATTAATAAAACGTACATGCCCAGGAGGCTCAGAAAGTCACAAGATTCTCTGGGCTTCACTTGAGTTCCATAAGCAGTAGACAGTTTCTGGGGAGAGCACGGTGTCTTCGGTGCAGCTGCCTGCAAGTCAGGCAGGAAGCTCTGGAAACCCAGCTTTCATGAGTTGTTGCCCCTGTTGGGCTAGTCCCTTTGGTGGTGCAGCTGTCTTTGAGTCACCTATGAGTCTCCAAGTCATCCCAATAACTCATTGGTTCACCAACCTGGGCTTGAGTATAATTATGTTTTAGGATCGTCATTGGTACCCCATCTAGGGTGAAAAGAAATGTATCCACAGCTCTCCAGGATAAGTCAAAGTAGCACGTGTTCTACTAGAGGGAGAGCGACTGCTGTCATGGTTACCAGCCACCGCAGCAAGGGGCAGAGAGTCCTAAAGGGCCTCTCGCTGCAGTCTAACTCTCCAGTGTGAAGCAGTTCTTCTTGGGGTAGTGAACATGAACTAGTTACTTGGTCCTCAGTAACAAAGGAGCTGGGAAATGGAAGCCTATGCTGGTAAAATCTAGAAACATTAAGCCAATAACCTAGAGTTTTCTGTTGTCCTTGGTGCTTTATGGGGGTCTCATTCTATGGCAGAAGCTAAGGGAGGGATCCTTTGGGATGTAGGCAGGTCTCTTATCTTCCACCTTAAGCATTAGTGGAAGAAGGCATCCTCAGGCTTTTCAGAGTGAAGAATCTCCAAATTAGATACAGTTCAGAATGATACAGAGGCCCTGCACCGGAGCTCCATGTCAGCTAATGGTCTTTATGTTTCTTTTTTTCTCCATGGAAAATTGTATTTTTCCAACACATACTCTTTCATCCTACACGCTCTTATTTATTGGACGGTGGGGCCTACGGCCCTTGCCTTCAGTCTGGGAAGACCTGTATTCAGTGCCTCAACCAATAGTCGAGGACAGAGCGATGCTATGTGACTTCTGTGATCATAGCATGAAATGACCACCTACTTCCATTTCGTTGTCTGACGACACTTGTACTTAGGAACCATGAAATCCAGCCACCACGTTGTGAGGAAGTCCAAGCTAGCCCATGTGGAAAGACCACACAGAGAGCCATGTGTTGACCAGCAGCCCAGCCGAGGTCCTAGCTGACAGATGCTATCTCTCTCCTGATAGGTATGTGTGAGAGATACCTTCAAAGGGTCCCAGTACTGGGTGGCAAACTATTTTTGCTCTCAAGACTTCCCATCTGAGACATCAGACAGTGTGGAGCAGAGAACAGCAACTTCTCCTGCCCAAATCACTGCCCATATGTCAGGCTTTAAGGGTGGTAACTTTATGTCAGTATATTTTGGGATGGTTTGTTACATAACAATAAAAAATGAATCTGTTCCTTACATGTCTACCCAGGGGTTTAACCATCCTGGCCTTTGCAGGCAATAGCAAAGTGGCAGAAGGTTGTAGCAATTCAGACAGAGCTGGGAACAAGAGGCAGAGCCCATTCTGCAGAAAGCTGGGACAGCATAAGTCTAAGAAGTAAATAGTGAGGTGCCAGGATGGACAGGAATACTTACTCAGAGGATGGTTACAAAGAGATGGCATCTCCCGACGAGACTACAAAGAGAGGCCAGCACATCAGGAGTCTCAGTAATTAAAAACAATAAATCAAGTCCACATGTTCTTAAGTTTATCCCATTCATCTACCATGACATATCTATGTCTGAGACAACCCGGAAGGTTCAACCCTTGGACTCTGTAGTTCTTTGCTGGAAGATGCTGACGAATGACCATCAGACCCACGGACTTTATGTCCCTGTCCTGCCTTTGCATCCTTGTTTGTAAGATGAAGTTCCAACAGCTACCCATGAGGAAGCCGTAGAGTGAGAATTCCATGCTGGCATGTAGCAACTGCTCAGTAGGCAGGGATGGTAATAATCCTACTTCGACTTGAAATATTTCAAGTGCTATCATGTGGATGAAGACTTTGATCTATTGTGTGTAGCTCAAGGGTGTGTAATTATGACCGGTGGTTAGAAGTTACCGGAAAAGAAGATTTTGGTTCAACCTGGAAGGACTGTTTTGTAATGAACATGCTGGAAAAGAAATGGGTTGAAGTCTTTTGGAGCAAAGGTATAGAGGAAATTCATGCACTGGATGGGAGCTGGCTTTGAATTTGGGTTTTATCCAGTGGTCTGTCTTTGGGATGCATGAGCCACTGCAGTTAACCTGCAGTGATCAGGAATTATGTGCCCACAATTTACCCCATGTCACGAATTCGGTTAAAGCCTGGAAAATCTTAGAAGAGTCAATCTGCCATCCTGAGATGTCAGAATATGTGTGGCATTTCTCACTGAAAAAGCTAGGAAGGGAAGAGACCGACGGAGGAGGGGAGGGGAGACAAAGATCAGGATATTGTAGAAGGATGCTGAGGGATGTGAAGGAGACTGGAGAGAAGCTGAATTTTGACTGGTCCATTGGGACCAGAAAGCAGATGCAACTCTGGACATCTGAAGCTGGAAACTATGCCATTACTCAGTCCATTTTCTCTGAGGCTTTCTACCCTGGCTCTATCCTTTCTTCTTTCCCCTGATTGGCTTTATCTGTGGGAGACCACATGGAGCCAGGCTACCCTGTGACCATAGATTGATGTCATCCTGCTCCAGCCACAGACAGCCTGGCACGCTCTCCAGTTTATAATCAGCCAGTTCTCATGGCAGTGCTGATTGGCCCCTACTGGACTAGGCATGTTGTCGGCCAGTCAAAGTGGCCGACAGGATTATGTTGCGTGAAGTGCTTGCTCCTAAGATGGTTGTTCTAAAGTGGAGAAGCAGGACAGGCAAGCTGGACAGGGCTGGGACCTCTGGCTGAGGGAGGGATCATAGCTATCTTTTGGTGCTTTGACAGGGACTGGTGCGATATGTTCCTTCAGCTGAGGTGGTCTCCCCCTCCCACCTGAGAAAATCTTTGTTTGGAGTGGGATGTTCGACTAAACAGTCTTTATAGGGTTGGAGAGAGAGTTCAGTCAGTAAAATGCTTACCTCATATGCGTAGGACCTGGTTTTGAGCTCCAGAACCTGTGTGGAGCTCCAGAGGCCTGGCGTGGTGATGGCACATGCTTGTAACCCTGGAGCTGGGGAGGCCAAGACAAGAGGCTCCCCAAGGCTCACCATTGGCTCTCCAGTCTAGCCTACTTGGTGAGCCCCAGGTCATTGAGAGACCCCCAACTTAAAGCAAATGGCGGCATTCCTGAGTTGACACTGGAGGTTGTTCTCTGACTTCCACACACACGTCACACACACACACTTACATGCACACACACACCCAAGTTTGTAATCCACATACATACAAACAAGCCCACATAAAAAACAATTCAGTTGGCAGCTGTTCCAGGAGCCCCTCGAAGCTTTACTGACAGCCTTGACAGCCCCATCTGCGGATAAGTGAGCAACATCAGATTCCATCAGATTCAGGTGGACACAATTGTCCCAGCATCCTCACATCAGAAAACTGGGCTGTCCCCTAGATATGTGGGTTGGAGGGGTAGTGACCAAGGCATCAGGAGGGATTCAGATGGCTGGAGTTCTATGGGAAGTTGCTTGGTCTTGAATCATTGTGGGGCCTGGGATCCTTCTGATACAGCAGGGTTGTCTGCTCATGGGCTATGAAACCCCATTCTTCCACTCTGAAGATGAAAGGCTCAGAATCTCTGGGAGGGAGTCTTAGATGAGACCAGGCCTTAGCTTAGCTTGCTGGGGTATGAACTTTGGTATACTCTGAAATCTGAGATATTATTTATAACACACACACACACACACACACACACATGTACATATGTGTATACTTTGGGAAATATATGTTGATAGATATATATGCAAGTATTTAAATATTAATACACATATATGCACACTGTTCTTTATACATTGTGTGAACATGTGTATGGGCATGCTTGTGCCACTGTACACGTGTGGAAATCAGAAGACAACTTGCAAGAGTTGATTCTCTCCCTCTACCATGTAGGCTTTGGGGTCAAATTCGGGTCATCATACTTGTTGGCAAGCACTGTTTCTTCCTAAGCCATCTTGCCGGCCCCCTGCAATATATGTTGTTTTTCTGAGACAGCGTTTCTCTGTGTAGCTTTGGAGCCTGTCCTGGAACTAGCTCTGTAGACCAGGCTGGCCTCGACCTCACAGAGATCCACCTGCCTCTGCCTCCTAAGTGCTGGGATTTAAGGCGTGCGCCACCACCACTCGGCAATATATTTTTAAACTATAGCGATCTTAAAACAAAAACCCACAGTGCCCCCTTTGCATCCCTGTTGCCATTGCCTGAAGAATTGCCACCCAAACACTGTCAAGTCAGGAGACTGTGTTCTCACAGTAAAGGAATACAGTAAAAGTGGTTTCCAAACAAGAGATTTACAGAGAGGCAGGGGTGTTCCAGCCAGGGTACATTTTCGCAGTGGGTCATGTCCTGACATCAAAGAGACCTCTCCTACACCCTCTCCGGTTGGTTCTCTGTCCTCCTATCCCCGCCACCTTCCTAGCCCATTCATTGGGCTGAGAGGCTATGAATGGACTGGAGGAAGAGGTTCTGTGTCTCCCCCTCCTGCAGAAAGGGTTGAGGAGCTATAAGAAGTGGGGAGATGCAGGCCCATACCCCCTGTGGTTTCATTTCACCTGGTGCCATTTAATTCCCCTCCTTCCATGGCATTTCTGGGTAGGCAGAAAGTCTTCCCCGGAGACTTCCTCAGTACTCAGTCCCTCTCTGGTATCCATAGGACACCCCAGTATTTCTCCCCACAGAGGACTCTCCTCTGTGTGACAGACTAGCACTCTATACAAACTGGAGAGGAGATCTTCCTTAAGAAAAAGAATCCAAACGATAAATACAGCATTAGAAGCGAAACCAAGTATTTACGACAAATGATTAAATAAACCACAGTAATAAACATTTTTAAAAAGTTGGCAAATAATGCAAGTCCTTAATGAATTTCCTTATGCCACTAGCATTTCCCCTCTACATTTTGACTGCATACTCTGATTGCCTATTTATATAAAAATCATTTTAATTTTAGTCGAATTAATTAATTGTTTTTGAGGCTGGGTTTCATATAGCCTAGGTATCTGGCCTCGAAGTTACTATGCAGCCAAGGATGACCTTGAACCTCTGTTCTTCCCTCCGTTCCTCCTTCCTAAGAGCTGGGTCTGTCTGTGTGTCCCACCACACTCAGCTGTTGGGGTTTTAAAAATTCATTATTGAAAACAAATCTTTGTGTATGTGCATGCGATGTGTATACATTCTTGAATGTGGGTGTAGGAGTGTGTGGAGGTCAGAGGGCAAGCTTGGGTGTTAGACCTTTTTTCTTTGAGATGGGTCTCTTGTTTTTCCCCACTGTGTCTGCTAAGCTAACTGGGGGACAGATTTCCAAGACCCTGAAGGTACCAGCTTGTCTATCATCCATCTCAGAACAAGCATTTGCTCATCGCACACCCACAAACAGCCCATGTGCTGGCCGTGTTGAGCGCTGTCACAAGAAAAAAAAATTAGGTGTAAAGAGTAGTAAACTTTACCTACATAAAGAATGCAGAATATGCAATCTGTAAGCACAACCCAGTGTCTGCCAACAGTCTCATAGAACATTTTTATTTATTTCTGTCAAACTCTGGTAGTTGTAGCCTATCCAGAATTACATTTGAGAGAAATGTAGCTTTGACACAAATGTTGACAGATATGTTCACTTATGAGCTAAGATGAAAGTGACGTGCCTGAGAGCACTCCTCATTCGTCATTAACATCACGAGTGACTTTTCGCAGAATTTAGATAATGGCTTTTTAATTCTGAAAGAATTCTATCACTACCCTATTCCTCTCTGGAATGCTGTCCACAATTAGCTGGTGACAGAAATGACATTTTTCTCTACCCCTTCTTATTCTAGACATCAAGAGAGCGGTCAGTCAAGTCTTGACCCGTAGCAGCTGCCAATGCCTGTAGTATAAATACTTCCACCATAGCTCATTCCAGCCACCGCTGGGGTATCTCTGAGCACAGAAGCAGGAAGCAATGCTCCAGTGTGCCGTCATCCGTCATTTCTCCCATACGGTGGTAAGCAACCCTGAGGGCGCAGGCAGCAGCAAACACTGGAGAAATATTCAGGAGGGATGCATTTTGGGTTTTTACTCCTTTGTTTTCAATACGATTCAATTACGTGTATATAATCTAATTTTCAGTAACGGCGTTGTTTCACAACTGGTTTGCAAACTTCCTGAAAATTTAATAACTGGGGCTTGCGAGCTGATCCTGGCCAGTGCCAGCACTCCATAGGGTGTCCGGAGTACTTCCCAAGAGACTTCATGTAGAGGAGGCACCAGGCACACATCGTCTGTCTCATACAGGGATATCATCTCTTTCTGATGCTCTGAGGGCCTGAGCAAGTCTCCTACCATCCGCTCTCTCCTCGTTCCAAAGAAAGAGGCTATTAATGCTGACTTCTTAGAGGTGCTGGGAGGGTTAATTAAGGTTCTCTAAGAGCTTTGAAACCCAGGGATGAAAGGCCCAGTGGGGAGAGAACTTTATTATTATTCTCATGCATCAGTTTAAGAAGTGTATGGTGATGATACCCACCTGGCACTTTTCTTCTTCAAAGCCTTCTCCAGACATTAGCCAATTAAACGTCACACACAGTTCCCTGGCCGGTCAGTGGGCCTCCTCCATCAAGGAAACCACACGGCATAGTGGCTGACTCCTTCTGCCCTTGGTCTCCAGGGAGTTGGGGACCTAGCCAGGGTCTCGGCCCCTCCCACTGCGTTCTTCTGCACGGGGTCTACCCTGGCCTTTCCAGCCTTGGTCCTCATGACTTGCAGACAGGGTGAAGCCTACATGGGCCTGGGGGTTTGGCTGTATCTCTGTCCTTGGGTAGCTAGCATTCATAATGCTGCCTACTGAATAATCTTAGATGCATTTTTTCCATACAGTTGAAATGGTGTTCCTCCTTCCTGGCCCCTCCAATGAAAGTCCATTGCACCAATGCCATCTGCCAATGGCTGCTGACATATGTTATGGCCTCTCTCTCTCTCTGCCTGACAGCTTTGTGGCTTATTTCCGGCTATTTTAAAAAGAGGAACATCTTCTCTTCCCACTCTCGTTATTAGGAGTAACATATGATCAGTATGTGATGCGGAAGAGGCAGACAATTAATGAAGACAGAGAGCTACAGTAACCCTAAGACACAAAACAGGGAGATCAACACTAACAGCATGTCACCATGCTTCCTGCCAAGCTTTTCATTTTATTAGGGACATCCCCTCTGTGATTATAGAAGGAACCCAGGCCTACTGTGGGAAACTCCACCCGTCTAGAGACTGATGTAACATTCAATACCAGTCATTGATGGTCCTATCGCCCATATAGTCCATGGTTAAAATTCAGATTATTTTACTTTTTATTTGTTTATTTATTTATTGCAGAGCTGGGGACTGAACCCAGGATTTCTACATGTTAGGCCACCACTTCACACCTCAAGTTTTATCTTCAGGCCTTGATCATTATACTTCTATATTATATAAGACATATATATATATATATAATTATACTTCTATATTATATAAGACATGTATATATACATATATATCTACAATATATATAATTATACTTCTATATTATATAAGACATGTTAATTATAAATAATAGATTTTTTTTAAATCTACAGATGACACCTGGATGCACTTCTTTCTACTAGGTGACTATTTAAAAAAAGATTAATTTTATGCATATGGGTGTTTTGCCTACATGTTTGTCTGTATACCAAACATGCGTGTACCTGGTGCATCTAGAGGCCCGAAAGGGCAGTTGGCTCCCTTAGTGTCTTGAGTTGCAAATGGCTCTTAGCCACCATGCAGGTACCGGGAATTGAACCTGGGTCCTTTAGGAAAGATGCCCACAGTGCTCTTAGATGCTGAGCCATCTCTCCATACCCATGTGCCCACATTTGTCTTTGCTTCTATCTGGAAGTACATGCGTTTATGTTTGTGACTGTATGCACCCATAAAATAAGAAATATAAAACATGATGGGTTTTCCCTGATTCTAAATTTTAATTTTGTATGCTTTTTAGAAATGTCTACTGGGGCCAAAGACATATGTCATATATGTTTACTGTATCTACCAGAGTTAATCATAATATGTGATTATATATATAACACATATACATATATATTTACATATATAACATATGTAAAATTATCTTTAGTAAAATCTGCTGAAAAGCATGCAAATTAAATATACATCAACCAGGAACTGGAAAGGTTTAGCAGTTAAGAATACTTACTGATCTCACAGAGGACCTGAGTTCAGTTCTCAGCACCTATATCAGGCAGCTCACAAGTGCTTATAACTTCAGCTCCAGAGGATCTGAAGCTCTTTTCTGGCCATTTTGGGCACTGTACGCAGATGTGCACTGTACAAGCACACACACACACACACACACAATTTAAAAGATAAAAATAACTATCCATTACCAGAACTGATCTCATATGCATGATCTATACATACTATATGTTATATGTTATATTGTATGTATATATAGATAATTGGCTCTAGTACATACTTTTGAATAGCTTACAAATTAAATATATACTAGATCCAATCCTACTTATGTTATGTATATACACTATAAATTACACATTATATATATATATTGCATGTAATCAATTCAAGGAAACACTGCTGGGAAGCTTATGAGTTATATTTAAATCATGGGAAATTGTCCATACCTTGTGTTTATATATTAAATAGTCATTCTAAGGCACAGTGCTTCTATTCTTAGTACAGAGCCATGGGAGCTTGCTGAGACTGTTGTAACAGAATATCATAAGTTAACTGACATAAAGGAAGGGGAGGGTTACCCCCCCCACCAGAGTGTGAAGGAAGGGTCTATTCCCAGACCTTCTCTTGGCTTATTGATGGCTGTCTCCCCCTCCATATGTGTTTTTATCAAAATTACCTCTTCACAGAAAAATCCCAACCTTGCAACCTCCCTTTAGTTTGATCAACTTTAGTAGATCCTGTCTCCAAATCAGTCACATTCTGAAATTCTAAAGTCGAAAATTTCAGTATATGGATTGGAAACTGGAGCGGGGGTGGGGAGAACAGGGACACATGACTCAGTTGGTTGGTTCATAACACTATCCAGGTGCTTTTGTCTTCCCACATGTATAAAGATGTTCACAGTGGATGCTTTCAGAATACCCCCTCATGGGAAGTAACCCAGTGCCCATACGCAGCAGAGGGAATATTAACATATGATACAGGGCCAGCAAGATGGCTCAATGGGTAGAAGCACTGGCTGCATCAGCCTGGCAACCTGAGCTACATCTCCCAAACCCCAGTAAACATGGAAGGAGAACACCAGCTCCAAGTTGTCCTCTGACCTCCACATGCACCACTACCCCATCGCACACACATTCAATAATAGTAATTAATTTAAAACATGATCTACTCATGTACTGGACTACTCTACAGCAATGAATTAACTACCTAGATATGCATACCAAGGATGCATCCCATAGACATAAATATAACACATATTTCTGTAGAACTTGATTTAATCTATGTAAAATATATGCAAATATATGTTAATAGAGGTCAGAAGAGTGGTTACCTTTTAGCTGATATGGAGTTGGAATTGCATTGTATTTAATGCATGTACAAGGTCATTGAGCTATAAAATTAAGATTTGTGTACGCTATATGATATATTTTAATTATCAAAATTTATTTGAGTGGCATGGTGGTGTAGACCTTTAATCCCAGCACTCAAGAAGCAGAAACAGGCAGATCTCTGTGAGTTAGAGGCTAGCCTGGTCTACAAAGTGAGTTCCAGGACAGCTAGAGGTGTTTCACAGAGAAACCCTGTCTCAAACAACAAACCAACAAAAAGATTTATTTGTTTTTATTCTATGTTTATGAGTGTTTGATTATAAGTAGGTATGTGTACCATGTGTATGCAGTTCCAGTAGAGGCCAGAAGAGGGCAATGGAGCTCTTGAGAATGGAGATGTGGAAGATGGTGAGCTGCTGGGAACCAAACCTGGGTCCTCTGCAAGAGCAGCCAGTACCCTTGACTACTGAACCGTTCCTCCTACTCCACTTTATCTTAATTTTAAAAAATGAATGAGGCCAGATTTCCTTTTAAAACTAAGTATTTTTCTTAAAACACACCATTTATGTGACTACAAAATGTCGCATTTCAGGTAGTAATTGCTGACTATTTAGCACACACCAGGGAGTGCTCCGAGGTTGCCCTGAATTAACTCCACAAAATGACCTATCAGTTCCTAATGCCATATCCATATCACAGATGAGGGAAACAACACAGAAAAAGACTGACTTCTCCAGGTCAATACCATGCTAACCTCAGGATTTGAGCCCCAGTTATCTCTTTAAGAAGTCACATGTTCAATCACCCAGCCTTTCTGATCTAACATCATCAGAGTTCCCAGACAAGCACATTGTGATAGATGGAAGCCCCTTCCTTCCTGCCTAGGGTGTTTAGGCCAGTACTTATTTGCCCATTATACATAAAACAGCAAGAAACTGTGTTGTATTCCTTGCTGATTCTTTCCATGACAAAGAGGCTCAAGGTTAGATCTTAGAACTTGCTGACAGCTATATGGCACTCTTTGTTCCCCCGAGCAATTGATTAAGCTGTTGTTTAGATATCTGAGGAAATTGTTGTAAAATGATTTACTTCTCTAGATCTCATGGAAGCGTCAAGGCCATCAAACCTTCTCTGTTGCTGGGTTTTTCTTGGAAAAATTAAAACTGAAATTCTATCTATCTATGTGCCTGCATGTGCATACACTATATCACACAAGTGTAAACACATGCACACTGGCACCCACACACACATGCACACATTGAAACTGACTTTCTAATTTCGGTCCCCATGGATGTGAGAATGAAACACCAGAAGAAACGCCTCTTTTTATGAATGTCACCACAGTTCCTGTGCTTTCTGGTGACTTTTTAGAACTCTATCACTTTGATTCCATGAGAAAATGACCTTCTGGAACCAGAGACCAGTACAAAGTCAAAGCAGTAAGGTTTTAAGGTTATCTTGTGTTTTCTAGTTACTTCCTCCTCTCCTCGAAGTGATACAAGCTTAGTTCTTGACAAATTGCTTCTTTGCTCTCAAGGAACTTTAGCTTGGGTTAGTAGTTGACGAAAGGGCAAACATTGGTAGCTACATCAGAGTTCAAACTGCATGCAAAAATGACTGACATATAATCCCGAGGCCCTAGGTATTGTTGAGATCTCATTTCCTGCTCTAGGCAGGACTCCTGGCTGAGCTGGACTTGGTTCGCTCATCAGTTTGATCAATTTGTCCACGTCAATGTATCTTATTCACATATTACACACATGACTCTTGTGTAGTTTGGGGCAGACTCTGAAACTGCTTCGCTGTCTGATTTTTCTGTTCCTTAAAATGTGTGGTGGGAAGACGGTCTGTGTCCCACCCACTGCCTCCACCAAAGTCTTTTTATGTTCTAAAGATTTAATTTTATTTTTAATATGTGTGTGTGTGTGCATGTGTTTGACACATGCATGCATACATATGAATGAAGATGCCCGAAGAATCCGGAAGAAGGCATCCAATAATCCTGGAGCTGCAGTTACAGGCACTCGTGAGCCGCCTGGTGTGGGTGCTGAGAACTAAACACTGGTCCTTTGAAAGAGCAACACGCTCTCTTAACCACTTAAAAATACATTTTATTTATTTACTATTTATTTGTTGAGAGAGAGAGAGAGAGAGAGAGAGAGAGAGAGAGAGAGAGAGAGAGAGAGAGAGCGTGTGCACAGGTGAAGGTCAGAGGACAACCTGCATTCTCTCCTGCCTCCATGTGTGTTGTGGAGATCAAACTCAGGTGCCCAGGCTTGATGGCAGGCCTTGTCATCCATCTTGCTGGCCCGTCATCATCAAATTCTATTTCTGTAAAGGTCCTGCTAACTAAGTCACATTCTTAGCTTCATCACACCCTCAACTCACCTTGGCCTCACCACGCCCTCAACTCACCTTTCCTTTCAAAGCTATTTAGCGAGTTGGCCTTGGTGGTGGTGGTGGTTTCCTTGTCCACCCTCTCAAGGGAATAACTTCTTAGGGGTGAGACTCACTTCAGCTGCTGGGCTCAGCCTCCAACCTACCCTGGGGCATGCCCCTCCCCAACCTGCCACACTGCAAAATACCAGTCAAATGCTCATACTGCTTAGACCCTTGGGAATTCTCCTGAATAGCTGGAACAAGAAATATGACATCTGTGAATGTCAAGTGTCCAGAATAGCCACTGGTAAACATTTTTTTTTCCTATGGAGATCAGACAGTAAATAGTTTTGACCTTGTGAGGCATGTGGTCTCTGTCCCAATGACTCCATTCTGTCACTGTAATGGGAAAACAGTGACAGACAATACATAAACAAATGCTCGTGGCTATGTTCCAATAAAACTTTATTCACAGAAACAGAAGGCTGGCCCAATCTGACCTGAGGGCTGTATAGTTTGCCGTCCTTGGTGTGTGTCCTGAATGGGTCTTTCCTGAGCACAGACTGTGATCATGGACCACAATGGAGACACTGGGCCCCAGCCTGGCTCCTCTAGCGATCCGCTGCGTGACTTTGGGTAAGTCACTGACGGTCTCTGGAACAGTTTGATTTTCCCTTCGGTAAATTATGGGGTGGATCTGCATCAGAGGCTGCAAACTGGCAATCCAAGGTTGTGTCTGGCTCGCAGATGTGTGTCACTTGGCCCATGTAGGAGTCAAGACATTTTGAATTCATTTCCAACATTTCAGATGGGGAGTGTTCATATAAAAATCCAGATTTCTGGCCACTCTTGAAATATCAGAAAATCTGGCACCCCCGGACCCACATTCCCTTGTGGCAGTCCTTGGCTGCAGCCGAGTGCAAGGTCTGGTCGCTCTGGCTGGGTGTGCACCCCAAACACAGCAGCCTCCCCTCTGGCCGGCTTCAGCTGCTAATGCTATGACTTGACACCTAAGCATTTGGCTTTGTGACCCCTTAGGAGGCCTCTGTGCCTCTGAGTTTAGTAATCCAGTGTCTCCTACTTAGTCCAAACTGGCCCATCTCTGCTTCACGGCCTGTGTTTGTGTCCTGCATTCTCTCCCTTTGCCCACAGTCCATCGTCCTTATTTGGCAGCCATGTTGTATTGGGTGGACAACATTCTGCTACGTCATGCCAGTTGGCACATGTCCCTTCCTGGCCCTGCAGCTGGTCAGGGCTGCCCGAGTGAGCATGACAAATGATTCAGAGTTGATGCAGGATGCCCCCTCTGTATGCTGTGAACACCATCCATGAATAAAGAAACGGCCTTGGCCTGTTGATAGGGTACAACTTAGGGGAAACTAAAGCTGGGAGAAAGGAGGCAGAGAAAAAGAGAAACCATGTAGCCCCGCCAGACACAGACATCGGAACTTTACCTGGTGAGCCACAGCCACATAGCGATACATGGATTAATAGAAATGGGTTAAATTAAGATGTAAGAGTTTGCCAATAAGAAGCCAGAGATAATGGGCCAAGCAGTGTTTTAAATAATATAGTTCCTGTGTGATTATTTCAGGGCTGAGTGGCCAGGAAACGAAGCAAGCGGCTTCCTTTCAACACAGAGTTACTCTTGGTTTTGCTTGGGATGCTGGCATCTGAGAGGCAGGAGAGTGAGTGGGAGGCCTTTAACTCTGTTGGCATTTTTGTTCACGTGCATGAAACCAACTTTTCATCCAATAACTACTGACCAGAGCAGGTAGATTCATGCCCTACGCTCTTGCATGCATTTGACACACGCTCTTCACTGTCTCCTTAAGCTGCCTGGTTTGATTCAACCTCACTTGTCTTTGGTGGTCCCTTACTGGCTTCCGTGCTAGCTGCCTGTGTTTCTATTCCTCAACTCATTTCATCCACTTATATAAGGGGGCTTGGAACCATCTCGCAAATAAACCACTTGTACTAGAGGCATAATCTCAGGATCCTGCTTCCTAAGACACCCAGTCAACAATGGTCACACTTTGTAGAGTGTGGAGAAAATTGAGTCAAAAATACTGAGTCGTGATGGTGGTTCGCAGAGCCGAATCAAGCTACTGCTGAAGCCCATATTACTTTTGAATTTCGTTGTTGTTGCTGTTGAGGCAGGGTTTGTCTGTGTAGTCCTGGAACTCACTCTGTGGCCTCGAACTCAGAGATCTGCCTGCCTCTGCCTCTGCCTCCTGAGCACTGGGATTAAAGGTGTATGACATCATGCCTGGTTTACTTTTGTACTTTTTATTATAAGAGCAAAGAAGTTTCCTTGATGCTTAGGCTGACTTGATAGGAGTTTTCTATTGCTTCCCCAAGGCATTCTCTCTGCTATAAAAGACCGTAAATATGCACAGCAAATTATTAATATAAATGGATAATTTATTTTGTATTAAATTCTGTCCTAATGACTTCAGTAAAACTCAGGACCAGAAAAAAATGTTTTTTTTTTTCATATGAAGTTTTTTCTGAAGTTGTCTAACTAGAGTGACCTTGGTTTGATTGCGCTGGGATGTTATGTATCTGGAAAGTTCCACACACAAGGTGTCTTTCAGATACACCTTATTATGAAGATCATGCTATGACAGTCGGAACAAAGTGGTTGTCACTGTCTAGACTGCCGCTGATGGTCTGATCACATGCACAGGAGCCTTGCAGTATGCCCTGAAGAGGGAGCTGGAGTAGAAACAGCATCTCTCCTGCTATGAAGGTGCTGGGCACATAGAGACTTCTCTGCCTGTGATCCTCCTGTTCTGTCTTTCAGGGAACAGGAGGGTCATTCAGTCACTCTGAGTTTAGGGACCTTGGAGCAACCAACACCTCCCAATTCACCTTTAAAGATGACTGTCTAGAGATACACAGGGACTCATCCTTGCTCGCCCAGCTTACTGTGACTGAAGTTCAATTGCCTGGTGGTTTCGGCTTTCCACAGTATTGGCCTCCTCTGGGAAATATGCCTAGAAGCTTCCAGTGAAAAGAGCAGGCTTGGGGCTTGAGGTTTCTCTTTAAGGGTAAGAATGCAAGATTCAGGGAAAATGTATGTATAGAAAGATTTTTCTTGACCACTACCTGGCTTTTCTCTCTCCACGAGAACATTCTAGAACTTTAAGCATCTGCCAGTACTCAAATGAACCTAGGCTAGTGGGTGGTCTTAAAACCTACACTTCGCTTTGTGACTCTGCTCCTCAAAGGGAGAGAAATGGGAGCTGGGGAGTGCTTGTGTGCTCCCAGCTTTCTGATCCCCACTTGGAAAACATTTACAACACAGCTCAGTTCCAGCCTAGATGGCTCAGAATGGAGGCTGGCATCCCAGGGTCTCCCTTACAGGTTGCCTTGGTTACCTGGCATCTTTGATCTCATTTGTGAGAGCAGAGCCCTGTACCACAAAGCTTTCAGTGGATGCACAAAGGTTGTCTCTGTGACAAAGCCCAGGATACGGAGGCAAGGAATGATGCCAGGCCAACTGCAGGGTAGACAAGATTGTCACGAAATCCTAGTCGCATTCCAAGTGTGTGTCTGCCTAAAATGATACGGCTGTGGAGAAGAGGTGGACTCTGTGTGCTTTGCATGAGCTCATTCACAGCCATTAACACCAGGAGTATAACCCCCCGGGGTACAAGAAGAGGTCATCCAACACATTTGAGGGCACTGCTGGGTAGCTGTAGAACAGATGAAGATGGTTGTTGCACATCTTACACGTGGTGGTAGCTGTGTTACATCATCTCTCACTTCGTCCTTGTGCCAGACCTTGGGAGTTAGGGGCCATTCATCTCATCTATTAGGGAAAATGGGTTTAGAACTTGCCATGATCACCTGAGTCTGAACTCCTACCTACATACATCCCCGATGTATGGGTGGGAGACTCCAGGAGGGAGAGATGGCTGTAGTGTGTAAGGAACAGAACCCAGGGGATGCTGAACCCGCCAGGGTCATGGTCTCCTCTCCTTTCCTGTCATCCCCTGGGTCTCAGGAAAGGAGAAAGGCTTGGCCTGAGATTGAGAGCAGGTTCAACACTTGCCTAACCGTCCCATCTCCCCGAACCTCAAACAGCAGAGATGGAGGTTTAAGTTCAGAGCTATCCACTGAAACAGGACCCAGGATCTGACTGAAGATGGTTTAGTTCTTCTTCTTCTTCTTTTTGTCCTTATGAGTTACCCCCTTTGCAGTTTTCCACCTGCAACCACACAGAAATGAATATGAAGTCACTTTCAAAGAAATGTCTGAGTAGCATCTAAAACAATGGATCTGAGCAGTCCTAATGCAACCTCGTGACACAATTGCTCATGTTGTGGTGACTCTCGGCCATAAAATTATTTTCACGTCACTTCATAACTGTAATTTTGCTACTATTATGAATCGTAACGTAAATATTTGTGTTTTCAAATCACAATCCCAGAGAACCCAGACAACAATGAGGACCCTAAGAGAGACATACATGGATCTTATCTACATGGGAAGTAGAAAAAGACAAGATCTCCTGAGTAAATTGGGAGCAATTGAAGGGGAGGGGAGAGGCAGGGAGGGGAGCAGAGAAAAATGTAGAGCTCAATATAAATCAATAATTAAAAAAATCTGTGTTTTCCAATGCTCTTAGGCAACCCCTGTGCAAGGATTATTTGATCCCCAAAGGGGTCACAACCCACATTTTGAGAACCACTGATCTAAAGGTTTTAAAATTCATACATTTTAAAACAAGCATTTGAAAAATTTAAATAGTTTTTTTAAATAAATTTTGTAATAGTTCAACAATAAAAACTACATCTTTATGTAAAATACACCTGTCTTGGGCAGTGAGGGCAGCAGAAGGGTACAAAGTGACTCTGGCTTCATTACCTCCGAAGAGTCCAGGGCCAGAGCATTTGGGGTGGGACAGTCCAGAAACCCTTCTCGAAAGGGACCAGCTGGCTTGCCTGCTTCTGGGAAGAAGATTCCAGAGTCAGTGTGCAGAAAAGATGGAAGCGCAGGGCTGGGCCAGACTCTGGGGTTTGCCTGGGGAGAAAATCAGTAGTCAGGAAAGGCAAGGTCTATTGGAACATGGACTGGACACTAAGGAGGAGGACTAGGAATGGTGGTACCTGAGTTTAGGGCTGAGGAGCTGCTCAGGAAGGTTCTAGAAGGATAGTGTAGCCATTGGTGTGTAATGATCTCTCTCTCTCTCTCTCTCTCATCTCTCTCTCTCTCCTCTCTCCTCTCCTCTCCTCTCTCTCTCTCTCTCTCTCTCTCTCTCCTCAGCTCAGACCAGGCAGATCTCATCAACCTTTTTAACACACACCCCATGACAGAGGACAGCTTTGTTGGGCTTAACTGTGAATGTGACTATGTACTCTCTCCTTCATCTTGGACGGATAACCATACTTGCACGCTTGTGTCTTCTTTGAACCACTGCCCGAGAATTATCAACAGTAAATTGTAACTCTTTCCTCATCCTAAGAGCATTCTAGTGCAATGGGTGTGAGAAGTGTTATATTCAATTATAAAATTAAGATGTTATTGGGGCTGAGGAGATGGCGTAGCTGCTAAAGGGCTTCCCATGAAAGCCTGTGGATCAGACTTGTTTTCCACATCTTCATAAAATCCCCGTAATCCCAGCTCCAGTGAGGGGGAGACATGAGGATCTCTAGAAATCATCGGCCAGCCAGCATAGCTAAATAGATGAGTTCCAAGTTCATAGACAGAACATCTCAAAAAAAAAGAAAAGAAAAAGAAAAAGTAAGAAAGAAAGAAAGAAAGAAAGAAAGAAAGAAAGAAAGAAAGAAAGGAAGGAAGGAAGGAAGGTGGAGGGTGGTTAGAGGAAGGATCACTTGATCACCTCTGGTTTGCAAACATACATGCACAGGTGTACAAACATACATGTGCACACATATGCATGAAACACACACACAAGTACTGCTTGCCCAGGCACGCATGCACTGTTCCTAGGAACCAACAGGTCTGCTCACAGTGTTAGCTACTAAGTTGTAACGCATCAGAAACAACGATGTCATGCCTGATGGTCCTGACGGTCCCCAGGAGTCTACTTGAACTTCTGGTCAGTGTGTCATGGATCAGAAAACATGAAGTGGTCTTTTTCTAAATTCAGACTCTGGCTGTTTCCTCACTCCAAAGCCACAGCTAATGTGGGCCCGGCTCCATTGACAGGCCAGCAGAACTCAGGCAACATCTGTTCAGCGCGTGGTCTTGGCATGTCTCACTGTGCGTCGGGTAGCACCGTAACAGGGAAGCTTGTCACGTGCTGCCACCTGATATATTGTGCTTGAGATTTTCTTTGGCCCCTAATTAAATAATGCCACATCTGTCACGTCTGCACATGTGAGGACGAACTGTTAGCCAGAGTTAGAGACCATGTGTGTTTGAACTTGGAAATGGATTCTCCAAGTCTCCAGATGAGTTTAATTAAAGTGTACCCTAAGGTTGTAAGGTGAGACGCATGAGGATGAACAAAAGAAAAGCCCAGAAAAACCACAGTGTCAAAATCTTGTATGGGTGAACCAGAGGTGGCTTCTTATTACACAACCAAGGTGAAAATGTAGAAATAATTTATACACTAGATGCGGAAGCTGGTGTGGGGATGCATCGTCATCTAGACTAGAAGTAGGCGGACTTGTCTTCAAGGGGTCAGGCAAGCATGTCACCTGCATGGCGGTTGCGTGGCTCTGCCCATCCTACAAAAGCGGCTACGGATGACATACAGGAGATGGTCATGGTGTTGTCCTAACTGCACATTATTTGCAGACCCTGACATTTAAATTTCATATATTTTTCCTTGTGTCATGCAATACCACGGCTCTTTTACTTCTTTCCCAAAATTTACAAATATAGAAAACTGTTCCTAAACCACCAGCTGTGATCTGCTGTTTGAAACAATAACCTTGAACTGGATGTTGCCGTCATCTATTAAATTAGCCTTCTGATGACCAACTCCAAAGAATGGATGTAGATGACACTGGAAAAGGGCGGGCCTACGTGAGGAAGGGAAGACCTTGCTGCAACTCCTGCCAGGGTTTGCTTTCTTCACTCGGCTGTGGCTACGTGGATGTCAACATCATCACCACTCGTGAAACTTTATGTAGTTACAGTTTATGCTTTCTTGCATGCCGAACAAGTGCTTTCTAATGCAAACATTTGAAAGCAAACAGCATGGAAATTAACATATATGTTTTGAGGGGTTGTGGAGATAGCTCAGTTGGAAAAGAGCTTGCTACACAAGAGTAGGGACCTGGGTTCAGATCCCTGGTGCCCACATAAAAAACTTTGGGAGGTGCCTGTAAACCCAGCGGTGGAAAAGCAGAGACAGAAGGATCTCGGGGCTTGATGGCCAGCCAGTCTAGTCAGTCAGTGAGTTTTAGGTTCAAGGAGAGACCATGGCTCACAAATAGAGAGTGATTGAGGAAGACAGCCATGTCAACTCCTGCATCCAAACACATATGCACACATGTACAAATACATCCCTCCACATGTGCATAGATATACAAAAATATGCTTTTCATTGATTGGTGATTAGCAAATGTTATTAATTTGGCTTTAGAAACTAAATTCAGTTGAAAGTTCATTTGCTCGTTTTCAACACAGTTCAGTTTCATGTATGATTTTATGGCGGGGGAAGGCAATCCCATTGCTAAATATGTTTTATAAGGACTGTCTTGTCAACAATGTCCAGTAGAACTGTTCATGATGGTGGGCGTGTCCTATTTGTCCACATGAGGCTACTGTAGCTGACGGGCAAGGATTATTTGCCTTTTTATATTCTAAATGTTGATCCAAGTTCAAATCTCACCTGCACCATTAGACAGCTATGTGACCTGACCTTCCTTTCATTTTGTAAAATTCAAATAACAATGCCTCCATGAGAGTGGATTTGAGAAGTCTAAATGAGAAAAGCTGGACCAGTGAGACACCTCCCTGGGCAGAAAGTTTAGTGTTAAACTTGGCGACCTCAATTCCATCCCAGGAACTTAAGGGGTGGGAGGGCAGGAGGGGCTCCTACAGACGATACCCTGACTTCCCCATGCATGAGGTGGCACAATTCATCTGAGCACCATGCCTGTTCGTACTAAATGTTTAGTGAGGTTTCCTTTATAAATATTTTCATCCTCAAAATGGTTTTGTTTGTTAAGAAAATCTTTGTGCATGTGCATGCGTGTATGTATGTGCCATGAGCCCTGAGAGGAAGTCAGCTGGAGGAGTCCTGTCTTCCATCTGGTTTAGCACTGCATGCTCCAGGCTAGATGGCTCACAAATTCCCAGGGATTCTCCTGTCTCTGCTTGTCATCTCACTGAAGAAGTGCTAGGATCTCTATCCGGCTTTATCCAGGTTCTGGGGATCCAAACTCAGGCCCTCACGCTTGGGCAACAAATGTTTCTGTCCACTAACTACACTAACTTTCCACCCTCAAAACCAAGGCTCCCAAAACTGATCAATGGCAGAGCTGAGCTGAAATTCAGATCAATCTGAGTTTTTATGGATCCCTTTGAGTCTCCGATGAACCTGACAAGGTAATGGAGCACTCGAAGTGATCAAAACCATGAGGCGTGGCACATTCTGTTCACACAGAACGGAGCAGCCTTGAACTCTCCTGGGTGTCTCTCTGTGTTTACGTGGAAAGGAACCAGGTCTGTAAATGCTGAATGAGTAAATGAATCCAAAGCATCACTAATAGGAAGCCGCCTGTAGCCCTAAGTTGCGCCTGAACCAGGCATCCTCCCATCCAGCAGGAACTTAGGTTACAAGGCAGGAGAAATGAAACACTGAATCCCAACGACAGGCAAGCATTTAAAAATTGACTTTGACAAGCTTGTTTCCCCTTGAACTTTTCCCAGGCCGGCTTTCTCAGAAAGTAACGACACTTGTCCTGAAAGACATCCCAGAGCCTGCAAACCGCACTTGGCCTGCACACGTTCCTAAGGGGTGGAGTGGAGATGGGAGGGGGAGAAAAGCTCCCCCGGGGTTGGGGGATTTAGAAACTGATGTTTATGACTCTGTCCTTGGTGCTTTGATGTGTTATCCTGGATGGATGGTACAGCCGGCCTGCTGCATTGTTTGTGGGAGTGATTGAGTTTTTGTTTTATCAGATTCCTACACAGAATATCAGGGTGGAGAGATTACAGCCAGTGCCTGGAATTCGGATGGGTTGGGTTGCTAGTGGTGTGGGAATTTGTCAAGCTTGAGTTTTGCTTGTGGGAGTTGGATGCTGGGTTTGGGAAGGGTCTGGGGCAGATGGACCACGGGGGACTCAATTCTGCGACCCCGGGGCCCCATCGGCATGACTCTCACGTAGCCCAGATCGTAGACATGTGGTGCGCCTGAGCCAGGCATAGTCAGGACTCTGTTGGAGGCCAGAGGGCCAGGGACGAGATGAAAGGCACAGGCTGTCTCTCCACAAAGCACAGAATGCCCCCGCCCCCCAGCTGCTTCAACAAGGAGCCGGAAGGTTCTCACTGTCGATGGGCGACTTGCTGGCTGATTTAGCCCCGAGCCTCAAGGCCTGGCATATGGCGTTCTCCCAGCCCTGCAACTGACCCTGTCGCTCTGGCCACCAGTGTCTGTCCCTTTGGATCCCCACGGCATAGTGCCCTGCCATGGCAACAGCTGAGGGTGGGGGAGCCCTTGCCTTGCCTGAGATGGATAGGCTACAGGCCAAGTGCCAGAGGGTCCCCTCCCTTTCTCTCCTTGGCCTCTGTAGCAGAGTTGGGGGGCAAGGCCCTAGCAGGTCTTTCTCTTTGGAGGGGCAGAGAGGAAGGGTATGGAGTTTGGGGGAAACCACCCCAAAGTAAGTTTCCTCAGCCACAGTCTTCCCTATCTCCCCCCATGTCCACATACCCCTGGAACCCATAAACCCCTAGCTCGCCAAGAGAGGTTGAATTTGGTTGGGATTACCTCAAAGGGAGGACTTAGCACAGTGGCTCACTTGGATCCAAGCCTGGCCAGACCCAATTCTGAGCAGATGACCTTTCCCCTCCTGACGCCCCCTCCCCTGATGAGAGAGAGGACAGGTGATCCATCTGCCCTCCTCTCTCTGAGGTCATCAGCTGGGAGGAACTGAGAGAGGGTGTTGTTTGACTTGCAAATGTGGGAAACCTTTAGTCCAGCTGGGAAGCAGAGCGGTCAAGGCTGGCCTGGGGGGCAGGGCCAGGAGAGGGTGTGATGGGAAGCTGTTACTCTCCTCTTGGGGTGGCTCTCAGCACAGAGCTGAAGCCAGTCTTGGCTCTCTGCATCTCCAGGCTTATCATGATCACACAGAGCAAGTCTTGTTAACCTATGCGCCCACCATGGAACCTCGGAGGTAATTTTGGGCACCTGAGTCAGAATCCCAATGGCTGTACTATTTCTGCAAGCATATTTTGAAGTCAAAAGTCAGGTCATGAAGCCCTGCATCCAGCTTGCACTATTGGGGATAACTAAGTTTTAGGGGACAAGTGAAGGACTCACGGTCCCTGGCTCTGAATGTGGGTGTCACTCCCGCACAGTTTCTATTTTGGATTTTGGGTTCATAGATACATTGAGATCAAGGATGACATTAAAAATAAACCAACTTCAAATAAACTGATTACCTTAAACTTAGAGTCCCCTGAAAATGTAGAGCAAAGCAGTGTCACGACCAATAAAGGGATTTTTTTCCGTTACAGGAGGGGCTGGGACTAAACTGACTTACGCTATTGTTGAGAGCTCTTTGATAGGGCCCCTTAAATGAAAATTATCAAATGGCTGTTTAAAACATGCACCCTTTTGTTTGATTAGCCCACTGCAGATAACCTTTATTAAACCTGATCTGAAATTACAGGCGCGGCCGGGCGCTCCTTTGATGCCTTGGCTGTTTTGCTTCCTGTTTATAGAGGGCTACACGTTGCACCAGGAGATAAAGCTGTTCTAAGGGATATTAAGACATAAGAGTCCCTTGGCTATTTGCTGGCACTGTTTTGATGTTTCCTTGCTCCCTAGAAATTAGCATATCCTTTTCAAAGGCTGCCTCTGATGAGAGTAATCCTTTGCCATGATGTATTTGCTAAAAGTCATCAATGATAGTGTATTGTGTAAAGAGATGACACATAAAAGGCATGAGGCTAGATTATTGATAATGAAGCAACTTGCGTAATGGTTGCTTTTGGCTTTTCTGAAACATACATTGACACCATAAACACACTGGGTTTGTATTAATGAGGATTTAATGTGGTGGAGGCTTTAAAGAAACTTGCATGGAACAACTTTGCAGAGGAAAGAGCTAGTGGGGCGCAAGTTTAACATTTGCACTCATTTGACTAAGTTACGTTCAATCAAAATGTTTTATTGCCTTGGAAACAGAAAATGCTGATAAATCTTTTGTTTCCCTTTGCTTGCGTAGCTTGAGGCTGATGAATAAGAACGACAACATGGAACAAATTTAGGGAAAGGATTTTGCCTGCACACCTAGAACGTTTTTAAAAGAAAACTATGTAAAGGGTGTGGGAGAAAATGATGGGAAAGTGGAAGAAAGAAAGCCACAGGAAAGGGAGAAAGAAAAGTTGAGAAGGAAGAATGAGGAAGGGAAAGGAGGAAGGACGTGAGGAAGAGAGGAATAATGGAATGGAATAATGAAAAACTGGAAATCAAGACTGAGAGAAAAGATAGCAAAGGAGGAAGGGCAACAAGAGAAAAAAGACATGAGAGGCAGAAGAGAAAGATCGGAAGGAAAGAGTGGGAAAAGAAAGGAGGGCAGGAAAGTATGAAGGAAGGACCAGAGAGGAACAAGCAGGGATTTAAAAAAAAAAGTTAAAAGGATAGAAACAGGGAAGAGGAAGGGAGAGAGGGAAAAAGGTATGCAGACAGGTAGACAGGTAGGCATATAGGCAAGCAGGCATATGGTAGGCAGGCAGACATGCAGACAGAAGCCAGGTAGGCATGCATGCATGCATGCAGGTAGGCAACACACAGGCATGCAGCAGGCAGGTAGGCATGCATGCATGCATGCAGGTAGGCATCAAGCAGGTAGGCAGGCAGAGATATTCTACTGGCCTGAATGTTCCTATGTTGCTTAAGGAAAGAGCTAGAGCCAGACTTAGCTCAAAAAGTAGTTCAAATGTGTCTCACCTGAAGCAATCAGTAGATACCTAGTTCATAGTTGGTTTTCCTAGAAGTTTAAATTTGAAGAAAGCTGAGCTGTCCTTCCTTGGTCACCCCAGCTTTCAAGCAGAACTGCCTCCAAACTTACTACTGTAAGACAATTCTTGAATTTGAGCTCTTTCTATGGAGATTTGGTGTCATGAGAATTCCTTTTGGTTTTACTGAAAAGTGTAGAAAGAAGCATGCAAAGCCCAGGCCAAAGGATGCCCCTACCTTCACACTGACCACAGTGTCCATCGATGCCAAGCAAGCGGCCAGGACACCCACAGCAGGAACTGACTCTTGGAAATCTGCATGCTTAAAAAGAATGAGATGTTTCAAGTGGTCAGCTTTCTTTTGTCTGCTTTCCTATGCGTTGAACATGTGTGGAGTTGTCTATTTAAAGATCAAAAATCTTTTCTTAATTAAGTCCCCATTGTTCTTGGGTTGAGGTTTTAGAATGCCTTTCTCTCGGATGTTTGATTCCAATTTGGTAACTGGAAGACAGAAGTGGGTGGGAGGTAGCTAAACAGTGTGGAGGTAAAGAATGGCACTGGGGTTGCTCTCGGGTATTAGAACTTTCTGGGCACCCTTCTGTGATCTGTCCCAAAGGCTATATTGGTACAGGTTCACTTTTACTAATACAATTGTTACTGTATTTATTATCGTCCCACCAACATTTCCGTCTTTCCACCACACCTATAGTCCACAGGTAATTTTAGTCCCTTTGGTTTCTCTCCTAGGTGAGCACACCTGCTCCAGGTGTTCTTTTGTTGCGTGTGTGCCCATGTGTGCACATGCATGTGTGTGCATGCACACTGCGTGCAGGTGTACATGAGTGTGTGCATATGTGTGGGTATGTGGAGGTTAGAGGACAACCATGGGTGTTGTTCCTAAGTGCCAACTGCCTTTGGTAATTTTTGATACAAGGTCACTGACTAGCCTGTAGCTCACCAGGTGGGCAAGCTTGGCCAGCCATTTCGTCCCAGGGATCCAACTATCTCTGCGCCTCTGTAGCATGAGGATTACAAGATAGAAAATGCGGATCACCATACTCTACTCTGTGTGTGTGTGCATGTGTGCACAGTGTGCTTGTGAGTGTATGTTCATGCATGTGTGTGTGTGTTCTCACACGTGCACATATCTATAGGAACACATGCACGAACATGTAGAAGTCAGAAGTCAGTATCTTTTGTCTTCATTGATTACTCTTCACCTTTAGCTTTGAAACTATACCTGATGCTCATCGATAAAACTAGGAAATGGCCACTGAGCTTCAAAAGATCCACTTGTCTCTAAGCCTTTTGGGGAAAGAGCGTGGTGTTCACAAAAAAAAAAAACATTTTATAAGCCTAGAGTAATGGAATAACAAGTTAAGATATAAAAATTGCCACAGGACAAGAAAAATTGAGTCAAGTAGGTTAACCATTTCTCAGAACAATAAGCATTTCTTCAGCAAGTTTCAGTCTTTCTACCACACCTAGGGTCCACAGGTAATTTCAGAAAGTCAAGAATGTGTATATTATTAAAGAATAAGAAAAGATGAACATGGGCTGGAGAGATGGCTCAGTGGTTAAGAGCATTGCCTGCTCTTCCAAAGGTCCTGAGTTCAATTCCCAGCAACCACATGGTGGCTCACAACCATCTGCAATGAGGTCTGTTGCCCTCTTCTGGCCTTCAGGCATACACACAGACAGAATATTGTATACATAATAAATAAATAAATAAATATTTTTAAAAAAAGAAAAGATGAACATGATATCATGGCTTCAAAATAATATCTGTAAAGGGCTGGGACGATGGTGCTCAGTGGGTAAAGTGTCTGCCACACAAACATGAGGATCCCCAGCACTCACATAAAAACGTCAGACCTGGTGGCATTTGTTGGTAACCCCAACACTAGGGAGGCAAAACCAGGAGAACCCCTGGAGCTTGCCGGCCAGTCAGTCTAACTGAATTGGTGAGCTTTAGATTCAGTGAGAGACCCTGTCTCAAAACCAAGTTGGAGAACAACTGAACTGACTACCTGATGTCAGTCTCTGGCTTCCATACATGTGCTACCCACACATATGAGCCTGTTCACACACACTTGTATGTGTGCACCCACCGGGAGGCAGGATGAAGCTGGAGGCTTGTTGGGACCCACAGTGGATCTGTCTAAAAATACAGTTGGAGGAAATAGCTGCCGTAGAGTCTACCTTGAGCCTAATCGGTGTCAGAGTCAAGGACGACTCCGTGGAAAGAGGGCCGTGGGTCGAAATCAACCTAAGTGATTTGGATCACAGACTGATGCCCAGTTATCTTTCGGGCCTACTCCGGACACGTGACTTGATCTCACCTCCGGCTGGCCACGGTCATGTGAGAGAACACCTTCCCCATCCACCTTCTCCACTCTTCCAGAAATGTCAGAAGACTCTTAATGAATCTGGGATCTGTAAGGAGCACAGGAGAGCTTGGATAGGGGTGCAAAGCGGTGGCCTCACTCAGCCCCGGTGGCCTCACTGAACGGGATGTGTTGATTACTGAGTATGATGGTTTGAGAGCAGGAAGAGCTCTAGAATGGTCTTTGGCAGGATCCTTTGTATTTCTGCTTTCCCACCTGCAGAGTGGGCTAACACCCACTTCTTAGGAACACTGAGAAGATCGGCCTTCACTCCGACTGGCTTTGTGCTTTCATACGGAGGAGTAATTTCTGTTGTGACTTTTCTGGTCTCTGGAAAGTCTGTTGCTGCAGGAGTCCCGTGGGACTTCTGGACGGCTGGCACCAGCAGTCAGAGTCTTCTGTCTGTAAAATCCTCTTTCTCAGCTGCCCCAGTGTCACATGCACGTAATGCTATCTGCTGGGAAGGCTAACGCAGGAGAACGACAAGATTGAGGCCAATTTCGGCAAGGGAAAGAGAGTTCAAGGCCAGCCTGAACAGCTTAGCAAGCAGCTCACCCACCATAAAAAGTGAAGAGCGAGCCAGAGATATGGCTCAGTGGTAAAGCACTTACCTAGCTGGTAGGCATGATGCCCTGGATTCAATTCAATACCCACATATATATATGTGTGTATATATATATGTATATATATGTATATATGTGTATATATATATGGAGAGAGAGATATTAAATAATTATCTTCTCCTTGGTTCATTTATTTTTAAATTGCTTGTCATCATCATCATCTAGTGTGTGTGTCTGTGTGTGTGTGTGTGTGTGTGTGTGTGTGTACAGGTGCATACACGATGATCACCTTTTTAGGAGTCAGTTCTCTCCTTACTGTGAGTTCTGGGCCGGAACTGTCAGACTTAGACAGCAAAGTGCCCTTACAGAGACATCCTACCTGCCTTGACCCCTTTCAAATGCCAGACCAGCCCTTTGGCCTGGAAGGCGGAACCTAGGGAGCTCACTTTGGTTCTTTTGTTCTTTTGCAAACTGGTTAAAATGGATTCAGTTTGTCGCACAGCTTAGCACATCTCCGGGTCCAGGATAGGCTTCCATGGAGCACTTCTGGGTATACACATGTGGTCCGTGTTTGGCCATCTCAAACACGTCCATGCCTCTGCTTCCTTTTCTCCTAAGATGAACCACTCCCCCAGAAGACTCTCATGGCCTCTTCTCCACTGGCTTCTACTGGAGACAACTTTCCCCAGATTGTTCCACAGGGTCTTAGAGCAGGACCCGGTTTGTTCGGCATCATCAGAGAGCTCCCTCCCACCCACCTCTCCTGGGCTTGTCAATCAAATCCCAAGAAGTCAAGGCAGTTCTTTAGAAACCCTGAGCTGTGGCATCTGTGGAATTTGACACCTAAGCAAAACCTTAATCACTTTTAAGGGAAGGCAAGCTCAAAGCCGCACTTGCAGAACAGCACGTACAGGGAGCCCAAAACCAAAGACACAAGAAAGGCGGCGGCGTGGCTTCCTTCCTTTCGGCTTGGAGAGGTGCAGTAATTATGTAACATCTCCCTCCCTCTCCACCTCATCTAAACAAGGCCGGGCAGCTGGAGCTGGGAGCTGGTATTTCACACTCCAAACCAACCCCCGACTGGAGTCTTCAAACCTGTTTCAAAAGTTTCCTTTCAACCTGGACCATTCAATTGCAGTCTTTCTTCCTCGCCTTTAATCCATGTACCTGTGGCAGTACTCTGTGGCGGAGAGAGGGAAATCAATGACTCACCTGCCTACATGCCAGACTCGGGGAACCAGCTTGAAAGAGGACTGTAGCGTTCTCTCCGCCTGCCTTCGGCTGCCAGGAGCTCTTGACTTCACACGGGAAGAAAACACGCTGGGACTCTGCCGCGGACAGAAGATGGGGGGCTCATTTGATAGGAGACCGACCTTTCCCAAGGGTCTTGGCTCAGTTAGGAGGCTCGCTCTTCGTTCACAGCGGTATTGGCCTCAACCCCAGATTTGACAGCTCTGTTCTCGTGATCCAGATCCACAGAGGCCTTGCCGTTGCTGGCCGGGTCTAATCAAACGTAGTGTCGGGCTGAGTCTTTTGGGCAAGTGACACCTCTTAGAGATGTTATAGCCATGTGGTGAAGGTTCTAGATTCAGGCACCTAGCTTCGAATCCTGTCAACTCTCTAACCATGTGAAGGGTGATGCTGGATAAGTTATTTTACATCAGGAGACCTCAGTTTCCTGATCTGTAAATGGGGATCACAATAATTGTCACATGTTTGTAGTAGTTCACAAAACACAGAACCCAACCTGACAGGGGCACCCTGTCCACACCACGAGAATTATAGGTGACTCCCTCCCCCATTAATGACAGATAAGAGCGTAAGCAGTCTCCCCAGCACCTCCTGTCCAAGACACAGACTCATGTAGTCTAGGCTGGTCTTGAATTCCTGACCTTCCTGCCTCCACCTCCCAAGTGCTAGCATTATAAGCACCAGGGATAGCATGCCGGGTTTTCATGGTGCTGGTGACCAAACCCGAGGCTTTGTGTGTTCTCTCAAAGCACTCTGCCAGCCGAGCTACATCCAAGCCCACCTTTTCCTTCCTCTCTCATCATTGTTAAGATTTTTTTGCTGCCCTGTGCATGGTGTGTGTTTGTATACACTCTTGTATGTGGGTTCAGGCGCACTGGAGGACAGAGTTCCCAGCAGGTATCTTTCTCAATTGTCCCTGTCCTATATTTTAATTTAATTTAATTTTTGAGACATAGCCACTTACTGATTTGACTGGCCTGGCTGGCCACTGAGCTCCTGAGATCCTGCCCCTGCCTCCTCAACTCTGGGATAGCGGAGGTGTGCTCTGCGTTCAACTTTTTAACATAGGTTCTGGGCATTCAACTCAGATCCACAGGCTTGCATGGCAAGTACTTTACCAAATCGTCTCTGTAGCCTCTGTAAGTTATGTTTTTAAGGCAGCTAGACTTCTCTTAAGGGGAAAACTCTTTCACTCCTTGGTTGCTCTGGCATAGGGCTCTTGATCATGGATTGAGCTGTGTCTTACAAGAAGGCTTTGTAAGATCATAGGCTTTCCCTGCCACCCTTACCGCCCCCCCCCAACTCCTCCCTTCTCAGCTCAGCCCACAGTAAATTCTCTTCTTGAAATCACTTCTACTTCCATGGCCTTTATTAAGTAACAGACTTTTCTCTTTTCCTCCATTTTCCACGTTTTGGGTTTTGGACTCAGCATCATTTGGTTCAAGTAAGGAGATTCTGGTGGATATGATATTGGCAGGTTAAAAAGATGCCAGGTAAGGGGTGCAGCTCAGTGGCAGAGCATTTACCTGGCATGCATGCATTTTAAGTCCTGGGTTCACTGCAGCACTGCAAAAAAGAAAAAAGAAACCTTATATGCCGTACTGGTCCTCTTGTGTCTTTGCCTTGGGTGCAAGAAGAACAGATACGCTCTAGCGAATTATGAGTTCTTAGCAGGGCTCCAGAATAGGCACACATTGAGCAGATCTGAGCCCAGCCTCTGGTGAGAAGCCAAGGCCAGCTGTGCCCAAGCCAAACTCTGGCTGTCCCAAGAAGGTGAGAAGGGATCCATGGTTTTTGTTTGGGGGTGTTTTTGTTATGTAGCCTTCCTGTGGCTGTAGCTAGTTTGGACTGAGGGCATCTCAGAGGACTCTCCTATACACAGAATCTACTCATTTGCAGTGACCCAGAGGATGATCTACTGGGTTCAGAAGGACTCCCTTGAGTCCTTTGAAGCTAACTTGAGCTCAGTGTGAAAGACTCCTGGGGTCGATTAGTTATGTCTGCCACAGAAGGCGTTGCAGTGGTACAAGTGTCACACGCTTTCCATTCTATATTTAAACATCTTCTGATGAGCTATTTTGGTGTTTCCCAAAGACAGCCCAGAGTACAGAAGCGGGGTTCACTGAGAAGTACTCATACACGAATAGGAGCACACAACATTTTAGCTTTTGTTTGCACATTTATCTCTCAGGCTATCATATTCATATTTGTGTTCATATTCATATTTGCATATTCATCTCTCAGGCTATCAACAGTGTTCTAGGCACCTGGGCACCAACAACGTCTCAGTGAAAAAAGAATTTCTTCTGAAACTATAAAGTCAACTCAACGAACAATTGCCTTCTTTGTGGGAGGACTGAGGTTTCTCTTCTTTCATATATAAATATCATGCTGGATATTTATATCACGTAATATAAATATCACAGGTACGGCTTGATAAGCGGTGCATGACTGAGATTTCAGCTCCCACTCATTTCCTTAGCTGGACATTTTTGTACAACGCCAAAGCTGCACCATGGCAGGTCTACCACTGATAAACAACAAATAACAAACCAACCCCAAATACAGGCACTAAGATAAAAAGAAAGTTCTGCCCTTCTGCGGTATCAGCCCCTCCTGCCTGCTTTGCTTTGGCAGTCTGAAGAGGCCGTCTCAGCATTTGAGGATCCCAGACTTGCCAATCATATGTGTTCTGGGAACTTGAAAGATCTGTTTAGCTAATGGGAGGAAAGACTACTGAGGAAGCACCGCCCTTGCTGTTTTTCCAAGCTTGGGAAGGCAAGAAAATGCCAACCTGAGAAGCAGCTTCCTCAAATTCCGCCTGCTCTTGCTCCTTAGGTACCCTGGAGAGACAGCCACAGTAGAAAAGGAGCCCCTCTGGAAGTCAACAGAAGAGTGACCTTGGGAATTCCGTTGCCTGTGTTTAAAGAGCCGAATAAGGAGAAGTCGCATCTGGTTCCATTTTGCTTGTGAAATTATCTCACACTGACCAAGCAGGTCCTTCCCCAAGTCTATAAATACAGAAGACACACACACACATGGTTGTTATCAAACAGCATTGTGTGAAATGAAGTTGGCTACTTTACGGTGCAATGGAGGAACAGGCAAACCCCTCAAACACATGCGCTTCTCTTTGTTGGGTCTGGAAGCAATCACTCACGAGGGCTGCTACTTTATCTTTCAAGGAAGACCATTCTAGAAGAGGCATCATGTTGCATTAAGACCAATGTCATGGTCAAGCCTGCAGTGAGCAGGAGGGCGCAGAGCCCTGACTGCCCACATGATTTAGGGAACACAATGTGTGTTAGTGACAGAAGGCCCATGCCCTGCCCCCACCCCAGTCCTGATGTGCTCTTTTGAATGAGGTCTCTAATGTGCTGACCATATGTGAACTTGGAGCCAAAGGGAATGGACTCTCTGGGATTTTTTTTTCTTCAATTATTTCTTTTTTGTTTGTTTTAGAGCCTCAATGCATCGTTGCTACCTGGTTCTCACCCCTCGACAGTTCCTGGGGAGTGCACGAGAGATGAGAGGCAGAAATCAAGGAAGGAGCCCCAAGCCTTCACTGTGACGAGCTTTGAAGCTGCTCCATATTGAGGCAGAAAGAGCAGATGGAGAAGGAGGAAGTGATATTGTCAGCTGGGCATTTGACAGAGGTCTCCTCAATCGGCATCATGCCAAGGGAACACGACTCCCTCCCAGATGCAGTTTCCCACAAGATCTGTGTGAGCCAAGGAAGGGTGGTGGGAGGCAGAGGAAAGAGTGGAGACAATGATCTGCAGGCCAATAAAAGATGATGAGGGGAGAGGGGCCGTGATCCGAAAGATCGGGAGATGGCTTCCCCGGCTGCCCTAGAATTCCCAGCTGTTCTCATGACTGGCCGGGTTGAAGACACTTGCTCACATTAGACCAGGGTGCGTGAACAGCGTGGCAATGGTACGCAGAGGAAGACTTTTGTGTCAGGGATGAGATTTGGAGCCAGACTTCATCCTTCTCTTTAACTTTGGTGTCTCCAAACTTATAGCAGAAAAACAAAGAAAAATGTGCCAATATCTTACATGTCGCCTGCTGTTGGTCAGAATGCTACGTGGTATATGACGACATGTAGGATATTGGTCCCAAAAGGTTACGCAGCCTACTGATGTAAGCCGTCTTAGTCTAAGGATGTCATGATGCCATGTAAGCCCGGGGAGATCATAACACGGCCCACTCCCTTGTCATTACAAGGTGGGAACTGTGGGAAAAATTGACTTATTAGAGTTCAGATTTCCCCGAAAGGGTCCTGGTGCAGGATTTGGAAGAAAGAACCTGTTTTATGGGCCTGGTGCTGGAAAGAGCCTTGGCGTATTTTTCTGTTTCTTGGGGTTGGTGGGGATGTGAGCGGGAAACCTAGTGCATAGCTGTTTCTCAGCGCTCCGGCTTGGAGGCTTGCAAGTCCGTGGAGCTAGCAGAGAGCTGTGCAGTCATCTCTGGTCAGGCGGCCCACAGATGATCAGTACTGTACTTCCACCCAGAAACCCTAGACTTTATCACCCTCAGCATCTCCTGACGGGGGCTAAGAGTAAACTACGAACTCTGCGTGCCTTCTTCCACACCAATGTGGAGGATAGATAGCTCTGAGATTCTTGGCATCAACAACATTGGGTTTTTGTTGTTGTTGTTGTTGTTGTTGTTTTGGTATGTGTGTGCGCGTGCGCGCATTCCACACAGTGATGTGTGGGGATCAGAAGGCCTCTTAAGGGAGCCAGTTCTTGCCTTCCACTATGTAGGTCCCTGGGATTGAATTCCCATCATCCGTCAGCTTGCCCATATGGTTTCTTCACTGGCTGAGGCATCTCAGCAGCCTGCTTGGCCTTTTGCTTTTTCTTTTAAATTTTTGTTGTTGCTGCTGTTGTTGAGACAGAACCTTGCAATATATAGCACAGGCTGGACTCAAACTTGCGATCTTCCTGCTCCTCCTGAGTGTTAGGATCATCAGTGTATCTCCTCTCTCCTTTCTCTCTCCTTCTCTCTCCCCCAACCCCTTCATCTGAAAAATCTAGGAAGGACAGAAGAGTTCGTGTTTTTCCGAGGGTGAATTAACACTTAACTAGTTTTCAAGATGGTAGCCTCCTCAGCACCAAATGTCCTCTGGCTGCGAGCACACCAGAGGTCCAAAGACAGGGAACAGGCAGAGAACAGCAGGTGTGGAAAGGTGGGATCAGTAAGAGCTCTCTGCACCTGGTGAGGAGAGGGGCATCTAGAACACACCTGGTGTCTCCAGCACAAGGACAGCCGATGTCCTTGCCTGTCCCTCCCTCATGGTTGTCTCTACCCCGTGCCTCAGAGAGGGTCCACTGTCATATCTCAGTCCAAGCAAAGAGGGGCTTCCAAATGCCCTGGAACTCGAAGCTGCTCCGAGAGAGAGAAGAAATAAAGTTTAAGAAACCTCAATGAGAACACGGGCAGGTTATCACCCTTCATCCTGCTGGCCTTCTGTTGCACCGATCGGAAAATCTGGACTCAGAGGAGCTGCAGGTGTCTAAGAAGAACTTTGATTTTTCTAAACATTTACAATTCTCTTTTATGTATGCAGTCAAAAACGGGGCAAGGAAATCGAAAATGTAAATCTTCCAGCAAATGCATGTGTCAGGGAGATGCTGGGTGCCCTTCGCAGGAACCTGTTAGACAACAAAGGGGAGAAAACTTCCAAAGATGGCTGGTCCCACAGAACCAGGAGAGAGGGTGGATCTGAGGGCGGGACTTGCACTGCCGGTCATTGGCAGGTCTGGGTCTGGTGACAAACTGAAGGCTGGTGAGGACAAGAAGGTGTGTGAGTCCTCTGTCCTTCCAGGCTCGGGAGCTGTGTCCTTACGGAAACATGGTTTCTTGTTATGGTATCCCAAAAGGAACCTTCCTGGGAATCTCCCTAAAAAGACAGATCTATAAAGTTGTCCCCCACCTATCTCTTCTGCTCCCGTGTTCTGTTTTAACAAAATAGCTCATAGTGGGTAAATAATCAAATAGAAAATTTCATGACTATCAATGCTAGGAATCCGTTTGTAAGAACTATGCAAAAATGTACATGAAGGAAATCCGTTCTTAGGATGAACATGAACAGGAAGCCCAAAGGGAGAGGTATCTTTGTTCCTGGATAAGGGAGCACTATTTTAAAGGTCCTTTCTCCCTAAATAGTTTTGAAAGTTCACCCCAGTATACATCAAAACTTCAACCCCTGCTTTGGGTGTCTGATAAAAATAACTCAAATTGTGCTGGAACACAGTAACAATGAGATTAACTAGGGGATCCTTAAAAGAGTGGAAACAAGGGAGAATTTTCCTTCATAGATAATAAACCACAGCATAAAGCTGCCATGATTTAAACAGCATCCTACCAGGAAGAGAGAGAGAAAAAAATATTAGTGGAACAGATTGAGAGTTTCCAGAATTATAGCCATGTAAATCTCAGAATATGGTGTGTGATAAAGGGCATTTTTAAACAAGCAAGAAAGAAGATAATTCATTGAATGTGTTCAGGATAACTGGCTAGCTGTTTAGGGAAAAAAATGCCATCATCCCCACAAATAAATTCCAGACACTCTAAATGCGAAAAATAAAGCCACAAGAGCATTAGAAGAAAGTATACATGAATAGTCACATAATCTTGAATGGAAACTTCTAGCATGGCAAAAAAAAAAGCCATAAACCATAAAGAAAAAAATTGGAACATGTGGCAACATAAAAATTAAAAACTTCTGCACAGCAAACACTGTCAAAAAATAAAAAACAAGACACAAGCAAGAAAAAAATGTAGGACACATGTCAGAAGGTTAGTACCCAAATTGAACATTTCTGTGCTAATAAGATGCCAAACAATGCAATAAAGCAACACGAACCTTCACAGATGATAAACTGGCTTCAAGCTCAGGTTGTCAGACAAACAATATTTGGGACATACATGCAATAAGGAAACTGCATTCCTTCTTTACCTAAAATTGTAATTGAATGGGTAACTTCTGTTTTGAGTTGCTGGAGTTGGAAACCCTGTTCTGGGCATGTGACTTCATGTTGGTCTCACAGTAAGTAAGTGGGAGAGAAAGAAATGAACTGGCCTCTCTCTCCAACAGTGGTTTTCTCATCTGTCGTGCTGAGAACCAAATGGGGTAGCATATGTGAGGCGTGTGGAAAGGGGTTGGCCACAGAGAGTTCCCCAGTTAGCCTCCCTTTTTCCATACAAGGCTCGCACTACAAATGATCAGAGGTCCAGAAAGACAAAGGTGCTGGCCCAAGTCCACTCAGCTGAGAGGACAAAATTAAGTCATGCATTCTATGCCAGCTTATCCCACTCCCTGTTTTTCCCTTCCTCAAGTCCACTGGCTTCCCTGGCAATTTTCAGTGGCCCAGTGTGGTTCTCTTGTCTTTAATTCTTGGGTCTTACTGGATCTGGTCACCCTGTCTCTGTCCCATGGTTCTGACCCTCCACCCTATCTATCATTGCTCTAGCAAGTGGAAAGAATGAATCTCTTCAGCATTTACCGCGGAGTCTTGGTCATGAATTTGGGTGAAGATGACAATCAGCTAGGGAGGCTTGTGGTCTGTGCACTTCAGCCATAACAGACCAAAATACCCAGGAGATGTGTGTGTGTGTGTGTGTGTGTGTGTGCGTTTGCTCACATGTATGTATACACCCACGTGTGGGCATCTGTGTGAAAGCATATTCATGTATGCACACGTATGTGTACATTCGCATGTGGGCACGTGGGCATTATGTACTTGAGGGCATGTGGAGATTAGAGGTTGTTGCCAGGTGTCCTCCTCCAGCGTGCTGCTCTCTACATTACTTTCTGAGACAGGGTCTCTCAGTGAACCTTCAGCTCCCTGCTTGTCTAGACTGATTTGCCAGTGAGCCCCTCTGATCTTTGCGACTCCACTATCCCTGTGCTGTGGCACAGCGGTATCTGGCTTTTGTGTGGACACTGGGAATTGAACTCAGGTCCTCATGTTGATATAGTAAATCTGAGCTATCTCTACAGCCCCAGAAGTCAGCATTTTTTAAAGTTAAAACTCCTCGTGTTTCAACGTGTAGCTACAATTGGCAGCAATAAGTATTCATGAAGGTCTTGGTGTTGGGAAACATCTTGTCTGATGAAGTTGTCTCACCCAACTACATTATTTCCCAGAGAAGAGCACACGAAGACCCGGAGAAATAAGAATGGTTTGGCATAGAAGGCCCAGCACTTGAGAGAGGCAGAAGGGACATTGAACCTAGGCTGTTGCTGTTCTATTGGGTGTGTTCAGTTATTTTTCAATTCATCCCCAGACACGAGCTTTGTTTCCTCCTTCTCCTTCAGCCCCAGAAAGGACCTGGGTTTAAGTGACACTTACAGAGGTATTTGACATCAGCCCGTATTACACATGTCAGTTACTTGGGGGAGAGATTTACGATGTTGACCAGTGGTTTCCGAAGTTCTCAATCCATCATGGCAGGGAAGCACAGAGGGGCAACTCAGACCATTGCAGCTGGAGTATGTGTTGGAGGCCATTCACATCAGAGCCAGCTAGGAAACATGGAAAGCAGCAGGAACTGAGGGCAGGTGTAACCTTCAAAGTCCTTTCTCATTAGTCCTGGAAGACAGCCATGTGGGCTTGGGCTGTTCCAACCCAGTGAACCTGAACTCCATTTCCTGATTCAGTACCCTCTCGCAGCTCTTTAGTAGGTGATAAAAAAAACTAAGCCAATAAGCTGACATTGTCTTGGGTATTAGTCACTGTTGGTTGCTTATCCTTAGGGTAATGATGTTTCTGTTTCCTCTTCATCCATTGTTTATCTGTCCAGAAAATCCACTTGGAGGCTGGGGATGTGTCTCTGTAATAAGACACTTGCCTTGCAAGCGCAAGGACGTGTATCGGAGCCTCAGAATGCGTATAAAAATCATGTTGGGCATAGCGGTGCATGCTTGAAATACAAGTTCTGGAAAGGTGGAGAAAAGTAGATCCCTGAGGCTCACTGATCAGTCAGACCTTGTGGGTGTGTGGGTGGGTGGGGGTGATTGCACCTGAGGAATGATACCCAAGGTTACTCTCTGACCTCTAGATGTACACACCACACACACACACACACAGAGAGAGAGAGGGGGGGGGGAGTCCTTGGTCTAGGACTTGTGGCTAGAGAGTTGCAACCCGTGGTCTATGAAATACCAAGGCACTACAAAAATTCAAGAAGCCCATGAATGTGATTGAGACCAAGGCATTTTCATTTCCAGGAACAATGAGATATTCTTCCCATGAACAATGCAATCTCTCTCTTTTCACAAGTGTCTAAGGATATCTTGGCCCGGGCTTCAGCTTCATCAACAAGAAACCACAGAAGCAACCGTGGCATCCGTGACTGTATTAACTTTGCTCCAGAAAAAACAAAAAGATTATTTTCATGCTTTATTTTTCTTTTACAGTAGCACCAAATATCTTCCACTGTTATTTATACAAGTTTTAAATTATGGTAGGTTTTAAACCCAACTGTACGGTTTCTTAATGTACTAATAAGTTTACATGGCAATTATATATCTCGAAAATATTTTAATAACTGTTTTCAGGCTAATTGGCTTCCTTTTTTTTCCCCCAGCCTGTGTGTTTTCTCTTCTGCTTCAAAAATATTTAAAGCATCGAAGAGCATTATTTTGAGAAGAGCTTCAAGGAACAAAAACATTCCAGGACCCTTGTATCAGCATCCTTGGGACATGGGGGAGGCACATGGCGTTGAAAACACTTCTTCTAAGCTTCTTGAGTTCTATCAGTGGTCAAGCCCCATTGGTCAGAGTTATCAGAAAGTAGCTCCTTCAAGAAAAGTTGTCATCTTGGGGTAGCTCCTCTACTTTGAGAGTTCAGCTGTCTTCTAAAGCACAGCCATCATGGTTATGCAATGCTGGCGGTGGAACCCAGGGCTCCACGCACACTAGACAAGTGTTCTACCACTAAGTTACACACCCACGCAACCAGCTAGTCTGAAAGAGCATGGCGTATTAAAGATGCAGTATTATTAACAGTAAGCGTGGTGGGCCACTCGAGAAGTGGGGAGCCATCTGAAAGTGAGGCTCCTACTGTCTGTAGCTCTCAGGAGCCAGCTACTCTCTGCTCTTTCCCACACATCTGCCCAAATTTCTCTTTTCTGACCACCTTTCTTTCTTCTCTGGCTGTCCTCCCATAATTCCCAGTTCCTTCTAGCAGCAAGTTCTGATCCTGCATGACCTTGGATTTCAGCTTCTAGAAGCTCATTTCTCTTCGGGCTCTTGAGTGTAAATGGAGGCTGAATATAAATTATAAATGCTTGGCCAATGGTGCAGGCTTATTACTAACTAACTCTTACACTTAAATTAACTCATATTCCTTATTAACTCTTTGCCACATGGCAGTACCTTTATCATCTGCCCCCCTTGCATCTGGTGATTACTCCTTTGACTCCTCTCTTCTCCTTCCCATCACCCTTAGTTTGGCCGCTCCCCCTTTTCTCAGCAAAGCAGATGATCCCTGCCACTCTTCCATTTCGCAGCACCCACACTGATGCATGGTTAATAAAAGCTCAGGGTCAGAAATTGAGGTTCAGTTTAAAGATCTGAAAAGCAAAAGAGCTAGCTGGCTCTTACCTCAACCTCAGTCTGAAATGGTGATCCTGCCTCCAGGATTTTCAGAATGAGACTGTATCTGAGAGCTGTCTCCCCCTGTCTTATATTCCTCTCTAGGGCTGGGATTAAAGACATGCACCATCTGATTTCTATGGCAACTAGGGTGGCTATTGGGATTAAAGGTGTGTGTTACCATAACCTGGTCTGTAAGGCTGACCAGTGGGACTGCTTTACTCTCAGATCTTCAGGCAGTCTTTATTTATTAAAATACATTAGAAATGCCGCTACACCCACACCATAAGTACTCAGTGCTGTGGATGAGACGTGTCTGCACAGGACTCGATTGGGATCTCTGTTGGAGACTGGGGATGGCGTGAAGGAAACGACTGGCTCATCCCCGCCCTACACGTTCTCTCTTTCTCTGCTTTGGATTTGTTTTCAAATGAATTACAGCAACCAAATTCAGCTTTCCACAAGCCGTCTTGCCCTTGACGTTGTCAGGAGGTCCCAGGACTCCTCCACTTCCCTGTTGCTGCTTTAATTAGAAGGCTCCCCTCTCTGCCCCTTCTTGAGTGACAGCGAAGGAGGCCTCTGCCACATGTAAACATAATAGGCACCCGATGACAACAGTCACCTAGCAAACGAGATCCTTGGAGGACCTCTGCTGTGAGTCCAGTTCAAAGTGGCCGCTGGCTGACCAGTAATTAGCTTTGTGGAAATCTGCACGACGGACCTTGTGAACTACAAAGGACTACTTTGGGGACCGTGCTTCTGTCTTTAGAGGACCTTGGTGAGAGGTACTTCCCAGCTCTCTCCTGTGGCCTTGCACAGTGGAGCCGAAAAATGGATTAAGTCAGGAAATCATCGGTGCTCTGTGCGCTCACACACAGCCCGTTCTTGCATAGCTTTATGTGCTTTTCTCTTTTCTATACTCAAAGACCTGTTGACCTCTGTAATCTCCCCTCCCCCAGGCTCAGAAGAGACCAATAGAGTACATTGTGGGTAATCCAAGCCATTCTGGAACCCCAGCTCCTGAACAACCTCCCTGCATACCTTAGTTCCTCTAGGCTGTTCTAAGAGAGGGAAGAGTGCCATGTCCTGGCAGGGGCCACTAGCAGTTGGGGTGGCTTGAGAAATGGCCACAGCAGAAAGGCGATAGGAAGGAGACATATAAATCAGGGTGAAGGTGTTGAAAGGAGCCAGAGAAGATAACCCACAGGCCATGGCTGCCAGAGGAGTTCTAGAGAGCTGGCGAGTATTCAAAGCCAAGGGACTCAGAGCCAGGGCTGAGAAGCACAGTGCCTATAGAACTAAGAGCCTTGATAACCAACGTTTGCTTGGGGACTGTAACCATCCTTTCTCCTACATTATCAAGACTCATCCCCACTGTAGCCTGAGTTGGTGCTTTTGGTGGTTGGGTAATATTCCATTGCTTGGGTATCCATTGATAAACCATGATCAATTGTGAGACGTGGATAGCCATCTGGTAGAAATGGAGGTTGATTCCTCTTCTGGGCTGGTAGACATAATGATGTTAGGCAAGCTTTTGTGTGGATGGGTTTTCAGGTCTTGGGCACACATTCCAGAGTGTAATAGCTAGAGCTATTACATATAATAACATAGAGCTCCATGTTAGAAGTGGCTATCACTTGTAAGGTGGTAGAGACTGGAAACGTTAAAAGTAAGCACGGTGTTGTGGACCTGTCCCTGCAGTCTCACCATCTAGTGGGATTAGAGGATAATGGGGTTCGACTTTTCCCGTGTGACCCTGACTCTGTAGGGACAAAAGGGCATCACTCCTGTTGGGAGTGATGAACCTTTAAGGAGCACCGTGCTGGACTTCCTATGGAAGTCACCTGCGTCAGCTTAGGACCTGTGGTCCATGGCGGGTGAGGGTGGGGAAGCAGGACTCCACCAGGAGCCTTGATTGTTACATTGCTGGAATGTTAGTTCAGCCCTGGGCATGGTGGCACACATCTTTAATCCTAAGCACTTGGAGGTAGAATTCTTAGTGATCCTGGTCTACATAGTGAGTTCTGGGCCACCCAGGGTTATGCAGTGGAACCTTGTCTCAAAAAAGTTATTTTTTAAAAAAAAAATGGATCAAGGGCTGGGGAGGTGGTTAACTGGGTCAGTGCATTTGCTGCACAAGTGCGAGGACCTGAGTTCGAGTCCGCAGCACATACATTTAAAAATAAAAGAGCTGTGTGTAGCCACACACACACCTGTAGACTTAGCATCATCTGGGGCAGAGACAAAACCGCTGGGGCTTGCAGGCTGCCAGCCTAGTCTCCGGTTTGGTGAGAGACCCTGCCTCAAGGGAATAACGTGGAGAGTGGCTGAGCTAGATGGCCGATGCTCTCTGTCCATCAAAGACAATCATGGTTATTATTAAAGCATTCCCATGCAGGAGTGTGTGTGTGTGTGTGTGTGTGTGTGTGTCTGTCCTTCTGTGTATGTGTGTATGTCTATGCCCATATGTATGTCTCTGTGTCTATTGGCGTGCATGCGTATATTTCTGTGTGTGTCTGGCTGGCTGTCTATGCCTGTGTGTGTCTATATTGAAATGATGGGATTTTTTTTTTTTCTCTGTTAGGAAACAGATTTCACTGTCTGTCACTTGGTAGCACTCAGATCTCCATCTGAGAGAATTTGAGAATGCCATTCTAGTAGTAGGAATTAGCCTTGAAGCTGTGTTTTCAAAGCAACCGGAATTAACTGGGACTTGAGGGTTGGGTAACTTTGGAGGGAAGCTGATGGAGCTGGAGGGTGCCAAACCAGAAATTGTCCTTTTTCTCTCGCTTCAAACTTAGTCTCTCAGTGTTCTGGCTGGATAGTGTTATCTCCCAGTGTCCCGGATGAATGGTGCTCCCTCCCAGTGTCCTTGCTGAGTAACACTCCAATATCCGATGTCTTAGCTGAGTGGTACTTCCATCTCTGCTGACCTGGCTGAGCGGGAACTTGGGAAGAGAGAAAGGATCCCCAATGAGTCCAAGTTGGGGGGCCAGCCCAACTACCTCATCCAAGCTTGACTACCAATGACTTATCTGGGAAGCAACTTCTGTCTTGGGGTTATAATCTTTATGAGTGAGACACGGTTCTTTTCAGCTTCGGTGCTGTGTGCTGAGAACAAATGGGACAGGACCTTAAGTCTGAGTAACGACTAAGGAAGGGCTCTGGGCTACGAGACAGGCGTTGTGGGTCCTTGCTCAGCCAATAACTACTAATGACCCTGGACAAATCTGTACATGTGTTTCTTTATCCATAAAGTAGAGATATTTATCCAGGTACATCTCAGATTAATGATTAAAAAAATACACACATCTGGATAGGCAGATGGGAAAATGTAAAAAAAATATAGTCAGGTTTCTCAGGGATGATGAGGGTGGAGTTGGCAGGGGCTGCCTGCAGGATCTACTGAGCCTCTATATCTGTCGGGAGGGTCTGGAGTCTGACCCCATCTCCTGGAAGCAGCCACCAAACCCACTGGAATCTGCTCGGGTCACGAGCCTGGGGAAAGAGAGGGCTTTAGTGATGGGAAACAGAAAGGAAGGAAGCGGCAGGCTATTTCTAAAATTGTGACCACAGGAGGATTCTAAGAAACAACAAAAGAGAAGACCACTCTGCGCATAAAGCTGTTTGGAAAGAGAATACTTAAGAAAGGGCGTGGCTAAGTTGCAAACAGGGAGCCCAACTGGCCTGGAGACCCGCCTGGTCCCCCGCAGAGAATGGCTGGCCCCAGAGCCCTGCGGACGGGAGAATGGAGATCTGGGGTTCCCATGGCTCTGCGCGGGGCAGGCTCGACTTCACAGATGGCCATTGTTCTTGATGCCCCTTTGTTGTTCTTCCCCAGGCGCCAGGCAGGTGGAAACTGGGGGAGGCACGGGTTGCCCAGAGATAAGGCCTTTTTATGAGCTTCCTGGTTTAGCGGAGAGGAACTTCTCCAGCTGCTAAGAAAGCTGGCTGATCTCTTTACCTGGCTTCTTTTGGGAGGCTGCCCAGCTGCCACACTCCCTGCGGGAAGCCCAAGAGATGGAGGTGTTAGCTGAGGTTGCTGTGGTCCACCAAAACAATTCCTGGCAAGCATATGCCCAAAGAGACAGCACCCCATCCCTTTGGGGATTTAAAAGAATAGGTCATTCCTAAGGTCTCTCTAGAAACTTCTTCTGACTCCTCCAGGAAGAAGGAATGTGAAAAGGGATGGAAATAAAAATCTAAGTTCAAGGCTGGCCTGGGCCGCATAGAGAATTGCAGACCAGTCTGCACTGCACAACAAGAGCTGGTCTTAAAATTTTCACAAGAACGTGAGGAGATTGGGATGGGGGGGGGGAGGAGAATGGCTAATAAACATTTGAAAAAGTTCTCAACATCCTTAGCTATCAGGAAGACGCAAATTAAAATCGCTTTGAGATTCCACCTCACTCAGTCTTCAGAGTGGCTATTATGCTGGTACCAGGTAAGGAAAAAGGAAGGGACCCTCTTGCATTGCCCGGAGGAATATAAACTAGCACATTCATATCGAAATCAGGCTGGATGCTTCTCATAGAACAAAAGGTAGAACTCCCGAGACTCAGCCTGGATTCCCAGGGTGTAGATCCGAAGGCCAGCAAATCAGCAAACCGTAGCGATCAGCGCAGCCATGTTTACTGCTGTGCTATTCACAATACCCAGGAAATGGAGCCAGCCTAGCCATCCATCAGCAGATGAACAAAGGAAACAAGGTACATCCACACAATGGCGTTTCATTCCGCCCAAAAGAAAAATGAAATCAGGACATTTGCAGGAAAACAGATCAAACTAGAAATCATTAGTAAGTGAATTAAGCCAGCCTTAGACAAATACCACACACTTTCTCTCGTCATGTGCAGACCCTAAATTCAAAGTTATAGAGAGGGTAAGGGTGTTCTCAGTTTGGAGAGTACTTGCCTGGCAGGCATGAAGCCTTGGGACCAGTCCTCCACTACCATATAAGCTAGTCATGGTAGCACAGGTCTGTAATCCCAGCACTTGAAAGGTAGAGACAGGAAGGCTAAGAGTTCAAGGCCGTCCTCTGCAATGTGTCAAGTTTGAAGTCAGCCTGAGCTGCATGAGACCTGGTTTCAGAAAATCACGTGTGTGCACACATGCACACACATGTGTGTGCATTCTGTGTGTGTGCGCGCATGTGTGCGCGTGTGTGTGTGTTACAACCACAAAGAGATCATGAGAGAGGTGGGAGAGATTGTAAGGAAGGGGGGAGGTAATGGAACACACATGACATGAAAGCAGAAGGGGAGTATATGGGGGAGAAGGGGAGCAGCCAGAGTGGGGGCAGGGAGCGCAAGGGAAGGGAATGCATGGTGGTGAAGCGTAACACATGTATGAAAATGCCCTGATGAAACCCATTACTTTGTGTGCTAGCTTAAAAATCAACATAAAAAGAAATAAAATACTAGCACTCTGTGGAACGAAACAAAACCTGAGAGAGCAGCCGCATAATTTTTTCTAAATTCCAGATACAACGGGGGTGGCTTGGAAATGTTCGAGAAGCCTGAAAAACCTCAAGTGAAGTGGTTTGAAATGTCCAGACTGGCTTCCGCATCTTGGGCATAAATAGAGAGTAAGGAGCCTATGAAAATTCTATTTCTAGGTTTGTATTTATTTCTATGACAGTGATTTATTTGGGAGGGGGCACATGTCACGGTGTGGAGGTCAGAGGACAAATGGGAGTCCATTCTCTCCTTCCACAGCATGAAAACTGCCGACTGAGCTCAGATCAGCAGCCTTGGCAGCAAGCTCCCTTCTCCACTAAACCGTCTTGCAAGCCCCTGTTTCTAGTGTTTAGAAGGCCCTCTTCATGCTTCCCCAAGACAACTTCCCTAGTTTGTATATGCGGGAGGTGTGCTTAAGAATACCCCCAGCCGCACTCCCCTGCATCTTCAGCCTTTGGTTTCAGGCAACTTGACAAGAGTCCTCACTAAGTGAGATGATGCCATCTCCTTCTTGTTTGGTTTCACATTTCTGCATGATTAGTGATATTGAGCCTTTTTCTTTTCTCATATCCTTGTTGTCTAATCTTATAGTCTCCTTAAAAACATCTATTTGGGTCATCTGCCTACTTTCTTAAAAAGGATTTCTTTTTCCTGTTGAGTTGTTCAGCTCCTTGTATCTTCTTGATATGCGTCACAGGCAGAAAATAGCTCACAAATATGTTTTCCCACTCTGTCATTGGTCTCTTCACCCTGTCGCTCCTTTTCTTTGTTGCATAGGAGTTTTTAAAACTAACTGCAGTCCTTTTTGCTTTTGTGGTCCATGTTTTTAGGGTCGTATCAAAATATTCTTGCCTAAACCAATATCTGTAAGGGTGTTTCCTTCTTATCCCTTCTGAGTAGTTTTGTTGTCTTGGGACTTATATTTGAGCAGACTGTTATCTTGGTCATTTTTATACATTCTAAAATAACCACTGTTGCTGATGGCCTGGGTACTATTACTGTAAAAATTAAGAAAAATTGTCTTATAGATTGCTGTAAGGTTGAAGGGTTCTATATAAGAACAACACCCAATTTGTGAGTGGGGCATGAAATTGCTGCTCCGATGAACATGAATGCTAAGGTAATAAAGCTTTATGTCCCAGTGGAGGAACAGTTGTGAACCGTAAGAGTGAGGGAGATCAGCAATAAACAAACCAATAACAAAAATGAGATACTGTTAAGTGCTGTGCAGAGGATGAGAGAGGGTGGTATTGGTCAGTGACTGGTGGTCACTTTCAGTCTCTTAATGTAGGATTCCCCTCTGTATGCTGTGAATATGTTTTTAATGCCATTGGTTATTAAAGAAGCTGTTTAGGCCAATGGCTTAGTAAAGTCAGGCAGGAAATCCAAACAGAGATATAAAGAGAAAATAGGCAGAGCTAAAGAGACACCATGAAGACACCAGCCACCAGTCAGAAACTTATAGGTAGGCCACAGTCTTGTGGTGATACACAGAAGGGTTAATTTAAGATGTAAAAGTTAGGGGGGCTGGAGAGATGGCTCAGCGGTTAAGAGCATTGCCTGCTCTTCCAAAGGTCCTGAGTTCAATTCCCAGCAACCACATGGTGGCTCACAACCATCTGTAATGAGATCTGGTTCCCTCTTCTGGCCTGTAGGCATACATGCAGACAGAATACTGAGAATATTGTATACATAATAAATAAATCTAAAAAAAAGATGTAAAAGTTAGCTAGAAATATGCCTAAGCTATTGGCCAAGCAGTGTTGTAATGAATATAGTTTTGTGTGATTATTTAGGTTTGAGCAGTCGGGAAACAAATGAGCAGCCTCTGCTGACAAAATGTCATGCCAACGTGAGGCAACTATATCCACATAAAACCTGAGAGCACTTGGAAAGGAATTCTAGACACAAAAGAACAGAGCTAAGCACAACTTCTTGGTAGCAGTTTTTTTTTTCAGATTTGTTCTGTTTGTAGAAGTAAACAGAAGCACAATTCCTTTAAGAGAAGGCTTCCTGACCCAGTAGTAGCAGCAAAAACTGTGTGGCTCCTTTAAGAAGGCTTCCTGATTCATGCTAGTTTCACAAATGGCTTTGGCTCTTTCAGGAGGCTGAGCACTTGAATGGGGCTTGTGGACAGCATGCTGCAATTTACTTGGTGGCAGCATAGGCCAACTGCTTCACAGAGTTGAGTTGGTGATCATGGTTCCCACCCAGTGGTCCAAGAACTGTTGGAAAAGGTACCTCTGCTATACTGAAAAACTGAGAGAGGTGAAGCCAGCATCCAGGGCTGATGCAACCAAGCTGCTTGCCATTTTAAAGTGCTCCTGGTCAGAAAATGATTGCAGATATGCAATAGAGACAGATTCAGACAGAAACACATCTCTGAATGGGTCACAGTGTGTTTTTAAAAATGTACAAAAGCTTGAGAGAAAGAAGAAAAAGAGTACAGACAGTTATAAAAGAAATAATAGTTTTAAAAAAATAAAATAAAGTCTTTAAAGAGACAGAGTGCAGACAGTCATAGATTAAAAGAATAGAGAAAAATAAGCCATGAAAGATGGAAAATACACAGAGTCTGGATAATGTATATTATTGTATTTTCTTTGAATTTTTTGACTGTGAATGAGCTAAGTACAGGGAGACATTTCATTGTATAAGCTGCTAGGCTAAACCAAAAAATATATTTTAAAGGTATCTTGACTTCAAAATTTGGGTCTAAGGATATGTTGCTTTGGAAAAGAGGTTCTGCTTTTGTTTCTACGGAGGGTAGAAAGCTGTGAATTCCTTACTGGCTAATATGGTTTGATCAAACATGTCCACCTGAAGCAATGACTCAGATGGTCCAACATCCATAACAGCTTCAGAATTACTGGCTGAGATGGACCTACCACACAGGATACCCCATGAAAGACCTGATTAACAGCATCCCCAATCAACAGGAAGTAATTTAGAGAAAAATATCCAAATTCCCTAAATGATTGTTTATAAATGTTTATTTATATTTAAAGGGGGTATGCTATAAGGTGAATATTTTGCATTAGTATGGATCTTGGTTTATTGATACAAATTTAAGGTCAGTTTTGCTACATGTATATTTCTGCTCTTGATTAAGGTATTGTGTTTGTGCAACTCATTAAAAATATAGTGTATAATTAAGAAATACAGTTAATAGATAGTCATCTATAATAGTCAAGCTTGTAGTCATGTTAGTTAGGTTTTCTAGATGTACAGCAATATATTTCATTTGGATAGGTATTCTTCAACCCTTTCAAAGACCTACAGAATATAACATTTAAAATGTTTTAAGAACTTAGACTTTTCTTGACAGTGAGACATGTCTGATTCTGGCAGCCCCACTTACTTCACAGAGGTTGATGGGCATTTAAGAAACTTACTATGGAATTTTCCTTTAATACGACAAGGCTAGCCATATGGGCAAGAAGCTGCTCTTACCTGGACTGCTTGACGGTATGCTGTAAGAACTGGACATGCAGGACCCACAGAAAAATGACTGCTGAGCTTGCCAAAAGAAGGTAAAACAGTCCTTCAGGTTTCCTGCTTTATGAAAGAGTCTGGCAGACATTCTGCAGGATACAGAAGAAAGTGACTGACAAACTGCCAATAGCAGCAAAACAGTCTTTCAAATTTCCTACTTCATGAGAAAGTCTATTAATACTATGGGCCTGTAGGCTGAAGATGGATGCCCTGCCCCAATCTTACAGAAGAACTTGGGGTGACAGGCAGCAAGATGTCTCTGTTAATTCTAGAGTTTTGGAAGTTGCTTACAATGCACTTACTGTTAACTTAGGTAATAGTATATACTTCTGGAGTCTTTGATGAAGTTGAAGTTATATAGTTTATATATAAATATATATATATATGAAGTTGAATAGATAGTTATGATTATTATTTTCCTTAGTTATGATAAAAGAAGAGTAGATATAAATATTATAACTGTAATTCTTGCTTGATACCTGTTTTGTTATATGTAATTTTACTGTTTTAAATTTAAAGCCTTTCTTTTTATTTAAACAGAAAATGGGAGATGATGTGGTATTCCCCCTCTGTATGCTATGAGTATGTTTTATTTCCATTGGTTATTAAAGAACTTGTTTTGGCCAATGGCTTAGCAGAGCAAAACCAGGTGGGAAATCTGAGCAGGGATATACAGAGAGAGTATGTGGATCAAGGAGACGCCATGTAGCTGCCGAAGGAGAAGGACACGCTAGAACCTTACCCAGTAGGCCTCAGCCTCATGGATACAGATTAATAGAAATGGGTTAATTTAAGATATAAGAGATAGCCAGGAATATGCCTAAACTATTGGCCAAGCAGCATTGTAATTAATATAGTTTCTGTGTGATTATTTGGGTCTGAGCAGTCGGGAAACAAATGAGCAGCCTCTGCCGACAGTCTCTTTCTGGGAGATAGCTTTTCTGATGCAGATAGGCATGAGTGGTACATCTTTCTTTGTTTCTTCTCTGTAGTGTATAAAGATGAGAGGTGCCTGATCTTCTGGTTCATCTTTCACTTACACAGACATTCACTCATTAACAGTCCAAAGAGCAGGCTACCCACGGGGGTCACCTCTTGTTCTTTTCCAGCCCTTCCTTGTACCTGCCCCATTGTCTACCTGCCACCGCCACCCCACACCACAGACCTGAGTCTGAGCACAGCATTGTTGAATATACGAAGTGCATGGTGCACATTGGGGAGTGTGAAGGTGCAAAGGAGCAACCTGAGCTTGGTTTGCCCACAGGTCAACCTCCCCAGGTTGGTTGTTTGATGATCCATTTTTACTTCATTTCTCAGGGGAATTTAGAATGAAATAAACCAGTGTGGTGAACATTTGAGTTAGAATCTCTTGGCATCTACTACTAACTAACAGTCATTGCCAGATCATGTGTCTGACATAGGCTCCAAGATGGTGGGTAGTATCATATCTTGATTTTCACCACAGTGTGCCAACTCTCTGAGTCCTACCCATCTAGGACACTTCCCCTCCACACAAAAGAGAACACTCAGTCATTTGCTTAAAATGGTACTATTTATTTAAAATTATTTAAAACCATTTATTATTGCTACTGTTGATGCCATTGGAGATGGTGGTAGTGGTGGTGCTGCTGGTGGTCATGTGTGTGTGTGTGTGTGTGTGTGTGTGTATGTAAGGCAGGGGACAACTTTAAGGAGTCACCTCTTTCCTTCCATTCTGGGTTCCCAGGGTTAAGCTCAGATTTTCAGGCTTGTACAACCAGCTTACCCACTGAGTCATCTATCCAACCTCTATTTTTTACATTATTAAGAATTATTGTATATAAAGGGGTTGGAGAAATGGCTCAGTGGTTAAGAGTACTTGCTGCTCTTCCAGAGGACCCAGGATGGGTTCCAGCATCACGTGGTGGCTCACAACTGTCTGTGACTCCAGTTCCAGGGATTCAACCCCTTCTTCTGGCCTCCTCTAACACTGCATCCATGTGGGGCACAGACATCCATGCAGGCAAAACACCAATACATGTAAAGTTAAAATAAACAATTAATAATAATTAATTAAAAGAAAATAATTAAACTAAACAAATCTTTAAAAATTGACATACTAGCATTCTTTCACATCAAAATCCTGCCATCTGCCCCCTCTGTTGTAGCTGGACGTTCAGGCAATTTCTTTTGTCTCTCAGGATGATGCTGTAACAGACATCCCTGCCTGACTCCTGGTGCTCGTGTGGGACTGTTTCCAAAGTAAACTCCTAGTAATGGGATTGTAGTCTGTGTTAAGGGCAGGTGCAGTCTCCTTAGATAAGGCCCAGTGTTTCCCACGGAAAGACTTCACTTGAGCAACCTTCTCTACAGTGAGGGAGATGAGCTCATGGCCAGGTGGGCTCGTGATTGCCTTTTGTAATCATGATATAGGAGATTGTCGGTTTGTTCAAGTAACTATAAATCCAAGTGAGTGTGCATGTGTGTGTGTGCATGTGTGTGTGCTTGTGTCCAGGTGAACTCATGATTGCCTTCTGTAATCACAATATAGGAGATTGTCAGTTTGTTGAAATTACTGTAAATCTAAGTGTGTGTGCATGTGTGTGTGCGTGTGTGTGTTCTGGGGATTGAACCCAAGGCCTCACGCATGCTAAGCAAGTGCTTTACCACTGAGCTACTTCCCCAGTCCTTTTGTACTTCCTGTTTTAGAACAGGCTCTAAATAACCCAACCAGGTCAGTCCTCCTGCCTCAGACTCCCAAGTGGCTAAGACGGTTTGTCTATACCACAAAGCCTGGTTTATAAAAGTATTTGAATTTCATTTTTTTAGGAAGCAGGGTGCTGATTCTACCACATCATACATGTGGAAACCAGAGGACACGTCCCTGGAGTCTATTCCCCTGCTCCATGTGGATCCTCGGGATTCAGTTCAGGTCATCAGCATTGGTTACAAGTGCTTCAACCTGCTGACCTATCTGAGTCCCAGTGTAAATTTAATTTTAATGAATGTACAATGAAGCACTTGGTCTCAGGCAGAAGGAGCATCCTGGGCAGGATGCTCTTGACAGAGGTTTTTGTCCTGCCCAATCCCGCAGTCGTTCAGTCCCAAAGAAACACACAGAGGCCTACATTTATTATAAACTGGTTGCCTATTAGCTCAGGCTTCTTATTAACTAATTCTTACATCTTAAATTAGCCCATTATTCTTGTCTATGTTAGCCACGTGACTTGATACCTTTTATCGATGAGACGTTCTCATCTTGCTTCCTCTGTGTCTGGCTTCCTCTGTGACAACTGCAGACTGAGCCTTTCCTCTTCCCAGAATTCTCCTGTTCTCGTCACCCTGCCTCTACTTCCTGCCTTTATCTACCCATGTGTTTCCCATCACAGAAAGGGACTCTCTAAGAAAAACAGGCTATTGTGCATATATGTTCATCCCTTTATGTCACGGGCTCCACATCTGGTGGTTCAAAAAAAAAAAAAAGTGTGTGTGTATTTGTGCATGTATACAGAGGCCAAAGAGCAGCTTTGGGTGTTGTTCCTTGGACTCCATTCTCATTTTCATTGTGTCACTCTCTGGCCTGGGATTTGTCTGGTAGGTTACACTGTTTGGCCAGCTATCTAGAGCAGTGGAGTCCAGCGTGGGGAGAGAATAAACCTACTTATCTCCATCAACCCAGCAGGGGAGTCAGAAGTGCGCACCACCTCACCTACCTTTTCAAACGGGCTTCTGAGGATCAAACTCAGGTCCTTGTGCTTGCATGGGAGCCACATTATCGACCGAACTATCTCCCCAGCTTTAGAAAGTATTCATTAAAATTATGTCTATACTGAACCAGTACAAGACACCATTTTTTTATCATTATCCCATGCTGCCCCCAACCCAAACAATGCAACATGCCAACAATTTCCATTGCCACTTACTGTGTGTGCTCTATACTATCTGCAACCTGGAGTTATTTCAAGTGCACAGGAGGCTATATATAGGTTCTGTGCAAATCCACTGTTGTTAATAAGGGCTTTGAGCATCTTGGCTCCTGGTGTCACAATAGCCATGATTCTGTACAACCAGAGGTCTCCATCTACTTAACCTGGCCAGGGTTAGGGACCCAGTGGCATATCCCTGGAGCACCAGCATCTCAGGAGGCTGAGGCAGTGGAAATTGCAGAAACCCAGAAATGGGAAACCAGCTCTCAAGTAAGACCCTGTCTCAAGAAACAACAAATATAGCTAGTTACAACGCTGGGGAGGCAAAGGCAGGGTTTCTCCGGCCCGTTGGCCAACTGTGTCAACTGATCAACCTCTGGGGTTCAGTGAAGAACTCGATCTCAAAAAATTAGGTGGAGAGGATTTGAGGAAGACATTCAACGTCTTTCTCTAGCCTACACACACACACACACACACACACACACACACACACAGGAACACACTCACGTACACATGAACATACACAGTAATATGGACATACACAGAGGAAGATACCTCATGTCCATCACTGCCCTCCACATATACACATGTGCATGCACCCCACATGTGCACACATGAATACATAAATACACTCACATATATGAACCCACACATAATAAGGTAGACAGTGACAGGAAGACACATCATGTCCATAACTGGCCTCACATGCAAAGCACCACCACACATGAGCACGCACGCACACACATACACACACACACACACACACACACGATTTTTTTTCCAAGTTAGAACTTCTACTTCACAGACATGTCTCCGGCATCTCATTGTGGGCTGACCCCAGCAGCATCCTCCAGAGACCTTTGCCAGTTCGTGGAGAAGCCGTCGTGCCAACAGCAGCCACCATGGCATGACAGAGGAAAAGGCTTTTAGCCTTTCACCTTGCTGTGCCGCTCAGGTCTGGGTTCTGAGGCCGAAGGTAAAAGCCCCAAGATAAACAACCCCAGCTGCAGCTAGCTGTCTTGGGGGAGATGTGCACTTCTGAGATAAGACCAGCCACCCCTATTTTATGATACTAATTGCTGAGAACAGGATGTTCACGCACAAACACCCCACCCTGGCCCTCCCAGCCTGCTGCTCTGATTAAAATGAAGCCCTATGCTTATGAACCCAACCCCTTGCGGAACTGAAGTGCTGGGAGTCATTTTCCCTCTGGGGGGAAAAAAATCCAATTTCCAGAAGGTAGAAGGTACGGCTCACCACAGCAGGCCGCCATGTGGCTTTAAACAAATAATGCAAAAATCCCCAACACCCCCAACAAAGAGACCGCTCCCTTTATAGGACAGCTTTTTATTTTAGTTTATTGTTTCATACTTTATTTTTTCATCCCACTAATAAATTTTGGCTCCTCCCCTCCCCCCTTAACTCTAATACCTTGTGGGGTACAGGAAAGTAAGTCTGAACTGTAAGCATCTCTTGACCTAACTACTTATTAAAAACACTAATATGCTTGACGGCTTTGAAGTCGGCCTCACAACAAAGGGAGCGAGTTCGTCTGGGCCACTGTAATCCGTGATTTGTCACTAAGTTATGACATCCAGCAGAGCCGTGTGACAGTGCAAATCAATCACCCTGCGAGCTCTGCGGGGCCTTCCCTGCCTCCCCGCAGAGTTTCTGCAGTTTAATTAGCTTTCTTCACACCACCTCCACGTGCATCTGCAGCTTCAGCAAGAAAGAGACACCGAGAATGGCTGCTCGGAAAGTGGGGGCCTTAGGAAAGTTCATATCGCAGAAAGGGAAAAAAAAGTCTGGAAAAGGAAACATCAGAGACCTTTGTAGTTTGGGCTTTCGATGTATTAGGCCTGAGATCCACAGGCGTGGGGTCCCTGGTATTGCTAAGTTTAGACTTGCAAAGCAATGGGCGTGCAGCCTTTGTGGAAGAACCATCAGATGGTAGCAAACGGCTTTTCCTCGTTTGGGTAGTCGTTTGTTTTTCTTTTTGGTATTTCTTCTTCCACTCCAGTGCACTTTCTTTGGCTTTTCCTGCAGGAATTCTTTGGGTCCCCATCCTCCAGAACCCACGGACATGAAGCAGCGAACATCCCCAGGTTGCCCAACTTGTATAGAACTGTGGGTGAATTCTTGTGGGTCAATGGCACTCCGGAGAGCAAAGACTTGCTCCTCTGTTCATTTTGTTGCGATAAATAATGCCAGCCAAAGAAGAAAGCAGGAATAAGGCTGGGCAGTTGGGAGTCATTGACAGGGACTGCAGGGGTGAGAACAAATCAGGCCACCGTGTCACACACAGAGTGACACTTTTGTCCTGGCCCTGGGGGAGCAGGGCAGATGAGATCAAACTGACCCTGCCTGCGTTGGGGGTGTCCTGATGCTGCCCAGTTCCTCTGAAATACCATTTACTGATGGAGGGGGGCGGAAGGCAGCCAGGCAGCTGTTGCGTCTGACTGAGAGGCCAGCCGTGCTGATTTCAGGCAAGGGGGAGGGCGATCTTTCACCTTTGAGACTTCTCTTTCCTTGCTTGTTTTTGGGGAAAGGATTAACACATGGCAGAGGCCGGGAGGATTCCTTGTGTCACCATTCTGTCAGTGCTATGCAGGTGACAGACTCTGTCTTCTACAAGGGGGTGTGTCCGATGCACCTGAGGGTATGTCTTCTTTTATGCGTGTGTACGCATTCATGCACATGGACATGTGGAGACTAGACATTCATGTTGGGTGTCTTCCTTGACCACTTTCTTCTCCATCTGTTTTCTAGAAAGTATATTTCTGGAGCTTACTGATTCTGCTAGGCCGACTGGCCCACAAGCCCCAGGGCTCTAGGTCTGTCTCCATCTCCCAGGTGCTAGCGTAAAGGTGCGCACTGCCTTCTCTGCGGGTTTTCATGTGGGTCCTGATGGATTTGAACTCTGATCCTCAAGCTTGTCTGGAAAGCACGCAATGGACTGAGTTTGCCCAGCCCACAAGGAAAGGTGTCTTTTAAGAGCATGTCCCAGGTGGGCAACCTTGAGATGTTGCTTTTCCTGCCTCTAGTTCAAGGTGGTTTTAATCCTTGCTCCTGCCGCTTTATTCTGAGTCTGTCTTATCATGGCACATCACAGCTGTGGGACAGGAGGGTAGGCTTACCTGAGTTGCCTGCCCTAAGAGAGTGCAGCCCGCACCCTCCTACCTCTTCACCCCAAGTTCTCAGAAGATGGTGGCAAGGAGGGCCTGGCCCAGCCTGCAGGGTTTTTCTCCCTACATCAAAAGGTCACATGGCCATTGCTACAAAGAAATGAGTGAATATGCCTCACACAGACATGAAAGAAACAAATGTCTATTGTTTGGCTTAAAGAGGCCAATCTGGAAAGACTGCCTGGTGCCTGAACCCAAGTCTCTGACACCATGGAAAAGGCAAAAAGGAGACAAGAAAAAGATGCGACCCAGGGAGACGGCTTCATTGGCGAAGCGGCTGTGGCGTAAGAGTTAGGACCTGAGTTCTGATCTCTGCTATCCACATACAAGCCAAACGTGGATGCATACATCTGTAGCCCTGGTAGCTGGGTGGGGGAAGGGAGAAACAAGAGGGGTCCTAGTGCTAAGTTTCCTCCAGTGAGCTGGGGATTCAGTGAGAGATCCTGCCTCAAAAAATATAAGATGGAGGGAGAACACTCAAGGAAGACACCCATTGCCAGCTCTGGACTCCACAGACGGGTACACATACATTCACCACACACACACACACACACACACACACACACACGGTGGGAGAGGGAGGGAGTGCTGGAGAGAGAGAGAGAGAGAGAGAGAGAGAGAGAGAGAGAGAGAGAGAGAGAGAGAGAGAGAGAGAGAGCAGCATTGCCAAGAGCTGGAGAGGAAGAAATGAACAAGAGCCAAGGCATTTGTATGTATTTATAATATTATAATGGGGTTTATTATGACATTTTCACACATGTATCATTTGACTTTGCTCATATTACCCCCACCCTAATACCCTTCACTTGTCTCCACTCTCTGCCAGTACACAAGGCATTTTTCAAACAGTAAAGCTTCTATATAACACTATATTTATGTATGAGTTATCAGCTCGGTGTGAGCCTTAATGGAAACACTGGCCTTCAGCTAATGATGGCGTATCAATACCTACACGTCATTTGTCCCAGAGGTATCACAGGAGTGCACACTGTGAGGAACAGGAGAAGGGTAGGGGGCGGACACGGGAGAGAGAGTCTTTGTAGTTCCTACTCTTTGTGTGCGTGTGAACTTAAAACTGCTCCCAAGAATAAAGTCTATTAATTAAAATCTGCAGAGAAGGTCACAGGGACAAAAGCCACCAAAGCAGGAGGGAGAGGAGTGTGAGCAGGCAAGCCTCCTCTTTCTGTGAGCTCTGTTTTGTAGTTGGTTGCCCGAAGGGAGCCACTGAGATCGTCCGTTACCTGCAAACTGCCTTTCTTCAGTCGCTGGCTTCCTCCTGACTCCCTTTGAGCATGTAGCAGCAGTTGTCCCAAGTGTGACACCTGAGTCCAGGGCTGGCCTTCATTCTCTATGACCTCCAGAGAAACGGCAGTACCGCATGTCTCGTGATGGGTGGATGCGGGTAGCCTTTTAATATACTGACTCAATATTTATTTAGGGTCTTTGAGACAGGGTCTCACTATGTAGCCCAGGCTGACCTCAGATATCAATACTCCTATTTCTGCCTTGTGAAGGTTGGGCTTACAGATGTGTGCCAGAGTGCCTGGCTTTTGAATCATAATGTGTGTGTACAAGTGCTCACACAATGTGTGCATGCACACGTGTTTGTACAGGCTTGCACATGTGTTTAGAGGATTTAGGTGTTATTCTGCCTTGGGTAATACCCAACTTTTGTTTTGTTTAAGAGACATGTTCTCTCATCCAGACATGGAGCTAGGCTGGCTGGGCATTGAGGCCCAGGAACCTGTCTGTGTATACATATGCTCATAGTATAAGCACGTGTCACCACTCCTGGTTTAGATTTTACTTATTTTTTATGTATATGAATGTTTTGCCTGTATCCAAGCATACGCACCACATGCATGCCTGGTGCCAGTGGAGGCCCAAAGAGGATATAAGATGGCCTGGAACTGGGGTTGCAGACTTTTGTGAGCCACCATGTGGGTCCTAGGAACCAGACCCAGATCCTCTGCAAAAGCAGTTAAGTGCTCTTCACTGCCGGGCCATCTCTCCAGCACCCATGCCTGACTTTCTGCACAAGTTCTGGTGATCAAACCCAGGTCCTCTTGCTTGTGTGAGACAAGAACTTTGTGTTCTGATCTGCCTTCTCAGCCCTGAATCATCTTTTGAAGTACCCAAAGAAAGCCTTGGCATAACACTTCAGAAGAGAAGCTGTTCTTTGAGGCTAAGCGAGCCATTCGCAATCATAGTCAGGCTCGTTCAGAATGGTCACACCTTTCAGGGCTCCCAAATCCCCATGGTTTTGTCATGGGGTCACCTGCTATTGATCCCCCTCTCCTAGGCTGAGCTTTCTTTCAGGAGGTCAAACTGACTCTGTGTTTGTTACTCGAGGCTACGTCATTTTTATTAAGTCTTATGATCCCTCTTACGCCTCAGTTTACCTCTCCATAAAGCTCTTCTAACATAAGCCCAGACGCATTTCCTTGCCTCTAAAATACCAGAAGCTCTGGGGACCGAAACGCTTAACAAAATAGAAAGTGTCCTCTGTAGATGAATGCCACCTTGGCTCACACACCCTCCAACCACAGTGAAGAGAGACTGCATGTTCTCCTACCCGACTCTGCCCTTGAAAGAGGGACAAAGGCCACGGCTGTTTGCTCCGGCTCTGGGGGTGTGGGATGGGGGATGGGGCCCGGGGAATGCATCTCTTACTTGCAGGCAGAACCATGGCTCCGACCATACTCTGAGGATCAGCTCCTGACCCAGGCCTGGCTGCTTTGCTGGATTCCTCATTCACCTGAACTCCTGCTCAACCCAGACAAGGAGTTTTCCTGTCCCTCTGCCCATCCCACCCTTTCCTGTCCCTCTGCCCACCCCACCCACCAGGTTCACCCTTCCTGTTCACCATCTGACCCAGCACTTTCAGGACTCCGAAGCTGGCCTCCGCAGAGCCCTACCACTGAGGAGGGAGCTGGGCATCCTAAGAAGCCCTTTCAACACTTGAGGATAAGGGGAGAGCTCTGAAGGTGGCAGGGGCCGCTTCTTCTGGAGACTACATCACTCTGGAGCTTGATTTTCTGGGAGAAAGGCCTTCTTATCACAGAAGGGAGGAGGTCCTTTTGAACAATTACCCTTGCCTGTCCTGAACCACCACTCCCCCATTTCATGAACTTTCAGGTCTAGGTAGGTGAATCGTGGGGAGAAGACCAGAGTAGAGTGGTATATTATTTGTGTTTTAATAAATAAAACTTGCCTGAAGAACAGAGGGCAAAGCAGCCACACTAGTCAGCCATATAGGTCAAGGAGTGGTGGCTCACACAACTTTAATACCAGGACTTGGGAGACAGACGCAGATGGATCTCTGTGAGTTCAAGGCTACCCCGGGCTACGTGAGATTGATCCAGAAACAGATCCAGGTGGTGGTGGCTCATGCCTTTACTCCCAGTGTTTGAGAGTCACACACCTTTAGTCCCAGCACTAGGGAGGCAGAGACGGGAGTGATACAGCTGGGCAGAGAGAGGAATATAAAAGGGAGGACACAGGAAGTCAGGGGAGTGTAGAGTCTGAGGTTGGTGGAGAACATTGCAGGATCGCCCCTTTGTTTGTCTGAGCCTTGGTAGAGGTAAGATCTCTCTAGAGACTTGGCTGCTTTGCTTTTCTGATCTTCATCTTGAATCCCGATATCTGTCTCTGGGTTTTTATTATTCGTGTAACACCAGAAGATGGGAGTATGGCCCAGGCTTCTCCTCCTACGTACCATGTCCACAGCTCTGCTTGTGCTCATACCTAACAATATAGAGCAAGGAGGCGATATGATGGGGTCCGTATGGGGGCCCTTTAATGCTCTATGTCGTGTTATGATTTGGCTCATGTCCCTACAGGCAGAGCCTGGCCAGCATAGGTTGAGGATACAGAAAGGTTCCAGGTCCTCTGCTAGCTTGGTGTGCTGGCTGGTACAAGCTGACATTGGGAGGGACTTTGCATATCCTTGGCCTTTTTCTAAATCATAGACCTCCCCGCCAGGTGATAAAACACCACCCCAATTCCAAATAAACATCCCTTGCAAGGGTGACATCTCCTCTATCACCCATGTGACCTTTCAGTCAGTCATAGAGACCAATTACCTAGAAGTCCATACTTGTGAGAATTCTTGGGACAAAATTGTACACAGGCCTGGTCCCCTTTCTGACACTTTTGACAGGGTGAGGAGTCACCCTCCAGGATACCCCTTCCCCTCTGCCGGCTAGCCCCATTATTATTATTATTATTGGAGGGGAGTTGAGACAGGTTTTCACTGTGTAGCCTTGACTGTCCTGGAACTCTCTGTGTAGACCAGGCTGGTCTTGAACTCACAGAGATCCTCCTGCCTCTGTCTCCCAAGTGCTGAGATTAAAAGCATGCGCCACCACCGCCCGGCTTGCCCTGATATTCTTAGACATGCATTGCCACTCATACTGATATACACTCAGACTCAGATGTGTGCGCACGCACAAGCGCGTGCGCGCGCGCGCGCACACACACACACACACACACACACATACTTACACATGCACCCATACTCATGTGTATTCCCATACACGGTCCTCCCAAACCCCTGGAGCCCACACACGCTCTCTATGGAAATGTCCAGCTGCTCCCTCAGGGAGTCCCGCCCACTCAGAGTTATCCTGAAGGAAGGAAGATGTGTGATGTCCACAAATTAGAAGGTTTCCTGGGAACAACAGAATTTACGAGGACACTGTCCCTGCTCTGGATATGGGAGGAATCTCACAGGGTGGTAGTCTGTCTGTGGCCCAAACAGTTGTTTCAGCTAGTCCCTCCCCGTGTCAATTAGAAAAGTCACTTCCGTTTTATGTAGAAAATCCAGACATCATCAACCTCACCACCCATCAGAGAAATGCAAATTGCACTTACCCCGACTTCCAGTCTCACCCCAGCCAGAATGCAGTCATCAAGAAAGCAGCAGGGCTAGAGAGATGGATCAGCACTCAGTGTATGTGCTGCTCCTTCTAGAGGGTGTGGGTTCAGTTCCCAAAACCCTCGTGGCCCAAAACCATCTGTACCTCCAGTTCCAAATGGATCTGTGTTTCTCCTGACCCGCAAGGGCTCCTTTATGTACATATTCATACATAGGAACACATACATACATATACAATAAATACATGTTTTAAAGAAAGAAAACAACAAAAACGCTCGTGAAGATGTGGATGAGGAAGCAGTTCCATTGCTGGTGGGAATGCAAGCTAGTCCAGCCATGATGGAAATCGGTACAGAGGAGGCTACTCCAAACAACTGAAACCAGATCTCCCATAGATCCAGCTGTACCACTCCTGGACATATACCCCATGACCCCAAGTCAGCACATCGCCCCGATACTTGCAGTGTGGTACTGTGCACGACAGCTGAGTTACGGGACTAAGCTACATCTCCAACAGTAGAGAAATGGCTAGAAAAGCACGGTACGTGTACACAATAGAATTCTTTCAGTCACAACGAAGAATGAAGTTACCCTGCTTGTAATAAAACAGTGCAGCTGGAGGTAACTATATTAATGTGAATTAAGTCTGTCTCAGAAAGACAGATATGTGTTTTCTCTCATATGTGATTGAATTACATTACGATTAAATGTACATTAAATTATATATGTATGTATAACATAAAAGTAGAGATAAGCTAAGTAGGGAGACAAGGTGACTGGCTGGAGCAGAGGCAAGGAAGAGGGGAGGATAAAGGGCTATGGGGGAGCATGCTTGTGGTGGTTGGAATGAGAATGGCCTCCATAGGCTCATATATGTGAATGGTGAGTTCCTAGTTAGTTGGCTGTTTAGGAGACTTAAGAGATGTGACCTTGGAGGAGGTGTGTCACTGAGGGTGGGCTTTGAGGTTTCAAAAGCCCTCACTAGCCCCAGGCTTGCTCTCTTTGCCTCCATCTTGAAGATAAGATGTAAGCTCTCAGCTACTTCTCCAGCACCTTGCCTGCCTGTCTTCTGCCATGCTCCCTGCCTTGATGGTCATGGACTCACCCTCTGAAATTATAGGCAAGCTTCCAATTCAGTGTTCTCTTTTATATGTTGCCTTGGCCATATATGTGTATCTCTTCACAACAATACAACAATAACTGAGACAATTCTCAATGTCTGGCTTATACTTACATAAACTATCTTTTTTTAAACCTTGTACTGTGTGCCACAAATGCATAATAATGAAATTATATATGTATATGTTTAATATTGGTGCCTCTGACAGGCACTGACTGAGTGAAGAGGAACCTGTGACCTAGTTTATTCTCTCCTGCTGGAATAAATCCCATGACCAAATCCGTTGTAAGAGGTCACTTGTTTGTTTCCCAGCTGCCTGGCAGCTTAGACCTGAAATAATCACACAGAAACTATATTATTTACATCACTGCTTGGCCTATTAGCTCTAGCTTCTTATTGGCTAGCTCTTACATATTAATTTAACCCATCTCCATGAATCTATGTATCTCCATGAGGCTGTGGCTTACCAAGTAAAGTTCTGTTGTCTGTCTCTGGCAGGGCTACATGGCTTCTCTCTGCTCGGCCTTCTTTTTCCCAGCATTCAGTTTAGTTTTCCCTGCCCAGCTCTGTTCTACCCTATCATAGGCCCAAAGCAGTTTCTTTATTAATCAATGGCATTCACAGCATACAGAGGGGGAATCCCACATCACAAATCAACTTGGGGAGGAAAGGAATCCTCTCACCTTATAACTTTCAGGTTATAGTCCACCACTGAAAGAAGTCAGGACAGGAACTTAAGCAGGATCAGAGGCAGGAACTGTGGAGGAATGCTGCCTACTGTCTTGTTCTCCATGGTTTGTTCAGCCTGATTTCCTATATAACCCAGAACCACCTGCCTAGGAGGCATGGCCTACAGTGCACTGTGCTCTCACACACCAGTCATTTTTCAAGCAAATGCCTGACAGATGCACCTATCAGCCAGTCTGATAGAGGGAATTCCTCAATTGAGGTTTGTCCCTCCAAGAAGATTATACAGGCAAGCAAACAAAACAACAACAACAACAAACACCAGCACACCCTCTATAGCCTGAATGGTCCTCATCTCATCATATGAAAGGTCTTAAGAGCAAAACAAAACAAGAAACTGTCTCAAGACTGCAATATCAACACAGACATATACTCGCCCATTCATCCATTACCCTACTTGTCAATCATTATATATTCAGCCAGTCCTCTATCTGAACCACATGCAGTAAGTACCCTCCCTTTTTGGTGATTATGTAGTATCTCATAATATGCTTAATTTCACAACTTATTTATCAGGGATTAGATGTATTTATTATGCATCTAATTTATTATTATAAACCTTTTGCATTTTGTAAATGTTCCTCTAAAGAATGTTTAACTTGGATACTGCACATATCTTTGATCAGTTCTCAGGAGATTTCTAGGCTGTGAAGAATGAAAGTAATGTTGGGGGATAACTTCTGAGTTGTCTGTTTGAAGCACAAATTCTAATTATTCTTAATGAAAACCCAGAGTCAGATATTAGGGGGTGAAAGATGAGAGATCAGAGAAGCAGAGCAGCCAGTCACTAGAGCGACCTTTTACTTCTACTGATGCTCAGATCAAAGGGATGATCCTGTCCTCAGACTGCATCCTCTGACTGCAACTGTCTCCACCAAACTTCAGACTTCAGTGAGCTTTTGTCTCCTCCTGCCATACTTCCGCCAGACATACCGCTCCTGTCTCTACCTCCCTAGTGCTGGGATTCACGCGGGATCCCAAGTGCTGGAATCACCTTTGTGTGAGCTCTGTTTCTCCTGACAGATTCAATCCTGTGCAGTCCACAGTAGCCTTAAATTAACAGAGCTCCCTCTGCCTCTGTCTCCCAAGTCCTGGGATTAAAGGTGAGTACTACCACTCCCTGGCCTCTAGTGGCTTAGCTCTGCACTCTGATCTTCAGGCAGGCTTTATTTGTTAAAACACAAACAAAATACCACCACATCTGTTGTGGTCTCTATTCCTAGCCTTGACCTGGGCTTCTCCATGTACACATGTACGCCTCTCAATGCTAATTACCAATTTTGTTTCCTTCGAAAACCAAACGTTTCATTTAAAAAATTGCTACAATAATATGTGAATACGTGCTTATTACCAGCATTTTAGGCAATTCATGCGTGCAGGAGATACAGGAAGCCTCCCTTTTCCTGTTGCACCAACCTGCTCCCTTCCCATAGTACCTCCAAGCAGGTCGCTGAGATGCTTTCCAGCTCTTTGCCCCAACATTCCCAGGCACCCACAGGCAGAGAGAAGACATTGCATTGTACTGACTCACGTGGATTTCTTTCTCCTTCACATTTTCTTCCTACCTCTTGTTACCCTTGGGGAGAGCTGTCACCATGGGAAGCGGAGAACAAAGGGATAAAACGCTTAGCACTTGTGCACAACAAAAGTTTAAGAGAGAATGGAAAAGATGCGAGTCTCCTCCTTGTAGAGCTTTTCCCTACCAGCATGGCAGAAACAGACCGCGAGGAGGAGGTGGAAAACAGGGTCTGATGGAGACAAGCAACCCGCACACATCCACATGCACTCTAAACTTGTCCCTAGTGGACTGCAAAGGTGGGAAGAGCACAATGACTCCTGAAAGCACGTCGAGGAATTCACCAACAGTAGGGCTCTGCCTTCTCTGTAGACGGCAAACAGGGACTGCATGAGCCCTAGTCCCCAGTGTATGGCAGAAATGAAGTATGACTGGCAGGTGATGTGGCTAAGGGGAGCCAATGCAATGCCATGGAGGAGCCCTTGGTTCTAGAGAGGAAGGAGAGAGCCAACCTCAAAGCGTTTTGCCCCTGTGAATAAAGGGATTTGCACCTGCTAAAAGTGAGCGTACGGGGACTCAGAGGGGCTAGACCGAGGTGAAGAGCCAGTGTAAGTGTGTGTCAGTGTATGCCTGAATCCTCCCCTGAGGTCCAGACTGGGAAGTCCATCAAGGAGGTTCTGGTAAAGGCTGACACTATCTCCAAGCCACTTCCTAAATACCTTCCCACCAACAGGTGATGTCACCTAGGGCAAAAGAGAGGAGGAAAAACAGAAATCCACAGGACTGGAGCACAGTCAACTCATGCTACGTTTCTTGACACCAGATTGTCTTACAGAGAAGGGGTCAGTTGTTTTGAATGCCTGCACACAGGTCTGAAAAGCCACAGTATGCATAGACACTAGACACGCACAAAACTTTTATCGTTGCACAACGTGGGTGTCTGCTGCATTGGAAGTTGTCCTCACAAGGCTGTGCTCCCACCCTCGCCTTTCGCAAGGTGCCAGCCTCTCCCTTGGCTCAGTTTTCAAACTCTAAAAGAGGACTTGCACCTTGAAGGTTAAGATCATAAAAGGCAGACAGTCCTTTAGTCTTACAGAGTTGGTCCGATAGCAACAGAACGACAATCACGTGCGTGTGACGTTCCTGCTAATTCTTTTTTTTTTTTTTTTATGTGTTCCTTTGCATTTATTGCCTCTTTTTCTAGGTCAGTTCCCACCATAAAAGCCAATCCTTGCTGGTCTGGGTCCTGGCCAGAGTCAAGACATACATCGGGTGGTAATGACCCCTAAAGGAGCAAGGCCTTGGTAAAAGGTCACTGCCTTGTGCATGGTGATAAACACCTGTAGCCCCAGCACTTGTGAGGGTAGGGGGATCAGGAATTCAAGGCCACCCTTGGTTGTATAAGAAGTGTGAGGTCACCTTGAGTATATGACACATTACCTCAAAACACAAAGATTCAGGACTGGAGAGATGGCTCCATGGTTAAGAGCATTAAGAGGAACTGGCTCGGTTCCCAGCACCACTGTGTCCCAATTATCAGTAACTCCAGTTCCAGGAATCCAGTGCCCTCTTGTGATCTCTGTGGGCACCAGGCACACATGTGGTACACATACACACATGCAGGCAAAACACAGAAAACATAGAAATCTAAACCAAACATCACTGTGTCAGAGCTAAGCCCCTCTATGCAGCCATCTGGAAACATTACAAGGCAGCCAGGGTTAAGGAGACTCTTCCTTTGTTATAAATATATTATATACATCCAAAACATGACATTAAAATATTACTCCATGTTACAGAAAGGTATTAAGGTGTTCTATTATTTACATTGACAAGCAAGCACCTTTAAAAAAAACAAACCCAAAAACAAAAAAGCCCTAATCTTCCTTCCTCCTCTGACACACTGGCCATAAGGACAGTGTCCCCTCCCCAAATGACCAAGCCCTTCACAAGAGCTGTGCCCCGTGAAGGTCTTCATACTGAAGACCTCAGACGTGGGTGGACACATGGACAGAAGAACGGGGGGTGGGGGGTGGAGGGGGCACCTGTACGGGTGCAGGGGATTCTGGCCTCTCCCCGCCAGCTGTCCTCTGACCACTGCCCAGCTCTGCCTCCCTTGGGTGGCAGCTGGGGTGATCTCCCCACCTAGGCCTCTAGAGTTGGTTTGCAAGGCTGAGGGAGGACCATGATGCAGGGACATTTAAATGTCCTGCGGGCTCTCTGGATCACTGGGAACAGACCAAGTGAGTCAGTGACCCCCATACCGGTGAGGGCCATGGCAGGGGGCAGGCGTGCAGGGCAGGTGTGCAGGGCGGGGCTGGCCAGCAGGACGGGGCTCCCCTTCTGCAGTCAGGCTTGGCCCTGGAGCAGTTCAATGGCCCAGGAAGGCCCAAGGAAAGAACAGACGAGGAAATGAAAACTCGGTGGCTCAAGTATTCTGTGTCACTGGGGATGAGCTAGGGGTGCCCGGGCCCAGCCCAGGGGACTCCTCTTCACTGGAAGGACAGCTCAAAGAGGCTGTAATTTGGCAGATGGCTTCAGTTCAGGCTGGGGAAGGTTGGCGACCAGGCAGCTGGACAGGCTACTTGATCTTCTGGGCCCATTTCATGTCGTCCGCCCGCGGCTTCTCACCCGTCAGGCCCTGGATGAGGTCTTCCAAGCGACGCCAGAAGCCTATCACCTCTAGTGGGTAGTTGAGCCAGCCTGTGGTGATACAGAAGTATGTCTCGTGGGGCGCCACGTGGTGGATGCGATGGTGTTTCCGTGGCAGGATCACGTGCCAGTCCTGCAGGACGGTGACCCAGCAGGGCAGCCCCAAATACGTGTGTGACCATTTGTGGATCTGGTTGGTGAAGGTGCCAAAGATGGTCAGGCAGAAGACGAAGCATTCCCAGGGGTACAGCTGCTCCAGGGTCTCTGGGCTCTGGGTTCGGAACTTGTAGGCCATGTTCATCATCCTGCTAATTCTTTAGCCTCTTGCAGCAACAGACACAGATCACACAGACTGCAGTCGGGCTCTACCCACAGAAAGTCATTTGTCTGTCTAAAGAACTACGGGAATGCATCCCAGGAGGTTGAGGCCCATCTGGACATCCCCATCAGAGAAGAAACACGGAGGCATACACTCCAGAGCAGAGGCTCTCAGCCTTCCTGATGCTGCGACCCTTTAATACAGGTCCTCGTGTGGCGGTGACCCCCAACCGTAGCATTATTTTTGTTGCTGCTTCATAACTATAACCTTGCTAGCGTTATGAGCCATAGGGTGACTATCTGAACACAGGGTATCCATGCAACTCCTGTGACAGAGCCGTCCCTGCCCAGAGGGTCATGACCCACAGGTAGAGGACGAAGGCTGGATGTAGAACACAGTCTTCCTGGCCAGTCTCTCTGCGTGTCCCCAGGAGGCCCTGTGAGCATCTCAGTTGCCCGAGATGGAATTCTGAGAATGATGGCCCCTCCCTCCTTCAAGGAGCCAGCTCTTGAAAACAAAAAGAAAAGAAGACTGAGCCTCCTTCCCACAAACTCTCAAGTCTTAAGTGTCGGTTTTCACGTTGTGAGCGGCCAGATCTGGGTCTGCTATAAATACATATTTGTGTGGCATCTTGTAACTTGCTCCTTTAAAAACAACAACAACAACAAAAAAAAAAAAATAGGTTCCTTGTGAATCCTCATGCCAAAGCCACAGACCAAAGCCATACCGCAAACCTCACTACTCCTGCTCCCCTGTGGATGAGTCTTCCTCCTCAGCAAAACAACACTGGGGGGGGGGGGGCGCTGGCTCTTTACACACATTCCTAAATCCGTTAATAGTTTTTGTTTTGGTTTGGGTTTTTGAGCTTTATTTATAGATTGAGTAATGTTGGATATGAAAGAATGCATCGGTTTGTGTTTGGTTTCTTTCTCTTTTTCATTGAGAAAGAAAAATATCCCATTTAGACCCGTGTGTGTGTGTGTGTGTGTGTGTGTGTGTGTGTGTGTTGGAACGTCCAGGACACTACATGTGTGTGGGCCAAAGGACAACTTGCAGGAGTCAGTTCTGTCCTTCCATTATGTGTGACCTGAGGACCAAACTCAGGCTGTCTGCCAGGCTCAACAGGCGGCAACTTTACCCACGAAGACATCTTGTTGGCCTTGCATTTGTTTTTGTTTTGGTTTTTTTACTCAACAACACTATTCCTGTGAGACTTAACTACAAAACAGTGTTGGATCATTCATTTTCATTATCGAACAGAATTTCATTGTATATACACAACTTTTAAAGAAATCTATTAAAACGTATGGTTTGTTTTCACTTGGGTACAACATTAGCAACGTTCACAAAAACACTCACATGTAAGTCTTATGATATACATGCTCATGTATTTCTGTTAACCATACTCTTAAGAATGGAACTAATCATAGGATGTACATGTCTTCAACCTCATTAAGCAACACTGAATGATTTTTAGGTGATTATAATAATTTACGTTCTTACAAGTCATGAATAACAGTTCTGGTTATTTCATTTTTTAAAAAGATTTGTTTCTACTTATAGGTGTAGCCGGGTGGTGGTGGCGCATGCCTTTAATCCCAGCACTGGGGGAGGGGGAGGGCAGAAGCAGGCAGATCTCTGTCAGTTCGAGGCCAGCCTGGTCTACAAGCACTAGTTCCAGGATAGGCTCCAGAGTTACAGAGAGACCCTGTCTTGAAAAATCAAAATTAATGAATGAACGAATGAATTAATTAACTAATGCGTGTATGTGAAGGTCTATGTGCACCTCAGTGCAGGGGTGCTCTGAGGTCTGAAATGAGTGTCAGATCCCTTGGAACGGGAGTTATAGGTGGTTGTGACATGGGTGGGACCCCAACTTGGGTTCTTTGTATAAGCAGCAAGAGCTTTTAGCCACATTTCTCCAGCCCTAGTTACCTCATATTCTCATATGAAAATTTAAATCATAACCTCATATTTAAATCATTGATATTATTGATTTTTTATTATTTTTATCGAGCTATATATTTTTTCTGCTCTCCTCCCTTCCTCTCCTCTTCCTCTTCTACCCTCTCCCATGATCCCTACACTCCCAATTTACTCAGAAGATCTTGTCTTTTTCTACTTCCCATGTAGATTAGATCCATGTATATCTTTCTTAGGGTCCTCATTGTTGTCTAGGTTCTCTGGGATTGTGAACTGTAGGCTGATTTTTCTTTGCTTTATGTCTAAAAGCCACTTATGAGTGAATACATACAATATTTGTCTTTCTGGGTCTGGGTTACCTCACTCAGTATGATGTTTTCTAGATTCATCCATTTGCCTGCAAATTTCAAGATGTCCTTATGTTTTCCGCTGTGTAGTACTCCATTGTGTAAACATGTACCACATCTTCTGTATCCATTCTTCAGTCAAGGAGCATTTAGGTTGTTTCCAGGTTCTGGCTATGACAAATAATGCTGCTATGAACATATTATTGTTTTTTAACTAGCTGTTTTGGTGTGTGTATAAATGTGAGTCATGGTGACTTTTGATTAGCACTTCTTGGTGACAATAAAATTGACCCTCCCATTTGTTTGCTGTTTTCAGCATATTTGCATAGCTATTTTTATAAGCTACCTGCACATATCTTTTGAGTATTTTTCTACTGTGCTTTCTAGTCTTGTGCTATAGATTTGTGAGTGTTCTTCAGGTCTTTTGAATCAAGGACCCTGTTGCTATATTTAGCATAAGCATCCCTCCCTTCCCCATGACTTTCCCACTTGCTTTACAATAATGCCTTTGAGAGGTAAAATGAATGTTTCCACATCACCCAACTGGTAACTTTCACCTTATAGTGAGTGCTGAGTTCTGTGTTAAAAATGCCTTTGCTTATTTCTATTATCAAGAAGTTTTTTTTTAATACTTAGATCTAAATTCTACCTAAAATGTATCTTCACTGACCATAGGAAGAAGGCTGTCTTAGTTAGGGCTTTTATTGCTGTGAAGAGACACCATGCCCGTGGCAACTCTGATAAAGAAAGCATTTAATTGAGGGTGGCTCACTTACAGTTTCAGAGGTTCAGGCTATTATGATCATGAAGAGAAGCATGGCAGCCTGCAGGCAGATGTGCTGAAGCTGAGAGTGCTACATCTTGCTGTCAACAGGAAGTTGACTCACTGTCACACTGAGGACAGCTTAAACAAAAGAGACCTCAAGCCTCCCCCCACAGTGACACACTTCCTCCAACAAGACCACACCACCTCCTAATAGAGCCACTCCCTTTGGGGGGCCATTTTTTTTTTCGAACAATCACATTCTGTTCCCCAGCCCCCAAAGGCTTATAGCCATATCATAATGCAAAAAATTCCTTCAGTCCAACTTCAAAAGTCCCATAGCCTATTATAGTCTCAACAACGTTTTAAAGTCCAAAATCTCTTCTGAGATGCATGGAAATCTCTTAACTGTAAGACCCCTGTAAAAATCAAAAAGAAGATCACATACTTCCTACATATAATGGCTCAGGATTTACATTGCCATTCCCAAACACAGGGAAGAGAGCATAATGAGGAAATGGTGGATGAAAGCAAGACCTGAAAACCGGGTGGGCAAGCTCCAAACTCTGCATCTCCATGTCTGGTGTCAAAATACTCTCCACATCTCCAATTTTGTTGAGCTTTGTTGACTGCAACACACTTCTTTCTCTTGGGCTGCTTCCACTCCCTGTTATCATCTTTCCTCAGCAGGTGTCCCACGATTCTGTCACATCTTGGGTTCTCCAGGGTCATCCAGGCTGCACCTTCACAGCTTCACAGCCTCTCCCCTAGGCTTCCATTCAGGTACACCAGCCTAGCCTTAGCAGCTGTCCTGAGGCAACTCCTATAACCCATTTCTTCTATCCTTAACTCTAAAACCAGAACCATGTGGCTGAAGCTGCCAGCTATTGCTGCTTACTGGGGCTGGAACATGGCCTCCTTGTTTAATTACGTCTTCACCAGCTTTCTATTTTCCTTTACTGTCTAAGCTTGACTATCCTTGAACTTGATCTTTAGACCAGGTTGGCCTCAAACTCAGTGATCCACCAGCCTCTGCCTTCCAAGTGCTGAGATTAAAGGTATGCCTGACCACATTCAGCTCTAAGCTTTTCTTTAGTTCCTTTTCACAAGTTGGAAACTTAGCTAGGTGAAATCTTGCTTTGAGGTTACCTTTATTCCATTTCTTAATCTGTTTATCTCCTTGAACACAGAATTTAGATTTATTCCACTTCCCGGTGTCCTTTTTCTCCTCAAAATTTACTTTTTATAATTTACCATGCTCAGCTTGTTCTTTCTAATTATAAATCTTCATTAGCATTATCACTAATATCCACGCAATAGAGTTTATACAAGGCTGTTGTGATATAATCTACCAAGGTAATTAATCCCAAACTCTTCACTTTAGCCTCAGGCAGACTCTTCAGACAAGAGTAAAAGGCATCTGCTTCCTCCACCAAAATATCACAAGAATGATTTCTAGGCAACATTCTAAAATTCTTCTCTCAACTTTTGAGCCAGCTCCCAACGTTTCAAATCATTATCAGCACCATTGTCTTCCATGCTCCTACTAGAGTGCCCAGTTAAGCAATGCTTAAAGAATTCCTCTGCTTTCCTAATCTAAAGAAGTGCACATTACTCTAAACAAAAGCACAGTCAGGCCTATCACAGCGATACCCCAGTCCCTGATTCCAATTTCTGTTTTAGTTAAGTTTTTATTGCTGTGAAGAGACACCATGACCATGACAGCCATGCAGTCAACAGGAAGTTGTCTGACTGTCACACTGAGGGAAGCTTGAGAAAAAGAGACCTCAAAGCCCACCCCACAGTGACGCACTTCCTCCAACAAGGCCATACCTCTTAATAGTACCATTGTCTTTGGGGGGCCATTTTCTTTCAAGCCACTATATTGACCCAAGATTCTAGGGCTGTAATGGTGGCTCACTGTTTAAGAGCACTTGCTACTCTTCCAGAGGACCTGAGTTCAATTCCCAATCCCCATCACTAGTGGCTTACAACCACCTATGACTCCAAGTGATCTGATCACTTCTTTTAGCCTCAGTATAAATACTCTCCCCATCCCACATACACATAATTAAATAATAAAATGAAACTTTTAATTTTATTCTATATGGATATCCAACCAGCACAACACTATTTAAATGATTATCCTTTTTGCATTGCTCCATGGCATCGCCTGTACAATAAACCAAGTGGTTGTATAAGTATGGATGGTGGTTAATCTTGTCAACTTGGTTGGATTGAGAAGTAACTAGGTCAAGAGTAAAGCATTGCCTGCGTCTATATGGGTATTTCCAGTTAATTGCTTGATGGATTAATAATTATAGGTATAATATGAAGGCCTGGGGTAAGACAGGGCCTAGCTGGAAGAAGTAGGTTATTATGCATGTGTCCTTAGGAGCTATTATTTTGCCTTTATATTCCTTTCTCACTGCTTCTAGACAACCACAGTGTGAAGGGCTCTGCTCTGCTCTGCCTTCCTTCCTCACAGCGAGCATGATAAACTGAAGCCTCTGATGTCATGAGCTAAAGTAATCCTTCTCTTTAAATTGTTCTCAGGTGTTTTGGTTGAAAGGACACAAACTTAACCAATGCAGTATGATTGTTCTTTCAGAACTCCCTATGACTTTGATCCATTTAACTAACATCTCACCATTCACATTGCTATAGTTTATGTCTGGAATGTTCCCTAAAGGACCATGGGTTAATGTTGACACCCAGCCCTTAGTGCTACTAGGAAGCAGGCATTGGTGTCTTCAATGTGTTGAGCATGTTGTCCAGTCAAAGGGAGTGTTTTAGTTTCTATTACTGTGCAAAAACATCATGACCAAATGCAAGTTGGGAAGGAAAGAGTCTATTTCATGTTACAGTTTGCAGTCTATCATCCAGTGACATCAGAGCAGGAACTCAGACAGGAACTTGGAGGCAGGAACTGAGGCAGATGTCAGAGAGGAATGTTGCTTACTAGCTTGCTCTTCATATTTTGCTCAGCCTGCTTTCTTAAAGCACACAGGACTCACAACCCAGCTGTGGCATTGGCCACAGTAAGTCAGGCCTTCCCATATCAATCATCATTGGAGAAAGTGCACCACTGGTTTGCCCACAGAATCGTCTGGTGAGGATATTTTCTCAATTGAGATTTCTTCTTCCCAAATGACTCTAGCTTGTGTCAAGTTGATGTAAAACTAACCAGCACAGGGCACATGTCCTTAAAGAAAATAATCAGAAAATAATTGTGGAGGCCCGAAAATGTGAGCCTATTTCCACTCTTTTTTCTTCTACTTCCAGCCCCTGGTCAGAAGCAAAGTCCATTATCCCACTTCACCTCTCCATTCATACGACTTTCCCACCAAAGTCCTAAAATCAAAAGGTCAGCCTGACCACAGTCTGAAGTCTCTACAGACGTGAGCCAGCAGAAACCTTTCCTTTTTCTAAGCTGATTATTTCAAAGATATTTGTGATAGTGCTGGAAGTCTCACTAATATAAGCAAGGTCATGAGCGTGCGTGCGTGTGTGTGTGTGTGTGTGTGTGTGTGTGTGTGTGTATGTGTGTGTGTGTGTTCATGCACACATGCATGTATGTATTGACCAATGGTTAACACTGAGTATCTACCCACCTTATTTTCTGAGATGTGATCTTTTACCAAATCTGGAGCTGACTGATTCATCCACACTAGCTGGCCAGCAAACTCCAGGATCCTCCTGCCTCTGATTCCCCAGTGCTGGGGGTATAGGCACATACTGCTAGATCCAACTTTTATGTTGGTGCTAGGGATCTAAACTCAGGTAGGCCCTTGTTTCCATGGCAAACACTTTACTGAGTAAACATTTTCTCAGCCCTTCACAATTTTAATGAGAACAATCAATACCTTCTTATCAGTACTCCATATCAGTATTGCCTACTTATATTCTGTTGTTCTTCACATTGACCTTCACCCCTCAAATCTATTTGCATTTCAGTATAAATTTTAGAACCATCTTGTCAACACACAAACACACCACACACACACAATTATCTTTTTTTTTTTAAATTGGGATTGCATTGAAACTAGAATTGAGAACTTTGTAATATTGACTCTCAATGTGCTGGCTAGTTTTATGTTAGCTTGTCGCAGGCTATGGTTATCTGCAAGGAGGGAACCTTAGTTGAAAAAATACCTCCATAAGCTCAGGCTGGAGGTCGGCCTGTAGAGCATTTTCTTAATTAGTGATGGATGGGGGAGGGTGCCCAGTACATTGTGGGTGGTGCCACTCCTGGGATCTATAAGAAAGCAGGCTGAGCAAGCCATGGAGAGCAAGCCAGTAAGCAGCACCCCTCCATGGCCTCTGCACCAGCTCCTGCCTCCAGGATCTTGCTTGAGTTCCTGACTTCCTCCAGTGATGAACCATGACTTGGAACTGTAAGTCAAATAAACACTTTCCTTTCCAGCTTACTTTTGGTCATGGTGTCTCATCATGGCAACAGTAACTCTAAGACACTCAGCAAACTTATATTTCTCTATTATTAGATTCTCTTTCATTTCCCTTAATAATCTTTTTCATCTTTTATATTCTTGAACCTTTACCAGTTCCAACCCTACTTGAATAATTAAGGTTTTAAATGCAATTGCACGGATAAATTTGAAAAATATTTAAACTTTGCTGTATTAATTGTGTTCTGTGTGTATGTGTGTGTGTGTGTGTTGTGTAGCAGGCAGACAGGGTCTCTTTAGTTCCACCTACTGCAGAGCACATCAGGCTTGTTGGCCTGTGAGCACCCAGTGTTTCAGTCTCCCATTCCCCTGTAAGACTGCTAGGTTTCCAGATGCACACCACTGCATCCTGCTTTTTACATGGGTTCCAAAATTCTAATGCAGATCATCAACCTGTGTAGGAAGTGCTTTCACCCACCGAACTATCTTCCCATCCCCTGGAAGTTTTATTTTCTAACTGCTTGTTGTTGGTTTATAGATATATGATTAATTTTGCATATTAAAATTATACTCAAATAATTTTCTGAGTTCTCATTGTTTTTTTTAGCTTATCAGTATTTCCCTGAGATTCTCTACACTGTTTGTAAGTAATGATCTTTAAAATAATAATTTGTTATATTGCATTGGGCAGGTCCTCCACTGTGATGCTAAGTAGAAGTAATTATAGCAGACATTCATAGCCCCATTTATAATTAATAGACTTCTACCTTTTAATGGCTAGTGGTTATAAAATTTTGTAAAATAAATTTTGTCCACCCATTGAGACAATGATTTAACTGTTCGTGAGACCAATTACAATAGCTAGCTAACTAGTATTAAAAAACCCTTATAGTGTCAGAACAAATTCATTTTGTTGTGATATGTTATTACTTTTGAAATTTATATCTCAGGATGTGGTTTCCCAGCCTAGCATTTAGGATTTGTGTTGTGGGACTGGAGAGCTAGCTCAGTAGTTAAGCCGACTTACTAGCTTTGTAGAGGACCTGAGTTAGATTCTTAGTACCCAGGTCAACAGCTCACAACAGATTATTTATCTTTAGCTCCAGAGAATCAAGTGCCCTCTTCTGGCTTCTGAGGACACCTGCACCTTGAGCATGTATGAATAATCATGAACATACACACACACACACACACACACACACACACACACTAAACAATACATCTAGAAATTGCCTCTTCATTCATATGATATGTCAGCCTGTAATTTTCCCATTTTGCAAATTCCTTGTTGGGTTTTAGTATCAAGTTTACTCTGTCCTTATAAATTAAGTTAGAAATCGTTTTTGTTTTTCTTATTTCTTGGAAGAGCTTATGCGAAACTGGTGTCATTTCTTATTTGAATGTTTGAAATAATTTACTGGTGACGCCATGTGGATCTGGGTCTTTCAAAACCTTTGTGTCTCTGTAATCAAAGATTAATTTTTAAAAAGGATTTAGGGGTAGGCATATTTTGTAATTCTTGTAGTGTCAGTTTGAGTAAACTAAATTTTCTAAAACGTTGTCCACTGCATTTAAATTTTGTTAGTCTAAAGTTACTATTTATTGCCAAGAAAAGGCCTTTGAGACAAAGTCTCACTATGTATAAGCATGGCCTCAAACTGTCTGCTAAGTGCTGGGATCCTAGGTGTGTGTCGTGCACATAGTAGGTACTCAAGAAAACATCAGTCCGATGCTTGATGAAGGCAAGGCATTGTCTCCATCCGCGGAAAGGGAACTGGAGTGCAGAGACTTATTCAAGGTCACTCTGGGGCAGTGGGGCTCAGAGCCAGGCCTTCTGATGCCTGAGGCCAGTACCACTTCTGCTACCCAGAATAAACAACTTTTTGTGGAAGGTCACCCGCTCCCTGAGCTCAGTGGAAAGCCAGAGCCCCTAAAGACCCTCGCAGCTCTCTGCCTGCATCTTGGGTGTGCCCCGAGGCCCTCTGGCCAACTCTGCCACACTCCCCTCCCTCATTCTCTCTTTCCTAGGAGGCTGACTCATCTGGATACCCAAGCAAAGTTCCCAGACTCCATTCCTGCTGGAGCTGACCAGCAATATGCTCTCAGATCACAGTGGTACTTTCGCGGGAATAAAAGGCTTCTCCCATCTTCAGAGTAGAGAGGAGTAGCGGACAGCCAGCCACTCCCGGGGGACGAATGTCTGACGTACCCAAAGTATCACTTTCAGTTGGAAGATTTTTACAGCATGAAATGCTTTGCCCCTCACAGAACCTTTTTTGGAAAGCCACAGGTCCTAAAAGGAGATCTGCTTAGGCTGTCAAAAAGCAGATTTTTTTTTGGTGGTCTTTTTTCCCTCTTTTCTTTATTTTTAACCTTCTGCTTCAGACTCTGCCAGTCTGTGTCTCTCCCTCACCCCTGGAGCTTTCTTTTCAATACTGGTCATTCGTGGAGTTGGTTCTGCCCTCTCTGCTTGCGACTGGTGGTTGAGCACAGCCGCCTCTGTCTAATGAGGGGCCCTCCAGGCCCGGCTGCCCTTGTTTTTGAAACCTGGGGAGAGGATGTGCAGGCAATGAGCAATCGGATCAGAAGGGCCTCAGTGAGCAGACATCACAGTCAAGCTCAAAGAGGGCAGGAAGTAGAACAAAGAGCGAAAACATTTACAGAAGTGCCACGGTGTAAGGGGAGAGAGCTAGCAACTCGAACAAGGTCAATGGCGAGCGGGAAAGAATTGAAAGGAATTGCCGAGGGGAAAAGAGAGAGAAAGAAACCTCAAAAAGAGGGCTGAGGACTCCCTGAGTTGGGCTGGCTGAGCTGGCTCCTAGAACATTTTCCTTGATATCTTCCCAGGAAGCTCTGTTCCTCCAAGACTTCAATACACTGGAAAAGTTTGTGCAACTGGCTAGAGGAGGGGTTTAGAAGCCGTGAGTCACCAGTGGCGGTCTGTGTGTCTGCTTTTAACACGGGCTTCCTCTGGGACCACATCAGTGGAGGCTTTGGGTTCTTTGGCATGTGCTGGATTCTCTCTCTCTCTCTCTCTCTCTCTCTCTCTCTCTCTCTCTCTCTCTCTCTCTCTCTCTCTCTCTCTCTCTCTCTCTCTCTCTCTCTGTGTGTGTGTGTGTGTGTGTGTGCCTGGCCAGACGACGTTAGGGGAGTATGGTGTGTAGGGCTTCAGTGGTTGCCAAGAACAAAATACATGAGTTGACAGCGCCCTGTGCTTTGGTTGCCGTTGCTGAAAGATAGCCGGAAGGAACCACAGAAAAGTCATGCTTGCCTTCCACGATCTGGGACAAGGGTTTACGGGTGGGGAGAGGTAATGTGGGAATAGCATGCGTGTGTATGCACATGTGTATAGTGGCAAGGGGCCAACGCTGTATGTCATTCCTCAGGATGCCACCCAGCTTGTTTTAGGGACAAGGTCCCTCGGGCCTAGAACTTGATACTTTGTCTAAGTTGCCTGGCAGATGAAGCCCAGAGAGCTGCCTGTCTTGGTCTCTGCAGCACTGGGACTCCAACCACCATCACATCCATTCAGCTGCTTTGCATGGGTTCTGGGGAATCGAACTTAGGACCTCATGCTTACCCACGTACTGAGAAAGCACTTCACAGAGCTGTCTCCACAGCCCCTGAGGAGAGGTTTTTTTAAGCACTCCAAGCCTCAGTTTATCTATAAATGGGTTCTAGTAGACTCTTGTTTACCGGTTGATCTGAGACTGATGCCCAGCGTGCATGCCACAGTTTCCCACAGGAATGTTAAAATGGAGCTACTACTGAGTCTCAGGCTCTTTTAAGGCTGGCTTCTCAGGAGACTTTCCAAAGGGACACAGCCTCAGGTCTTCAATGTGCTGCGCAGCACCACCTGGCCTTGTAGGTTCTCTGTTGGAGATATTTTAATTGTGCTTCCACTCGCGACCCAATGAGTTTCCGCACTGAGTTCTTCCCCCCTCTGTGATGCATACTTTATGGTTCAAAATCATCCCACCAAAAGTTCCAGAGTGCAGGGTGCCTCATGCAGGTACTGAGTTCCTTCCAACCCCGCACATTTGTTTGGTGCTAGCTGGCCCCCTCCAAACCTCTGGGATATATATGCATGAGGGTAGGATAATTTTTAATACAGCTTTTTTAACTTTTGAAGAGCTTTAGATTTATAGAACATTTGTGAAAGCAATAACATCCCTATACGCTCCACCTCCAGTTTCTCCTACCGTCAGCCTCTTGTATCACGATGGCAGTAATACGCCTGGTTTGTGTTTTCTTACTATAACAGAATACAAAGGCTATGTAACTCATAACAAGGAAGAAGTTTATTTGTAGTACTGGGGACTGAACCCAAGCCGTGTATATGCGAGGCAACTGCTATATACCAGTTGCCCTATCCTAGGTTGCACTAAGGGAAAGTGTGCAGTGATGTCTTGTTTATACTCTAACAAATAAAACTTGCCTGAAGGTTAGAGGGAGGAGCGAGGCACTAGCTAACCATAGAGGTCTGGAGGTCTGTACAGACAGACAGGAAGTGATATAGCCGGGCAGAGAGAGGAATATAACACAGGAGGAGACAGGAGGTCAGCCCTTTTTCCGGCTGAGGAGTTAGCAAGGTAAGACTTGGCTGTGGCTTGCTCCTTTGTCTCTGTGATCTTTCAGCATTTACCCCGATATCTGTCTCCAGGTCTTTATTATTAAGACCAATTAGCACTCGTTCAGCAAAAGAGGTTTATTTGACTCATGACAGTGAACTGGGGAGTTCAAGGGGGTGACATCAACAGCATTTTTCTTTATTGCTTCGTGATAGAAAGCGGGAGGCCAAGTGAGGGCCCGCTGATGAGGTGCAGCAGAAGGGTCAGGCTTGCTTAATAACACAGGCTCTCGTGACAAGTAACCCACTCCCTAGATGATGACATTAATCTCCTCTTGGAGGGCTGCCTCATGACCCAAATACCTACCAGAGGCTCTGCCTCCCAACATTACCACATTGGGGATCAAGCTTCCAACACACGGACTTTGGGGATACGTCCAGACCCCGGCTCATAGATCTGTCATGGCCAAAAGAAAAAAAATTGATACATATTGTGAATTAAAATGTAGGCTTTCAAATTCATTAACTCTTCCACAAGTTCTTATATTAGTGAACTTTCTGTTACTCTGACAAAATATCTGATAAAATAGGTTTTTAAAGAGAAAAGGCTTTTTTGGACTAAGAGTGGTACAAATTTCAGTCCATGTTCAATTGGCCTCTTTCTTCTGGTCCTGTGGTGAGGGACCCAGCACAGCAGAAGTGACTGTGGGGTAAGCTGCTCATACTACGGCAGAAAGAAGCAAGAGAGAGACATAAAGAGACCAATGTCCCCCAATCCTCCAAGGGCACCTCTCCAGATGCCTCAAACTTCCCAATAGATGCCACCACCTTGAGGCCAAGGCCCAAGTCTTTACTCTTTTAGAGAATATTAAGATCCAAACTGTATGGCTGGGGAGATGGCTCAGTGGACCAAGCGCTGCTACTTCTGATATGCAGGCATGCAAGCCGGCAGAACACTGTATACATAATAAATAAAATAAATCTTAACAAAAAAGAGGTCATCAAGCTTTGTGCTTTGGAAAGTGGTTTCTGCAGAGACTCGCAAAAGTACAGAGGCTATATATCCGGGGAGTGTTCTGCCATAAATAGGGCATCTGTATCATTGTGCTCTTTTGCCAAGACTGAAGAAATGCGGAAGAGTGGGTGGACAGACTGCAAAACCCGGAACAACTGTGAAAATGTGTCTTGTTTTGATTTGGTTTTTGGTTGTCTGAGACAAGATCCCGCCGTGCAGATATGGCTATTCTGAAACCCAGCCGGTTTCAGTTGAGCCCTGGGAGAGTCTCAAATGCACGATCCCACTGCTTTAGCCTTCTAAATGCTGGGATTACAGGCACGTGGTTTAGCATGTTGAGCTGTTGTGTTGTTATTCTTGTTGTTACCATTTTACAAATAAAGTAACAAGCTTCCTAAGGTCATTCAAGGAGAAAAGTCAGAGGGTGAATTCAGTCCTGTGTTACTTCAAAGATACTGTGTTTGTTGTTATTGTTATCTGCCAGTATGAATGACTGACTTGACTCTTCTGTCTGGTGTAGACATCTGGATATCATTAAGAACAGAGTAATACTTCTTTTTCTTCCTCCTCCTTCTCATGCTTCTCCTCCTCTTCTAGAGGAATTCAGCCCAGAGGATGAAAGAACTTGGGTATTAACATCCAACAGATGGAGACTAAATCTCAGCTCCATCCTTTAGTGATTGTGTGACCCTGGGCAAGTTGATTTATGCCTCAGTTTCCCTAACCATGGCATCTAGACAACAATAGTGCCTGCTTCACAAAGCTGCTGTAAACCTGAAAAACAGTATCTATAATCTAAAACCTCTGCTTTTCTCCACCCAAAGCATTTTAGGATCCACCATGTCCTTTCTAAGATATAAACATTGCGACTTCCTTAAGTTTAAAGAAAGCTTTCATCTTCACGATCTGACAAGGAATTAAGACACACCCTGATGAAGGGACGGCAGATGGAGGATGTTTGCCATCAGTAATAGAAAGGCTATAACTCTTTCTGGGACAGCAAACCACAGCCCATTAGATGCAGGCCACCAGGGAGGGTGGAGTCACACCTGCCTCTTTACACAAACTCCATGCACTGTGACGAGGCTACATAAACAGTTGTCCCTGTGTCCCCAAAGGATTAGTCAAAGATACTGAAGTCCATGGATGCTTAGGTCCCTTGTGTAAGATGGCACACATCCTGACTTTCTATTGCTATGATAAAGACCATGACCAAAAGCAGTTTGGGGGGCAAAGAGTTCACTTGGCTTACAACATCCCTATCAGGTTTGCCATTGGGAAAGGCAAAAGAAGGAGCTGAAGCAGGGCCAGACTTGAAGCAGAGACCATGGACCATGAAGCAGAGTGCTCGTTACAGGCTGGTTCCTCCTGGATTGCTAAACCTGTTTTCTTTTACAGCCCAGGACTACCTGCCCAGGGGTGACATCACCCACAAAGGGTTGGGTCTCTCACATTAATCATTAATCAAAGAAAATGTGCTACAGGCAATCTGATGTAGGTATTTTCTCCATTGAGGTTTCTCTGTGTCAAGTTGACCAAAATCTAACCAGGGCTGCATGTATTCACATAGGACCTGTGCACACCCTCCTATATACTTTAACTTTAAACTACTTCTAAAACAAGGTAAACACTTGTATTAGGTAGAATAGTTATTGTACTATGTTGTTTGTGGAATAACTAAGAGTTTAGCACTGTTAATAATTCTTTTTAATTTTGTACTTATATAACATAAAATTAAAATTACTAAAATATCCCATTTCTTCACACTCATTTCAAAATCTGTTTTTCTTTTTTAAATGTTTTTATTTTATTTTGATATATATATATGTACTTTTAATCATATCCTCCTCCCACCTCACCTCCAGTTTCTCCCAGAACTCCCTACCCTTGCATACCCTCTTAACATCATGTTCTTGTTTTGTTTATTTTAATAACCCACCAAGTCTCCTTGCTGCTCATGTGCATTAGAGCACCGACAACCTCCCATTAAACATACTCCTGAAAAGAAAACGACTCTCCCTCTTATTTTTCACCTAAGATTGATTGAATCCGCAGTGTGGAGCCAACAGATACAGTGAATGGACTGTACTATGTATTTTACAATTCAATTATACATAGATGATATTGTGCTTAATAAGATGTAGGTATTTTAAAATACTAAGTGTTGAATCGGTAGAGTCAGTTTTTAATGCACATCAGCCGCTTATTACTATTGCCCGTAACAAGATGGATTTAATCAGAGCCCCTTGTGCACTTTGGTTCCTACCAAAATGTTCCACATTGAGAAATTCTCATCATTTCAGTAATGTTCGTGTAGTTTCAGAGATTTTCTGCTCCCTTGATATGGTTTCAAACTGCACCTCATTTACTTTTCTTACCCTATTACATTGGCTCAAGCCACTTGTGCAATATTGGGTAGACGTAGGAAGCAGTGATGGAAGCCATCTTTATATCATTTCTGATTTAATTTTTATTGTTTTATTTGTCTTGGTTTTTCATAACAGGATTTCTCTGTGTGGTCTTGACTATCCTGGAACTCACCAGGCTGGCTTCAAATTCAGAGACCTGTCTGCTTCTGCCTCCTGAGTGCTGGAATTAAAGGCATGAGCCACCACTGCCCGGCTTTATTGATTTCTTTTATGGGTACGTTTTGCCTGTATGTATGTGTATCATGTATGTGCCTGGTGTCCTCAGAAAACAGAAGAAAACATCAGATATCCTGGAAGTGGAGTTACAGATTGTTGTGAGCCACCATGTGGGTCCTCGGAATGAGACCCAGGACCTCCAAAGAGCATCAAGTACTCTTAACCAATGAACTAGTGTCCCAACCCTCATTTATGATTTTAATGGGAAATATAATGTCTCTGTAGTTGGTATGAGTTACTTTTTATGAAAAGTAATAATTTACTAAAATTATTAGATGAGAGGATTCCTGTAACTGATTTGTTACTATTACATTTACTGATTTTTTTTTTTCATTTCTAAGATGCAGTGGTGAACTTAAGTCTGTTAATATGTTGAATGATTTGCCTAGAAACACATGTTTAGGCTACTCTCTTAGCTAAGTAAGGCTTGTTATTTCATTATTTTTCATGTGTTTGATATGCTAATATTTTGACAATTCACAGCGGTTCTTTTATGTTATTATAAAAAATGTCTTCTAGGACCTTGTGTAAGTAAAACAGCATAAAATAAATCATACATATTAAATGGACTTTGGTAACCCTCAATACTACAGTCATGACAGTAAACACGTCTTTAGCCCCACACCCCCAGATTTTCTTAAGTGCCTTTATGTCCAACCTTCCCTTCCTCTCTGGCTCCGTCTTTTGTGGCCCCTTCTATTTTCTGGCCACTTCAAGTTCACTTGCATTTCCTAGAATTTTGGACCCACAAAAGTCTTACAGCACTCCTTCTTTTTGAATCCTTTTGCTCAGCATAATCATTTTCATGTTCACGTGTGTTGTAGCGGTGTTGATCGTCCATATTTGTTCCTTTTAAATGTGTATATGGAGTAGGGGAGGCGGGGAAGGGGAAGGAGGGGGACTCCATAGGTCTATAGAAAGAGCTAACAGCTTCCTTTCAGCTCACCGTTTCACTGAGCTGTTGTGTGCTTAAAAGTATGTTTTAAGTTATGCTGAGCACCGAGAGCACAGTAGTATGTAAAGTCAAACAATAGCCTTGTCCTCATTGTATTTATTCACAATTATTACTCCCTTTTCCTTCTCCTCCTCCCCTATTCCCCCTCCTCCTCCTCTCCCTCCTCCTCCTTCTCCCTCTCCTCTTCTTCCTTGTTTTTCCAGACAGTCCCACTATGAAGCTCAGGCTTGACTCAGACTCATGGCAATCCTTCTGTCTAGGATACCCAAGTTCTTGGTTTACAGACATGAATGACAGCACCTAGCTAATTCTCTAGGATAGAGGGGTCAAGTAATCATACCAAAATGTGTAATTCTAACTGGAGATAAATGTTCTACAGGAAACAAACAGGCTTTTGGGAAGAAAGTAATTCTTTCTTATGGAGGTAATCCTTTATCTCATGTGGGAACAGATTACTAGAAGAGCAAGGAAGTAGACCAAGAGGACACTATATCAGATGAACAGTGAATTTCCAACCGATTTGAGTCTCCATAAAATTTTGATGAGTTTTATTATTGTAATTGTCTTTTCCATTGAAGGGGATTGAATCCAGAGCCTTACCTGCCCTTACTAAGCAAGTGCTTTATCATCAGGCTGTACTCCCCAGCCTTAACAAATTTTAGTGTGCACATGACTGTTTAAGATGAAAATGCTATTTCCCAACCTCTTTAGTAGCTGAGTGAGACCATGTGACAAAATTCCCATCCGTAGAATGCAGATAGAAGTTCAGTGGGCAACTTCCTGGACGTTTCTTTATGAATCTTTTTGTTGTTGCTGTTAGTTTGCTGAGACAGGGTCTCTCTATATAGTCCTGGCTGTCCTGGAACTCACTATATAGACCAGGCTGGCCTTGAACTCAGAGACATCTTCCTGCCTTTGCCTCCAGAGTTCTGGGATTAAAGATGTGACCACCACACCCAGCCAGGAAGTATCTTTGAAAGGAGGCTGTGGTCTTGCCTTGCTGTTTTGATTTTATGAATGCGACATGATTGTTTCAACTGAATACTATATTAGCTATTGGTAAATGGTGGAGCAAGAAGACACAAGAAGCCTACAGTCAATTGTGGTAGAGCAGAAAGAGGAAAAGGAGGAGGGAGAGAGGAAGAGGAGGAGAAGAGAAAGAAGAAGAAGGAGGAAGAAGAAGGAGGAGGAGGAGAAGGAGGAGAAGGAGAAGGAGAAGGAGGAGGAGGAGGAGGAGGAGGAGGAGGAGGAGGAGGAGGAGGAGAAGGAGAAGGAGAAGGAGAAGGAGAAGGAGAAGGAGAAGAAGAAGAAGAAGAAGAAGAAGAAGAAGAAGAAGAAGAAGAAGAAGAAGAAGAAGAAGAAAAGGAGAAAGAGGAGGAAGCGGCAGCCTGTAGGCTTGGTTGTCTTGAAACCAGTAGTTTCTTAGGACCACTATATTAGCTGTGCTCTGCTAACATAAAATACCCCAAGAAAATTAACTTAAGGAGGAAAGAAAGGGGGTTTAGCACCTGATGTTTAGCTTGGGGCTGGGGTAGACACTAGGTTACAGTCTGTCAATGCAGAGAAGTGAAGGCAGCAGGAACCTGAAACAGTCAGTGATATTAGAACCACAGCCAAGAACAGAGCCAGAGAGACGGTTCAGTGGGTGGAGGTGTCTGCTGCGAAATCTGACGTCTCAGTTCAATCCTTCGGACCCACTAGTGGAAGGAGAGAACTGAATCCTGCAGGCTGTCCTTTGGGCGCCACATACTGCACTGTGAAATGTGCGCATGCGTGTGCGCACACACACTAAATAAATACAACGTCAGAGTGTATCAAAATATAGAGTGTTGCGGGAGCTCCTTCCGCTTCTTCAGCCAATAGCTGCTGAGATACCAGCCCATTGGGGCATGGTCTCTCTCTTTAAAAACGCGGCCACTTCCCTCCACTCACTCTCTGGCTTCTGGCTCTGCTTCCGGCGACTAGGCTCCCTTCCTGATTGCGCAGAGGGCTGTTGGCTGGGACCGTGATCTGTAAGTTTTTCCCCTTTAAATAAATAACCATTCTATTAATCATAATTCCAAATTGGTGTGGGATTGTTTGTGACTTATGCTTTCATCTGGCACCCAACGTGGGGCTCGAACCCACGACCCTGAGATTAAGAGTCGCATGCTCTACCGACTGAGCTAGCCAGGCCTGTGGAGTTTAAATCCATGTGGGGAGGCAAACGATAGGGTGCGTGGGGACTGGAAGCCAATCTGAGGTGTGTAAAGAGAAAATATAAAGAATTTCAGCAAGAAAAGCCACTGTGTGATAATTTATAGTAAACGCTGTCTTCATGCACAAGGCACAGGCTGCTGCTGAGGGGGGAAGGGCTTGTGCCAAGCCCAGCTGGCAGCAGGGAGCCGAGCGGGGAAAGGAGGGGTTCTAAAACCAAACGTTCAGGTGCCAGATGAAGGCGTAAGTCACAAACAATCCCACACCAGTTTGGAATTATGATTAATAGAATGGTTATTTATTTAAAGGGGAAAAACTTATAGATCACGGTCCCAGCCAACAGCCCTCTGCGCAATCAGGAAGGGAGCCTAGTCTCCAGAAGCAGAGCCAGAAGCCAGAGAGCGAGTGGAGGGAAGTGGCCGCATTTTTAAAGAGAGGGACCATTCCCCAATGGGCTGGTATCTCAGTGGCTATTGGCTAAAGGAGAGGAAGGAGCTCCCGCAACAATAGAGCTATTCATTAATACACACATGCCTTGTTCACCTTACTTTTTCCACTCTTACACAACCTGGGACCCCTTGCCTAGGGAATAGTGCTACTCACAACTTCCTCCTCAACAATCAATACAATTCCCCACAGATCTGTCCACCCAACCTGGATACTCCTTCACCAAGACTCCCTTCCCACGTAATTCTAGCTTGTGTCAAGATAATTAAAACAAGCCATGGTAGACCACTTACCACACGTTTCAAGAGTCCCTCTGAAACCTTGGATAGTACTGAGCCCTGTATATTCTGTATTGTTTTGACCTATAACACACATGCCTATAATAGGGTTTAATTTATAACTTAGGCAAAATAAGATATTAATAATAATTCATGATAAAATAGAATACTATTTATATTTACTATAATGAAAGTTATGTGAATGTGGTCTCTCTCTCTCTCTCTCAAAACTTCTTACACTGAAGATGCTTCTAGTGCTCAGGTGGGAGGGCATGATATGTGAGAAGCTGATGACGTGAACCACAGGGAATGATGCAGGGGTTGTGATACAGGCATTGTGATAACATGATGGTGGATGTGACAGCCAAAATGACTAGGTGGTGAACAGGAGGGCAGAACATACAGCGTGGAGAGCGAACAAAGGGATCGTTCCCATTCCAGGGGTGGAAAGGGTGGGAGAGCCTGATAGTTCAGATTAGTGCGCAATTTAGGATTTATGGGATAATGTACCATTTAGGATCATGTTTGTTTCTATAGTTTCTCATTTAACATTTTCAGAGTAGAGCTGTCTGTAACCATGAAATCTAAACCAAGAGGATCTGGGGAGGGGAGGAGGGAAGCAATATACAATGGACTACTCTTTCGTTTCTATTTCATGCTTGTTGTTTTAGGTCTTTTCTCTATACAGCTGAATCTAATCTTAATTTGTGCTAACCATGAGAATCACATCTTCAGGATGAGAAAGGGAGACACACACCAGGAACTGACAGGTCAGTAGGGCCAACAGTCAGAGTCTAGACCTTTGCCCTTACACTTTATGAGCAAAGCAGCCAGTCCACTTGAGCTCAGTCTGGAGTCCCATTGGTTGATAACCAAGCAAGGCTATCTGTGTTGACTGCCTACCAAGTATGCCCATCTGGCTGCCCATTAACCATATGTCCAAGGACAGCTATGGATATGACCCAACATATTTGTAGATGACGACACTATGTTTCAGTGTCAAAGACTGGATGGTCCTGGGCTCTACACTGTGCCTGGCCCTGTTGTACAGGGACAATTACTAGGTCCTTGAGTGCTAATGTTGGGACCAGTTGGAATCCTGGCCTCCAGCTGCTCTTCCCTGCTAGAGATCTTTACTTTCCTTCTGATTTGAGTTACTGAAAGCTGTGTCAAAGTTGTTTACCAGCTCTGCTTCACGAGCATGTGTTGCCTTGCCTCGAGGATCAGAGGATAAGGTTTTCACCTGTTGGCCCACCTGGCTGTGTTGGGTATATAAGCCTCCTTGGCACTATTGAATAGAGGGCTTCTTACCAGTGACTAGAGGTCCATGTCTCTGTCTATCTCTCTGTCTGCATGTCTTTGTGTGTTTCAATCTCCAGCCCCTTGCCCGAAGCTCACAAGCTGTATGGTAGCGCATAGAGCGCAGACAGGCGTTGTGCACTGCATTCTAACATTACTGTGAGACTGTAGCATTATCCCCTTTGACAGTGGAGTTCATGGTGCCCCCCCATAGCCTTGTCCCAGAGTCACACTGCTGTGGGTACCTGAGCAGAAACTTCAGACCTTTGTCATTTAATTTCAAAGCTCCTTCTCTTCTTTTTTGCCTGCTTGATGACTCCCGCCCTGCTGTGGTTCCTTATGCTGGGGAAGCCTCAGAAGTAAATAGATAGTCTGAGCTGATTACCCTCAGTTTGACGATTTGTCAGCCCAGCTCCTGAAGAGTAAAATAGACAGAGGCAGGCTTTCTCCCCCCTCTCTCTGCTGTTCTGGACTTTGCTTAAAAATAGGCATAACCCTGTGTTTTTAAAAGCCATGCTTCTGTCCTTGTTGGTCAAATGGGATACAGGTATGTTGGAGAAAGTCAAGATTAAATAAAAATGAAAATAATGGTTTTCTGTGTGTGGTGGTGACACCAGGAAGACTTAATTGTAAGCAGCAACCCGCCCTGCTCACAGCTCTGCCCAGCACATGGAGATGCTGGGATGTCAAAATGACCTGAACTCTCTGGGAAAGATTTCTCTTAGCACCAACCAGCTAGGTAGGCCTGAGGGCCTGGCGGCAGAAGCCTAACTTGGAAGTAGGACAGACCTACTCCCATGGTGACAACCCTTCTTGTTCATTCACAGTAGGTGGGACTGTGGATGGCATACAGGTACAGGGTGGTAAGAGCAAGCGTACATCTGGTGGTCCTTGGTAGATCTGCTAGGAAAAGGAAATCAAGGGCCTGAGAGGATGGTTCAGCCAGTGAAGGGCCTGCCTTGTAAACATAAAGACCTAAATTCAACCCCCAGCATCCTCGTAAGTGTGAGCCTGTAATACTAACACTGGGAAGGAAGAGACTGGCAGACTCTTAGGGCTCCCTAGCCAGCCAGACTAATTGGATCGGCGAGTAACAGGTTCAGTGAGAAACTCTGTCTCAAAATATAAGGTGAAGAAGCATTTGAGGTAGACATCTGACATTGATCTCTTGCCCACATACACATCATCATCATCATCATCATCATCATCATCATCATCATAATGATAAAATGAAGTCAATGCTGTTTTCAAGATTGGCAATCTTCTTCTACTGGAAGATGTCCATCAGCCACGCTGTGCCTCCGCCTGACATCCCGTCACCTCTCAGTGTCCATCAGCCCTGCTGTACCTCCTCCGCCTGATGTCCTGTCACCTCTCAATGTCCATCAGCCCTACCTGACATCCCATCACCGTCTTTAACTCTGGCTCTCCTGCCTTCCTCTCTCTGTGTGTAAGTATGTGAGAAGTATGTGTGCCCACGTGTATAATGTGTGTGTGGAGGCAAGGTCAACCTTGGTATCATTCCACAGATGTGATCAACCTTGGTATCATTCCACAGATGATGCGATCAACCTTGGTATCATTCCACAGATGATGCGATCAACCTTGTTTTTTGAGACAGGGAGTTTCATTCGGCCCGGATTAGTCTATTATGGTACGTTTGACCGACCAGCAAGTCTGAGGGCACACCTGTCTCTGCCTGCCTAGCACTGGGTTTACAAGTGTTCACCACCACGCCTGGTTTTTTCATGTGGGTTCTGGGAGTCAAACTCAAGTCCTCAAGCTTGCATGGCCATCTCCCCACTTCCTATCTCCTTCCTTAAGGACCTGTGGGATTATTTGGGGTCATGCAGGTCATCCAGGATAATCTCATCTCAATCTTTTCCTTATATTAGGCAATATGATTTTGGGGTTCTGTGGATTCAGATGTGGACTTCTTTTTGGCTGATATTTTTTTCTGCCTACTTCAATAAATAGTAAGACAAAACCATAGCCACTGATTTTGTTTTAGGCTAATTTAGGACACGCGGCAGTTTGAATGAAAATGGTTCATAGAGAGTTCGTTCATTGGAGGTGTGGCCTTGTTGGAGGAAGTGTGTCAATGTGGGTGGCCTCAAGTTTCAATGCTCAAGCCAGGCCCAGTGTCGCTTTCTCTTCTTGCTGCCTGCAAATCCAGATGTAGAACTCTCAGCCACCTCTCTAGCATCCTGTCTGCTTGTGTGATGCCGTGTTTCCTACCATAATGATAATGGACTAAACCTCTGTACTGTAAGCCAGCCCCAGTGAAATGTTTTCCTTTATAAGAGTTACCATGGTCATGGTGTCTCTTTGCTGCAATAGAACCCAGCCCAAGACAGGAAGAATGATCAGGGACAACCTTTTCCCAGATCTTCCTTAGACTAGAGACTAGGATGCCCACAGTGTGGGAAATCATGGAGTTCTGAAACCAAGAAACCCACATGATGGACTGTACCCTCAAACTATGAGCCAAAATAAACCCTCCCTTCCTCCCTTTCTTCCTTCCTTCCTTTCTTTTTTTCCTTCCTTCTGTCCTTCCTCCTCCCCTCTTTCCTTCCTTCCATCCATCCATCCTCCCCCCCTTGCTTCCTTGCTTCCTTCCTTCCTTGATTCCTTCCTTCATTCCATCCATCCTTCTTTAATTTGTCTTCCTCAGGACTTTATAACAGCAAAGGAAAAAGTAACAAACACATTTTGCTAAAATGAAAATGTCACACATGCAGCCACTTCCACAGCAGCAGTATAAACGATGCTATAACCCAGTGGTGGAAAGAGCTCAGGTGTACATCGAGAGACAAAGGCTTAGATGAGATGTCATCTGTACAAAAAGCAGAATATCGTTCAGCCTTGAAAAGTAAGGAAGCTCTCACATGTGCTCCAGTAGAGGTGAACCCCGAGGACATTATTCTAAATGAAACAAGCCAGCCTCCAAAGGCCACACACGGTAGGAGTCTGCTTACATAAGGTCTCTAAGCAGCCGAATTCATGGAGGAAAGGGAAAAAAAAAACATCGGTAGCTTTCACAATCTAGAGGGAGTGGAAAGCGGGAAGTGGGTGTTTGATGGAGACAGCATTTCAGTACAGAAGGAGGGAAGGAGATGGGGAACGGTGGTGGTTACTTGCCCGACGGTGTGAAGAGGGTTAGTCACTGTGTACTTACACATGGGTAAGATAGTGAGCTTCATGCTATGTATACTTTACTACAATCTTAATTCTTCAAACTTATTTGAAAACAAAGTCTATCACAGATTATTCTTCTCTGGATGATAGAGATGTGATCAAACTCTTCAAAGAGAACCAGTCAAATAGCAGAGCCAAAAGAAGGATAACCCCATGGCTGGTGTCAGGTCGGGCATCTTTCAGGGTCTGGAGTGGCCAAAGAAAGTGGAGTAGGCAGCCAGGGTCAGTGACTGAGCTGTGATGTGCTCATATGTTTGGGTGAGGAGGGAGAGAGTGGGAGGCTAGCGGCTGCTTCCTGTCCTTGCTGTGTGTTTCTAAGGATCTCCCTGTGTCAGCCTGCAGGGGACCTAGGATGTCACAGAGACCCGGTCACTCTTCCCAGAGTTGGTCTCTCCTATTCCCATCCTGGGATCAAAGCGACCCTGTCCTCCACAGGAACCCCTTGTTTATTTCCTCAGCTTCCTGATGACCTAGTTTTGTGTCCCCGAGCTTTCTTCCTACTCTCCCAACCTCTGGTCCATCTTGCTCCTGCTGTGTTGGAAGGAAAAGGCTCTGACCTTCCATTCCAGATGGTGGCCCTTGGGCCACATGCCGGTGGGAGCCTAGCCAGGCCCCTACTCCCTGTCCGGCCTTATTCTGTGACTGTGGGGCATTGCCAGAATCAGGGGCACGAGTGGTCCTTTGTTTCTCCAGTCTTCCTGAGCAGGATCCCTCCTGGAGCTGGGGCAGTCAGCCATATGCGTATCACTTGGGAAAAATAATCTCAGCAGCTTATTCTGATTATAAGCAATATGCAAACACTCAGTGGACAGACTTGGGTATTGCACAATGCAGAAAAAAAGCAAAAAAGCAAAAAAGCTCCTAAAACCCTACTTTTAAAAAATTAGCCATATTATCTTATATAAAGAAGGAAATCCTAAGCATTGTCTAGATACAGGTGTCCCTTGCTGAGCACTTGTGTTTGGTTCTACAACACCTTGTCCCCCTGGGTCCCCAAATCTGGGAAACTCAAGTCTCATATAAATAGTGTAATATCTGTATATAACTTCTGCCCTTCCTGGTACACACTTTAAATCATGTTCACATCACTCATAATCACTGATATAGTGTGAATGCTATGTAAATAATTGCTGTATAATATTTTTTGGAAACAACAATAATAAAAAGGGCCCTTTTATGCCCCATGCAGACATTATTTTTTCCCCAAACATTTTCCCCAGTTGATTGAATATACACATGCAAAACCCACACATCTGGAGGATGAGCTGCTCCCTCTCAATATGTCTGACTGTGCAGGGGGTGTATCTTATCATTCACATATTTATACACATGACAATATACTTATTAATATAAACAATAACAAATAAAATATGACATATTTGTGCATATACATTTGCTTTCTTAGAAGCTGTTTTCCTTATTTATTTATTATTTATTGTATGTGTGTATATGTGGTATGTAAATGCATGCATGTTTGCACATATAAGTGTATGTGTGTGCAGGTGAGGGGGTGAGTCAGGAAGCCAGAGGTCGACATAGAACGTCTTCTTTAATCGCTCTCGACTTCGTTTACTGAGGCAAGGTCTCTGGCGAGCTCACTGATCTATTGGTCTTGCTAGCCAGTATGGTCCATGGATCCTTGGTCTCCACCTCCCCAAGTGCAGGGATCACAGGCAGCCACCACACCTGCCTGGCCTTCACCTGAGTACTGGGGATCTGTACTCTGGTCCTTATGCAGGGAGTTCATCATCCATTAGGTCATCTGCCTGTGCCCATCAGAACTGCCTTCTTGTCTGGGTCAGCAGTGCGTTATTATGAACTTATTTCTCTGTCTTACCATGGATTATTTTTAGCAATATTCCTTACCCTGCTTCCCCCTTCCTCTCCTATGCCCTGCAGTTCTGGGGTTGGAACCTGGGGCCCTATTCATGCTAACAAGCATTCTAAACTAGACTTCAAGCCTTCAAGCCGTTCCATATCCCATCAAATGATTGTACAGTATCCTACCATGTGGACAGTCCATTGTTCAAACTGGGGTCCATGGATCCTTGCGTATTTATAAGGATTCCTTTGTTGATGGCAGAAATTTTTTGGAGCCCTATTTTGTAAAATATAAGCAAAAATATAAGCACCAGGTAGAAAAATCAAGAAAAGAATTTCTCAATGGGTAAAGAACCTGTGTAAGGTTGGGGTTGGAAGAAATGAACTTCGGGCATCTGGATGCTGGGGGAATACCGTTCCCAGTGAGCTTGCAGGGAAATAGGTTTCTTGGAAGGCGTGAGAGACATGTTGGTTATCTGCCTTCTTCCTCACTCATGAGATGGAATTGAGGCACTTTGTTCATGACATGGGCAGTTTTGTCCCTTGACAGAGCTGAGCCACAGCAGTTACTGGGTTATTGTAAGGTGCAATCAGATGATATATTCATCTGTTGTTACTGGGCTATTGTCCAGGTGCAATCAGATATATTAATCTGTCATCTGCTCATTATTTGCTCCTCTCATCATGCACTTACAGAGGATTCATAAGTTGTGTTTTGCTGTGTAGCAAATGACCTCAAAGTTGAGCAACTGAATTCACAATAAACAGTATTGTCTTTTCTGACTTCTGTGGGCCATGAATCCCAGAGGAGCTTAGCTTGGTGGTCCTGGACCAGGGTCCCACAAGAGACAGAGTCCATGAGGTCAGGTAGAGCAGCTTATGACTAAGGACTTGAATCCATCCTCAGGTTCTGCTCTCACTCCCAGGTTTGCAGGATGCCTCAGTTCGTTACCACGTGGCCCTCTCTCAAGGGCTGCTTGAGTGTCTTTACAGCATGGTGACCGGCTTGGCCAGAGTAAACTGAGAGAAAGCCAAGACAAAGCAAGGATTATGCTTATGACCTTGCCTGAAGAGTCACACTTATCATTTCTATAATACCTTGGTCACCAGTGAGTCATCCTCGTTCAAGTTAGCCCTTGCTGACACATGTAGGGATGCGGCTATCGGAATTCAGGGATAATTGGGTATCACCCTGGGGGCCAACTATCACTATGATAAACCAGACTGAGTGCTAAGGACAGAAATGGAATGACATGGTTTTGCATCCAGGAAATGATGGTGATGCTGATGTGCACAACTGTAATGACACGCAATCTCTGGATGAATGTCACCTTAAAGGTGTGGCCACAGAGATTGTCCTTAGCCCGGAGGTAACCCCTGCCTGCTATGAACATACACACAGCACTGTGTTGCTAACAGGAACTGTCTATGATGGGCAGAATCAGTGTTCAAGTTTATGGTCTACAAGCTCTCTCTCTCTCTCTCTCTCTCTCTCTCTCTCTCTCTCTCTCTCTCTGTGTGTGTGTGTGTGTGTGTGTGTGTGTGTGTGTGCATGTGTGTTTGAGAAAGGATCTCACTCTACAGCCCAGGCTGACCTCCACCCCACTGTATAAACCTAAACCAGCCTTAGACTCAAGGCAATCCTTCTTCAGCTTCCTGAGTGCTACAGAGATTACAAGTATGCGCTATCATGCCAAGTTTAGTGTTAGTTTTTATCAGAAAGGCCGTTTGTTTTCTAGCCAGACAGTTGGTGTCTTCAACTGTTGGCTCTGAAGCAATGAAGAATCAGAAGTTGCTCTGTAGCTGGGGTCCAGTGCTTTCACCCAGAGGCCCTTCGACTCTTGCTCTCATGGGTGTCTATAATGCTTCCTAGGGCAGCCTTAGATCTCCAGGACTATAGGCAATCACTTACCACTCTGGGATCCCCCTCTTCCCTCTGCGACAGTTAAATGGACTTTTCCTCCAGCCATTGAAAAACAACTTTGTCTTCTAATGCTTTGTATACAAAATCTATAGTTTATTCTGGAGGAAGAATGTGCTTCTTAGGTTTTAGAATGAAGAGAATACTCGTCACTTGGTGAGAAATCATCCTTGTGGAAGTGTGATTCACTGAGTTCCATGAAGTAGAGAGAAATGAGATGGCCCCTGAGATCCTTGGAGGAGAAATCCTACCCTTTGGAAACTATGTTTTATAACGTTGACTTTCCCCAAGTCCCCACTGGCCTTGTCCCCCTCCTCCATAACTTTCTTTGATGCCCTATGTCTTTACTAGCCCTACTGTTAGAGGTTTGCACATGGATGCTTAGTTTTAAGGGTTGCTTAAAAAGTCATGACTCGGTCCCATCTGAGCCTCTCTGTATCCCATCCTGAGCTGTGTCCACTGAATCTCTGATGGCCACCCATTTAACAGTCAGATCTTCTCCACCCTGGTCTCTGATGGCCACCCAATTAACAGTCAGATCTCCCCCACCCTGGTCTCTGGTAACCACCCAATTAACAGTCAGATCTCCTCCACCCTGGTCTTGGCTAAAATGATCCACCTGCTGCTCCCAACTTTCTGTCTCCAGGGCTCAAGTGGAGCCTGTCCTTCCCCAAATCTGAGACATGCTCATGGACTATTGGAAGGGTTGACTGAACTCTGTCTTTTGTTGGTGTATCTCCTTTCCCGTGTTAGTTGAGAAATCCATCTGACGCTCCCCAAATGTCAGAGCCCAGGAATTACATGCCAGGACTTCTGCTCTCTAAGGGAAGAAGCCCTAACAGCTTCGGCTGTTCACTCTCCATTTGAATAGTATTTAATCTCTTTGCCCTCCTTGCTGCAATCCTTCAATGTGCTCCAATCTCTCTGTCATCTATCTCAGATGTTTCCCAGAACCAAGGGCAAAATTCCAGCTGCTGCTGGCCGGAGCAGAACAGAATCTGCTCCCCTTGGTGAGGCTGAAATTTTCCTCCCATCTTGGCAACCACATCACACCAATGCCGCTCGCTGATCTGTGGGCAACAAAAACCCTACCACGTGCTCTTGTTAAATCATGTGTCCGTAGCCCCCCACACCCTGTACAAGGACATGATCTAACGTTTGTTTACCCAAGAGCTCTTCTTGCACAATTCAGCTATGGTCTCTATCTCTTGAAGTGACTGAGACTCCAGAGTTGGCCATCCGGCTGTCCCTCTGGCTTTGGATCAATAATCAATTTGATCCTCATATTTTCTAGAGCTTGGTCCAAGTCATTGATAAACATGTTGAATAGAAGTGGACGCATGACACGGCCCTGTGCTACTGAAAATCTTTCTAGGGTCACAGCTCACGTATTGATGGCCCAGCTGCCAAAAGAGGCTTTCAGATGTGCTGTGTTTGTACTGAATAATATTTTATGTTTTTTTTTAACCTTTGAATTAGTGGCCAACACTATTTTTTTTAGCTTCTCCTGAATAATTGAAGTTATGTCAACACCAGTACCACAACCCAACAGCTGGAACAGCTGTATATAGTTATGTAGGTTATAGACTGCACATTCTACCTGGGACTCATGTAATGAGCTCATCTGGTAGTCAATACATAGGCTCTCCATTTGGCCTCTCTCCCAATTGTCCCCTGTTATCAGGCAAATACGCCTACTTATTGACAATATCTGTCTCATTCCTGAAGGTCTCCATTTAGCAGATTCTATATCCTGTTTATCAGCATCCTTTGGGTACAATCTGTCAGCTGGTTATAAATCTAACTAATTGCACCATTTCCCAGGCCATGTAATCTCCCCGGATTTTATGAGGGCTTTTGCCAGATGTTGTATAAAGCTTGGTTATTAGAGTCCGCTGTGTGTCCTTGATGTGCCAGACTATTAGGAAGGAAGGAAATGGAGCTGCAATGACCTTGGCTCAGCTTGGTCTTGGGAATCTGTGTATTTACTTCATGAAGAGCAGAAGCACTATCCTGAAAACATTGTTTTTAGGTCTTTGGAACTGAAACAGGCATTTGTAGTCAATTCACCAAGCAAGCACACAGAACGATGTCCCCTTATCCTTGGTAGCTATTGGGGATGCACTATAAATGGAGTTGGAGCTTTTCTTTTGTCTCAATTACCCAGTCCCAAATAATCACACAAAAGCTTATATTAATTATAGAATGTTTGGCCTATAGTTCAGGCTTATTACTAACTAGCTCTTACAACTTAAATTAACCCACTTCTATTAATCTACATTCTGCCACCTGACTTTGTGGCTTTACCTATCCTCTAGCACATCTTGTTCCTCTGGAGACCGGCTCACATCTCCCTCGACTCCACCCTTCTTTCTCTCTGTATCTCCGTATGGCTTTCCCAAACCTTATTCTGCCTGGCTGTAGAGCAATTCAGCTTTATTATTAGCCAAAGTGAGGAATACATGTTCACAGTACACAGAAGGATTATTCCCACAACAGTGTACTTTTTCACCTTTCATTTGCAGGACCTCTGGCTCTTCTCCCTAGCATCTGATTTGGAATCATTTTAGCAGCTGGTATTGGAATCCTTCAGATCAAACCCTTGGCTGTGATAGTCTGTCTGACTAGACTCAGTAAGTGTTTCAGGTGGTCTCCAATGGGTGCCTTTTCATCAGCACCCCCAATGAAACCCCTCTGTAGTCATTCTCTTCAAGTATGCCTTCTGTCTTCACTAGGGTCATTTGGACTGCTAGGACCATGGTCAGAGCTACAGGTTTACAAGCTTTCAGTTCCAGAGGGGCTTTTTAAATTCTACTCTCTGCTTATAGGTAGTGCCCAGGGCTCCAGTATCATGCTCCTGGGCCTTTGCCCCCACACACAGCCTCCAGGAACCTCTTAGATCTGCAATCTGAATTATCTCAGCTATTGCATATAATCTAAGACAGCACCAGATGCTAGCTAACTCCCAAGATAAGAAAAATAAGGTACTCATTGCTTCCTTTACATGAAGTAATGGCAGGCGTGTGCAGTTAGCTACTGGCTTCATTCAAATGAGGATGCAGGACACTCTCTCTCTGTATCAAGGCTGTACTTTCTTCAAACCTGGCTACCTGGAAGTTCCCAAACCCAGCCTTTGTGTGTCTTGCTTCTGCAGTGCCATCAGCACAAGATGCTGAAGAGTGTCACCTAGTTGTGGATCCAAGGAGCAGAGAGGGTAGTAATGATATTTCTCAGTCTCTGGAAGTTTCCTTATGATTTGAAAGCCACTTTCATCCATGCTAGCCCAATATTTTCCTTCTTATAGTCACCTAGAATATATTGAGAACTTACTACATACCACAGGGTCTGAGGTGAGTGGTCCTCTCACCTCCTCTTGGTCCTCAAAAGCACCTGTAGATACTGTTGCTCACGTCTGCCTCCTTCAGCAGTTCCCCTGGCTGACCCAATGAGAGCCATTGCCTGCCACCTATACTGTGACTTGACCCATCTCTTGGGCTACATGGTTTAAACTTCTGAGTCACTGTAATTCTTTCCTTACACATCTATCCCATTGCCAGGCACTATGTGAGCCACCAGGGACACCGTAGCAAGCAAGAGAGATGCTATGTTCAAGTCCCTATAAGGCAGAATATCCTTTTATTTCCTCTTGAAAGCTGTTGAGTCCATTGAAATCAGAAAGGCAAATGGTCTGCCTGTAGTAGTACCCCAAGTGACCAGCACATGGAGGCTAGGTGCAGGTCTCTTACTTGGGTCATTCTACATGTGATGATGACAGTTCTGAAAATTAGTTCAAGTCCTTAGGGCTGATTTCAGAAAGAAAAAAAAACCTGGGTAAAGTACACATATCAAGTGGCTGTCCTTGATACTGTCTTTGGATTTGACACAGTGATGATCTTCTTGGCTCTCCTGCTTGAGGAACGTGGAGCTGAAAGGCAAGCGGGAACTCCCTGTCTGGGTCTCCCACTTGGAAATCACACTTTGTTTCTTATTACACCAAAGAAGCACGTTTGTTATATTATAAAAAGATCTGATAACAGAGGACCTAAGAATCCTTTGCTGTCATCTTCCTGCTAGTCAGATGGTTTTGTGACCGACAAAATATCCAAGAAAAGAAACTCAAATAGGAAGAGATTTGTTTTTGTTTTTGTTTTTTAGCTCATAGTCTTAAAGGCCTCTGTCCAGGGTGGGCTAGCTCTGTGCTGAGGTAAAGTAGAGCACCCCGGTAGGAGGGCGCGGCAGGTAGGCATGGCCAGAAAACAAAAGGTAACAAGAGGCACCTCTCCAGTCCTGACTTCCTCCCACATCCTAACAGTCCCTTCAGCTCTGAATTCACCAAGGGATTAATTCATGAATGAAAATTAGAGCATTTGTGATCCAATCAACCCCTCCTGGTGATTGGCTAAACCAACTGCAGAGCCAGCCTTCAACAGATGGGCATTGTGGATTAGCTAGTTTTCTGGTTGCCCTGATAAAACACCATGATCAAAACTGGTGTATGGGAGAAGACACTTACTTTGGTTTACAGATCCAGAGGGGCAAAAATACATTATGGTATGGGAAGCATGGCAACAAGTGGCAGGCGCAGCAGCCGGAACAGGAAGCTGGGAGATCACATCACATCCAGCAGCAGGAAGCAGAGGAAGCAAGCTAGGTGTAAGCAAGCAGGACTACCTACTCCCAAAGCCCACCCAGAGACACGCTTCTTCCAGCAGGGCTGCACGGTCTGACCCCACCCCATGCAGTGTCATCCACTGGGCACCAGGTGTCCAAATACCCCAGCTGTGGAAGACACACTTTCATCCAAACCCTGGCCATCATCACTCAGCTAGAATTGCTAGTAACGGTGGGATCTTTATAGTTTGATTTATGTCTCCCCTTGACCTTAAATCCATACGTTGAATCCCTTTCATTCAATGTAACTGTGTTTGAAGATCAGGCTTCAAAAAATAATCTAAAGTAAATGAGATCAGAGGGTGGGATTCTAACCCATAGGATTGGGCAACTTTCAAAGAAGAAAGTTGGGTGTGGTGGTCAATACACGCCTGTAACCCCAACACTCAGGAAGTTCCAAGTCAGCCTTGGCTAGACACTGAGACCGCGTCTCAAAACAAACAAACAGAACACGCACACACACACACACACACACACAACATAAGGGCTATTGGAGGTAGCTCAGTTAGCAACATTCTTTCCTAGCACATACTTGAAGCCCTGGGTTTCACACCCAGCACCATATAAACCAGACATGGTGGCACATGCCTGTAATTCCAGCACTCAGGAAGTAGAGAGGCAGGAGGATCATAAGTTCAAGGTTTTCCTCAACCACTTAGTGAGTTTGAAGCCAGACTAAGACCCAACTCTGTCTCAGGGAAAAACAAAAAAATAAACAAAACAAAAAAGAAAAACTATAATGATACCAAGAACCCAAGCAAAAGAGATAAACAAAGAAGAGAGAGATCTGTCTGAGAGTGCACATATGCCACACACACACACACACACACACACACACACACACACACTCACACAGAGAAAGAGAGAGAGAGAGAGAGAGAGAACATGAGACAAGAAGGTGGCTATACTACTCAGGGAATAAAGTCCCCAGCAGGAAACAAGTCAGCTGACACCTTAATCTTAGACTTTCCAGCCTCAGTAAGAATCAATTCCTCTGGAAGACTAAATTCCTGCTGTGTAAGCCACGGGTCTACAGTATCTTGCGAGAGCAGCCTGAGCCGGCTGCTACAGCCTCTATTCCCGTCTTCTCCGTGAATGCTTGTATTTTAATCACCAAAATATTAACTCCACGTGCAACTGATTTGCAGATTGCCTTTTGTCTTGATTATAGTATGAATTGTGTTCCCTGGCTAGTTATTTTTTTCATGTGTCATGCGCCATGGCTTGTAGTATGTCATGAACTAAATATACCTATGTAAATATACATTCTATAGTCAACATACATAGTTGAATATAGAATTTTCTGGCATTTACTAAAACATATAAGCAATATTCAATTTGGAGGGATGTCTAGGGAGTTTCAAAATTTTCACTCATAAATAATGCAAGGAGCGTATTTGTATCTAAATCTGGGTATATGTGTGCTTCTTTTAGAATAAGTTGTTAGGAGAACGACATGAGCATTTTGGTGCTATTTATATATGACTTGAATGGCCCTCCAGACAATTGGCACCAACTCTTCACCCACCCCTGGCATATGAGGCTGTCCATTTTCTCACATCTTCAGCCACTCTGAATTTTATCCTTTTGTTTGTTTGGTTTGTTTTTTTAAAATCCAGGCAGAAGGCAGAGTGGCACGCTGGGCTTCACTCCTCTTTGGTGATCCTCAGCTGAACGGATGCCAGCCAGCCCCTTCCTGCCTTGCCATCCCATGTTGTAGTCTTCTCTGTCCCTTACATAGTGATGTCAACATGTGGATCCCCAGGACTCTTTCCACAGACTGTTCAGTGATCCTCATCTGTGGCTTCAACTCTGTGTTGGGTGAAAACTCGTTACCACTTGTCCGTGGGGCAACTCAAAGCATATTGATTGACACAATGCTAAAACGTTCACATTGTACATCTAACAATTTATTCTAAAAGAAGCACACATGCACACAGACTAGGCTTTCTGGAATGTTCTGCTGTGTACTTGCTGTGGTTGGGTCCCAGGCAAAAAAAAGAACACAAGGAGAGGAACTGCCAGAGAAGTCCCTGGGTTTCTCGAAAGAGAGGGAAAGGTGGAAGGCAGAAGCAGCTGGCTTCACCGTGTTGCTCAGATACATTTTAATTCCATCCCTTAGCAGCTGAGTGACCTTGGCCTTCTAACTAACGTCCTTATACCTCCAGTCACTTGAGCTTGGCTGTCTACTTGATGTCAGCATATCTCAGTTTCTCTTTTGCAATAGCAGCTGAACATCATATACATGGCATGGGAATTAAATGTGCAGATGTATTTATGTGTGTATAAAACATTTAATAGAACAGTTTCATATATATAACACAAATACATATAATGTTTATAGCAGTACTTGACACATAAGTAATTAGCACATAGGACCTAATGTTACTACATTATAATAAAGCAGAAGCCATTAAGAAATAATGACATTCTTGGGCCAATAAAGAAAAAGTAATTTACTTGAGTTCCTACTTCAATGACACAGCATTTAATTAGGACATTTTTTTGTAAGGGATCAAAGATGTTCATACATTAAAGAGTTGATTTGAGGATATTAAAGAAATTCGCAAATAGGGTGTCTCTCAGCACCCCAAATACTAAGGGCCCTGATGGTGACAGTAAGCCTCTGGTATGCCCTTTCGTTCTCAAAAGGGAAGGTCACGGGTCCTGTCTTGACTATAGATGTGCTGTGGCCAACTGCTCGATTCCCCCAGATGACAGACTGTAACCTGGAATTATACATTAAAACAAACCCTTAATCTCCAGAAACTGCTTGTCCAGGGTATTTTAATCACAGCCATGAAGATAAAAGTCAAACAAACTCCCTCTCGGCTGCATCATTTCAAGGTACACGAGACCTCCCAGTGCCACCATAGGAACCCATCATTCCTTTAAGATAGGCCTTGAAGGGACATTTATCCAAATGATAGCATTGACACACAAGGTTGCTCTAATGATTAAGTATGTTAATTTGTGTAAACAAGTCAAAAAGGAATCATGCTCGGTAAGTATAGAGTGAGTTCAGAGCCGCCTCAAGGCCAAGGATGGATTCTGTGCTCTTCCAATCCAGGATATTTTCACCATATCATCCAAAGGATGGTAACAGCGAGTTCTCTTCTAAGGCCTCCCCTCCCTGTCTCTTGTTCACTGGCAATGTAGCATCCGATCCTGTAAGCTTGGAGTAGATGATGTACAAACCTGTACCCAGAGCCATGGATCTGGGTTTAACCAGCTCCTATGTGCCCTCTCTTCTCAAATGTTAGGATCTTTTATTAAGTGTGTATGTATGTGTGTGCATGTGTGTGTGTATGTGCAGATACATGTGTGCACAGGTACCCATAGAGGCCAGAAGAGGATGACAGATCCCCTGGAGCTGAAACTACAGGTTGTTAGGAGATATCTAAGGGGATCTGGGAACTAAATTCAGGTCCTCTGGAAAAGCGGCAACTTGTCTCAACCACGAGCCCCACATGACACCTCAAGAAAGAAAAACAACACCCTAAAAAAGGAGGGGTCCACATTAGAAGATGTTAAACCCACAAGTATAAGTGAATGACTGTTTCTTGTCCTGGAAACTCCAGTTACAGAGGCTGGCAGCCCACTTAAGTCAGTCCTGTTTTACCCTCTCTCATTAATATAGAAAGAAAGGGGGGAGACCACCAGCTCTATGCTGTCAAACAGAAAAGAAACCAGATTTTAAAACATTCAGATTTATTTTTCTTTAAAAGGTAACTTCAGAAAGCTGTCCACCCAGCCCTCAAAGAGGAGAGCTGTTTGAAGCTGCCCCCTCCCCAGGCTCTACCTGCTGATTATTCTGGAAAATATTATATTGACATGAATCTTTAGGACACAAAGCCTTCACAGCATTTGGGTGCAACCCTGTACCTATCTTGCACTCATACAGATGGGCAACTTTGAAACAATCAAACACATTAGAAGCGCCTTAATGAGCCGCTATCGGAACGAATGCATGGCAAACTTCAGACAAGTGCTTTTGTGGAAATCCCATCGTCTTTGATCCGGGAGAGTCACGGCAGGGTGGATTTATTTCAAGTTTATTTTTTTGGCATACTGGTCCTCCCGAAATATTGGGAGATATCTTTCTTAGCAAGACGTGGGAGACCACAATGGTGCCATCTCTTTCATTTATCTACAATTTGACAGGAGTGCAGTTTATTAACTTACAAAGAAGCAGGGACATTATCTAAAGCCCAGCGACTCTACTGGGGATCGCTTCCCTCTTGTACCAGTGGGAGTCGACGACATTTTGAACTTCCTCACCATTAAATGCCTTCCTGAGTGGTGGGAGAGCCTTTACAAAGAAGGCTGCCGCATTTATGATGTAAATTCGTTATTTTGACAGTCTTTGAGATCTGTCATATTCACATCCAATTTAATGCCTGGCCAAAAAAAAAAGTCCCTTTTCTTTTAGAACACTTTAAAGATTTTCAAAGCCGTTTTCATGTAGCAAGCTATTGTTATGCCTAATACATCCTGAAAGTATTTTAGCAAAGGAACTTACAGGATTCTGTTTTAAGTCATGTTGAGTTTTCAAACATGGCAGTCTTCAAATAGGCTTTGACCAGGCTATCTCTTTTAGATAAGTTAAAAGCTACCCTTGATTTTCGTGTATACAATTAGCCAGCCCAGATGCACCTAGCAGCAGAGGCCATCCTCAGAAGCCCCTGCATATGTTATTGTATACGTTGGACCGTCGGCCCTTCTGTACTATTGACTATAGAGTCTCCTGTCCGCTGACTCACAATCTAGAACACACCAGATGTTTCAACCGGAGGACCGTTTGCCTCCTAGAGAAGCCGAGCGATATCAGGAGATACACTTCATCACCATAACTCCGAGTGGTCCTTTGGTGTCTTCAGGGATGCTGCCAAGAGTCTTGGGCTGTGCATCCCAGCTCCCATCCACAGAGAACCAATCATGTGCAATGCTAGTGTGTGAAGGGTAAGAAACTGAGGCAGACACAGTGACGGTCTCTACCCCCAGGCGTACACCAACCCTGTCCAGTCCTGTGTACCCAGCTAGCAAAGTAGAGATTTCCAGACTCCATTCTACACTTACAGAAACAGGTTCTCCAGAGAGGAAGCAATGGAATACTAGAATTCAGATGCCTGCCCTTGCCCAAGCCCCACCCTGCAATAGTTAGCACAGAAGAGAGTGCCTGTCAGGCATCACATCTAATTCTAGGCTTCTTTTCCTCCGAGTCTCTGCCTTGCTTGGAACCATTCTAACAAGTTTGCTTTTTGTTTTCCGAGTCTAGAATGTCTTAATAATCTTGTGGCTAGTGGAGAGAAGGGTCCAGACCAAGCCAAGCAAAAGGAGAACAGGTACAGATATCTGGCTCCGTTGGTGAAGGGCTAGTCTTGACCTAAATTCTCTCCTCAGAACTGAAGTTTTGAAAAAGACGTCAGCTGTGGTGTCGCACACTTATAATTCCAATGCTGGGGAGGCAAATGAAGAGAACTCCTGGGGCTCAATGATGAACCAGTTATCCTGTTTGGTGAGTTCTAAGGCAATGAGAGATGTGATCTCAAAAAAGAAATTAATGGTGCCAAAGAAACAACACCCCAGGCTGACCTCTGGTTTCCTGATGTAAGTGCTCACACACACGCACACACACACACGAACACACATGCACACCATACATCCAGGAGCTGGTGTGATGAAAGAAGAGAGACAGTTGTTAGAGGCAGCAGCCAATCAGAGCAAACACTGGCCTCGGCTGCAAGTCCAGGGACTCAGAGACCCTCTAATGGGTCCAGAATTAACTCTTTAAAGCCTGAATTATGGGACAGTGATGCTGGAGTTGGGGAAAGTAGCTAGGCCATCTGGTGGCACTCAGGACGCTATAGGCTGGGATTGCTTTTCAATCATTGTCCCCATTCAGTCAGTCCTCTGCATCTGTGCATCCTACGTCCACACACTCAACAAACCAACAGTCAAAAAATGTTTTCTTAAAAAGATGTCACTTGTAATGGATATATAAAGATACGTTGTTCTTCTCTCTCTTACCTAGCAATACAGAGCAACAATAGTAGCATTTATAGTATCAGGTATTGTTTTTTTTTTTGTCTGTTTGTTTTTATTTTGTTTTGTTTTGTTTTTATTTTTTCGAGACAGGGTTTCTCTGTAGCTTTTGGGGCCTGTCCTGGAACTAGCTCTTGTAGACCAGGCTGGCCTCAAACTCACAGAGATTCACCTGCCTCTGCCTCCTGAGTGCTGGGATTAAAGGCGTGCGCCACCTCCACCCAGCTTGTATCAGGTATTGTTAATACAATTCATCTGGAAAAAATGCAAGGTATGTTCAGGACATGCATAGATTATATGCAAATACCAATCCATTTTATATAAAGGACTTGTGCACCTTCAGGCTTTGAAATCCAAGTGGTCCTGGACCTGACACCCCTGGAGTCTAAGGATAAATATTTCCAATACTCTTACCACCAGTACTAGTATGATCCTAAGGACCATAGCCTCCTGTAAACCACTGATCACTGGAGAATCATTTTTGTTTTTTTCTTTTCTTTCTTTGTCTTTCATTTTCCTTTTGGTTTTTCAAGACAGCATTTCTCTGCATAGCTTTGGAACTCACACTGTAGACCAGGCTGGCCTTGAATTCACAGCAATCCGCCTGCCTCTGCCTCCTGAGTACTGGGATTAAAGGTGTGAGAGACTGTCTGAGTAAGCAGCTCCTAGGGTCTTAATCAAAATCCAGCTCGTTGGTGTATTAGTTCTTTTCTAATTACTGTGACCCAACACATGAGATGATGCTGTTTGAGAATTGGGTTTGGTGGTGCATACCTATTATCCCAGCACATGGAAGGGAGAGGAAGGAGGGTCAGGAACTCAAGGCCAATCTCTGTAGTCTCTACTATAGAAGAAAAGGAGAAGCAGGGAGGAGGAGAAAGAAGAGGAAGAGGAAGAAGAAGGAAACAGGAAGCAGGAAGAAGAGGATGAGAAGAAGTAGCCTAATAACCTAAGGGAGGGGGCTTGGCTTTGCCTTAATGTGAAGGGTGCTGCCCATCACTGTAGGGATGCTGGGCTGCAGAAGCATGAAGCTTCCACGCTCAGATCTCAGCAGACCAGAATGCACAGATGGGCAGGAAACAGGGTGTCCCAGTTTGCTTTCTGTCACTGTGATAAACACCATGACCAAAAGCAGCTTGGGAGTGGGGCCTATTTCATTTCGTGGTTAAAGCCTATTACAAAGAGAAGACAGAGCAGGAATCTGAGACAGGAACTGAAGTAGAGGCCATGGAGGGATGCTGCTTACTGGCTTGTTCTCCATGGTCTGTTCAGTTTGCTTTCTTATAAAGCAGCCAGAGCCACCTGCCCAGGGGGAGCACCATCTAGAATGGGCTGGACCCTCCCACATCAATCATTAGTCAAGAAAATGTCTCGCAGATGCACCCATAGTCAAATCTCGTAGGGGCATTTTCTCAATTTAGTTATTCATCTCTTCCCAGGTGATCCTAGATTGTATCCAGTTGAAATAAAAAGAGGAAAGGACCACCCCTTCTAAGATCTACTTCCACTTCCCCTAGCTTGTCTCTACTTCCCAAAGCTTCCACACCCTCCCAAAGCAACACCACCAGCCAGGAACCAAATGTTTAAACACACGAGCCTGCTGGCAACATCTCACATTTGAACCGGAACACCGTGGGGCAAATTGAACTACGTGAGTCAGACAGTGGCAACAGAGCTCAGAACCTGCATGCCAGCAAGCTCTCCACATAGGCCATGCCTGGCGGAAACAGAAGTTGCATGAATTGTCCCTAAAACTGAAGGACTTTCTGGATTTGAAAGTGGATGCCCTGAGTACCTGGCTGAGTACTCCCACCCCTGGGATTGAGGTTGGTAAATGAAGGAAGGCTGTTTTGGGGGTTCATTTTGATAGCATCCAAACCTCATTTTTTCAACTCAGCCTTCCAGCCAGACCTACCTACTCAGCTTCCACTAATCCCCATTACTGAGTGGATTTCAGCGGGGGCCCTTACTCCTTTATCAACTGGCAAGATATTTTCATCTCTTCTGAAGGTCTTCCTGCAACTCTGCTTCAAAGCCTGAACCCAAGAAGGAGGGAAAAGAGTTTCAGTGAGTTTATAGATGTCTTATCACGTTGGGGGTGGGGAGGCAAGGTCTGGGAGCCAGGGAAAAAAAAGCGCATTTCTCTTGAACAGTTCAGAGTTGGCCTAATCCATCCAAGCGATCGCCAGTCACTTATAAGATCTAAAAGATCTCTCCTCCAAAGAGGGATGAAATCCTCTGCTTCTTCGGTCACTGGTATCCAGGCCGGTGTTTCCAGAACTGTCCTTTGTGGGGTGTTAATTACACAACCCTGAAGCAGATATGAGTGGCTCTCTCTCTCTCTCTCTCTCTCTCTCTCTCTCTCTCTCTCTCTCTCTCTCCCTCCCTCCCTCCCTCTCCATCACCACTATGTCATCTCCCACACAGGTCTGTATGTGGGTGTGTAGTGCCCATATCATCAGAAAACGAAGTCTTTCTCCCACCTCTCTGGAAAACAGGGGAAAATGACTTTGGCAACCATTCTGAGTCGCATCGGGCGTGGGCTGGTAGGCAAAGGATGGGTTTTTAAGCAAGCCTCTGCAATTCCTTCTATTGCCTGGCATGATGAAAGGACAGACATATTCTTTTTTTTCTTACCTGGGAAAACTCTGTTCTTCTCAGTGAGTCTCCATGGAGAAAGCAAATGTTACATTCCAGAGACTCGAAAAGGCTAAAGGGGAGGCTAGTACATAGAGAACAGAGGCACAAAGAGGGGCCAGCTGCCGGTGAGGAAGCAGGGTCTCCCACCCCAGCCCTGAACAGCACACATGCTCAGAGACAGAGCCGCCACCGTCTGGGTTTCTGCTTGGGTGAAAAACAACAACAACAACAACAAAACTCAAACAACTTTGGGACTCAACTTAACAGACTTGGGTCAGGTTCAGAAGAGCACAGACCACAGAAACCACTGCCACAGTGTTTGGGAGGGAGAGGGTGCCCCGCGTTCGATTAAACCATGGGGTGCTTCCTTTCCAGAAAGCATATTTAATCATGCGTAAGTATAGGTTTCTTACAGCAGCGGAGCCAGTGACTACCATCCTTGATTTTCCCACAGAAGGGCCTGGCTTTCTCAGTGTTGGTCCCTCAGAGTAAGAGGCTGTCTTGACAGGCACAGGGTTCTGCTTGGCTCTGCTGCACACAGGGGCTGTCTGCTCTTTGAAGTGTCGACATTTCCCACTGGAGCCCTTAGGGGTAAGAGACAGTGTAGGCTGCTGTGCACTGCTGCCCGGAACCTGAACTTGAAGGACCTGGGGATACCATCTGAGCAGCAGAGAGGAGGAAGAGTCAACAGTGCACAGCCCCCGACTTGTGTCTATCCAAGGGGCCTCTGGAAGTTGTTGACCTGCTTTGGGGCTCAGTTTCATTGTTGTGAACTAGAGAGGGCAAGAGCAGCTGCCTTCTAGGCTTGATTGAAGACCAGATGAGGGTTTGTGTATGGGGAGCGCCTACAGGAATGATGGAAGCCAAGCATGGTCATGCACATCTGTCACCCAGGGACTCCAGAGACTGAGGCAGAAGGATCATGAATCCAAAGCCAACCTGGGCAACTTAGCAAAACCCTATCTTAAAAGAGTGAACCTTGAAAGCGGGGGATGCACTTCAGTGGTAGAGCCCATTATAACACACGAAGTGGTGGATGAGAGAGCCGCCGCTTGTTGGTTTCTGGCTGCTTGGCTAGCGTAGACCCAAAATAACCGCACAGAAACTGTATTAATTAAACCACTGCTTGGCCCATTAGCTCTAGCTTCTTACTGGCTAACTCTTACATATTAATTTAACCCATTTCTATTAACCTGTGTATCAACATGTTGCTGTAGCTTACTAAAGTTCCCAGCATCTGTCTCTGGCGGGTTCCATTGCTTCTCTCTGACTATGCCCTGCCCTGCTCTGCCATAGGCTCAAAGAAGTTCTTTATTCATTAACCAATAAATAAAAGCAACACATAGACAGAAGGAGTACCCACACCAACGAAGATTTCTGGTTCAGGCTCCCCAGTACCACCAACAAAAAAGAATGTTGGAACCAGCCAGATGGCATGTAGCTGCTAAGCTTGGCAACCTGAGTCCAATTCCCTGGACCCACATGGGGAAGGGAGAGAACCGACTTCTACGAGTTGGCCTCTGGTCTCCACATGTGCATTGTGGCATGTATGTATACAATCACACAAAATAAACATTAAAAATTATTTTAAGAATGCTGGCATGTGGAAATCCCAAGGGACATTAGCAATTATTCTCCTCCCTGGCTGTGTCATAAGGGGTTTCATCATCTTCTAAACTGGCCCATGGTAAAGGGGGGTGGGAGTACACACAGGTCTTCAACTCCCTGGCCCATGGTGAAGGCAAAAGGACCCACCCACAAGAATGATGGTGGCAGGGACTCCGGGGTGGGGGGTTGTTGCCTATACTAACTGCTATGCATAGTCATAGGAACAAGTCTGGCTTTCATCCATGCAAGGTGAGCCCATCCTTATAGTCTATGTCCCATGTCAACTGCCTGCTCAGCTCAGTGGAGTTCATTTACCTCTTCTCCATCTATGGCCTTGAATTCTCTCCAACATAAGACACAGGAACCTACCTTGTATCACTCTCTGGCCTTTGCCTCTGCATGTGTCCATCTCTCCACAGCAACCAGCATCATCTCCCTGGAGCAAGAATCAGTCCGTGTTCAACTCCCTGCTGGAGCCTCTCCAGGAAAGTAAGACCCTGACATCTTTCCCCAGCTTCCTTCACAAGGTCTCCTTGGTATTTTTACTCTGTCCCAGCCACTCTGGGCCACTTCCTGGCTTGTGACTTGCTAGGCTCAATCTGGCCGCTATACCTTTGCCATGCGGTACCAGGATTCTGTTTCTCCTGGCTGCTTCTTTCTTCCAGGTCTCAGGCCAAGTGCTTCCTCCTCAGAGGGAAACTTGTCAGATATCTGTCTCACCTCTGTGGGCATTTGCCTTGATCTGTATGAACCTTGGCCATGCCCATATGTCTCCATCTTATACACCACTTTCCCCCATGGCCCAGAGTTAAGACCTGGGTATGCGTGGGCATATGAGAACAAACACTTTTTTTTTTTTTTATCTATTTGGTTGTTTGTTGTTTTAAACAGGGTCTCATATAGTCCAGGCTGCCCTCAAACTTTCTTTGTAGCCAAGGATGGCCTTAAATTCCTGATCCTTCACCCTCTACCTTCCAAGCCCTGAGACTGCAGTATGAACCACTATTCCTAGCTTAATATTTTTAAATGAATAGATAAACCACCCTGTAACCATTCTGTGGGTTCTGTGAAGTATCTTAGACTTAAGAGGGAAGATTCATATGTGTGTCTGGGAAGATTGATATGACTACATCTGTCCTAGTTAGGGTTTCTATTGCTTCAACAAAACACCAGCACCAAAAAGCAAGCTGGGGAGGAAAGGGTTTATTCAGCTCACACTTCCACATAACTGCTTATCACTGAAGGAAGTCAGGACAGGAACTCAAACAGGGCAGGATCCTGGAGGCAGGAGCTGATGCAGAAGCCATGGAGGGGCACTACTTATTGGCTTGCTTCCCATGGCTTGTTCAGCCTGCTTTCTTACAGAACCCAGGACCAGCAGCCCAGGGATGACACTACGCACAGTGGGCTGGGGGCTGGGCCCTCCCCCTCCCCCCTCCCTTGTTGATCACTTTTTGATAAAATGCCTTACAGCTGGATCTCATGGAGGCTTTTCCTCAGCTGAGGCTCCTTCCTCTCTGGTGACTCTAGTTTGTGTCAAAATGACACACAAAACCACCCAGTACTACATTCCAGCAACTAGGCCTTGTGTGTTTCTTAAACCTCCTGAGCCTCAGGATCTTCATCTATGGAAATAAGAGCAAGCTAGCCTGCCTTCGAGGTTTGGGCAGGGTGGACACAGCAGCCGGCTGCCGTCAGTGGTCACTGCTCTGGAGACTGTGGTCACAGGTTAGCATCATGGGATTTGAAAGCAAGTGGTTCCAACTCTTTCACTCTCAAAAGTCAGTAGTCTTCAGGACACACACTGGTGACCTTCTCAAGGCCTGAATTGACTGCAGATATTTTACCTGCCAGGGGGAAAAAACCAGCTGCCAGATAGCAGGCACCAACCTTAAGGGTGGTGGGCTTTCAGGCTGAGACCAGGGGGCTCCAAGAAAAGTGACCCCAAATATATTCAAGAGTAAGGCAGGGACAAAATCATCCAGGGTCAAAACAGACCACTTGACAAAAAGCAGGTGTCTTTTACCCCAGAGACTACAAAAGGTAGCCAGTTTCGATCTGTCAGTCTACAGATGGCAGGGTTAGACTTGAACCTGGGCCTCCAACTTCGTGAAGCAGAAGACTGGGGTGGTTTGAAAATAGTGCAAGAGACCGAGACAGTTTGGTAGAAAAGTAGGCAAAGCTGAGGCCATAGTTGGGGCAAAGTTAAGCACTAGGCTGGAAGGTAAAGCAGAAGTCAACATGAAAGGCTTCCAGTTATATAGTCTAGGACCCAGGGCAGCCCAGAGTTCTGGGTATCCACCCCACCTTCAACACACACACATGTAGACACACACAGAAACACACAGTCACAGACAGACACAGCACACGCACGCACACACATACACACAGAGACACATACAAACACACACAGAGAGACACATAAACACACACACAAACACACAAACACACACACAAACACACAGATACCCACAGAGAATTACAATCTCTCTCTCTCTCTCTCTCTCTCTCTCTCTCTCTCTTTCTCTCTTCCTCCCTCCCTCCTTCCCTCCCTCCCTCCCTCCCTCCCTCCCTCCCTCCCTCCCTTGCCTCAAGGGCCTCTGCTTGTCCCAGAAGCCCCACCGCAGCCTGGCCTCCAAGAGTAGCCTGTGTGATGGCCGAGGTCACCTTGACCATGTTCCTGGCTAACTTCCCTTGTGCTGGGGCTCAGGGGCCCCTGCTCCTGGCCTTATCTCCACCATCACCTGCGTCACACAGCGACTGCCCGGATTAAAGAGCTCAAGTTGGGAAAACACTTTGAACTGCACGGATGAAAGGGCTCGAAGAAGAATGCTGGGAAAAAGCAAAATAATGAGCCGAGGGATAAAGGACCACTCTCCGAGAGGCGGTGCCGGGAAAGTCCCTGACTTCTCGGAACTCCTGCCCTTTAATTCACAGTGTCTGCTGCTAGCCGCCATTTTCTTCCCTCCCTCCCTCTGCCTGCCCACCCCCCCCCCCAACAGACATATAAACTAGGGGGCAAATTCCCCTTCTACCTTATGCACATAGGATTTCTGGGACTAAACAAGGCAGTGCTGATGATCTTTTCCTGACTGAGAGAAAACACCCATCAGGAGACTCAAAGCACAGCCTCCATTCATGTAGCCAGTGTAGGCAAGAGACCTCCATCCAATGTTTGTGGAGGAAAGAGGCCCCCAAGGCTACTTTTTCCTTCAAGCAGCTCAGAAGGCCTGGGTGTGGGGGGACGAGGTGTCCTGGGGTCTGAAACAGTGGTTCCTCCGGAGAAAAAGATCATTGGCCAGAGCTGAGTGTTCCTCTGGGTAGCTGGGTGGGCATGTCTGTGCTTTCCAGGAAGGGCGGCTCTGGGTTGTCCTCTGGTCATGGTGAGAAATAAACAATAGGACAGTAGGAGTCTAGAGCCCCTACTGGAGTTGTCTAGAGCAGCAGTTGGTGGTGAGGACCCCAGAGCACCCCTTAACTGGAATGGAAGGGTGAGGCATGGCAAAGTGTGAGACAGAAGGGGTGCTGGGCTGGAGGGACTCACAGCCCAGCAGAAGCCAATGGGAAACATTGACCCCTGATTCTGGCAGGTGATTCTGCTTGCTGGGAACCTCTCCTTCTCCTTTTCTGAAGTCAAAGGTTGGGGGAATGGCACACGACCAGAAGTGGAAGCTGAGGAAAAAGTTGGTGTGGCCTTGTTGGAGGAAGTATGTCACCATGGAGGTGGGCTTTGAAGTCTCAAACCATGCCCAGTGTCACAATTTACTTCCTGTTGCCTGCGGGTCAACATGTAGAACTCTCAGCTCTTTCTCCAGCACCATGTCTGCCTGCATGCTGCCATGCTTCTCACCATGATGATAATGGACTGAACTTCTGAAACCATAAGTCAGTCCCAATTAAAAAAACTTTTTTTTTTTTTATAAAAGTTACCATGGTCATGGTGTCTCTTCATAGCAATAGAAACCCCAAACTAAGACAGACACATAAATATTTCTACTTTTTAAAGTATGGATTATCATCTTTCCTTTTATTCCTGTTCATTGTTCCATAGAGGATACATAGGCAGAGGGTTGCAAGTGAGTGACCAGGCTGAGGTGACAGTTCAGTGGGTTAAGTGCCTGCTTTACAAGCACAGGGACCTGAGTTTGATCCCCAGAACTCCCACAAAAATGCTGGGCATGGTGGTACATACTTATAACCCCGGGGCTGGGGAGACAGACAGGAGGATCCTTGGGGGTCCCTGGCCAGCTAGCTTAGCCTAATTGGCAAGTTCCAGGCCAGTGAAAGACCCTGTCAAACAAACAAACAAACCAATAAGAGCTGGAATATACCTGAGAAATAATAAACAACAAGATTGTCCCCAGATCCTCACATGCAGCCATGATCATGCACACACATGTCACCCTGCACACATCTCTACACATACACATATGCACATGCAAGAAAAGATAGATACCCATACACTCTTGGAACATTGGAAAGTAGGTTACATGCATCATGTCTCTTTGCTACCATTTCATATTTTGAGACGCATTTGCAAAGAGCAAAGACATCTGTGTGGGGGGGGGAGGTGCGCATGTGCACACGATATGAATGATGCATGTGTGGGGTATGTGTGCACACGCACACACGATATGAATGATGCGTGTGTGCGTGTGAATGTGTGGAGTGTGCACCTGTACTCTCGCTTGCTGGTGGGGGTCAGGACAGACGCAGGGTGTGAGAGCCTCCCTCTGTCAACTATATTACCTTGACATAGGATCTCTCCCTAGACCGGAAACTCACTGTTCCGTCAGGCTGATTGCTTGGCAAACCCTCACTATCCACCTGTCTCTACTCCCCAGACACACTTTTTTTTTTGAATGAGGATGCCAAGCTTTAAACCCAGGTCCTCATGCTTGAACAGGAGGAGGTCTTACCCACTGAGACGCCTCTCAAGGCCCCATTCTCATACATAGCACAATAAATTAGCAAGTTTAGGAAATTCCCATTATGCCAGTGCTTTCTTTAGTATACAGTCTACCCTATTAGTACCCGGGTTGTCCCCAAGCAGTGTCCTTCAGTGGCATACATGTTCGTGATCTGTCCTCAGTCAGATAAAGCAAAGATGATGTTTAGGCCTTGACTGAATCCTGCCAATGTCCACGCTGCTCTGTGTATTGTCCCCTGCCATGGTTTTCAGAAGGGATTTTGGCTGGGGAGGTGGCTCAGTGGGTAAGAGCTCTTGATGTGCAATCATGAGGACCTGAGTTTGAATCCCCCCTTCCACAATCACATTTTAAAAAAACAAACAAAGACAATCAACAACAGAAGCAAGCATGGTTGCATGTGCCTATGATCCCAGCATGAAGATCTGAGTTCAGATTCCCAGAACCCACATAAAGTCAGACACAACAGTGCACATCTGTAATCCTACCCAATGTTTCTGTGGGCAAGATGGAAGGAAGACAGAGACAGGAGAGTTCCCAGAGGGCCAATTAGTCTGGTATACCCAATGGCAAACAGCAAGTAACCCTGTCTTAAACAAGGTGGAAGTTGAGGACTTCACACCCAAGGTTATCTGCTGACTGGGCTGGCACCATGCCACACTCACACACTTGAATGTATATACACACACATCATATACATATTGACCAAAAAAGGACTCCCCAAAAGATTGCAGTTATAGGATAAGATGCTAATAAAATGTATTACCCGAGAAAGGTAAAATATTTTTTACTGTTTTTTTTTTTTTTTTTTTTTCAAGACAAGGCTTCTCTGTAGCTTTAGTGCCTGTCCTGGAACTAGCTCTTGTAGACCAGGCTGGCCTTGAACTCACAGACATCCGCCTGCCTCTGCCACCCGAGTGCTGGGATTAAAGAAGTGTGCCACCACCGCCATGCGAAAGATGAAATATTATATGAGAAGAAATACTATAACTGGGAAATAAGGCTATTGCCCAAGGATATGCTTGGTATTTCACAAAGTGTTCTGGTATTGGTTGCTGTAAGCAAATCATGCTTTGCCCTTAAGCCTCCTAACCCCCCGAAGCGAAGAAGAAAACAAGAATGAATGGTCAAGACCACGGAATGGTCCCCGGTGAGAATCTCTGTGCTACAGGAGCTTTCGCTGGGCAATACTGGTGCCTGGCGTTCTTGATTATAACACATACTCTCTTCCCAGCGTCTCCTCCAAGCTTATGCCTCCTTGAGCTCGGGGCTGAAGGGAAACAGATGCTAGAAGACTCTGCAGAGGCCCTGGTAAATGGTGGCTTCAGACACTTGCATGTGCCTTTGACACTTCTCCTCTGTGTTTCAGAATCAGTTCTCCGCGAGCCAGCCTCATCTTTCTGCCCTTCCCTCCTCCCAGTGTCCCTCTAGGGCTCAGAATAACCCCAAGTACAGAGTGAGTGCCCAAGAGCTTGTATTCATCTGTGAACATCCCGGAGAGCAAGCCTCCTATCTCTACAGAACTCATGGCGTCAGCCTTTCTTCTTCCCCTGTGGATCCCTCACGTTTGGAAAGAGCCGGAACTCTTTCTCTTCTTGAATGCGGAATCCAAGACTTCCCAGGACAGCTGGGCATCTGCTGGACATTCTATAGCCTTTGCTGACAGATGGACCCTGGGACTAGCCGAGCTGGTCAGGGACAGCGGCTAGCGTGGCCCGGGAGGTGAGAACACCCGCCTGCCTCCTCTCTGAACTGTAGCTGCACCAAAGAGCCATCTGGGCCACACCCGGCTGTGAGGGGACCAGCGGCGCCAGCATGCCTCGTAAGTGAGAGCGGGCAGCCCTTGGCCTGGCCCCATTGCCTTCCTCCCCCCCTAACACTACCCCCTCCCCCCCCCCCCCCCCCCCCCCCGGTGCTCAGAGCCTCCACAGGCGCCGCGTGGTATTAGGTCTTCGGCTCTGTACCAGATGCTGGGCTTCCAAAAGGGCCATCACCGCCCACACTATCCTCAACACCTGGGGGTCCCTCAGGGGAGCATCTGGCCTGGCCACACATACCTCAGCAGCTACCTCTCGGTGCCCCAGCCCTTCCCCTTCCCCAGTCCCAACACCAGTTTGGCTCTGTTTCCTAGGGATTCAGTCAACCTCCAGAACATCTTTTATTAATATTAATTCTAAAAAAATTTTTTTCAGTGCTATTTACCATCTGTTTTCCCCCCTTGGCTGAAAATAATTGGAGATGAAACGCCCGCTGTTCATCCCCCGCATCGTCTCCGAAGGAACAATAGACACAGACAATGACTGCATTTTTTTCCCCAAGCAAAACAAGCGGCAATAAGCTCGCCTAGATGTGTTGCTGCCGCCGAAAGCGCCCTGCGTCACACAGACTGGAGTCCCTTATCAGCTGCAATGTTCAGACTCCAGCCCATCCCCGTCCAGAAAACATTGGGGTGCAAGGGGCTCTTTGATTTCCTATTAGGCGTGTTTGCTAATTTTCCTCTGTCCTAGCAACATGTGGCCCATTTGATGTTCCACTAACGTGTGGGCCATCTGTAAGTATAAATAGCTAAGTCTTGATTCCATTAGAGGCCCATGAATGGAACAAAAATATTCCAAACTGACTCTGCCACAAGGCTAGGGGCCTGACAGGATTGGGCTTTGGAGAAAGCAAAGGGAGACTATGTCATTTGCTCTCTGTCAGGTACTTAGGCCTTTCAGGTTCCCAGATCCCTTTAGAACAGTCTTAAACCTTCCTAACGCTGTTACCTTTCAATACAGTTCCTCATGTTTTTGTGACTGCCTTCCCCCAACCAAAACATTATTTTCAGTGCTACTTCATAACTGTAGTTTCTCTATTGTTATAAATCGTAATGTGAATATCTGATACGCAGGATACCTGATATGTGACCTCTCCCTCAAGGGATTGCAACTCACAGGCTGAGAACCGTTGCTTTAGAAGCACAGAAATGTATGTCAACAGTTGGGAGGGACCTTACAAAGAAGCAGATAAATGACCTAAAGCTTAGACCAGGGGCTGGGGAGATGGCTCAGTGTGCAAAGTGCCTGCCAAGCAAGTGTGAGCACCGAATCTAGATCCCTGGCATGCATGTGAAAATGGGCATGAGGCATATCTGTAACCCCGGTGCTGAGGGATTGGGAGTGAAGACAGGTGCGCTACCTGGAAGACATGATAAGCTCCAGGTCCAATGAATGACAAGGTCTCAAAAAAAAAAAAAGCAACAAATAAACAAAAACGATGAGGGTGTTTGATGAAGACACTCAAAGTCCACCTTTGACCTCCACACAACCACACACAGAGAGACAAGCACACACACCCAAGTCCATATGTGTACACAGCCACATGAACATGTGTGTACAACACACAGACATACACGTCTATTCTGGGAAAGAGAGAGCTGAGGTCAGAGTGGGCAAGGATAGGTCAACCAGACTGGGCCAGCATCAGTGATCTAGGTTGAACCAAGCTGGACCCAAGTGCTTGATCGTGCAAAAAGCAGCAGCCAGCAATGGCCTTAACACTGGAGCATCCAAGAAACTGGGGCTCTGATACATGATTGGAGACCATGACGCTGAATCTTCATCCTGCTAAGCCTTCCCAGGATCTCTGCAGCAGGTAGGAGGAGGCAGAGCTCAGAGTGGAGCAGTTCACCTCTGCTGCACAGGCTCCACACAGCCACAGGTGAAACTTAACTTCTATAGGCTTGACATTTTCTCAGGAATGGGGCCCCTTCCCGCAGAATTCTCTGTCTCCTACCCTCAACTAGAGAGCCACACATCAATGGGTCCTTGTGGATGTCTAAGCTTGCCCCTCAAGTTCTGCCTTTCTCCCCACTCCTTGAGAAAAATGAAAGTAGGATCTCTTCACCCTCGGCGTAGACTGCAGGCTTGTGTCTGTCCTCCCCTCAGAATCCCACACTAGAGGCTAATCTGCGATGTGATGGTATTTGGGGAGAGGGCAGAGTAGTGCTTTGTGATGAGAAAATACAAGGAAAGAGCCCTCATCCTGTGTATTTATACACAATAATTTGATTACATGTGTGTGTAAGTGTGCAAGCACACATGTGCATGTGTGTATGGAGGCCAGAGGACAAGCCCCATTGTTATCCCTTAGGTTCTGTTCACCTTTTGTTCCTCCATGCTGGGTATTGAACCTAAGGCTTCATGCATGCAATGTAAGTGCTCTCAACCAATCTACATCTCCAAAGGTCGGCCATCTTTTTGTTTGATTGGTTTTTGTTGTTGTTGTTGTTGCTGTTGTTTTGTTTTCTTTTGTTTTTGACAGGGTCCTTCACTGGCCTGGAATTCTGCTGGGGCTACAAGCCCTACAATCCACCTGCCTGCCTCTGCCTTCCCTGTGCTGGGATTACAGGTGTGTCTAGTTTTGTGAGGTTTTCATTTGTTGTCTAACTGCTTGTTTTTGAGTGTAAGCTGAGGATCAACCTCAGATCCTTGTGTTTGTCAAGCAAGCGCTTTACCAACAGCATCATCTCCCCAGGCCAGGGATTAAGGACTTTGGAGAACTTCACAACCTTCAAAACTGAGAAATGCATGCCAGTATTTAAACCACCCAGTCACTTGTGGGTTTGCTACAGCCTTACAAAGATGCCTCTCAGCTCAGGGAGAACATGCCTTGGCTGTGTTTCCTAAAGCTTGTCCTGAGAACAGCTCCAAACCCTGCCTGTACCTTCCCAAAGCCTGGTCTCCCGGTCATTGCATCTCCCAGAGCCTAAACAGCCTCTGGATATTCCTCTCCAAGTCCTAACCTCATCTGCCGTTCTACATCTAGTTTCTCCACAGTGAGTCTTTCCAAACTCCAGCCCTGAGGGTTTGGAAAGTCAGGCAGTGTTAATACACTAGCCTTTCTGGAACCCATCTCCCAGAGCCCAGTAGTGTGGTGTTCCACACCAGAAAGGATCCTGTGTAGGAACTGGAGAGACTGCACAGAGGTTAAAAGCATTGGCTACTCTTGCAGAGGACCCGAATTAGATTCCCAGCACCCTCTGATGTCTCACAACTGCTGGTGACTCGGTGCCCTCTTCTGGCCTCCCTGGGCACTGCATACTCATGCTACACATGAATACACATAAATAAAATTCTAAAATTGTAGTTTAAAGAAATCTGAATAGATATATAAATAGCAAGGAGTTTGGATGAACCCTTATTTTTATTAAAGAAATCCGTTTAGACAGACAATTTTGTTGAAGTACTAACCCACAAAGTGACTGTGTTTGGAACCTAAGTAATTAAGATGGTAATTAAGATTAAATGAGATGGACTCTGACCCTGTAAGATTAATATGTTTATTAAAAAAATCAATGTTTTCTAGAGTTCTCACTTTCTCCTCTCTCTGTCTTTGCTCCTCCTTCTTCCCTTCCTGCTCCGCCCCCTTTGCCCTCTGCACACAGGGAGAAGTCCTATGGCTGCATTGAGAAGGCAGCATCTGCTGTTCTACAGGAGGTCACCCATCCTGCTTGACTGTGACTCCCAGCTTCCAAAACCCTAAGAAGCTAAATTTCAGTTGTCTGAGCTACCCTGGCACCATTATTTTGTCGTCAAAGCTACAAGAAATGAGTATACTTTATTAAACCAAACATGTTTTTACAACTTCAACCATTTCTTGACTTGTTTGATTCATAAATACTTTCTTGGCACCTTCTGAATCAAATGCTGGCCTGGCCGTTGGGGATTTAGTGGTGTCTCAGGTATTCTCTGCCCTTGCTTGTCTGGTGATGTGCACTATGGTCCTCAGATGGTCTGTGTTAGATTCATTCCCCACACCCATAGGGCCTTCACACACACACACACACACACACACACACACACACACACACACACACATGCTTAGAATAGTACTCAATGATGCCTTTGTCCAATGGAGTGGTAGGTCCTTTAGATGCTATGCCTATCATCTGGTCCAACAGAATTGGCTGTTCAGACAAGGTACGGAGTGCTAGACTGAACACTAGAAATGTTCAAAAGCAAAAGGAAGGCAAGAGGATTGGGAGAAAACAGTCAAGTATCTGGGAAAGGTAGGAGCTTTAGAATAAGGACTAACCTGGACTGAAGATGTGTTGGCCGCTACCTCTTGCTCCGCTTCTGTGGGCTTCCATTTATTCCCAGGTAAAACAGGATACTTTGGAAGCTGCCAACCAGTAAAGTACTTGGTCCCCATAGCACCTGCCAAAGATGAGAGCCATTGTTAAAGTGTACTCAGACTATGCCCATGATGGGCAAAAATCAGAGACATTGCAACTGCTCTAAGCCAAGACTCATAAGCTAAGACAGACCTATAGTGCTCTCCCAATGCTGCTTCCCTGCTAGAAACCAGCATTCTACAAAGGGTCATATCTGAAAGCCCTTCAGAGCCCCTCACATCTAGGGGTACTTTCTTCTTCCTCCACATGGGGATCCAGGGCTGAGTCCCTAGAACTTAATCCCCAGTTTCTGTCATTGTATTGCTAAATATTACATACTAAAACAGAAATCTGATTACAAAAGCCTGATTCCACATGTCTCCTCCTCTGACAATAGCCATCGTGTTCTCTGATCTATAAGAATGATCAAGATGGGGTAGATACTTGTTTCCACTCTCTGGTCTGCCCTTTTAGTCCCTGATGGGGCTGGTTGAGCTTTTCCAGACAGGCTCTTCAAGAGTGCCTTGCCAGGTTCTCTGTTGTTGGTTCGGGGAAAGGTGCTCAAGGGTCCCAGGTTTGGATCTTCTCCTTACACCCCTAGGTAATTAAGAAGCTTGTAGATTGCTGGAGGCTTCCCTGGCAACTACAGAAACAGACTGTCTTATTGCTCTAGGGCTAGAAGTTCAAGGTCAAGCCTGGGCAAAGCTCATTTCTTCTGAGGCATCACTCCTGGGTTTAGCTGTCCATCTTCCCTTTCTGGCTTCAGGCAGTCTTTGCCAGGGTCCCCATGCCCTAATGTACTTTTCTTTTCTTACAAAGATACCTGTCACACCCAGTGAGAACCCAACCCAGGGACCACCACTAAATGCCTCTTCAAAGACTTCCTCTTCAAATACAGTTATAACTTGGGGACTCAGAGGTTAAGACTTCAGTATATAAATGGGGACAGGTGATGGAACCCAGCTCAAAACCCTGATAAGGTACGGGGTAGGGTTGAAATTAAGTCTGGTGTGGTTCAGGGCCTTTGTCATGTAGCAAGTTCTCAAGCCAGACATGGTGGCACACATCTGTAATCCCAGCATTTGAGAGGTAGAGGCAGGAGGATCAGGAGTTCAAGACCATCCTTGACTATATGGCAAATACAAGGTAAGCCAGGGCTACCTGTCTCCAAAAATTGAAAACAAAACAAAACAAAAAAAAGTTCTCATTATTAATGACATCCTCAGGGGCCATTCAGTGCACCAGGAGATGAGAAAGGCTTTTTCACGGACTTGGTCCCATGAAGGACATTTACTATTGGAGCTATGGCTGAAATACCTCAAGACTACCCAAGCTAGAAGCCCTGTCTACCACCGGCAAGTGATGAACTCCAGCAATGGCCTAACTCCTGTTAGCCTGCATCTCCTTCATACGAAAGGCAGGAAAGTCACAGGCCCACTAAGTCTTCTACAGAAAGCTGGAGGGGGGGGCATATGAAGTATACAATCCGTGCAATCTGTTGTTTATTACTTCTGGGTGACTCCTGGCCAGGTCACAGATGGACTGCAGGCCTGTGTTAAGTAGATATGTTCTTCAACTTGGGTATGCCTTATTCAGACTTTCCCTATGTTTTTCTTCCCAAGGCAGAATAATTCTCATTCCTTCAGCCTCTCTCCATGGACGGGGCCCAGTTTCCATCTCTTTGAGCGTGTCTGTGGCTCTTGCCTGGATCCACTCCAGCTTCTTCAAGCCTTTTCAGGAGGGGGTGACATAGACTCCACTCAGCATTGTAACGAGGAGCTAACTGACATGGGACCAGCAAAGGGGATGACTTGGGTCTCGTGGCACATCGTGGCCCTTTCATGTGTGCGGAATCCAGCTAGCTTTGAAGCAGGCAAGGCTCTTGGTTGACTACCACCAGATGCCCTGGATTGTCTAGGACAGGCTTCTCGGGGCTGGTTCAGATTTCAAATATCTACTTGACTGACGCCATAAACCAGTCAAGCGTCCCAGAAGTTCTAACTTTTCTGTCCCACGCTGGAGGTCCCAAAGTGCCACCGACACATGGATGAAACACTACATGTTCTCCTAGCCTGACAAGGAGCAGATGACATCCTAACATGGTAAGGTCACACAATGGCAGTCCTGGAACAGGAAGGCTGCTCTGTTTCAGGGCTCTTTTCCCTAAACAAACTGAAAGTCATACCTTATGCAAGACTGTTCTAGTAGGCTCCAGAATATTCTAGTCGGTTTTCAAACTCAGAAATGAGGCTCTCTGGCATAATCTTGCTCATCTGTCCTCAGCATGTGGACGCGATCTTCACCAGTCTCTTTAGGGTGCCTCTGCCAAATTTTGGCACAGAATCTGGGAGGGACTCACCTGCTGGTTGCTGGCCGATTATTGGAAGCTGGACCTGTTTTCATCCCTGACATATGGTGGCTGCTTTTAGCTGTATGTCACCTTATAATTGTCCTATTGAATTTCATCCGGTTTCTGTAGGGCCATGTTTTCAATTTGTCACGGTTGTTTTGAATTTTATTCTTGGCTGGCTGAGTGTGAGCCACCCCACCAAATTTAGTATCGTGTGAAGATGTGATGAGCACATCCCCCCATCCTTTTGTTTTAAGGCAGTAGACGGGCCCAGCAGCTAATCCCCAGAGAAGAAGCACTCTTTCAAGTAGATGTTTCATCACCGATTACGCAATAAGAGTGATCTCCTCGGGAGTGTAGACATGTGTGTTCATTTGGAAACAGTCTTGGAGTGCAGATAAGCCCAAGAAGGAAGTAAAAATCATTTGTGTTCCCACCAGGCAGATGTAAGAACTGTCATTTGGTGTGGATCTATGTTAAATATGTATAGATTAATCAGCATGGCTTAAAGGGCATGTATTGTACTGACAGGGTTATTTATGAACTTGATAACATAGCATGTCCAGATAGCTAGTTACTCACACTTGACTACCATGCAGATATCCCGAATGAAAACTTTCTCTCCTATAATGATTGTATTGGCAACCCAAACCATATTCCCCACCTGCTAGCTCTGGGAAGCATCTAAGAAAACAAGGAGGGCACAGTTAGTTTCTACAAGAATAGCAGTTCAGGTGGAATGTGGTGGTGCGCACCTTTAGTTCCAGCCCTTGGGGGGGGGGGGGCAGCGACAGACAGATCTCTGTGAGTTCAAAGTCAGCCTGCTCTACACAAAGAACTCCAGGCCATTGAGGGCCTCACAGTGAAACCCCATCTCCAAAACAACAAAATAGAAAGACTTTTCAGAATGAAGAGACAGCTCAGGAAGTAAAGTCAATTGCCACCAAGCCTGACAACAGGAGTGTGGTCCCCAGGATCCATATGGTGTAAGGAGAGGAGCAACTCCTATAGGTTTTCCTCTAGCCTCCATTCAAGGTGTGTCATAGCAATTCCCACCTGTACACACACACACATACACACACACACACACTCAATGTAACTTAAAAGTTTTTGAGTTTTTACTACACTGGCCTTCATGAGCACCACCAAACCTATAAACTAGTCAGAGCTCTCATCATTTCCACAGTAAAATAATAATAATTAATAAATTAAAAAAAAACCTCTGGTCAGTTTCTGATTCACCACTTCCCAAATTTAGTTATCTATAAAATTCTGTTTCTAGAATCCGTGTCCATTCCTTTGACAACTGCTTGGAGAAATTCTGTAGGGGATTATATCAGAATAGAGTAACAATGATTTTTAAATTTTTATCTCATTTAGCATTATTGTTGTTGTTGTTGTGTGTGTGTGTGTGTGTGTGTGTGTGTTCATGATGGGCAGAGTGTTGTGTCATGGTGTATAGAGGACAACTGGATGAGGTTGTCTCTCCATCTTTATGTGGAGGCTGGGGAGCTGACTCAGGCAACCAACCTTTACCCAGTGTCTTGAGTTATGATAATTTTTAGAAATATTTGACTTAAAGTCAAGAGATGAGTCTCCACCTTCGCCTACTCCCCATGAGTAATAACTCTGAGGAAGGCGGTGGTGGTTGGTTGGTGGTGGTAGTGGGGGTAGTGGGGGGGTGGTAGAGGGTGGTAGTGGGGGTCGTGGTAGTTGGTGGGTGGTGGTAGATAGTGGTGGTGGTAGTAGTGGTGGGGTGGGGGGGAGTAGTGGTGGGGGGATGGGTGGTAGTGATGGTGGTGGTGGTGATGCTGGTGTGTGTGTGAATTAAACTCCTTTCCTAGTTTTGAGCTGCTGTGTCCTCCCTGAAAATGAAGGTAAATTAAAATTAACTTGGCTGTGATAATGAGATCTTAACAAGGCTGTTCACTTCCTTCCTCCTGTCTCATGGTGATGTCATGCTCTACTTGGCACTACCCAAGCTGACTCATCCATGGCTTATAACTTTTCCATGTCAAACAATAAGCATTAAAGGGGTTAATGTCACTTGCCCTACAGTCACGTGGCCAGTGGCATGGTTAGGGTTCAGATGCTAAGGCCCCTGTGCTCCCCTGAAGGATGCTCCCACCCACACATCTTGCCAGGAAGAGAACCTGCCATCCGAGTTCCCCAGCGTCTTCTTTAGTGAGTGGTGGAGGCCACACAGGTTTGTAGCCTTTGTCTCCTGATGACCTGGTCCCCTGCGTATGAAGTAACCAAGCTCCTGTGGTCACAGGATACACATTATAGCACAGTGCACACTGCTTAGTCCATGTGGATTAATGTTCAACAAGGTTCCATAGTAAGTGACGTTTCTACCGTCTGTATGGTGGGAGGTACCGGTCTCCTGGACCAGCATTTAAGTGGCCCAACAACCCTGTGATGGCATTAGACAGTCAGTTCACAGACTATGAAGGAAGCGGAGAGACTGCTGCCTTCCCCGGAGTCCCACGGATAATGCAGTTAGGATGGGGAAGGAGACTCAGACGCTGCCATCCTGAGACCTGTGCTTTCTTCTGTACCTTTGACCTTCCCCAGTTCCGTACAGAAATGGCCCTCTCTTGGGACCTCTCTAACTTGCTGGCTCTTCTCCACTGTGCACTCTTGTTCATCCCTCTGTCCTTCCAGACTTCGCCAGTCTTCACTCCTCCTCTGATCTCTAAAATGTCCCTCCTGTCTTCTCCCAAGAAGGCAGAAGGAGCCCCCCAAACAGTTCTCAGGCAGCCTGTGACAGGTTTCGAAGCCTGCCTCCTGCCTGGTTCATGTCACCTAACTGTGTAACAGAGCCACCTACTGGCTGTCCTAAGCGGAGCTCGTGAAACCTAAGGAGGTCCTTTAACCCTGGTACAGAGAGCGATTTTATAAACCTTCCTCTTTGTTCTTCCCTGTTCTCCACCCAAGCTAAGAAGACCTTTGTCTTTCCTCCCATCCTGCCCTAAAGACAAAAGTCAAAGGAATGGGATAGCTTTGATGGCAAAACACCAACCACTGTATGAAGTTGATCATAGCTTGGCCCAAAATGTCCAGAAGGCCCTGGGCAGAAGAACCATTTACAGCCAGATGAACAAAGAATGACTTTTCTGGAATGCAGATGGAGGAACAAGATGGTTCAGGGCAGGTCGACCTGATGTGGGCTGTGCTCTGAATGAGAAGACCAATCCTCCAGGGCCTGTTGTCTCTCTCCTTCCTCTTGATGACAGTTTATAGCTTTTTCATCCTGTGCCTCTGATGCAGAGAAGTGAGCCTCACCATTCCAGTTAACTGATGTCCCCTCATTCTGGTTAACTGATGTCCCCCCTCATTCCGGTTAACTGATGTCCCATCATTCCGGTTAACTGATAAGATTTGGCAGTTTGAATATTGAACTAATCAGGAAGAGGGAAACAACCACATCCTAGGAACTCACCAAACTCACTTTAAACAAAATAGACAAGAAGATAGTCTCCCAGATGCTTTGACAAAGAACAAACAGCCCACCCCATAGCCCCATTATTCCTCTCTATCCTCAGAGGAAGACATCAGAGCCAAGGCAGGTTATACTCAGGGGTGATAGACAACTATTTCTAAAGAGAATCCACCCTTTGCCTAGCCATCTTGAACCACCCATAATATGATTTATTCGTCTACCTGGGGCTCCATTATTCATTCATCCAACTGGTAACGATCATGGCTTCCAGCAGTATCATGGGCAGTGCTGAGAAGTAATGGTGAGCTAAAAATCAAGATGGCCACCACTGTCTGAGCAGCCTGTCTAATGTAGCCATAGACATCAGTCCCATTGAAAAGATCTTCACAACCCCACATCAGACAGAGGTCTGATCTCCAAAATATACAAGGAACTCAAGAAATTGGTCATCAAAAGAACAAATAATCCAATGATAAATGGGGTACAGATCTAAACAGAGAACTTTCAACAGAGGAATCTAAAATGACTGAAAGACACTTAAGGAAAGACTCAACATCCTTAGTCATCAGAGAAATGTAAATCAAAACAACTCTGAGATTCCATCTTACACCTGTAAGAATGGCCAAGATCAAAAACACTGATGACCACTTATGCTGGGGAGGTTGTGGGGTAAAGGGAACATTTCTGCATTGCTGGAGGGAATGCAAGCTGGTACAGCCCCTTTGGATATCAGTATGGTGATTTCTCAGAAAATTAGGAAACAACCTTCTTCAAGACCCAGCAATACTACTTTTGGGTATATATTGAAAGGATGCTCAATCGTCCCACAAGGACATGTGCTCAACTATGTTCATAGAAGCATTGTTTGTCATAGCCAGAACCTTGAAATCCTAAATGCTCCTCAACTGGAGAATGGATAAGAAAAAGTGGTACATTTACACAATGGAGTACTACACAGCAGAAAAAAGAATGACGTTTTGAAATTTGCAGGCAAATGGATGGAGCTAGAAAACATTATATTGAGTGAGGTAACCCAGACCCAGAAAGACAATTATCACATGAACTCACTCATAAGTGGTTTTTAAACATAAAGAAAACCAGCCTACAAATCACAATCCCAGAGAACCTAGACAACAAAGAGTATCCTAAGAGAGACATACATGGATCTAATTTACATGGGAAGTAGAAAAGGACAAGATGCTCCTGGGAGCATGGGGACCATGGGAGAGAGCTGAAGGGGACGGGAGAGGCAGGGAGACGAGCAGAGAAAAATGTAGAGCTCAATAAAATCAATAAAAAATAAATCAGTCCCATTACTGAGACTTTGTACAGCTCTTCATAGATCTAGAACACAGAAAGACCCTTCACAAAGACATGGGGAGCAAAGGAAAGCCGGCACTCATGATTTTCCTCAAGACATTCTCAATTACAGTTGTCTAAGTAACCATGGCAACTGGAAAGGCTTCTAGGAGGAGGAGAGATTTTGGGTTTTTATTGAAAAAAATATTTTTATGCAATATATTTTGATCATGTGTTTTAGCTCTCTCAGCTTCTCCAAGATCCTCCCCTTCTCCCTACCCACCAAACCTTATACTCTTTTTCTCTCTGTTTATATTTAAAGCCAACCAACAAATAAACAAAACAAGAAACAAACACACACAACAAAAAACAGAAATCAAAATAAACAAGTGAAAGACCAAAGACAAAAAAATTCCCAAACAAAGCAAAATGAGACAAAAAGTCTACAAAAATATAATTTTTTTGGTACCTGGAGGGACAGCCGTGGGTGCTGGGAACCAAACTCTTATATTTTTGGTTGTGAGCCTAGCCTTTAACAGCTGAGCCATCCCTCCAGGACTACAAAAATATCATTTTGTATTGGCCAAGTACTCCCTGCCATGGGGCCTGTCTTGGGCTATGGTTAATATTGTCCACTGAGACTCCATTTGAGAAAACTGGTTTTCCCATAATCCAGAGGTATCAGTTACATTTAGCTTCTCGGGTAGAGCTGGGAATCCACGTTCGCATTTCTCACTCAGTGCTGGGATCTCGACTATGCAGGTCTTATACACACTGCCACAGTCTCCATGAGTTCATATGGACATCAGTCTTATGTTTGGAAGACACTGTTCATCCATTGTCTCTGGCTCTTACAATCTTCCTGCCTCTGAGGAGGGACTTTAAAAGGCCTTCATGGGTTTGACAGGTAGAAATGAGAGAATGGGTGGGGCAGTGAGTGAATAGGGCCCCTGATTGGAAGAGGGGTGAAGGTAGGTCTCCAAAGGCCACAGCCCTGGCTGTAGCTGCTGGTACTAAGTGGTGAGGACGCAACTGGGCTTCCTTGGTGCATCAGGAGAGCGCAATGGATGCTTCTTTTCAATGGAGGTTTAATGGAATCTGAGCACCGAACCTGGAGTTTTCCAGAGGAAGAGACAGAAGCCAAGAAAGAGCAGGACTGAACACCTCATGGGGCAGCTCTAGGGAAGTCACACAGTAGGAATGTGTACCAGCTGAGACTAGGACTGTGTAACCAGCTGTCACAGAAATTTGGGTGCCCATGGGGTGGACCTACATGATGTCCAATCAGTTTGGAGGGAACGGCCTGTTTGACTGCTCCTCCCTGGTGTTTTAAATAGGATGAAATTTCAGACGTGGAGTACTTCTGGAAGGGACACAAGGCGGGGACTAAGGTTGGTCGGTGGAGTGCTGCAGGAAAGACAGAGAGAGCTCAGAGGCTGAGTGGAAGTGGAGACCCACAATCTGCCCAGCAAGGATACTGTTCAGCATGTAGGAGCATGTAGGTGTCATCTGAACCTTCCGGTGCCACATTAAAACAGAGTAAAAAAGAATTGGAAGGATGCCTCAATGAAGTGTCACCTTGAAAGAATGAGGACACGGGTTCCATGCCCCAGACCCACATAGAAACAAAAGTCTGGGCATAATGGTATGGGCTTACAATCCAGTCCTGCTGAGACAGAGGCAGGCCGATTTCCAGTGTGATGAGTCACACGCACACACACACACACATATGCACATATGCACACACATGCACACACTCACACACACACACACACACACACACACACACTTTCATAAGGATAACCTTCTGCTCTTTCTCTTCCATATGTTTTGAGCCAAAGAGAGACCCTGACTTAAAAGGGTAAAAAGACAAGGTGGGATTGAAGAGATTACACAATGGTAACGTTCATGTCCTGCTCTTGCAGAGGACCTGAGCTCAGTTCCTCACACCCGCATAAGTTTGGTTCCCACCAACCATGCTGAACAGTTGTAGCTCATAAATGCCGCTGACTCCAACTCCAAGGAATCCAACTCTGGCCTCCTCAGGCATGCACGTGTGCATGCATGCACACGTGCATGCATGCACACACACACAAATGCGTGTACGTGCACACACACATGCGTGTGTGTGCACACACGCGCACACACACACACACAGGAACATGCATGCCCACATCCCACCACATCCATGTCTACACACACCTCAACACACAAAGCAATTGAAAGAAATAAATGAAATGAGTGTTGTAGAATACTTGAATAAGTCCAGTAGATGCAAAATAGTGTCTCATTATGGAATCAATGCTTTAACATTGTCTCTGAGGTGTATTACATATATCTTCAGACTGACTGACCAAAGTCTGTGTGTGTTTTGTTCTTAGAACACCCATCTCAGACTGGACCAGATCTGACCCACGTGTGACTACTGGCCACGGAGCAGAGGGAGCTAGCCTCTATAACATTGCCTTTTATGCCTGAACAGCTTCAGTCCCTAAGAGCCATGGGGACAGTTCGGGTGCTCATTCTGCAGAGTGAATGGTGCTATTGGCCTCTTGTGGGTAGAGATGAGGTGTGCACAGGACAGACACTCCACAAGGGGTGATAAGAGTTATCCATGTCACCAGGGAAGTCAATGCTCCCCACCACGCTAGAGGATGATCAGGGCTATGTAGCCAGGGCGATGCCTCTGCAGACACTCCCTCAAGAACCCGCCTCAGACAGGGCAGGCTTCCAGGCGCCACTGTCAGAACTTCCTGGTGCTTCGTGATATGGCACAGGGCTACACCCAGAGCCACTCAGATAAGCCAGATTGTGTCCGTAATGATTACAGTCCTGCAATTACCCTCACCCCACCCCACCCAACTTCAACTTGGCAATTGCCATATACTGTGGCTCCTGTGCAGGGCAGCCGTTTGATGGAGAGCGATGGGAACAGAACAGCCTGTGGTTGGAAAGCCTGCAGCCTATATAACTGTGCACAGCAGCTACACTCCCGGAGTTAAGGTGCCATGTTTTCTCATCACATCGTCTTTCTTGGCTGTGGCTGCACTCGGAAGTCAAGCAGCTGATGACCAGACATGTACCAGAAAAGAGTCTCTCACTTTCAACTAGGGAGCACAACCAAGAAATTGGAATTGAATGTCTATCCAGGGTTATTTTGTTAAGATGGGTGGCCAGGTGGCTCAGCAGGTAAGAGCACTTGTCATGACAGCCTCGCGTCCTGAATTGAGTCCTTGAATCCTAAATGGTGGCAGGAGACTCCTAACTGGCTAACACTCTGTAAAGTTGTCCTCTGACCTCGGCAGGAGGGTATGATACTAGAGTGCTGGAATACACACACACCACACACTCTCTCTCTCTCTCTCTCTCTCTCTCTCTCTCTCTCTCTCTCTCTCTCTCTCTCTCTCTCTCTCTCTCTCACTGTTCCCTCCTCTCATTCCTGCAAATATTGATTGTAGTGTAAAATTGTTAGCTCATAAAGCAATCAGGTAAACAAAGGCAGAAAGATCGATGCCTGTTGTACGGCCAGCTCTGCAGGAAACGGAGATAAACTCAGAACAAACCATTTCCAGTAGAGCCAGCTCAGTCGATAGTAACAGGTGACCCGATTTAAAGCCACCATCATAAAAAAAAAGGGCATTTCCGAGGTCAAGTGAAGTGCTCACTAGCTGAGTCTGAAGGCAGACTGGCAGATTAGATGCTCTCTTCCCTTACACAGTAGCACACACCTGTCATCCCAGCCCTCAGGAGAGAGGCTCAAGCAGAAAGACCCCGGGCTGGGCTCTCATTGTGAGATCTTCTCTCCATAAAAACAAAGAAGACCCCAACCCTTGCTCTCTGTGTCACAAGTTACTGAGGAACCCTGTGACTCAGTTTCCTTGTTTGCAAAGTGGAAAAATAGCCATTCTTACCCCCAGATGATTATAGGAGGAGGTTTTTGTTTTTCTTCCTTCCTTCCTTCCTTCCTTCCTTCCTTCCTTCCTTTCTTTCTTTCTTTCTTTCTTTCTTTCCTTCACAAAACTAGTATGTGTGAGGAGCCCGGAATCATGCTTTCTGTAAGAGTGAGCATTCAATGAATGTTTGTCTGTGCTGTGTTTAAAGATAGGTTTGAGTTTTGTTTCCCAGTGCAGAATTCCTCAGAGCCTTTAACAAGGCTAAGTTCACTGTGACCCCTCCTTCCAAGCAGGGAGTAGGGGAAAATGCTCGTTGGTTCCTAATCTCACTTGACTGCTGTTTTAGACGAGGCCTCCTAGAAAGCAAAGTCTGCAGCAATTAAGAAAATGCTGATACTTTGTTAGTGAGATGCAGGCTCAGGGCAGTGCAGGGAAGAGAAGGGAACCCAGAAATGGGTGCTATGCCTTTTCAGTAAGGTTGCCCAGCAGTGTGCCCACTGACAATACAGGATCTCTCCAGAATGGCTCCAACCTGAGAAGACTTTGGAGTAGAGGTATGATCTGAACTAGGGTCTGGGCACAAATGTACAGAGAAAATGAGACAGGCATTCCAGCTGGGCATGAAGGGGCAAGTAGTCCGCTGGTCCCGAGTTCTTCCTTTCTCTGGTGGAATGCCAAGCTACACTGGATGGACTCAGAAACCCACAATGGGGGTCCTGAGGTCTGAGAGCAGACACACCCATAACGAGAAAATGACTGCAGGCCTAAGAGATGAACCAATTGCCTCTGAGGTTGGACTAGAATATACTGAGCCACAATCCTGTGGCTTCTTACTGAAGATATCTCTAGAAGGAACCCTCCCTCCCCCCGAACACCTCATGGAAACTTCAGGAATGTTCCTGGAGATGGACTTTCTTCAACAAGCTGCAGAAGAATCTCTGCTCCTATCTCCAGTTGAGTGGCTGGTCTCCCTATCTGTGATGCCCCTTCCCTTCCCCCACCCCCCATGCTCCCTAAACACAGAGGTGGGAGCACAGAAGACAGCTTTGCTGCAGAATGCTGGGGTCGGGAACTTGGAGAAAGAATGTCTAATATGAGCGGGCTCTGCCGACAGGATTTAAGATGTGGGTGACCGCTAGCCATGGGGAATTTTAGATGAAAAGGGTTTCTGAGGACACTTCCTCAAGGTCATTGTCAGGAGGGTCTGGGTATACCTCATGACGCTTGCCAAGCATTCCAGAGGACAAGACCCCCTTCTGGCAGCCAAGGTGGGAGGAATTGTCATGGAGACCCTTGATGGGGGCAAATTCCATCTTTACCCATATTTTCCTCTATTGGAAATCAAAGTTCAAGGACACCCTAACTTCAGGTGGTGAAGACGGGGCTCTAGCTCCCCATTATAAACCATGTGATCATGGGCAACCATCTCTGAGCCCACGTCTCCAGCTGTAAAGGCGGATGGGGAGAGGGAAGCAGGCACTGCATACAATGCACATGCTGTAGATGCCCATGGTCACCTCCCCCTTAGTCTCTGCTGGCAGGGCATCCAGCAAGCCTCCGCATGGCTGTGCTTTTCTGAACACCTGTTGAGCCACTTCCTCAAAAAAGGGACCAGGGAGGTGCAAAGTACTAGTCTTTGGACCAGGACCTGAGTTCAATACCTGGAACCCACATTGGCGTGGTGGCATGCGTTGAATCCAAGCATTGGGCAAGTGGAGGCAGGTGGATCCTGAGGCCCACTACACAGCCAGATTAGTCTAGTGGGTCAGCTCCATGTAAATGAGAAATCTGTCTTAAAAAAAAAAAAAACCCAAAACAGCAAAGATAGATGGCACCTGAGGATAGTACTCAAGGTTGACCTCTCACCTACATCTAAATTGACACATTTGTGCACCTGCACATACATGACTATGCACACACACACACACAGAGGGAGAGGGGGAGGGCTGATAAGACATCATTGTAGATATAGACCTCACTACCAACTGGACTAGATCAATAAGATTCCTTCCTTCCTTCTTTCCTTCTTTCCTTCCTTCCTTCCTTCCTTCCTTCATTCATTCATTCATTCAACCAACAAAAAGTTATCAAAATAACCTTTATCTGCTAGTCAGTATTTCAGGCTTGAAAGACTGGGTGATGAGCCACAGTCCCAGGGAGCTTGTGTCCTAAAGGAAGGAGACATAGATAAACATATGTATCAATGATGAGTCTTAAGATAAAGATGATTCATGGAGCTGAAAGAAACAAAAAAAGGACAAAGGTAGCCTTTTAAGTAGGGATAGCATGAGAAGTCTCAAATGAAGCAATCTTTAAGAGAAGAGAATAAAATGAGTAGCAGGACAGGCAGAGATGCCCACGGGAGCTGGTCAAGTAAGAAAAACCATAATTGAAAGTCCTTGGGCACAAGCAGACACCACCAAGAAACCAGAGTGGCAGAACTTTGAAGAGCAAATGGGCCAGGAGTAAAATCTGAGCTTAGAAGGCTGTGGGCCCATAGACAGAGGTGTTGTTACCATAGAAAATGCGATGTGTGGCCTAGGACCAATTATAGCTGTTGATAAATAATGTTAATTGGGCTCTTGCGGGGTATTGGATGAAGCAGTTCACATAGACTTAACTCTTACAGAGCCTTGTAGGAAGATCATTGCTGTCTTCCATTTATACATGGGAAAGCTGAAGTATAACAAGCAGGATTAACCGGCCAGGACCGCCACCCAGAAGCTCTAGACTCAAAGTCTTCCTTCCACTTTAGATCACCTTTCCATCGAGCCCCCAGTTGTCCAACTTCCTTCATTATCGTCAAAGACCATGAAAAGGTTCGTGTTTAGACAGAGACAGGGATTACCAAAATGCCTCTGTGAGCCAATGCACAAGGGCCAGTGGTCACCAGAAGCTTGGAGAGATGTGTGGAACAGAGTCTCCTTGCTTTAATTTGCCAGTGCTTTGATTTTTGGGCGTCTGGCCTCCAGAGTGCTGAAAGAATAAATCCTTGTGGGTTTAAGCCTTGTGGTGGTTTGTTATGGCGGGCCTAGGAAATGAATAGAGTATAGAGTAATGGAACCAGCCCTGTACCTAGAATCAGATGACTCAGATTTGTAGCCTGGCCGTAGACTTCCTTGCTGTGAGTCTTTACCCAGCTCCCTTATCCTCAACAATCCTTGGTGTCTTCCTCCATAGGGTGAACTGTTGCCCAGCTCTCTGTGTTGTAGAGAGAAGGAGATGGAGTCCGAAGGTAGCAATAACGCAGGTTAAGCCATATGGAAGAGTTGGCGGAACTCCGACTACACAGAGGGTGGATTTGAGGGATTTGAGGCAACAAGCTGGAAACCCTGGTGCTCTCAGAAGAGAGGTCGGAAGTAACAACGCCCAAGCACTGGCTTCCAAAGGCACCAGTGTGGAGTTGGCAGAACGGCTCCTCCTGACATCACCCCCTGCAGAGGGAGAGTCCAGCTCCTGGCCAGGCAGAAGTAACCGTTTGGAGAATGAATCAAGGAGTCCTGGTACTTGGATATTGAGTCATTACTTCCTGCCAGGAGTCTGGGTGTGTGTGTAGGAGGGAGTCTTGTGCCAAGGGAGTCTTTGGGCTTCAAAGCCAAAGCAAAGGCAATTAACTTTATGATGGAATTAGTCAGGAAACTGTAAACCCAGGACATCGCCCCTGTACAGTAGATTCTTTTCAACACCATCTTAGAACATACTGAACCGTCTGGGCCATGCTTCCAAATTTGTCTCTTAAAATCTATATTTAGAGTCTAGACAAGGTCACCATGATTTCTTTGCCACCCTGGGTCTTCACCACGTTAGGGCACATGTCTGGTGATAAACCATGGTATCTCAGGTCCTGGATCCCTAACTCTCACTCTAGCCCACTAAGCCTGTGGCCTCTACTAACTCCGTCCTTGGGGAAAGCACAGGGTGCAGAAGGGAGATGGTAGGTTGCAGAGTCCATCAGAGTAGACTGGGTACCACTGTCACTCAGCCTCCCACAATGACTCAGACTCATCCGAGTCACCTGTCATCTCAATGGCCAAAGCAGACTTGGGCAACCAGAATGATGTCTTAGAAGCCATAAACCAGGGACAAACATGACCATCTTTTTTAATGATAAAAGGATCAACTACTATCCCAAGAAGATATAACAGTTTAGAACGTTTATTCTCCTAATAACAGAGATCTAAAATTCATGAAGCAAAATCTAACAGAAGTATAAGAAGAAATGCACAAATCATCATTGTAATCAGAGAATCAATACAATCATCATTGTAATAAGAAATTCAATACCTCTTTTGCAAATATTGATCAATTGTAGTTATGGTTTAAACGCAAAATGTCTCCCACAGCCTTATGTGTTTGAGCAACCAGTTGGTTGAGCTATTGGGGAGATTGTGAACCTTTTAGGTGGTGGGGTCGAGCTGGGGGAAGCAGTTGATATAAAGTAAGCCTTGTGAATTATGATCCAGCCCTGGTTCCAACCTAGACTCCCTGCTGTTCTGGCTACTAGCTTCATGTAACATGTTCCTAACACCATGAAACTACCCACCACCCCTCCCTCCATGATGGAATATACTCCATACATCTTTCCTCCCATGTATTGTTTTGTTATATGTTTGACCTCCATAACAAGAAAACTAGTAGCCCCCAAATGATACTGAGAACGGAGGTAGTTGCTAGGATACACCTTGCCATGTGGTTCCTGGGCGTTTGGAACTGGTTTGGGACAAGAATGCGGAAGAGTTTGGAGAGGAAAGCTAGTGAAGTCCTAATAAGCTAGAAGCAGAGCTCGGTGAGTTACTCTGGTGGGAGTGTGGAGGACTAGAACGTCAAGAGAAATGCAGGAAGCAAAGGCCAAGCTCATGAGGTTTCAAAGGGAAACCAGGACTCTGTCAGGGATTTGGACTACTGGCCATTAGTGCCGCATTCTGGGAAAAGAATCTGGCTATGTTCTGCGCATGTCCTTAAAGTCTGGGTAAAGCCGAAACAAAATGCAATAGGAAAAGTCATTGGGCAGAAGAAATTTCAACATAGCGTAACATCCAGGCAGTGGCATGGTTACTGCTTACCGAATTTAATTAATTTTATGTATAGCGAGAACTCAAATGAGAAAGTAGACCAGAGAGATGTGAAAATTGGGCAGTTTGGTGAGGAAAAATGTGTGAACAAGGTTAAAGTTGCAGGCACAATGCTGGTTCAAGCGAAGCAGCATAATTGTTAGAAATTAGTGCAATTGATTTTTCATTTCACACTCTGCTCTGGGATAATAGGAGAAAAAAAGACCTCATCCACAGAAAGTTCCAGGTAAAAAAAATCACTTGAAAAAAAAACTTCATTTGCAAAGAGAATACCTAGACAGACAACATCTTCAGTTTGTTTTGTTCAAGCAGGAAATGTTTTCTCAGATTCTCCCAGGAAGACTCCCAAGGGCTGCTACAACTGTCTTCCAAGGGACCAGTCAAGCTGCATCTCAAGCTGGCAGCAGATCTTGATGGCATTCACAAGGTACTAGCTCTGGAAGCATGCAAGATGCAAGAGCAAGGAGACTTGTGTCATGGCTTCAGAAAGCCAATGTGTCAGAGTCCATTTCTCTACATGGAGCCCCTGGATGAACGGTGTGTAAAACTGTAAAGGTGAAACCTGGCTTTCAACAGAGTCTCCAGAACAGAGGCACTGCGTTCAGGAAACCTGACTCAGATGAAAAGGGAATGAAGAAATGACAGAGACACACAGAAAAACTGGGATTCTGTGGGTTGTGCAGCTTGAAAACTTTAGAAGGTAAATACTTGATTATTCTGACTAGTGTGCTGAGTTCTCAAGTATGGGTGGATGGATGGATAGATAGATGATAGATAGATAGATAGATAGATAGATAGATAGATAGATAGATAGACAGATAGATAGATGAGAAATGAGAGATAAATTAGAACTAGATGATAGATGTTGACCAGTGATGGATGATAGATGGATAGATAGATATTAATCAATGATGTTAGGCAAAAGATGGATGGATGGACTAGACAGACAGACAGACAGACAGATAGATAGATAGACAGACAGACAGACAGAGTTAATACGTTGAGTTTTATGGCACATATGCTTGCATGAGTGCACTCATATAAGGTATACATAGTCAAAATTTGTCTAACTGTAGACTTTGTGTAGTTTATTGTATATAAATTATTCCTCAATAAAGTCATTTTTAAAAATGTCTTTAGACTCTAGATAGAATGATAAGAGAAAAATAACCCCTCATAACCTTGTCTTGGAGGTCGTACAATTTATCTGGCACCTAAATTCTTACTTCCTACTCTGAGATATCTGGCGTCAAATGCAAAGGTCTAAAATCTTGGCTCAGAGTCAGTTTCTCTGGGGCAGGTAAATGTCAAGGGTCTTGAGTTAAACTACCTTTCAAAAAGGAAATGGAGAGTTTGCAAGCAAGTGCAAAGATCGTATTGGGGCAGAGTGACAGCGGGCTTCAGATGCTCACATCGTCTGGGCATTCAATGACCTCCCTCACCACGTGGCCCCACCTGGGATGATATAAGAACTAAGGCCCTCAACTAAGGGCCAACTTGAAATGGAGGGGCTGGGCCCCTGAAGATGCAGTCAGTCTTGTTGGAGAAATTCAGCCAGAGGAGTCAGACTCCGTTCTGGGTCCTGAGGACCAGGTGAGTGGTTCTGGGTAGAGTACGCCACTCAAGAGCCCCAGTTAATACATCGCCACTGAGAAGCAGAACGCTTGCTTGCTTAGTGTTTTAAGGCGTTGGAGGGTGTCTTACCATGTAGCCTAGGCTAGCCTCAAACCTACACTATTCTTGCCTCAGCATTCTGAGTACTGTGATTACATGTATCTATCACAACCCAGCGAGGCATATTTTTAGTGAGCTGAAGAAAACCTCACCCCCTGACACTAAAGCTTGTGTTATACACCGTTCACTGCTTTTTATCTCCTACACAGGCTCTGAAGATCACTGATCTTGGGCTGACTCAAGCCCACTGCCATCTTTTGTAAATAAATTTTTATTGTTCTGAAGCCCTACCCATTCATTTGCATATACTCCAGGGTAACTATGGTGCCACATTACAGTTGCTCCATTGTTTGACTACCACAGAGGCCAAACAGTGTGTGAAACCTAAAGCATTTACTACCTGGTCCTTAAAGATAAGATCATGGATTCCAGCCCAATATTACAGCATTAATAAAGCATTTAATTAAGTAAACAACAATATATTTTATTTTAAAAGATAAGCAAGGCATGGCAGGTTATTCCTATAGTCCAAGCTCATTTGGAACTTTAGGCAGAAGGATTGCTGTGACTTTGAAATCAGCTTGGGCTATTTAGTGAGTTTGAGGCCACCCTGAGCTAGTTACAGAGTAGGACTCTGTCTCAAAACTATAAAAGAAAGAAAGAGTTGAGAGGCTACCAAAATAAGATACAGACACACAGTGGGATACTACTCAGCCTTGAACAGAAAGGAAATCCAGACACAGGCTATAACATGGATAAATATTGAAGACATTCTACTGAATGAAATAAACCAGTCACAAAAAAAAGACGAGTCTGACTCTATGCACATGAGACCCATGCAGTCTGATTCTCATAGACAGAGAGGAGAGTGGTGGCTATTGGAGGGTTTAGTATGGGGAGGTGGGAAAGCAGGTGCCAGTGTTTACTGGGCACAGAGCGTCCGTTATGTGGGATGAGGAGACTTCTGTGGGTAGGTGAGGGAGATATGTGTATAATGACATGTATGTGCTTACCACTGTGGAATTGCACGGTCATGAATGGTTACAATGGTGAGGGTTACACAATATGTATTTTACTACAATTAAAAGAAAGTGAAGATACCTTAGACTGAATATAATTTTCCACACTTTTTAAAAATTACATTTTATTTAGTTATTTATGGTGTGCTGTGTCCACATGAACCCTGGCACATTTGTTGCCGTCAGAGGATATCTTTGGGGAGTTTTTTCTCTCCTTTGACCACGTAGGACCTGGGGACTGGATTCAAGTCATCAGGCTTGGTGACAATTGCCTTGTTGATCCTCCACAAGCATTTAGCTGTAAAATATCACATATCGAGGAATCTTCAGACACCACTCCTCCCCTCAGATGGAAGCTTCTAGAAGCACCAAGACTTAGAACCAAGTGGCAAGTGGCAACCTTCCTGTGTATTCTAAAGGGTAATCATTTGATCACATTTCTGTCTGCTAAAGGCGAGTTCCCTCCTTTCAGGGTTTAAATAAAAGTCATGAAACCTGGTGTGGGGGTGGGGTGAGGGTGAGGAACAGGGCTTGCTGAAGGAGGGACTCCCTGAAGGGAGCTGCCTAAAATGGTTGTTATTCAGGTCCAGTGTCTTTCCTGTTCATGCCAGTAGGGATCTGTTGGAAGGAACTTAAAAGACAGCAGTAGTAGAAGTACATAGGAAAAAAAAAGCATTTATGGGAGCTTGGTATTTCTCCAGCCTCCAAGGGTCCATCTGTTTGTGCAGGTGGGGCAGATTCTCCAGCATGGGCCAGGGCTCAGTGAGCCTCCGAGCAGGCCACCGCTCTGCCACCTGCTGCTTTGGTGACCTTTGGCAAAGCCTGCCATCCATCTGAGCCTGTTTCCTATGTGTAACTGAGAAGCCCTGGAGTACCTCAGGGTCGTCACGACAAATCAGCGCAGTGTCGTATAAAGTTCCCCGTGTCAACCAAAGCCGGTGTTCTGTCCCCAGCATCCGCTCAGGACCTCCAGGCCCTCTAGCTGGTGGATGACAGGCAGGTAGCATACTTTCCTACAGACCACTCCAAAGACTGACCTATCATCCCTCAAAACCAGTGAGGGGGCTCTCTACTGGGAGGGTGGTCTGAGAGGGGTTAGCGGACACCTGCTCAGAATGCCAGGATGCAGGCATCTGTGTAAACGAGCCCCCATCCTACGTCCATGGCCTGGCGGGGTGATGAGAGAAGCCATTACAAGACATCTCACAGTTCGGCTGACTTCTAAGTCAAAAAGACCTGGGTGGCGCAGCCTAGGGCAGAGTTGATTATTGTGGCAAGCTGATCTGCGGGATCAAATGCCACACATTTGTCAGGATGGAGTCGGTCCAGCCAAGAGAAGACAGGAGAGCCGCTAAGAAAAGCTACCCAAGTGCACGGACTTCTGCAGCACAAGACACCCCCCTCCTGGCGTCTGGAGGGACTGCGCCCTTCGCAGCAGCCTCAGAGCTCCCCGGCCTGAAGGGGTCCCTGGCGAATGTCCCTTCATAGACGTCCTGACTCTATTGCAAATGGAATGAAAAGATAGAGCTCGGGGCCAAGTACTTTAACCATTATCCACTGCGTTTGCGATTTCTGCTTTGCCTGTGAAGGGGTCTGTTCACCACTCCTTTGTAGCTAAGAGCGGAGATTCCTCATTCTTGCAAGATTTACGAGACCTGGCTGTAATGAGGTTCCCTTCCGGTGGGAGCTGGAGTGAGATAACGTTGGGCTACTAAGTTGCATGGGAGAGATGGAGAGAGACAAGAAAAGCCTCTCCTTGGGCATGCTTCTGTGTTAGGAAATGAAGAACCCTTAGTCTTTGTTCAGGGTATATGAGGGTCCTTCCTGTTGGCGCTAGAGAAATGATTTTGGGTAAAATGCTTTCTGTGCAACAGTGAGGATCAGAGTTCAAGCCCCAAGAGCCCACTTAAAGTTGGTGTGGCTCCCCAGAACCCACAAAGCTGGGTGTGATACCCTGAACTAGAATTCCAATACTTCTATGGTAAGATGGGGGCAAGTTTAGGGGACTCCTCAGAAGCATGGAATCCCCCAGCCTGTCATGACAAACTGTCTCAAAGTGGACTGACTCCCAAAATTATCCTCTGACCTCCACAGTTGTATGGTGGTATGTACATGCCTACATTCTCACACACACACACAGACACACACACACACACACTTCATTTTGATCTGCTTAGGCGAAGCAGAAATCACAGATGCAATGGATAAAGTACTAGGCCCTGAGCTACATCTTCCCATCCCATTTGCAATAGAGCCCAGGCATCTATGGAGGGACGTTCCCTTTCCTCTCTCTCAAAAACAGTTATTGTCATGTGACACTTCATTGAAAATCTTAAAACCCAGAGGTCACCCGAACCCAGCTTGAAAGCAGAAGACATTACTTTGTCTCCGAGCAGTGCATATTTGGAATATTAACGTGAATTATTTGGTGACAGACTTGCCTTCTTGGCAAAGGCAGACAGAGTGTTTGAAGGGAGGTCTCACTTTAACTTTTGACAAGTGTTAGGAAGGGTTACTCTGCATTCGAGAGACCAAAAGAATAAAAGTCAGCTTGTAGGTCAGAGCAGGGAGAGAGGACAAAGAGACAAGACTGGATTGTGGAAGAAAGTGTCTCACTTGATTTCTGCCTCTGCTGAGCTCTCTCTCTCTCTCTCTCTCTCTCTCTCTCTCTCTCTCTCTGTGTGTGTGTGTGTGTGTGTGTGTGTGTGTTTCTCCCTCTCTCTCTCTCTGAACAAGGAAGGAGTGTCAGGGAAGTCCCTAGATAATTCAAGAGATACCCACATGTTGATGAAGGTACCCAGGAGTCTTGCAATCAATTCTCATTTCAAGGAGAAGGAAAGGTAACAGGGTGGGGATACCTGAACACCTGCCGTTACCTGGCATGAGGGTTGGCTCTTCAGCGTCAACTTGACTCAACCTAGAAGCAATTGAAAAGAAAGGCATGACTGAGGAGCTTTCTAGATCAAGCTATCAGTAAGGGATCGTCTTGATTTTTAACTGGTGTGGGAAGACCCAGCCCACTGTGGGCACACCATTCCCTAGGCAGGGGTCCTGAACTGTGTGAGCGGGGAGAGAGCAAGCAAGCACAGGGCCCTCACACATTTATCTTTGCTTTTGACGGTTTATGTGAGGCAACTGGCTACTTGCAGCTCCTGCCATTGACTTATCTGCTGTGATAGATGAAAATGTGGTAGTTTGAATGTAACTGATCTCCATAATCTCACAGGGAATGGCACTGTTAGGAGCTGTGGCCTTGTTGAAGTAGGTGTAGCCTTGCTGGAGAAAGTGTGTCACTGTGGGGACACATAGTCTTTGAGGCCTCTTGCTCAAGCTTCCCTCACTGTGACTTCCAGACCATTTCCTGTTGCCTGCAAGATGTAGGACTCCCAGCTCCAGCTCCAGCACCAAGTCTGCTTGCACTCGGCCATGTCCCAACACGATGACGTTGGACCAAACCTCCAAACTCTAAGCAAGCCATCCCAATTAAATGTTTTCCTTTATAAGAGTCACCATGGTCATGGTGTCTCTCCATAGCAATAGAAACCCTCACTAATACACCAGATAAGCCCTTTTCTCTCCTAGGTTGCCTTTGCTCTGAGGGTTTTTACCACAGCAACAGGACTGAAACTAGAAAAGCTGGCTTGGCAAACCCACAGGGGACTGTCATCAGGCAGAGTCTAGACCCAAGGGATCTGGCTGTAACCACACTCTGAGTGAGAGAGTGGAAAAGATGAATGTTATGCCTTCAACCAGCTTTCCCTGATACCCAGGTTCTCTCATGGACTCCAGACTCTCACCACCCAGAAGAAAAGGAGGAGAGAAAAGCAAGGTGCTAACAGGGCACAGGTGCCACCTGCCTGAAACTTGGCACTGAGTTCTCCCCCGACCGTTGCCACAGGTGTGGATAGGGGAGTTCAGGAGAGCAAAGTCCTCTGGCGAGCAGAGAGGACCTAAATCCAGCCAGAGCCTCTGGGACTCACATTCTTTCTCTTCACACAGAAAAAGCAGAATGTGTTCTGGCAAAATGGGGGGAAGAAACAGGAGGCAGTTTGTGAGCCTGGGAGCTAGCCTGGCATACACGGTAGTGAACAGGAGACCCTGTCTGTGTCAGGCAAGGTAGAAGACAAGGACTGACAAAGGAGGTTGTCCTCTGTGTCATGGCATGTGTGCACCTGCATTCTAACACAAACATATGTACTGATATGTGCGTGTGTGTGTGTGAGTGCACGCATGCACATGCACACGCATGCACACATGCACGTGCACACACACACACAGAGAGGGGGGTGAGGATTTCTCTATAATATGTCTAGAAACATGAAAGCCACCCCGCCAGGAAAGAGATGACAAAGAGTGAGTCTGGGCCAAGAACACTATTGACAAATCTGGGAAGGTTCTGTCTAAATGGGATGATTAAGGAAGATGCTAGACCAAGACCAAGTCTTGATGCTTCTTAGGCTCTTCTTAGGCCCTGCTGATGATCTAAAGCCACAGCCCAAATCCTTCTCCATGACTTCTTAAAACCAATCCATAATTCACATTCCATCTCATTCAGTTGTTGAAAGAATACAGTTCCCTGTGGAGGGCATTCAAGAGGTTGTGAGATTTCTGAGAATGACAGAACCCTTCTATTGCTCCCAAAAGACATTCCATATCTATTAGATGTCATCCTACCTCATCCACAACCCCATAGTCCTTGGAGACTACCAATCCCCTTTAAGTTCCTAGGGATTTGCCTACTCTTGACCTTCCCTATAAATGCAGTTGGTTGTATCTGGTTTTTTTTTTTAACTTTTCATAATGTTTTCAAGGTTCACCCAAGTAGTACAAAAGTACTCTTTCCCTCCGTCTCTGTCTGTCTGTCTCTGTCTCTGTCTCTGTCTCTGTCTCTCTCTCTCTCTCTCTCTGTGTGTGTGTGTGTGTATGTGTGTGTGTGTGTGCATGTTTGTGTTTGAGTGCTGGCATACACCTTCCATGGAGCAGAGGACAACCTCCAGGATAGTGTCAGTCCTTGCCTTTTTGACACAGGGTCTTTTGTTTACCACTGTTTACAACAGGCTAGCTTACAGGCTCATGAGCTTGGAGGGGTTCTCTCGGCTCCTCCCCCACTCCCCATAGAGGCACATGCAAGTTTTATGTAAGTTCTGGGGCTCTAAACCCAGGACCTCACATTCGAATGGCATGCATTTTACCCGCTGAGCCATCTCCTCAGCCCTCATTTCTTTTTCTTTTTATGACTTAAATATATTTCATTATAGACATTACTACATCTTTTTAATTTCTCAGTTGATGGATATTTGAAATTCAATTGTCCTGCAAGGCAATGGTCCCACAGAGGCTAATGAACGCCAACGGGGCCCTGACTCATAGAGACTAATGAATGGCATAAGTGCCCTTATATGAGTCAACACAATAGGTGAGCATTTTGTGCTGGTCTGACTTTATTACATAAGCACACGATGGTTTTCAAGTACAAGTAGATATAGTGATAAGTAAGTCCACTTACCAATCTGTAAGATGCCGCAGAAACCTTCTGGTAGTTCAAAACCTGTTCTTATCCGGAGAAATTCAGAAGACCACTGCTTTAGAGGCTTCCCATGGGAAAAGAATGGGAGAGAAAGGTATTAAATGTGGTCACCGGATAGTGGTTTGATATAAATCAAGCCTGCGGACAGAGGTTCTCTATGCTGCATACTGGTTGGCATTCTGAGGTGGGATTCCCCTCTGTATACTATGAATATGTTTTATTATTATTGGCTAATAAAGAAGCTGCTTTGACCTATGCAGGACAGAATATAGCAAAATGGGAAATCCAAGCAGAGACAGAAGAGGAAAGAGAGAAGAGTAAGGGAGACTCCATGTAGCTGCCAAAGGAGAAAGACACTGAACCCTTACCAGTAGCCCACAAGCTTGTGGTGATACACAGATTAATAGAAATGGGCTAATTTAAGATGTAAGAGCTAGCTAGAAATACGCCTGAGTCATCGGCCAAGCAGTGTTGTAATTGATACAGTTTCCGTGTCTTTATTCGGGTCTGAGCGGCTGGGCACAAGAGAGCAGTCTCCATTTACAGTGTTCTTCTGCAACCAGGTAGACCTACTACAGCTGTCTTGGGATATTCCTAGTGCAGCAGTTTAACCTGATCCCATGCTCATGGACCCCCAGAAATGAAGGGGCAGCCTCCACTCTTACCTTAATTTCCTTTCCAGTGTGGTGATAAAAGACCCAAACGAGAGCAACTTAAAGGAGAAAGGGTTTATTTGGCCAACAGCTCCAGGTTACAGGAAGGCGGGAACTTCATTATATCCACAGTCAACAACAGAGAGCAATGGCAGTCATCCATGCTTGCTTGTGCTCAGCTCACTTTCTTCCTTTCCATACAGTTCAGGATGCCCTGCCTAGGGAATGTGTCACCCACAGTGGGTGGGTTTTCCCGTCCCAATAAACACAATCAAGTTAATCCCCTAAAGACACGTCTACAGGCCAACCTGATCTATTCAGTCCCTCATGGAGAATTTCTTTGCAGGTGATTCTAGACTGTTAAGCTGACAGTCAAAACTAACCATCACAGCTGCTTCCTCTTCTGATCATGTAGAGAGCCAAAACTATTAACCCCTTCAAAATATCTACTTTAGTGATTGTGTTGATAGCAATTATTTTATGTATTATGTATAAGTGGTATGTATGTATGTGTGTTTGCATATGTGGAGGTGTGTGTGTGTGTGTGTACATGTGAACATGTGTATGGAGGCCAGAGGTTGATATCAGGTTTCTTTCTAGACTGTTCCCATTTTATTCATTGAGACAAAGTCTTCAGTTGAGGCTGGAGCTCACTAATACAGCTAATATGGCTAGCCCATCTTCTCTGGGACACCCCGTCTCCAGTTCCTGAGTGTTGGGATTATAGATAGGCCACCACACCCACTTGGCATTATGTGAACGACAAAACAAGAAAATAATCAATGGTTGCAACTAGGGGAACAAAGGGTGAATGACCTGACACCTTCCTGTTGGACACCTGAAGGATATTCGCTGCCAAGTCTGGATGGTGATTCCCAAAGACAAGTTCCGGCTGTGTCTCAGATCCCAGCACCCATAGCCACCTTGGTCATATGGGATCAGAAAACCAATACTTGTACTCCCCAGCCCCAACTGCAAAGCAAATCCTACACATCTGCCCTGGCAAAGCCCTGGCAAGCAGCTGGTAACAACAATAAAAATTAGCTGAGCAGTTACATTAGTCTGCTCTGATTTGAGTGAGCCTCAATGGGGTTTGGTCACCAAACCTGGTTTTGAATGTCTGTATATTGTATGTTTTTAAGAAAGAAAAGGGTTAGGGGTGGTGTGGAAACACACACACAGGGGCGGGGGTCAGAATACAAACATCTCATTACCTCATCTGTAGCTGCCATCCTCAGGGTAAAAATCGCCCCGGGATCTTCCCCTCTGCCTCCTTTCCTTCACTCCCTTTCTTCCCTCTCCCCTCGTTTCCCACCACTCTGTTTTCCCCATGCACCCCTTGAGTCCACCTGGCCTGGGTCCTGTCCCTGCAGTCTGGGCCTACAGCTGCCTGCAGAGCAGAGAGGGCCGACTCCATCCCATGTCACCCCCTGGGCAGTCCCTTGGCAGAGATTTGAAACATTTCTATTTAAATGACATTTGAACAAACGCGGAGGGGTTCAGCTCTACTTCAATCAAATGCCGTGGGATCCAGTTGGGAGCCCGGTCCCTGTGGACAGTGTGCAGGGAGTTCCCTGTGTTTTCTGATTTGAATTGCTTTGTTCTCCTTCCAGCAAGGGGGAAAGAGGGGGATACATTTGGCCGAAAATGAAACATTTCCCTTTTAAGTCACAAACTTGAACATGGCTTGGAGGAGAGAGTTTAAGATCCATAATCCCTAGTCCTGAGCAGAGCAGAAACATGCCTGCCATTTCCTCTCTGGAAGGGAGAAGCCAGGGAAACAGCTCCTGGGTAGAGCAGCCTAGAGCCCTCAGGGAAACTGTATTTCACAAGCTGGGGGTGGGGGCATCTCTACGAAACCACATTCTGCAAGGCAGCTGGACCCTGTTCCTTTGGAAGTCCACACAGAGCTATGTTGTCTTCCAACTGCTGGGAAATGGGAGAGAGGAAAGAGGGAGGAAGCAGGAGAAGCTAGGGAGAGAGAGGGAAGAAAGAAATGGAAAGAAGGAAGGAGGGAGAAAAAGGAAGAGGAACAATGTAAGCAGGGGAGAAAGCCAGAGTGAGGCAGAGCAGCAGAGACTGGATACTTTCTCATTATTATGTCACATTCCTGACAAAAATCAGCTTGAAGGAAGTGTAGGTTTGGGCTCATAGTTTGAGGGGATTCTGTCTATCCTGGCATTCTGGTGGGAAGGCATGGATTGCAGGGGCAGTTGGCAGCTGGTAGTATTGCCTCTGTAGTCAGGAAACAGCAAGAGAGGAATGCTGGTGCTCTGTTTGCTTTCTCCTTCCCTCTCCCCTCCTTTATTCAGTCAGCACCAGGACCCCAGCCTATGAGGTAGTGCAGCACACAATCAGGCTCCCTCTTCCCTCTTCAGTTAAGCCTCTCTGGAAATATTCTCCTGGGTACACCCCCAGGTGTGTCTCCTAGGTAACTCTAAATCCATGCAAATTGTTGAAGATTAGCTGTTGGGGATGGAAATCCCAGGCAGCTGTCCTGTGCCCTTTCACTTTTCTCCCCACTTCCCGCACCCCAGTGGGCGCCCAGAGTGCTCATTACCATGCCAGCTCCTTCTGGTCTCAGTTGCATCAGCTGCCTATACCTGGAGGCTCTGCCCATGATCCTCTTGGTCCAGGACCATCAGCCACCCCAGCGCTAGTGATTCAGGTACCACCTCAGGAGTGAAGAGAATGGCAGGTCTTTAAGAAAACCCCAGAAGTTTGGGTTTTTAGGGGAAAATTGAACCAGGCCACCCTCTGCGGTTTTCTCCATTCTGAAACTGATTTGAATCATCAAGTAATGGTGTTCAAAGGAATGTGCTTCAATAACTCAGCTGGATCCCATCACTTTGCAAACGATAAAGGGGGCACCTAGATGGACCTGATCTTCTACACAGAAAAGTGCCCTTTTAGTTTGACCTTGTATCCCAACCCTGTTTCTTAGGAAACCTTATATTTAGTCCTTAAATGGATGGATGGATGGATGGATGGATGGATGGATGGATGATGGATGGATGGATGGATGGATGATGGATGGATGGATGATGGATGGATGGATGGATGATGGATGGATGGATGATGCATGGATGATGCATGGATAGATGGATGCATTGATGCATGCATGCATGGATGGGTGAAAGAAAACACCATTTAACTAGACAACTATTTTCTGTCCTTCCCAGGCTCCAAATCTGCTAGCCCTACCTTCCCATTCCTATGGTGAACCTACCTACCAGTGTGCCTTAATAGGCAGGGCCTTTGCGAAATGATTAGTGTTGAACGAGGCTGCTAGTTAGTTCCTGGCCACCTAGCCCCAAAATAATCACACAGAAACTGTATTAATTAAATCACGGCTTGGCCCATTAGATCTAGCTTCTTATTGGCTAACTCTTACATATTAATTTAACCCATTTCTATTAATCTGTGTATCATCACGTGGCTGTGGCTTACTGGCTAAAGTTCCAGCATCTGTCTCTGGCGGGGCTACATGGCTTCTTTCTCGTCTCCACCTCCTTTCTCCCAGCATTCAGTTTAGTTTCCCCTGCCTACCTAAGTTCTGCCCTGCTATAGGTCCAAAGCAGTTTCTTTATTTATTAATGGTAATCACAGCATAAAAGGGGCATCCTACATCACTTCCCCTTTTCTGTTTAAATAAAAAAGGAAGGTTTTAACTTTAACATAGTAAAATTACATATAACAAAACAGGTATCAAGTAAGAATTATAGTTATAATATTTATATCTACTTTATCTTTTATCATATCTAAGGAAAACTATAACTATAAATTCTTCAACTCCATCAAAGACTCCAGAAGGATATAATATTACCTAAGTAAACAGGAAGTGCATTGTAAGCAACTTCCAAAACTCTAGAATTGACAGAGACATCATGATGCCTGGATAGCCACCCCAAGTTCTTCTTTGGGGCATCCATCCCCAGCCTATTGGCCCATAGTATTCAGCAGACTTTTCCATGAAGCAGGAAATTTATTGGCAGTTTGTCCAAGTAGTCCAGGCAAGATCCGTTTCTTGCCCAAATGGCTAACAAACTCCATGGGGAGCCTCTTCAATGCCCATCATCTTCTTGAAATAATTGGTGCTGCCAGGAGCAGATGTGTCTCATTGTCAATAAAAGTCCTAAGTGAATAATTTAAACATTTTAAATGTCATATTCTGAAGGTCTCTGAAATATTTGAAAAATACCTATCTAATTGATATGTCTTAACCATACATTAAATTTTTAAATGAGCTGTACAAACACAATACCTTAATCAAGAGTAGAAATAAACATATAGCAAAATTTACCTAAAAATTGTATCATTAGAGCAATATCCATACAAATGCAAATCTATATAGCATATCCCCCCTTTAAATGTAAAGAAACATTTATAAACCATATTTGGGAACGTGGGCATAGTTCTCTAGACTACTTACTACTGATTGGGGCACTGCTACTCAGGTCTTTCAAGGTGTATCCTGTGTGCTAGGTTCATCTCAGTCAGCAGTTGGGTGAAGTAATTTTTGGAGGGGTGTTCACAGTGACCTTTCAGGGGATCATGATCTATCAAACCACGTAAGCCTGGAATGAATCCACAGGTTCTCATCCTCTGTGAAAACAAAAGAAGAACCTCTTTTCCAAAGCAACATATCCATAGACTCAGAAGTCAAGAAACCTTTAAAACATATATGTTGGTTTAGCTTAGCAGCCCATACAATGAAATGTCTCTCTGTACTTAGCTCCTTCACAGTCAAAAAATTCAAAGAAAACACAATAATATATATAATCCAGACTCTCTGGGTATATTCAATCTCTACATGACTTATTCTTTTTTACTTCTTTTAATCTATGACTGTCTGTATTCTGTCTCTTTAAAGACTTTACCTTTTCTTAAAAAAATACCATTTCCTTTTTTTAAACTGTCTATATTCTTTTTCTTCTCTCTCCCAAGCCTACATACATTTATCCAGCACTGTGACCCATTTATAGGTCTTTTATTTCTGAATCTGTCCTACTGTGTGTCTGTAATTCTTTACTGTCCAGGAGCACTTCTTTAAAAACTTAACTGCCACATTACTAGGCTATATATGATACTTTCTGCTTGCCCTGCTCAGTCCAGCATGGCAGAGCTGCTTGCACCTCTGAGAGCCATGCACACCACCCCACTTCCAGGCACACAGCCAGTTCATATTACCATCAAGCAAGCCACAGCACGCTACTCACAAACCCCATCCAAATACTCTGTCTCCCAAAAGAGCCAAAGGTCACGCTGGCAGCCCAGCCCAGAAAGCCTGCATTTCAAAATGGCATGTTTTTGTTTTTGTTTTCTTACTACTTAGTCAAGAAAACCTCTCTTAAAGGAGCTGTGGCACTCCACCAGCAAACAGCAAAAAGCGGTGTTAAACTCTGTATTTTTGTGTCTAGAATTCCTTTTCAAGCTCTTTCATGTTTTTAAGTGGATTTTATTTTGTCACATGGGTGCCAATTTGTTGGATGGAGGCTGCTTCTTGGTTCCTGTCTGCTCAGCCCAAAAATAATACCACAGAAACTGTATTAATTAAACCACTGCTTGGCCCATTAGATCTAGCTTCTTACTGGCTAACTAATATATTAATTTAACCCATTTCTATTAATCTGTGTATCTCCATGTGGCTGTGGCTTACTGGCTAAAGTTCTGATGTCTGTCTCTGGTGAGGCTACATGGCTTCTCTCTCGTCTCTGCCTCCTTTCTCCCAGCATTCAATTTAGTTTCCCCTGCCTACCTAAGTTCTGCCCTGCTATAGGCCCAAAGCAGTTTCTTTATTCATTAATGGTAGTCACAGCATAAAGAGGGGCATCCTACATCAGATTAGATCATGAGTGTGGAGCCCTGATGAATCCTCAAACAACAACCCAACCCCTTCCACTTCCACCATCGGAGGACAGAGTTGAGAGCACCATCCAGGAAGCAGACAGTAGAGTTGACACCTAATCTGCTGGTGCTATCATTTGCATAGCATCCGGAACTGTGGGGCATAGTGATATTTACAAGCCACAGTGTGCAGTATTTTCTTGTAGCAGCCTGAAATGCTCTAAGACAATGGAATGATAAAATTGGCCAGAAGTAACTGTCAGAAACAAAGCAGAATCAACCCAGGATGCCCCATCTAAAATCTCACTAATCCATAACACTCTTTCTTTAGGGCCCAGTCTTGATTCACTTTGTGCACTCAGAGGAGGAATATACACTTTTTGCAAGGATTTCATGCACTCAGAACCTTGAAAGAATTTCAAGGAGAACTTTGCAAATTCTGATTAGATGTCTTCTCGTTCATGTTTATGTGTGCAACAAGGCATATTAATCAGAATACTTTTGCTTATCATAGATTAACAGCTTACCTGAAGCCCCGTAAGAATTTGTCACTATACATAAACCAAAAGCCCAGGGATAAATTTAGGTCTGTGTATAGCTTAAATAAAATCTATGAACAGCACAGAAGCTTAACTTTTTTAAAAAAAAAAAAACTGTATTTTATTTTGTGTATGTGCGTGTTTTGCCTGCATTTAAATCTGTGTAGCCCTTGGAGGTCTGGAGCCCAAGGAGGTCAGAATACTGAACTGGAATTACAGACAGTTGTGGTAACTATGTGGGTGACCACATAGTGGTCAGGGATGGGTAGAAAATGAGAGCGAGTTTGACCAGCACATGGTATTTGCAAGGGTGGAACTATCCCACTGAAGTCGATTGGTGTGTACAACAAACTCATGCTAATAAACAATTAAAGAGAAAACTCTGAGGGCTGGAGAAGCAGCCCATTGGTTAAAGGCACTGACTGCTCAGCCAGGGGAACTGGGTCTGATTCTCAGCACCCACATAGTGACCACAGTTGTCTGTAATTCCAGTTCTAGGGAATCCAATACCTTCAGTATTCTGACCTCCTTCGGCTCCAGACCTCCACGGGCTACATAGATTTACATGCAGGCAAAACACGCACATACACAAAATAAAATACAGTCTCTTAAAAAGTCCCCCAAGTTTGCTCCTCTCAGCTTGGTCTTCTCAGGTAGGGTGTTAAGCACACAGCCCTGAAAAGATGCTGCATAGCAAATAGCACTGAGCATTTGGTCCTCTCAGCCAATGACAGTGGTGAAAAGTATAGGAGTCTTTCCCAGTGGCTCTCAGCTGAAGTCTCACCACTGACTCTATAGGCCTGACTTGTGTCAGGTGCCTATTCCTGAACCAATAACTACAAGGGGAAAACAGGAAGGAGTATTCTGATTGGTTAGGTCAGATCAGTGGTGATAGTTGATCAAGAATGAACAGGGAGTAATTATAAGGATGAAAAGGGAAAATGATGCACCATCCAGAAGGAAACACTTTCTGGCTGCTGCAGCCACCTACATGTTCTACCTGTTTCTTTCCAATTCTCCCTGTGTGTGTTCGCTTCGCAAAAGCCATCAGGACTTAGGAGCACTGTGAGCGAAGAGAGCTGGGGCTCTAACTCAGTGGTAAAATGATTTCCTTAGCACACATGTGGCTTTGGCTTCAAATGCACACACACACACAGTCTACCAGGAAAGTAAAAAGTTCTATGTACTGAAAAATGATAGAGGAAGTTAAAGATGACACAGACAAATACAAAAATCATCCATGTTGACAGCCTGGAACACTTAATATTGTTGCCACGTCCATATTGTCACCTAAAGATGTCTCTAGATCCAAGGCACTCCCTGTCAAAATTCCAATGACAATTTCCATAGAAGTAGGGGGAAAGTAGCTGTAGAATTTGATCGTAATCAGAAAAATCCTGACTAGTCAGAGCAATCTGGATTAAAAAGAGCAAAGCTGTTAATTCCCTACTAGTTGATCTCAGAATCTACTAAAAAAAACTACAGTAAGCAAAGATCATGCTTAGTGGCCCACCATCACTAGGCCCTGTTGCTGAAGATAATACACATTTTGGGTTGCAGGATAGAGAGGAATCAAGCTGGAACTGACCTGGAGACTTCTTAGCTTCCACAGTGCCAGAGGTGTTATAAATCCTGGTAGGAAAGCTAAGTTATCAATGGTCACATCCAGGGGTGGACCATTCTAGTTTTCTATATGTTGCTGCAATAAACACTGTGAGCAAAAGCAACCTGGACAGGAATTGACAAATTACAGTCTATCACTGAGGGAAGTCATGGCAGGAACCCAGGCAGAGCCAGGAACTGAAGTAGAGATATCTTAGTTACGTTTTCATTGCTATGATAAAATTCTATGGTTTCATAGAAGGAAAAGTTTATTCCAGTTTACATTTCCCAGAGAGAGAAAAGGAGAGAGGAAGAGAGACTGGGGAGAGAGGGACAGGGGACAGGGAGAAGGACAGGCAGGGTCAGGGAGAGGGAGAGGGAGAGAATAAAGGCAGGGAGGGCATGGCAGCAGGCAGCTGGAACAGGAAGCTGAGAGATACCATCTTCACCTGTATACGAGAAACAGAGAGGGGACCTAGAAGTAGAGCAATGATATAAACTTTCCAAACTCTCCTGTGGTGATGTGCTTCCTCTAGCAAGGCTGGACTCCTAAAGGTTCCATAACAAGAGCATCACCAACCTGTTGCTCAAAACCTGAGCCTATGGGTCACATTCCTTACCCAAACCACTACAAGAGACTGTGGAGGAACACTGCTTACTGGCTTGCTAGCTCTAGCTCAATCATATATATATATATATATATATATATATATATATATATATATACATACACACACATATATATGTATATGTATATATATATATCAGAACTACTTGCCTGAGGAATAGTTCTACCTATAGTGTGCTGGGCCCTCCCACATTAATTATCTAAGACATTTCTCCATAGACATGGCCACAGCAATTCTGTAATTGAGATTTCCTCTTCCTAAATGGTGCTAGGTTGTATCAAGATGACAATAAAAACAAGTGCATGGACCTTGCATGCAACAATACCAACCTTCCAAGCAATGTGTGGCCAATTGATGCAATAATGGTATGGTTGTTATGGGGATAATCAAATGGCTTCTGATTGATTCTGAAGCCTATTAGATTCTGAAGATAGATGTAGCCTAGTACTATAAACCTGGCCAACAAACCATGACTAGGGAGGTTATAGTCCCAAGGGGAACACATATTACTGTTGTTCTTATAAACAAACTTGTCAAACTGCCTTTTAAATATGTATGCTTACAAGCTAGAGAAATGGCTCAGTCGTTAAGAGAACTTCCTTTTTCTTCCAAAGGACCCAAGTTTTCTTTCCAGTAACCATATTGATTGGGTCACAAACACCTGTAACTCCAGCTCCCTCCTCTGGCCTGCACAGGAATGTACACACATGCGGCATACACCCATAGAGACAAACATGTGAATAAAAAAGCTAAGTAAGTAGACATGTATGGTCATACCAATATATTAGTGCTGCCCTCAATCTTGGAGAGGGGAATTTCTTTTTGCTGCAGATAACAGCTAAAACAGACTCATAAATGGGGGCAAAGTTCTGAGAATAAGTGACCGTCGAGTACTCAGTCCTAAATGAAACACAACAATACCCCCACTGCACCCCCAATACTCAGGGAACATCTTAGAAGAGGGGACAGAAAGAATGTAAGAGCCAGAGGATGGGGAGGAGTGCTGGGGAGTACACTCTTTTAAACAGGGCAAGGCTGGTGCACTTCATGAACTCACAGCAGCTGTGGATACCTGCATAACACCTACATAAGATTAAGTCATCCACAGGAGACCACTTCCTAAATATAACCCCAGCAGCACAGACACTGAGAGAAACAATTAATAAATGGGACCTCCTGAAACTGAAAAGCTTCTGTAAAACAAAGGACATGGTCAACAAGACAAAACGACAGCCTACAGAATGGGAAATGAGCTTCACTAACCCCACATCAGACAGAGGTCTAATCTCCAAAATATACAAAAAAACTCAAGAAATTGGCTCATCATTTCCTTTAGCCATCAGAGAAATGTAAATCAAAACAACTCTGAGATTCCATCTTACACTTGTAAGAATGGCCAAGATCAAAAACACTGATGACCACTTATGCTGGGGAGGTTGTGGGGTAACGGGAACACTCCTGCATTTGCTGGTGGGAGTGCAAGCTGGTACAACCCCTTTGGACATCAGTGTGGCAATTTCTCAGAAAATTAGGAAACAACCTTCCTCAAGACCCAGTAATTCCACTTTTGGGTATATATCGAAAGGATGCTCAATCGTACCACAGGACATGTGCTCAACTATGTTCATAGAAACATTGTTTGTCATAGCCAGAACCTGGAAACAACCTAAATGCCCCTTGACCAAAGAACGGATAAGGAAACTGTGTTACATTTACACAATGGAGTACTACACAGCATAAAAAATAATGACATCTTGAATTTTGCAGGCAAATGGATGGAGCTAGAAAACATCATATTGAGTGAGGTAACCCAGACCCAGAAAGACAATTATCATATGTACTCACTCACAAGTGTTTTTTAAACATAAAGAAAAAAACAGCCTACAATTCACAATCCCAGAGAACCTAGACAACAATGATGACTCTAAGAGAGACAGACATGGATCTAATCTACATGGGAAGTAGAAAAAGACAAGATCTCCTGAGTAGATTGGGAGCATGGGGACCTTGGAAGAGGGCTGAAGGGGAGGAGAGAGGCAGGGAGGGGAGAAGAGAAAAATGTAGAGCTCAATAAAAATCAATTAAAATATATTTAAAAAGGTTAAGCCATCAACATCCTAGCATGGATGGAAGAGGGGCTCTTGAGGCTGCCCCTCTACATGAGGAGATATTGGCAGCTGGTGGCGACCGAGGAAGGGAGAATAACCCCTCAGTTAGGTTTTCCTAGGGGAATGCCCCTGGTAGGTTATCCATGCCTTAGTAGAGAGTTCCAGACCTACGTGCAGGCAGGCAGCACTAACTGCAAATGAGCACATGAAGGTGGTTGGCTTGTCAGGGGCATCTAGAGGGAGGGGGTTTAGGAGTGGGTACGATAAAGATACATGACACACATGAAGGAATTGTCAAAAATAGATAAAAAAGGAAATTTTAAACAAAGCAGCATGGTATGGGCATAGAAAAAGATATATGAGCTAATGGAACAGAACGGGGACACAGGAACCAGTTCACGCATATATGGTTAACTGATTCTTTTCTTCATAGGTTCTGGAGAGCATTTTGTTGTTTTCTTTCTGAACCAGGGTCTCACACCACAGCTCAGGCTGATCTGAAACTCACTATGTAGTCTAGGCTGACCTTGAACTCATGATGATATGCTTGCCTCAGCCTCCCAATTGATTTTTGACAAGTATGCCCAGTACATACAGTGATAAAGGACAATGTGCTGGTTGATTGGATATGCACATACTCACTTATGGTTTTATATGCTTGCTGAAATCGAGGCTTAAGAGAGAAATAGAAAGATGTGACCGATGGGATGGAGGCTGCCATGGAAGACACACAATGAGAGCACTTGCCTCTTGCAAGCAGAGCAGATCCAAGAAATTGCTGCTACCAAGAAACCATGTATAATGTTGTTATTTTGTTCTAGAATTACTTCCCAAGCTGTCTCAGGCTTTATGTGGATGCAGTTGTCCACACCTTGGCGAAATTCTGTAACATGAGGGTCATGCTTTTTGGGGTTTATGTCCTACTCAGTTCCCACAGCCGATAAGCCTCCAAAGAAAATCACACAGAGAGTCTATATTAATGATAAACTAGCACATTAGCTCAGGCTTCTTATTAACTCTTATAACTTATATTAACCCATTGTTCTTATCTATGTTAGCCACATGGCTCAGTACCTTTTTCAACAGGGCAGGTCACATCCTGCTTCTTCGGTGATCTGGGCAGGACTGGGAGGAATGGGCTTCCTTCTTCCCAGAATTCTTCTGTTCTCATTGCCCTACCTCTACTTCCTGTCTGGTTGACCCACCTATACTTCCTGCCTGGCCTGTCAGCATTTATTTAAAACATGATTGACAGAATACAGACAATTCTCCTGCACCACAAATCTAAAGTATTAGATGTCAGGGTCATGGCTACTTTTTAAAGGGAAACATTATTGGCTGAGGACCCAAAAGAGCTAGGAGCCCCTTACAAGAGAGAGTTCTCTTTGTGGAGAACCCACCAAGCTGTACCCTGGTTGCTCTGTGTTCTCTCTCTCTCTTTTTTTTCAATCTATGTCAGACTTCAATTCAAATGCCCCTTTAAAAAATACTGCCTCTTCAGAAAGTACACTGGGCACATCAATGTTGCTGTGATTCGTGTGCCTTTGCCTTTTAACGACACTTCTGTTCTTTCAGAAAACGGTCTTTTCATTGTGACATCAATGTCATCCGTCAGGCACGGCTGTCTTTCCCGCCCTACAAACAGCTGTGTCCTCCAGCCCCACACTGACCGGCCTTTTGTGTGCATTCTGTTGTTTATCGGCAGGGCCGGCTCTGCTCGTTTCCAGGCGCTAACCTCTTCCCCAGTTGCTTTGGCTAGTTTGTGCTTAGCAGATAAAGTTTGGCTGATAGACGGTGGATGAAACAGAAAGATCACAGGACTCCAAATCTCACACCTCCTGACTCTCCACCCTGAATCGGTTGTTTGACTTTTTTGAGTCTCCAACTTTTTCTCTAAAGAATACAGTAACGACCTTGCCTATCCCATCTGAAGAGTCCTTAATAAACATGAGTTAGCGTTGCTACTGTCATTGTTAATAGAGTTGGAAGAGGAGAAAGATCTCAAGTTAGCTGTTTTCCCCAACTTCAAAATTAGTGTTTTATTGATAATAAAACAAGCAAACAAACGTGAAATACACATAAAAGAAACCAGAGCCAAGGAGACTGCTCAGTTAATAAAGTGCTTGCCTCACAAACAGAGGTTTGAGCCCAATCCCTAGGATCCATGGACATCTTGAGGAAGGTGGTCCACACTCCTAGCCCCAGTGCTCGGGAAGTAGAGACAGGAAGATCCACGGAGTACACTGAGCAGCCACACCAGCCAAACTGATGAGCTTCAAGGTCATGAGAGGGACCTTGTCTCAAAAAATGCTGAACGGGGGCTGGAGAGATGGTTCAGCCACTAAAAACACTTGCTGCTCTTCCAAAGAACTGTGGTTTGGTTTCATGCTCCCAAAAGGTGGCTCTCAACCATCTGTATCTATAATTCCAGGTAAATGATACCCTTTTCTGACCTGCAAGCCCCAGGCACATAAAATATTAAAAAAAAAAAGAGTGAGCAATGTTCCTAGTATAGCATCCAAGTTGTCCTCAGGCCTTCACACATACGTGCATTCACACTTCACACACATGCGCCTGCATGTGTACACATTTGCACACACACAACATTGGTTACTTTTTCACTTTTTTTTCTCTCACATATGTATGTGGCAGGAAAGTAAATCTTGGCGAAAAGTTGCATGGCATTTACATATGAAAGAAACCAGTTGGTAGAGAAAGGCTGGATACCCTTCCCCACCAGGTCTTCATACAACATACAAAGCATGCCTAGACAAGCAGATGCTATGCAAATGAGGGAAGGGCGGATACCTATGCAAATGTCCTATAACTGATCATGTGGTTCATGGCCCAATGCCTTTGGGGCTTTCCTGCTTACCTACCTACTAGTCCACTCCCATTCTCAGAACATTTCCCCTTTCTTAATAAACTGTCTCTCTTCCTACTCCTAACCATGGGTCCCTGGGGCAATTCATGGTTGTGGGACACAAAAACCTGGATATTTCAGCAGGTGTCCCGAAACTCACATCCACACTTCTAACAAGTACGTATGTGTGTGGTATGCATATATGAACGGGTGCACTTGCACGTATGTGGGGGCACATCAATACATACATACAGGTGTTTCTCGAGGCCCCAGGCTAACATGGGGAGTTTTCCTTCATGGTTCTACACCTTACTCTTTGAGGCAGGGTCTCTCAGTTGAACCAGAGCTCACTCACATTGACTTATGTAGCTAGACCCCTTGCCCTGAGGTTTCTCTTCCTCTGCACTTCAAGAAGCAGAATTATAGACTGCTGCACACCCATCTGGCATTTATGTGGGGGCCTGGGAGCCAAACTCAGGTCCCCATGCTTGCTCAGGAAGCACCCTACCCACTCAGCCACACTGTTATCACAAAGCTCCAGGGCCTATTTTTTCCATCCAGCAATGCATTATGGATCCATCCCTGTGTCATCCCAGAATCTTCATTAACTGCATATCCATGCCTTTCTGCAGAGAGAGCGTTTACTTTGCTGTGCACGGTGTTGGAGAAATACTTGTTCCCAAAGCTCTATGGCTGTAAACAACACAGCAATAAACATCCCTGCTCCAGCCATTCAGAATGTCACTGGGCTTCGCTTTGAAAGAACTCAGCAAGATTGTATATGAAAAGTGTCCAGAAAGAACATGATGGGCCCAGGATGATGGAGACGGCTAAGGCGGAGAATAAAAACAAAAAAACCTGTTTTGTTTTATTCTTGAGACAGAATTGGGCCGGGTTATAGCCCTCCATTCACCACATCACTGAGACTAGTTTTGATTGATTTCTTTATTCTACTGCCTCTACCTCCTGAATTCTGGGACAACAGGAGCATACCACCGTTCCCAGGAGACAGCAGAACATCTTATAAATATATGCTTTCCTCGAGATAAAACTTCATGTTTACACTTTGCAAATTTCTAGTCATCTGGTAAATAACTCACTTTGCCCTTAGCACCACCCAGCCCAGATCCCTTCTGCAGGCTGACACACCATCTCCCAGCTGCTGTGTGTGCTGTCTGCAAAAGGCTCAGAGCTGCCCCCACTGTTGTCTTAAAAACTGTCATTGGCCTAAAGAACCACTTAGGTAGAACATATCTGAAATGTCACACAGGCGTGTGCATATACATACACACACATATACACCCCCCCCCCCCGGCCCCAGTAGCCACAGGTATCAGATGATTGGTATAGAGTACATAAGACAGCCCCCTTCCAAGGGGATCACCATTCATTGCAAAGCTCCCATGCAGCCGGAAAAAGATCTGACATCACTGGAGGCCTCTCTTAGTCGGGTCCTTTGTTTATCCTACTTCCTTCGTGTCTATAGAGGTTTCTTGCCCAGAGCTGCTCTCAAACCATTTGCACAAAAATCCCTGTTTTGAGTGAGTGACTCCACCCTCAGAATATGAAGTGTATGAGGCTACAAACGATGTCCCTTGTCCCTCGTGTCAAGCAATACAGCCCAGTAGCTTGAGGGTGAGATGGCTATAACATAGAGTTATCGGTCCCACCACACCCTGCTTAAAACACCCTCAGACGTACATGCTTCAGATACCTTCATCCGGCAAAATCGGAGCTTGGGCGGGAGCCACGAAATGACCGATAGTAATCCAACGCTGAAAGGGGAGTGTGCCGCTCCATGACCCAGCACAGGGAGAAACCAAGCCACCTAAAGAGGCCCCAGGGAAGCCAGGGTGACTTGCAGGGCTGGCAGGTTAGAAGCAAACAGATATCATCAGGACAAAGTTCAGAGCAGGGCCAAGGTGAAAAGCAAACTGTCTGACCTGGTTCACGGGCATCAGCTGGACAAGGACACTCATTGATACGAGAGCCACCTGATGCTTGCCCGGTACAAATCATAATAATCAAAACACCTGGTACCGCCTTTGGGTGGAGAAGCCAATGTCTTTAATCTCCCCCCCTTTCTTTCTTTTGCTTTTCCCCTTGATGACTGAAGTACCCACTCTGTGGGGCCTTCTGCTAGAGCCACACTGGTAATAGTGACAAGACTTTGATGTCCCCCTCATTCAACAGAATGTTGTTTAGTTCAAAGTGAGGAACAGAGGCAATTCTTTGCTTTTAAATTATTAGCTCCCTAAGTCTTCTGTAATGATATAGTTTGACTGAAGTGTACAGTTTATTAACTACATAAAGACGACATTATCAGAGCAGAGGAAGGCCGCTGCGAGTTTTGCCTTTCAGCCTAGCAGCAGGGGTTCCTGATACTTTGATCTCAATCAATGCTAAATGTCTTTGTGAGATAGAGGGAGCAGGCTGAAATTATCTTTGGCAGGGCGGCAACATCAATTATTCAAGCCCTTTTCCTTATGAATTAAAGTGTTCTTCAACTTCTACCCCACTTGTGGGCTTGGATGGTTTTTTTTTTTTTCCTTTTTATTGTTGTTTTTCCAGTTGGGAAAGGCACTTGGAATAAATCTCCGGGCAATCGCTAATCATACTCCGGCTGACCTTTGAAAGCCCACATCTCCTCCTCCTCCTCCCTAATTGCTCTCTCCGCCCTCAATCCCGGCCCTGATCTTCTCCGAGGTGACCCAAAGGACTGTTCAGAGAAAAGAGCACCATTGTTTCCGCTGGGCTTCGTGCCAAAATGGTCAGGGGAGACCAATGAAGCAGCCCCTTGACAAGAAGTGTCAGTTTGAAACTCAATGAAGCAGCGGCGCCCACACGCCATGCCGCTGGAAGCCTTTCCGGCTACCCTCAGCAGTTCGCTGTGGATCTCCGTCAACGGCTCCTCTCTCAGATTGCCGGTGTGGTCCTGAGTGTGCTACCTTCTGGGTTGTCATTATGAAACTACAGACAAACACCCCAGAGTGAATCTTTAAAAAAAAAAAAAAAAACTAGAAGGTTATATTAGGGAAAGGAAGAAGGGGAGGAAAGGAAAGGGGAAGGAGAGGCAAGGGGAAGGAGAGGAGGGGAGGGGAGAAAGGGGAACGGAAAGAGAGGCCTGAGTGCATTTGATGCTTAGCCATTCCTCAGTAGCTACAGGGACCTGCTCCTAGGAGCCCCGGGATATCCAAATCTACGAATGTTCGAGTCCCATATACACTTGATATGATTCTGATTTTGTTTTAGATTTGTAAGGACTCATTCTGAGCCGCGTCCCCTAAATTAAGTAGTGTATTGTCAGAGCCTGCACACATCCTTCCAAAACCTCAAGCAAGCCTCACCCATCTCTAGGTAACTTGGTAAAATAATGACTTTATTTATTCTTTGTAAATTTCAGACAATGTACTTTGATCATATTTATTCTCCTCCCCAAATCTCAGATTTCCTCTATCAGCCTAAGTTTATTTGCGGTCCCCGTTTCGCAAAAAAAAAAAAAAAAAAAAAAAAAAATCCATGGGATCCAGTGTGTGTCGCGTGACTCCTCCAGAGAGCATGAGGCCTGCCCTGGTCACTGTACTCACGGTCTCTTTTTTCCCCTCTCCTAGTAGGTGTCGGTTGTGAACAGCTTCATGACTAGGGGTGGGATTTCATAACTCTCCTCCTTTCCCCATGCAGGGATTTCATCTGTCTTCAGCTTGTTCAGGTCTTGTGCATGCCGTCATGGTCTCTGTGAGTTCATCTGCCCTGTTATATCTGGAAAACGATGTTTTCACCCACCCTTCTGGCTCTTACATCTTGGTTACTTCTAATACCCAATACAGTATAAATACAGCATGCCTGCTTGTCTTCCATATTGTTTAGGGAGTAATGACCAGGAGGAGAATTCCATACATGTTCAATACAGGCACAGCTGTCTTCTGAGTGCTCTCCAGTTTGAGAGTAGTTGAATCTACAGACGCAGCATCGGCAGAGAGAGTTGCCTGAGCTGGGCTAAGTACGGGTCACTGACATTTTCACTCTGGATCACGAATCTTATCCTGTCCCCGGCCCTTTCAGGTGTGGGTAGCGGCCCCAGAAGATACTAAAGCGTGGCACGGGACTGGAGGAGATGAGGCAAGAAGGGAGGAAAGGCAGCAGAGGGGTACTGTTAGAGATGAGGCTCACCAGGGACCCTTTCTGAGACTGTGGGATGCGTGTCAGGACTGTCTCTTTGGAGGCGAGGTTGAAATATTGCTCCTCAAACTCCATCCTCTGTCGAGTCTACCTAGTCTAGGTTCCAACGCTTGACATCGCAAGGACCAAATGTGCACACATGGCCAGACACTGCCCTCAGGCAGGAAGACAGGGCCCAAAGCATCCCTGCCACAGTGCAGGGGAGTGTCTACCGAGGGGACACAGATGGGACACCCACAGCACTGTTGCTGTCACGTGATTTCTTACCAAAGGCGGAAGACAACAAATTCTCTCTCTCCTCTGAACTGTGGATGTGACTAGCTGCTTCAAGTTCCTTCCACAGTGACTGCCCTGCCATGCATGATGGACTGTAACCTTGAACTTGGAACTAAAATAAGCCCTTTCTCCCCCTTGCTCACTTTCGTTGGGGAGCATTTTATCAACAGTGGTTGATTAAACAGCTGGGACGCTACCTGTCAGTCACTTAGAGGCCATCCCAGTAATCACATGTGACGTCTTGGTTTTTCCCAGTACATGTAATTAAAATACAGTTCTATGCTCATCCACATGAAGAGCCATTCATTGAGAGTTCATGTTAGGTGTATGTAGCATGTACATGAACAGCGTATTGGGGGTGGGGGAATCCTGTCCCTGATTGCCCGTATCTACTGATGATCTTGGAGCCTATTCTCTGCTGGTAAGTGAGGTTTGCTGCAGTTGCCAAGGCGTTCGTTCACCTATGGAAGTTTGTCACAAACATTTTCGAACCCCAGGTGAATCCCAGATGCCCCCAAGTGAGCCCCACACTCACCTTGTTCACTCTGGCTCATGCTCAACTCCAAGACTCTGCTACATCTCCTCTCTCCCCACGCCATCAACCATTCTTCCTGTACACCTCCTCTCTGAGGAAATAGAACACCAGAAAAGAGTTCTCCTGGGATACTGCTATAGCATCATGTTGCTTTCTGCAGAGTCTGCCTGTGAGTTCTGCCTCCTCCATTCTCACTGAGAACAGTCTCTCTGGGCTCCAGCAAGGCCCACTTCCCCTTCTGCAGCAGGCCTCATTCCCCTCCTGTATCTTCTTTTTACGACTGATTATTGGATCTTTCCCACCAAATTAGAAGCTTCTTGAAAGTTCTCTTGATGCACCATCTTCTGTTTCTCCCCCGCTCTCTTAAGAACCAGAGTCCTCTGGGCTACTTCATGTCTCTGACACCACCACTGAAACTGCCATTATCAAGGCCACCAATGCCCTCTTCATCGCCAGCCCATGGTGAATGGGTCCGTACCTTACCTGATCATCAAAAGAACTAGACAGGCCTGATGGCATAGCTCAGTTGGTAGAATACCTATCCAGAATGAAGAGAGCCCCTGGGGCCAATCCCTAACTGTGGTGGTCGCACACTCATAACCCCAACACACAGGAGGCCAGAGGATCAGAAGTTCAAAGTCAGTGGTTACAGAGTGAGTTGGAGGCCAACCTGGGATACATGATACCCTGCCTTTAAAAAACTGAAAATAATTTTAAAAGAAAAGAAAGAAAAGAAAAGAAAAGAAAAGAAAAACATCGAACACAGCCATCACTACCTCCTCTATGAAACGCTACCTTCAGGAACTTCCAGCACACTGTTCTTGTGGCTCTCCTCTTCATCCACCATTGTCCCTTGCCAGTATTCTTTGCTAGTGATCCCTGACCTCTACAGAGTGTCTCAGGGCATCCTTGGAGACCCTTTGTCCAATCAACACTCACTTGGTGATCCTGTCTATGTATGGGAAATTCCCAGACTTTTAATTCAAGTGCAAAGCACTCCTCTGAGCCCTGGCCTGACACTAACTCCCCTCCTGAGTGTCTGCTGCAGACCTACATGTAACACAAAACTCCTGATCTTGTCTTCTTAATAAGTGCTTTTTCTGACGCATCCCCACGTGTCACAAAAGGTCGAGTCATGATGAGTTTGCTTCTCCGATCCTCCCCAAACGATGAAGCTACTCTTCAACCTTCCTTGTGCTCATATCCCATAGACAACTCACCGAGGGATAGCTTTGGATTTAACAACAAAATGAAGATCTGGGGCGTCAACTCGGTTGGTAAACTGCCCCAGCACATGCATGAAGAGTTCAATACCCTATAACCCGTGTAAAAAGCCCAACGTGGTGATGCATGCTTGTAATCCCAGTGCTTGAGTGGAGGAGACAAGCAGATCCTTAGGGACCTGTAATAAGGAGGCCGTTTGTTTGGTTCCCAGCTGCCCAACTAGCCTATACCTGAAATAATCACACAGAAACTATATTACTTAAAACACTGCTTGGCCTATTAGCTCTAACTTCTTATCTGCCAACTCTTACATTTTAATTTAACCTATCTCTATTAATCTGTGGATGGCTTACCGGCAAAGTTTCAGCATGTCTGACTCTGGTGGCAGATCCATGGTGTCTCTCTGACTCTGCCCTTCTTTCTCCCAGCATACAGCCTAGCTTTCCTTGCCTAGTTCTGTTCTTCCCTGCCATAGGCTCAAAGCAGTTCTTTATTCATTAACCAATAAAAGCAACACATAGACAGAAGGACCTCCCACACCAGGGACCCTACACAGGCAACCTAGCTTACTTGGCAAACTTCAGGCTGATGAGAGACCCTCTCTTAAAGAACAAGATGAGGGACAACTGAGGAATTGAGCTTGAGATTGTCTTCTGTTCTCCAAACCCATGTGTACACATGTACACACGCGTGTCTCCCTCCCACACACACCCTGCCCCTTCACTTACCTGGCTGCCACCTCTCAGTTCTAACACACCATCGTTTCTCACTCTGGCATTTGGTTTGATCCCTGTTTCCACTCTGTCTTCACAGTCCAGTCTCTGCATGGTGATGGGGAAGCTGACCTTGTCTGAGGGGCATGACCCCTCCGGGGCACAAAATACCTTTAAAAGATCCGTGTTTGTTTGTTTTGCTCTCTTGGTTCCCTGTTCTTCGCTGGAACTCTGGCTCTGTAAGTTTCTCCCATTTTCTCCTTTTATTAAAGCTGAGTATTTTATATAAGGCTAGTTTGGTTATTTCCAATTGCCAACCGACCACGCCCGCTACAGCACGGCAGCTGGAGAGCTGCGTGACTTTCTCCATGGCTTTCCTCTCCTCAGATCCAGAACATCTTTCCTCAAACGGGTCGTCTAGGAGATGTCTTCCCAGGTCCGTCAACCGGACTCATCAAGCATGCCCCTATCTCTACCTCCCAGATCCCTTCTGATATTTACTTTAAGTCAGTACTTGGTGTTCTGGAACTTGCAGAGGGGTCTTTTTTCTTGCCATGTCCACATCTGATAGAGCAAACACATCCCAGGAAGGGGTACCATTTTTCATTTGTACAAAGGCCGTGGGAGGAGACAGCAAGTTAAGTGACAGGAAGATTGAGTGTGCACAACCAGCCGCCTTTCCCATCTTCTCTCCCCTTGACTTCCTTCCCCACTGGAGATGAGTGTCCATGCGAGGAGTGGGCAGTTCTTGGAGGAATCTTTACGAGTTTCTAGAGTTCATCTCTTGTGTTCTTCACCATGGCCTTCCCCATAGGCTTCTTCTAGGTCTGATTTCTATGCGTAGTCTCCCCTTTCCTATTACTCAGCTCCCCCATAACCTTCCAATGACTCCGCTATTCCTTACATCCTTCAGTGTCCCTCAAGGCCCTCCTATCTCCAGCCCAGTGTTTCTTCCTGGGAACCAACTCAGCGTTCCCTAGCACAAGGCCATGAATGTGTCTCCCTAACTTTTTTCTTCTCTATAGTGATATTTATTTGTATTTAATACATAAAGTTTTCCTGAAGAATCAGATAGTAAAACAGCCACCCTGGTGAGCCTTTCAGACCAGGAGTGGTGACACACACCTTTAATCCCAGTAGCCATACTAGTTTGCCATAGAAACCTGGCCGTAGTGATGCACACCTCTAATCCCAGCCCTAGAGAGGATTTTAAAATGAGAGAAGACAGCTCTCACACAGTCTTATTCTGGGGATTCCTGGAGGCAGGATGGCCTTTCGGACTGAGGTAGAGGTCAGAGTGAGTGGCTGGCTGTTCTGCTTTCCTGACCTTCAGGTTGAATCCCAATATCTGTCTCTGGGTTCTTATTAATCATGCTATGCTCCCCTTTATTTTCTTCATCCCTTAGAACGGCATCACCACACTCCCTAATGGACCAGACCTCAGTCTTCCCTCCCACTGACATTGCTCTCTTTCCTGTGAGCCCTGTTGGCAGAGCCCACACTGTGGTCCCTGACTGCTGGCCTCTTTCCTTTCCAGTTCCAGAGCTGTCACGTCTTCCTAGTCCCTTCTGTCTTTGGTTCTATGGGGAGCTTTGAGTTTACTGCCTCCTCACATCTCAGTCCAGCCCTCGTTCTGCTGCTGCATCGTTCTCCTCAAGTCTGGCTCCAACCAGCCGCTGTCTGGCTCAAAAGCCCCCTTGTGGCTTCTTGTCATCTGTCGAACTCAGCCCAGCCTCTTCAGTTCTGAGATCACCTCAATGACTGCATTCTCTCCTACCATCCTGGTAATGCACTGGCTTCCTCGTGGTCTCGAACACACTCCCCTCTGTAGCTGACCACAGACACACCACACCAACTTGTTCTGGGTCACTGGAATGCCTCCCTCTCTTCTTGATGCCATTTATGTTTCGACCTAAATGTGCCTGTGAAGACTCAGCCACACCAAAGCATTGGTTTCCTACTCTGAGTTGCTACATTTTCCAGCAAATGATCACAGTCTGCACTGTATCATTCCAAAACACACTTTAGTTCCCTTGGCGACTGGGAAAGTCCTTGAGAGTTGGGGTTGGGGTCATGAGAGCCATTTGCATCTCCCATCACAATCACACAGTGTGTCCTTAACTAATGGGTGTTGAATGGATGGATGAATCAGTGTGGTGTGTGTGTGTGTGTGTGTGTGTGTGTGTGTGTGTGAGAGAGAGAGAGAGAGAGAGAGAGAGGTGTACTTGTGTATGCGCATGTTCATTATGTAGAAACCAGAGGCTGACATTGGTTAGCTTCCTCAGTCTATCTGGTTCTCCTTTGCCTCTTTTATGTAATTCACTGATTCTTCCAGACTGGCAGGCCAGGAAGCACCAGGTCATACCTGCCTCTGCCTCCCCCGTGTCTGTATTAAGGATGCCACCTCACCCAGCTTTTTACCTTGGTGCTGTGACTCTGAACTCGATGACTGAGCCGTCTCTCCACAGCGGCTCAACAATCAGTGATTCTGAGACGTGCTGAGCCAACCCACACGAATTTATAAACCCCTCCCTTCCTTCACCCTGCTCCTCACACCCACGCAGACATCTCATCTGAGCTTGTCTCTCGTCTGTGTGTGCACATCTCCTCATTACAGAGCCATCTGACCTCCCTTCCTTCAACCCTGATTTGCTTGCCCTCAAGGGTTTTGAGCTAACTCCTTCAGACTAGAATCTCAGGGCTGAGACACTTCTGAGGGTCTCCTCCGACTGCCCGTCCTCAGCTTTCTGCTTTTGGGACTGATCCTCAGGCCCTGGAGCAAAGGCAAAAAGCTTGGTCCCAAGGCAGTGTCCCCTCAGAAGCAGCCAGAGAGCAAAAGAAACCCCTCCTTTCCTGAGATCAAAGCTTCCTATGGCAGGATCACCATGGCCGAATGCCATGCTGCCATGGCAACATGAATTTTAAGCAGTAACCAAAGGAACAGGTCCCTTCTATCTCAGCAGCCCTCAGAGCCAGCCTCTCCAGGAGGGACTCCCCACAAGAAGGGACAGGGTGGGCCCCAGGCATCTGAAGCATTTTCTGAGGGCAAGCCAAGCTCACCTCGCGGCTGACATCTGAAGCCTGACTGGATAGGGGAAAGGTCTCTCCTTTAGGTCTCCAGAGACGCACCATTACTAGGGACAATACAAGGGCACCAACAGTCTCAGAGGCAGGACCCCAATAAGGAGACTGATGATAGAGGTCCCACCTCTCTCCCCTCAGAAACAGGCGCTTCTGTGTCCATGGGGTCTTCAGAGTCTCTCACCTCAATGAGTCCATGCTCTCTCGAGGAAACGAACAATGTAACTGGCATAACAAAGATTCTCTGCCTGGCTGTGGAGTTGGATACTGGAATCAGTGATCACAGTGACACCTAACACTCACCCAGAACCCCACCAAGGATGTGTCACCTCTGTGGGCTCAGATGCCCTTGTGATCGGAGTGTAAAATGTTCCCCCACAGGCTCATGTGTTTGAACACTTGGCTGATGGCAGCACCACATAAGAAGCTGATGTAAAGCCGGGCGGTGGTGGTGCACGCCTTTAATCCCAGCACTCGGGAGGCAGAGGCAGGCAGATCTCTGTGAGTTCGAGACCAGCCTGGTCTACAAGAGCTAGCTCCAGGACAGGCTCTAAAAGCTGCAGAGAAACCCTGTCTCGAAAAACCAAAAAAAAAAAAAAGAAGCTGATGTAAACTCAAGGAGGCGGAACCTTGCTGGAGGAAGTACGTCACTAGGGGTAGGTAGGCTGGGAGATTTTGTAGCCTGGCCCCAGTTCTTGTTCACACCATTTCCCTGGGGGAATAAAATACAGTCAGCCTGCTTCCTGCTGCAGCTGCCATACCCGGCCTGCCTGTTACCACGTCTTCCATCTATGATGGAACTCTCTGTAAACCAATGAAACGCCCCACTCCCCACCCCCACCCACCTCATCCCCACTCCATCCCCAACCCCTGCTAAGTCGCTTCTTATATTTTGCCACTGTAACAAAGAAGAAACTAACGCAGGGGCCCAGAGGATACACAAAGAGTCATGGCCAAAAGTCTCTCCGGTTGTCTGCACTCTCTGTGTCCTCCTAAGGCTAAGAATTGACAGGGGAACCAGGACCCTAGTGTTGTTGGCTTCTACAGGGACATGCCCAAGCCAGGGTTTTTGCATGCTCCAGTAGATGCTGGTACATTATCAATGTAGTAGTGACAGTTCTGACCAAGACGTAAGATACCAGTTACCCTCGCATCTGTCATTGGGAGAATGTTAGTATAGATTTCCAAAGAGGCAATTTGCCATGGTGGCTTGATTAAAACAGGCAGGACTTTTGATAGCTCCTGATCCTTTTTCTTAGTTTCTATCCTGGGAAGACACAGAAGCGTGCACAGAGATGGTCACTGCTGCATTATTAGCTTCCATGAAAACTTGGGTACAAGTCAGCATTCGTCTTTGAGAGGATGATGAATTGGTGAATATTGCATTCATCTCCCAGAAGCGCCCTAAGAAGGTGCCACATAGGAGGTGGCATAAACAACAGGAAGTTATTCTGGAAGATGAGAGAAAGTGACCATTGTGCACAGCCTCCTGGCCAGTGTGTGTCTCTGTCTTCCGCTCTCCTAACAAGGCTGCTGGCCTTAGTCTGATGATCCATCATAAACCAGAATGGCTCAGGGCTCACAACAGATCTTGGTCTGATGACTCAACCTAGTCTAATATGGCTCCTGGCTCACTACAATTACTTGTAGAAATTTTATTTTTTTGAGATAGTGTCTTGCCCATGTAGCTCCGGCTGGCTTAGTACTTGTTATGTAGCCCAGACTGGCCTCAAATTCACAGCAACCCTTCTGCCTCAGTTTCCTAAGTGCTGGAAACACAGGCATGAATCACAGTTAGAGGTAAGATTTCAGTGGAGCCCACTGAAATGTTTCAGGGATTAGACGGGGATGGTGAGGGGCACAGAAAGCAGTAGAACCAGAGGCGATTTAGGAAGGGAAGAGCGTGTCCAATGAAGGAAATGCCTTAAAGCTGAGAGAAAGCACCCTTGCCTCTCAGACTGTGCCCTTTATGCACCTGCTCTGTTACATGCCAGTTTGGGTGAGGAGGGGTTTCCAGTTTTATTTCTTTTATATGGGAGTTTTACCCTCACTTGACAGCCTGTTTTTCTTTCATACCACCATGATCAGCTTAGGGAATCTTTTTTTTAAAGATTTGTTTTTATTTTATTTCTCTCTCCCTGCCCCTCCCTCTCTCTCTATGTGTGTGTTGTGTGTGTGTGTGTGTGTGTGTGTGTGTGTGTGAGAGAGAGAGAGAGAGAGAGAGAGAGATTTTGTGTGTGTGTGAGAGAGAGAGAAGAGAGAGATATTTTGTGTGTGAGAGAGAGAGAGAGGAGAGAGATATATTTTGTGTGTGAGAGAGATTGTGTGTGTGTGTGTTTGTGTGTGTGTGTATGTGTGTGTGTGTACTCTATGTGTGCATGCAGCCTGAGAAGCCAGCAGAGGGTGTTGGATCCCCCAGAGCTGGGGTTACAGGTAGTTATAAACTTCCACTGGAGAATTTCTACTATTGGTGAGTAGAAAGGTCACAGCTGCAGCATAGGCCACAAGGGTGATGACGCTGCTGTCCCACACTGTAATGAGAAATAAATGCATCTGCACAGGTACTCATGAGGGGCTCTTGCAATGAGCCTACAAGCTGTTTGGTCAGCTCCCTAACTCCCCAAGATTAAGTCCCGCAGGACAAGACTGCTTGGTAATTCCCCACAGGCAGAGATGAGGGACTAGAAGCCAGAAGGTGGACTACTGACAGCTGTTCTTTCCTACAAATTCTGTGCAGACAGATGCTGTCATCTGCCCAGGACTGGACCATATAACACCACGGCCACATCAGCTGAATCCCAGGTCACCTCAGCATCTCCCATGTCATCAGTGAGTTTCTAGACTCCTGACTCAGGCTCACCAAGTGCATGTAGGTGCCCAGCTTCATCACCGAGAGTTACTTCTGTCTTTCAGGGTACTCTTTTCTCTAGAGAGCATATGAATCTTTCTCCTTTTACTGCCGCCTAGGGCTCTGCACAGCGTCACTGCTGAAGCCAATACCAGCTAGGTTCACAGCCACAGCCTCCCACACATGTGACACATCGGCACTCCATGTGAGCACAGACAAGGAAGCCTATGTACACAAGCCTCCCCTGTGTAGGGGCCTGGCAGGGACTCTGAAATCTCCTCCTAAAGAACAGAATAAACTGGCACTCCCCAACCCTCTCTTATACAGGGAGTTCCTCCCATCAGCTGAAAAGCATGTTTTTCCACTCTTATTGCGCTATGTCGGCCTGGCTGCCTGGTTATCCCAGTCCCCCAGCTTCCCTTCTCAATAGAAGAGCTCGCAAAGCCCTCAGGCTGGGAAGTCAACCATGAAGGAGACTCTGTTGGTCTTCAGTCCAAGGCATTCAGGCTGGACACAAAGAAATGTTACCCATCTCTCCAAGGCTGGGCTGCTACTGGGGAAAGATGGAGGGAGTTTTCTTTCTGCTGGAGATTTTCCAATCCTCAACTCTCATCCAATGCCACCAGGGATGGAGTTTCTTCCCCTGATACTCTATGTCCCAGTGGTAAGGAAGCCCTGCCGGGGCTGGACCAAAGCCCAACCAGCAGCTTCCTCTCATGGATTTCCCTCTGCAGCTGATGGCAAGGGCTCTAGTGAGAGAGGACAAAGGTGGCAGAGTACACTGCAGAGGCCAGTCCTCTCATTGTCCCTCCGCTGAAGAGGACAGACAACTCTTCATCCCTAGTCCTCCATTTCCAGCACAGCACTCTGAACAGGAGAGGGAAAATTCCAGCTACCTCTCTTTGGGAATCTGTGAGCCCGAGACTCCCTCTTCTGGTGAGCTGTGAAGACAAACACCACTATGGCAGGCTGGGCCTAAGTCAGAAGTATTCAAGTGTCCCCAATCCCCTCACCCTCCCTCAGACAACCCAGAGAGCCCGAAATATAGCCACCACAGGCTCCCTGCATTCAGCTTATTTCTAGCAAACAAGCACACCATCTACTCAGCTCAAGGAATTCATGGTTTTATATGGACCATCCAAAGGTCCCATTCCCAGAAGGCAAAGGGACGATTGCTTTGGGGCCCCCTTGAGAAACTCGCTGTGTTTGTAAGTTGTTAAGAGAGGGACAACAAGCATCTCTCTAGGGCTCTGGCACATGGGATTACTAAGAACACACAGGAGGTGCCAGCAGCCACCTGTCCCCTAATGGAAGTAGCCACCTGTCCCCTAATGAGCAGGCCTAGCCAAGACGGAAGTCTAGAGTTACTCACAAACTCATTCATTGTGAAAGAGGTGCTTCACCCTCCCTTACGTCTGCTGAGGAGACCATTTATATACCTCCCAGCAATCTTCTACACCTCCAAGAAATCCCAGTGACATACCACAGCTCACGGATGAGCAAGGTGAAGCAATGTCCCAAGCTGGAAAGAAGTCAGACCTCGTGCTCCATCAGGGACTCACGGGTCCCAGTGCCCCAGCTGGCTCCAAAGCAAGGACAACAGTTCCAAGAGGGAACAGGGGAGACCCTCACTCAGGGTTTGGCATCTGACAAGTTTTTATGCAACCCAAGTCAGTGAAAAACCAGCTATGCTGGTCAGAATTTTGTGAACTTGACACAAACTAGTAGTCCCTGAGTTTCTTCCCTTCCTTCGACTCTTCTTGCCCTCAAACTCCTGTCTTTGGGTAGCTACATGTGTGAGATGGAAACTCGTTATACTTGAACCACCTCCTACTTCCTAAGGTCTGTTTATGACTGAACTCTAGACCAGTCTATACCAGCACAATCAGTAGATTCTGGAGCCTTCTGTCATTAGTTCTGGGAATCTGGATGAGTTTAGTTCTTTTCAGAATCATGAGGTCTTAAAAGTGTTTCCCTATCTGCACAGATACCCAAACCCAGACTCGAGATTTCCCTTGTTTCTGGACACACTGGTTGGTGGTAGACTGCGGGTCTGGATTGGCCTCACCTGTAATCTCATTTTAAGGTAGTCCTGCAAATAAAGGCATCAAATAAACCAGTCCTTGTCCCCTTTACCTTCAAAGGGACGCCCAGATTATTTCAGAGATAATAGATGATAAGTAACTGCCTCGTGGTCCCGGTGGTGTAGATTTAGCAGAATCTAAAATGAGAAACACTCCTGAAGAGATGAAGCATTAATGGTTGCCCTACAAGGACTGGCAAGCCCAAGTTTTGCTCACACGCCGGTCCAATATTCATTTTTAAAAGTGTATGCATGGAGAGATTACTGAGCATTCCCAGTACTTATGCTCTACGTATAGTAAACTGTCAGAGGCTAAAAGCAAGTCAGAGGTGCGTTTCTGCTGACTGAATTCCAATGCACTTGAAGGTTAAAAGGGAAGAACATAAGAAGTGATTTGATAAACCACTAAAAGTTTCTTCTCCTTCAAGGACTTTCTATGTGAGGTCAAGAGCTGTTCTATTCAGCATTTAGTTCTCAGTCTCTGCCCACCCCCAAGTTTCTTTCTTTTCATTTTTTTTTCTTTTTCTTGGTGAAAATCAGAAAAAAGGAGATGTATTCAATATGGTCATACTGGGAAGAGCGACAAAGAGATTGTGCTGTGGTGTCCCCTCCTCGCCTCCCAATAAGAACCAAGATGTGTCAGTAGTGGTGCCCCTGATAATTTGGACAGATAGTCTTTTGTTATGAGTACCGAGCATTATGGGATATTAAGCAGCATCCCTGCCTTTTCTTCGCCTATTAGCTGTCAGTAGCAACGCCCACTCCCCACTCCGATCTTGACCTTTGGAATTGTTTCTAGGCACTGTCCAACATCCAATGAAGCGGGGAGCAAAACTGAGCTGGTTGGGCACCAATAGATGAATCCACAGAGCTGGTACGGTGCCAGGCACCTAGTAGGGACTCGGTTAACAAGTACCTGCTGGGCGAGTACATGGAGGGAGAGGTGGGCGGAGCATACTAAGAGCCACACCTGTGGTCTGGTGCAGTCGATGAGAAAAACTTGAGTGTTCCACACCCCTACTGCAAGGAATGGATGGTTGTAGACCTGTTGCTGCAGCACAGAACCCTCCAGCAACCCTGCAGCTTCCAGTCAAGGACCATGCACAGGTGAGGACTGATACAGGACCATTCTTAAGCCCTATATGACTTCTCTAACAAAGATTTTGACTCGAGGATGCCCTATAGATGGCCTATCCAAACCACTTTTTTTCCCTTTTGTTTTTCAAGAGAGAGTTTCTCTGTGTAACATCCCTGGCTGTCCTGGAACTAACTCTTATAGACCAGGCTGGCCTCAAACTCACAGAGATCCAACTGTCTCTGCCTCCTGAGTGATGGGATTAAAGGTGTGCACCACCACCTTCCAGCCCCCAAAACATTCTTGAAATTGACCTTGTCCCTTGCATCAAGACCAGTAAACCTTCCCTTCTCCCCCAGATCCATTCTGTGATGGTTAACCTGCAATATCAACTTGATGGAAAAGATGAGAGTATCCATGAGAGGAGCTCATGTTAAATAAATAAATAGTTAAAGAAAGTTTAACTGAATGAGGAAGAGCAAGGGCAATGTTGCCCCACAGTCTGGGATCCCGGACTAAATAAAGAATGTGAGCTGAGTTCTGCCATCCAGATCTCTCTGCCTTCTGGTTCCCGACTACAGACACTACACAACCAGCTGCCTTAAACTCCTGCCACCACGAACAGCTGCATCCACAAACTATGAGGCAAAATAAACCTTTCCTTCCTTCCTTAAGTTGCTTTGATCAGGTGTTTAGTCGATAACAAGAGTAGCAATTATGGGCTAGGGAGATGGCTCAATGGTAAGAGGCCTGGCTGCTCTCTCAGAGGACCCAAATCTGGTTCCCAGCACTCATGTCAGACCGCTCACCAACACCCATAACTCCGGACAGTGGATCCAGCGCCCTCTTCTGGGCTCCTCGGGCACGTGCACTCATGTTAGCACATACACACACAGAGTCCCACACACATATATACATATAATTTTAAGAAAGGAAGGAAGAAAGGGAGAGAAGGAGGTAGGGGGATGGAGGGAGGGATGGAGGGAGGGAGAATGGGTTTATTACACCTGCTTCACCCTCCCTAAACAAACCCTATCTTGTGAACAGAATTCAGTATTCCGTGTGACCCTTGTTCTTAGCTGTTGTCCTTTCTATGCAGTGCCCCTCTGGGAGACTGCCATGATGCCAAGATGCCTTGATGAATGAAATCGTCGTGTTCTAGCCAGTTTAGACAGAGGGAAACCCTTTGAAGGGGCTCAGTGTCCCCTTGCCCCCAAAACTGAAGGCATGAGTTTAACTCACAAGTAATAGTTAAGAATAGTAATAAGCCCAGGCACATGCCAGTATCTCAACTCAAGAGAATCTTTCAAATGACCCTTTTATTGGTTTTAAGGCAGCAAGGGATATCTTCTGGCCCACATGCCTTTCTGGCCAAGCAAGGGAAAGTCAGGAAAGGGGGAAAGGTGGCCACTGGAAGTCGGTCAGAGCACATGTCCCTGCACTCCGCCCCGTCTGCTCCTTCCAGTCCTCCAATACCACTCTAATGCACTTGGGTCGGAGCAAGTGTGCCCCAGGTCTGATGGTCTATGCCAGGACTGTCTTCCCAGCCCCAGGATCTGCTCAGCCTGCCTTCCCCTCGGCCAGGCTCTCCCAAGGGCAGATGACTTCCTTTTCCGTGGTCTGGTCACCAGACTCTCCTGCCCCGGTGTCATCGGAGTCTATCAGGCAGGGCCCACTGTCAGTAGGCATTTCCATTTTGATCTGGAAGAAGCTGTGGACACAAAAGCAAGTGAAGAGAGAGAGGAAGGGCAGGCCATCCCCACATGATCCCAACAGTCTCAAAGACTGGCATGCCTGGGACACTGGCCCACTGTGACAGGCACAGCCACAGGCCCTGGAGACTCCTTTGACTGGGACCTAGCTTTTTCTGGTTGAATGAAAGACAATCCCAAATATGCTTTATTTTTGGTTTTAAGTCTTTATGGTTTGGATGAACTCAGCCTGTCCCTGTAGTGTGTTGGCACACCAGTATTTAATCCTCAGCCCCTTTAAACCGTCCATTGAGGACACTGGAAAGGCAGCCTTTTAGAAGTCTCATTCCCACACATGAAGTGGGACCGTAGCTGAAGAGCTAGAACATTCTCTCAGCAGAACCAGCTAAGGAGAATCAAGAGACTCACACCAAATCCTCATCATTTCCTTAAAGCAACAGAGCCAATCTCCTCCTCCAAGCCACACAGGCAAGAAGGGGATAGTAGCCACTGCTCCTTGCTGTCCCCCCACTCACTGGGCTGAAGAGACCGTACTCTCTGGGCCTCCATGGCAGTCTAAGACTTCCGCCTGGTGCAACTTTCTCCAAGCTCAGGCAGGGCCAAATGGAGGACTATGTCAATTGTGTGGAGGTGACTCTGATTGTCCCCTCCAAATCCCAGGAAAGATGAAGCTGCGGTGGGCTCTCTGCTGTGGGCCTAAGTACTCTCGAGCACTCCAGACTCTGCTTTGCACATAGCGGTGCCTCAGGGCACTTGGGGTTCTCAGATTTCAGACTCTTAGAGCTACCAAAAATGGAGTTTAGAGGAGCCACTGTAGCTCAGGTGGCAGTTGATACTCATTATCTTGGATCACCTTAGGAACAAGTATCTTTTGGGGGCCCTTTAGGATAGCAGACAGGTATCTGTGAGGACCAAGGAGACCATGGCACTTAGGGTATGGGATGGAGAAGGGCGGGAGCTCCTGGGGATCATGTCTTAGGGACATCATAGCCCGTGGTTAATGCTGAGGCCCTTCACAAATGCAGTGACATCTAGTCTTGGAGCCGGGCAAGCGTGTGGAGGAGAGTGGGCAGAGAAAGAAAGAAACGGTCCTTTTACCATCTCTGGAAGGGGAGAGATGATGGAACTGAGTTTCTGGGGCATTTGGTGACTTAGAGATGTGTCTGGTCTCCACAATTTCAAGGCTCCATCAACATCACAAAGACACACTGCACACCCACACCATTGTCCACGCCCACACCCACGCACCCACTGTCCACGTGCACACAACACCAGCCCCTGCGGCTTCTTACTTGGCTACTTTCTTGGCTTTCAGCCTGGGCAGCTGTTGGCCCACGTCCCCCAGAGGCTGCACCTTCCCATGTGAAACAGCAGGGCACTTGGGGGAGAGCCTGGCAAAAACCGGGGATGCCAAACAGCCCCGTCTCAGGAACCTTCCAAGGGACAGAGCCGCACGGGTCTTGGGAGGGGCCCTGGGCTGGCCATGTGGTCTTGAGTGGTCAACAGAGGTCTCGCTGCTCTCAGTGACTGAGGGCCCACAGCTGGCACCAGACCAGCTGGTTTCCCCCTTGGGCTCCAGGCCTGAAGAACTCTCCAAGGCCACTCGGATGGGCGAGGGGCAGATGGCAATGCTGGGCCGTCGGATGAAGCGGCTTGGTGAAGGAAAGGGCTTCCTGGGGGAGCGACAGACCGGGGAGAAGGGACCAGAAGGAGAGGGAGGCACGCAGGTCCCTGTATACACGGCCAGGTGAGGGCTGGGAGCCAAGTGCTGACCTGGCTGTGGAGAAGGGAAAAAAAAAGTTCAAAGAGGAGTCTCCAGCCACCAGGGCTGAGGGTCCATCCTCAGCTTGTTTAACCTTCTTCCAACGGCAACAGTGCCGACCTATTCTGACTGCCTCCTGGAGGGACTGATTTAAAAGGTTACCCGAGGTACCTGTGATAATAGTATAGTCATACAATGGCCTCTTGCCAGGACTCATTTGTCACAAACCAACCTTCTTCCAGTCCTGGGATGCTGGAGTGTGACCATGCTAAACTTGGTTACCCCTCAACTCAAGTCTCCAAATGCCTGTGTCCGTTCTACCCTATGTCGCCTCTTTATCGTGGACCACAGCTTTAGACCTGGAGACATTTGACACTATTTTTGGGCAAGTGCTTTGTCTTTGAGCCATATATCCACCTGGAAGGCATTTAACGGTTTAACACAGCACTGCACAGAGAGAGACCTGCAATGGTGCCCTGCTGAGCTTCCATGCTTGACACCACAACCATCCACCTCCTGTGTCCACCCTGACAATGCTTTAGGGGCTGCAATCCTAGGACCTGCCCAGACCTCTCCTCAGACTGGGCAAGACAAGCTGGGGCAGGGGCTGAGCGTAGAACCTGAGAAGTTAGCAGTAGAGAGACAGGCAATTCTAGAGGAGGTGGTTCTGTGATTCTCAGAGAAAGAGGAAGTATCTCATTGCCTTGGCCACCACAGCCCCAGGTCCAGCGTGTTGGGGCAGAAGAGGAGGGTCTGGTATTTACTCAGCTCAAGAAACCCAAAGGAGCTTTGTCCAAGTTGAGCAACAAAATTAAAGCTGAGATTTCCTCTCAGGCTCTCCACTGTCACCTCTTCCTTTGCAAGCCACAAGAGTCAATGGATAGGAGCGGCTGGGTTCCTCCTGAGAGCCTGCTATGGTTATATAAACACATGGTGTCTTAGGGACTGCTGAACCACTACTGCTTCCAAGAGAGGCCTAGAACGGACCACAATGAGAAACAAACCTTCTCTGCAATAACCACATAGCTCAGCCCTCAGACCCTTAGACTGAAGCCTTCGGCAGGAGGCTACTGACTTCAGAGTGAGGCCTGGTCTCAAGGTCACTCAAAGGATCCAGGTCCAGTATAAAGTGAGGTACACTCAGGGACCACTGAGAGGAATGAGCTCATTTGTTACACAGCAATAGCAAGTTAAGACAATGACTAAATGTGCTTCTGAGCCTAGGTGTCTGACCCCCAGAGCCCCTGGGGTTCCACTAACATGTGCTACTATCCTATTGCCTGTGTGGGTCCTATGTTCTGGAAAGTGGAATAAAATTATCTAAATAAGGAAATAAGCTGGGGGGGGGGGGGACCAGTGAGGTACCTATTAAGTTCACATCAACCTCACTGCCTTGGAAAGTGTCACAAACTCCTCACCTTTAAGATAAGAAGTTTGAGGCTCTGGGAGATCGAGGGACTTAACCAAGACCATATGGCTTGACCATCCCTTTCTCCTCCTCGTTCCCTCCTCCCTACTTACCCATCCCACTCCTTCCCCAGATGCTTCTCCTTTTCAGGATGAATGACAATGCCATTGCCTTCCCTTCTCACTTACTTAGGCAGAGATGGTCCCTTCTGGGCAAACAGCCACTCTCCCAGTTGGTTTGGTTTCGTTTGATGTTTTGCTTTTTTTTCTGTTTTTTTAGTTCTTTCTCACAAAAAAGCTGTGAGCCGCCCCCCCCCCCCCACACACACACTCTGTTCCTGCCACAGAGGCCTGGGCTTGTGCTCTGTAATCCAGCCCTCGACCAATGACATGAGCAGCAAAGCAAGTGGCATGCAAGACACGTGGTGAAGAAATGCGACAGGAAACAGACGAGTAGAACCAGATTCAGATTTGTTGTGAGCAGCTTGTTTTATTGTGCGAGGGAAGCCAAAAGAGGGAGGGCGGGAGCATGAAATGAGATGATACATTAACAGGCAGACACAGTCACAGGATCTTTAATGGAAGGCAAAGCAGATGGTGCAACATCTCTACTCATTTTGTTCCATCAGAAACCGGCTGAGAAATCAAAGACCTGTGGCCACATTCAGCATGCAAGGACCCAGGCCCCCTAGTGTCCCTTCCTGTTGTGCCCTTCCCCTCTTCCCCAAAAGCAAGTAAAGTTGGTCTCATAAGGAAAAGTCAGCATAGGTGAGGACATCATTTCTCTGGTTGGTCACCCCACTGAACACAGTTAGGCACAAGACCTTCCTAGCTGGAAACGACCCTCGCTCCGGTCATAAAACTTGGGGCCATGGGTTCTGCTGGTCACTCCCCTGTTACTAATAAGCCTTCTCTTAGAAGCTGGAAAACATAGAAATATATTGTATACCTCGAATATAACCTAAAGCTGTCTAGAGAGCGCAGAGGATGCTGAGAGAGTAGAGAAGCGAGCTGGTTTGGGGCAATCATGATTTAAATATTGCTAAGGTAACACCTAGACGAGAAAGAATAATGGGTGATTGTGTTGAACAACACTGACGAAGAAAGCAGGCGCTTACTTCAAGATGACAAAGGGTCTAGGGAGTTCAACGATTATGGTGGTGGTGATGGTGGTGGTGGTGGTGATGACCATGGTGATGGTGGTGGTGGTGATGCCCATGGTGATGGTGGTGGTGGTGATGACCATGGTGATGGTGGTGGTGGTGTTGATACTGATGGTGAGAATGCCGGGGATGGCGGAGAAGGGTGATGGTGATAAGGATGGCTATAATGGAGGTGGTGGTGCTGATGACGATAATGATAACGATAACATAATGGTGGTGATGGTAAGGATGGGGATGGAGATGATGCTTATGGTGATGCCGATGGTAAAAAGATGATGGTGATCTGTGGTGGTGGTGGTGGTGGTGGTGGTGGTGGTGGTAACGGTACTGATAATAATGGTAAAGATGGTGAGATGATGGTGATTGGGATGTGATGATGATGGGGACTGGCGATGATGGTGGTGACAGCAATGATGATGATGAGAGCAGGGACGGTAAAGGTGGGAACTGTGATAATGAGAAGGTGGCAGTGGCCAGCATTTGTTGAGCATTGATGATGCGCTGGGCATGGTTCTAAGTGCTTTACTCTTATTTCCCTGCCCCTGGCTCTTGTATCTTTCACTTAATACCCATCACGAAAGTAATGATTTCTACAAAAATCTAACAGGAAAATAGAATTCTACAAAGGAAATCCTAGAGCCTTATAGAATAATATAATCTAGCATAGTTAAACTCCATGGGCAGAGAAGCTTGTTATGTGGTTAAATCCTAGTATTAAGAAATAAAGATGGTGTCTAAGAACGATTTAAATATAGCAATAATATTATCTAAATATGCACTGTTTTGATGCCATTTGAGATACAAATGGGCCCTGAGGGGCTACTGTTATGTTTGCTCCAGGTAACAAGTTGACGGGAGCTTCTGCCCCCATTAGAGCTGTGACAGCAGCCACAGATGCTCTTTCAACACCTCAGAATTGGAAAGAGCCCTCTGGCCCCTTTGTTACCAAACCTGTGAATCTCCCTGTAGATCTCAGGACTTGAGCCGGCACTGTCAGACTCTGACACTAGGGACAAGGCAGGAGTGAGAGAGGAAAAGAGCTGACGTCTGGTGTTGAGGTGCAGTGATGCCACACAGACACATGAAGTCCTACAAGATGGATGATGAATAGAACCTTCCAGGTTGGGTGCTCCAGGCTGCCAGCTGGTCTTAATCAGGTATACCAACTACCGAACCCAGGACCCCTCTAGTCTCCTTAGAGTCTCCACCCTTCCATAAGCAAGTGTTTCTTACTATCACCTTCCAAAGCATCATGGGACTTCCCTATAATTTAATTGGCCACATTCTTGTCTTTCATGTTAACTGTAATGGGGGATATCTTTCTCCTCTCTTCTCCCCTGCCCCCTCCACCCCAGGCCCGGACTGCAACACCTGGACGATGCGGCTGACTATCACTGCAGAATGTTGAGTGGTCATGACACACAGAAGACTTGTACTGGCGCCTGGCCCTTCTTTTGACTTGTTTGCTGTCTGTTGAGAAAGGGTCTCACTATGTAGCTCTGGCTGTCCGGGAGCTCATATGTAGACCAGGCTGGCCTCAAGCTCATAGAAATCTGCCTGCCTCTGCCTCTCAAGTGCTGGGTTTGAAGGTGTGCAAACCATGCTTGGCCTAAGCCTTAGGCTTCTAACCACACATCTTCCAAAAGCTTCTCTCAAGCCAAACTATTCTCTCCCAATCTTGGCAGCTCTCACATGGTTAAATGGTAGTTCCCTAACCACACTCTGCCTCATGGTACAGCCATTTGCACCCACACCTTCATCAACCCCATGAGGGAAAAGACCACTTTGCATATCTTTATCTCCCACGGTTCTTCTACTGATTCTTATAAAAATAAGCATGTTGGGAACATATGTGGTAGTATATGCCTTTAGCCCCAGCACTTGGGAGGCAAAAGCAGGCAGATCTCTGTGAGTTCAAGGTCACACTAGTATATATAGTAAGTTCTAATCCAGCCAGGACTACATATTAAGACCTTGCAAATATATACATACTTTTCTGGCCTCTACTTGCACACACACAGATACACACACACACACACACACACACACACACACACACATCATGGATTGTTATAGCAATCCAGAGTGAAGCCATTTCTCTTGTACCTTCCTTTGTGTGAAAAATGTTCAGATCTTTATTTCTTCATTCACAGAAGCAAATGCTCACCTACTGTTTATTGCCTGTGACTCTCACTGAGGGCAGGATCTAGTGTCTCAGACACTGAGTAGATCCCCATGTATGTGTGGAAGAACCTGAAACAGCACACTGTGGTCTTCCAGAGAATGAAGGACTCAAGCACAAGCCTGGGGAGTGGGGTGGCAGATGGACAGACCAAAAATGAACTGGATCTAGGCATGGATGCGCTGAAGAGTGCCTGAAGAACCCTGTGGTTCTACATTCTAGCCACCACGCTGCTGGCGTGGTCGCAGCTCACGTGAGGTGATCAGAAGGGGCAGCAAACATTCTCCAGTTTCAAGCTTCTCAAACTTTCCCCCTAAAGTAGGCCAGACAGCAAGAGAGCTGGGTAAACACACATCTCCCCGGAGTCTTAGGAGGGCAATGCCTGGACCTGCATAGCAGAGCATGAAATGACTTTGATATCTCCAATGTCAGCCTTAAAAATTCATGCGCATTTTGCATTCCATTTCATAATATATTTATGGTTGTTTTAATGTAAATTTTTTAAAAATTACCTAAATCTCCTCCTATTCTAAATATTCAAGTAAAATTGGCATCCTAGTTCCAGAACTGATCTTCTGACAGCCCCTCTTCTCACAAATAACTAAGCAGAGAGGTCCTGTGAGTTGCTCAAGACGACATGGCTTCTGTTAGAACTGGATCAAGGTCTAAAAGGCGTCCTCCGAATCCAGAGCTCTTTCCATTCATTCATTCATTCATTCATTCACTCATTAGCTCATTTGCTCATTCATTCAGTCACGTAACACACATGTACAGAATTTACTAAGTCTTGGGAATTAGATTTCAAGCAGGAAGCTAGATTTTGCCCTTCTCCACCTTCCACACAGTTTATAGTGGCTCATAACCTGAAGCTTCTGCCTGGGGACTCCAAAATTCCTCAAAAGAAAATTTAAAAACCGTATCTGTGGTGCCATCTCAGAGGAACGCGTGAAACTGGGAAGTGTTTGTTCCCCTCTGAAGTTGGGTTTATCTTGCTAGCAGGAAACCAATGGCCACGAGCTACTTATATTGGCTTAGACAGTCTTCAGTGACATGGCCCTGCCCACCTCTCTCACCCTGCCTTGTGCCTTGTACCATGTCCTCCTCACCCACCAGGCTCCATCTACCTGGCTTTTCAGCTCACTCCAAACCATTTCCCACATCTGGGGCTTTGTCCTTAGAGTTCCTCTCTCCTTGCTTGGTCCACATCCCATGATGAGTATTTCTCATCCTCTATTCCTCTATCACTGCTTCAAAGAGGTGCTAAGTCTACACAGAACACACCTTCCTTATCATGGTATCAGATTCACTTCCCCTTATAACTTATTTAACAGGTTTTTAATCCTATTTTTAGTAATTGTAGCAATTACTGCAATTAACTTAGTTCTATACCCTTCCCTGTATCCACATATTTTTAAACAGACTCTGACATATTTTTACTAAAACAAATAGAGTCTATTTCTCTATTTCTTTCCCCGGCATGGACACGGAGTCTTACATAGTCCAGGCTGGCCTCAAATTCATTATGTATGTAAGCATGACCTTAATTCATAATGATCCTGCTTTCGCCTCCCAAGATCTGGGACTGCAGGTGTGCACCACCCCGCTTGGTTCTATGTGGCGGTGGGGATTGAATCCATGACTCCATGCCTACAAGCAAGCGCCCTATACACTGATCTGCATCCCCAGCCCCGTTTCTTCGCTCCCTAATCTAGGAGGAATCTGTGACTTTCTGTGGCCAAGAAGAGATGAAAGAGGCCATGGAAAGCCATATGCACGTCTACCTTCTCCCTCGCAATTCTGCCACCACCCTAAGGCCATGCCTGGGCAGGGCTGCTGGAAGAGAGGAGACACATGAAGCAGAGCAGACATGTCCCACTTATCCCAACCCAAGCTTCGGTAAGCCAAACTCCAGACACAGGAGACAATCAAGCGAAGAACAACAGAGCCACCGAGATGATCCCCTGCGTATGAACAATAAATGCTTACTATTGCATATCACTCTGGTTTGTGGCCCAGTGCTACACCATCAAGGCTACCTGACTGCTTAATTGCCTTGGTCAGTCCTGGACCACAAGCTCTATTAGAGAAGAATGATGTCATTTTTGTTCATCCATGCCCTGCACATAGAAGGAACTCAGTAAGTTTGTGGAATGTGAGCCAGTTCCTGCTTTAGAAGACTGCTCTCCTACTCTGGTCTCTTTCTCTTTTACATACAGGTATGTGGGGTTATTTATCCTCAAGAATAACCTCAAGCTGTCTTCCCCCTTGAACACTGAGAGAGCCTAGTCTATAGTGATAGAGAAAGGTAGCATCAAAGTCTATTGCCAACGGATATCTGATGTCTACAATCCTTCCTCCTGCGTACAAGCACCAGTGCCTTTGTTCTTTAACCAAAGAAATAATCAACTGGACATTTCTCCTTGCCTCCTCTGGACTGAGTCTGTCATTCCCATAAGCGATTTATCCACACATTATACACAACGAGATGGGAAAATAGAGAAGTAACTGTGGCTAAGAACAAGCTCACTAAGAACTGTGTCCCGGCAATGCCTTCTTAGGGAGGTGTAACAGAGGAGACCAGGGATGGGCCTTGTATAAAAGAGCCCTGTGGAGGGATCTCAAGTTGCTTTGGAAGTAGCATCTGAATTGGAGAGATAGGTTTGAGAAGTCTCGCAAAGCTATTCTAAACAAATAGTTCTCAGAGAAGTAGCCTTGGAAGATGGATGGTCAGTTTCTTGATAAAGAAGTACATGATATAGCCCCTTTTTCCTATGCTTCCAACCATATGAGCTCCCAAGAGCAATGTGGGTGGGCATGGCTACTCACTCATGTGACAACCTTCTACCATCACCAGCCCTGCTCCTTAGTGACTTGGAACAGGAAAACAAAGCCATGTAACTCTTGGTCTAGAAGTCCACTCGACCCTACATTTTGCTGATGGAGAATGAACTTTCTAAAGACTAATCCTTTTCGTTGTTGCCTCTCCCAAGCACACGTGCCCCACCCCAGGAATCAGAAACTCATTTAGGAGGCAGCTCCTTTTTGAGTAGGCTCCTGCGGTCCAGCTTGCTCATGACCTGGGTGATGTCTACTGTGTTGGCCGCTTCGCGAGCTTTCTCTTCCTCTTCCAACTGCCTCAGGATGACAGGGCTGGGGCTGGAGCGCAGGTGACGCCTCATAAACGGGAGGGTGGCGCTACAAGGAAAGAGAGATGAGTGCTTGATAGAAAAATAGACAGCTTGCCTGGGGACGCTGACACGCCTAGGGACACTGACATGCTAGATAACATTGACGTGCCTGGGGACACATCTGGTAATACTGACATGCCTGGGGACACCGACATGCCAGGTGACATACCTGGTCGAGTTTGGGGCAGGAAGATCAGAATTGGGACATGACCCCTCATTTTGCCAGTGAACTTCAAGAGGACCTTCAGAACCACGCCCAGCCTTCGTTCTTTCCCCTCATGGAGGATGGGGCCACACTGAGTGAGTTCAGCTGCCACCAGAGTTTGGGTGAGGCCCTAGGAAGACTCTTTGGATGATGGTGGTGGTGGCAGACACGCCTTCTACAGTGCTTAGAATTCAATATGTTGTGTCAATGCAAGGTCGTCAAGATCTCAATGCTCTCTCTGCAAGATCTTCAAAGAAGAGGGCATGGTGGGGGTTGGATGGTGGGCATAGTGGGGTTGGATGGTGGGCACAGCAGGGATGGGGTGGTGGGCACAGTGGGTTGGATGGTGGGCACAGTGGGATGGGTGATGGGCACAGCAGGGTTGGATGGTGGGCACAATGGGCACAGTGGGTTGGATGGTGGGTGCAGCAGGGTTGGATGGTGGGTGCAGCAGGGTTGGATGGTGGGCACAGTGGGCACAGTGGGGTTGAATGGTGGGCACAGTGGGACTGGATGGTGGGCATGGTGGGGTTGGATCGTGGGCCCCTGAGAGCTTGAGTCTTGAGGAAGAGTCATGCCTCAGAGTATGTGTTTAAAAAGACAAGGTATAAGGGTATGGAGAGAGCTCCCTTAACAGCATACGGACCAGAACTTGATCCCCAAGAGCATGTAAAAAAAACTAATATGGTGGCACACAATTGTAATGCCAGCGCTGGGAAAAGAGATAATGTGGAAAGTGGGTGCTTGCTGGCCATTCAGCCTGACCTACTTAATTAGCTCCGGGCCAAAGAGAGGCCCTGTCTCAAGAGAGGGGGGGGGAGAGAAGAGCTGAAGGGGGTGGAATAATACCTGAGTTTGTCCTCTGGCCTTCACAGATATGTACACAGAGAGAGAGGAGCTAGCATTTCTGAAGCAGCAACAGACTAAAGACAGAGGACCAACCCCGAATTTCTGGACTGTGTGACCTCCCCCCAGCCCTTGTCTCTACACAGAAAGGTAGGATTCTCTCTTAACAAAACAAAACAAAAACAAAAACAAAACAAACAAACAAAAAACTTGGGTACTAACTAATGCCACCAACTCTGCCAAAGTTTGGAAGGCTTGCACCTTAACTTTTAAAAGATTCGCTTCTACCTGTGAGCCATGGAATGGGCTCCTCCCACTGTGTCCCCTCCTGGGTACAAGTTCAGTGGCACACACCATGCATGCAAGCATTCACACCTGTTCTCACCCACAACAGGGTGACAGCACTCCCAGACTGTGATGTCCCTTGCCAAAGTCAAGTGCAACCAGCAGAGGTCTCTGCCATCCGCAAGGCCCTCCATGCCCCAGCTGTACTCAGGAAGGAGCCTCTCTGAACTCCCATGCCTGCCCTAACTCATAAAACGTTAGGACGGAAGTGTGAGACAATCTACCTCCTAGCCCAACCCCATCCCCACCCTTTCTGAATCTCTGGGCTCATCGTAGTCTTTATTGGAGTTCCCAGGGCTGCTGGACTCCGTTCTTTACTCAGTAACCTGTGAACAGTGCCACAAGCCCGCTTCCTCTCACAGGACTGCTGGTGTGGGAGAATTGTCTGTATTCTGTCAATCATGTTTTAAATAAATGCTGATTGGCCAGGCAGGAGGTAAAGGTGGGAAAACCAGACAGGAAATAGAAATGATACAATGAGAACAGGAGAACTCTGGAAAGGAGGAAGTTGATTCCTCCCACTCCTGCCCAGACCACCAAAGCAGCAGGATGTGATCTGCCCCACTGAAAAAAAGTACTGAGCCACATGGCTAACATAGATCAGAAAAATGGGTTAATGAAGATGTGAGAGTTAGCCAATGAGAGGCTAGAGCTAATGAGCCAATCAGCTTTATAACGTATAGAGATCTCTGTGTTATTTCTTTGGGGCTTGCCGGCTGCGGGGTGCTGGGCAGGACAGAAACCCAAACAAGCAGGCCTGGCCCCCTCTTGTTACAGACTGCTGCACTCGAGGACAAGGTGGCATATTCTCTCAGTAGCTCCTTTGATAAAGGATACCCACCTCCCCCCCGCCCCACACACACACTTTGAATTGACTGAACTGAATATGGGCCCAGTACTGGCTGAACGAATAGGAGCATTTACTGACCACAGAGGCAGTTTTAAAATAAAACCTCTGCCAGAATTCCCAGTTTTGTTTGAGCTGTTATTTCTTTTAAATCTCCCCCCCCCCACACACAAGGTTTCTCTGTAGCGTTGGTGCCTGTCCTGGAACTAGCTCTTGTAGACCAGGCTTGCCTCAAACTCACAGAGATCCGCCTGCCCCTGCCCCCCCCCCACCCCGAGTGCTGGGAATAAAGGTGTGCACCACCACCGCCCAGTTGTACTCTTAAATCTTTAAATAATCTTTATGGCTAGAGTACTCTTCCCCATTTCCACCAAAAAAAAAAAAAGTTTAGTTTGTTCCTTGGAGTATGACATCATCCATTATCCCAGTGTCTCTGTAAGACACTGGACGATAGAGATTACCAACTAGTTAATGGACTTCTAGAAAGTCGTCTCCAGAGGCACCAAGAACAGTTGGGGTGTTACTGTTTGCCTCTTTCAACCGTCTAGCCTTTTCTCTTGGTGTGCAATCCCCCCCTCGGGTCTTGGAACAAAAGAGATATGAAGGGTATGCCTTAATTAACTCTTATTCATCAGTTTGGAGGTAGAGGGGGAGGGTGATATTTTTTTAAAAAAATGAGATGTTTCCATTTGTGATACTCATAATTACCGGTCTGATAATCAGGGCCCTTTAGAGCCGGAATGAAGGAAACAAAACTTACCGGAGGCAATTACTAAGGGAATCTTGCTGGAGGGCATTTCTAAGCAAATGAGGCCCACATTCACTGCACACCACTTTCCAGCCCCCAACAATGCCATCAAGCAAATCTCTACTCCAGCCATTTGGCTACACGGGGGCCCTCATGCCTTGAAAGTAAACAGCGGGCGGCCAGCGATTAAAGAGACTCCACTTGCCTTCTCTTGGTGGTTTCCTGCGGCTCGATAGCTTTGGCCAGCATTTCTTTATAGATCGGAGATTTTAAATAGCGGGCATAAGAATCCTGGGGGGAACGGAAAGAAAACAGTGGCGATGAGCCAGGAAGAGGGGATGCATCCAATAGAGTGGAATATGGCCGTCACTTCCAAGCACTGTCCCCTGGCGGGACAGCAAGATAAGAGAAATCTGTTTCCCTGTATGAGGCATGCTCGGGAGGTGCTGCCGCCAGCCGTGGGTCTCAGGTGTGGAGCTCAAAACCAGGCAGGGCCAAGTTGTCCTGGAGAGCTCAGAAATGTACATCCTTGGGGTCACCCCAGTCCTACCTAATCATGACTTCCTAGGGTGGGACAACCACCAGAGTCTATAGGACCACAATGCATAGGCCCCAACACTAAAATCCTCAGAGCTGTGAGCCTGTAAAGCCAACAAGAGATAAGAAGACATTAAACTCTCACCCTTAGTGGTTGTGGAGATAGAGCCCACTTCTAACCCCATCGCCACCCACTTCTCCTGGAGTTCAGGGTAGAAAGGCGAGAGAGGACAATGCAAGGTACTGAAAGGACCGGGACTTAGGCCTCTCTTGTGGGGATGCTTCCTAGGAGCTGAGCAGGGTAGGGAAGTTGCTACCTGAAAACTCCACTCTCAGCTAATACAGGCAATGCTCACCACGGCAAACCAGCAATGGAGAACAGTCTCAAAGGTTTGTTAAATCCTAGAGACTAGTTGGTAGTAGTAGCAGTTATGAAAAAACAGGGTGGAATCTGGGAATAGGGATAATGAAGCCATCGGGTCATGTGGAACTTGTCACGACAAGATATGGCCTCTAAGAGACCTAGCGTCAACTCCAGATACACAGCATTCTTTTGTAAAGAACCCATGCAGACATACACCCATCACGAGAAGCCTCCGCTTCATCCTGACCAGTGTGCATGTGTGGTGAGAAGGTGTGTGAATCTGTGCACACACATGCAGCAGTCGACACGGCATGTCTTTCTTGACATTCTCCGTTTTACTTTGGCAACAGGTCTCTTGCTGAGCCTGGAGCTCATCTGCCTTGGCTAGGGGAAGAGCAAGCCCCTGGGATTCTCCTGTCTCTGTCTCCCAGCTTTTGACATGGGTGCTGGCCACCGGAACTCAAGTGGGAGTTTTTATGCAGCCAGCAGGATGGCACATTGAGTAATGGTGATTGCCACCAAGCTTGGTGACCTGAGTCTGATCCTAAGATTCACATAGGGAGCCACCTCCCAGGCCCTGCAAGCTACATTTTTAAGAGTCAAAAACACAGTTTTAAAATGCATTAAGGAGGACTATTTTAAAGAAACCTTGTTGTGGATCTTCTAGTATGAAAAACGAAGGGAGACCCCGCCGGGGAGGAATGGATAACAGACTCTGACGAAGGCTATAAGCGGTGGTGGCTTCAGGGGGAATGTGCTGCTTTGTCACAGTAAGAGAATAAATACAAGAAAGGATGGTGATAAATATTTACTAATTCCTACCAATGAACACCAGACCAAAAAAAAAAAACCACTGGAGGCACCATGCCACAAGACTTGTCATAATGAGAAGACAACAGAGTGGGAGAAAGCCTTGACTTGGGATTCACATGGTGGAAGGAGAGAACAAATGGACACATACACACACAGTCAATTAATTTAAAAATTTTTTAAAATAATTAGGTATGTCTGGGCCAGGATGATGGCTCAGTGGATAAGGGTACTTGCCAACAAGCCCGGTGACCTGGAAACTCATATGGTGGAAAGAGAGAACACAAAGTTGTCTTCTGACCTCCACACACACATATGTGCATGTACGCGTGCACGCATGGGCACACACACACACACACACACACACTCACACACTCAAAGGAATGGGAAAATTTTAATTTCTCGGAATTTTTTTCAGAAAGTTATTTTCTCTCAGATTCATGACAATTCCTTGGAAGTTTCCACCCTGCCACCATCTCGCTAATGATCCAGAAGCTACCTGAATTCACACAAGGTTTACCTGCCAGGCCTCTGGCTCTGTCAGAGCAGAAGCTGGTGTTCTATCTCCATCCCCACTGAGAGCTTAGGCCAGCCAGACTCTGGAGGAACCTCCCTGGGGATCTTTTTGGAGACAAGCTGTCTTGCTTTGCACAGAGACTGTGCCTTATAAGTTTTCAAGAGCTCACAGCAATTATTTTCATCTGTCTTACTGTCGCTGATACTGCCTGCAACCTAACCGCAGCACAAGAAGCCCGTAGACACACACAGCTTCTATGGTGATGTCCAAAGCCAAAGGCTAGGGGTTCAAGCAAGGTCTAGCCCGTGGATAAGAGAAAGAACCAGCAGGCTGTTCTACCTCACAGGATAGGCAAAGCAGTATCCACGCCCACTCCCCCGCCCTTCCCACCTCAGAGGATCTTTCCGGGTCTCTACCTCACTGGATGGGCAGGGCAGTATCCACGCCCACTCCCCCGCTCCACGCCCACTCTCCCACCCTTCCCACCTCGGAGGATCTTTCCCGTCTCTGAGCATCCTCGGCACAGGCCTGCCTACCTTCTTCATGAGCATGTAGATGTGCGTCTGCGCTGCATCCAGCACGTAGCGGTGGGGATGCCTCAGCCCCTTCACGGTGATGTCCATGGTTTTGCCGTCTATGTTGATCCAACGTCTTGCACCTGGCGCCAGGAACAGCCTGGGAAGAGAGGGAAATGTCCATCAAAGAAGCTAACTCGGGTGCACACACACAAAGGGTAAAGGGCCCACACAACAGGCCCAGGCTACGGAAACTAGGAAACGCTGAAGAGTCTGAAATTTGCCCATCAGTTTTTCCCAGAAGCCAGAATAAGATCATGGCAGCCTTGGGAATGGAATGTTTAACCTTGACGTTCTAGGAGAGCAAGTCAGAAGCTGGTGGGGTAGACCTAGGTGGGTGAGGCCTTTGCACTTTGCGGGGAAAGTCAACTTCTAAAGGGGCTAGAGAAATAGCTCAACAGGTAAGAGCACCTGCTACTCTTGCAGAGGACCAAGCGTTCAATTCCCAGAACCCGTATCAGGTGGCTCAAAATTACCTGTAACTCTAACTCCAAGGAAGTCCAGAACCCAATTCTGGATCCTGCAGACATTTAAACACACATACACGCACACACATGCATGCGCGCGTGCACACACACACACACACACACACACACACACACACATTTAAAAATAAAATCTTTTTTAAAAATCCACCTCCAGCTTAACCTTTCTCCTTACTCACTGACATCCAAGGGCCAACCTGAGACCTCCAAAATGGCGTTCTGAAACCTCTGCTCTCCCATGGCCCGGACTAGACAAGTTTGATGATGAATCTCAAACGCTGAGTAGCAAGGGAGGAGAGCCATAACCCCAGTTCCCAGGGTGTGACTGTCTCAGCACCCAGGCCAGCGGCCCTAAGATTGACCAAGTGTTTCAAGTCCTAATAGCTCGGTCTAGGATTTGGCACATGGGCATCCCCCAGGCTACAGATTAGAAAGACTCATGTGGCATTTGCCCACACTCCTAAGCTATGCATCCAAATTTTGTCAAGCAAACTAATATTTATGTAAGCGGAGGCCCGGGTGGTGGGAAGCTGACATGCTGTGTGGCTAGCATGCCACGTCCTAGCAGAGTTTTAACCTTAGGAGCTGTGGAATGTCGTGAACCAGGCACGTGCCTGCTTCTCTACAGAAAGTGGCCATAGGTCCCCACCCTTGCATCTCATGGGGCACCTCCCTGTGGGGAGCTAGCCAGTTAGGAGAACTCACGCGCCTCTAAGGAGAAACAAAATATCTGCTCTTCTCTGGAAATCTCATTCCTTTCTGAAATGTGGGCTAGTCCATCTGAGTCATGAGAAGAGAGGATGCAGAGGAGAATATTGGGTCCTTGGGTGGAAAGGGCTGGCTGAGCTGTTGCCCAAGGATCAGTAACAGAAGCCAGAGCTGCCAAGGGCTGCTTCCCATCCTGTGGGGAGAAACCTGGGGGACCAGCGGTGCATGTGAGTGGGAACGAAAAACACTGTGCCCTCAGAGCCCTAGACTGGTGGGACTGTTAAAGAAAGGACCACAGCAGGACAAGGGTACACACAAGCTTCTAGGATGAAGGCCAACAAGGGTAGGACTGTCGCGTTCCACAACCTCCCCATCCTCTCCACCTGGCCCTTGGAAGCAGATCTACCACAATGAACCACCCTCAGCTCTGGGGTGACTTAGAAGAAGGGCAATGCTAGACAGGGTCATACTGTTCCTAGAGCCATGAGTGGGGAATAAGATCTGTGTACACTCACAGCCCAGACTGGCCTCACAGTCTCACACACGGGAGATGTCCCTTTCCCTTACTGTGGAATAGATTCTCCATACCTCCCCTCCTCTCTCTCTCTCTCTCTCTCTCTCTCTCTCTCTCTCTCTCTCTCTCTCTCTGTCTCTCTCTCTCTCTCTCTGTCTCTCTCTCTCTCTCTCTGTCTCTCTCTCTCTCTCTCTCTCTCTCTCTCTCTCTCTCTCTCCACTCCCCTGCACACACACAAAAAAAAAAAAACCAGGGAAAGTCAAATACAAAACACAAAAATTTGCACTGTGGTGGTCTGTGGTGGCACATGCTTTAATCCCAGCACTTGTGAGGCAGAGGCAGGTGGATCTCTGCAAGTTGGAGGTCAGCCTGGCCTACAGAGCAAGTTCCAGGATAGGCTCCAAAGCTACACAGAGAAACCCTATCTCAGAATACCAAAAACATTGCACTGTGGTTCTGGGTAGCTTGCTTTCATCCATGGACACAATCCCATAGGAACAGGAGAATGTCACTCTCCGTCTCACTTGGGTTCCTTCAGAGGAACCCTCAAATGTTCCAAACCTCAGAGAGGAGTTTATGGAATGGCAGGGCCAGCGGTTGGTGCTAGCCAGAGCCCAGGCAGCCACAGGATGTAGGAGCCAACCCTCAGCCCCATTCCACCCTCACCCACACCAAACACAGCTAATGCTCACTTGTAAATCTCCTCGGCTTTCTCCTTGACCTTGGACTGATCTCCGTACTTCAGGTCCTCACAGGCTTCCCAGAATCCCAGGTTCTCCCCTGCACAGGGAAGACAGGTCCACGCAGATGAAAGCCAGGCAGGAAGTGAGTGGAGGGAAGAGGAGATAAAGATAAAGGTCAGGTGGGCTCAATTCACTTGTTGAACATCTTCCCACAAGACGAGACACTGAGCACCGGCCCAACAAACACCAGTGTCACTCGAGAGAGGGAGCCACTTCTGGGGTGTGGGAGGAGTTGGGACCCAGCAATGGTTTGTCTTATGAGTATCCTCTGTCAAAAACCGGACTGGCCTCCAACCACGCTTGAAGCGATTATCCATTCACAGAGTGGATGCTATCCTGCCCTTCAACAATACACAGGGCAGAGCTTCTAATAACCCACTCCCATGGGCTGTCATGCTCTTCTTCTAAATGGACATTTGTTTGTTTATTGGGGAGGGCACGGGTGTGGAGGTTAAAGAACAAAATTGTGCAGTAGGTTATTGTCATCATGTGGGGTTCCAGGGACTGACGTCATCAGGCTTAGCCCCAAAAGCCATCTCACCAGCAGCTCCCATAGTCTTCCTGGCTGAGAGTTTATCTTTAGCAAACCCTTCCTGAACAGTTCACACGGGCTCGTAATTATCTATGACTCCACTCTTGAGCTTCCTGCTCTCTGCCGTGTGACTTCTGCCTGCTTTATTTGACTGTGCACAGAGACCCCCCCACTTTCTGTATTCATTCCCACGCGTCTTCCAGTCAAAAAGTCCTTGGAGTCTTTGACAGCTGATGGCATGGGACGCTTACGGGATACATGGGTACAAAGGGCACCCAGTGTCACAAGAACCAGAGGGATCTTGTTCCTCTAGACTGAGAAAGCGAAGAAAAAAACAGACCCTCGAAATCCTTCATCTTTTCCCAGTTTTACAATCATTCCCCAGTAATCCAAATACATTGGTACAGTGGTTCCAAGTACCTGAGAAATTTTACCTGAGAAAGTAACGATAGTGTCATCAATGAGCGAGTGTGTGTGTGTGTGTGTGTGTGTGAGAGAGAGAGAGAGAGAGAGAGAGAGAGAGAGAGAGAGAGAGAGAGAGAGATGGGGAGGAGGGGAGAATGTGTGTGAACACACGCGCATACACACTCTAAAGTGCTGTGGCGCTATTTAATGAACAAGAGAACCCTTCCTCTGCATCCACAGTATTTCCTGAGAGCACCCAGTTAGGTCAGACTGGCAGAGGCTGCACAATTCTACACTAGCTAGAATTTGCCCCGTAACTCTGGAGGCGGATCAGTCTTCAGACAGAAGTCACAGGCCAATGATTTTCTTCAATAGCCAATTGGTCTGACATCAAGACCTCTTGATTATGAGAAGAAAAAAAGAACAGTCATTACTTAGGACTAAAATTATATGAGCGATTGTTCACAAAAGACAAAAATTGCAAATGGCTCAAAATTGCCCATGGAGGAGAAATGGGTAGTAAACAAATGTGGTATGCGTTTGCCATGGGAACCTTCAGCCGCAAAAAGGGACAGAGAATCTCTTCCTTAGTTTCAGCTACCAACTGCTTATCTGAGGGAGTCTCAACTGGGGGATTGCCCTGATCAGACTGGCCTGCAGCGGGTCTGTGGAATATTTTCTTGACTGATTACTGATAGAGGATGGTTCAGTCCACGTGGCTGGTGCCATCCACGGCCAGATAGGCCCTGACTATGAAATGTAACGGGACAATGACCTAGAAGCCAGTCAGTTACGCGGCGTTCCTCCATGGTTTCTGTTTCAGTTCAACCTTGAGTCCGTGCCCCAACTTTCCTCAGTGCTGAGCTGTAACCTGGACATTTGAACTCAATAAACCCTCTCTTCCCCAAGTTGCTTTTGGAGGTAGTTTTTACCACAGCAACAGAAAGACTAGAATACAGTGTGGCAGGAATGAACCTTGAAGACATCCTTATGAAAATGGCCCCCAGGGAGAGGCACTATTTGAAAGGCTTAGGAGGCCTCGCCTTGTTAGAGTAAGTGTCACTGGGGGTGGGCTTTGAGGTTTCAAAAGGCCCATTGCAAGCCCAGAGTCTTTCTCTCCTCCTGCTGCCTGTGGATCCAGACATCAAACACTCAGCTACCTCTCCAGCACCATGTCTGCCTGTGGGCCACCGGGTGTCCCACCATGATGACAATGGACTAAACTTCTGAAACTGTAAGCCGTCCTCAATTAAATGTTTCCTTCAAAAGAGTTGCTGCGGTCATGGTGTCTCTTTAAAGCAACAGAACACTGACTGGGACAGAAGTTGTGTGAAACAGGTCGGCTACAACGGGACTAATTCTGTGTTTACACTTGCGCGAGGTGCCTAGAGCAACCAGTCTCAGAGACATGCAGAGAAATGGAGGAAACTGTGGGGTGGGAAGATGGGAAGCTCACATTTCGTTGGATTTCATATTCAACTTGGCATGATGGAAAGGTTCAGAAAATGTGGATACACTTCCTAGTCACCAAACTGTGTGCTTACATTGTTAATATGGGTAATTTTATGTTATATATTTTTCCTAAGAAAAAAATTAAGCAAGGAGTTGGGGAAATAGCTCAGTCTGTAAAGCAGCTGTCTTAGAAAGGTGAGAAATGGGATTTGAATCTCTAGAACCCACCTAACACTGAGTGGACATGGCAGCAATCCCACTGTTTGGGACATAGAGAGAGCTGGATAGCCAGGTTAGCCATATCCGTGAGACCTGGGTTCAACTGAGAGCCCCTGCCTTGATAAATAAGATGGAGAGGATCAAGGAAGAATCCTGAGGCCACCCTCTCAGGCCTCAACACCCAAGGGCAGGCATGTGTATAGTCACCCCACACATACATGCACACAGGAACACAAGTACACACTCATTTAAAAACATTAAACAAACACATTAAAACAATACAAGAATGTTCACTGCGGTATTCACGAACCCAAAGGTCAAAATGATTAAAATTCAGAAGTTGAAGAGATGATTCTGTGGTTAAGAGCATATTTGCTCTTTCAGAGGTCCCAAGTTCGATTCCCAACACCCACATGGCAGCTCACAATCATCTCTAACGCCAGTTTCAGGGGATCTGATGCCCTCTTCTGGCCTCTGTGAGCCCCAGGCATGGACATGGAGTACATACATACTTGCAGGCAAAACACTCATATTCACAGAATTTTTAAAAATGAATAAATCTTTAAAATGCAAAACTTCAAATCCCCCAAAACCGATGGGGGATGAGCAAAGGTGGTATGCATGTTCATACAGTGGAATCTGTTGCAGCCATACAGAAGGGTGTATCATTCTAAACAGGAAAGGGGCACATATTGTAAGATCCCCAACGTAAAAATCATACAGAACACTCAGATTGATATGGACTGAAGGAAAGTAAAGGGTAACAAGCTGGCCAGAGGGAGAACAGGAAATTACGTACAGGGGGATGAGGTGTTTCTCCCAGAACTGTTCTAGATCAGCTAGAGTTGGCAGTTGTACAGCTCCGTGGTTGTATAAAACAAAACCAAACAGCAACAAAGCCACTGAATTGAGTTCAGGGTGGTGGAGAACGTAACTCTAACACTTCAAAGGCTGAGGCAGGAGAATCATGAATTCAGGGCCAGCCTGGACTACACAGAGACCCGCTGCCTCAAAACAAAACAAATAAAAATTAGGAACACTTGGAAGACAGAGGCAGGAGGATTTGGACATCAGGATCATCCTCAGCTACTCAGTGAATTTGAGGCCAGCTTGGGTCACATGAAACAATATTTTAAAATGGAAAGGGATACCTAAAATTTTCAGTTTTTAATTTAAAAAGAAAATTACTGATTTCTTCTGCCCAGTCACACATGAATTCTTATGAATCTCCTGCGGAGACTGTCGATAATATGGTTTCAAAGATGCAAGGAAATTTTTCTGAATGTTTTCTTATTATGAGAGACTGGTGAGGCTCAGCATGCAGTTTATATATTGGCCACTAGATGGCACTATTTCCCTTAGTCACCGGGCGCTAGCCGCACACACTCCTTTCCACACTTTTCTGAGGGTTATTAGATTAAGCAATTAGGATTGATTACAGAGAATGATCTACAGCGATCCAAGTTCTAATGCAATGTCCTGTGTGGAGCCAGACTAAAGGCATGTCTAGTAAGATTTCCTTCAGGAGCAGGTTCACAGTCCTGGAGTACAAACCCAATCAAGGCGCTCCCAGGGGCGGGACCCCATAAACAGACAAATGAATCTCATAAAAGCCAGTATTTTGGCAAAGGTGGTGAAGGAATTGAATGTGTAATTGTTTCTAATCTAGCCCCATCATGTTTCCAGATGTTTCTCAGTAAATGAGACATTCAGAGACAGACCTCCGCTCAAGTCTACACCCTCTGAAGGCCTGGAAGAAACCACGGCAGGGTACACTGTGTGTCTCAGCCACTGTGAGTCACCTGCAGAACTTTCTAGACCACAGGGATTGCAACTCAATCCAATTTAAAAAGGCGTCCCTGGGCTGGGTCCAGGTAAACACGAGTTTAAAGACATCCCTGCTGGGTGAGAGATGGCTCAGCGGTGAAGAGCGTTTATAGCTCCTCCAGAGAACCCGGGTTCAATTTCCAGCACCCATATGACCGCTCACAACCCTCTGTAATGCCAGTTCCAGGGAAATATGACAATCCCTCCTGCCTCTTTGGGAACGGCATGCACATGGTATACAGATATACATGTTGGCAAAACACTCATACATGTAAAGTAAAAATAAAATAAATCTTTCAAAAAATGTTGGGTTGAATCTGCAGAACCTCTAAGATGAAGGCAGTAGGGCTGGGAGAGAAGTTGGGGAAGCTAGCTCATCCGCCTTCCTGACCTCTGAGCTGTATTGACAAGAGGGTAGAGGGTCAGAGGTCAGGAACTGGGTTAGAGGGACTCTGAACAAAGAAATGAGGGAAGCCAAAAAGGGATGGTGATGGAGGAGAGTTATCTGTCTATGTTTCTTTCATTGGTTAATTAATAAAGAAAACTGCCTTGGCCCTTTAAGAGACAGAAAATTAGGTAGGTGGAGTAGACAGAACAGAATTGTGGGAACAAGGAAGTAGAGTTGGGGAGACGCTTGAGGCAGTCGCCATAGTGCGTCTCCATGCTTCTCCTCTCCGAGATGGATGCAGGTTAAGATCTCTCCTGGTAAGCCACACCTCGTGGTGCTACCCAGATTACTAAATATGGGTTAAAGGAAGATGTGAAAATTAACCAATAAGAGGCTGAAACTATGGGCCAGACAGTGTTTTAAAAAAATACAGTTTCCGTGTAATTATTTCGGGTGTAAAGCTAGCCAGCGGCCGGGTGGCGGGACGCAGCCCCGCCGCTTCACACTACAGGATGGAGCCCTGGGAACTGTGAATGAGATTGATGCAGATTTTAGAAATGTGACTCCTGTCCCCTCCGGACTGCAGTGTCCTGCTGAGCCTATGGAGAAGGAAGGGTGTTGGACCCAGGTAGGACTTCTACATCTGGAAAAGCAAGAAACCCTAGCTAACAGCCTTAACGAGGCATGGGAGCGCCCACTGGGAAACCCTAGACTGGACATTAAAGGGACAGTTGCTTTAAAAAATTTAAAAAAAAAAAACCCTCAGGTTGTAGAGGCAGCTCAGTTAAGAGTGTTGACCCAGCGTGCACGAAGCCCTCAGGACCTTCACGTCTCAGGACCCTATTAAACCAAGCAGAGCGTCTCATGCCTATAACACCAGCACCTGGGAGGAAGTCGGGAGACTCAAGAATTAAAAGTCATCTTCAGCTACATAGAGAACTCAAGCTAGCTGGGCTATATGGAATCCCGTGGGGGTGTGGGAAAGGAAAGAAAAGAGAGCTCACCACTGAATTCCTTCTTGAGAAAGTACTGGAAGCTCTGTCGACCCTTGGGATCTCGAATCAGCTCGCTGAAGTTGAAGGCCCAACGCTCGACCCGCATCTTAGTTGGGACTTCCACCCTGCAAGGACGGTGAGAGGTAAATGCAACCACTCTCCTTGGGAGACAGGAGCTGTGCTCGGGGCTGGTCTGGGTGGGAGCGATGGGCATCAGCCTCCACCCACCGGCATGAGGTCCTTAGCCAACATCGCCACCTGCTCTCAATTTTGCTTTACCCTTCAACCTCTGCACAGACACAACCCAAGTAGCCACTTGCCAGGGAGATGCAGCCTCTAACAAGTCTCCTGGAGGTCACATCCGAGATGTGGCCTCCCAGAAGTGAGGGAGGGCCACCCTGGGGAGCCCTGTGCCAGAAACCTTCAGGGGCAAAGAACTCAGACTGGAGACAGCTGCCACCTTCAAGCCAGGATAGAACTCCAGTGGCATACTGGTGAGAGAGGCTGTGGTCACAGCCAGCAGCCAGGCACCTGTCACTCACCAGGATTTCCCCTTCACCCTGAAAGTACATGAATGTTTGTGGCAGTGCTATTCATGATCGCTGCAAAGCTAGGAAAGCCCGAATGTCCTTCAGCGGACAAATGGACGCACAAGCAGCATATCCACACAGGGAACATCCTTTATCTGTAATTGAAACAAAACGCTGATGCATGTTACGACATGGACAAACTTTGAAAGTCTAGCGTGGAGGGAAAAGTGCTTAACGACAGACCCCATAACCTAGGAGTTCATCTGCAGGAAAAGCAGGAGAACACAGATAACCAGGATATAGATTGACTAAGGATCATCCAAGGAGGTGCTTGAGGGAGGGGGAGGGGGTGACACCTAAAGGGCACAGATTTCTTTTAAAAATAATTGTAGTAGCAATTGCACTACTGCCGATATAACAAAAATTTAGTTGTATGCTCTAAATGGATAAATTGTATGACATGAGTTACAACTTAAAACTGAAAAAAAAATTTTGAGACAGGGCTTCACACATACCAAGTTGGCTTCGAGTTTGCCGTATAGTTTAGGAACCTTGAATGTCAGATCCTCCAGCCTTCCAAGGGCTGGGATTACAGGCATGTACCATCATGCGTGGTTTATACTGTGTGCGGGTTGAACCCAGGGCTTTGTGAATTCTAGGCACTTACAACCAAAACTGCAATCCACCCTAAAAAGGAAGCACATTTTGGGCCGGGGTGATTGCTCACCATGGAAGTGTGAAGACCAGAGTTTGGATCTCTAGAACCCATGTAAAAATGAAGCGGTTATGGTAGCCACCTGTAATGGCCTCTCTTTGAAGGCAGAGATGGGATCCCCAGGGAAGGCAAGCGAGCTAGACTAGCCAAAATTGGAGACGGTTCCTCAATGACTAGTGTCGATGGATCAAGGGAAACACCTGACTCAACTTAAGGCCTCCATACACATGAACATATGTACCCACACACATAGAAACACTCCTCCACACACGCAAGCACACACCACACACACAAAGGAAACAGATCCATTAAAACCCCCAACATTTGAAATACGTACAGTTTGGCATTTAAATCCCAGAACTGGGTATCGTCTGTTATCCAAGGATTGCTTGGGAGGCAGCCTGACATGATGGCGTCATTGGAGGAGAACTGCTCACTGTACTTGACGATTCTGAAAAGCAGACAGAAGAGGGCTCCTAGCAACGCAACCCAGAGAGACCAGATAACCCCTGGGCTAGTTGTCCAGCATGGCCTCTCTTGCAGCATTGATTTAGTCTCTGAGAAAGGTCCAGCAGCTCCTGGGACAGGCAGCTGTTTGGAAAGACCTGCTCTGTTATAGTTGGGAAATGATGCTGTTGTCTCCCAATCCTGTCCCTTACTCAATTTTCTGTCCCCAGTTCAAGCATGGCCTTTTCACATGTCATCAGAAGATTTTACATTCCAAAGTTGAGTCAGTTTGTCCGTGTCTTGATGACCATCTTGGAAGCTGTGATTGCCACAGATAAGCCAAGGCCACCGACCCTTTGGGTTCCGCCTCTGGCAGGATAACGCCTGTGCTTGGGAACTTCAAGTCACTACCCAAACCCTTTTGGGACCTTCTGAGTTGATGCGTTTCCTGATGTCTGTGTGTGAGGAAGGACCATGGGTTCCTGCCACAGACTCCGCCCACAGCCGCAGACACGTTTTCAGGGAGGATGTCGCATTATTTTTAAAACTGTCAAGTGGGGAGGTGTGAAACCTGTTTGGAGATTCTTTCAAGAACCTGACCCCTGGCCTAGAACTGGAAGTAAGCGCGGACAAAACACGGTTCACTGGACCCTAAAGTCCTTCGACCATGGCTTGTCACATTCGACTTAAGCAGACATTCTCTCTCACACCTGTTACTCATGCTTTAGCAAGGCCAACAAATCGGGGACATACCCTCCAAGGGACACTGAAGACTTCACTGTGGACCTCATTAGAGCCTGTTGGTAATACATGATCTGGAAGAGAGACGGTTGTTAGACGTCTGCGGCTCTTGGTCATGACTGTCAACTTGACAGGACCTGCAATCCCCTGGGGGAGACACACTGGGCGAGTCTATGAGGGGGGGTTGTAAATTGGATTGAGAAGGGAGGATCCCTACAGGTGAACAGCACCTGTCGGGCCAGGACTGAGGAAAAGGGGAAAAGTTGTCTGGGCAGTCACATGCATCTCTCTGTTTCTTGACATGTGACCATCACCTCATGCTCTTGCTGCTGTGCCTCCCCGACCCATGGTGGGCTGTATCCCCTAAAACTGTGAACCCCAGTAAACCCTTCCTTCCCTTAGTGACTTTTATCATAGCAATAAAAAACATGAGTAATATGATCTCTAACTCCCCACCCTTGAAGGCCATTAACCATGGCATTACACACAGATCCAAGAACACAGGTCATTTGTCTCTATCGGTAGTGTGCTCTACCCCTTCAAGCCAGCCACCTCAGCGACAACAGGGTTCAGGCCCACACCTCAGACTCCTACTTAGCATCTTCCTTAACCTACCATGTATCAGCTGAAAAAAGCTGATAGTGGAAAAAATGCCCCAAGGAACATTGAAGTGAGTTGTGGAGGTATATGCTCAAGTCCTGCAGAGACCAGCCACAATGGGGAGCCCAGGACAGATTCCAGATGGATTTGTGAGAGGGTCCAGCTCAGGAATGTGGACACTCCTCCCTGACCATCCCTTGATGTGTGGCTTCAAGGGACATTTCATATCCTGAGAGTTGGCATTTGCCCCATTCCCACCTTACCAAGGATCCTTTGCTGTCCGTTAATTTGGAAGCAGTTGTCTGAACATTACACATGGATTCCATTTCATTACTGAGTGTGGAGCATAAAGCCAAAGTGCCCATAATTTGTTAGAAGATTTTAAAGTCAAGCACCACTGGCAGTGGGAGACTAATTACCTCTTTTCTGACAGCAGTGATCGTTTGTTTCTGGAAAACAAAGAAGAAAACCCATTAAATCGGCGCCATTAAATCTACACAGTTCAAATGTCCATTTGAAAAATAAAAACACTCTTCATGAGAAAACCACTCATCTTCTCAAACTCAGAAAGTAGCATCTCCTCATCAGCCACCTCCACCCCCTCCATAAAGCCACTAGAGATGTGTGGGCCAAGGGAAGGAATTTGCCACTGTATCTTCCTTCCTGAGAACCAATGTGAATTAAGGACCACGTTTGGGGCTGGCCCGGCTCTCCCATTGTATCTACAGAAACATCTGAAAAGTGGGGGATAACAAGGGAAACTCCATGCGAAGATGGCTCAGTAGATAACAGTATTTACCATCCCAAGACTGACAACCTGTGTTTGATTCCTAGAACCTACGTAAAGATGGAAGGGCAGAACTGACTCCACACGAAGTTATCCTCTGACCTCCACAGAGAGGCCATGTGTCCTGGTTGGTTGGTTTGTCACCTTGACACAAGCTAGGGTTATCTGAACGGAGGGAGCCACAATTGAGAAAAGGTGTTTATCCTATTGGCAAGCCTTGTAGACAAGGCTGTGGGCTATTTTCTTGATTAATGATTGATGTGGGAGGGCCCAGTCCGTTGTGGGCAGTGCCACCCCTGGGGTGGTGGTCTTGGGGTGTAAAAGAAAGCAGGTTGAACAAGGTATAGAAGCAAGCACACCTCCACGGCTTCACTCCAGCACTCCTGCCTTGAGTTGCTGCCTTGACTCCCCTCAGTGACGGACTGCGACCTGAGAGACTTAAGCTAAAATAAACTCTCTTCTCCCCACATTGCTTTTGGTCACAGTGTTTCATCACAGCCATAGAAACCCTAAGACACCATGGAAAGTATCTGCACACGCACGATAAAAACCAATAAATGGATGGATAGATGGATGGATGGATGGATGGATGGATGGATGGATGGATAGATAGATATTGTTAATAAAGAGAAGCCGCCTCTCACTGAGACATAGGAGGAGGGCTGAAGATGGAAGATGGAGAGACTAACATGGACCTTGGACATTTGTTCTTCTCATTAGAAGGAGTTTTTGAATGGATTGCGAGATTCAGTCTCGGGCGTTCATAACAATCTGACTAACACCAAAACTGAAAAAAAATAACATAGCCATGTTTCTAAAAAAAAAAAAATCAAAGCACTCAATTAAAAAAATAACAATAAAACACACAGCCAAGTCTCAGAGCTGGGCTGTAATGTGGGCCCTGTGCCCTTGTGGAAAGCAAGTTCACATTCACGCTGGGGATCAGCCACAAGGCATTCCCTGGACCTTCTGAATAAATACAGAGAAGGATGGGTCCACAGTAGGCTTCTCATTAGGCTCTTGGGAGCCCCTGAGACATTCAGATCAATCTCCAGCTGAAATCCCTCAGGAACAGGCTACCTTTCTACCCCATGCAATCCTTGAAGTTGGGCACTGTGGGAATGCCAGTCTTGGTTTTCTTATATATGGTTATGTCCAGGGCTGTTTGGTGCTGACTTTAATCCTGAAAGATGAGCCTTGTAATTCCTGGCTGCCTAATGTTGATGCTGCTAAATTAAATTAAATCAAATCTTCATTAGAAATAGAGTGGGTGGTGGTGGCGCACGCCTTTAATCCCAGCACTCAGGAGGCAGAGGCAGGTGGATCTCTGTGAGTTCGAGGCCAGCCCTGGTCTACAAGAGCTAGTTCTAGGACAGGCTCTAAAACTATAGAGAAACCCTGTCTTGAAAAATAAAAACAACAACAACAAAAAGAAATAGGATGAGGCCGGGCGGTGGTGGCGCACGCCTTTAATCCCAGCACTCGGGAGGCAGAGGCAGGTGGATCTCTTAGTTCGAGGCCAGCCTGGTCTACAAGAGCTAGTTCCAGGACAGGCTCTAAAAAAGCTGCAGAGAAACCCTGTCTCGAAAAACCCAAAAAAGAAAAAAGAAAAAAAAAGAAATAGGATGAGAAGGACCCCACTTCTCCTTAGCCATCGCAAAAAGAGGCACTGGTCCATTGACTCAGAGGTACAGGAGGTCCCAGGGCCCAATATGGAGTGTCAAGAACACAGTTCTCTCTCCTTCATGCAGGGTATCATTTTCCCTCATTGGATTGCTTTCAATAACTGCTTTTCACAGGAAATCTATGGATTGTTCCTGGGGCAGTGCAAGGTGGGTGGGGGCAGGTATCTCAAGTACAGGTTAGAGAGGTCTCAGTTTTACTTCCCACATTTGACCTCCTCTCTCATAGGTCATTACAAGTTTTTTTTTTTTTTTGGTTTTTCGAGACAGGGTTTCCCTGTAGTTTCTAGAGCCTGTCCTGGATCTAGCTCTTGTAGACCAGGCTGGCCTCGAACTCAGAGATCCGCCTGCCTCTGCCTCCCGAGTGCTGGGATTAAAGGCGTGCGCCACCACCGCCCGGCTACAAGTTTTATTTATGTAACTATTTTATAATGTACACACCACCGTCAGAGCACAGCTGCTTCCTTTAGAATCCTGCCTCATACAGGGTAGATCCTTGACAAACACCAAACTGAGGCTGGCTTTGGTGTGCTTAGGGGCTTATAAAGATAAAGACCTTTTGTAAATGTCCTCTTATTAAAAAAAAATCTGAAAACACTCAGCAACTCTAGAAACTCTAGAACAGTGGTTCTCAACCTTCCTAACGCTGCAACCTTTTAATATAGTTTCTCATGTCATGGTGACCCCCCCCCCACCAGAAACTGCAATTTTGCTATGTTATGAATTGCAATGTAAATATCTGATATGCAGGATATCTGATAAGTGACCCCTGGGAAGAGGTCATTCGACCCATAGGTTGAGAACTGCTGATCCAGAGTCTTGGCAATCAGGATAAGCACATCTATCCTTGCTCCCATTCTTTCTCCACATGGGGCTTTGTTTTAGAAGACAAGTAATCTAGGCAGAAAGGGACCAGGGGACCGGGATAGACTTGCATTCAAATGACTATAATCAAATGTGTCTGTTAGAGCTTTCTTGAAGTGGTTCCTCGGAATAGTATCTAACAACATAGGGCCTCCGCTAAAGTAGGAGCTAGGCTCTTGCACGTGGTTATCCCTCTGCAAATACAAAGCAACCTACACTTCTCTGAACTATTAAAAAGCTCAAAGGAGAAAGAGGTTACGACTGACTTTGTGCTGAGAAGATAAAGGCTCTGGATGGTCGTCGGCATTAATACCTGTCGCAGTCACGTCTGGGCAATCGTTGACCAAAGTTCAAAGCCACCTCCGCCATATGCAAGGCTGAGGAGTGAGCCACGGGAAACATGGGCCTGTGGCCTCTCTCTCCACCGCAGCCTCCCTCTGCCTTGCACTAGGAGCGCTGCTGCAGAACAGAATACTGTCCAGCCTTTCCATTTACGATTAAAACAAAGAGAGCAAAATCCCCAACCATGAGATGAGATGTAAGGACAGGAAACACGATTCATCCCACTAATGGCATAAAGACCAATCCACAGCTTGTTCGATGCCCAGCAGCCAGTATCTTAGATGCCCTCCTTTAGAGACCCTAGGACCCCCATCAAACTTCCCATCATCCACTACCCCACGGCCAGTCCTGTGGCTCAGGGATCCTCAGTGCACACACCCAGAAGAAAGGAGTAGGACTCTGGCTGTCCTGTCATTCTCTAGGCCCCACAGGGAGCATCGTTGGAAGTGACAGCCACATGCACATGCTCCGTTTCTACCTCTGCTGATCTCTCTGTGGCTTCACACGTTTGCCCGTGGAGCCACTGTCTCCATATTCGGAATTGTAATGATTTTTACACGTCATTTACTTTCTTTGTTTTTACCATCTTTTCAGAACGCTTCCCCTGGTGCAGTTTCTAGTCTTTCTTTTGGTTCCTAGAATTACGAGTAATTTTCTGGGGTCCGGCCTTCGTTGCGCACTCCAGCATGGGGGAGGGACTGCATGCTCCAAATAACGCAAGCTGTAAGCAATTCTGATTTCAGATTTTTGGAAATTTACCCATACCTGATGAGAAATCTTTGGGATGAGACTCAAGTCTAACCAGAAAATCAATTTGTACTTTGTCTATACCCTCTACACATAACCTAAGTATAATTTTATAAGATATTCCCAACAATTTTGTACATGAAATAAACTTTGTGTTTTGAGACAGGGTCTCGTGATAGCTCTCTGGTTGGCCTGGAACTTGCTATGGAGACCAGACTGGCCTCGAACTCGTGGGGTGCTAGAATTAAAGGATGTCCAGCTCAAACAACGTTTCACAATGTAAGCTTTCCCACCTGTGACATCATCTTAGTGCGCTAAGTTTCAGACTTGGCAGAATGTTGAGTTGGGGATGCTCAGCCGATGATGGGATCCAGCTGAATCCCAGGCATCCTCACTTGGCGTGTCCATGTGAATCTCAGCTTTTAGTTCTAGCTCCTACCTACACCTGTCCACGGGATCAGTTACCTCTGTGTGCAGAACAAGGCAGTGCAGGGAAAGGTTCAGGACTTTTCTAAAGGGTGGACTGACATCTGACCTGTGAGAGGGGGTGACTCAGAGAAGCATATGAGCTCTGGGTCTAGACAAAAGTTACAATCTTGGTTTTGCATGTTATTGGCTATCTGATCTTGGACAGTTCTTTGGCATATCCAAGCCTTTGGTTTCTCATTTATAAAAGGAAAATATGGGTGGGGGGCTAAATAAAATAATATAGGCAGTTGGCACATTACAGAGATTCAATATATAATGGCCATTAATTAGGGTTAATTAATTAGCAACATTACTATTGCTAAAATATGGCACACGCAGGATGTGGCATCTTCTCTTGTTACAAGATAGAATATTGTCCCAGGCAATAGTCAGGACATAGTTATACTGAAAGACATTATCACTGTTTATCTGAAATCCAAATTTAACTAGGAATCATGTGGGAGGGGTTGTTTGCTAAATCTTGCAAACGTAACTATCAATATTATTATTATTATTATTATTTAGCCAAAAGGTTATAAAAACATCATGCTAAAGTTATTAAAAATACACACACCCACACACACTGTGCAGTTCAGAGACAACCACCTGGTGACAGAGCAGGACGATGCAAGCTCTTTTTTTTAACCCTGGGATTCTCACGCATGTACCCTCCTCTTGGATGTGGTCTCTTCTGGAGCGAAGCCAAGTCTATACTCCCGCTTAAAGGACTCCCCTTCTCCACACTGAAACTATGCTGCCTGGGGAATCTGACTGATCTCCATTCCTGACATTCTAACAACTTGTTATCTTCTTGTGGGATTTCCCAAATAGCGACAGACTTGTTTATACATCTTGTGGCCCTCAGAGGCTAGGGACAATTTGTCAGGGAAGGTTAGGGGGTCAGAGTATGCCTGAGAAGCCTTGGGATCTCTGCCAGACAGCAGAAAGGGAGCCAGAAGACAGTCAAGCAGAGAGCTGGGGATGAGGTAGCCTGGTAGGAGTCTATAAGGAGAAGTGAGGGAACACTAGCTGGGAAGACAGTGAGGTTGCGAGTCAGGCCTAAGAGCAGGGGGTGGGAGTGGAGCAGAGGCTGCAAACTGGGAAATCCAGAAACTGAAATTGTTAGTACAAAGTACACACAAAAGAGAGCAAGGACAGCTGTCGGGGGAGCCGGGATTTGAGGCTGGGATATCTGAGCAGATACTTGTCTGTCTAATACTTCCTGAGCAAGGAGAGGCAGCATCACCCACTCACAGCCTGCACAGCCTCATCACAAAATGAAAATGCCCCTGCTCCAGAGAAAGAGAATCAAGAACGTGTGTGTGTGTGTGTGTGTGTGCGTGCGTGTGTGTGTGAAAATGGCTTCCTAAAACCCATCGCTTTGTAAGCTAACTTTAAAACTTAACCGAAACGAAACAGAATAATAGCAAAGACATAAGTAAAGATGATTCCCCATAACCCACCTCCCTCACAATATAATAACGTTATGATGGTAAGAATAACACCTATTCTTAGATACCTCACATGTTGTATATTGCTCTAGACACTTCTACAAATGATCCTGCTTAATCTCCTAAAGAACTAACCTTAGGCGTAGTTTATAGATTAGGAAACTCAAGTTCTGAATGGCCCAGGAGTTTGACCAAAACTAGAAGAACTGGGTTCCTTCCTAGGGCCTGGCTCTCTTCAGCACTGTGGCCGCTCATCGCTGGGTAACAGTGTGACCCTGTCATGAGCAGCACTAGATGGCAGTGTGACCCCTCCTGGGGTGGAGGAGGACCAGGGACAGAAGGGTTAGTCCAGAGAAAATAACAGGGCCCAGAGGCAGACTCAGTCTCTACCCAGGGTTCTCCCTGTAGGGTCAAATGTTTTGGGGAATGAAAGAGGGAGGGGGGAGTCACACACTTGACCTTTTGTATACCCTTAAGGTATAGGAACTGAAAGGAGAGAGACAGACAGACCAGATCCTCCCAGGGCTGGGAAGCCCTTACCACCCAGTGTTCATCATCTGATGAAGCTGACAACCCAAGGCCCTGGACACCTGCCAGCCTAAGAGCCTCCATTCTCATGCTCAACAGGCTTTTGCCTCCGTTGAGGGGAAACAGATGTCAAGAATCTCCTTGTTCTCAGAAACGACCCCGTTCTTCACTGTGACGAAAAGCAAACCTTTGCCTTTCTCAGGCCTCGTGGAAGATGCTCCAAGCTCTCTGTGTGACCCTCTCCTCTCAGTGCAGGTAAAAGAAGAGGAGGAAATAGGGTCACCTGCTCATGAGAAAGCCACAACACTCATCCCTGGTCCCAGCCCCTCCCTCCACAAGGGATTCGATGGGCCCTGCGCTGCTGGAGAGGGAAGGGCAGCCGTGTGATGTTTCTTCTTACTGCTCCACAAGAGCCAGAGTGCACACACACAGGAGAAAGAGAGCTGGAGAGAGAGAGAGAGAGAGAGAGAGAGAGAAAGAGAGAGAGAGAGAGGTGAGTACAGCAAAGAAGACACAGCCCATGCAGAACCCACCACCATGAGCCTGTGCTACACCATGCACCCAGTCTGGCCTCTACTTCCCTGCTCAGAGCATTGCCAACGGCTGGCACACCCAGGTTTATAAAAACTGGAAGGTACAGTGGCCTGGGGGCATGAAGATGCTTCCTCAGGGAGAAGGCCCATTGGCCACACTCCCCAGAAGTCCTCCAGCTATGGTATCTACAATGGGCTAGCACAGCTCCAAGGCCACCCCCCAAAACAGACAGTGTGAAGGTCCTGTTCTCACCTCCCCACACCCCACATCCACACAGCTGAGCCCCAGCCAGTCCCCACACCCCACCCATGTCAGAGCCAGTGAAGGGCATGCTGCTTCCACCCCCCTCCTCCACAGGAGAGAGGTTTCCAGAGCAGTACATTATCCATTAAAAAGAAAAAAAAAACTCTCCCACCCGGGTTCTGTATTTTACTAGATGGTTCTGTCTCCATAGCAACTGAGCCTACAAGACCTTGGCAGTGATCCGCTATCTGACAAGAAAAACATGGAAGAGGCTGCTAGGAGAATGGTAGCCTGAAAGCTGGCTGATGCGCCCCAAATGTATCAAAGGAAGAGTCATTTTGGACACGAGTCCTAATGATGTCCCCAGGTGATGCTCTCTGGGGACTCTTAAGTCCCTCTCCACACACCTCAGTGCTACTTCAGCTACTTCAGCTGCATCCTGCTCTTTTCTCTCCCCACTGTGCACTTGCACCTCTCCCCCGCCACCCAGACACACCCTTCCAGGTCCCTTCTCATGCCCAGAGGCCAAGCCTTAGCAAGGACACACCGGGTTGAAAAATCTCATTCGGATTTCCAAAGTGTGAACGACTCGGGCATCACATGGCCTGCTCTACAGCCTTCATTCATTCACTGTGACCACTCTCTACCCAGGACCCTGGCAATGGCCTCCTCTTCCCTTGACCCCTAGGCCACAGAGCCATAAATCAGACCCTGATACCATCATCAGTCTCCAAGGAGAGGTAACATTGCCTCACAGACACAGATGGACGTGTGGATACCCTCCCAACCTCAGAACCTCCCCAGACCCTGTCCGGAACGCATCAAACATACCTGGTTTACCTTAACTTCGTTTGGATTGGTCACGCGGTCCAGGCCGTAGTCCAGAACATTGTTCATCCCAGGCTGAATGGAAGGAAAACAATAAAGGGTCACCGCAGGAAGAGTCTCTAGTTTCTGATCAACTTTGGCTCTTTGCCAACCTGCCAACTGAGAGACGAGGCTGAGAAGAGCTAGTGGTCTAGCCCAGAAGGAAATGTGAGGGTGTATAAACCCCCAAATGAGATAGAGAGCTTTCCCAGGGCTATTTGTCTGTTAGTACAGACACCCAGCACTCAACACAGCGGGAAGGAGAGAGGGAGGGGAGAGGGAGAAAGGGAGGGGAAGGACAGATAGCTGTTTGTGCATCACCGTAGGAGAACGGATAGATGGATGGACGACGGATGGGATATGTATCATGGTCAGACAGATGGATAGATGGATGGATGGACGACAGATGGGATACGTCGTGGACAGACAGACGATGGATACATGACAGATGGCATAGATTATGGATGGATGGAGAGCCCTGAAACAGTAAGACCACTGAAATTGGTACATGAGACTCCCGGTTCCTCCTATGGATCTCCTTCATCACACTCTGCAGCTGCCACCTGGGCTGGGTTAGAAGGAAGCAAGAAGTGCATGAGTCGTGCGCTACCCCCATTCCAGCTCCTAGTTTGCTGTTTCCCAGATGTGCCAAACCTCTAGAGCTGTGGTTCTCAATCCATTGGAGGGTCAAGCGACCCTTTCACAGGGGTTGCTAAAGATCAACGGAAAACACAGATGTTTACATTATGATTCTTAACAATAGTAAGATTACAGCTACGAGGTAGCAACGAAAATAATGTTATGGTTGGGGATGGGCACAACATGAGGAACTGTATTAAGGGGTGCAGCATTAGGACGGTTGAGAACCACTATCCTAGAAGATACTTCATCCGGTATTCACTGGCCCAGCCATCTGAGAAGCAGAGATGATCATGCCTCCTGCCTGAAAGGTACTTCTAGGATTTATCAAGATAGAATATGACATAGAACATGACACCATCAACAGAGAGCAGTTGTCACTGAATAAGGGCCTGGACTGTCGCTTAAGGTCACGCATGTGAAGGTGGAACCAAACCTGCGTCAGCAATCTGTCAGTGCCCACTTCCTCTGGTTAACCCCCCCGCCCGGCACCCAGTCTTACTTGGCCTCTCTCATGTACTTGAGGCCAGCAATTGAGGTTTTTCACTTCCTTCTGTACAAGCAAGTGTCGGCACGTATTATTAATGAGGCTGACTTCATGCGGCAGAGAGACGGCCCTGTCGTCATCAGGTCTTAGCCCATCAGCAGAATCGAGAACATTTTTCAGTCAGAGGTCAGGCTGCTAGATTGCAATCTAGGACATCTGGTTAACTTCAGATAAACACAAATAATTTAGATCCCAGACATTTTGGAGGAGTCGAGACATAAATTGCTTGCTTGGTTGTTATTTTTTGGTTTTGGTTTTGGTTTTTGGAGCATGAGAAACAGTCTTTATGTACTTGAACTCACAATGCAGCACAAATCAGTCTAGAACTCACAATCCTCCTGCCTCAGCCTGACCTTACAGGCTCATATCACCACGCCTAGCTCCAATAATTTTACACTTATTGTATATCTCTATTAAGAACATAAAATAGATCTTGATAGAAAATAAATTCTGATATCAACTATTTTATACAAAACAGTTGTCGCTGAGGCCAGGGAAGAGGGTAAAAGTGCTTGCCGCACAAGTCTGAAAACCCAAGCTCATGCCCTAGGACACATGTGGAAAGTCCGATGGTGTGGTGCACATCTGTAATCACAGCCCTCCTCCAGCATGATGGGTGGCAAGTACGGAAGAATCAGCCCAAAGCTCACACCAGGAAACCTAAGGTGCGCAACACAGCTACAGGAAGAGAGACCCTGCCTCAACACAAGATAGAAGGAGAAACCCAGCTCCAAATGCTGTCCTCTGACCTCCATGCCCCTTCTGGGATAAGTGTGTGTGTGTGTGTGTGTGTGTGTGTGTGTGTGTGTGTGTGTGTGTGTCTGTGCTCACACACACAATGCGAATCATTAAAAAATGGATACCCTGTATTTGACTTGCTAAATACCACATCCTAGCTCAGCAGGCTACCAAAGAGGCAAATATGGGGTCTACAGACTATACAAGGAAGAGGTGAGAAGCAAAACAGAAGATGTGTGAGAAGAGTGTGAGAAAATGGAGTCCCCACCCTCACCCTGTTACCTGTGGGCTCTGATGAATACTACCTATGTTCTAGACACTGGGCTAAACCTTGAGAGGATAGTGAGTATGACCCGAGACTCCTGCTTTGAGGGTACATCCCTGATAATATACAGGGACATTTCCAGTCTTGGGGATGGGGAAATCCCTTAGTTGTCATACGAGGATAAAGGACAATAATGATAAATGTCACAAAGAGACACCACAGAAGTCCCAATCAGGTCCCAAGAAGATCTAACCTCATCTGAAGAAGGGAAGGATGTGGCCATCCCACGAATGCTTTCACCTAAAATGGCCTCCAGGGATTTCCCCTACGTCTGCTACAGAGACACCCCCACCAGTGTCACTGAAGATGGATGTCACACACATACACACTTTCACAGTGTTTGGTCTAACACACCAACACACCCCCTCAACTTACACAATGACACTCATCTACACATATGTTCTCACACATGTACCCATATTCATACATGCTCAGTGCACACTCAGAGCTCACCCCACAGTGACCTACAGCCACAGTCCAGCCCCTTTCACCGGCACCAGCTGCCTCAGTAGCCCCATGGGGTCATCTGCTCCAGGCTTGAGGTGGCTGTTTAACTGTTCCTTTGAACTGGCCCCGCAGACGACAGCAAATAGGCAGTAGGGGCCTCAGTTTTATTAAGTGCATAGCTGAAACCAGTTCCAAGGCCACCTCTGCCACCCAGGCTCAAGGCCACATCTGGCCTTTATTGCTCTGCCATCCTCTCCAGTTCCTGCTCACCACCATCCCCCACCCCTGCAGATTTCTTCACCAGCTCTACCAAACAGCCAGACACCTTCCTCTGGCTGTACTCTTCCCTTGGCCTCTCTAATGGGCAGCAACGCCTTAAGTCCCAGCTGAAGAAGCTGTAATCCCAACCACTGTCTGTCCAAGCTCCCCCAGAAAGCCTCCGAGGCTCATTCATTCATTCATTCCTCTATCAGGCACTTAGTATAGCCTTTCTCCTACTGTAATGACTACCAGAGCTTCTGCAGATACACATTCTGGTCCATGGGTGGATATTTAATTTAAGGTTATCCAGAGCTCATTGTCCATGTGCAAGAACTAAAGGCAACCGGTTGAGGTGCTTCCCGCAGATGCCTTCTGCCCTGGTGTCTCCTCACAGAAAGTCCTTCAGGGATGCTTGAGCTGTGAGCTTCCCTCCTTCAACGGGAGAAGCTGTGAGCACCAGATGTGACATCTCAATTAGATCCCTTAGGCATAAACAAAAGGGGCCATTTGCTAAATGCCTGGTAATCTGACAATGACATCAGCAGAAATCAGCTTGCCAGGGTGGCACCGGGACAAGGGCCTTCTACCTAGTCACCCATGAGCACCCTCTAGTTCCCTCTCACAGGCCAACCCTCGCCTCCCTAAAGCTGCAGGCCCTTTTGGCCCCTGGGTCAGAGAGGATCAACAAAACACTACTTGTTTTATAAACAGAGTGAAGCAAGGAATGAGGGGAAGAGAAATGAGGCTGAATGGCTTTAGGCTGGAGAGCTAGAAAATTCTGCTCCCAGCACAGCTCGGACGTCACTTCCACACGGAGGCGTCTCCTGGTGCCTGGGCTGATGGGAGATTCCTTTCCTCTACAAGCTTACACAGCACCCTGTAGGTTATTCATTCATCTGCATAACAGATGTAGTCGCGTTTTCCTTCACGGTCCTTGAGAGCGTGAACCCTGTCCATGTCCATGGCTATCCAGCTCATAAGCCAGGTATCCCCACCGGCTCAAGAACACCTAACATAAAACAAACATCCAAAAGTTGTGTTGCTTTTTTTAAATCACCATCAGCATCTATCAAGTGTTCTATACAGTTTTATGATGCAGCACTATATTTCAGACTACTTCCTAGGTTAATGAATGACCTTCGACCCTATCATTTAAATAGCTTCCCAATGGCCCATCACATCGGATATACCTTATTTTGTCACACTCCACTGCGGGGCATTTAGCTCAACCTCAGCAGAAAGCGGAGAGCAGACACCTTCTTAGTTGGTAGCTATGTATGTGGCCGTAATGAAGACGTCTTTATTGAATGTTTATTCACGTGACAACTTGCCTTAGAACACAAGGCCACAAAAAGGCCTCTCTGCAGAAAACCAGACCCGAGTAATGGACTGTACCCTGAGAAGACACTGAGTGGGGCCCAGGTGGCTTAGTGAAGACACGGGGAAACCTCAAAACAGTTTGTGCAAGAAATCACGTCTCAGGCTAGGGCTGTAGTTCAGTTGGTAGAGTGCTCGCCTAACATACATGAAGCGCTGGGTTCCATCCCTAGCAATGCATAAACTGGGTAAGAAAGGCAGGCAGAGCAGTCCAAGGTTGTCCTTAACTACGTCGGGAAACCATTTCTCCCTGTGCTCGTTTATACTGTTTGTATCATGCTCAGTTTGAATTCATGTCCGATCTCACCCTCTGCTAGGGATGGCTTTTCTGGGGACAGCATCGAAGGGAAGCTCTTTATTCACAAGTGCACAGTACGGACTCAGTGATGGCTAGCTGGTATTATATGCCCAACACTCCTTTCCTGGTGGTCGAAGCCCAATAAGGAATTTAAGGCTGAAGAAAGAGACAAATGAGGGGCTGGGAGATGCCTCGGTAGTTAAAGCTCTGGCTGCACACACATGAGGGCTCAGATCTCTAGAACCACATAAATGATGGATGGGTGCAGCAGTCAGACTATAATTCCAGCTTTAGAAGACAGAGAGGGGATCCCTAGAGCAGGCTGGGTAGTGAGACTAGCCACATGAGTGAGCCCTGGATTTGACCCATGCCTCAATGAATGAGGTAGGAAAGCAGAGGATGATTCTGATGCCAGCCTCGGGCCACTACATGTACACATACACCCATGTGCCCCACACCTGCAAACAACAAGCATATATACAATATACACACATGTGCGCACATACACACATGCACATGCACACACACACACGAACAATGTAAGCATACAAGAAATTGGAAAGAACTGAAAAAAAGGTTACAGGCTAATGCACAAGTAAACAGCTCATGTGCTAACTGTGGCCACGTCACACTCTAATCTACCAGGTGGCCACAGTAGGTCCCCAGAACTCCTGCTCAGCAGCTACGGAGCCAAATGCTCGGCTTGCTACGGCTGGCTCTTTTCCCATAGCGCTGAGGGTTTGTTTAGGTCTCCTGGAGACAGTCTGGCAGTCTGTGGGCTCCAGGGCTCCCGAAGCTTGTCAGACAGATTGCTCTATTCCAGGCAGAGATGTTCCTTGAATAGAACACCATCTTCCCTGGGCTGTCCAGCAAAAGGGGAAGAGTGTTCTAGGGGAGTCAGGGACAGCAGGCCCCACATACAGTCCTGCCTCATTCCTGAACTAGTTGGGTTTCAACTGAAGAAGCCAGCAGTGAGGGAGAACAGACAGGAGGAGTGGTTTGTGTCCTCCACATTTAATTTTAAAAAAAGATTTATTTATTTATTTATTTTATGCATGAGTGCTCTGTCTGCAAGTACAACTTTATGCCAGAAGAGGGCATCAGATCCCACTATAGATGGCTGTGAGCCACCATGTGGGTGCTGGGAATTGAACTCAGAACCTCTGGAAGAGCAGTCAGTGCTCTTAACCTTCAAGCCAACTCTCCGGCCCTGTCCTTTGTATTTTAAGACTGCCCCAAGCATATCAAACTTAACTAGAATTCCCCCACACTAACAAAGCGGCCCGGTCTTGTTTGAGCACGAATGTTTACGTTTATGGAGCATCGGTGACTCAGAAAGTTACACGCAAACTAAAACACACAAGGACATCAGGTGACATCGTCACAGGAGGCAAAGGGAGCATAGGGACTAAGAGACAGCACTCGTAGTGAACTAAGTGTGTGCATTCAGATCCTCTAGCACATGTGAGAGGCATAGGTGGACAGAGCACAGCACCCTGAGCCTCAGTTTGCTTATCAGTAAAAGGGGAATAACACGCCTTTCCACAGAGGATTGCGAAGAGCAGATAAAGGAATGAGAGCGGAATGCTTGGTGAGATGTGAGTTTTCAGCTCAGATCTGCTATGTTGGTGGCAACAGGGATGACAGATGACGGTAAAGGTGGTGCTGGTGGTGCTGATGGTGATGATGATACCGTGGTGGCGATGCTGGCGGCAGTGTTGGTGATGGCGGTGGTGATGACGGTGATGACAGTGGTCACTGTGAGGGTGGTGGCGACGCTGGTGGTAGTGGTGACGGTGGTCATGGTATTAGCAGTGAAAATGTGAAGTGAAGGAAGTCATGGAGACAAGATATATCATGTTAGTAGGGCTGGGAGGAGGCAGGGAAAGGTGCTTATGCAGAGAGCACATCACATGGACTCGTGTATCTGGCTGTGAAGAGCCCCTCAGACACTTCCCCAGTGGAGGCTGAGAGCTTACACCAGGAAAATTAAGGAGGACCTAGGTGATCTATTATGCATTTCTTTCCTCTGGCCTTCTGGGTAAGGAAACCAAGGCAGGGGGAGGGGTCCTGTGCAGCTCACTGAGCAGTCCTTTGTAAGGGCTTCAGCCACAGTGGCCTCCTCCTACCCACGGAGGAGCACACAGGAAGCACACAGGAAGTCATTCTCCACATTGAAAGGGAGAGGGTTCCCTCAGGTTTGGTGCCACAGGGCACAGGGCCAGCTCAGTAAGTGTGAACCCACCGTTCCCCTTCATCCTCAGCAAGCTGCTTTGGAACACACGAGCAATGTGAAGTTCACAAAACATCCCCACTCCAAAGCCTCCGATGGGGCTCTGGGACTCTGTGCTCTGTCATCCACACCCAATCCCCAGGCACCTGCGACAGGCACCTAAGATTTGTTTTTGCCCTGAAGCAAAGATAATCCAAATAAGCTACTTGGGAATTAAGCCCGGAACGTTCACTTCAGCAACACAACTTCCAAACCCGCACCCCAGTGGCAACACCTTAAGAAAAATCTGTGGGCAACATACAAAGGTAAGTAAATAACCAGACTCTGGTGGGTTGATGGTGGGTTTTAGCACCACCCCTGGCTCCATTCACTTCCTGTTCTGAGCATCTCTGGCCATTTCAGGAGGCAAGGTCAGTAAAGGAGGAGGAGAAAGGACGTTTGTTCTGAATGCTCCACTTTCTTGAATCTCTGTCTCCTCACCCACTTTCTGTAACCCCAAGGGAAGAGCATATGACCTTGACACAGGAGGAAACTGAGGCAGCAGAGATAACTCTAGCAGGAAGCTGGGGAATGAGACTGCCATTTCCTAATACTGAGCTGGGACAGGCTACATCCATTACACATAGCCTATCTCTTATTAGAAGTCCCAAAGTAGGGTTAGAGAGATGGCTCAGTGGTCCAGAACACTGGCTGCTCTTGCAGAGGACCCAGCTTCTACTTCCAACACCACAGGCTGCTCAGAAACATCTGTAACTCCAGTACCACAGGATACGACACCCTCTTTTGACCTGTGAGGGCACCAGGCATGCACCTGGTACACATACATACATGGAGGCAAAACATTCACACACCTAAAATAAAAAGAAGTCCCAATGCCAAAGAAGCAAGGTGCTCCAAGCAATGGGATGCTTGAAAGCCTGCTCAGTCCGTCCACCTTCCTCCCATTCCAGCTGCTGACCTGAACCAGGGGAGGAAAAGATAGAGCTGCAGTTTTGGCTCTGCAGACTGTCTGTTATCACAGATTTTCTTCTTACATTCTTTTCCCAAGGAAGAAACGACAACAATGAAGATGTCTAAGTCCTCGTGAATGAGTTGATTCCCGTGACTCAGACCAGGGCAACACTTAACCCTGACGGACAAGCCGCAAGCACAAGGCCTCTTCATCCAGGTCGCCCACACTGAACAGATCCTGCGGCTAGTCCAGTTCTAACCCTAGTGAGCAGGGCAGCCAGAGGTAGCTGGGGCAAAGTGGGGAGACAGGAGAGTGGGAAAGCTCAGAGGGGATAGGGAGCCCATACTCACAGGGCTACGGTGCACCAGCCAGTACGCCTTCTCCTGGCAATCCAGCGCGTACCTGTCAGCTTTGTTCCTTTCCTTGCCAGTCCTAAAAAAACAAAAAACCAAACAAACAAACAAAAAAGCTATTTTCAGGCCAGGAGTACTTCATATCTCTTGGTCTAAGACAGCATCCATTCCTGATGCCTTAAACCACCTTCCCCATCTGCTCAGACAACTCCCAAGAGCCATAATGACAACAGACATCAAGCACTGCCAACATCACACTTCTGCTCTGGGTACCACCATCACCATCTTCCTTACTGCGGGAAGCAGAGATGATGACCACGTGGGCCAAAATTTGATCTCCCCGGCTTCAGACTGGGTTACTTGCTTTGACCAACAACATGATCAACATGGGGACAGGCAGATGCCAGTCCACAGCAGAGATGTGGCACAGCAATGGTGGCTTCAGAGTGTTCTATTTTCTCCCTACCTGTTTGTCCTTCTCTGTCCCTCCAGTGAGTTAGAGACAACTCAGCTTATTTTCAGTCCTGCTGAGGACTTAAAGGTTATCCTGTTTTGTCTAACCATCTCCTCGTGGCCGCTGCAGGAGGAAATAATGTGGGCCTCCTCCTCTCGAAGGGAAGAAGCACTCATTACCACACCCAGTCCCACTTCCAGGACTAGCCTTGCTCACATTTATTAACGTCTGCTTTACCAGGCAACGTGAGATGACGCACGCACCCTCCTCACGACAGAGCCGGTGGATTTATTTCCCCATTAATGTTCTGTGAATAACATAATAGCATCCAGAGAGCCAGATGGGTGAGCACTGCCATTTCGGCAGGGGGTTTTACCAACCTCCTCTGGAAATTAAATAGAAACACTGTTATGCCCATTCTCCCATAACAACCTAATGGGTTTTCCTCCAGGTTAACCAGGCTGACTCCTCAGGAGGATGGACCCAGAGAAGCCTGAGGCTTGCACAGTTTCTACAATGCTAGTCAGTCTTGTAAATAGAGCCAGTCTCTAATGCTCCCAGCAGGCCTTTCTGGCTTTGCTCAACAGCATCTATGTGATACATACGATGGCAGGAGAGCTGTGACAGACACAATTCAAAATAGCCAGTAAATGAGGAATTCATTTAGGTGATCATGTGACTTCTCTCCACAACAGCATTTGTTCACTTTCATTCATTCATCGATTTATTGATCTCCCACTACGTTCCAATTACTAGGAGTCAAAACAGCCCCAGCCTTCAAGTTTCTTTCAGTCTAAGCATTACATGAACATTCAAGAAGTAAATATAGACTTGCCTACCACATTTTTACTATGAGAAACTATAAAGCAAAAACAAGGATGGTCTCTGTAGTGGTTCTGAACTATGTCTCCATGCCATTTCCATTGGTGGAAGGGTCTATTTCCCCTCCCCTGGGAACCAGGTGGGATTTTGTGCTGTTCTTCACCAATAGAAGGTCAGGCGCAGCATGAGCAATGGCTGGGCCACAAAAGGAAGAGCAGTCACACTGCCACAAGAGGAAGAGAAGAGAAGGAGGAGGGCAGAAGGAGGGGCTCAGCATAACAAAAACTACCCCATGGGTCAACCCACACGGCCCATCTAGTTTTGTGGCAGGGTCCTAAGTCTGAAATCAGAGGTAGTCTTTGAGTTAAGTTGTGGAGTCTCAGAAGAAATAAGCCTTTCAGGAATTCCCCATCCCACTGCACCTGGAAGTGAAGAGAGGAGAGAATTTCCCAGGAGTCTGGGTACTCGGAGATTTATCTAGAGCTGCTGGAGGAGGAAGTGGGAGCCACTGAGAAAGGCTCTGAGCCGCAGTGCCTGCAAGGGTTATGTCAGGGTGTGTGGGTGGCTGGGATTATCCCAGTTGGAACACAGAAGTAGAGGGGAGGGCATGGGGGGATAAACACAATTCCATCTCTGTATTCCTGGGGCCAGCTTAGGAACCAGCTCGGAACCCACTAGGAATGCAAAACTGTACACGGAATAGAATTTGATCATTCTAGCCCAAACAAGCAAGCTTGATTAAATAAATTTAATCTCTTCATGCCTCAGTTTCCCAACTTAAAGAGAGAGGATAACCATGGCTGACACATTCATGCCACGCACATCTTCTATAAAATAAGAGGGCACCTGTGAACCCCAAATGAAGTCTGGCAAGCAAATATCAATGGCGTGTTAGCAAGTTCCCTCTGTGTTGCTTTGTCTCAAACATGTCAGGCAGGAACACTTTGGTGTCTGAAGGAGTAGTGAGATCTCTCATCAGTGCCCCATGGGGGCACGGCAGTGAATCTTTAATTGCCAACACCACTGGATTAGAATTACCTAGGAGGCACGCACCTGGGCATGACCATGAGGGCGTTTCTAGAAAAGTTTAACTAAGGTGGGAAAACCCATCCTGTAGACAGCACCATCACATGGGCTAGACCGAACAAAGAGGCAAAAGCAAGCCAAGTACCAGCATTCATTGCTATGCTTCCTGCATGTGGGTGCAATGTGACCAGATGCCTTGGGCCCCTGCTGCCATGGACTAGACCCCCAAACTATGGGCCAAAATCCTTCACTCTCATGTACTGTGGTCTCACTTCAGCTCCTAGATTTGTCATTCTGGGTCCTGAAGTCAGAGAAGGCACAACAAAGCAGCAGATGACCTACAGCTGGCACAAATGTGAGCCAGAAACAAACCCTGTGGGGCCTGTGAATTGTCGTGGGGAGCAGGCACTGCCGATTCAACACTCCACACTCTGCTTCAGCCACAGAAAATACCTGCACAGGGCAATCTCTGTCTTCTACCTGCTTAGAACACCCCTCTCTCCCCCTCCACCCACCACCAACATCCTTCAGAGTTAAAGGATTCTACTTCCGCAGCTCCCTCTACAGACCCTGTCACATGACCCTCATCTCACATACTGCATCCTACTGTGTCAAGTCTGCCGGATACGCTGGGCTGTGTCCTCTGTTCCCTAGCCCTAGCCTGGACTTTATCATAGACACGCTCACCGTGGACTGGTTTTAATCAAAGGAAACGGTGGGATGGGAGGATGCGTTCATTGGTAAGGTGCTCGCCTCCCAAGCACAGGGGCCCAAGTCTGACCCTCCAGAACCCACATAAATAGATAGATAAATATTTTTTAAAACTACACATGGTTTCATATCCTTGTAATTCTAGCACTGGAGAGAGAGAGAGGGAGAGAGGGGGGGGCAGATTCCTGGAATTCTCAGGCCAGTCAGCCTGGATCACTTAGAACTGCATAGTCCCAAGCCAGTGAGATGTTCAGTTTCAAGGGATAAGAGGGCTGGTATCCGTGCTTCACCAAGGTTATCATCTAACCGGAGCACACAGACACACACATCACACATACCACATACCACACACGCACACACACACACACACACACACCACATGCACACACACACATACACCACACATACCACATACACACACACACCCCACATACCCCCCCCCCCCCGAAATTTAAGTTAAATAACACAAAAGGAAAGAAGGAGAGAGGAGAGACGGCCCATAGACAAGACCTGCGACCACATTTCACTCACCGGTACTGCTCTTTGGCCTGCATAATGACAAAATCCCACTTGTAATTAATCTTTTTGTTCAGGAAATCATAATTTTCCTAGAAGAGAAAAACAAAATGAGGACAGCCTGTCTCCCAGAACGGGCCACAAATAACAAGGCACAATGCTTCAAGTCAGCAAAGGATACCCTGGCTCCCCACAGCCCAGTATCTCCCATAGCTTCATTGTCCTTGGCTTCATTTGCTTTGTTTAAAATAAATGTATCCCCCCCCCAAAAAAGAAACAAATCTAGGCAGTAGTGGCACACACCTTTAATCTCAGCACTTAAGAAGCAGAGGCAGGCAAATATCTGAGTTTGAGGCTAGCCTGGTCTACAGAATGAGTTCCAGGACAGCCAGAGCTACAGAGAGAAACTCTGTGTCAAAAATAAATAAATTAAAATAAGAGAAATGTATCCTAAATCTTATTATGGAGGAAAAAAAGGTGGACGGTGGCAATAGAAACTATATTGAACAACAGAATCTAGAAAGTGAGATTGGCCCGGTGGCACAGGCCAGTGATCCCAGCTTCTCAAGGGGCTGAGACAGAAGGATCCTAAGTTCAAGTCGAAACCGAGGAGTACAGTGGGATCCTTTCTCAAAAAACAACAACAAAAAAAAAAACTAAAAGAGCTGAGAGTATAGCTCAGAACTTTGCTTACTATAAAGAAAGAGAGAAGGAAGGAAGGCCTGCAAACTGTCTGAAACTATCACAATGAAATCCAATATTTTGTGCTATTAATATATGCTAATAAAGAATTCACAAAGATTAACCCTGACTTGCCGTGATGGATGGATGTAGATGGGTAAGGACAAGTTTTTAAAAGAATTAAAACCCATAAAGATCATTGCCCTCTGCTGGATATGTCAGCCTTATGTACTGAGTAAGCTTTTGGGGTCAACTTTACACCCCTTAGAGTCACCTGGGAAGAGGGACTCTCAATTGAAGAACTGCCTTGATCGGACTGGCTGTGTCACAGAATCTGTGGGACATTGTCTTATGGGACTGTTAATTGATGTATGGATCCCAGCCCACTCCAGGCAGTGCTATTCCTAGGCCGGCGGTCCTGGACTATGTAAGAACACCAGCTGAGCATAAATCAGTGAGAAAGGGAGTAAACAGCAGTATTCCTCCACGGTTTCTACTTCAGTCTCTGCCTCAGTTTCCCTCAGTAATGGACTGTAACCTGGAAATATAAACTTAAATAAACCCTTTCTTCCAAGGGTTTTTTGTTTATTTGTTTGTTTGTTTTTTGGTTTTTGTTTTGTTTTGTTTTTTTGGTCATGACATGTATCATAGCAACAGAATGAAAGTAAGATGCCTTCTGACGTTTCAGACATGTTCTTTGGGAAATCTGACCCACTCACTCCAAAATAAAAGTCTTTCCTGTCCTATTGTTTTTTTTTACCCCAATGCATTTAAGTTTAAATTTGTTCATCCAGGGCTGTGTGTTATCATGTATATCAAGTTATATCATTTGAGTACAAAAAAGGAACAGAGTAGCCTCAGTGTCCCCAGTAATCACCAAGGCAAGGGCTTAGACCACAGCAGGAGAAAACAGAAGAGACACATGAAAAAGAATGTTTCAGTGAGCTGTAATCAAATCAGTGAATGGGCAGATAAATGGACGATAGGTGGAAGATGGATGAATGGATGGATAGGTGGATGATGGATGGATAATGGTGGATGATGGAGAGATGGATATAGATGGATGGATGGTGGAAGGACGGAGGATAGATGGGTAGATAAACGAGTGATGGATAGACAGATGTAGTAATGTAGGGAAGAGAGAAAAATAGCTCATGACTACACACATTCCATTCCATTATAAAACTCTAGTTGAATATGCCTTTGTACCTTTTCATATTCTTCTAAAATCCCTTTCTTCTTGATATTCCGCTTAGCTAGATAGATGGCTGGAAAAGAAAGCAATGGTATTTCCCATCGTTGTCATATTCCAAAACCCCCAGGTAGTCAAAAAAGATGTTCAGCCAACTAGATTCCATCCCCTTTCCCCATCCCAGCCTGCAGGGATACTTCCAATACAGATGTGAATGGACATAAAGGTCGCCATGACAGCTAGACAAATGTCGCCCAAATGTAGCGTGCAAATAAGCAGTGTGTTAGGCAAGGGCAGAGGCATACAAGAAGTGAAGTATTTACCGTAGTCTGTGTCTTCAGCTGGCCATTGCTGAGTGGGCCAGAAATATGGTGTCTACGAAAGAAAGCATAAAACCATGGTTACCCACAGGGCTGGGACCTCATGGACCCTCAGCCCTAGAATGAGAAAAATAGCACTACCTTAACCCTCTGCACCATTTCTAAATCCCTGAGCGGTGAGAATATAAGGCCAACTGGTCTACCCCACATTAGCATCTAAGGTCAAGGTCAAAGCTCACCTGAAACCGGTAGAGACTGCTGTCAGGCTTGAGGATAAGATTCTTGGGATCTTGCAAGGGATAGATGTAGCCGTACTTGACAATAAAGTTGCCCAGGTTCTGCGCCTCTGGGGAGAAGGAGTTTCCAGATAAAAGTTAGGAGTGGGGCCAAAACTCGAATCTCATGGGTCAGCCTGCCCCCCAAACTCCAAGAGAGTACTCTATCCTTACAACATAAGACCTGAAGACTGGGAAAGAGGTTCTTTTTCAAGGATTATTTGATTTTTATGTGCATATATGTATATGTAGTACATGTGTGTGAGCATAAGCATGTACATATGTATAACATCAGGTCTCTTCTATTGCTCTCCACCTATTGGGCCTCTCACAGAACCCGGAGCTCATCATTTCAGCTAGAGTAGTGGCCAGTGAACCCACAAGGCCTCTCCTGCCCCACTTCCGGCTCGCAGGGTGGGGTTTACAGACTTGGGCTGCTTTTTGCGTGAGTGCTAGGAGCTTAAATTCAGGTCCTCATGCTTGTACTGCAAGCATTTTACCCACTGAGTCAGCTCAGCCCTTGCCTTTGCTTTTGACTCTGTTTTTTTTTTTTTATTTCTGAAGGTCCTGTCTCTCCAATTGAGATGCAAATTTCTTAATGTCTCCTGCAAAGCCTCCTCTGTTATGGAATATTATTTTAAGATGTGTTACATTTGTTTATGCTGTGCAGTATTTGCTTAATGATGCAAAGATGTGTTGCCTTCTTTTATGTTGCATTTGTTTAACGCTGGAAAGCTGTGTTACTTTGCTTGTCTAAAACACCTGATTGGCTTGATGAAGAGCAAATAGTCAATACTTAGGCAGGAGAAGGGATAGGTGGAGCTGCCAGGCAGAGAGAATAAATAGAAGGAGAAATCTAGACTCAAGGAAGAGAGAAGAGGGAGGAGAGAGAAAAAGAGGAGAGGAGGATGCCAGGGGAAAGCCACCCAGACACACAGCCAGTCATGAGTAAGAAAGAAAGAAATATATACAGAATAAAGAAAAGGAAAAAGCCCAGAGGCAAATGTAGTTAAAGAGAAACAGGATAATTTAAGCTAGAAAAGCTGGCTAGAAACAAGCCAAGCTAAGGCCAGGCATTCATAAGTAAAAATAAATTTCCATGTATTTATTTGGGAGCTGAGTACGCTCCTTTTTGGTTTCCCCTCTAGTACCACATGCACAGCAATCAGTAATTGCATCGGCCAAGGCCTCACCCAGGTTAGAGATCCAAAGGCGCTGGATGATCCACTGTAGAACATCACCTCCTGCAAAACAGAGACGTAATTGATCTATGCCAAGACCTTGCAACTTATGTAGCCCAGGACCACAAACTCTCCTCCACGCTGTGCCTCCTCACTGCTTGGTGGTGATCCTATCCCTGAAGAGACCCCACCCATTCACTCAAATAACTCAGAACAATTCAGATCCCCCGTGACCTGATTCAGATCTGCAGCTTAACCTCCACTATACATGGTCTTTTATTCATTCGTTTGCTTGTTTTTTATTGTGAGGCAGTCTTACTACGTTGCCCAGGCTGAGAGTTAAATCGCTCGATTTAGTCAATGTCGTCTTGAACTCATAATTCTTGTTTCTATCTCTCCCACTCAGTCTTCACCTCATTCGCTATCTTTATCTTTTTACCACAAAATCATTTAAAGACCACCACTCATCAATTAAACAGCAAACAGACTGAGTCTTCCTACTTGGGAAAAAAAAAAGGTAGGTTTAAGGTCAGCTAGGGTTCTGAATGGAGTTTGCACACACAAGAGTGAACCAGAACCTGGGGTTGGAATTGAAGAAAGGCTGAGAGCAGCGATGGTCCTCCTACATCCAAGTCTCTAGGTATAACACTTAGGAGCCAGAGAATTCTAAATTCAAACCTTAAAGTTTGTGCAAAGGTACTTTTATCCCAGTGGAGGAGGGAACCTATTTTAGTAACGTTTTGTAGGTTGATACGAAACTTTGGAAAGTAGAATGTGGGCTCCCTTTGTACTCCTTCCTCAGGCCCTGCGCGTCTCAGGTTATGGAGGGGCACCACACAGAGCTAAGACTGTGTAAAACAAAAGGCAGGAGAGAAGAGGCAGGCAGAGATGAGTCAAGAGAGGCGATGGACCCATTTACACATCCCTGAGCATTTAGGTTTATCTAAGGATGGAGACAAAAATAAGTTTGGAGAAGTCTGGAGCAACTGTAGGACCTGTGGGAGTTCTGAGCTCATTTCTCAGCCCGAGGCCTCTAGCCTCACTACCAGATGCTCTTGTACAAAACTCCAAAGAAAAACAAGGTGCCCAGAACCAATCCCCCCAACTCAGACACTATCTGGTAAATGCCAATGGCCGCATTCTCCACATCCTCAGCCTGATTCCCAAAAGTTAAGAGTCTGGTCCCTACCCGCATAGGTACTAGCCCACAAGGCATGCCAAAGGTCAGAGCTCAAGGTCCTGTCATTGGCATCTTTGCGGCTAGCCGTCACAAACGATACTTCCCTCTTCAGAGGTAAGGAAAGGACATTTCTTTTATAGCCTTCCAAAGAGGTCCATTGTGACCTACTGTGTGGACTTAATTATCTGACACAGTTATGGTTAAGTATGAACGACCTGTACCTCTTCCTTATATATTCTGTAGACTGCGACGGATAACCAACCATTCTCTGTTGGTACCCACATGCCACCACTGCCACTTCCAACATCTTCACCTCCTGTGACTCTCAGCTTTGACTCACCCCCAGTTGGCAGTGCCCAAGCAAGATGCCTCATCTAAAATCCTAGGCCTCTGTGTGTCAACCAACATTCCGCTCCATTCCTCTCTTTAAAGGCATGCAGCTTGCAAGTCTGCCTCAGGCAGCCATCAGGCTGGTTAGCACTCTCCACTAAGGAGCCCAGGGCTTTCTCATCCACTTAACTGCTTCCTGAAATAGACCAAACGAATTTACGGCGCCACTAGCATCTGCACCTCGGGGGACTGTGCTGGCGGCACGGCAGGCTGGCTGTGCAGGCTCCACAGCCGACCGTTCCCAGAAGCCCTGCTTCCTGCCGTGGAAGAACCTGGATGCACATCTGCCGTCACTGGCTCTGTCTTGGCAGGGTGGGGGCTCCCCCTCATGATCCGTTTCTACAGAAGGTGGAACTCAAGAGAAGACAGGGCAGATGGGTAGCCTCACCCAAATCTAGAAACCACGTATAACCCGTGTCCACAGAAAGAAAGCACACACACACACACACACACACACACACACACACACTGATACAGGATAAGATGGAGGCGAGTCTCAAAGCCAGACTCAAATTCAAGGTCCCTCATGAATGGGCTCAGTGCTATGGGGCTCAACCCTTAGCCTTGTCCTTGTTTCAATACTGGGGATTGAACCCATGATCTCATCCACCTTAGGCAAGAGCCACAGCTACAGCCTTCTCGGACTTCTTTATATATCTATAGCCCCTTCTAGAAAACAGGGGCTGTCATACCCACCCCTAACTTTATCCTGGTTGTTGGCAGACTCGGAGGAGGAAACTGCCAACTTTCTCAAGCTGTGAATCAGCTGCCACATGCTGGGCCCTTGAGCACCAGGGTCTCTTCATCCCTGCACCTTGTCTCAGACAGGGCTTTCTGTAGCCACTCTAAAGTGAGAAAGCCAGAGAAGGGCTAGGAAAGGAGTATTTGAGGGATTAAGCCCCAGGCGTCCCACTCACATCTAGGGCTCTCTGCAAAGCTAACTCAGAATTAATCCACATACTCAGTGAGCTTTTGTTAGACATCCTTACACAGACAGCCATGCCAAGTACTGGGGTTACCAACCAGCAAGCAAAGAACTTCCCACTGAAGGGTCCTCTAGTCCAGAATTAGCAAATTCAAGGCAGAAATGACCAACAGTAGCCGGGATGCCTTCAAGGACAGCTGCCTCTTAAAACAATGTGAAGAACAGAGATACCCAACAAAATCCTACCCGGGGTCTCCACTCTTTAGATGACCAGGGCCACTCTATTCCCACTCTCCCACGTGTCCCTGAACTACTCCAAAGCACTCCAATCAATTCCTATTTTGCCCCAACAAGCCATAAGTGGGTCTTTGGTTACTTGTGTGGGAGAAACCCTTGACAATACATTGCCCCCATCCTGATTTTCTCACTGTAACCCATGAATGGAGACCTCTGCCTGAGAGATGGCTCAGATGTGAATGAGCTTGTGGTGCCCTGGGGTCCTGCAGGCAGCAGATGCCTGATGAGTAGTAAGATCGCCCGCCAGTGCTCTGTCCCTCCCCGTAAGGTAGGACAGGTATGATCACCCTGGCGGGTTTTTCTGCTTTGTTTGTTTTGCTTTTAATCAGGGACACATTCAAAGCCATCAGAAGGATGATGGAGACAGCAAATCTCTACAACATGAGGGCATCTTATATGAAGAATATACAGTTTAGGTGCTGGGGACCGCTCAGTTGTTGAAGTGTTTCACACACAAACATGGGGCCCGGAGTTTGATTTGCAACACCCATTTTGGGGTGGTTGTTTGTTGTTTTGTTTTGTTTTGTTTTGTTTTTAAAGCCAAGTGTGATAACAAGAAGGCTGGGGTGATAGACAGGCAAGTTCAAGGCCAGTTAGGGACCCTGTCTCAAAAAACAAGGTGGATGACCCCTGAGGAACAATAACTAAGGTTGATCCTTTTCATGCATGTGCAGAGAGAGAAGGGGAGGGAAGGAGAGAGAGAGAGAGAGAGAGAAAGAAAGAGAGAGAGAAATACGCTCAGCGCATGGGTAGGGTCAAGAGTGCAGGTTCACAGATCCCTGGCTCAGAGACACAGTTGACTCATGTAGGCACCAGGCCCTGCCGTCACGTCTTCTCTAATACAAAACCTGATCATAGAACATAAGTAACAGACCAAGCAAAATACATTCTCATGCTCAAACCCAGCACCCTCAACACACTACTCTCCCCAAGCGATGTTCTGGACTACCCTTAAAACTCCTGCAAGGAGAAACTAGGGGCTCCATCCCCATGGGAAAGCTCTGAAGGGTCTGGTGTGAATTAGAAGGAAGATAAAAGCCTTGGTTTCCCAGCCAAAGAGTAGCAAATATTTTAGTTTTGTAAACCTAATGCGGTCTGAGCACAGCCATATATCACACCTTTGCAGCTGGAACAACAAAGCAGCTGTCAATCACACATAACAGAAATGAAGCCTTACTTATAAACATGGGCTGTGGACAGTTTGGCAAGTGTCTTAATTAGGTTTCTATTGCGGTGATAAAAAACACCTTAACCAAAAGCAGCTTAGGAAGGAAAGGGTTTATTTGGTTTATATATCTCAGGTCATAGTCCACTGAGCAAAGCCAAGACAGGAACCCGGAGGCAGGAACTAAAGCAGAGGCCATGGAGAAGTGCTGCTTACTGGCTTGCTCCTCATTGCTTGCTCAGTTTGTTCTCTTATACAGCTCAGGACCCAGGGGTGGCACTATACCCCCTCCACGGGCCAGGCATGCCCACATCAATCATTTAACAAGAAAACACCCTATAGCCTTGCCTACAGGCAATCTACCTGAGTCTCCTCTTTCTAGATAACTCTAGCTTACACCAAAATGACAAAAACAAGCAAACAAACAAGCAAACAAAAACATAATAAACCAACCAGGACAGCATGTGGGCTCAAGGTTGCCAATCCCCTTGTGGGTTTTGTTTCGAATCACGACCTAAGCCACAAAGCCACATCACCTGTCATGGCGTGAGGGACGCTGGTGACCAAGACCCTCTGGTTCTGCATTCTGACTCCCGTCTCTGGGTTCTGCATGTCCTTCACCAGTGCTTCAATCTGCAAGACAGAACAGAAAGAGCCTGTTGAATGGAAAAGTCATTCCAGAAGCTTCCCACAGTGCAAACAGGATCCGAAGATGCAAAGGGGACCCAGGGACTTCCAACCTGGCCCAGGAGCCAAACGGGCACTGAGCAGCTACGGGACAACCGGAACCACAAGTGAGTTCTGCAAACAGACACCGCCCTCGCTGGAAGGCCTCAAAGGGATGGATTCTGGCACAGGAAAAGTGTGAAGGCTCAAGGTCACACTGCCCTCAACAAGAAAGATTCCGGTAGACAGACAGTGAGGGAGGCATGGGTGGGGGGCAGTGCCCAGTGACTTTGGGAGACAGAGAACTGAGGGAGATGAGGTGCTGTTTGAAGTGGGAATGGCAGGCGGAGGTCGGGTCACAATTGGCTTTACACGCCATTCCTGAGTTAGGTTTTGGTCCAGCAGCTGTTTCTGGGGAACGTTTTAGAAAATGTGCCCATAATAAAGACAAGAACATGGAGGCAGAAAGAGGTTTTTCCAAAGTAGAAAAAGATGAGGTGGTCCATGGTCTATTCAGAGTTACTGCAACCGTCCAGGAAAGATTTCGAGAGGCTCCTTCCCTTGTCACCACACCCTCAAGTCATCCCAGCATTAGAGCTGATGAACCGCGGATTCCACTAGAACATTTTCTAGGATCCGTTTCTCACTTTTTCCTCTTAATATTTTGGGAGGTCTACTCTCGCCATCCTACTCAACGTTACAACTTTACACCCTCAGATCTCCTAGTCCCCAGTTGCTTTTTCTATAGCATTCAACTTCTAACACACAAGGCAATTGGCTTCCGCATAGTGTTTACATGGTGTCTCCCTTTGCACCTGGAAATTCGGCTCTTGGAGGCTGGTCCTTTTCTGCCGATGTCTCCTGCTGTATTCTGAATCCTGGGAGGAGTGTCTTACATGGAGGTCGTGCTAAACGCATCAGATACATAAATTAATAAGCAAAGGAAAGCAGTGTGGGGATGGTGGTTAGGAGACAGGGCTCTGAACACTCTGGTAAAGTGAGAAATGGCTGTACTAGTAAGAGATCAGGTAGCTGAGTGAGAGAGGCAGATGTGATGCCAAGGTTTGTGATCTATCTGACCCGAGTAGGTCAGTTACCAGAAAAGAAAAATCCCAAAGAATGTTTAGGAATGTAGCTCTGTGTTAAAGCCCTGCCTAGTGCTATGGAGGTCCAGGGTTCAACCCCCAGTGACTTGAGGGGAAGTAGAGGAAGGAAGGGTGAGGAGAGGAGAGGTTAAGAGGAGAGAAAGGGGAGAGGGAAAGACAGAAGCAGGCGCATCATTCCTGCTCTGGCACGCTTGGAAAGGGCTGCTGGGAGTCACACTATCTGGAGAGGACTGCCCTGAGTACAGAAAAAGCAAGAGTCAGGAGACAGATTAAAAAGCAATGAATATCCAAGAGCGTGCTGAAGCCAAAGAAAGTGAACAAACAGTCCGAGGGAGCCTGAAGCATAGGAAGACGTCATAAGACTTTTCATTGTTAAGACTGTTTTATCTTCTGCCGGGCGTGTTAGCACATGCCCGTAATGTCAGCATTCAGGGGAGAGAGGCAGGAGGGTCACAGCAAGTTCCAGGCCTGCCAAGGCTACACTGTGAGATCCTGTCTCAATAAAACCAAAATGAGGGCCAGGAAAATGGCTTAGCAAGCAAGGGCATTTGCTGCGCAAGGGTGGAGCCCTAGCTTTGATCCTCAGAGCCCCCATCGAGGTGGGAGGAGAGAACCAAACCCACAGGGCTGTCCTCTGACTTGCACGCAGATCACACAGCACTCATGCACAAATAATTAGCTTAGTTTTTACAAAGCCAATAAATAATATTTTCTGCAGAATATGGTGGCAAATGACAGTAACCCCAGCACTTGGAAGGTGAAGGTGGTAGGAGTGTTGCAAGTTCGAAACCAGCCTGGTCTACATAGTGAGTTCCTGACCAATCAGGGTTACATAGGGTTACATAGGGAGACTTTGTCTCAAAAAAATAAATAAATAAAATAACAACAACAAATATTTCCACTTGAAAAAAACTAAATGAAAATAAAACAAAAAAAAATGTTTTATACACTCAAAAGAAATGACCTAGATGTTTCTATTGGCATTTGTGGTTGATACTGACTAAAGGTTCCAAATTTCTCTTCCCTTGAGAAGTCCCCAATAGTAGAGAGACTACTCAGTCCCTCCCTAGAATCGGTGTTTCAGCAGGTATAGCCCTGGGCAATGTTGGGAAACCAAAGAACGACAGTGGGCCATACGCCTAAAAACTTAGCCTCTAGTGTAATCATCTCCCTGGCCCTCTGTGAAGATATTCCAAGATTCCAGAGGATGTTAAAACCACAGATAGTAGGGCTGAAAAGATGGCTCAGTGGCTAAGAGCACTGACTGCTCTGCCAAAGGACCCGGGTTCAATTTCCAGCACCCACATGACAGCTTACAACTAACTGTCTGTAACTCCAGTTCCAGGGGATCTGATGCCCTTATACAGACATACATGCAGACAAAACACAAATGAAATTTTAAAAACCCACAGACAGTACTAAACCCAGGATATATTAATTTGTCCTAAACATGCACAGCAATAATAAAGTTTAATTATATATAATGTACATATATATTTTTATATATTTATATATTATATAATATTATTATATTATAATATTATTATATAATATTATAATATTATATATTGTATTTATATATAATGTACATAAAGTATTATGGTATGGATCTGAAAAGTCCCTCCAAAGACATGTGTGCTGAAGGCTTGGTCGCCAAAGCTGTATAGAAGGGGAGGCTTTGAGAAAGTGATTGGATCATGGGGATTCTAACCAATGGGTTACTCAATCCATCTATGAGTTCATAATCTGACAGACTATTGGGGGTGATGGGAACTTAGGGGGTAGGAAGGAGTTGGAAGGTAGGGTCCTTGGAGAGATATCCTTGCAAGCTATATCCTATCTTATCTAGACCCTCTTCCCCAATCTCTTCTGTCTCCCTCCCCATTGAGTTCATTTGGGCTGAGGTTGATCCCAAGGTAACAATAGGAGATGAGGAGATATAAGGAAGACCATGTCCGAAAGATCATATGCCGCACTCCCAGAGCGAATCTTACAAGACAGGAAGAAGGTGAGCAGGAGGAAGATCAGATGGTAGATACAGGTCTCCCGGCTAAAGAGCAGCTGGAGCCACAAGCTCGTGAAGTGAACCAACTCGTGAGAATAAGGAAACCCCTCTGTCTTTCCCTGCTCCACAGCTCTGTACTGAGGCCTGGGAGCTGCTCACACCTGGACATACATACCCTAGGACCAGCCTGCACACATCCTCACTAACGCCCAAAGCAAGCTGCTCCCCAGTTCACTTGCTTCTTCTCAATTTAACAAACCTGATTCTATCACCATTGCCTTCCTGTGTCTTAACCTGACGACTTCTCCTCCAACACGGCGCAGCCGCTATGATAAACAGGGCTTTTTGCAACTTGAAGGTGCTTGTGGTCGGAAGCAAAATGAACCCCGAGTTCTCACTCCCCCCACCCTGGGAATCCTTTCTCTCTTAACTGAAGAACTACAGCCCATTTAAGAGCATGGAATTCCTTTCTCTTCTCTAAAATGGGACCACAGCAGTTTGTGCCTCCATGATACATATGGTTTGATAACAGTATGGCATCTAATGAAACAACTGTGTTAGAATGATCTATAGAAACATGTATGTGCATATGTACATGGTCTATAAAAAGAAAGACATATAGGGTGAATATCCCTTATCCAAAATGCTTGATACCAGAAGCGCTTTGAATTTCAGATCTGGGATATTTCCATATACACAGCACATCTCAGAGATGGAAACCTGTTATATCTAAACATAAAATTCATTTTATTGCATGTACTGCTTCTGACATGTGACCATAGGAATTTTTTATATTATTTTTTCACATGAACTCTTTTTGTGGTTATTTTTTTTTGGTTGTTGTTATTTTGTTTTGTTGTTGGTAGTGGTGGTGGTGGTATTTGCTTTTTGTTTTGTTTTGTTCTGTTTGTTTGGTTTGGTTTGGGGTTTGTTTGGTTGGGTTTTTTGTGTGTGTGTGAACTTTTTTGATTGTGGCACCACGCTGATCCTCAAAAAGCTCCTAATTCTGGAGTGTTTGGTTTCATATTTCTAGATTGTTTTAATTAGGGGTGCCGAAGCATAGCTGCCATGCTTATATTCATTTATATTAGTAGCATGCATGTAATTAATACATTTTTGGAACTTAGCAACAGGTCTAGGCTTAGATACCCAGGGATAAAAAATCCAACTTTGTAGTCAGAGACCAGTCATTTGTTTCCTGGCTGCCCAGACCTGAAATAACCACACAGAAACTGTATTATTACAGCACTGCTTGCCAATCACTTAAGCATATTGCTAGCTAGCTCTTGTATCTTAAGCTGACCCATTTCTATTAATCTGCGTACCGCCTACCTGTAAGGTTCCATTTGTCCAGTGTCTGTCTCCTGCAGCGGCTACCTGGCCTCTCACTGACTCCGCCTACTCTCTCCTCTTTCTGCTTGGAACTCCTGCTTTGCCCTATTCTGTGCTGCAATAGGCCCAAAGCAGCTTCTTTTTTAACCAGTGGTATTCACAGCAAACGAGGGGAATCCCACATCACAGCTCCACCTCTGAAACAAATGCAGGTATTTATTGAGCACTGGGAGGGTACAAAAAAGTGAAAGCTATACCCTTAGACAGCAGGGATACACCACTAGTCCTCAGAGAGGGACAGAAACAGTTACCCGAAAAGGAGTTTACTAGCGCACCAAAGCAAAACGTCTGGGTGCTGTGAGGGCCCAGCTCAAAGCGCTGCTCCAGTCCAGAAGTGAGAAGTCTTGAGTAATTGCTAAATCCGGGGTCAGTGGTAGAGCACACACTCACCCTAAGTGTGACACCCAGAATCCAAAACAAACACACGCAAAGCTGAAGTCGAACATTTTCTTGGTTTATTTGACTCTCCATAAACTAAAGCCTACCATCCATATCATCGTGGGGATACCGCAAAGATTCAACGTGGTTACGCATTGGAAGACTTAGGATACACTGTAGTATTTACAAGATCAAAATTACACACTGAATTACAACCCAAAAAAATAAGGACAATGCTGGTGGTTTAAGAGCTGGGAGAGGAAGGTGACTACCAAGAGTCTGCAAAGAGGACGGGCAGAATTGCCCTTAGTCGTGAAGACCAGGCTGCACCCCAACAGGCTCATGGCAACGAAGAGCACTGAGCCTCTACACAACGACATGGGGAGGCTGACACCTGTACTCTGGTGATCACAATGCTGCTTCGCAGTGGTATAGGCATTGCTCAACAAAATTAAAATCGACTTTAAGGATCTCTGTGATCCAGCCATTCCACCCCCAGATAATCATGTAAAGGAAATGAAATCAGGATCTTGAGAGGAAATCTGCACCCCACCCCCAAGTTTACTCCTTCATTATTCACAATGGCCAAGATGAGGAAAGTATGTAGGTAGCTATCAATAAGTTAAAAGATAAGTAATATGTCATGTACACATGCCAGAAGACAAGGCTGCAATAGTTAAAGATTCGGTTGAGCAGTGTGGACATAATTCATCTTGGTAAATGGAAGAGGTCGTACATAAATGTAGATAGGCACACATATGAAGAACCGTTTAAAGGCAAAGGCAGCCTATAGACTGCTGGATGCCAGGCACTAAGAGGAGAAATGGGGATTTGCTAATTGATGGATATAAAATTTCAGCTAAAGAGAGGAAGTCCTAGAAATATGCTGTACAAAGATTGGATCCTTCTTGTTAACTCTGCACTGTGCACATAAAAATTTAAGCCAGATCTCATGTAAAGTCTTACCACAATAAATAAAATTAAAAATAAAATAAAGAGCGAGACTAACCCAGCCACCGCGGAGGTTAGAGATCATCCAGGGAAGCCCCTGAACTGCAAAGTTCTCCCCGCTACCACCCCCTCAGCCACCTTGCTCTGAAGCCGGAGGGCCCCCACTTCTCAAGAGCGTGGGGCCTATGACCTCATTCAGCACTGAGGGGTAGCGAGGTGCTTTCATCTTTGTTGCAAAATTAGCATTTGCAGCTAAACGACCCATCCAAGACACAGTCCTGGGAATCAGGGGTGCAGCCAAGGCCAAACCTGAAGGCGAGAGGCCAGCAGCATCAGGGATTGCCTCTATACATTCTGCCTGCAAAGACATCTGCCAAGCTCACAGTACCATCAGGAACAGAAATTGCATTCCAGGGACTGGGTAGATGACTCAGCCTATAAAGTGCTAACCCACAAAACCACGAGGACCCAAGTTCAATCCCCAGAACCACCATCCATGTAAAACTCTGGGCATGTAATCCCAGAGCTGGGAAGCCAGATTCCCCAGCCTATCCTAACGTGTGAACCCCAAGTCCTAGTGAGAGACCTCAAAAGCAAGGTGAATGGGTCCTGCGGAGCAATACCCAAGGCTGACTTCCAGTCTCTATACATATGCACATATATACAAACACACACACACACACACACACACAAATTTATCTGTACACGCGCACACACAAACGCATCTGCGCGCGCACACACACACACACACACACACACACACACACACCACTACATTTCAGATCCACCCAGATTTCAAGCCTTTGGCCTTTAGTGAGGTAAGACCTTGGCAATGTCTCAGGCCAGAGGGGTCAAGTAGCAGAGACGAAGAGAATGAGAGGCCCCAGTAGAGGTTGTGGACGGGGCTGGGAGAAACCTGCAGCCAGCGGAGCTGGTCAGGGGACCAAGGAAACCATATGAATAGAAAGGTGTAGAAACGTGGGAGGGGATCATAACATGTGACGCAATATTCTTATATGAGTGTGACTTCCCAGGGTTCTGAACTGTGCGTCTCAGACACTCAAGAGTTCTCTTCAGTTTTCTGAAGTCAAAGCCCAAGACCCCTTTCTCCCATGTTAGCCGCAAAACTGAAAGGCCAGATTCACTTAAAGTGTGTGTGTGTGTGTGTGTGTGTGTGTGTGTGTGTGTGTGTGTGCATGCGTGCATACACACATGTATGTTTGTGTGTGTAGGTGTATACATTGTGAGGCTAAAGAACAACCTTGGTTCTTGCCCCTCAGACACACTCACCTTGTCTTTGAGGTTCTCTCGCTCACCAAGCATGTTGAGTACAGAGTCCGGGGAATCTACCTGTCTATGCCTCCCCTTACAAATTACAACTGTGTGTCTCCACATCTGGCTTTTTTTTAAGGTGGGTTTTGGGTATGAAACTCAGGTCCTCACACTTGCAAACCAAGCATTTTACTGACTGAGTTATCTTCCCCACCCTTAAAATCATTTTGTTAAATGAAACAAAGTTGTTTCGTGCAAACGTGGGCCCACAAACTGGAGAAGAGGCCAGATCCCACCTTAACAGTTAGAACCCGAATGTCGCCAGCAGTCTTTGCATTAAAAAAAAAAAAAAAAACTAGTTATTAAGAAATTGAAAATAACCATCAGAGGAGGAATAATGAGAGCTATTTTAAAAGTCACAATGAGGGAGTCAGATTTCTTTCTAGCAGGTGTGACAGTCTTCACAAAAAGGAGAAGCCCGTGGGAGGGGGTTCATCACACTCGCCCCAGGGAAACATTGTGAGAAGTTCAGCACACTGGGATTCCAATCAATTTTTCTCACTTTCCCCCTCAGAAATCCCTCTGAGGGGTCTCCCCCAACACTTAAAACTGACAGAGTTTTTCAGCTGGTGGTGCCAGCTCTGAGAGACTGTTAGAGGTTGAAGACTATTCCTCAAATTCATATGTTGAAGTCTTCAGCCTCACCATGCCTGAATATAGTTGATTTGAGAACTGGGATCTTTTAAAGAGATGGTAAGGGCCGGGTGTGGGAGGAAATGCACGCAGTTCCACCCCAGTGCTCCACAGGCAGAGGCAGGAGGATCAAGCAGCTGGAGCCGGCCTACATAACACAGCAAGACCCTGTATTAAAAAACCAAGGGCTGGGTCTGGCAAAATGGCTCAGTGGGTAGAAGTGCTTGCAACCCAGTCTTCCAGCCCAAGTTCAGTTCCTGAGAGCCATACACTGTGAGGAGGGAACTCTCTCCCAAAAGTTGTCCTTCTGCTTCTACGTGTGCGTGGAGTGAAGGTGCACCTCCACAAATAAACTAAAAACAAATGTAATAAAAAGAATATTTTTAATGGAAAGAACAAACCAAGGACTAGTGGAAGAGCATGACCTAGCTTTCATAAAACCTTGGATTCAGCCCCAATGACCACCACACAAGCACACACACACACACACACACACACAAGGGGGGGGGTAGACCAAATGAGGTCATATGCACAGGTGCTGCTCCCAGATAACTGGTGTCCTTATGAGAAGAGGATTATGCCCTAGCTGAGAAGATGGTATAAGGACAGAGAACAGCTATCTACAAATCAAGAGGAGGGACGTCAGAGGAACCCACCCCTGCTGTGGCTGAGCTCGGATTTCTAATCTCAAGGACTATGAGAAAGTGTGTTTCTGTTATTTAAATCACTCAGCCTGCACGGGGCTTCCGCTGTACTACTTCACACTGCCCGAAAGATTGGCTTCCCAGCGCCTCTCAAGATAAAGAAACATCAGTCTGGTCTCGTTCCCAGGCAACACAGAAACACCATAAAACCAGGCCACTACTGGGCCCCTGAATGACCCTGAGTTGGCCTCCGAGATGCACATGTTTCAGGCTGAAACTTGGCTGCGGGTGAGCCAGGGACCCATGGCATCATAAAGGGATCCGAAACGATGGCTTTGATGGCTCTGACATCCCACCTACCACACCCACGCTGCTCCTCAAATTAAGGAGCTGTCACTCACAGGGGAAGATCTCAGGGGCAGGAATTTTCCTTTGCACTGGAGAATGCTCCCAAGGGGGCAGTCATAATCAGTTCTTTCCTTTATTGAGTTGGGGAAAGTGACCCAAAACCACAGGGTTGTTTTCTAACCGAGGAGCGTGTGACCTGTGCCAAAATAAGCCATGCACAGCTCAACTCAATAGATTAAAGAATATACCAGCACCCTGTGCCTGGCCACTACATGGTAGTCTTGACCCCAAATATGGTTTACTCTCCACCTTCCTCTTAGATCATCAAGGCACTGCAGGCACACCCAAGCTAAAGACAGCAGTGGCCAGCTTCTATTTGATTCTGCTTTTGTGTCTGCACATCCGCACACTAAATCCTGTCCCATTGGAAAGTCCTCCACCCCACTCTGGCTATGGTCTCTGCCTTAGCTGCTCCACAGTCTTCAGGGTGTTCTCCAAGATTATCCTCCTAAGTGATGAGCTTAGGTAGTCCACTCATGTCCATACTGCCCCTTAAATTAAGAAAGAGTGTCCCATGGGCATTTTGGTGGGATCATTATTTGTTGGTGATGTGTCCAGCGTATGGTAGAGTACTAATTAGTATTCCAGATAGTAAAATCCCAAATTTGGGGTACCCACAATATATCCCGATTGCTGCCCAGTGTCCCCAGGGGCCACTATTTCAAATGTATGTTCCATCCACCTAACAGCTCTTCTAGAAAGACTAACGCTTGGGTTGGGGATGGATCTAATTGGTCGGGTGCCTGGATAAACCCTGGTTTGACTCTCAGCAGCACACGAGCTGGGTATGGTGATACACCTCTGTAATACCAGCACTTGGTGAGATGGAGGTAGGAGGATCAGAAGTCTGCAGGTCATTCCCCACTTAGGGATTCTAGGCTAGTCTGGGATACATCAGCCCCCTGGCTTGGTGTCAGCATTTCCTGAGACGCAGCCAAGTATCAAGACACACTCGAGCTCTCTCATCGAATCACCCCCCCGTAGCATGTAAACTAACCCGCCGTATTCATCTCTGGTTTTAAAGACATCAAACGGCATCTCATTAACACAGGAAGCATCAGAGCTTCACCATGTCACATGACGCTCCCCAGCTGTGAGCCTTTCTTACCTCCCGCCTTCCCATCCACCCACCCACCGCAACTCCCACCCATGCCCTATCTGGCCTGGTGATCCAGCCTCAAGGAGGTCTTCCACACTGACAGGCTATCCTACATGTCTGTATTTTTTACAAGCCTAAGATGTTGCTCATCTTCCTCTCTTCCTGGAAAAAAAACAGCATTATAATTTTTCCTAACTTGCTCACGAGCTTCCTTGGAAACCTGACTCTCCCCATCCCAGGTACAGCTTACTTCTTCTCCCCACACGGGTGCATCCTCCAGCAACGTTCTGCCACAGCCATGCGCAACATGTGTCTCCTTGTTTATTAATATGTCTATCTCACTGGACCCAAAGCTCCTTGGTGTCCCTGGCGCTGTCACTCAGTGCTTCGTTTGTATATCAGAGACAAAGGATGGCATGAGAGAGTGATACCTTCCTCACGGCTCCGTCTCTTGATGCCTCTGCTTCTCAGTCCCTGCTAAGCAGAAGGGAGATGCCAAGAAGCCACAGAGAAAAGCCAAGTCACACTAACAGAGGGCTCTTTGCCATGACATCGAGGAATCCCCGGGTCACTGGCAAGTGATGATGGCCAGGACGGTGGACTATGGCAACATCGATGGTATATGGACCAGAACCACAATAAGGGTCTATGGGGCCACAGCGACTCATGGATGCTCTTCAGCTTCACCACGTGCTGTCAGCTAATCCCACAGTAAAGGTCCTGGCACATGGGTCTCCACCTTTCTGTCACGCTTATCTTTTTGACCAAGGTCTCGCCACTCACTACGTAGCTTGTGATAGCTAGGTTTTATGTCAACTAGACACAAGTTAGTGTCATTTGGAAAGGAATCTTAATAAAGAAAATAGGCCTGTCTATAGGGTATTTTGTTGTTATTAAGGGTTAATGCCAGGAAGGTCCAGCTCACTGTAGGGCAGTGCTAGCCCTGAGCCGGGTCCTGAATGCGATAAGACATCAGGCTGAGCAAGCCCTGGGAAGCAATCCCACGTGCATTGCTCTCTATGGCCTCTTCTTCAGTTCTTGCCTCCAGGTTTCTTGCCCTGACTTCCCTCAATGATGAACTGCTACTGGAAGAGTTAAGATAAAGCAAACCCATACCTCCTCACGTTTCTTTGGTCACGGTGTTTATCACAACCATAGGAACCCTAACTAAGACAGTGGCAAGGCTGGCTTTGAGCTTCTGATCCTCCTGCCTCCACCTCCCAAGCGCTGGGAGTCCAAGCAAGCACCACCTATAACCAGTGCGCATGATGCGGAGGAGTAAATCCAGAGCTTCATGACACTGAAACAAACATGCTACTGGACTGAGCCACATACCCAGGCCTCAGCACACCTTGAACAAGACCTGATTCCATCCCGGACTGAGTAGCAACTGGGCTAAAGGGCATTCTCATGTAGGACACTGCATTGTGAAGATGCGACGACCAGAAACCCTTGGACTCACGGGAGGACGAAAAGGTCCCCCTGAAAAAGCATTATTTTCCCTGCCATTTCCAGGGTGTCTGGAGTTATGAGGGGTTACAGAGACCCTTAAATTGACTTGCTCGACTCAGGGGAAATGGAGATAGCTCGTTGCTCATCTGGCTCCCCTCAGTGGTCATCTTGATCACCAGGCAGCCATGCCACTTGTCTGGTCCAAATGTTGCAATGGCTCCTCGGTGTAGGAAGGGGATCAAACTGCCTTCGAGGCATCCTAAGGGCTCATCATTGTCCCCTCTGCCTCCTTCTACCTTTCTGTCCCCTCCTGTGCTTTAAAATATGTCTGCTACAGAAGAACATACCCTCAAACTCACCAGATTCCGTGTCTTTGTGCCTCCGCACCTTGAGAACATATTGTTCTCTGCTCTCTCTCTCTCTCTCTCTCTCTCTCTCTCTCTCTCTCTCTCTCTCTCTCTCTCCCTCTCTCTCTCTCTCTCTCTCTCTCTCTCGTACTCCCTCTGTCTGTCTTTCTCTCTTTCTACATCTCTGTCTCTCTGTCTTGCTCTCTCTCTCTCTCTCTCTCTCTCTCTCTCTCTCTCTGTCTCTCTGTCTAGACTCTCCCATTTATCCTTCCCTTCTCATCTTTGTGTGTCTCTCTAGCACACAGGCTTCTCACAAGCTCCTCACCTGCCCTACACCATAGGAAAACTCTGCCCCCTGTATCACACCTGCACAGACAGGCCCACTCCTGTATTGTTTCCAATTGGAAACAATGGTTGTATGACTGACAAGTCGCCTAACCTTTTTGAGCCTCAGTATCCTTCTCTGTAAGGGAGAGTAGCCACTGTCTGACAAATAAATGAGATAATGTGTGGGAAGCTTCAGCCACCTTGGACACAGCACACATCATAACATACAGTGAATGGGTGGGGAACGGTACCTGCACCCGGGTCCACATTCTGCTGGTCCAGGCCTTCCTCTAAAAGTCTGATTGTCTAGCTCAGGGGAAAATGGCTAAGGATCTCCTACAACAGGTTCTGTAGGGCTCTACCCTGTCTAATGACCTAAGGGGTTCTGTGATCCAACCCAGCACCCAAGTGTACACCAGACAGGATCCTTGCCAGCACAAGGCATGCAGGAAGCAATGTTGTGGGTGAGGAGGACAGAGTCCGTAGAACCAGAGAGGGAAATCACTCTTGCTGGAATCAGAAGAGCCTGCTTCACAGATGGGTGGGAGTCGGGCAGAGGGGGAAAGGGATGTTCCCATGGATGTCTGGAAGGGTATGAGGTTCCTACAGAAACGAGAACATCCATGAGTGGCCACTCTGAGTGCCTGGCTGCTGTGCTCTACTCTGGGAGGGCAGGAGTGGAAATTGGGTGAGAGGTAGAGCCAGAGAGATAGTGGACTCGGGACTTAAGAAACCAGGCTGCAAAAGGGGGTACCATATCCCATGAGCCCGGGAAGCCAACAGGGAGGCACGTGAAAGAGGTCACTCGGTTTGGGAGAGAAAAACCAATGTGTATGAAGGACGCCACAGAAGAGTGGGGAGGCAATGAGGTTCATACAGCTGGCTGAGAGCAGAGCCTGTGTGGAAGATCAGGCTTGGGCAGGGATTAGGGTAGAGGGAAATGGGAGATGAAACAGAGGGGAGGGGACTGGGGATGGGGGCGAGGAAGGCTGGGTGGAGGTAGGTATGCTAAGATGGGGGGCATGGCGGTGTGGAGAGCAAGACTCCACTCAGAAAGCCGAGGGAAAGGAGGCTTTGGGATTCAATGAGAGTGAGTGCTCCAGACGAGTACTCTGAGCCTCCAAGCCAGCCCCATCTTGCATGGGAGGAGAAGACAGTCCCGGGGCACAATCTGATGCTTTACTTTTGAACGGCAGACTTCTTGTCCTTTTAGGAGCTGGGAGCTGACTGTTTACGCGTCGGACTGAGACAATATTGCTTTCTGTTCTCGGCATGACCCTCACACCTACCTACCTCTGCTACCTGGCCTTCCTGAAGACAACTAGGTATGACGAATGTCCCATGTTCCCAGGACCTGTCCTGCTTTTACCATCTTGTAGATTAGGCAGTTAGTCACCAACTGCACCCAGTTGCTAAGCCCCAGGGGCTTAAGGCAGGACCCAGCTTGTCACAAAGCATTGGGCTAATTCTGCTCAATAGGATAATCCTATTTCACACTGCACCGTGAGTGGCGTGAGCCAGAGGTGGGATAGACAAGTGACCTGGGACCTAAGCCCCTGCATGTCCCTTCCCACGCTTTCTAACTCAAAAGCCCAGAACAAAATGAACCACTTTGTCCCCAGACACATCACCCCATAGGTGCGTTCCACCTCCCCCATGTCCATCGTGAACAGACACCCTGTGCTGGCCATTTGCCATCCACAGGAAAGGGTTCAGACTGTACAGAAAATACACAGATTGTCATCCTCAAAGGGGGGGGGGGCTCTCAAACCCTCAGATCACAACATTTCCCTGGTCTTTTACACACACACACACACACACACACACACACACACACACGGGGGGGGGGGGGGAGATCCTACTGTTCAGTATTGGGGAAAATGCTCGAAATATTCTTAGTAGCTGATACCTTGTAACAATATCAGCTCTCTCAAATCCCCGCGCAGCCTCAAGCACCCTCCCTCTGTGAGTAACAGGTTGTTTTCGGCCTCCAGCCCGACCATCACGGCTGCATTCAAATTCTTAGTATAAACAGTTTACGCGAAATCATTACAGTTTTTAATGCAACACATATAGCAAAAAAAAAAAAAAAAGTCATGTAGTACAATTGAGTCAGCGTGAATCCACCTAGAGGGACGTCTTCTGCCCCTGCCAACTTTCTCTGGACACTCCACATATTGGGTCCCCGCCACCTGCCAGGGTCCGGTCAGATGGGGACACCCGGGGTTACCTTTTGGAGAAAAGCCATCCTCGGCCATGTACTGCTGGCCTTGGTGTCGGATCGTCATTCTGGACCCTGGATGAATTCACGACCACAACACGACTGGGAGCGAAAAGGGAAAACCCCCAAGTTCACAAGCCAGCCTGGGCGTGGACCGGGAGGCGCCGAGAGCTGAGCGCGCAGGGCCCAGGATGCTCGCCACCCCTCGACTCTGCCCTCGCACCCGCCGACATGCAAAGCAGCTGGAATTCGCGCCAACCAATCAGCGAGCAGCGCCACGCGCTCATTAGCATGCACTGCGCGGGCTCCCACTTGCCACCAGGGGGCGGCGTCCCGCTCCACCTGGACCAAGCATCAGGAAGGGCCAATTAGGGATGCTGAAACTAGAGCATCTGTCCCAAGGTGTGTGAGCCTGCTAACCTAAGAGGAGTCTGTACAGAAGTGAGACGAAGCACTCACCAACAAAGCACACCGGAAACGGGACTTTCCCGTGACGGCTTGCAGAAGAGTTGGGCATCCTTGGATAAGTTAACGTTAACAGTTTCTTCATGGGAGAAGTAACATTTTTTTAAGTGTATCCCAAAAGTTCATTTTATTGATATCTGACAAAGGCAGAGCCTTGGGCAGAGGTAGGAACCAGCCTCTTACTCTCCTCCATCAGTCTCTGAGACTCCACCCAGCAGACACTCCCACTTCACCAGGCCTCAGAGAAAGTGAAATGACTCAAGGGCCAAGGGCCGGATGTGCTGCTTTCACGGGAGTCTGCTGATGCTGAGACAGAGGGCAGGGAGCATCTGGAGTTCCACCTATTTAGTTCCACGAAAACAAGCACAGGCCAGAAGAAGAGAGAAGACACCGTGGGCTGCACGTAACTAAGTCTTTATTGCTGTGTCTCTGGATTTGTAGGCCTCTCCCCGACTTTTCAGCTCCCGAACAATTCCTTGGGGCAGGCGACCAGTGACTGACACAGCATATACACCTGGCTTAAAGTTACTGACTCGTTGCCACTTGGAGACCCAGCTGTCTTCTGGGCTCATCATCGCGATGATCCCATCGAATGAGGAGCTTGTGCAGTCATACACCATCTCTCTGTTGCCCTTCATTTGCAGGTAGGCTTCACAATTGTCACAGCCGTCATATTCAAACTGGTCTATGGTCTTGACTAACGAGCACAGCAAACAAGCCCGCAGATGCCGCAGGTCCTTCGGCAACGTCTCCAGGGCCAACCTCCGAGAAGTAACATTTTAAACAGGTTCATGATATCTGGTATAAGCGTCCATCAAGCTTTTAATAGATAGATGAGTAGCGCTGGGGTTGTTCTTAAATAAATATTTAAGAAAAAAAATTAGATGTGGACTTTTATTTATTGACCCAAAAAGTAGACAAGGGGGGAAGAAGCAGCCGGGTGGTAGTGGCACACGTCTTTAATCCCAGCAAGTCTCTGAGTATGAGGCCAGTCTGGTCTACAGAGCAAGTTCCAGGACAGCCAGAGAGCTACACGGAGAAACCCTGCCTCGAAAAAAGGTCGGGTGGGGTGTGGCCGGAAGTGAGGAAGGCAAAGGAAGTCTGCATGTACTCTTTAGTATGTATCCTTAGGAAAATCACATTTTATTTCTCACTCCTGCTGATTGCATTGGTTTGTCCTTAATAGACTTTTAAGAGTACTTTTAAATTAAGCTAAAAATTGAGCAGATGAAGCAGAATAGAGGCCTCCAGAGTATCCATTCACTACATGCATCCATAGCCTCCCCTATGCCAATTGATGGGCCTATACTAACACATAGCTAGAAAACGAAAGGACAAAGCCCCTGATTAGTCATCAGGACCTTTCCAGCTTGGTCATGTCGTCGAGTACTTTCTCCTGTCTACACAAGCAGGATGGACATCCAGTGTAGCATGTAACATGTTTAACTTGGAAGAGAACAAAGAGATTTGCCCTAGTGGGGCTCAATCAACTCCCTGTAGCATATAAGTCCTTATCCATTTTTTTCTTTCAGGCCAGATTAACTTGTAAGAATATGTTGAAAGCTATGGACACTCTTGGAAAGCATGCTTACATACATATTCACATAACACTGACTCGGGTTTGCAAACAATGTCAAAGGGCTCATGGCTGGTTGCCTTGCAGCCCTTTCAGGAACCCCTTCACTGGAGAGGATTTAAGCTCTCCAGGGGTCAGTTGGTGCAGAGGACCAGAGCTCCTGCCAATCAAAGCAGACCTCCAAGAAGTGTGTTCCTTCTATGGGCCAGGATCCCAGGAAAGAGCTGGACTATCTTGACTTTTCTTCATGGAATGTCTTCTGGGGTTAACGTTACACAGAACACACATAAGCAAACCAAGTCCGAGGTTCCTCCCAGCACCAGCATGCCTTAATTCTATAATTTCTGAGTAGAGAAAATAGAAGTGACTTCCTGGAATGAAGGATTGGGAACTTAAATTGTCCAGGAATAAATAAGGGCAAAAACACAAGGAATTGTGCTCAGTTCTAGACTAGAAGAGGTCTTAGTCTGTCCCTGTCATTTCTTCTACTATCAGGGTTCCCTCTCAAGCAATCACATTTCAGAGTCCCTTCCCTAGCTCCCTGGACCAGAGATGCTCAGAAGTTCTGCCAGAGGCCACGCCCCAGCCTGTGATGTGCTTCCACAAAGTTTAAATTGAGCTTGTTAGATTATTACCTTTGCAAATGTCAACTAAGGTCAGATTAAAATCAAGACAAGAAGAATCTGAGGTGAACTGCGAGCTGAATTTAGAAGGAGGTAGAAAGGAAAGATGAGCAGAGGAAGCCAACAACAACAAAACTAAGAAGAGGAACAGTACAGACGAGAGCAACAGAGGGGCCGTGGGGCAAGTGAGAAGTCTGTCGGGGGCACAGCTGGGACGGAGCCTTCCCGAGGGCAAGGGTGTCTTTGTGAATCTCCTACATAGCTGCATCTCGGTGCCTTGCTGTCAAAATGATCCAATGTGTAATTTGATAGTAAAGGTTTAGGTAATGTCCTGGAAAAGAAATAGACGTCATTAACCTATTTAAACAGCAATTATATCATATGCCAGGCATTGCACTGAAAAGTCTGGTATTCAAAGCAGACCATGATCCCATCTCTATCGCAAGGAGCTTCCAGTTTCATGAAGGAAAAGAATTGCATCAAACCAGTTTAAAATGCAATTAGACATGTCATAAGCCAGATGACACGATACAGGGCTTTAGAAAGACCTTGCTGAGTGGAAGGCAAATGTAATTGGGGAGGCAGTCCAGAGAATGGGGTTTTAAAGGAAAAGGGGGAGTCAACCATGACACAGGCAAATGAAGACACCAGAAGAAAACAAGAAAGGATACAGAAGCAAGAGTCAGCATTATTGGAAGGTGGCAACAAGGAGTTCGCTGAATCCCAGATCACAGTGGTGATGCGGGTTGGAGGGGCTGGGGCTGGGGTGGAAGGGAAGGGGGAGAAAGGGGAGACACTAAATGATAAAGTGTTCTGTACTGGGAACAGCCCCATGGGTAAAGCATTTGCTGTGCAGGAATGAGACCCCTGAGTTCAATCCCCAGAAACCCACATTTTTTTTTTCAAGAAAAAGGAACATGAAAGTATTCTGCAGCTCCAGCATCGGATGGAGACAGGAACCCCTGGGGATTCCTGATCAGCCAGCCTAGGCTATTCACCGAGCCTCAAAGCCGTGAGAGAACCAATCTATTATTAATTATTATTATTATTATATTATTATTATTATTATATTACTTTTTAAAATACCAATCCAAATTCCCACTTATAACTCTCTTCCCCTCCCTTCCCACGCCCTCCACACACACCCTCCCTCCCACCCCCCCCCTCCAATCTTAAGAGAGAGCAAGGCCCACTGCCCTGTGGAAAGTCCAAGGCCCTCCCCCCACCACATCTAGATTGAGCAAGCTATAAATCAAGAGAACAGGATCACAAAAAGCAGAGTACATGCAGTAGAGACCAATCCCAGTGCCGTGTCATTGGCCATACAGTTTGCTCCAACTGTCAACCATATTCAGAGGACTAGTTTGATCCCATGATCATTATTCCCCATTCCAGTTAGAGTTGGTGAGCTCCCATTAGCTCAGGCACATTGTTCCAGTGGGTGAACCCCTCGTGATATTGACCTCCTGCTCATAATCTCACTCCTTCAACTCTTCAACTGAACCTTGGGAGCTCAGTCCAGCGCTCCGATGTGGTTCTCTGCCTCTGTTTCCATCTGTTGTTGGATGAAGGTCCTATGGTGATATTTAAGATAATCATCAGTCTGACTACAGGGCAAGGCCAGTTCAGGCACCCTTTCCTCTGTTGCTCAGGGTCGTAGCTGGGGTCATCCTTGTGGATTCCTGGGAATTTTTCTAGAGTCAAGATTCTCACTAACCCCAAAAAGGCTCCCTCAATCAAGATATCTCTTTCCTTGCTCTCATATCTGTCCTTCCTCCATCTCAACTATCCCATTCCCTCAAGCTCTCCCCAACCCTCCCCTTCTCCCCTCCTCTTCCCCTTCTCCCGTTCCTTCTACCCCCCAACCCTATACTCCCAAATTGTGTCAGACGGTCTTGTCTGCTTCCAATTTCCAATTGAATCTATATATGTTTTTCTTTGGGATCACCTTATTAGTTAACTTCTCTAGGATCATGAACTATAGTCTCAATGGAGAGACCCAATCTTAAAAAACATCATGGGAGGCTCCTGAGGAAGGACACCCAAGGTTGTTCTCAGGCCTCTACACCTACACACATGAATGTCCACATCCACACACATCCTTCCCACACACAGACGTGCATCCACACAAACACATGTGCCCATGCACATATTTAAACACAACAAATCTTTTGAAAGGTGACCACCTTAATAGGAGTGGTGGTTACACTAGTAAATTCATCTATTAGCAATAGAATGACTATGTGGATCAAATTAGAACACATGGTGCTATATAATCGATACCTCAAAAAAGAGATCGACTTTCAAACCCAAAGTTATCTTGTAACAAGTCAGAGGGGCACAGAGCTAACAGCTAATCCTTCTGTGGTGCAGTTATAATGATTCTGTCATTGTCTTCTTCATCTCTATTATCTTGTGTCCTCCTCATTATTAAAAGAGTGTGATTCAGAGCCTAAACTTAGGTCACCATCCTAAATACTATGCAATGTAATCTTCAGTGCCATAAACCTTGTCTCCAGCAAAAAAAAAAAAAAAAAAAAAAAGCAACTATCAGTATGATGGTGTGTCATCCACACAAACTGCCATGTCCTTCAGCACCTAGGTCTAAGGTCATCTCAATAGAATGTCTGCAGAGTTCATTGCACTGTACCAAAGACCAGGGATATGGAACTTTAAAAAGACATGTCTCTCATCCTTGTGTTTCTTCTACAGTCTGGGAGAGAAGGTGGGACCTTCAGCGGTTTCTTTCCTTGGGGTGGCCATATCTGACGGCTCTGAAGCAGGAAGTTCCATGAAATAATTTCTTAGAAATGGCCCAGCATTAAATGAATCACTAGAAAATGTGGGAAAGTCCAGAAAGAAACATGTGTGAGAAGGTAGTCCCATTACCACAGCCCAAAGGAAGGCAAGAATTTAGAACTTTCTGGAAAAATCTTCCTCATTCAGGGCTTATTTGGAAACTGTTCTAGCCCAGTGGTAAATTCAATTCTGGGCTAAATATAATCCTGAATTACAAGCCCCATTTATCTTGTCTTTATTGCCCTAAAGTAAATGAATTTAGGAGCATGTTCTATAAAGCATGATTAGAAATGACAAAGGAGGACTGGAGAGATGACTCAGCGGTTAAGAGCGCTGGCTGCTCTTCCAGGGGGCCTGAGTTCAATTCCCAGCAACCACGTGGTGGCTCACATCCATCTGTAATGGAGTCTGGTGCCCACTTCTGGCCTGCAGGCAGACATGCAGGCAGGACATTGTATATGTAATGAATAAATAAATCTTTCTTTAAAAAAGAAATGAAATGACAAAGGAAAGGGGGACAAAATTACTCCTTACGTCCCTCCCTCCTTCCTCTAGTCAGAGTGCCCCTCTAGCTGCCTAGCAAACAAGTCCCCCTGGAACTTGTGACATCTATTAATATTTTTAAGTGAATTATTAATTTTCATTCTAGGAAATTTAGAATTATAGAATTTCATTATGTTCTGTGTTTGGATGTTATATTTATATATATACATATATGTGTATGTATGTATATATTGCCTATATGTGTGTATATATATATACATACATACATACATACATACATACATACGTACACACACACCTGGGTATCATGTGCATGTAGTGTCATTGGCAACCGAAAGAGGGCGACGTATTCCTGGGACTGAAGATACAGACAGCTGGGACCTGCCATGTGGGTGCTGGGGATCAAACCCGGGTCCTCTGAAAGAACAGCCAGTGTTCTTAACTGATGAGCCAATTCTCCAGCCCCTGTATAGAATTTTTATTGGCACTATGGAAAGATCTATTTTACAATGTAAAATAGACTGGTTTTAAGAAAGCCCATGGGGTGGCAAGGCTTCAAGATACAACATGTGTGCTGTAGTCGCTACTCTGCCTCTGACTAAATGGATAGCATTTTTGAGTGGCTTCATCAAGGTATAAGTGGTACACAATAAACTGCCCACATTTGAAAAGTATAACCAGGCAAGTTTTAACACATGCACAAAACAATACACACACAATCGAGGTAGGACATATATCGATTTACTCCCAAAAGTCTTCTTGTGGCTTCTCCCACACACCCGAATCGGCTTTCTGTTGCCATGGATGAGTTCCTGGTGACTTTGATCCAATTACCTAACCTCTTCCTCTCACCAGTAACAAGGAGGATCCAGGCTTGAATTAAAAAGAATCTTCAGGGGCTAGAGAGATGGCTCAGAGGTTAAGAGCATTGCCTGCTCTTCCAAAGGTCCTGAGTTCAATTCCCAGCAACCACATGGTGGCTCACAACCATCTGTAAAGGGGTCTGCTGCCCTCTTCTGGCCTGCAGGCATACACACAGACAGAATAGTGTTTACATAATAAAATAAATAAATATTTAAAAAAAAGAACCTTCAGTTTTAAAGCCTACGATGTCAATATTCCAAGTCAAATTCCTTTCTGAAATAAGCCAGACCCAAAGGATTGAGGGTGGCATTTAGTCCCCCCATAAAGTGAGCCTCTCTGAACTCAGACCACATAAGATGCTACAAGTCAGATCCGCAAGAGCTGAGCACTAAGCCAGGTGATGGTGGAGCACATTTTTATTATCAGTGCTCTGGAAGCAGAGACAGTTGGATCTCTGTGCATTCATGGCCAGCTTAGTCTGCACAGTGAGTTCCGGGACAGCTAGAGCTACACAGCAATACCCTGTCTCAAAAGTCAGAGCGAGGGGGGAAACTAACACTGGCATGCCACTATCGTGCCCGCCACAGTAGTCACAGAGGGACGGGCATGAGGGAGTGGGCAAGGGAGACAGGGTCAGGGACAGGAAAAGAGACCCTGGAAAAATTTACTCCGTGATGTTCCACACTTGCATTTATCATATTGAAACCCCTTTCTCGGCCTAAGGAACTAGCAATCCCTTAATATACATAGATTCAACTCACCTATAAATAGACACAGGCTAACAGACTGGATACAAAAACAGAATCCCATCATTCTGCTGCATACAAGAAACACACCTCAACCTCAAAGACAGACATCACCTCAGAGTAAAAAAAAAAAAAATCTAATCAAATGAACCTAAGAAACAAGCTGCTGTAACTGTTCTGATATCTAACAAAATAGACTTTGAGCTAAAATCAATCAAAAGAGAAAAAGAAAGACATTTCATATTAGACACAGGAAAAATCCATCAAGAGGAAATCTCAATACTCAACATCTATGCCCCAAATACAAGGGCACCCTCATATGTAAAAGAAACGCTTCTAAAGCTTAAATCATACATTAAACCCCTCACACACTAATAGTGGGAGACTTCAACACCCCACTCTCACCACTGGACAGGTCAGTCACACAGAAACTTAACAGAGAAATTAGGGAACTAACAGATGTTATGACTCAACTGGACTTAACAGACATCTGTAGAATATTCCATCCAAACATAAAAGAATATACCTTCTTCTCAGCACCTCATGAAACCTTCTCAAAAACTGACCACATACTAGGTTGTCCACTCTCTCCATAGATATATAAAATATAGTACTTGAGGTTCTAGCTAGAGCAATAAAACACCAAAAGGAGATCAAGGGGATACAAATCAGAAAAGAAGTAAAAATCTCACTATTTGCTGATGATATGATAGTTTACATAAGCTATTCCAAAAATTCTACCAAAGAATTTCTACAACTCATAAACAACTTCAGGATACAAGATTAACTCGAAAAATTCAGTAGCCCTCCTTTACACAGATGATAAATGGGCCGAGAAAGAAATCAGAGAAACATAACCCTTCACAATAGCCACAAATAACATAAAATATCTCATAGTAACTCTAACTAAACAAGTGGAAGACTTATATGACAAGAATTTTAAATCTTTGAAGAAAGAAATTGAAGAAGACACCAGAAAATGGAAAGATCTCCCATGCCTTTGGGCAGGTAGAATTAACATAGTAAAAATGGCAATCTTACCAAAAACAATGTACAGATTCAATGCAGTGACCATCAAAATTCCAGAAAAATTCTTCACAGACCTTGAAAGAATAATATTCAACTTCATATTGAAAAGCAAAAAACTCAGGATAGTCAAAACAATTCTATACAATAAAGTAACTTCTGGAGGCATCAGAATCCCTGACTTCAAACTCTACTACAGAGTTAAAGTACTGAAAACAGCCTGGTATTGACATAAAAACAGACAGGAACTGAATCAAAGACCCAGATATCAATCCACACACCTATGAACACCTGATTTTTGACAAAGAAGCCAAAAATATAAAATGGAAAATGGAAAGTATATTCAACAAATGGTGCTTGCATAACTGGATATCAGCATGTAGTAGAATGAAAATAGACCCATATCTATTGCCATGCACAAAACTCAATTCCAAATGGATCAAAGACTTCAATATAAAACTAGCCACACTGAACCTCATAGAAGAGAAAGTAGGAAGTACACTTGAACGCATTGACACAGACACTGAGAGAAACAATTAATAAGTGGAGCCTTCTAAAACTGAGAAGCTTCTGTAAAGCAAAGGACATGGTCAACATGGTAAAAAGGCAGCCTACACAATGGGAAAAGATCTTCACAAACTCCATATCAGAAGAGGACTGATCATCAAAATATACAAAGAACTTAAGAAATTGGTCATCAGAAGAACAAATAACCCAATAAAAAATGGGGTGCAGACATAAACAGAGAACTCTCAACAAAGAAATCTAAAATGGCTGAAAGACACTTAAGGAAATGCTCAACATCCTTAGCCATCAGAGAAATGCAAATCAAAACAACTCTGAGATTCCATCTTATACCTGTCAGAATGGCCAAGATCAAAAAACACTGATGACAGCTTATGCTGGAGAAGATGTGGGGTAAAGGGAACACTCCTGCATTGCTGGTGGGAGTGCAAACTGGTATAGCTGCTTTGGATGTCAGTGTGGCGATTTCTCAAAAAATTAGGAAACAACCTACCTCAAGACCCAGCAATACCATTTTTGGGTGTATACCCAAAGGATGCTCAATTGTACCACAAGGACATGTGCTCAACTATATTCACAGCAACATTGCTTGTGATAGCCAGAACCTGGAAACAACCTAAATGCCCTTCAACCAAGAATGGATAAGGAAAATGTGATACATATACATAATAATAATGACATCTTGAAATCTGCAGACAAATGGATGGATCTAGAAAACATCATATTGAGTGAGGCAACCCAGACCCAGAAAGACAATTATCATATGTACTCACTCATAAGTGGCATTTAAACATAAAGCAAAAAAAAAAAACAGCCTACAATTCACAAACCCAGAGAACCTAGGCAACAAAGAGGACCCTAAGAGACACATACATTTATCTAATCTACATGGGAAATAGAAAAAGACAAGCTCTCCTGAGTAAATTGGGAGCACGGGGACCATGGGAGAGGGTAAAAGGGAAGAGGGAGGAAGCAAGAGGAATGGAGAAAAATATATGCCTCAATAAAAACAATAAAAAATTTTAAGAAAAAAAGAAACCCCTTTCTCTGATCAAAAGTGCTCAATCTGAAAAGCATATATAAATAGGATGTATGCCAGCCTGTGATGCTTAATTTAAAATGTCAACTTAATCAGAACAAATAAGACCAGAGATTAGCACAGCATATGCCTGAAGGTATATATGATGGCATTTCTAAGAGAGGACTAGGTCATAAGATGTAACTGGAGGTTTCTCTCCTACTCACCAGTTCTCAAACAAACACACAGAGGCTTAATTACACATTGTTTGGCCTATTAGCTCAGGCTTATTATTAACTAACTTTCACAACTTAAATTAATGCATTTCTAATATTCTATATTAAAATATAGAATATATTATATATATTAATATATAGAATATATAAGAGGCTCGTGGCTTGTTACCTCACATCTTGCTTCTCCGGTGGTAGCCGAATAAATTTATTATAATGTTTTTTAAAACTGTGTCAGGTATTGTCACACCTATGCAAAAGTAGCTATTGCAATGTCCTCTGCTAGACCGACCCCAAGATCTTCCTGGCGTCCTCGGCATTTCTGTGACTCACACGGACTCCTTTAAGCCACCGTTTCCTTTGTAAGGAGCTGTGGTTGTTTCAATGAGAATGTCCCCCATAGGAAGTAGGTGGGGCCTCATTAGAAAAGTAGGTCACTGGGTGCATGTCCTTGGGGCTATTTCTTGTCCTGATCACTTCTGATGTCATGTTTTTCTCTCTACTTCTTAGCCTCCATACTATAAACATCTCTCCTCATTGCCCCTGCTATGATTTTCTGCCCAAGTGTACAGAGGCAAATGGACACAGCTAGAGCTCTCTGAATTCATGAGACAAAATAAATCCTTCCTTCTTTTAAAAGCTGTTTATGGGCCAACGAAATGGTGCAGTGGCGCCTGCTGCCAAGCCTAGCAACCTGAGTTGGATCTCTGTGACATACATGGCGGAGTGGAAGAACTGACTCCCACAAACTGAACTCTGACCTGCAAGTGTTTGCCATGCCACGCTTGAGTGTGCAAGCACTTGCACACACACGTACACATGCTAAATAAATTTCTTAAAATGTTTTTAAAAACTATGTCAGGTATTGTCACACCTATGCAAAAGTAGCTACTGCAATGTCCTCTGCTAGACCGACCCCAAGATCTTCCTGGTGTCCCTGGCATTTCTGTGACTCACACGGACTCCTTTAAGCCACCGTTTCCTTTGTAAGGAGCTGTGGTGGTTTCGATGAGAATGTCCCCCATAGGCTCATATGTTTGGTCATGAGTACCTGTGCTTATGTGGGTGCTGTTTGGGAAGGATTAGGAGATTTGGGGCCTTGCTGAAGGAAGACTACCACTAGGGACTGGTATGAGGTTTTGATAGACTTGTAGCATTTTGAGTTCCCTTTCTGCCTTCTTCTTGCAGATCAAGATGTGAGCTCTCGGCTGTTCCTGCCACCACACCTTTGCTCCGCCATCACGGTCTCTGACCCTTGAAACTGTAAGCCCAATCAAATGCTCTCTTTTATGAGCTGCCTTGGTCATCGTGTTTTGTCACAGCAATAGAAAAGTAACTAAGACAGGAGACAATAGTTTTAAGTAACAAGTGTCATTCTGATAGCTTCCCGGAGTGAAGTCCCTGCTCCTTCAGCCCCCTTTTCCTTGGTTTCTTGGGGGGGGGGGGAAGAGGTGAGGGAAGATTATGTACTAGTGAAACAAAGTAAAAATTACAATAGCCTACAAGAATATTCCTTTTGAGGGGAAGATTGGTTTTTAATTTAGGGTCTCATATGGCTCAGGAGATCATCTTAAACTCTGACTAGCCACCTTCTGATTCAGTGCTGAGATTACAGGCATATGCCACCATACTGACTTTTCAAAACTGGTGTCTTAGTCAGTGCTCTGAAGAGACACCATAACCAAGGCAAGTCTTATAAAAGAGAGCATTTCAGCCGGGCGGTGGTGGCGCACGCCTTTAATCCCAGCACTCGGGAGGCAGAGGCAGGCGGATCTCTGTGAGTTCGAGGCCAGCCTGGTCTACAAGAGCTAGTTCCAGGACAGGCTTTATAAAAGCTACAGAGAAACCCTGTCTCGAAAAACCAAAAAAAGAAAAAAAAAGAAAAAAAAAAGAGAGCATTTCACTGAGGGCTTACTTAGCATTTCAAAGGTTTAATCCATTATCATCATGGCTGGCTGAAAGCACGGTGGCACAAAGGCAGATGTGATGCTGGAGAGGTAGCTGAGAGCCACACCCTGGTCCACTAGTGGAAAAGGAGACTTGGTGTGAGCTTTAGATACCTCAAAGCTCACACCCAGTGACACACTTCCTCCAACAAGGCCACACCTCCTATTCCTTCTCAAGTAGTGCCACTCCCTAATGCTAATCATTCAAATTATATGAGCCTATGGGGCCATCTTATTTTAACTACCACAATTGTCTTGTTTCTAGAAACAGAGTCTCAGTCTTCAATATAAGCTTCCCTGAAACCCCCTATGTAGCCCAGACTTATCTCAGGCTCACAGCAATCCTCCTGTCTCAGCCTCCCAAGTACTAGGAATACAGCCCTAGGCCACCCCACCCACTGTCCTGCAAGAAAAATGTTTGACATCTATTGCTGTGGGATCCTGAATGCTGTGAATATGTGTTGTTTTCATTGGTTGATAAATAAAGATGCTTTGGCCTATGGTAAAGCAGGATAGAGCCTCATGGGAAATCCAAACAGAGATACAGATGAAGAAGGGTCAAGTCTGGGGGATGCCAGTCAGCAGTCAAGGAAGTAAGAAATATAGAAAATGAAGTAACACCACAGCCACATGCAATAGGTAGATTAATAGAAATGGGTTGATTTAAATATAAGAGCTAGCTAATAATAAGCCTGAACCTCTGGCCAAACATTTATAAGTAATATTAAGTCTCTGAGTAGTTATTCTGGAATTGGCAGGTGGGAGAGAAACATCTGTTACAATCTATTGCTTACACTTGAGTTAGATGTTGAGGAACTCTGTGGCTAGAAAATCTATTGGGCCAGACTCTAAAAAAATAAACTATATTAGAGATTCAAGTGAGAGACACTGAAGATACTTGAATAAGAGACAGTCATAATGAAAGCAATCCTCCAGGGAAAGTCGATTGTCTGAGATTGTGCTTTTAGTCTGCTTGGCCACACCACCTCTGGGAGTTTACTTTCTCCTTATCTTTGATAGCTTTTTGAGCTCAAAATTCAAATCATTATGCAAACATTAAATTGAATCTTTTGAGAAGCAAATGCTCTTAACTGCTGAGACATTTCACCAGTCCCACATCAACCCTCATGAGAAAAGAGTAGCCAAAACCTAACTGAAGATAGTTCCATAAAGACCAGTTACAACTCTGTTCAGACTCTTTCTATCGACTACAATTGTTCCATAAACTGAACAGGTTATCTCAGGACCAAGGAACTGGGTGTCTTTGGAGTAACTGTCATCTTGATAGTTGTGATCTGAGCATTCTAAATGAGATTTGTAGTGATGTTTTCTTTTGTGTTTTAACAAATAAAGTTTGTCTGAAGATCAGAGTGCAGAGCTAAGCCACTAGAGACCAGGAAGTGGTGACACACACCTTTAATCCCAGGACTTGGGAGACAGAGGCAGAGGGGTCTCTGTTACTTCAAGGCCACCCTGGGCTACACAAGATTGAATCTGTCTAAAAGAGAAACAGAGCTCACACAAAGGCACTCCCAACACTCGGGAGGTGGAGACGGGGATGATATGGCTGGATGGAGAGAGGAATATAAGGTGGAAGGAGACAGTTGCAGTCTGAGGTTTAGTGGAGACAGTTGCAGTCTGAGGTTTGGTGGAGACAGTTGCAGTCTGAGGTTTGGTGGAGACAGTTGCAATTTGAGACCCTGTACTCTGTGGTTTGGTGAGATAGTTGCAGTCTGAGGAGGCAATCTGAGGACAGGATCACCCCTTCGGTCTGAGCACTAGTAGTGGTAGAAGAACTCTCTAGTGACTGACCTCTCTGCTTCTCTGATCTTAAGCATTAACCCCCATATCTGACTCTGGGTTTATTATGAATATCAATTAGAATTCATGCTACAGAGATTTACACTATGAGTGTTTGTAAACTAATGTTCTAATCCATCTTTTCCAACTATAAGAATTTTTGAATTTCAGACAGACATGTTTCCAAAAAGTTTTGTATGGAAGAGAAATGAATATCAATGTCATTTGTCCAATATGGGCATCAGAAGATAACCATTACCCACTAGAAAGGGCTTCCAATCTAGCCTGACCTTACTCACGTCTCAGAGCACCTAATGAAGAAACTGTCTTGCTGCATCTTAAGATCCCTCTTATGCTGGGAAGATGGCTCGGTAGGTAAAGTGATCGCCATACAAGCCGAGGACCTGAATTTGGATCCCCATACCTGTATAAAAGCCAGGCATGGTGGTACATCTGTAATCCTAGAACTTCAAGGAAGGGTGGGGATAGGCAAATCCCAGAGCTCACTAGACCTGTCATTGACTCCTGGCCTCCACACATATGTGTGTATGCATGCACACATGCACAGACACACACACACGCGTACAGAGAGGGGGGGAGAGGAGAGAGAGGGAAGAAGGGAGCCCTCTCTACTTTGTATTGCATGTATAAATTTCTACACTGGAATTATTGGGCTTGTAGAATGATAACTGTTATCTTGAGGGAAAACTTGATCTCTCTGGAAAGAATGGCTATTTTTATAAAAATGTTCTAATCCACACGGGAAGGAAAGCTACAAACAGGAAAAGTACACGGAAATTCAGAAAACAAGTCTGAAGATGAATTTGTTCCTAGAAATCATGTGACCACACATGGCAGAGAGTCTGAGACTAAGAAAAAATAGGGTCTGTAATCCCCTTGGATAAACCACTTTTTTGGTTTGATTGTGCTGTTTTTCAGTGTTTCAAGACAGGGTTTCTCTGTATCATCCTGGATGTCCTGGAACTCAATTTATAGACCAGACTGGCTTCTAACTCAGAGGTCTGCTTGCCTCTTCCTCCCAAGTACTGGGACTGGTTGGATAAACCATTTTTTACAAGAGAATTTTCTAATTCCATATGGTTCTATTTACTTTTTAAAGATTTATTTACTTATTCATTTGTTCATTTACTGTGTGTGTTTACCTTCATGAGTTATATGTACTGCATGTGTTCAGAGCCTACAGGAGCCAAAATATGGTCCACATGCCCTGGCACTAGAGTCACAGGCAGCTGTAAGCCAACATGTGAGAGCTGGGAATCCATCCTGGCCCCCTACAAGAGCAGTAAGTGCTCTAACTGCTAAGACATCCAGCCCCATACTTATCTTTTGAAAAATAAAATTAGAGTGTATTAATTTTTTAAAAAAATTCCAGATTTCCCTGCTATATTAGATTTCAATTTCATTTTCATTTGTTGTGTTGCTGTTGTTTTGGTTTGTTTTGTTTTTTTTTATACAAGACTGTCCTGGAACTCATTTTGTAGGCCAGGCTGGCCTCGAACTCACAAAGCTCTGCCAGCCTCTGCCTCCTGAGTGCTAGGATTAAAGGCGTGCGCCACCACCACCCAACCTCATTTCTGTTTTTTTATTTTTATTTTTAAATGGATGGGCACTATCTCTGGAGTGGGAACTGTGTTTAAGACCCAAGAATTGTTTTGTTTTGTTTCTTTAAGTGAATAAGACATAGTCCTGCTCTCGGGATACTTCCAGTTGATGAAGAGCATGAAACATAATTTCCAGGAAAATGCAAGAGATGATACCAGAACAAGTGGAGGACAAAAAGCAAAGAAAGGCCCAGTGGTAAGAGGCAGGGGAAGCACTGTTCATAAAGAGGCACGCAGGTAGAAAACAGCGGCTGCACGTGGGCACTCCACCTGCTTCTCTCACTTAGTTCAGCCTACAGCTCCATGAAGTATTGCTTCTTAGTGAACGAATCCACTGGCCTCGAGAGACTATATAACAAGCTTAAATTCATGATCTTGCTGTCCTGAAGACAGGATTGGCACCCTTCCAGCCCTGCTCCTCCCTTCCTGCTTTAATGTTTTTCCAGGCTGGAAAACTCTGATTGGGCAGGCCTGAGGCTTATGCCCACGCTAGACATGCATTCATAACTAACTGGTTTCTGATAGAAAAGAAAATCTTTGTGTTAAAATCAGAAAAAAAGCAAATTGAAACTTGAGCAATCAAAATCAACACTTGTCCATTGTAAAATTTATATCAGAGGGCTGGAGAGTTGGCTCCGTGATTAAGAGCACTGGCCGCTCTTCCAGAGAACCAAGTTCAATACCCAGCACCACATGGTGGCTCCTGACTGTAATTCCGATTCCAGGGGATCTGACACGCTCCTCTGGCTTCCGTCAGCACCAAGCATAGACAAGCTGCACAGGCAGGCAGGCAAACAAAATACTCAGATGTGTAGAATAAATACTTTTTCAGTTACTTCAGAAATGTAGCTTTTCCTTTCTCTTGTATTGTTTGCTTCGAATAAATTTCCCACAAGTGGGAAGCCATGAGTAAAAGTGATGAGCACATTAATTGATGTTGCTCTAAAATGTCAAGCAGCTCCTCAAGAAGTTTATACATATTGACAGCCCACGGCCCAGATGAACTAGATTCACTACACTCTTTCTTGTGCTGGATGTTAAACATTCTTAAACCCAGACAGTTCTATCTTCTCTGGATTCAGCAGCTACTGTTGTGTCAACTGTCCCTATTTTTAGAGTAGAAAATACAGATAACATATAAAAGTTGGCTAACCTGAAACGGAATCAACAGATGAGCCACTGGGTGGGGTCAGGGAAGGAAGTAGAGGGACAGCTGTGCGGGTTCATGCCCAGGATGTGAAGGGACAAAGAGGCCGGTTCTATTAGAAGAGTCCAGAGCAGAAGCGCACGCAGCACCAGCCTGGGTTCAAATCCAAGAGGCTTCACAGATGAACTTATTACTATTCTTATTATTATGCTCTTATGGTTATTATGACTATGAGTGTTTTCCTCCATGTGTCGCATGAAAAGAAAAATAGACTCCCCTCCCCTTACAGAAGACCTGAGTTTCATTCCAGCACCCACACCACGTGGCCACAACCACATATAACTCTAGCTCCCCAGCTCCAGGGGTCCTCTTCTGGCCTCCTCGAGTACCAGCGTGCGCGCACACACACAAACACACACACAAATTAAAAATAAAATTTAAACATGTGTGCACATACACAAACACATAATAAAATATAAAAATTTTAAAATACGTGTGCACATACATAAACACATAATTTAAAATAAAATTATGTCTCTGTGTGTATATATATTCAGGGAATGAAGGGTAGGGAACTGTTGACGAGTTAGCCCTACTGTGCTCTGGTATCGTCGATGTTTTTTTGCTTTGTTTTGTTTTGAGCAGTAATGACACTAGTCTCCCATCCTCTCCCGGTAGCTCAAACAGAAGTGCACCGGCACCAAAGGTAGGGAGTCCCAAGAGCTTGATGCGCGCTTCCTTTCCGCCACGGAACCAAGAAGATGCTGAGACCTCCACACTCCTAGAGAGGACGCTTAAGCTCCTGCGGAGGATTTCCGCCCGCCGCTTACTTCCGGTCTCGCCTTCCCCCCGCGCTGGTGCTGTGTGTTCGGTGGTGTCTAGTCTTTGTACTGTCTAACCCTTTGCTAGGCTCTCTCTTGGGACTGTAGGTCGCGCCTTTCCTGGGGAATCTTCTGCACCTTCGGGATTGGGGTGCAGCAAGGGAGCGCCACACCAGCCTCCCTTTCCCTCGCCGCTGTCTTCCCGGTACCCCAAGATGTGGCCCTCTTCCCTTTCCGCTCACATCCAGATGGATTATAAAGAACAATGATACACTCAAATTTAAAAGGATGTGGCTTGGGGCTTGTTTTTCGTGAACCTAAGACAAAGATTGTCTTGTTCTTAAATAAATAAAAGCCAAGAAACTACCAGTATAGTTTAGTTGGACTGGACGCGAGCGAGGTGACGTGGGTCAATGATGACGAGTTAAGGGGCCCGGAAGAACTGTGCAGATAGTGCGATCTACAAGGGCTGAAAGCAATGAGTGAGGGTCACAGTACCCTAGGTATGGGAGAGGAGAGTGATGATGTTAAAAATCAAAGTTTTGCCAAGGAGAAACTCAGCTGCCATCAGGTTGGGTTATTTAGCCAGAACGCTTGCCTTGGTTCTGTGTTTCCCAAAGCAGCCGTTTACCACAGGTGCTAACTGCCTACCTAACCTTTTGTGAACCCAAGTGTCTTCAGTTTGAAATGAGATGATCTGCTTTCATGCCCCACTGTGCCTGACCGCATGGGGTTACATGTTTATGTGGGCACGGATAGGCCTTCTGATAGTTTGTGAAGACGCTGTGGAATGTTTTACATAAAGAAGCTGTGCTGCAGCGTGGCTTGAAGTCTGAACTAGAGTCTCCACATAAGGATAGGAAAGCGTTCCCGGAAGACCACTCAACTCTGTTTAGTCTGCTGTTCCCCAAGCTTTCTCACCACAAGCCTTCGAGTAATAATACCTTAGTAATATGGCCCCAGGTTTTGTTTCTTTTTTTTTCCCAGGAAGAGATCTTGGAAGATGTTGGTATATAGGAATCAGTCACCTGGGCACTGCCTGTTCAGAAGGCATCCTTCTTTCCCAGAAAGCATTTTACATCTGCTTTTGGGAAATCATGAGACTGGGTTTCAGTAAAGATAGCTCCCATTTTATAAACGTTCAGGAGGAAGTACCATAAGCCATCAAACAGAAAGGGACATGAGGGGCCAAAGAGATGGCTCAGTGCTTAAGAGCGCTTGCTCCTCTTGCAGAGAACCTAGGCTCGGTTCCTTACTCATGGTGGTTCACAATCACAAACACGTGTAACTCATGTTTCAGGGGATCTGATGTTCTAAAAGGACCTCTTCGGGCACTGCATGCACAGTGTGTGTGTGTGTGTGTGTGTGTGTGTGTGTGTGTGTAATACCATCCATCTACAAAAAAAGAAAGGGAATGGAAAAAAATATCTTTGCTTTTCTTCCTCTTTGTCATTCCTCCTAAGTACATCACAGGCAGTAAATATCCGGTGTTATTGAGAAATACATAATTATCTGCAGAAAAGATGGAAATAATCACTGGGGGTGGAGAAGGGACTGTGATCCTGACCAAGTGGAAATGTTGGGTATGTAAATGAATCAACACGGGATTGTGTTGGGGAAAAAAAATTCTAGAATAAATCCCACTACCTCCAAGGATACAGGAAAAAAAAGAAGATGAGCCGGGTGGTGTCACACGCTTTTCATCCCAGCACTCAAGAGGCAGAAACAGGTGGAACAGGTGGATCTCTGTGAGTTGGAGGGCACCTAGGGCCACATAAGACTATACTGCTTCGGGGTGGGGGGAGAATGAAGCCAGTCACAAACTACAGAGCAGCCCTGAGAAAGTAAAGTCAGAGAGATGAACATGTTTGATCCAGCCCAGTTAGGGCTACATTCCTCTGAAGGCTTTGATGGAACTGGAGACTTCACTTCCAAGGTAGTGCTATATATCACATGACTGCTTGGCCCTACTCCTACAACTGCTGGCAGGAGACCTCAGTTTCCGACCACATGGTCCTCTTACACATCCTCACCACACAGCAGCTGACTTGCCTGGAGTAAGAGAGGGAAACAGAAGCTGTCATAGCCTTTGTAAGTTAGCCTCAGAAGTCATATGTCACCTCCATAGCCTAGTGAGGAGGCATGAACATGGGACTCAGGGATTACTGGGAGCTGTCATGGAGGTTGGTTATGTTAAGATCATATGTCAAGCCAGGGAGTGGTGGTGCATAATTTTAGTTCCAGCACTTGGGAGGCCGAGGCAAGCAAATCTCTGTGAGTTCGAGGTCAGCCTGGTCTACAAGAGCTAGTTCAAGGACAGGCTCCAAAACTACAGAGAAATCCTGCCTCAGGGGAAAAAAATCATATTGCAATCTGTGAGTTTTCAAAATGTATTTATTCTTTTTTACCCCCAAGACAGGGTTTCTCTGTGTAAAATCTCTGACTGTTCTGGACCTTGTTTTGTAGGCCAGGCTGGCCTAGAACTCACAGAGATCTGCCTGTCTCTGCCTCCTGAGTACTGGGATTACAAGGGTGTGCCACCAACTGCCAGACTTTAAAATGTATCTATCCTTAAAGAATTATATATATGATACAGATGTATTTTGGGTTATATTCAGCCCTCACTACTCCTACATGTCCCCACCTACCCCCTTTTAAACTTCATCTCCTCGTCTTCCTCCTCCTCAACGGACTGAGACCAAGTTAATGCTCAACGTATACACATGATGTAAAGCAAGATAGAGTGCATGCCGACTTTGTTGCCAAACGTACTAGTCATGGCACAAGTAACCTCTAATTAATCAACTTCATCTCACTGGGAGAACTATGCTCTCTGGTAAGAAGCCCCATCTGGGGCAGCAGGATAGCTCAGTGGATAAAGGCATCTGCCATTAAGCTGATAATCTCAGTTCAATCCCAGGAAGCCATGTAATAGGAGCAAAGAAATTTTCACAAATTGCCCTGTGACCACATGGATGCTGTGGCATATGTGCATGCATGTTACATACATATATGCCACACACACACAAATATCACCCCAAAAAAGTCACAGGTTTGGCCATCTTGATAGGGGTTACTCTTATAAGCATATGTGACCTGTGAGAACTATGTCCACATGGTAGTTACCAAAAAAAGTATGGATGGCTGGGGGTAGTGGCACGATGCCTTTAATTCCAGCATTTGGCAGACGAAGGCAGGCATAACTCTGTGAGTTTAAGGCCTCAAAAAGGAAAAAGAAAGTGAGGGGTGGGGGATGAGACTTTTAAGCTAGGCTGATTTCCAAATATGCCTGTTACGGATCTCATTGTATATGAGGTATCACCCAGAGAAAAGATAACTCGATAGACAACTATTGATACAAGGGATCCCTTAGAAAGGGATATCCAAGTCTGCCCTGACACCAGTTTTGTGTTCTAACATCCTTCCAGGGCAATGGGTGGCAACTGTGGCTTCTGGAGGTGATGTCTGACATCTGTAAATAGAAGACTATTCTCTGCTGGGCAGCAGAGCTCAGTGTCCTGGTAACTGAGGCGTGACAAGGTAGATGGGACAGACTCACCCTTCGTGACAAAGTGAGGGTCATAGACGAGACTACCGGAAGTATGAGCTTATAAATGCGAGGAATCTGCGTGAGGTATGTGGTATTGTGGCGGAGAGTCCAAGACAACTCATCCTCAGTGTAAATTTAGTACTAGTCATCTGTGTGCTATGATGTGTTAACAGTGTGGCACGAACGAAATTAACAGTGAGAAAGGCACATCTCGAAGCCAGTAGGTGCAAGCTTCCAAGAGTCTTTGCTCAGTGGAATCAGGCAGGATACAGTTCACACTTCAGACAATGGATCCTAACAAGTGTGAAATGTCTACCTAAAAGCTTTTCAGAATCTCGGGATTCAGACTCACAGAGGGTGGAGGGAGGATGACCATAAAGGCACTATTCACATGGCATAAGCCAAGACTACAGACTCCCAGAAGTAAAGCAAGTCTTCAACCTTGCACTAATAGTCTACACAGCAGTAAACAGTTGTTGGAGACTCAAGGGACTCTTTCTAAAATCCCAGCCTCTAAAAGTGGCAGCCTACCCTCCCCATGCACGGTAGGAATCGTTGACTCATGAACAAAAGCAGCTCAGGAAAGGCTGAAGAGAAATGATGCTTGAATTCAGTCTTGAAAACCAAGCTAGCTGTACGTGGTGGCACACACCTGAGAATCCCAGCACTCAGAGAAAGAAAAAACGGGGAGTCAGAAGAACAAGCTCAGACTCTACATAGTAGATTCAATACCACCTTGGCCTTTATGAGACCCTGTCAGCAAGAAAGGGGAAGGGAGGAGAGAAGGAGGCAGAGAAAAGAAAAGATGAGACATGAGCTTCCAGCAGAGGGAGCCTTAACAGCAAAGTTGGAGAGGTGGAAGCAACCGTGCTGAAGCATGGGTAGTTTTGGAGTGACTGGACAGTGGGAATGGGTGAAACAAAGAGCCCAATTTGATGATGCTTTACTGTCTGTCCGCCACTTGTTATCTGGCCTTTTACATTGTCTTGCTGTATACTTAATAAATTCACTCATTTGGGACTGAATATGTGGTATTGTAGCACCTTCTCCAGATTGTACATAACAATATGTTAAAATAATTCCTTCCAACTATCTTGACATCCATTTGCCTAGTCAAGCTGGTACACAATCTTAGTCATCATCATAGCGTGCTTTCATTATGCCACTTTCGTGAACTCTTGTCAAGGCACAGAAGGCATTGTTGTGTAGACTCACCTGCTGCAATAGATAGCTAAGCTAGGGCTGGTTCTCTCCCCGGGAACAGCTGCTCTCGTGGCCTCAGCAATGCTGTCTCTGTGAGTGCCAGAGGGTAGGAGAGACATCGTCACCCTAAGGAAGGCGAAGAGCAGTGTCCTAGGGAATGGCTTCAGTCTCCCAGGTCCAGTCTGAGCCTGAGATAGGCTAGAGTCCGAAGCCGCTGAGTGCCAGAGAAAGCCAACCTCGGAGTCAAGGTAGACGACTTCATCCCTTTCTGTCGCCACAGTGATGGAAATGGTGGGAGAAAAACCACAGGCTGGATAAAGGAAGGTCATGGTCAGGCTTGGGTGTTCCAACTGGAAAGTTAAAAGCAGTCACTGGCAATCTGAGGCAAAAAAAAAAAAAAAAAAAAAAAAAAAAAAAAAAAAAAAAAAACAAAAACACCTATCGGTGTAAGGAGGGAAAAGTGAGATATGGATTTAAAAATTGGCTAAGCCCACAGGAGAGACAAAGCTCCATCATGGGAGTAGTCCTCTGATGACAACCCTCAAGAGAAGTACAAGAGTTGGCAAGAGGAGAATCAGACACAACAGATTATGGACAGGGTTCCAGCATTCACTGCAGCATGACACTGGTGTGGTCCACTAACCTGCTCCAAGTCTCAGAATCTTAATCAGTAAAATGAGGGATGTGGTCTGAGCAAGCTCCAAGTTCCTATCCAACTCCTCTTCCTTAAGAGACAGGCAGGAAAGGTTGCATCCAGGAGGAAAGAGCTTGGGGTGCAGCTGAGGAACTGAGTTCAACTCCCACCGCCCATGTAAGAAGCCAGGTGCAGGGACTGAAGAGACTGCTCAGTGGTTAAGAGCACTTGCTCTTAGCAGAGAACCTGGGTCTAGCCCCCAGTACCCCATGATGTTCACAACCATCCTTAACTCCTATTCCAGCAATCTAACCTTTTATTCTGACTTCCAAGGGCAAAACATATGTGGTACACATACACACACACACAGGCAAAACAGTCACACTCATACACAAAAAATAAAGTAAAATCCTTTTTGTTTGTTTGTTGTTGTTGTTTGAGACAGGGTCTTACCATGTAGCCCTGGCTGTCCTGGAACTCACTGTGTAGACCAGGCCTGGCCCTCGAACTCACAAAGACCTGCCTTCCTCTCCCTGCTGGGATTAAAAGCACGTGCCACCATACTGAGCAATAAATATAAAAAAATTAAAATAAATAAACAACTTTTTAAAAAGCCAGACACAGTATCATACACCTGTCATTCCAATTCGGGGGCATTGTTGGCAGACAGATCCTTGTGGCCATCTGGCCAACCAGTCTAAACTAAAGAGCAAGTTCCAGGGTCCTGGTGAGAGACCTTGTGTCAAAAAACCAAGGTGGACTGTGCCTGAAGGATTACACCCAAAGTTGTCTTTACACACACGTTTGCAAACACCTTCGTGTGCGTGCACGTGCATGGATATATGTGTGCATGCATGTGTGCGCGCGTGCACACACACACCACTAAATAAGTAAAATGACAAAATTGGAGAATAATAGTGTTTTCTTTGCAGACTTGTGAGGAAGAGAGAAACACTCTGTAGAACTCTCCCACAGGGGCTCCAGCAACAATAGGTGCTTAATGAATGCCAAACTGCTTAGATTTCATGTCCAGTCTTCCCTCCAAAACAGTTCAAGCCCCAGCTGCCAGATCAGGCAGCCTTGCCAGCAGCCTCCCTTGACCTAGTACAGGACAGCAAGGCACAGCTGACAAGCAGTACAATCAGAGGGAGACCCTAATGCCATGCACAGGCCTCCGCTCAGAGCAGCCAGACTCCCAGGCTCCGGACCAGCTCAGCGAACAACAACATGTAGAAAGACATGCTAATGAGGGTCACAGAGAAAGGCGCTTTCTCTGTGATGTGCCCCAAGTGCCGTGGACGCCAGAAGGCTGGCTGGAAGCCCCTGGCACAGTTGCCTGAGCAGTGTTGAATTGAATTGAGGTAGGCACCTTGGCAAGATGGAAGAAAGCAAGCCACAGATGGGGCAATCTGGGAGGTCCAGTGAAGAGAGCCACAGAATGAGAAGTCAGAGGCATTTCTTTAGGAAGCAATCTGCTTGGGTGGTAAATAATTTGATTCTTTAAATACAATTTAATGTTTAATGTATACGTGCCTCATTTTGTTTGTGAAAAATCTGTTGGCATATAGATTTTCTTTTCTGAATGAATCTGACATTTTCACTTATTATATGTTATATTCTTTATTATATTATAGATTATATGTTTGTTATATTGCATATTACCTAGGCATCCTAATACATGATGTGTTGACTCCCTCACCTATGCTCAGTGATTTCAATCAGTGCCTTTTTCAGCTTCTTTGCCTAAGTGAGATGTGATGCTGGTCCTTAGTTGAGAATGCGCTGAGCTGCAAAGCGAGAAAAGAGAAAGGCACACTATTTTTGTTAAATATAATTTTTTCTGCTGATCATGTAAAGCGATAAACAACAGCCTTCAGAATAATCTCTTAGTCACTGATCTTTGCAAGGAAAGTGTGTGACCCTAGTCAGAAACATGGAAATGCAAGAAAGAATAAAGAGAGCCAGAGAGGGCAAATCCAAGCATGAAACTGATGAGCATGGCATCGAGCCAATAGTTAGGACACCTTGTAGAGTTTAATACAGGTATAGAAGTAGGGCCATGTGTCGACGGCACAGAAGAAGAGAAAGGCATATAAAGAACACTCAAGTGTTCTCATCAGCCTTTAGCAATACTGCGAAACTAAGGATTGTCACCTTCGATATTAGACAGAAATAAGCGTATAAATCAACATTGTTGTAATGCTGTGAATGAGAAACAACCCCCTAGGCTCGGGTGTTAAGCACTTGGTCCCCAGGTGGTGGCACCGTTGAGTAGGTTTAGGGGGTGCAGCCTTGCTGGAGGAAGTCCATGACTGAGGGTGGGCTTTGAGAGTTTATACCCTGGCCCCACTTCCATCACGATCTCCTCTATGTCAGGCTTGTGGTTGAAGATGTGAGCTCTCAGCTTCCAGCCACCATGCCTGCCTGTCTGCGGTGATGGGCTCTGATCCCTCGGGAACCGCACGCGGAGATGAATTCTTTCCCTCTGTAAGTAGGTTTTGGTCATGGAATTTTATCAGCAGCAGACACGTGGCTAATGCAATTACACGTTGTCCAATCGCCAGGACATGACTAAAAGGGAAAAGCGCATAACAAAAATGAGGGAGGATAAAGAATAAAGCAGTAGGAAATGTTGATCCAAAGAAAGGAAGGAAAAACTAAAATAAAAATAGGTGGATGAAAAAGAAAATCCATGAACTGGTCAACTGTAGCTGGTTTTTTTTTTTAATTGTATTCTTTGGAGCCCACCACTCAACTCCCCAAATACACGGAGACTTATTCTAAACTTATGAATTCCTGGCCTTAGCTTGGTTTTTTCTAGCCAGCTTTATCTAACTTAAATTAACCCATGTTCTCTTTCATGTTTTGCCTCTGGCTCTCTTTATTCTACATATCTTTCTTTTCTTCTTACTCCATGGCTGGTTGTGTAGCTGGGTGGCTGACCCTGATGTCCTCCTTCTCTCTTTCTCCTTTTCTTGTTCCTCATTCTTCTTCCTCCTATTTATTATCTCATGCCCACCAGCCCTGCCTATTTCTCTATCCTACTAGCTATTGGCCATTCAGCTCTTTATTAGACTAACTAGATGTTTTAGGCAGGCAAAAGTAACATAGCGTCACAGAGGTAGACACATGCTACATAAGAGAATACAGCACATATTTGCATTATCAAATAATATTCCACAGCATAAACTAATATCCTACAACAGTCAACTTTTCAGAAACTAGAATCACCTGGAACCTGGGCCTCTGGACATCTTGGTTGTGTTAACCAAAGTAGGAAGATCCGCCTACCTGAGTGGCTTCTTTCCCTGGCTTGGAGAATGGAGTACCAGACAGGGTGTGGGAGCTCTATACACCATCCCCCATGCCTTGTGTTCTGCATAGCTTCCACTTGGCTGATTCTAAGTTGTCCCCTTTATAATAAATCAGTCATTGTCAGTAAAGTGATTTACTAATTTGTTCTAGCAAATTGTCAAACCTGAAGTGGGGTGTGAAGATCCTGAGATCTTGAGCCAGTTGCTAGAAGTCCTGGACTTGTGAATGGCATCTGAAATGGGTGGCAGCCACATCAGACTGGGCCCTTATACCTACCATATCTGATGTGAACTCAAGAGCATCAAAACTGGACTGAGGCAAATGGTTTCCTAAGGGAAGAAACTTATTTTAATTATAAGAACAGATGCAGCCAAGTGGGGTGGGTCATGCATTCAATACCAGCACTGGGAATGGACTTAAAAGCAAAAGGACCATACTTTTGAGAGATGAGCTTAGTCTATATAGTGAGCTTCAAGCCAGCCAGGGCTATGTAGTGAGATACTGTCACACACACACACACACACACACACACACCACACACACACACACACACACACACACACACACACACCATGAGTACAGATGCAAAATTATAAATAAAATATTAGTGACTCAAACCAAGCAAACATGAGAGTCTAGGCTTTGTTCCAGGAATGCAATAGTGATTTAATATTCTAAATTCAGTCAAGCTGTGCTGAGGGTGTAGCCCAAGCCACAGTGTGCTCACTTGGGCACACTGGAGCCCAAGCTTCAATATCCAGCCCTGGAGAGAAAGAATCACCTGAAATAGCTCATCACACCCATTGTCTCACCTAGAGGTTTCACTGCTGTGAACAGACACCATGACCTTGGCAACTCTTGTAAAGAAAACATTTAATTGGGGTGGTTCACTTAAAGTTTCAGAGGTTCGGTCCATTATCATCATGACAGGGAGCATGGCGCTGTGCAGGCAGATGTGGTGCTGGAGCTGAGAGTGCTACATCTTTCAGGCAACAGGAAATCAACTGACTGTCACACTGAGGGAAGCTTGAGCAAAAAGAGACCTCAGAGCCCACCCCACAGTGACACATTCCCTCCAAACAAGGCCACACCTACTTGGACAAGCCACATTCTAACTGTGGCCACCCTCTTTGGGAGCCATTTTTCTTTCAAACCATCACAACCAGTAGAAAACTAAAATCACAAAATCATCTTGATGGATGCATAAAACAAGGGGAACACGGTTCTCTGGAGAGAGCAGGCGCCTCCTCTCCCTTCTCAGGGTTCTACCTGTGCGGTGGATATTAATTTGCAGGAGAAAACTGTTGTCAGGCTACATCACAGCCAAATAACCTGTTGTGCTTGTAAGGGCCCCTGGTTTCCAGAACCTTCTGTCTTTGCACTGACTCCTGGTGCAGGGTACCTTTTCCTGACACCTCATTCACAAGACAAAATATAAGAAAGCTAGCAGCAGGAATCAGCTATAATAACATCAGGTTCCCTGGTAAACCCTGGGGTAGGGTGAGGGTGTGAAAGCATGAACCAAGGTTACAGAAGCCCGAATAGCTCAATGAAGATCTCAATGATGATAACTGGCAAGGCTGAGGGATGAACACAGTCTGTTTAACTCCAGGATTCACATCTCCTGACCACACACACAAGCAATCATAACGCTAAGCATGAAGTGTCAAATGGAACCTAAATCACACACACTACAAAAGCCCAAAGGGAAGGGATTAATCTTCACTAGGAAAGGGCTGGTTCTGGGAGACTTAAGAAGAGTAGCATTCGGGGGCCTGGGGAGATTGCTCAGCAGTTAAGAGCACTTGCTGCTCACAGTGAGAGGATCTAGGTTTGGTTCCCAGCAATCACATCAGGGGCTCACGCCTACCTGTAATTTCAGTTCCAGAGGATATGATATACTCTTCCAACCTCCACTGGCACCTGCCTGCGTATGGTGCACATAAACACATGCAGACACACATAAATAATAAGTATTTTTAAAGAGACAGAGGAAGGGAGGTGGAGGGATGGCGTTTCAGGTTTGCACCCCACGTCCCACTAAAGGCAGCAATTTTAACTGGCAGAAAATGAGAGTCTCAACCAGGAGAGACTAGGTCATGCTGTGGTAACACAGTTGAATACCACAAAGGTAATTTCCCTTTTGTAAATGCTAACCAGGTTCAGCAACATCCAGGTCCCTCCCGGATGTCTTGCATGATTCATCCATTCAGGGCCAACTACCATCAGTGGGCCCTCGTTCATCATGCATCCTCCTGATCACACTGCTAGGGAGAGGGAGAAATATGGAGGATTTACCTATCGAAGCATGATCCTGGAACACACACACACACACGCACACGCACATGCACACACCTACCGTCTGCTCATGGCACATCTATTCTTAGAGAGCATGTGGAGCATTTGGTGAGAATGTTCAGCCTCTGTTGCTGTGGAAAGGGCCCTTCTAAATTGGAGAGGGCATCCCTAAGGCATGAAGGCACGACAGAGCATAGTGTGTATGGACACAGCAATACTGTACCTGGTAGGATTCAGTGTTGCTCCATAGGCAACTGGAAGCTGGAGGAGAGAGGCAGAAACTTCATAATCCACCTCTGTTGGTGGTGGTTTTGATTTGCCATTTGTTTTATTTTTGAACATTGAGGCAGGATCTCAGAAATCCCAGGCTGCCCTTCAACTTGCTGTAGCCAAGGATGACCTTGAACATCTGACCTTTCTACCTCCACTTCTCAGGTGTTGGAGGACAGGTGTGCACCAGCATGCCCATTGATGCAGTGCTGGAGATGGAACCCAGGGCCTCATGCATGCTATGTAAGCATTCTACCATGTAAGATACATTCCAGCCCATGCTCTGACCTGTTTTAGAAGATTCTAGAAGGTAACAAAAAAAAGAGGGTGTGCAGAAGCAGCAGGCCAGAGCAGGTTATGACAACGACCCACCTAGAAGCGCTGGAAACAGATGAGTTAGGCTGGAGTCTAAGGACTTGAAATTCTGTAGGTGCTGTTAGGCTTGAGGACTAGACATAATCCGTAAAAAGCAAGAGGACACAGCTACGAGATTCACTGCCGCCCTGCCAAGCAGACATTGGGAGCAGCAGCCAAAGCAGGTTATGCAAGAGACATATCCTGTTTGGAAAAAAGCCATCAGTGTGTGCCCTGTAGCTGGAACATGCCTACAGAAATGGTCTAGGAAATCTCACTAGCAGCGCAGCTTGAGGTCCTATGAAGGAGGAAGGGACTCCCGGGATGACACGACATCAGACATCACAGAAGGATAAAGAAAAGCGACGTGCTGTTGGAGAACACCCAGGAAGCTAACAGGAGAAAGGGCTCTCCTTGCTCATGACCTCACCCCTTCCTACCCCTTCCTGCCCCCTCAGAGCCACTTCCTGCTGCCTGATACCCTGTGACTGCACCTGTGATATGGCCACAGTGGTGGGGAACAGCGCATGCTCTAGGAGCGCGTTTGGACATCACTCTGTAGGAAGGAGTCTACACGTGCATGCCGGAAGCGTTTAGCACACGCGCAGCGCTCACCATTTGTTCTGAGTTAAGCTTCCACGTAGATGTCACCCAAATGGGTAAGAAGGAACGCAAAGTTAGTGGCTTTTTACAAAACCTTCCCCCTGCTATGAGGAAGGGTGTGGATAGATAATGAAAACAAGACCCACCAGACCCGAGGACAAGACTAAACTTTGAATTGACTTGTTGCCTTTGTCCTGGTTCTCCATTAGAGAGAGACAGAGGTGGGGAAGAAGGAAGGGATGCTGAGGCAGATTTCATTCTGACTCCCCAGATTGTCAGCACTCTGAATAAAGCCCAACTTAAAGATCCAATTCTGATGTGTTTTATGCATATGATGGGCAGAACAGGCTTCTTGTACCAGAGGACCCTTTGAAAGTAGCCGGCTCTCTGCCCCTGACAACAAAATCTAGAGCTACCTAGACAAAACCGCTCCCTGTGATTTCACTGTTGCAAGCTCCCCATCTCCTTCTGGTTCACACCGCACTTCCACACACCGCTACAATGAACCTTCCAGCTCACCGAGTCCGCTTAACATGGCTAGCATGCACCAGTGGTCTGAATGAAATCAATGGTTTTCCTAGCCTTGGTGAGCTGAGAAATAGAAAGTGTCAATTACTTGACTTCTCTGAACCTCAGCATTTGCATCCACTGGGGAGGGGAGATTTAACCGATTTTTAAAGAGGCGGCCGTGGAGAGCAAATGAGAATAATAAATGTGGCTGGATATGGTGGCAGGAGGATGAGATAGGAGGACTGGGGAGTTGGGGGCCAGCCCTGAGCTACATAGGAATATCCTGTAGGGCAGGAAAGAGAGAAAGGGGTGATGGAGTGACAAGGATTGGGGGGGGAAAGGGGAGGAAGGGGGAGACAGGGAAGGGATAGACAAAGAGGGAGGAGGGAGAGAAAAGAAAAAAATTCTCAGCAAGAATTATCCACCTTATCCACAAAGGCTTAACCCAGTGCTTCTTATGGATCTGGCTCAGGGACAGCTATAAAAAAGCAACCCAATGTCTGTGCCCGCCTGAGCTGGGATGGCAAAACCTAAGGACGAAAGAGAAAGGACTGGCACCAGGCACAAGAGCAAGTGTACCCTCTGGGGAGCCATGCAGTTCCGGGTGGCACAGGAGACCCAGGGGGGCAGGGGAACACACAGGATGGTCGAGGAACACTTCGTGGAGGAAGTAGATTTTGAAGACCATTCTTGAACGGAAAGAGAAAGGAACGCATACTGACCCAGTCAGAGGGAAAGAGCAAGGCAAGGGCTGCTGAGGGCTCAATGGGAGAACTCTCACCCCCCTCTGCCTCATCCAGCCTGCTCCTGATGCAGGAAGGAAGCCAAGAGCAGGGGGCCATGCCCTAAGCCAGCACCGAGAGGTAAGAGTTCCTACCTCAGAATTTCCTGTCAAACCAGCTTTTGCAGCTGACCACAGTCTTGAGAAACCATCCAAAATCACACGTACAGGGAAAGCTGCAAAGGACAGCCACCCACTCAGGCTCTCCGACTCAGCGCCAGCCCCTCAGATGGCACGCAAGCCCTGGCTGGCCTCCTCGTGAAAGACTAACTGCATGCTTATCTGCAGGAATACTTTCTTGGCTCGAAGAATTGTTTGGAACAGAGGCTACTCACTGTGGTTCCATGTGGCGCTGTAGTCCTTGGCCTTCTGTAGTGTCAGGGCTCATTCTCAGGCCACGGACACAGCCATGGGATCCACGGCAAAGGGACCACCAAGGTTGTTGGAGAGGGCCTGCACAGTGGCCACTGTACCTGGAATGTCCAGGAGAAGCCAACAGCTGCAAGGTCGCTCCTTCCAACTCAGACAATCTGTCCCTGCCTCCCTAGACAGACAGAAAGACAAACAGACACACACACACACAATAAACAGATATAATAAATAATGTTGGACATGGTAGCTCATGCTGCATCCTAACACTTAGAAGGTGAAGGCATTGAAGGATCAAGAGTTCAAGGTCTGGGAGATGGAGGGAAGGCTCTGATGTTAAGAGTATGTGTTGCTCTTTTAGAAGCCCAGGATTTGATTCCCAATGCCCAATGGAGGCTCACAATCATCTGTAACTCCAATTCCAGGGGATCTGCCACCTTCTCTGGCTTCTATGGGCACTGCCCATCACGTGGTAAACAGATATACATGCAGGCAAAAACACCCATACACATAAAATACAAATAAATTAATTTTTTAAAAAGAGTTTAAGTTCATCCTTAGCCCTATGTGGAGCTCATATAATCTGGGCTAGGTGAAACACTGTTTATCAGAAGGAAAAAGAAGAAAAAAGGAGGAGAAGGAAGAGGAGGACAAGAAGGAGAAGAAGATTGTGGGGGTGGGACAAAGACCAACCAAATCACAATAAATCAAAAATGCAAAAGTATAACTGCCCCCTTGGGTCTGAAATGACCTTGGCAAGGTGACCTTGGTCATCTCCTTTGTTTCAATAACAGGAAGGAAACCCAGCTTGGTTTTAAAGCTCCTAAAGAGAGCACTGCTGGGGGCTTCTACGAGGCACTTTCCACCCTTCTCCAGATGGCTGTCCTACACCCCCATTACCGTGTCATCCATTGAGTGGATCACAGCTCCCTGGTTCTACCAGAATCACGACTTATCCACAATTCTTTCCAAAGCCACAATAATGGCAGCAAGAAAGCGACCGGCTGCAGTCCCTGTGAGCCTATGCTAGGCCTAGGGTGTCCCCTTTTCAGTTTCCAGCTAACCAAGACACAACACTGAGTGTGTATAAGAGCCCAGGCAGTAAGCAAAAGCCTCCTTGCTGTTCCATGACCACAGCTGCTTTCTGAGTAGCTGTCACTCTCCAAAGACCTCAAAGACCGGAATTTTCCTATAAACCAGAGAGACCTCCCGGGGGACCATCATAACCATGTACTTGGCAGTGGAAAGAATGATCCGAAACCACGGGATTCCCTTCTCTAGTAGACACACAGCCCACCGCCATTCATGGCTCAGATGCCCGAGTCCACGAGAACCCAGTAGCTGGACCCAGAAACATCTTATCATTCCTGTTGCATTCTCAGTACCAGGTTAATGTGTGTCTCAAATCTCCCAGAACCTTCATCTAGAAACAGAACTGCCCCATTGGACATAGCTATGTGGTGCCAAGCAAGAACTGACCTGGAAAACGGGTTCCTCGGGACCTTCATGGCTCTCCTTCATGCCACCTTCCCTGCATCCTGATACTCCCACACCCTTTATGACCCGTGGAAGCCACGTCCCGCTCTTTCCGAACCCATTATTGGCTCTCTATTGCAAGATAAGTAAATATCTACTCTTTTTTTTTCTTTTTTTTTTGGTTTTTCGAGACAGGGTTTCTCTGCAACTTTTTTTTTTTTTAGAGCCTGTCCTGGAACTAGCTCTTGTAGACCCAGGCTGGCCTCGAACTCACAGAGATCCGCCTGCCTCTGCCTCCGAGTGCTGGGATTAAAGGCGTGCGCCACCACCGCCCGGCTCTAAATATCTACTCTTAAGCACTTTCTTTATTCTCAAGGCGTTCAGCTTGGCACCCTCGTGCTTGCTTGTGTTGTCAGCTTGACCCAAAATAAAATTGCCTACGAAGAGAGAACTTCAGCTGAGACTGAGTAGCTGGACATATTGGTGGGGGTGTTTTCTTGATTGTTGGTTGCTGCGGGTGCCACCCCCTGGGCAGGTGGTACTAGATAGGATTAAACAGGCAAGCGAAACAAGCCGTGGGAACAGACCAGTAAACAACTGGAAATTCAGTGCGAACTCTCTCCCCAGACAGGACACCTAGCAGGGAAGGAAGCCTTATATTTCTCCTGTTGCTCCCTTTCTAGGTCTTTTGCAGGGTGACCCTCCCGCCGTTCACTTCTTGGCACTCAGGACAATTGCATCACAGTACTGTCTTAGGGACAAGTCAGCCCTCTTTAGGGCAGGGAGCTCAGGCCAGATGCTAACACTAGCTACACTGCCTAGATCCAGCTCTGCCACTGGCTGACCCACAGAGCCCGCCTCGCCAGAAAACGGGCACATCTGACAAGGGACCCCTAAGGGTCTTTGTGGTGGGACCCAGTCCACAGTAAGTCTACGTCACTCAAGGCTGGACTCTGATAAGCTGCCTTGGAGGGACCCGCTTTAGCCTGGGACGTCTTTAAGAAAGCCGGCCACACGTCTTTCGCTCCTCACCCCGCTGCCTCACTGGTGCACGAGCACATTGGTTAACTATCTAAGAGGAAATAGCACCGGATGAGGTTGGAGGATCTGACCTTTCGACTCAAATCCAAACAAGTTGAGGCAGCGAGTGCAAAAAGATGGTGACCACGGCCTTCCGAGCTGCGCGGGTATATTGCGGGCCAAGATGTGAAAAATGTTTTTACTCTCAAACATCACATGGCCAGAAACGGCAACTTATGAGTGCAATGAAATTAACACGTGGGTGTTTATTTACCAGTCTCTGAGTCTGTGGCTGGTGACAGGCGCTGCCTTTCTGACATTTTGGCCCAGCGGGTCCCGATGATGCAGGCAGCTTTAGACACCTACACAATCAGTACCATCCGGCAGGGAGGACCGACCTGGAGGAATTCCGTCTACCTTGTCCAGTCTTCCTTGAACACTCCACAGACTGAATCCCTGCCCACTTGTCAGGAAGGGCCAGGTGGGGACCTCGCAGGACAGTCACCCTCGGGCTGTACTGCTGGCCTTGGTGTCGGATCGCCATCCTGAGTCCTGGAGGAATTCACGACCACAGCAATAATGGGAGAGAAACGGGAAATTCCCCAGGTTCACAAGTCAGCTTTGCTGGCCCCAGTCTGAATTTGAATCCCGAGGGGCAGAGCCGGGGCTGCAGTCTGAGGACCACCAGCATCAGCTGACTTGCAAAGCACCTGGAAACCCTGCCGGCCAATCAGCTAGCGGCGCTGCGAGTTCTTTACCAAGCCCTGAGCGCAGACTCGCACTGCCACCAGGGGGCGGCGTCCGGCTCCACCTGGACCCTGTAAAGAAGCAAAAAAAAAAAAAAAAAGTGTCTGTCTGGAGGATAATTGAGCCTTGAGCAACACCACTGAAGTCTGGGAAAGTGAAAGCAATATGGGAACCGACTTTGAATCCCTGACTAGCCTGTCCCCAAGTCACTGTATGGCATTTAACCGTAACTTAAACTAGTTTGTAACTTCCTGTAAATTGGGGAAAGCCAGGTTTTGGAAATGAGGCTTAACTGCCATAGTAGCTCACCTGCCTGCCCACTGGCCCTGAACTTTGGTTTTACTACCTGGGCGTAAGAGCTCCAGCCGTGCTCATTGATCTTAGCTGCGACCTCTAGAGGAGACCTTGTTTGGTCCTGTTTTGGAAGCTCACTGAGCTAACGCATTCCTAAACAGAAGTATGCCTGGCACGTGCTGAATGCCTGGTAATATTTGTCTTTCGGTTCTTGGAACTTCTACCCCTCACCGCAGCCCCACCCTACTCTCGTACCGCCTTCCGTCTTACCTAGTGCTGGTAAGCTAGAGTCTGAGCCTAGAGTCTCTTGCGGGCTAAGTTCATGCTTAGCCACAAAAGCCACAAAGCCACACTCATCAAGCCCATTTTGGGGACCACTCTCCGTTATCATGCCTAATGATTCCATGTCACACACACACACAAATACGGGGTGGGGGGGGGAGGGAGACACACACACGAGAGAGAGAGAGAGAGAGAGAGAGAGAGAGAGAGAGAGAGAGAGAGAGAGACTATTATGAGGACAGCTGGAGTTGTAACTGAAAGCAGGACTTCAGGTTCCTCCATCAGACAACTTGAGGTTCAATCTCAGCTGTTTACTATCTGTCCCTGAGATCTGGGCCAGTTGCTTAACCTCTCTGTGCCCTCTCATTCCACCCCCCCCCCCCCCCCCCCCCGTTTTACCTGGTGCTGGGGACTTATTCCAATAAGGCAGAAGGGTCAGCTGGGCATATCGGTGCACGCCTGTGTTCCAGCTCTTGGGAGTTGGAGCCGGGAAGATCAGGAGTCGAAGGTCAACTTCAGTTACCTATAGAATTTTAAATCCAACATGGGCCACACAAGACCCTGTCTCAAACAAAAAACTAAAATAAAATAGAGGGAGTTAATGATAGACTTATAGCGCTATTATGGAAAAATAAACAGCCAAAGAGTCAGTAACATGAGTCGTTACTATTATTAATATTAGAACCATTAAAGGTGACATAATAGAGCACACAATTTGGAATACTAGCTAAGTCTCAGCTATGATGAGATTCCCCTAAGTGTAAGGTTAGGATTCTCAAGGCCAAGCATATGCCTGCTTTTATTTCCAGGCCTGGGTACCTAAGTAGGGCAGACACAGCTGATGTGAGCAGAGGGGTTGGTGGGCATCTGTCCTGGGAAGTGGATACCTTTCAGGTCACACGGATCCTACTGAAATACAAGAGTCAAGTTCCTGCCCAGCCCCAGTCCTCTTTGCTCTCGTCACGGTGCTGGAATAACAGTCTAGAAAGCCGACTCAGAAGCCAGGTTGACTCATAGGGAGATGACTTGGCAGAGAGTCATGAGATGGAGCTTCCAGCTCAGCCGCTGACCTGCTGTCCTGCTGTCCCATGCCTTGGGGAAATACCGTTTTATCCAGGCTTTCAAATGCGCTTGAACTCAGAGTTGAACTCCATTGGCTGGGTTAAGCAATGTCACTTCAAAATCACTTTAAATTTACCTCTCTCTCTCTCTCTCTCTCTCTCTCTCTCTCTCTGTGTGTGTGTGTGTGTGTGTGTGTGTGTGTATGTGAGAGAGAGAGAGAGAGAGAGAGAGACTGCAAGATCCCCTATTCTTTTACTTTACCCTCACTCCTCCCCTCCCTTGATTTCTTTAGCTAGTGTTTTCTACTTATAATGAGGCCCTCTGAGCTTTGCTGTTTGTTTGATTGATAGCTTTTCAAACAGGATCTCACTACATAATCCAGGATGAATTCCAATTTATAACCCTCCTCCCAAGTATTGGGATTACAGGTTGTGGTTGTTGTTGTTTTGTTTTGAAAACTTTTTTTAGAACTTTTAGATTATCCTGCTGTTGGAATATTAATGCTATGTAAATTACTAAACAAGCATGGTAACAAACTACTTGTAATCCCAGCTACTCTGGAAATTGAAGAGAATCAATGAGACCTGGGGCAGCCTGGGCAACATATCAAGACCGCATCTTTAAAAAAAAATAAAGTGAGGGCGATCCAAGAAAAGGCTTTAGGTATACCGAAAAAATAAGCAGTTGTGTCAGGGGGCACCTATGGTGTTGAGTAGCTGATAAGGTGGCAGAGCATACCTGTAACCCCAACACTTGCAGGGAGAGGCAAGAGTAGCAAGAGTTCAAGCTCATCTACTATATAAGGAGTTCAAGGCCAGCCTGGACTACATGAGATCCTTTATTTTTATCAAAAATAAAAAGGTAAGCATGGCCTATTGTCCTCTCAAGAATTACTGTGTTTGCATGATAAATCACATGCCTTCTGGATTTTTTTGTCTTTTCTTTGTATATTTGTTTTCTTTTGTGACGGGGCCTTGCTAAATTGCCCAGGCTACCCTTATACTCATTTCATTTTGATCCTTCTGCCTCAACTCCCTAAGTGCTGGAATTACAGCTAGCCCTGCCATGAACACTACCACCTTCTCTCCCCCAAATATGATCCCTCTGCCCACATCCCACTCACCTCACAGAGCCTCGAGACCCTCCCCAAGTAACCGACTTTCTCTAGTAAGGCTCCATCTCCTAAAGGTTCCACCATCTACCCAGAGATGAGATCTCTGTTCCCCAGACAGAGATCATGTATTCAAACACATGAACCTGTGGGGGAAACATTTCACATCCAAACCAGAACACTGTGCAAGCAACAGAAGCCTGGGATGGAAGCAAGTAGGGAACAGAAGCTTGGAACACAGCAAAGATACCCCGAACTCTTAGATATGGAAGTGGGGGCTGTTGTGGGGCCCCAAGGAGCAGACTGTGTCCTGAGATAGCTTTTCCTAGTGGTAATGAATTACAGATTAGAAAAGATGCCATAGCAACAGTGTGGTTTTGTCTCAGTAAGCCATTTGTGGACGAGAGAGAGAGAGAGAGAGAGAGAGAGAGAGAGAGAGAGAGAGAGAAGAATGAACTGTCACCTCCCCTCCAGGAAACATAATACCAAATTATAACTAACTTGAAAAACAATAGAGTTGAAATACAGTTATATCTTCATTCTGAATAGCATAGCCCTATATGTACTCTGTTCTTGGTTCCATATTTAATTCATTTATTTATTTTCTTTGTTTTTTTTTTAATGTCTGGGTGAGGGTGCCAGATCCCCTGGAACTGGGGATACAGACAGTTAGGAGCTGCCGTGTGGGTGCTGGGAATTGAACCCAGATCCTCCAGAAGGGCAGCCAGTACCCTTGACCACTGACCCATCTCTCCATTGTTCTGGGTTTTTAAAAACAAAACTTCTTTGGTATGTGTGTGCATGCCTCTGTGTATATATATGTGAATGTATGTGCCTCCAGCCGTGCAGACACCTGCACACTTATGTGGTTACCCACACATAGACATACAGACATATAATTAAAAATAACACAAACTGTAAACAAGAAGAAAGGAACACATCAAATGTACATGCTGATTCAGCATTTCTGGGCTAACCTCCAGTGGTAGGGGATTTCCAACTATTATTAAACATTGTTATTAAGACTTGTTTTGAAAAAAAATTGAAAAAGAAAACTTATTTGACCCAAAACTTCTATCAAAACTATCCATTCTATCTTTCTATCACAGGAGAATTTTGTTCAAAATTAAGTATGAAGGGTGGAGAAGATGGTTCCGTGAGTTAAGGCACCAGGCCCGGAGACAGGAGCTGTATGCCTTGGACCCACCGGGTGGCAAGAAGCAAGTCCTGCAAGCTGTTCTCTGACCACTACACACATGCTGACACATGCAGGTGTGTACACGTCTGCTCGGCAATAAGTAAATAAATGTAATTTTAAAAATAATTAGTACTGAGAACAACTCAGTATTCCCTTCTAAACCCCACATATTTCTCTTTTTTTCTCATCAATAAAGGTGTGCTCCCCTTTTCTCTTCATCTAGACCTTCAGAACCCTTCAAAGCTAGCACTGGACTCCTAGGGCAACCAGGATGAACACTTGGCTTTTAATTTCTTTTCTACAGTGTTTTCCTGGTTTGCTCATATCCCCTTGGTTCATTGTCTGAACTTTTTTTTTATTGCTTGATTTCTTTTCTTTCTTCCTTCCTTTCTTCCTTTCTTCCTTCCTTCCTTTCTTCCTTCCTTCCTTCCTTCCTTCCTTTCCTTCTTTCTTTTTTTTTAATTTTTTTTATTTATTTATTTATTAAGCATACAATGTACTGCTGGCAAGGAAGGCACCAGATCTCATTACAGATGGTTGTGAGCCACCATGTGGTTGCTGGGAATTGAACTCGGGACCTCTGGAAGAGCAGCCAGTGCTCTTACCCTCTGAGCCATCTCTCCAGCCCCCTTTCCTTCTTTCTTTTGTTAAGCCACAACAACTTTTTTTTAAGAAATTACTTTGAGATATAAATAAGTTGCACATTCTATTTGAGTGACGTGTAGCGAATGGTTTGTAAATTGGACAAAGCAGAGCAGAAAAGGAATAGATGAGGACTCTCAGGACCATTTGAGATAAGTCACACTATTTTCTTGTAATGCTTGGTTTTAACTATAAACTTATAACCGCCGACAGTCACCTGACAAGAGAGTCTGAATGAGGAATTTTCTAGATCAGCTTGGCTCTTGGGCATGTCCGTGGGGGAGTGTCTCGACTGTTAGTTGATGTGGGAAGACACAGGCCAGCGTGAGAGGTACCATTCTTTCAACAGAGGACCCTGAATGGTGTCAGAGAGGAAAAGGCCAGCTAAGAGCGGACGAGCAAGGACCGGTTCATTCTCTCTGTGCTCTTGACTACAGATGCTGCAGATGCAGTGCAACTGACTGCTTGGATCCTTGCCTTGCCTTTCCTGAAATGATGGACTATAATCTGAAACTGAAAACCAAACGAACTCTCTCTCCCCCAAACTGCCTTTTTTTTTTTTTTTTTTTTTTTTGTTTTTCGAGACAGGGTTTCTCTGTGGCTTTTGGAGCCTGTCCTGGAACTAGCTCTTGTAGACCAGGCTGGTCTCGAACTCACAGAGATCCGCCTGCCTCTGCCTCCCGAGTGCTGGGATTAAAGGCGTGCGCCACCACCGCCCAGCCCAAACTGCCTTTTGTCAGCATATTTTATCACAGCAACCAAACTGACCTGGTTTTGTTTTGTTGTGTGTTGTGTGTATGTCTGTGTCTGTGTTTTGTTTGACACTGCATTGTTTATACTTTGGTCCTCGGTAGCTGTTCGAAAAAGAACAGCCTGGTGAAATATATTCAAGCTTAATAGACACCCTTTATCTTGTTATCTCTACAACACAGTTATTTAGAGCACCCTGGTCCCT